>NC_089503.1:141233008-142490508 GCF_036850995.1 Saccopteryx leptura | reverse complement strand
TTAAATCCGCCTCTGGCCGCATGTACAGTTTCACTGAGGTGTAGTAATATCTGCACTGTAGCTGTATTAGTTTCCCATTGCTGCTGTTGTAAGTTATATATTTAGTTCTTAAAACAAGATAAATTTATTTTCTTACAGGTATGGAGGTTATACAGTGGTACCTTGAGATATGAACAGAACAACATATGAATTTTTAAGATACTACTCAGCAGTAGAGCATCGGCCTAGCGTGCGGAGGACCCGGGTTCGATTCCCGGCCAGGGCACACAGGAGAAGCGCCCATTTGCTTCTCCGCCCCTCCGCCGCACTTTCCTCTCTGTCTCTCTCTTCTCCTCCTGCAGCCAAGGCTCCATTGGAGCAAAGATGGCCCGGGCACTGGGGATGGCTCTGTGGCCTCTGCCTCAGGCGCTAGAGTGGCTCTGGTCGCAACATGGCGATGCCCAGGATGGGCAGAGCATCGCCCCCTGGTGGGCAGAGCATCGCCCCTGGTGGGTGTGCCGGGTGGATCCCGGTCGGGCGCATGCGGGAGTCTGTCTGACTGTCTCTCCCTGTTTCCAGCTTCAGAAAAATGAAAAAAAAAAAAAATGAAAAAAAGATACGAGCTGCGACTCGTCTGTCTTTTTGTTTGAGATCCGAGTGAAATTCTGAGATATGAGTTGTGATTCAGAAAGCTGCCGCTAGTTGGCGCGTTGGCACATGGGTCCAGTATCGGCAGTTTGATATACGAGTTGACTGACTTACGAGCTTGGTTACAGAACAAATTAAATTTGCATCTCAAGGTACCACTGTAATTTCAAAATCAGTTTTATTGGGCTAAAGTTAAGCTAAGGTGTCTGCAGGGCTGGTTCCTTTTGAAGCCTTTCAGGAGAGAACTCATTTCCTGGCTTTTCTCAGTCTCTAGTGGCTGCTTGTATTCCTTGGCTGATGGGCACTTCCTCCATCTCCAAAGCTCATCATTCCGTTTGTTTATTCATTACATCATCTTTTCCTCTTCTATAGTCACTTATCCCTCTACCTCTCTCTTATAAAGATACTTGTGATTATATTTAGGACCTAACCTCCCCCACCCCAAAAATATATTGGGTTGGGAAATAAGTTCGTAGCGTTTTAATATTTTCTTTTATTTTACAACGATTTGTTTGCTCTTTGGCAAAGGGTAAGTATTCATTCGATAAAACTCTTTCTGCTCTACAAAACTATGTTAATTGTATTTTTGAGTTATTTAATTTTTTATTAGTTTTGCAGCTTAGAAATGGAATACCCAGGAGGCAAAAATCAACATTTTCGACACCTGCTCTTCTTTGCTTTTCATCGAGGTCAAAAAGCTGCTGAAGCAGCCCGGGACATTTGCGACGTGTATAGAGAAGGTGTCATAGGCAAGTCTACAGCACGGAAATGGTTTGCAAAGTTCAAAAATGGCGACTTTGACGTCGATGACACGTGCCGCAGTGGAAGGCCTTCTGAATTCGATGAAGAACTGGGAAATGCTCGAAAAGAATGCCACGGTCAACAAGGAGCTCTACATTGCCCAGCTACACCGCGTGAATGAGGCTATTCGACTGAAAAGACCTGATCGACATGGTCAAACCATACTCCTTCACGACAACGCCAGGCCCCATGTTGCACAAGTCGTCAAAGCCGCACTCCAAGAGCTCGAATGGGAGGTCCTTCAGCATCCGCCGTATTCTCCGGACCTTGCACAGACCGATTACCATCTTTTCTGCTCCCTGTCAAACCATATGAAGGGCGTTACCTTTGATAACAAAGAGGTCCTTAAAAACTGGCTCAACAACTTCTTTGACACCAGACCAGGCGATTTTTGGCGGAACAGCATCAACAAATTGGTCAAGAGGTGGGAGAGGTTGTAAACAGCAATGGCGAATATATAATTGATTAACTTATTGATATAATTATTGTTTTTTGTTTAAATAAAAGTCTTCGGTAAAAACGCTGCGAACTAATTCCTCAACCCAATATTTAGGACTCACCCAAATAATCCAGAATAGTCTTCCTATCTTGTTATCTTTGATTTAATTACATCTGTGACACCCCCTGTGTTATATAAGGTAAAGATTAGGATCTCTTTGGGAGACATTATCCAACTTTCCCTAGTCCCTTACTAATATAAGTGACTTTCACATGTATGGGACCCTGAGTAACTCTTACAGTAGCTGATTTTATTACCAACTTCATTTTTATGTGAGGAAATAGGAACACAGAGAGGTTAACTGATTTATGTTCAGGAAATTAATAGAACTAAGATTCCAGTCTATGGGTTCTGCCTCTTCATTCATTGTTCTTTCCTACTACCAGCAAAAATGCAGGAAATGTCATGAAAGGCAGGGGTTTCCAATAGGTTCAGACCAGGAACAGAATCCACACCTTAAACAGAATTTACCATAAAGAATTATTAACCAACTGCAGACATTCTTTGCTTTGCTTGATAATATTGGACTGTAAGGATGATTGTGCAAGCTGTAACTACACAAAATAATTTGACAGTCAATGATAAAAACTATAATTGTTCTGCAAGCTATAAAATTTCTTTGTCCAAACATTAAAAAGTCTTCTTAATGTCAGTTATGAATGTATAAAAGAAATGAAAAGCTAAAATTTTTTTTTACTTTAAGGAAATAGTAAACTAACATTACTTTAATACACTGTAATGTAAAACATTAGAAATACAGAGATTTAAAATGTTTTATATCTTCTTAAAAATTCTTTTCAAGAATAATTTGCACAGGGCTTGTCTTCTTCTTGTCTTATAATTTACCACACTGAGGAAGCATCTTTTCTGTGCCTTGGCATATTGTCATACTTGTTTCTAAGTCTGTATCAGCTATGAACATTTTATCTTTCATGCTTTCAATGTCTTAAAACATCTAGAGTTTCCTTAATGTGAATTTCTTGCCAATGTCCCTTCCTCTGGGACATCTTCATCCTTTAACACAACCCACTTTCCTCATTTGTGCTGACAAGTTTGCCCCCCACTAACTTCCTCTGGATATCCAGTTTCTCAAATTATAACAAAACATCAATGTTCCCTATGGTCAGCTATTTCTTCTATAACTCCATTTATTTTCAATTTCACTTCTAGTGGTATCGCTTTTCACTTTTTTGCTGCATTTTCATCTTTACTGGCTAATTTCCTCTTTCAATGACCTATTTTTATAAAATGTCATGTGGTTTTATCACTGGGAGACAAGGAGACAACACAGCCACGTGCTTTGCTGTTTATGTGTCTGAATTGAATGACAGATGCATAGTAAGCAATCAAATGGATTTAAAAAGAAATGACGTGAGTGGTCACCGATCATGACCCACATCTGTTACTTACATAGCAATTTGTGGACTCAAGAGCTAGCAACAAAGTTTGTACTTTATGTAATTACTGACAGACAAGCTATCATGGTAGCTAAAAATCTGACTGTGTTGTGGAGGGACTGGTGTTAGGTAACAAATTCATGCAGACTGAAACTATACAAAGCCGAGGACAGCCTGTGTTAGAAGAGGCAAGAATTGCATACTGAGATATCACACAGACAGGAACTTCAGGGTCAGCTATAACACCCAGGGGTAAAGAATAAAGGGATATTTTGGTATTTTTTAAGTTGAGAGATTCGGAGGAGGAGCCTATGGAAATTGAACTCAGTTAGTCTTCTGAAAAGTGGCCATGGAGCTCACTTAACCGCTGCTACCAGGTGAAGAAGAGATGCTGCAAAGGCACAGGCAAGCACAAGTAGCAAAGGAACACGAGCAGGTCCTTCACCCTTTCCAAGCCTGGCAGCTAGACCCCTACTAGCAGAGCCTGACATGGAGCCAGATGATGAAGGAGGACTGTCTGTCCATGGTGGGAGGAGCCGCAGCCTCATGAGGCTGAGAGACGAGACGAAGCTGTGGGACCAGCACAGCCCTGGTCTGGCTCGAGATCCCCGTCACGTTCTCCCTCCCATGAGCTGCTCTGCCTTGGGGCCTCTACACACGCAGGGGACCTCAGAGAAGTTATAATTGAAGCAGAGTTAGGAGTGGACTCTGCAGTGGCAGGCGGATGATCTGCTGGCCAAACTACCTGCATGGGATGTTTTAGTCCCATTTGCAGTCTTGAGCTCAGGTGTGGCAGCAGGAGAGGATAGGAGAGGTGAAAGCAGTGTATATGGTGCCCTTATAGTAATTAGGATCGCTGGACATGGCAGATAGGGAGTACTAGCACCTGGTTAATCTTTGTCATGGTGGCTGTGCCAAGAACGCTGAAGAGTTGCCACTGAATGTTCCCACAAGGTTGCGAATCTCCGGGGCAGATCCTGGCCCCTTGTCCTGATGTGCCCTTGGCTGGACTTGGTCCTGGGGTAAGCCTGCAATCCTTTTCCTGGGTCTCCAAACTTTTACCCACTTCTAGTAACCAGTTCTTCCATAGTCTTCTCTTTTGCCCCACTACCAATATTATATATTTAGACATTATATCTTTCAAAGTAGTAAAGTTCTTGAGTTTTCTTACCCCACAGTGGCCCTATGAGAAGTGTAAGCAGGAATATTATCCACCCCATTTACAGATGAGGAAAATTAGTCTCTGAGGTTTTAGGTAAATTGGAGCCAGGACTTCTAATGCTTCTTCCTTTCTACTAAGCTGCCTACTAAACCTCACCTGAACACTCCCT
Organism: Saccopteryx leptura; assembly: GCF_036850995.1. Taxonomy (NCBI): domain Eukaryota; kingdom Metazoa; phylum Chordata; class Mammalia; order Chiroptera; family Emballonuridae; genus Saccopteryx; species Saccopteryx leptura. The sequence continues at coordinate 142,485,853 of NC_089503.1, read as the reverse complement.
TTGAAAACATCATGAGTGTACCCAGAAGGAGTTAATTTCTGCAAGGTAGCCTCTCTATCTCTCCTCATTTTTCTCCAGGCAGTGTATTTAGATAGGGCCTGAGCTAGAGATCCTCTGTGAAGTCTTATAGAAGTCTGGCCAGTTACTTACATTGATAATGGTCTTTAAAAGATTGTTAAGACTTACTCTCAACTGTATTGGTTTTTTAAAATTTACTTATTGATTTTAGAGAGAGAGGAAGGAGAGAGAGACAGGAACATTGATCTGTTCCTGTACGTGCCTTGATGGGGACTGAACCGGAACCTCTGCATTTTGGGACTATGCTCTAACCAACCGAGTTAAAATAGATGTGCTGAACAGAGTCCTACACTGTAATATTTTTACTTACGCTGGAAATTTTTTCTGTGTATCCATGTATCTTTAATGACTAATAATTGGTACATTAACTATGAATCATCTAGATTTCTAGAACCCTATTAATATTCTATAGAATTAAATTCTCCTAGTTCTTCATGAGTTATTATCAGTGAAGGGGATGTTTGTTCTCAAAGGGGACATCAGCTGTTAGACAAGTGTCCACACCCTAAGCAGAAACAATTAATGAAACCTGTAGCCATAGATGACCCTTATAACCCTTTATCATTACTTATAGTTATTGGTCTAACCTGATTTTGAGCACAGAAAAAAAGCGGTTGCTGATACAAAGTCAAAGTGGTAGTCCTCTTTACTGATGGTTCTAAAAGCACTTGGTCAAATTCTGAACAAGAAGAGAAGATGATGATGACAATTTCAGAAAAAAGAGGAGGAGGAGGAGAAGGAAGAAGAAGAAGAAGAAGAAGAAGAAGAAGAAGAAGAAGAAGAAGAAGAAGAAGAAGAAGAAGAAGAAGAAAAAAAAAAAAGCAGTGAAATTTTCTCTCTGTTCCCACGGGCAAAGAAAGCCACAAGGCTAACTTTTCCCAACAATTTAAATCCCACAGCTTGAAAGTTTCTGGAGAAACTGCCAGGATGTCTGTGGCAGAATCAGAAATAGAAGCCAGGTGTTGGCCACTTGTTTTCGTGCTGCCGTCCCCCTGCTCCTAGATGACATAGAGTTAGTCCGTTCCATAAGCTCTGCATAATTCTGCCACTGTTGTCCTGGAAGCTGCATGTTAACATGATCTGATTCCTCTGTATTTGATTCCTTTGGATACCGGAAAGCTTTGCCAGTCTATCTGCCATGTCTCAACCACCCGTGCATGGCATAGGAATTCTGCATGTGCTTCGCATTTACTATGGGTCCAGGATCATTTTTGTCAGTGTAGATGCCCCTGCAATCAGAATAATTGTAGAGCAGACCTTATTCTCAAATTGCCAGATCAGGTTTTGCTGACCTGGACCTTAAGAAAAAGAAAACATCCCCTTCTTGGACATTTGGGTCCTGAATAGATGCAGTTGGTTCACATTTCATTGTGTCAAGTGCAAAGAGCAGGGAATAAAACAGTCTGCTAAGTGGGCTTGAAGGAAGAAATTTCTCACATCTGCTGACAGGAGTGATAACTCAAGGAAAGGCCATGGTAACAGAATCTCAATATCCTGCTTCTCCTCCCTAAATATTGATTAGCACTGAACATTTTGATAGCATTTCATATTTACCATGTCCTTTCCTATTTTTCACACTGAATGCTGGACACTGCTCCTTACTGTATTACTCCTACCATGGTCACGCTTTTAATAGTAAAGAAGCTTGATTTTTACAACAGGCAAGGATTTGAAGCAATTTGATCTCGTTATGCACCTGAATAACCTGTTGGGAAGAAGTGGCCAGAGAAAAACCTAGTTTCTTGATTTGTACTCAACATTCCCTGAAAACCCACTTTCTCTAGCAAATCTTCCTTCTTTACCCTGATGGCTTTTTTTTCTTCTTAATTACATCTATGAGCTCACCAATTCTGCATTCTATGCAGGGTTGCATTCTTACTTTAACCTGGGGCCTCACAGGGCAGAAGTTACGCTTCTCTGAGCACATGGCAGAGGCCCCAGAAGCTCTTGTTGACAAGTGATGAATTGCCAGCTTCCTTGAAATTCCCAAACTTTTTTCTCAGTCCTCTTCACCAGGTTCACATATTTTATTTTTATAGTCACTCCATATATTTCTCTATTTTCTTAGCATATAGGATTCACTAAAAATGTTTCTTAGCAATTTTGTATATTCATTGCTTTGAGTTTTGTAAAGTAAGTCTTTAATCTACTCACTACTATTCTATATGAAAAAATGTAGATAAGTTCCATGAAAAAAAAAAAACAATAAAAAGAACTGTATGCCAAAACATTGGACAACCTAGGTGAAATGGACAAATTCCTTGAAACATATACTCTTTCAAAAATCAATCTGGAAGAATCAGAAAACCTAAACAGACCAATTACAACAAATGAGATTGAAACAGTTATCAAAAAACCTCCAACAAACAAAAGCCCTGGGCCAGATGGCTTCACAGGGGAATTCTACCAAATATTCAAAGAAGCACTAACTCCTATCCTTCTCAAGCTATTTCAAAAAATTAAAGAGGAAGGAAGACTTCTAAGCTCCTTTTATGAAGTGAGCATAATTCTGATTCCAAAACCAGGCAAAGACAACACAAAGAAAGAAAATCATAGGCCAATATCCCTGGTGATCTTAGAATGCTAAAATCCTCAACAAAATATTAGTAAACCAGATCCAGCAATACATGAAAAAAATCATACACCATGATCAAGTGGAATTTATTCTGGGGAGGCAAGGATAGTATAATATTCATAAATCAATCAATGTGATTCATCACATAAACAAAAGGAAGGAGAAAAACCACAAAACCACAACGATATACCACCTCACACCAGTCAGAATGGCGCTCATTAATAAAACAACACATGATAGGTGCTGGCGAGGATGTGGAGAAAAGGGAACCCTCCTGCACTGCTGGTGGAAATGCAGACTGGTGCAGCCAATGTGGAAAACAGTATGGAGATTCCTCAAAAAATTAAAAAGGATCTGTCTTTTGACCCAGCCATCCCACTTTTAGCAATATATCCCAAGAACACCATATTACTGACTGAAAAAAAGAAATGCATCCCCATGTTTATGGCAGCATTGTTCACAATAGTGAAGATCTGGAAACAGCCCAAGTGTCCATCAGTGGACATGTGGATTAAAAAGCTGTGGTACATTTACACAATGGAATACTATGGGGCCATGAAAAAAAAGGAAATATTACCTTTTGTAACAACATAAATGGACCTGGAAACTATTATGTTAAGTGAAATAAGCCAGGTAGAGAAAGAAAAATATCATATGACCTCACTCATTTGAAAAATCCAAGGAACAATGAGAACTGAGGAATAGAATTGAGACAGAGGAGGGATCAAAGGGACCAGAGGAAAAGAGGACAGAGGGAAAGGGGATGATAGGATGGGATAAACCTGAAGGGAAGGGGGGAGGGTGCTATTGGGAGGGGGGCAAGGGAGATGTTGATGGGAATAAGGGGGCGGGAGAATGCATTTAGGGCAACACTAGAATCTATGTAAACACAATTAATTAATTAAATTAAAAAAATTTATGATTAAAAAAAAAAAGACCAAAATGACCAGTGCCTGTTACACAGTAGTAATTCAAAAAATTCCTCTGAGTGAATGATTGGGTCATTTCCAAATAATCCCAAAGTGTAACTAAGAGGAGATCGAACAGCCTACACATTGCCATTTTTGCTGTGTGTATCTGATGGCCTTTTATGGGTTACTCAGATGGAAAAAGAGTATTAGGTTCTTAGAGCCATTTCTTCCTGGGAACCCCAGGGATGTCTATTAAAACACAATGAGCACATACACACAACAAACATTTACATTATCAGGGATAAACTCTAGAATTTCTTCTGAGGACGAAATTCTATGTAATCTACAGTGTTCTCTCTGAATTTCTAAACCACTTAATGTCACTGGTACATAGTATTGACACTAACAAAAATGTGTGTGTCTATCTGTGAAATTAATAAACAGAAACTTTATTTAAAATGGAGTGGAGATGATAGAAGAGAGAACTTTCATGCCTCAGTCACTCAACACAGTTTATTGACCCCAGCAGAAAGAGATGTACCTTACATTTTCTACAGGAAAAGATGCTACATTACTAAGGTGACCAACTTTTTTACAATAAAAAGGAGGGCAAAAATAAATAGAAAAAACAATATTGTAAATAAAAGAAATATTTTATTCATTGCAACAATAATACACTATAATATGATAAATGCATAATAAAAATAATTATAATATTTTATATTGTAATTATGCTTACATGCCTATTAATTTTTAATAATAATTGTAAGACAAAAGTACTCATTTAGATACAAATATGTCACATCACACGCAATGGATCGACTCTGCATCGATTGAATATGGATATTTACAGATTAGTCTTCCAATATCAAAAAGGAGGACATGTAGGAGGACACTTTTCGAGGGAGGATTGGAACTTACAAAAGGACTGTCCTTCCTAAAAGAGGATGATTGGTCACCTTATACATTACTATCTCAGCAGGAGGAAGAAATAATTCCTTCTTGCCTAGTAACAGCTCAGCCAATGGGAGAATGCCATAATTCAGCCAATAAAAAATCACTGTACTTCCAATTTTCTGTCTCCTCCAAAGGACTCTTCATTTACAACACCTCTCAAGTCCATAAAAAAGCATACCTCTCTTTTGTTTCTCTGGACTTGCATGTGGTTTGCCATTAGACCTTTTATTCCTTTATTGTTCCCAAATAACCCCATTTTGCTAGAGAAATATCTGGCTGTTTATTTGTTTAAGGTCAATATATCCATTTTATCATTTTTTAAAAAAATATTCTTTTATAATCTGACAATGGTGATGTTTTCGTGAGCACTACATTTTAAAAAGTAGATTCTAAGCAGCCAGCCAATAATCCAAATTTCTGTACGACATCTGTCAACCATTTCAAACGAGCAGCAATTTTCAAATCCCCCCCCCTCCAATTTGTGTTCTGTTTGGAATTTTGTTTTGAAGTGGTTTTTTGGAGGGGCGGGGGAGGAGCCTACTACTGAATTGAAAATAGAGTTGGGCTATTTTTTTCTCGCAAAATTTCATTTGGGTAAGGTCAGTGAATAGCACCTGCTTTTCTTAAGAATTTGCATGAACAGTACAGTTATGGATTTATTCCATACCTAATGTCAACACATTGTCTCAAAAAAAAAAAAATGCCCGTAGGGAGGGCTCTTCAGCATTTGTCATCTGCGGCCTGTCTGCTCTTCTGGCTACTCTGGAAGGCCATCTGGCTACTTAATAAAAATGAGTACATCTCTTGGGTCTGTTCAGTGATGCCTACATGCAATTTAGCTTTTTTATAGACTTTCCTAGCATCTGTCCTGACATGCACATTGTGTGCTTCACAGAAAAGTTTCCTCTACTATTTTTTTCTTTTCTCTGAGTCTTAGAAAGTGTATATAAGGGCTTTCATGTGTATAAGCATAAACATATCAAATGCATAGTAATTAACAGTGGGTGGAAGGTATACTATCATGTTGTTGGTCATTTTCGAGTGTGTTGAAAGCAGAGTTTGTACTTTGTGTTCCTCTGTTCTTAATATGAACAAGATTCAGGGCGGGGTGGAGTTTGGCAATGGAGCAAGTAACTTGTTCCAAGGACACTACACAAGCCCTGACTTTATGGGCCTCTCAGAGATCCTCCCTTACTTTACAGCTGAACTGCAACCTGTTTTCAAAGCTGGGTTTGAGGCCCATATGTATCAGCAATGGTCATTAAACATTTATTGGCCACCTACCATGCCTGAACAGTAGGCTAAATGTTGGGGAGACAATTAAAAATAAGACAGAAAATTTCTGGTTTTCAGGAAACTTATATTCTGGTGGAAAATGTAAAACAGACACAACAACAGAACAATCAATAAATGAAGAAGACAAGTATAACTGGCACTATTGGTGCTCTGTTTCTTCTCCCCCTTCTCCCCAATTCCCCTTGGCATTTACCTCTACACAGAGAGCTGTTTCTTGCCAAAACGTGTGACTCTGCCTGAGGGCTTTTTTATTTATTTTATTTTATTTTTTTAATGGCCAGGAGACTGTTCTTGGCCCATGCACAGAGTAAGCTGGAAAGCCTCCTCAATCAATGACAGATTGAAATCAATGCACAAATTCTCCAGCTTCCTGGCCATTCAGGTTGGGCAACTCTGGGGCTATGATTTACATTGCTGTCCAAAAAAAAAATTGTGAAAGATTTTGAAATGGGCAACAGAGATAGTTGGGTGTTCTTTCAAGAGAATGTTAGGTGTGGTCTGCTGACTCTCAAAGCATAGTCTATTCTATAAAAATGCACAGCTTTGATTGTCTTTGACTAGACCATCTACCAATCTGTGGAGAGCAAGCTGAGTTATAGATCACTGATGGCAAAGCAAGTGCTTCCAGCTCATGACAAAGTTAATGGATTCTGTCCAGCAGAGAATGTCAAATGTTCACCTGACCTGTTGGGACACCTTGCTGATTCCCTTCAAATTGATGAGTTAAAAAATAATCTTTGACACGTGCTTATTTTATGTTTACATGAGACACATGATTTGGCCTTTGAAAAATGTTCCCCAATACTCCTTAACCAGAGTTTCCCGGCATGCTGGCCTCCCCCTGATTTCCTTCTTTTTCCTACCTCACTTTCTCCTTCTGTAATCCAATTTCCTGGAGTTATCTCCTAAAGAAACAGTTCTTTACCTCAGTGCCTGCTTCAGGGGCTATCCAAGACAAGTTAAGGCCCAGACCCTGCCTTCCTAAAGTAGTAGACCCATCACTGCCCTGAGCTTTTCTTCTAGAAAATACCTACCATGTTCTGTGAACCATTTTGTGTGAAAATGGGGGTAAATATGCTGGTTACTCTAGAAGCTGAGGTAAAACAAAGACAGATGGGGGAAGAAAGGAGGATTTAGCAGTGGGAGGTCAAAACATGAAAGACTTCATGATGCAATTCCACCTCCACAACTCCTAAAATCTTCTGTGAACTTACTAAACTCAAGAGATATGAGTCAATTTCTGACTGTAAAGGGCCATACTTCTAAGTCTGGCAATGGTATAGGGACAGAACCAAAGCTGTAGGAGTGCTGAGACAGAGAGAAGGAGAAAGAAATAATCTTCATTTGGAAGTCTCAAGATAAATGCAGTGAAAATCTTTAAGAACAGGAAGGTCCCAGACAATAAAAGTGTGGCACTCTAATTGCCTTAAGTGCATTAATTTTCTTTCTCATTGACTTGAAGATGATTGAACAGTTCATTTTTTATATTTTATCCTGTCCCCATTAGGAACTTAGAACAAAAGGGTGGCCCCCTAGAACTCACTGAATTACGTGTATAGTTAGAAATCAAGAATTAGTGGCATTAATACGCCAGATTAACATACCAGATCAATGCAGACAAACTAAGAGGGAACCAGCATTAATATGCAATCTATACTCTAACACTAGGCAATAATATGACAAGGTATAACCAAAGATATAGTAGAGGGAAAAGGCAAATTGGTTTTGCCATGCCACCAGGTCACCTTTAAATGATTCTTGTGGAGGTTCTTAAGACAGTAGGATTTTCTAAAAACTCCATGTTAACATTCCAGGGAGCTAGACAAATAAGGAGGCTGGCAGACAGGAGTGTGATGACTGAACAGCAAAGCTGAACTACCCAAAAGATGTTGGTCTTCTGATTTGTGAAGGCAGGCAATGGTACCAATCCAATTTATTTAAATAAATTAATCAATTACAAGTGAAATAGAAATGGCACAATCATGGTTCACCACTTTAGAACTGAAATTACATCTGTCATAAACCTATTTTAGTCCTTATGGTCCGCTTGTGATATTGATAATCCATTATCATGTTGGAATTTCCCTCAAGATTGAACATTTTGGGGCCCAGACTCTGGCAGACTAGAAAGCAACAAACTCTCTGAAGGATCTTGTCCTTAACAATATTCTCAAAAGGATGAAACATCTTTCACCAGTAGGGGAACATTTTCACGTAAAAACCTGTTTATTTCTACTGCAGATTCTAAATTTAAAAGTCCAGTTTTACTATCTGCTAAAAATTAAGCTGGACTTGAAAGTTAAAGGACTGTCCCCCAGTTAGTGGGTGAGTACTACAGGAGGAAAAAGATGGACTCTCTTTTTCAGTAGGGTTGTACTTTACCATAAGTCTACATTGAGGAATTGCAAGAAACTGGAAAAATATCTTGCTAAAATTGTATTCCACAATTCATGATAACATGCTAGCTCTAGTTTCAAGAGCATTTCCTTTTTCTACTGTCTCAACTGTAAATGGCCTGATCAGACGGTGGCACAGTGGATAGAGCATTGGACCGGGACGAGGAGGACCTAGGTTCAAGACCCCGAGTTTGCTAGCTTGAGCACGGGCTCATCTGGTTTGAGCAAGGCTCACCAGCTTGAGCCCAAGGTTGCTGGTTTAAGCAACGGTCACTCAGTCTGCTGTAGCCCCATGGTCAAGGCACATATGAGAAAGCAATCAATGAACAACTAATGTGCCACAATGAAGAATTGATGCTTCTCATCTCTCTCCATTCCTGTCTGTCTGTCCTTATCTGTCCCTCTCTCTGACTCTTTCTTGTTTTTGTCAAAACAACAACAAAACAAAAAAAATCCACAAATAAAAAACATTAAATGATTGATAAGAGTATACAAGCAGGTGTATATTTCACTGATATGAGCCATCAAAAAGTATGAGGCCAGAGCGTCGGCCTGGCATGCGGGGGACCCGGGTTTGATTCCTGGCCAGGGCACATAGGAGAAGCGCCCATTTGCTTCTCCACCCCCCACCCCCTCCTTCCTTTCTGTCTCTCTCTTCCACTCCCGCGGCCAAGGCTCCATTGGAGCAAGGATGGCCCGGGCGTTGGGGATGGCTCCTTGGCCGCTGCCCCAGGCGCTGGAGTGGCTCTGGTCGTGGCAGAGCGACCCCCCGGAGGGGCATAGCATCGCCCCCTGGTGGGTGGAGCGTTGCCCCTGGTGGGCGTGCCGGGTGGATCCCAGTCGGGCGCATGTGGGAGTCTGTCTGACTGTCTCTCCCCGTTTCCAGCTTCAGAAAAGAAAAAAAAAAAAAAAAAAGTATGAGGCCAGAAGAAATATAAATGGCTTAAAGCACTAACTTCTAGCTTAGAGCCTAGCACAAGATAATGTTTAATTAATCTTTGTTGAATGTCTGACTAGCACGCTGCTGATTTGTTAGCTCTGGACTATGAATGTACTGACCTGGCATGCGGTCACCGTAATGCAGTCCTTGAATTCACATGTAGGGAGGACATGTTTGAAAATAAAGAACAATGGGGAATGACCACTCTTACCTTGCACCAGTCCCTCTCACCCTCTGACCTTCTCTCTGTCCCTTGAAGAGCCCTGATCTTCTCACTTCTGGGTTTTTGCATATGCGATTCCTCCTGCCTTGAATTCTCTCCTGCCTTCCCTATAGGATTCAGTGGGAGTGTCACTTACTGGAGAAACCTTCCCTGACCTTTTTGACTAAGACAAATATCCCTACTATACATTTTAATAGCACTAAACAACTCTCCCCTGTAGCACTTAGCACACTTGTGATCTTGAGGATATTTGGGCTATTATTTGATGCATGCATGCACTTTTCCTCCAGTAGCTCCAAGACTGACTGTGTCTGCCTTATCTCACTATATTTCCCTAGCACCTAGCATGGTGCCTAACGCTTAGAAGATATTACAATACTTGAATGAATGGCTTACTTGGCTCCTTACAAACCTATCTATCCTGATGCTGCCTTGACACCCTTGAGAATGTACCTAGATTTTTGCCTTTCAGCCTCCGCCTCTCTTCTTTGCAACTGTTTGTTTTCATAAACCTCTCACTGGGGGCTTCTTCAAAGCTCTTTGCCCAAATGTTCTCTGGTTTCCTGACTATTTTGTCTTGTTTACTCAAGGAAATGGTGTTTTGGGCTAATAAAGATTGGCCAGGTCAAATATTAGACTTGGAATTTTGTTTTCTTGCAATTCAGAGCCCTGCAAATACCAGCAATTTCCGTCCTCTCAGCCTTGGGGTCCCTGGGAAAAAGGTGGCCAGTGGATCTTCTTTATAATTATTCTTGTAAACTGAATAAAGAATAGTAATGACCACAGGAGCAGCTCACACACAGACAAAGAAATGGAGGGATGGAAAACGAGCTTTCCCAGAAGAAGAAGCCTTTTCAGGCCATCACTGGAATCTTGGGCTACAGGGCTAGGTAGTAAGATAGTGTCACTTCTATTTAATGACTTAAAAATAAAATCTGTGCCATGTGCAAGAACTAGGAAACCAGAAGGTAGAGTCCATCTCATTCCCTCGACATGTTCATAGAAGCAAAAATGCTGAGAATCACCAGTCAGGCCCATGCCCCACGGGAGAAGGCAGGGGTAGAATCTTCTGATCTGTAGGCGCATCTCTTCCCTTTGCAACTTGCCCTAAATTCTATATTTGGACAATCTACCTTTCTAAGGGCCTTCTAAATGGCTGTTGTTAATATCTGTAAGCAGCAAAGGGAAAGCAGATCTGGCAGGCCTCTGCTGCTGCAAGGGCAGTTCTGGCCAACCCAAATTGCTGTGGAGAACAGCTATGGAGCCCTATGAGAAACTGAAACTGAAGTACCAGCATCCAATCTCCGTGCCCTCTGAGGTTCTCTTAGGCACCCAGAATGGAATTTCTTATTCTTCTTTCTCTTTTGCCTGACTATCTGGTAGTGTTAGGTTTTTATGCAATGGGGCAATGAGTAGCAGGAGGAGGAAGGGGACTACTATATTTATGCAAAGGGCCACTGTTTACTTAGCAATCCAGTGCTACAGCATAATTATGTAAACATGACTTTGAGACACCACAGAAGGCAGAGAAAACACATTCTTTTTTTTTTTTTTTTTTTTTTTTTTAAGTGAGAGGAGGAGAGACAGTGAGACAGACCTGCTAATGCCCTGCCCATGATCCACCTGGCAACCCCTGTCTGGGACCGACACTTGAACCAATTGAGCCACTGGCTGTGAGTGAGGAAGAGAAAGAGAAGGGGAAGAGGGAGAGGAAGAGAAGCAGATGGTCCCTTCTCATGTGTGTCCTGACCAGGGATTCAATCCAGGACGTCCATAGGCCAGGCTGATGCTCTATCCACTGAGCCAACCAACCAGGGCCAAAAAACATGTTCTTGATTAGTAACCTCTTTTCATAAATGGCAGACATAATAAAATATCTAATCACTCTTTACTAAGTATTTCATTTATTTCTTCCATGTTTAGTAGGTAATAAGTTACATGGCTATTTGGGGGAAAAAAGAGAGAGCAATGTCTCCACTTTATTTTTGTCCCCATTTGCCCAGTTGTCAATTCCTTCCCATGACTCATCTGACCACTTTCTGAACACCTCATTTTGTTTATCACTCTATCTCCCTTATTTCTTAAGAACGGGAAGTCTTAATAGATTCAAATTAAACATTTAAGGACACAGTACATTCCATGTGACATAATTTACTTCATACCGCACTCCACATGCATTGCCCCAGCGTCAGTGATGTAGACTGGGCAGCAGCGACGGCCTGCTCCTTCATCGCCAGGTTCTCCTCCTAGGGCAGTGGGCGGCATTTTGGGCACCATGCCAACATCCAGTTCTCGCTAACCATTCACTTGATGATTTCAACCTTAAGATCTTTGGGAGATGATGGTAATGGAGAAAATCTGAAAACCTGTCCTTACTGATTAGCAAGTATTGATCTGTCTGAAAAAAAAATTCATTTGTGGTTGCACAATAATGATTTTCTAAACTTATTGTTCTTTTCATATTCGTAAATTGCTCTCCTTTATCAACTGGAACTATATGGGAAATGTGAAATACAAATTCTCCTGGAGAATAAATGCTTAATTTTCTCCCTTTAAATGACCACTTGCCAAAGTGGATTTGATTCCGCAGACCCCTCAACTGGTGAGCAATTATTTTTCTGCCTTTTCCTTAGAGCATTCTTGCAGGCTTATGGATTTTCATAGATTCACTATCGTTACAAACAGCGTTCTTTCTGAGGCTCAAATTGTCATATTTTTGGCCAGTTGGTTCTCCAACAGGCTGGATTCTATACTATTTGATAGAATCTCATTAATCTGTGAAAACTTTTTGGCTCATTATCTTGTGCATTCCCTGTCCTAAAGCAGAAGTCAGATATTTCTTAAAGAACTCTGGTTCTTTTTAGAGGGCAATGATATTAAAAACCACACTCTGGGCATGAGGGTGGTGGATGGTCCCAAGGTGCCCTTTCTAGGCAACTTCAGTGCGAGGTAATAAATAACATGGTTTTTTTTTTTTTTTTTAAATTACTGGTTCCTATTGATATTGCAGATTTATTTTTAAATATTATATCATTTTTATTTAACTGATTTTATAACTGAAACTTTCTTTTCCACTAAAATATTTTGATTCTAAAAACATTAATATGTTATTTGCTTTATATAAAGAAAATCATTTCAAAATAGCAATATCACTGTTATTACTAAATACATTTAAAATAAATTATAAAATAAAACTACTGAGTGTAGTTTAAAATTTATGGTTTTTGTGAACCAAATATATTCTACTAAAAATATTCCCTGTACCCCATTTTATTCCCCCCTCTATAGGTAATCATTCTTTACTAAGTATTTGTTTATATACCCAGAAAGTTATATTCTAAAATAACTTTTTTTGTTAATTATAAGCAAATACATGTATATGTTCTGATCATCACACTTTCTTATAGAAACAGTAGTGAACTACCTAACTGTTCTGTCACTTGTATCTCTTACAGACTATGTCTTAGAGATGTCTCCATCTTAATACATAGCAATTTAATCTTTTTCATTCTTTTTTCTTTTTATTGGTTGCATGTTACTACATTCTGAGAATGTACCATACTTTACTCAGCCAAATACCATAATGCTGTCACTTGGTGCTTGTAATAGCGACATTTTGCTATTACAAACAATGTCACAATGAATAACTTTCTCTATATATCATTTTACACTTGTGCAGGGGGGCAAGATTCTCAGAAGTGAGTTTTCTGGAGCAAAGAGAAAAGTCATCTGCAATCTTGATAAATCTCACTAATTCTCCTTCCTTCAAGGTAACTCAGGTTATTTTAACTTTGTACTTCCACTTGCAATGTATTAGACTGCTGATTTCCCTGCAGTCTTACAGATACACCATACTGTTTTGAGGACATTTTCCCCTAAATTTGTGAGTGTAAAATGCTATCAGTTTTAATTTGCATTTGTTATTATAAATAAGTGAGCATTTTCCCATTTGTTTAGGATCACTCTGTATCTATTTTTATGTGTGTACAAACTGACCATGGACATTTATTATTATCACAGGAATTTTTCACCTTGATTTCTAAATACTCTTTGTTTAACTAAAGAGATTAGCTTTTCATCTCTGATATGAAGTATAAAAACTTTTCCAAGTTTTGACTTTGCTTATTATGGTGTTTGCTTTCATGTTGAATTAAAAATAATAATGAATGTAATCTTTTTTTAATTACTCTTAAAATTACATAAACATACTTGATCACAATTCCAATATGTATGAGTAAAATTTAAGGGAAAAGATTGCTTCATGTTTAACTTTTGCCTGAACCTTATTATCAGTACTGCACAATACATTGTGTGTTTTAAGAGAAAATCATGTGTAAAACTAACCGTGTAGCTTGGAAGATTAAAGGAGGCACCAGAGAGCATTTTTTGTCCCATAAAAGAATATAAATAAGTTCAGATGCCAAAGGGAGGACAGAGAGGTTGTCTACAGAAGGGATGGCCACATGGAAAGGAGGGTTAGGGTATTAGTCAGAGCAGCTGAAATCCTTCATCATCTCTTCATTTACTTCTATACATTCCTCTTCTTAGTTATTCTCAAATCCTCCCTTCCCTCTAACATACCCCCTTTCTTAGTCTATTTGCTTCTTCATTCTCCATGCAGATCTCATGAAAGGCATTGCTTTCTAAAGATACTTTCACTGGCTTCCCTCTGCCTATAGAATAAAGACCAAATTTCATTAACAAATATATGAATAACAATAAGATTACACTCATTGAGAAGTTATTTTGTGTCCGCCACTGTTCTACTCGTTACCATATATTATCCCATTTAGTTCTCACCACAGCCCTGGGATGTAGGTACTGTTATCATTTCCCTTTGATTTATGAAAGGACTGAAAACTGAAGAACTGGCACCCAGGGGCCATTAAGTGGTGGAGTCAGAATAAAAACACAGGCCGAGTACAGATACTCCTCCCTCCCTGATAGCCCCTTGCTAATGTTTCTGGCTTCATCTTCTGATATCCTTTTTGTTGCACCTGAAATTCCATCTCCATGGCACTACTTTCTGAATTTATTACATTGTTTCCTGCCTATACACCTTTGCAGATGTGGGTTCCTCTGCTTCTCCTCTCGGAATCTCCTCTGTTTCCCACAAAACTCTTACCCATCTCTTTATCCTCAGAGATGCATCCTCATCATCTCAATAGGAACCGCATATGTTGACTTCCAAATAGTTTTCTTTTTTGTATTTAATTAATTGTGTTTACATAGATTCTAGGGTCACCCCGAATGTATCCCTCACTCCCCCATATTTCCCTCAACATCTCCCTTGCCCCCCTCCCCACAGTACCCTCCCCCCTTCCCTTCAGGTTTATCCACAGAGTTTTCAACATGTCCCTCTTACTTACCTCCACTGACATGGGACCATTATATGTTTCTTCTGTGGTGTGGATCAAAAACTATTGACCTTGCAACAATTTTGAATGTACGTATGTTTTCTCATAAACTCTAAGCTCTTCGAGGGCATGAACTATGTCCTAATAAATATGTTCAATGCATGTTTACTGAATGAATGAGTAATAAATGCTGACCAACCTCTCACAGCACTAGATGTGAGGTTGATTCTCCCCCCTTTCAACTTTCATGGCTATAAATAAAAATTTTAGTAACACTTGGAAAGTTCTAATATTCCCTCAATTTCCGATCTTACCTAAATCTTAATTTTTTTTTTCACACCACTGACTATAGACCATTGAGGAAATGGCATATTTCTTTTTCCTTCATCCCAAGTGAAATATATACATTTGGTCCAATGATCCCTAGATTTTACCATTTATGAAAAGATGGTACAGATATCCGTTGGTAAGGATAAATTAAAAAGCCAAAATATTCAAGCCTGAGAGCAATTTCCTGTCATAACAACGTCACTTTTAAATATCACTATTTTATTTACTTTTGCAGAAACACCTTTGGACGTATTGTTTTGTCCCTCATAATGCCAAATAAGTCAACTAATTCTCTAACTTTTCCCCTGTTTAAGCATTCCTTCACACTGCCTTCATCAGAAACATAAAACCTTTTTTCAAAAAGAAAAAAAAGAGCTTTCAACTTGTCCTCACAATGTCTTGTCCCAGTGAGGTCAGCGTGGATGGCATCATTCTTGTCATTATAGGAGCGGGCAGACCTAGCACAGAGACTAAGCAGCTTTGCCCAAGGTCATAGAACAAGTTGATACCAGAGCTCAAATCAGATGGGAGGAACCCTGGCCCTTAGCCCTGGATTCAGACACAAGGTCACATTAACCTAGGAATCCTTTTTCCTTAGTTTTATGCTTTAAGGAAGATAAGAGTGTGGGAAAACAATATAGTTATTAAACAAATGGTCTCTTCCCTTACTGCTAAACTCAGCAGAGTTTTTAAAAGTTCTGAATTAAGTTACAAAGAAAGGAAATATAACATGAATGTGCTTTATCTTTCTGCCTTTTCCCCCAAGTGATAGAAGTGACCATTTTTGAGGTCACTACAGAATTGACACCTTGTAGTCTTGGTCCTCTAAAAGCCTGTCCCTAAACATAAGCTTTCCAGTTTGCCCTTGGGAATGTTTGAATTCAGTCTTTAAAGGAAGGATTGCTGGGTTCTGTGCTTTAACCCTCTGTAAGAGAAATTATCCTTGGCCACTCCCTAAGCTAGTGTTCCACCGAGCAGCTGTTGGCACCTTCTTTCTCAGATATGAAAAAGGTGCCGACGGCTTCTCTCTGTAGGTGCTTTGGGAACAGGGGCCCCGGCAGCCTGTTGAGGAGTAAAGTGTTCTCAAGACTATTTCTTGGCAGCAAGTAAAATTTCCATAAGGCTCTTAAATATAATAAAATGTAATTAAAGTGCTACATTGAGTTAGCTCCCTTTGAAGTTTCATACTTGCATAATAAACCAACTCATAAACCAGGATTCGAATTGAAGATTTTATTTCTTTTTAAAGATTAATTCTCATTAATTATCTACTTGACCCCTCCTGTTATAGAGAAGTAAGCACCTGGTACACCATAATTTGCGCAGATAAAAGGTAGTAAAAGATGAACTCACCACTAAAAATGGAACTCTCACACATTGAATGTCACTTTGTAGCCAGAGAAAATTAGAACCTGTGTTTAGAAATCACATTCTCCCAGCCTCGTCTGACCTCAGAAATATGAGTATATTCTTCATTTTCTTTGTCTTTTTTATATCACTGGGCATTTCACTTTTTTATTCTAAGTGGTTGGCCCTCTGATGAAAAAGGTAGACCATTACAAAGTAGGTTTCTTACTAACTTAAATTGTACAGATCCTAAAACCATAGATCAAGCCATGAGACATCATATGGGACAGTTTTTTTTTTTTTCATGGAGAAGTAAGTTTAGGGGCTTCATTTCAATTATTGTCCAATTTTACAAACCCATTAGTAACCACAAGGACAAAGAAGGCTTTATACTTCAGGACTAATAAGAATTCACTAACTGACAGGTTATGTCACAAAGATTGATTAACTGTGACTTACACTCATTGAAAGATATTTCAAGTGAACTTTCAGAGTCTCAATGCTGAAAATTAATTTGCTTTGTGTGCAGGGACATTTCTTTGTGTCCTGCACACCCATGTGTGCTTAGACTGTCTCCAAGTAGTTTATGTGTTCTTTCTTTCTGAGCTGTAACTGCAAGGACAAGAGTACCTCAATATAGTGAAAGGGTCAGCATAAAATCGCTCAGGGAACCAAAAAACGAATGACTGGTATTATAGAAGCAGTCTAGGAAAAGTCTCAAATTGAGTTAAGAAAGTACCATGGATGATGAAAGCCACAGGTTTTTAATATAGATTCTTCTTAGCTCTGGGAAAAGGGCTAGGATAGAACAGAAAGAAATACAAGAGAATCACACAAAAGGGGTTTGGGTCAACAGTGCTGAAAATAAAGCAGCAGCCTTAACCACAAAAAACTCTAGTCAATCAACATTTTATTGTGCTACTATAGCAAAATCCTGCTGGTCCAGTTCTCAGGGATGAGACACATTGACCACACTCAAGGGCCTACCAAGTTCACCAGATAATATCTGCATCATGAAGGATAATAAGCACTAGTTTGTCAGAAAAGAGCTGGTGGGCTTGGTAGGCAGAGCAAAGGCAGGCTAGGTCAAGCAGCTTGATGTATGCTGCAAGAGGCTGTTTGGAAGATAGATTAGTTATACTTCTTTGGGCTGTCAATAACAGAAACTAACTCCAGCACACTTAATCACAAAAGGAAAAATTATTATTATAACACACAGAATTAACTCATTGGATCCAAGAGCATTCATGCAGCCAGGCTGCAAAAGGGACTAGAACCAGAAGCTGAGACCTTGAAAGTCTCCAAGTTTTATCTCATTTATATTTCTCCTAGTTTCCCTGCTTGATTTTGTTCCTGAAGACCAGCTTTCTATCCTTACCCATGTGCTAGAACATTCTCTCCCTCCTCACAAAAGTCAACAGTTTGTAATGCTATACCTCCCTTATCTAGGAGACCAGCATGACAGAGGGTGGAATCTAAATTCTTAGGAGAGGGTTTTTGAAGGGATTAGGTTGAAGCAGGTGCCCAGTGTTGACCAATCAGCAGTGGTCTAAGAGTGGGGGTAAGGAACGAGGTGAGGTGGAGGGAGGGCAGGAACCCATTGTAAGAAAGTGTCTATGCGAGACCTGAAGATGGCAGCGGAGTAGGCAGATGCACAGACTCCAAGCTCAGAACCACTGAACTGGATTACAAACTAATTTACGAACAATCAGTATGAGATACCAACTCTGGACTACAAGAACAGCTCTCAAAAACCAAGGAACAAAGAAGAAACCACAACAAATTTGGTAGGGAGCACCTGAATCTCACCTGCTTATAGGAACACAGTGGGGGTGAGGCTGAGAGCCCAGAAGGGCTCTCACTCCAAGGAAAAGAGCAGAAAATACTGCTCACAGCTACTTGCCTGGTGACCAGGGAATGAGGTGTTGAAAGGGCCGGCTTGTCTTCCAAAAAGAAAGAGGAGGGAGAGAGACAGATGGTGAGGGGCAGAGGAATGCAGGGGATGACCTGAGAAGCTGACTTATCCAGGGCTGAAGGCAGCCATAGCTGGTGGAGGGGCTGATCCTTCCACAAAACAAAAGACTGAAGTGCTTCCGGGTCACAGATCTCCAGACATCTCTCCAGCTCCAATCAGCTCAACAAGACACAGCTGAAAACAAGAAGTGGGGAGGAGGAACAGTAACTCAGGTTTTCGTGGAGATCTGAGATACACCTCCCCCTACTGAAGCTGAGAAAACACCCTGCCCCCAGAGAGAGTAACTAGCAGAAGAGGCCTTCAGAGTCTTAAGTTACAGCCACCACATTCCTGGATACAGTTTCAAATAAGCCCCCTGCTGAGATCAATAAACAAGACTATTACCTGTTAAGAACACAAACAAATCAAGACTTCAAAGCAGCCAAAATCTGAAAGTGGATTACAAATAATAGCTGATGCCAACCCAAGAAGACCTAGAAATAACACAATTGAAAACTGGAGGCAGACAATACCAAGCCTAGACTCAACCAGCTCTATAAACAAAACACCCAAACACACAAACATAATGAGAAGACAGAGAAGTGCAATCCAAATGAAACCACAAGAGAAACATGCAGGAAATGAACTGAGTGATATAGAAATAACCAAGCTGCCGGATGCGGAGTTCAAAATAATGATTGTAAGAATGCTTAGGGATCTTAGAACAACAATGGATGGTCATTACAAACACCTAAATAAAGAAATAGCAAGTATAAAAAAAATATTGAAATATTAAAAAAGAATCAGTTGGAGATGACAAATACAATATCAGAAATAAAGACCACAATGGAAGGAGTTAAAAACAAGATGAATAGAGCTGAGGATTGAATCAGCGAGTTGGAAGACAAGTGGAATAAAGGCATGAAAGCAGAGAAGAAAAAAGAAAAGAGACTCAAAAAGTCTAAGGAAACTCTTAGAGAGCTCTGTGACAACACGAAGAGAAATAACATCCACATAATAAGGGTTCCTGAAGAAGAAGAGAAAGAACAAGGGATAGAGACTTTGTTCAATCATTTCATAGCTGAAAACTTCCCTAAATTAATGCAGGAGAAACTCTCACAAATTCAAGAAGCACAGAGAACTCCATTAAAGAGAAACCCAAAGAAACCTACACCAAGACACATCATAATTAAAATACCAAAGCTAAGTGATAAAGAAAAAATATTAAAAGCTGCTAGAAAAAAAAAGGCTATCACCTACAAAAGAGCCCCAGAAGGATGACATCTGACTTCTCAACAGAAACACTTGAGGCCAGAGGGAATGGCAAGAAATATTCAAAGTAATGCAGAACAACCTACAACCAAGACTACTTTATCCAGCAAGGCTATCATTTAAAATTGAAGGAGAAATAAAAAGCTTCCCAGACAAAAAAACTCAAGGAATTCATTACAACCAAACCAATGCTGCAGGAAATGTTAAGAGGCCTGTTTTAAACAGATCAAAGTGAGAAAATAATATAGCAAAAGAAGAATATAGCTTTAAAGAATAAAATGGCAATAAACAACTGCATATCAATTATAACCTTAAATGTAAATGGATTAAATCAGCAGTTATCAACCTGTGGGTCGCAACCCCTGTGTTTTGGTTGTTCGACACCCACCGGGGTCGCGACCCACAGGTTGAGAACCACTGGATTAAATGATCCAATCAAAAGACATAGGGTAGCTGCATGGATAAGAAAACAGGACCTGTACATATGCTGTCTACAAGAGACACACCTTAAAACAAAAGATGTACATAGACCGAAGTTAAAAAGATGGAAAAAAACATTTCATGCAAAGGAAAATGAAAAAAAAGCTGGGGTAGCAATACCTATATCAAACAAAATGGACTTTAAAACAAAGAATATAGTAAGAGATAAAGAAGGACACTACATAATGATAAAGGGAGCAATCCAACAGGAAGATATAACTATTATAAATATCTACGCACCTAATATAGGAACATCTAAATTTATAAAGCAGACTTTGATGGATATAAAGGGTGAGATCAACAGCAATACTATAATAGTAGGGGACTTCAATACCCCACTAACATCACTAGATAGATCCTCAAGAAAGAAAATTAACAAAGAAACAGCAGACTTAAAGGACACACTAGATCAACTCAATTTAATAGATATCTGCAGAAACTTTCACCTCACAGCAGCAGAATATACATTCTTTTCAAGTGCTCATGGTACATTCTCTAGGATAGACCACATGTTAGGGCACAAGAGTGGTCTCAACAAATTTAAGAAGATTGAAATCATATCAAGCACTTTCTCTGATCACAATGGCATGAAACTAAAAATCAACCACAACAGAAAAAATAAAAAATTCTCAAACACATGGAAACTAAATATCAGGTTGTTAAATAATGAATGGATTAAGAATGAGATCAAAGAAAAAATAAAAATTCCTAGAAATGAATGATAATGAGCATACAACAACTCAAAATTTATAGGACACAGCAAAAGCAGTCCTGAGAGGGAAGTTCATAGCATTACAGGCATACTTTAAGAAGCTAGAAAAAGCTCAAATAAACAACTTAATCCTGCATCTAACAGAACTAGAAAAAGAACAGCAAGTAAAGCCCAGAGGTAGCAAAAGGAAGGAAATAATAAAGATCAGAGCAGAAATAAATGACATAGAGGCTAAAGAAACAATACAGAGGAACAATGAAACTAGGAGCTGGTTCTTTGAAAAGGTAAACAGGATCAATGAATCTTTAACTAGACTCACCAGGAAAAAAGAGAGAGGACTCAAATAAATAAAATTAGAAATGAGAGTGGAGAAATAACAACTGACACAACAGAAATACAAAATATTGTAAGAAATACTATGAAGAACTGTACGCCAAAAAACTAGACAACCTAGATGAAATGTACAAATTCCTTAAAACATACAATCTTCCAAAAATCAATCTGGAAGAATCAGAAAACCTAAACAGACCAGTTACAACAAATGAGATTGAAACAGTTATCAAAAAACTCCCAACAAAGAAAAGTCCTGGGCCTGATGGCTTCTCAAGTGAATTCTACCAAATATTCAAAGAACTAACTTCTATCCTTCTCAAGCTATTTCAAAAAATTCAAGAGGAAGGAAGACTTCCAAGCTCCTTTTATGATGCTAAAATCCTCAACAAAATATTAGTAAACCGATCCAAAAATATATGGAAAAAATCATACACCATGATCAAGTGGAATTTATTCTGGGGAGGCAAGGATGGTACAATATTCATAAATCAATCAATGTTATTCATCATATAAACAAAAGGAAGGAGAAAAACCACATGATAATTTCAATAGATGCAGAAAAAGCATTTGATAAAATCCAGCACCCATTCATGATCAAAACTCTCAATAAAGTGGGGATACAGGGAACATACCTCAACATGATAAAGGCCATCTATGACAAACCCACAGCCAACATCATACTCAATGGGTAAAAATTAAAAGCAATACCCTTAAGATCAGGAACAAGGCAGGGTTGCCCCCTTTTGCCACTCTTATTCAACATAGCCCTGGAAGTCCTAGCCATAGCAATTAGACTAGAAGAAGAAATAAAAGGCATTCAAGTTGGAAAAGAAGAAATAAAACTATCATTATTTGCAGATGATATGATTTTGTATATAGAAAACCCTAAAGTCTCAGTCAAAAAACTACTGGACCTGATAAATGAATTCAGCAAAGTGGCAGGATATAAAATTAATACTCAGAAATCACAGGCAATTATATATACCAACAATGAATAGTCAGAAAGAGAAATTAAGGAAACAATCCCCTTCACTATGGCAACAAAAAAAATAAAGTACCTAGGAGTATATTTAATCAAGGAGACTAAAGACTTGTACTCGAAAAATTATAAAACATTGATAAAAGAAATCAAGGAAGATACAAACAAATGGAAGCATATCCCATGCTCATGGTTAGGAAAAATAAACATCATTAAAATGTCTATATTACCCAAAGCAATTTATAAATTCAATGCAATACCAATTAAAATACCAATGACATACTTTAAAGATATAGATCACATATTCCAAAAATTTATATGGAACCAAAAAAGTACATGAATAGCCTCAGCAATCTTACAAAAGAAGAATAAAGTGGGAGGTATCACACTTCCTGATATCTAGTTATACTACAAGGCCATTGTACTCAAAACAGCCTTTTACAGGCATAAGAACAGGCATATAGATCAATGGAACAGAACCCAGAACCCAGAAATAAACCCACAGCTCTATGAACAACTGATATTTGACAAAGGAGGTAAAAGCATACAGTGGAGAAAAGACAGCCTCTTTAATAAATGGTGTTGGGAAAATTGGACAAATTTTATTTAGCTACGTGCAAAAAAATGAAACTAGACCACCAACTTAACCATTCACAAAAATAAACTCAAAATGGATAAAAAGACTTAATCGTAAACTGTGAAACCATAAGCATCTTAAAAGAAAACATAGGCAATAAGCTCTCCGACGTCTCTTGCAGTGATATATTTTCTGATTTATCTCCATGGGCAAGTGAAATAAAAGACAGGATAAACACATGGGACTATATCAAACTAAAAAGCTTTTGCACAACCAAAGACAACAAGAACAGAGTAAAAAGACAAATTGCACAATGGGAGAACATATTTGACAATACATCTCATAAGGGGTTAATAACCAAAATTTATAAAGAACTTGTAAATCTCAACACCAGAAAGACAAACAATCTAATCAAAAATGGGCAAAAGAATTGAATAGACACTTCTCCAAAGAGGACATACAGATGGCCAATAGGCATATGAAAAAATGCTCAACATTACTAATCATTAGAGAAATGCAAATTAAAACCACAATGAGATATCACCTCACACCAGTCAGAATGGTGCTCATCAATAAAACAACACAGAATAAGTGCTGGCGAGGTTGTGGAGAAAAGGGAACCCTCCTGCACTGCTGGTGGGAATGCAGACTGGTGCAGCCACTCTGGAAAACAGTATGGAGATTCCTCAAAAAATTAAAAATTGAACTGCCTTTTGACCCAGCTATCCCACTTTTATGAATATACCCTAAGAACACCATAGCACTGTTCCAAAAGGAGAAATGCACCCCCATGTTATGGCAGCATTGTTCACAATAGCAAAGATCTGGAAACAGCCCAAGTGTCTGTCAGTGGACAAGTGGATTAAAAAGCTTTGGTACATATATACTATGGAATACTACTCAGCCATAAGAAATGATGAAATCGGATCATTTACAACAACATGGATGGACCTTGAAAACATTATATGAAGTGAAATAAGTAAATCAGAAAAAACTAAGAACTATATGAATCCATACATAGATGGGACATAAAAATGAGACTCAGAGACATGGACAAGAATGTGATGGTAACGGGGGATGGGGAGGGGCACAAAGAAAACCAGATAGAAGGTGACAGAAGACAATTGGACTTTGGGTGAGGGGTATGCAACATAATCAAATGTCAAAATAATCTGGAGATGTTTTCTCTGAACATATGTATCCTGATTTATCAATGTCACTGCATTAAAATTAATAAAAATAAGATAAAAAAGTGACTCTGCTATTGGAGAAGTGGAGTAGTTCTCCTAATCAGGAAACTGAGTTATTAGGGGACAATACCTAGGGATTTACTGAAGAGAAATAAGATAGATAAGAGGACTTACAAAAAATAGACAAAATAGACAAAACAAGAAGAAATGATGGTCATCTATGGATAGATTGTGCAGAGAAAATTTTAGAAAGGGCTTGAGAAGATTTGATGGCACGTGACTGGAGGCAAAGTAGTAACATTTCTTTTTTATAACACTGTTCTATGAATTGGATATTCTATGTTCTTGCCACACACTTGTTGATGTTATGCACCAAAAACACTAAGTAAGATAATCATGTTGTAGCAAGGTGCTAAGAGCAGAGTTGAAGTTTGCATAGATTTTAGCTGGAGAAGCCTGGTTTGTTCATCTTATCTAGGGAAGGAGGAAAGTGGCAGTGAGAAACAAAAGGATGAAGACTACCCTTCCACCCTACTTTCTGCAATTGCAGAGTGATTTCTCAAAATGTCACCAGCACTAAGGCAAAGGGAAACAGCATGAAGGCAGCTGTGTTGAGTGATAAGATGAGTCTGCCTTTGACTCACCACGTACACAGCCTGGCTGAACAGCTATGTCACTGGGCTGTGTGGCTTTGTGAACGGTTCCCCATAATGAGCACTAGCTTATCCTGAGGGAAAGCCTGTGCAGCCAATGTTCTCATAAGAAATTGTAAAAATCCAAAGTAGAAGAAATTTATGAGGTCATCCTCCTTTTCTCTGTCAACCAGGATAGAACTCTCCCCCAAATATTCCCGAGTGAATCTCATATTCTTTGAGATAGGAATAAGAATGATATTTTTAAGGTTTTCTCAGAGTATATACAGAGATACACACAAGGTTGCCTGTTTTTGTAGTCTAAATCCAACCATTTGCCTTGTTCAATTGAATTTCTTTTTTTTTTTTTTTTTTCATTTTTCACAGTAATTAAATTTGGTATTGGCCATGAGCATAATGCACAAGTGGAGGATGAGAGGGATGGGGAGAGTGTGGCTGCAGCTGTATATATTAGCAAAGGACAAAATAGCAAGAAAGTGTAGATTATGCAACTATCCCTCTGAAAATCTTTAGAAATCTCAGAAGGCTTGACAGTGCATGCAGGTGGTGGAGAAGTTCCTGGACACATTTTCGTGTGTGGTGGGTTTTCACACCAGGACATCCACCCCATCTTACTGGGAGCCTGACAGGGATCATGTTATGTCAAGGAGAACATCCTTGACTCTTTCTTCCAATATATTAGATAGACAGGAACGGGCTTCCTATTCACTCCCAGCATTCAAATCTCTCTTATTTGTTGAGTAAGAACTGAAGCTGGAACAAGGAAGCTCCAAGAAATGCAGTAAGGGAAACATATTTTAATTTTTTATGCATTCTTGATCCATTTTATAATCATTTTGGATACAAACAAAGCAAGAGTCTCACCCACTAGCTGATCAGGACTCTAGGACCAAGAATTCATTTTTGACTTTCCCTTGAGTGATAACTGGCCTTTTCTTGCCCATCTGAACTGATATTTTATTGCTTTTCCCTTTCATTGACATTCTTTCCTCCATACCCTCAATCCTTTGACCCAAGAAAATCCTGACATATTTTTTAAAACAAGCCACCTAGTATTAGGAAACAAGAAATAGTTGAGCAGAAGGAGAAACAATTAGAGCAAGAAAAACCAGAACTAAACAAAACAGGATTCTAAACCACTTCTTTCACATCTGATGAGCCACTCATCCCTGGAAGCATGACAAATTGTACCTGACATCCCAGTGTTCATTAATTGTCGCTACATAGTCACTTCATTTAAGTAAGGAAAGGCCCCCTGCTGGTTTGGGTCATTCACCTGGAAGAAAGCAAAGCAGGTGACCCTCTCCCTAAGGCTTATACTGGGATCACATCCTCACAGATACTTGCTGGAGTTATAAAGAAACAGATTCTTAGAAGCCTCTAGCGATACCTAAATGTCCATGTTACTTTTTTTTAGAAGAGGTGGCTATGGTTTTCCTGAAGATTCTTGGGGGGTCAATGATTTTCACCACCTACAGAAGAGGACAAGACTCTCTCTGATAGGATGGGTGTCTGAGGCAAAGGTAGCAGAGCTATTTTTTACTATTGTGGTAAAGTGTATTACTTACAGCCTGACCAGGCAGTGGTGCAGTGAACAGAGCATTAAACTGGGATGCAGAGGATCCAGGTTCGAAACCCTGAGGTTGAGTGCAGGGTCGCTGGCTTGAGCTTGGGATCATAGACAAGACCCCAGGGTCGCTGGCTTGAGCTCAAAGGTCGCTGTCTTGAAACCCAAGGTCCGCTGGCTTGTGCCCAAGGTTGCTGGCTAAAGCAAGAGGTCACACGCTCTGCTCTAGCCCCCCACCCTTCTCAAGGCAGATATGAGAAAGGAATCAATGAACAACTAAGGTGCCACAATGAAGAATTGATGCTTCTCATCTCTCTCCCTTCCTTTCTGTCTGTCCCTATCTATTTCTTTCTCTGAGTCTCTGTGAGAAAAAAAAAGTGTATTACTTACATATCACAGGAAAACAAAGCCCATGCTTACACAAAAAAAGTGTCAAAGAAGAGCAGTTAAAGGCAAAATAGCAGTTTTCATACCTCTTCCACTCAAGAAGCCTCTGAGCTAATGAGTAGGTATAGAAGGAAGCCTTTCTCTCACTTGCAAGTGTGCGTACAAGGAGGTAGAAACACACAGGAAGAGGCTCTCATGGCAAAAGTGTGTGGACTTGACTGCAAGGATCTAAAGTTAAGAATTGCTTAGGGGTCTGTATTCTGCTGACATGTATGTATCAGCACAATCAACCCAGTTTATGTTTTTGAGACTTGAAAGCCCATATTAGATGGCAAGTGATGACTCCGCTGGTCCCGAACAGGGAAGAGGCAAGGCTCTAAAAGAAACTGTGGGACAAGGGAAGGAGGGATGGATTGGGGTGGAGATAAAGGAAGCCCCTCTTCTCACTCTGCTTGGGGAACACATGTTCCCTGAGGTCCAGGGAGCATGGGGCTTTGGTCACATTTGTACATTCTAATGATCATGAACTTGGATCCATCTGAGAAGAAGAGCAAATGGCTTTCAGAGCATAAAGGAAGAGTAGGCATACCAATGTCTTTGACCACACATGAGGGAGTGGGTGAAGCCAGATGTACTTTAGACTTGATAAATGTCTTGGAGAACTTTCCAACATCTTTGGTTCAGCAAACCCCAAAACATATGTCACCAAGGAACTTCTTTATTTGCTTTTATTTTAAACCCCTGTGTATTTTTAGGACAATAGAATCCATATGTTCCCGTTTCATTTACATTTAACTCATTAGAGTGATGTTCGGTGAGTGCCATGTGATGTCCCGAGTCTTCTGTTTCCATTTTATAAGCATTGTGAAGTGTTTGCATTCAGAATCCAGGAGCCAGCTCAACCAAATCTGAACAGGACCCAGTGTGGCTTGAAATTTAAAACTCCTGGGGCTCTGCTGGATCTCATTCTTGGCAAAACCTCTTCTCCCGTCCCAGTTCTGTAGCCAAGAAGGCTGCTGTAGCAAGCCCAGCTCCGGCAGAAGGTTAGGGGAAGTGTGTCAGAACATTTAATTAAAACAACAAACTCAAGAAATGTCTCAAACAAGTAAGATGCTCAAAGGAAAAATTTTTATTTTAAAGTTAGTCCCTGATAGCTCTCATAAAATGGAAACTGAAAGGGTAACCGTCCCACTGAATTGAGACAGGGTGAGCTTGATAACAGATCATGATTTGTTAGGATGTCAAACTCAAGTTTCTTTGCTCATGCAGATTCTGTCCAACACTTTATATGTTTCATTGAAGTAATCGTATAAAAATATAAAGTGTTTTATGGGATCTATATAAGCAATGAAGAACAGAGAAGAGTGTCATGGACAAACCAAAGCAATTACTCTATTTTTTAAAGCTACAGTATGGATAGGACTGAATCAAGGGAAAGAGGGACTTGTGTGTGTTTCTGTGCATGCTGGGAAAGAAAGGGGGTTCTTCCCTTCTCTTCTAGGACTCCTCTAGATGTGAAAGAGACAATGGTCAGCAAACTAGGCTCTAGTCATAAGGAATGCACAGTTTAGTGGGGGAGACTGAAAAATTTAAAAGAAAAAAACATCTAAAAAGTATCTGATTATAAATCATGACTGGCATATTGAAGAAAAAGAAGAGGGTGATATAAGAGTGATGAAGAGGGAAGCTAATTTAGTGTGTGTGTGTGTGGGGGGGGGGTGTCTGGGAAGGCCTCCCTGAAGAAGGGACGTTTTAAGAGGAGACATAAAGAGTAAGAATGAGGTGAAAAGGGGCCAATCACCAGGCAAAGGAAATGGGAGACACGAAGGCTCTGAGCTGGAAATTGGTTAAAGAAGGCAGCTAGCGAGGAAGAGCATAGCCAGATGGTGCTAACCTTATCCATCTTTAAAGCTGCTGCATTATATGAATCAGTGCTGGACTTGGTTTCCTCAAGCTACATTATCTGCTAGGCCACCTTCTTCTTTTGTTTTACTTTTCCCTTGAAGCTCTGTACCCTAGCTTTACAAGGCTGTATTTATATATATTTTCTATAGCCCATTCCAAATATAGGTCTCAGGTCTCTTCACTACCTTAGACATGGTTCTCAAAGTCTGGTGGTCTCTGGCCCAGCAGTCTCGGCATTACCTGGAGTTGGTGAGAGAGCAAGAGAAGGGTAGGGGCAGCACCTGCCATTTGAAAGCCGGCATAGCACTCACGGTCAGCTGTGTTATTCTCCTGTTGAACATAAACAACCCCACAGAACACCAACCCCATGCAAGGCTACCCTGAAACTATGATAAAATGAGACAAAACAAGGCCATTTCATATTTTATCTGAACACAGACAAAAACAAGGTCATCGTGCAGCCCACAAATTTCGAAGTACACCCTCTCTTGGCCAAAATGAGTGGCTGCTACTTCTCTAGTGACTATAGTTTATCTTCTTGCTGGTTACCCCTCCCTAAAGATAAAATATATTAAATATACATTAAAATATATTAAGATATCCAATCAGAGAATTGCTTCCATTTTCTGACAGCATCAAATCTAGAGCAAACTCCTACTTGCTTCACCCTTTCTTCAAATCACTCAACCTAAGTGATGTTCCTAATATGCTCTTGTCAACACACTCATGGTTCCCCAAGGTGTGTTCTCCTTCACAGTAAGGAATAATAAACCAACTTGTTTAGAGCTACAGGTGTGTTCATAGTGGTCTTTGGCTCAGTGGCATTGACACTATGACACCATCCCAGATCTACTGAATCAAAAATTCAGGGGATGGGGATGGAGGCACATCCAGTAACCTGCATTTCAATAGGCTCTCCGTGTGATTATGATGCACTGCTCAGTTTGAAAACTAGTGCTCTGAGGCAGTGGTTCTCAGTCCTGGAAACCCACTAGAATAGGGATGCCTGAATCTTTCAGAAAATCTGATTCAGTTTGGTCTGGAATGGGGTCAAGAAATCTGTACATTTTTAAATGCAGTCCAGATCATTCTGTTGGCGGTACACCACTGAAGGGAAATGTCTGCATCTGCAATGCATTTTTTTTTTAAGCGAGAGGAGGGGAGGCAGAGACAGATTCCTGCATGCATCCTAACCGGGATCCATGCGGCAAGCCCACTAGGGGGCGATGCTCTGCCTATCTGGGGCCCTTGTTCTATTGCAACCAGAGCCATTTTGTAATGCATGGAGGCAGAGGCCATGGAGCCATCCTCAGCACCTGGAGCCAACTTGTTCAAATGGAGCCATGGCTGCAGGAGAGGAGGAGGACGAGGAGGAGAGAGAGAAGCGAGAGGGGGAGGGGTGAAGAAGCAGATGGGCACTTTTCCAGTGTGCCCTGACCAGGAATCAAACCCAGGACATTCACACGCTGGGCCCACACTGTACCACTGAGCTAAATGGCCAGGGCCCTGCAATGCATTCTTACCAGTAATAGCCACCTGTTGCAGTTTACAAGCATTTGCTGGAGGAGCCAGCTGTAATTCTGCCCATTGCTATCCATGGCACATTATTGTGTCCTGTTGCAGAGGGTGATAACTTTGAACTAGGGACTTTGCCTTGGTTTCTTGGTCAGATGTCAACAAACTTCCTAGTTATATCTCTTTTTGCACCTAGCTCCCGGCATCCTTCTTTGTTTATATGAATCATTGCTCAGCCATACACACAGAATTATATATATATATATATACTGATATCTGTCTATCTATCAAGAGGCATGCCTGTTTTTTGTCTCAAAATAAGCATAGCTAAGGCTTACTTTGCATTTAACTTTGTGCCATGCACTAGGTTGACAATACTTAAACCATCCCAATGAAGTCAATAGCATTATCATCCATGTTTCACAGATCAGAAAACTGAGGCTTGGAGAGGTGAAGCAGCTAGCCACGTTCTACAAATGATGAACTGTTGGAGCCAGGTCGCAAATGCAAGCTCTGATGCCCCAGAGTCCACACTTGTAACCACCCTGCTCAGTTTCCTCACTCAGATGGCCACAGCTCCCTCTTCTGCTTTCTCTCTGGCACCTATATAATCTTCCTTGTTGACTCCCCTCTCAGTATGATGTTTCCGAGCTTCCACGAGGCAGGGGTGGAGGTGGAGAGGGAAGGGAAGACTCCCGGCATGCTGACTAAAATTTTGGAGGCTGAGTATGGGCTGAGCATGGGGCTTTAGAATCCCTAAGACTGTTCTGGCTTTTGAGTACTTCTTTACTCTCACACTCCAGGCTGCCATGGCTCATCTTGAATATTCCTAGCCCCAGCCATTTCTCCAAAGATTCCTGCTTCCTTTTAATGGACAATGGTATTAGAGACCGAGATCTGATTGCTGAGTGTTGTTTTTACACTGTTGTTATATACTGCTCACAAAAATTAGGGGATATTTCAAAATGAATATGAAGCGATAAAAAAAAGAAGCATTTGATTTTTTTTTTATTAAACAAGAACATCAGAAAAGCAAACGATAAGTCAAAAAGCTGTTTGATTATGCAAATGAGATGCAAAACCAATTTTTATTTCATTGATGAAAATGCACTCTACAAAAGGCTGATTGTACTGGAGTATCTGCATGTCTCTGGATCTTCTGATTTTTGTGAGCACTGTATTTTTCTTTAATTCTTTGAATATATTGTATTTATTACAGTTTTCTGACACTTTTTTCTAATGCCGACATTTGACTGCTTTTCTCCTAAGACTCAAACTTTCCTGTTTCTTTAAATGTCCCTCTGAATATAGATATATAGATATAATATTAATTTTTATTAAACTTATTGGGGTGACATTGGTTAATAAAATCATGCAGGTTTCAAGTGAACAGTTCTATAACACATCGTCTGTATATTGTACTGTGTGTTCAGCACCCCAAGTCAAGTCTCCTTCCATCACCATCTATCCCCCTTTCAGCCTTTTCTGCCTCCCTCACTTCCCTTTCCCTCTGGTAATCACATTGTTGTCTGTGTTTATCAGTTATTTTGCTTAATCCCTTCACCTTTCTCACCCAGCCCCCCAAACCTCCCATCCTCTGATAGCTGTCAGTTTGTTTTCTGTATCTATGAGCCTATTTTGTTTGCTACTTTATTTTGTTCATTGGATTCTACATATAAGTGAAATCATGTGGTACTTGTCTTTCTCTGACTGACGTATTTCACTTAGTATAATAATCTCCAGGTCCATCTATGCTGTGGCAAAAGGTAAGATTTCCTTCTTCTCTCTTTTTTTCTTTTTTTACAGCAGAGTAGTTTTTCATTTCAATATTTTTGTCATTAAAAGCTGGATATTTAAGATAATACACTGTAGCAAATCAATTCTGATTTTTCCTTTGTGGGGATTTCTTAACCCACTGGATTTACTTTGTGGAATCTTGTTCTCCAATGGCGTCCAGCCTCCGATGTCTCTTCTCTGATTATTATTATTTTTTTTACCTGGCTTGTTAGGGGTTGCTGTTGAATCTGTAGAGTTTGTCTTTTCCTAATTGATCAGTTAGAGATGGGGGAGATTTTATGCTTTAAATGTTCTATCCCTAAGGCACATCTTCTCTGCTGGTTGGCAAGTGTGTTCAAAGTCCAGGCTTTTGTGAAGTCTGCCTCAGCACCTGCCTCTTGCCAGGATCTCACAGATCACATGGCAGTGGTTACAAATGTATTAAGATGAGATGTAGAAAAGCTTCCACATCCCTTCTACGACTTTCTCTAGGATGTCGCTGTTAAACTTATGGCTGGTGCACCATTCTCACCAGCAGACTGCAGTCTCAGGCTAACAGAGCTGTGTATTCTCCTCTTCTGTTGTCGACCAAGTTTACTACTTTTATTGGCCTCATTGCCAAGTATGCTTCTCTTTCTCTGTTCTAAATCATGTCAGACTTTTATGGCTAGCCCTGCTCTGATAATGACCTGTCACCAAATGAGTTGCAGCTCTAGACAAGAAGGCTGAAGATTCCCACTGTTTTTACCTGAAGTTCTGGAAATTTTTAATTAAAAAAAATCTTTAAATTTGTCATTTCCTTTTTTATTTTGGTCAGTTTTCAGACATCTGAAATGGTAGTCTTTTTAAAATTTTTGTTCAGATTAATGCTTTTTGTGGGTAGATTATTAGCTTATCTCTTCATTTCTTTATAGCCAGAGGTCTTTCTTCTCTGGTTTGATTTCCCAGTAACCTCTCCCCACTTTTTAAAATAAAACAATTATAGTCTCATTTAGCAGAGGAGCCGGGAAGATACAGACTCAGTAGATGTACTGTCCTATTAACACTAGATACAGGTGACCTGATTATCTGATATTAGGCAATGTGAGTGACTTCTACACAGAAAATGTAGGAAAATAGACAGTGACTATGTGAGAGAGATTTTTTTAATCATTTTTTTTTCAGAGTCTCGATCTAGTGAGTAATGTTCCCGTCGTAGCCCAGATGATCATCTAACAAGAGGAGCCTATTCACCTCCCCTGGTTCACCAATGGTCCCTAAGCCCCCAATTAATTACTTCTTTTCATAGTCATAGGAAAGAACAGCCTCAATAGGTCTTATATCTGGGTCAAGTGAAAGCCACAGAATGAATAGCTAGGATCCTGTCCTCTAGTGGGGGAATCCCAGTGGTTCCAAGAGTTTTTTGAGTTTCATAAACATGTTTATTTCTTGCTTTTGTGTATTTGGTTTTGTTTTAGAACACCAGGGTAATTTTACTTTGCCAAATTAAGACATTTTAAAAAGAAAACATACTGGCCATCAGTCCTCCCCATAATTACAGAGTAGAAGGAAAGACATCCAGTACCTCTGAAGGAGGAAGGTTTTGATTACTAATAATGCTTATAATGTTTCTATATCCGACAGGATTGTTAGCTACAAATCCATCTGTAGGAGGGACCCGAGAACATATCTGTGGGTTATAGAAGCAGGGACAGTGTCCAGATATATTTCCAGAGGACTCAGCTGAGCCCACCCCTCGGAGGTCAGCACAGGGAGTGCAGTTACATTGCAGATGCCACACACGGGTGCCGCCAGCTGGCCGACGGCCATGGCTCCCTTTAACAACAAGACCTTGTTAGCTACACTTCTGTGCTCCTCCAGGTGCCCTAAAACACAGAGCCAGAGGCAAAGCTTACATGCTAGCCCCGAAGGGGTGGGTGCAATCCTGGAGAAGCAAGAGCAATGACAAAAGAGAGGAAAACCAGGAAAGTAGAACATTACTGAGATGGCTACAGTTCAACCTCCGCCCCGCCCCCCCCCCCCCCCCCGAAAACAAAACAAAAACCAAACCAAACAACAAAAAAAGAACAACAAAACTCAGTGGTTATTCAGGCAGATGGGATGTCTCTGGAAAGATTGCAAACAATGCCACATCTTGCAAAGTTCCTTGGTTGGGGTGGGGTGGAATATGGGTGATTTATCTGCTGGTTTCTTCTCTGGTGAAAGGTCATCCCATGAGACACTAGGGGTGTGCTCCCTGGATGCTCCAGGTAACCACTGGGGAAATCAAAGTTGTCATGGGTCTGGTGGGTCTGGACCTGGGTTCAGGAGCTGCCGCAGCACTCACCCAAGAGGGCAATGAGACCATGCAGGAGCCTGGCGTACTGTGCTGGGAAAAGCAGATAGAACGGGCAGTGTCAGTAGATAAAGAAGGAACAACATGAGTTTGCACTGGCTCTGTTTCAGCCAGAAAACAAGGCAAGAATCTGAACTCCTGGAGGAAGCATGTGCTTTCCAACATCACTTCTCCAACACCAACTGCTTGGCTACAGTTCACTTCAAGTGTGAGGTTAACCACCCAGATCAGCGCAAACCCACACGTTAAGGGCAAGGTGTCAATGCCTAGCCACCAGGGAATTAGCATCACAGCTCCCAGGTCAGGTGGCTCAGTCTTATAAGACTGTCCTCATCTGAGACATCAGACAAAAGTTCCAGGGCTCACCCAACACTTCTGACCAATCACCTATACATTGAGTATTTCCATGGTTCCCCTTCAGGTTTGACAGTTCTCTAGAATGACTCACAGAACTCACCGAAAGTGTTATACTTACAATTACAGTTTTATTATCAAGGATACAACTCAAGAACAGCCAAATAGAACAAACACAGGACCTAAGGTTTGGGGGAAGCTTTGTCCCTGTGGCATAAAGATATGCCACCCTCCCAGTACTCTAATATATTGATACGTATTTACCAACCAGGAAGCTCTCCAACTCTCATTGTTCAGTTTTTAATCTAGGTTTCATTATGTAGGCATCATTGATTCAATCACTGGCCATATGACTGAACTTAGTCTCTCCTCATCCTTCCCTCCCTGGGGGCCAGGGCAGGGTTGAAATTCCAACCTTTTAATCATGTCATTCATTTTTCTGGGTACTAGCCCCAAAGGTGGGTTAAGGTCAGTTGAGACCCCAGGCACAGAAGAAAATATTGGGCCCTTTACAGTAGAAAAAAGTGTAAAGCTGAGGTTTCGCGGGGCTCTTCAGAAGTCAGGGCCCAGCGTGCACGTCCAGTGTGCCCACCATTAAATCCGCCTCTAACTAGCCCCCATCCTGAATATATCTAGGGATCTAGGCATGAGTTACTTGCTAGTATAAACTCAGATGTGGTCCAAAAGGGTTTGTTATGAACAATAAAGGTCCTCTTATCACTTGGGAAGTTCCAAAGGTTTTTGAAGACCTGAATGCTCTGGAGTAGGTATGCGTCTACCAGGGACAAAGACCAAATGCTGTATAGTTTTCAGTTTATTAAAGCATAGCTGAGAAAATCCAGGGAGTGTGTATACACTGGGTCTGCTACAATCACCAAATGTCTGTCTGTGGCTCTTGTTTCTTCATGTAACTGGCTTCCAAAAAGAAATTTCAAAGTGCCACACTGGTGAGTCCAAGGCCATAAACCTCTAGGCATATGGATACACTATACAAAAGTACAGAAATTACCCCAAATATGAAACATTCAAATGTGTCAACTGTCCACTGTATTTTAATTTTTATTACATAGTGACTGTAATACTACTTTTTGGAAAATTGTCATTAGACCACAGATTTTTTTCTATGAAACATTTTGTTGGACCTATAATAAATAGGACACATTGTTTTTTTTTATTTATTTACTTATTTGTTTATTTATTTATTTATTTATTTTGTTGATTAACTATATTTATATTTCAAGCTGGACTGCAATGCAGTTGACAATACTTTGGCCTCACGGTTCAAGTATAAACCATTTGAAGCTAAAGATTATACTATTGATTTATTTGGTTTAAACATATAGTAACAGTATTTGTACTTAAGGAAATAAGGATGGTTAAAGCTAAGAAAAAAATAAAAGATTTTGTATCTAAATATTAACTTCTTATTAAATGATGATTTAGTCAGCATTTAACAGATGTTAACCAGTCACTCTTATGTGAATACCAAACAGTCACAGCATTCTGGGGGAAAGGACTTTTATCACTCTTTTACAGATGAAAGAACTAAAACCCCAAGATTAAACAGTTGGTCACACAGATGCTCTGTGGAAGAACAAGGATTTAGACTCACTGGAGATAGGTTACTTAAAGTGGGTGCTCTTTTTAATCTCTCTCAACTGCTTTTCAAAATGTGCAGTAGCTTTTAGATACTTCAGGAACCTAGGTAGAGTTTTGCAGTTCTGCTTCTTTTGTGGTTTTATAGAATCAAGTAAGTAACCTCAAGAGGGAAAATAATCCTTTCAAATGCTCTTCCGGGAAACTAAAGAAAAATTTTTTCCTCCAGTTTAGAACAGAGTGATCTCAAACACCACTTTTCCTCTGACTGTACTTGATACATTGTTGCCATTCTTGTCCTCATAACATTAATATGGAAACATTTACTAGCCTCAGGCATATTCTAGGCTTTATGTCAAATAGTTCTCATTGAATCTTTGTTTTCTAGTTCAGGTGACCCTTGCCTGCATGCTACCTTATGCCAGCTTTGGATTGTTTGGGACTTGTAAATTACATCTCATCAATGAGATGGTATGGTTTAGAGTGAGGGGACAAACTTTTTTTTACATCATAGTGTTAACCAATAGCTTTTAATGAATCAATAGTATTTGAATGGAGATTCAGATTGTTTAATAAATGGCCAGAAGTACTGGCCCCATGTAGAAAGATCTATTTGTTCCCTTTTCCATGCTACCTTCTCAACCCAGTAGAAGGAGTCACTTGTCAATAATGCAAAGAACTAAAAGGGTGACTGGTAACAGAGGGGATGTGAACACTTTTGACCAGTAAGTATCTTGGGTAGGTTTGGCATTGGAAACGCATTTCTTTCAGCATAAATTCCCACTCTGCTGGTGAAAGAATGAGGATCAATGTGATTACTGGGTTCAAGCTATGAAAACAAATAAAAGTAAAGAATTTATGGTTAGAACACTTCACTGCTGGGGGCTGCATTTGTAAAATACAGAGACTAGGTTGGAACCCTGAGGGTTGTCAGGAGTTAGGTGCTTTCAGCTTCTGTCTGACCTTTTCTAGCTCAGTGTTGACCTCATTCATTTTGGTTCTTAGCCATGCACACTATCCAATAGCAACTTGTCACTTTTGCAAGGGTATCATCACCCCAAGTGGGATTTCTTGAAAAGTGAAGTGAGAGCTGCATGCAGGGGAATGTTAATTGGAGGTGTCTTGCTTAGAACCATCTATCTCAAATGTGAAAGTCGGAAGAATAGTGTAGAATAGATGCAATGGCTGCCATTTGGCAAGGCCAAAACTTTTGGGCTGAATACACAAGAAGCCTGGTAAGGGAGTAGATAGTTTCGGCATTTCCATGGTAACAGAGCTCAGGTCCACACAGCCTATATCCTACTTTTAAAGAGCAAAGATGTCAACAAAGCAAGACCAGTGATTTTCATTAGTAAATGTGAAGAAGTAAAAATTTTGTTTGAAAGGTCAAGATGATTCAAGGTGAAAGAATAATCTTTATAACAAATGGTGCTAGAACAACTATATATTCACATGTAAAGAATAAAGCTAGATTTCTCTTAGAAGAAACACAGGAGGTAAAATAAGAAGTAACTCTTTATGAGCTTGAGTTAGACAGACTTTTTCAATATGATACTAAAAGCACAAGAAATGAAAGAAAAAAGATAAATTGAACTACATTAAAAACTTCTGTGCTCCAAAGGACAACATCAAGAAAGTGAAAATATACTAAAAACAACTGAATTGTACACATCAAGTGGGTCAAAATGGGTCAAATGTGTGATATGCAAGTTATATTTCAATAAAGCTGTTAAAAATCTGAACTCACCAGGATAATTTATAGTAAAAAACAAACAAACCAAAAAACCCAAAAAACTAAATGCAGTGGTACCTTGAGATACAAACAGACCAACATACAATTTTTTTTTTTTTTTTTTTTTTAGATACGAGCTGCGACTCGGTCTGTATTTTTGTTCGAGATCCGAGCAAAATTCCGGGATACGAGTCGTGATTCGGGAAGCTGCCACTAATTGGGGTGTTGGCACATGGGTCCAGAATCGGCAGTTTGATACATGAGTTGACTGACTTATGAGCTCAGTTACAGAACAAATTAAATTAATATCTCAAGGTACTACTGTAATCAGTCTAACAGGAAATTTTATTTCTTTCTTGGTAAAACTTTTTTATTTTTGGTGAGAGATACAGACAGAGAGAAGGAAAGATAGGAAAGAAACACAGGAAGGGATAGAGATGAGAAGCATCAATTCTTCATTGCAGCACCTAAGTTGTTCATTGGTTGCTTTCTCATATGTGCCTTGACCAGGGGGCTACAGCAGAGCAAGTGTCCCCTTGCTCAAGCCAGTGACCCTCAGCTCAAGCCAGCAACCATGGGGTCATGTCTATGATCCCACACTTAAGCCAATGACTCTGCACTCAAGCTGGTGAGCCTGTGCTCAAGCAGGATGAGCACAACGACCTTAGGGTCTTGAACCTGGGCCCTCTGCATCCCAGGTGACACTCTATCCACTGCACTACCGCCTGGTCAGGTGGCAGATCTTGTTTTTAAAAGATTATTTGATATAATTTTTCTTAACCTAACTGAATAATAATATCCAACATAAATGCTTCAAATACCAGCCATATTGATATAGGTAAATATGAATTATTTGCTAACTTATTATAGTCCTATATTTTAATACATTTTATTGAATACTATTTAATTTTACCACATATTGTCAATGAGGGGTCATTGGTGCCAATTCAGTGCCAACAGGAATCCCCAATCTGTGCTGTAGTGAAGAAGGAAACTCTATTTAGAGCAAAACAGTTCAATGTGATAGAGCGCGGCTGTAAAAACAGCACAGCTGTAGAACAACCCCTGGGCCAGGCCCCTTTCCACTTAGATACCACTGTTTTGCTCCTAGATCTGATCTGCTCTGCTCAGCCTCATGTTGTGTACTTTGTGTTGTGCTTGTCTGCTCCATTCTGTTCTGGCAAGACATATTTAGTGCTTCAGCTTAGCCAGGAAAATATACTCTTTAGTCTTTGGTGGAAAGGAAAAGTGTGCTCTTTGAGCTAGACAGGAGCTGGCTTATACAGACAGAAGTTCCCATTCCTGGCCATCCTCATGCAAATGAAGACTCCAAATCCTCACCGTTAGATTGGTCCAAAAGGCACTTACTTTCCTGATTGGTCAAAATAGAGCCACACTGATCTGTGAAAACTTTGCAGCTCTGATTGGATAAGAAAAGCTTCAGCCCTATTGGTTGAAATAGGATTCCAGGAACTCCTGGAATAAGGGCTGGCCCAGATGGCAGAAACAGTGCAGGCAGGCAGTTCAGCACAGGACTGTCCCTGAAGTACATTTTGCATGACAGCCCTCTGTATAGAAATAGCTGGTAGGCTCTGTTTTTTTTAAAAATTTTTAGCCCAGTTAGCTAGCAGGAGCCCTTCTTAGTAGGTGTTTTCTTTGTCAGATTTTATAACATTAATATATTAAATAGTATTTACATGTTAGAATATCGCTTATTAAATTTAATAACTATATTATTAAAATACAGATTGTATTTTAATATAAAAATATCCATTCTATAAATATATCATATTTTATGAATATATAAGTATTTGTATATTTTAATAATGTATTACTGATAATACATTGCCTCATGGATTTTTAAACATACTATTACTAAATTAAGAAATAGCATAAGATATAAAATATTTATTTGAAAGTAAAAATTTTCTAAAATGAATTCTTGGCAAGCACTTTTGTAAAGTAATTTCTGGGAGCAATTTTTAAAAGCTTTGGTTTTAATCTTTGTTCTCTAGTTCTGTTATCTCAAGAGTACAGATGTTGGGATGGGAGACTTCACAAGGCTTTGTTTACTTACACTAAAGGCTTAGTTAGAATCATATTTTATTTCCTCAAAAGCCTTTTCAAGGCAACAACTCTGTCTATCTGTCATGTGTTCATTTCATGTATAGACCCAAACCTAGGCACATAATAGATGTTAAAGTAATTTTTAAAAATGAACTCAATTCCCCAACTCTAATCCTTTAAGCACTCTCATCCTATCTAGTAATATTTTAAAATAAAGCAGACCTAGAAAGTTATCAGCATGTATGTTGCAAGAACCTTTAAAATATTTTAAGGAGATGAATGCAAAGATACATGTACAAGGAAATAAAGAATTGGTTAATGTATGAAACATGTATAATAGCATATTATTCAGTCACTTAAATTCATGTTTGTAAATAATTTATTTTTTTGAAATATGACTTATAAAAAAGAAATGAAGGCTAAAACATTACATAAACAGTACAACTACAATTTAGTAAAATATGTACAGATAGCTAGCTAAATATAAATGCAAAAAAATACTAGAAGGAATTACATCATCACGCAACTACATATATTGTGATACTAGTGCAAGAACAGGGAGATAGATTAAAAGATTAGACTAGAGATAGATACCTATATATTAGAAAGTTAATATGTAGGAAAGTTGACATATAAAATTAGTGATGGAAAGAATAGATTAGTTCACAAATTATTAGAAAAAGTTACTTAACTCTCTGTGAACAAAAATCAAGTTAAATCCTTACTTCATACCTGTTACCTACATAAATTCCAGCCAAATTAAATATTTAAATATTTCAAGATTTTAAAGGTTATCTAGGTACTATGAGAAATGGAGTTTAAATAATTTGGGGCTGATGAATAACTTTTTAAGCATAATTCTGAGTAGAAACAATAGAAGGGATGATTGATAGATTTGGCTACATAAACATTTAAAAAGTGTCTTTTGTCAAATAAACAAAATTAAAAGAACAATAGCAAAGTATAAAATATTATTTCAAAGAATTATTACTGGTTGATATCATAGTAGGAAAATTATAAAAACCTTAAGAGAAAAATATTATAGGACATATAAGAAGTTCATGATAAAAAAGAAAATAACAAAGACAGAACTTTAAAACTTTCAGCTCTAGCTTGACCGGGTGGTAGTACACTAGATAGAGCATCAACATGGGACACTGAGGACCCAGGTTTGAAACCCCAAGGTTGCCAGATTTAGCGTGGGATCATAGACATGACCTCATGGTCGCTTGTTTAAGCCCAAAGGTCACGAGCTTGAGCAAGGGGTCACTGGCTCAGCTGGGGCCCCCTGTCAAGGCATGTATGAGAAAGCAATCCATGAACAACTAAAGTGCCGCAACTCTGAGTTGATGCTTCTCATATCTCTCCCTTCCTTTCTCTGTCCCTGTCTGTCTGTCTCTCTCTTGCTTAAAAAACAAAGCAAAAACTTTCAGTTCCAACCATGATAGGGTATAATATGTATCAATATTACTCTCCAATTGTAAAGAATTACAAAACTAGTGGTACATGGCAATTGTTTTCAAGCATTGGTTAACATATAGCTGTAATATTGAGGGTAGGAAAACACACAAAATAACCTTAATGTTTACCCGGGCTTCTTATCTGAAGGACCTTTTCAAACTGTAACATAAGGAAGTGGAACTTGAAGAACAAAAATCTCATTTAGCTTCAGATTATCAGTCAAAAAAGAAAAAGAAAGACATAGAAATTAACCTTTGTAACAGACAAGTACCTACAATTTTGGGGGCTAGATATTGGATGTGAGGGAGCTATACAGAGAAACAATCTTCCCACAGAGATGATGGAATCTTGGTGTGAATACTAAGGCAGACATGCACAGGATGAGAGAATCCATGAGTCCTGAAGGAGAAGCTGCTGGGGAACTATGAGTTGAACAAAGATTCAATGGTTAGACTGGGTAAGAATGGAATTTCAGTCAATGTGCAGTGACCTCACTAAATATTCTGGTCATTCAGTTGTGATCTCAAAACAACCAAGCTTCAGAAGTAAGGCTACTCTAGACACAGCCTAATCAAGTCTTAAAAATAAGCCTCAGTAGGATCCACTGAATAACTAGATGCCTGCCAGAAAAATTGTTTAGAAAAAAACAGCAATATCTAGACTCAATAGCAGTACCCACAATGTCCAGCACACAGTCAATAAATTACTAAGCATGGTTAAGAGCAGGAAAATGTCACCATAATCAGGAGAAAAAGCAATGAATAGAAACAGAGTCAGATATAACACAGGTGTTGAAATTGGCACATGAGTATTTTAAAAGTTATGATTAATATGGAGTCATACAGATGGAAAAATCTCAGCCAATAAAAGAAAGGTATAAAAAATCAATTAAATAAAAATTGTAATGATAAAAAAACATATGAAAACTGAAATAAAAAATTCCCTGACTGGCTGTATAGCAGATTAAACACTGGTGAAGAAAAGATAAGTGAATTTTGTCAAAGCAGAGCAACAAAGATGATCCAAGTGATCTCACTGAAAGCACATACTAAAAATTGAGCAGAACTTTAGTAACCTGTAGTACAATGAACTGCAAAATATAGTTGGAATCCCTCAAGGAGAAGAGGAAGAAACTAGGGCAGAAAAAATATTGGAAGAAATCATAGTCAAATTCTTCATGAATATGTTAAAATCTATAAACTCTCAGACCTTAAAAACTCAGCAAAACCCAAGGAGAATGAACTCAATGAACATGGCACTTGGATGCATCACAGTCAAATTTCTAAAAAAATAAAATAAAAAGAAAATAATAAACACATTCAAAGGGGAAAATTACATATACTACATACAATTTCATGTAAAGGTACACAACATAATTGTGACTACTAACTTTTCATCAGAAACAAGGCAAGCCAGGTGAATAAAGAATCCCATATTTAATGTACTAAAAGGAAAAAAAATTAACATAGAATTCAGGCAAATTAAAACACTTAAGAAATAGAAGATCCAAGATTGCAGTGGAAGAGGTGGAAGCTACACTCACTTTCTCCCAAGACAAAATTGAAACTATAACTAAATTACAGAACAACCAGTCTGAATAACCAACTAAAGACAAGCTGAATAAAAGTTTTCTAAACCAGTATGTACAGAAGAAGCCAGACTGAGACTGTTAGTAAGGGCTAAGATGCAAAAAGAACTGGCCTTGCTTATAAGACTGGAGAGAGATCTTGGCTGCAAAGGTACCTCTGAGGAGAGAGGGGGTCTCAACCCCATGTTGGGCTACCCAGCCTGGAGCATCAGTGCCAGGAAGAAAAACCCACATAGCAGCTAGCTGTGAAAATCATCAAGGACTGTTGCCAGGGAGAGACAGGAATCTGCCAGAAACCTGGGCATTTTCTTAATGGACCAGCACACAGAATCTCATTTGTGGTCACTTACCCTGAGCTTCCTGCACAGGGAAGGTGGCTCAGGGTGAACTGAGTCATACAGAAAGAGCCCAGGTTGTGTGGCTTTAGAGAGAGGGCTAGAGGGACAACTACCAATATACTTGTGCTGAGTTCTTCTCCAATACCACCCACAGATGCCTCTGTTCTTGGGTTGAACACTCCCCTTCACATAGCATCAGCCTGAAGGAATGCATTAGCTCCACCTTCCTGACTCCTGATGCTCCACCCCCCACATGCTCATGCACTGTGACAGAATCAGCTAGCTGAGGCCAGCCTGGGCCACTGGTGCAGTCTTCTTGAGGAAGTCTAGGCAGTCTTCTTGAGGAAGTCTAGGCAGACTCAGGTGGTGTCAGAGATGCAGAGATAGAATGAATTGTGTAACTTACAAGTCATGGGTCATTCTTCCTCCCCTGCATGCCTCCACCAGCATCACTGTTCTTGTGCATAGCTCTCCTTCCATATGGCCAAATCGTAACCTGTTTTAGCCTGATCAACTCT
The DNA here is from genome assembly GCF_036850995.1 of Saccopteryx leptura. Taxonomy (NCBI): domain Eukaryota; kingdom Metazoa; phylum Chordata; class Mammalia; order Chiroptera; family Emballonuridae; genus Saccopteryx; species Saccopteryx leptura. The sequence goes on along the minus strand of NC_089503.1, from coordinate 142,442,154 downwards.
TCTGTTCATACCCTGATGACTCCCTGAGATCCCACTTCACAACAAAGGTAGGTAGGCCCTGGGCAGGGGGATGCTGGCCTTGGTGTATGAGACTTTTGCTGAGTGGCTTCAGATCCAGTACTGGTGCTGAGTTTTAATCTGTATCAACCTGGTGAACACCACTCAGCCCTACCTAGTGACTCACCGAAAACTTACTTCATGCAACTCCCATACTGGCAGAGGCTCTTTCAGTGACTGAACCTACTGGGCAGCTGACAGGTGAAGGTGGATAGCTGGGTGCCATAGGCCTTTTGCTGACATCTCCCCAGGTTCATTGCAGGTGGAAGTAGGACTTGGTACACAGTTTGGCCCCTCCCATGTACATTCAGGCCCAGCTGAGGCAGCAACAAACTGTGTATCACTTTGTAGCATCTAAGAGGTAGCCCAGGGCCAGTCTGGCAGCATCTGACACTGACTTGCACAAGATTTCCTCCCAAGAGACCTCAGAACCAACACACTCAGTAGCATTATTTAGACCACATCAAAGCACCCAGAAATACATTTAATAAAGAAGATAAAAAATCTATACTCATAAAATTATAAGATACTAAAGAAAAAAAAAGGATACAAATAAATAGAAGAATGTACCATGCTCATGGATAGGGAGATTTAACGTTAAAATGTCTATACCACCCAAGGTAATCTATAGATTCACCTTAATTCTTATCAAAATACCAATGGCATTTCCCAGAGAACTAGAAAGATAACCCAAAAATATATATGAAACCACAAAATGTCCAATAGCCTCAGCAATTTTGAGAAAGAAAAACAAAGCTGGAGGAATCATAGCACCTAATATCAACCTATACTACATTGCCAGAAATGAAAATAGCATGGTGCTGGCATAAAAACAGACACATAGCCTGACCAGGCAGTGGCACAGTGGATTGAGTGTCAGACTGGGACTCAGAGGACCCAGGTTCTAGGTCCCGAGGTCACCGGCTTGAGTGTGGCTTGAACTCAGGGTCACTGGCTTGACCAAGGGGTCACTCACTCCGCTGTAGCCCCCTGGTCAAGGCATATATGAGCAAGTAATCAATGAACAACTAAGGTGCCACAGGAAGAATTGATGCTTCTCATCTCTCTCCCTTCCTGTCTGTACGTCCCTATCTGTCCCTCCCTCTGTCTCTGTCACAAAAAAAAGAACATAAGGCTTAAAAAAACCCTCAAAAATCCAACACATAGATCAAGGGTCCCCAAACTACAGCTCGCAGGCTGCATGCGGCCCCATGAGGCCATTTATGCAGCCCCCGCCGCACTTCTGGAAGGCGCACCTCTTTCATTGGTGGTCAGTGAGAGGATGCATCCTGTGCTCCTGGAGTACTGTATGTGGTGGCACCACAAAGCGCGATGTCGCTCATGTACAGTACTACTTTAGTTTTGTTTTTTTACTTTAAAATAAGATATGTGCAGTGTGCATAGGGATTTGTTCATAGTTTTTTTTTTTATAGTCTGGCCTTCCAACGGTCTGAGGGACAGTGAACTGGCCCCTTGTGTAAAATGTTTGGGGACCCCTGACATAGATAAATAGAACAGACCAGAGAGCCCAGACTTAAACCCAGGTCTATATGGTAAATGACTATTTGACAAAGGAAGAAAGAACATTGAGTGAGGTAAAAACAGTCTATTCCAGTGGTTTTCAACCACCAGTCCACGGATATTTAGACTTAGCCCCTGACCTCTAGAAGCTTGAAGTCTGGTAGAGAGCTAAGAGCATTAATAAATATATTAAAATTGTAAACAAGTACCATGGAGGGGGATAAAATATTTCAGAGTCCTTCAGAGGCTGTTTTGAAGTGTAGTGGAAATCACTGATACCCCAAGGAGAACATGACCTTGATATTCTCATAATAAATGGTGTTGGAAAAATTGGACATATATAAGAAAAAAAAAGAATGAGAAAAAGAAACTGGACCACCTTCTTATACCATATACAAAAAAATATTAAAATGGATTAAAGACTTAAATGTAATACTTGAAACCATAAAACTCCTAAAAACTCTCTGTCTCTGTCACAAAAAAAAAAAAGAAAGAAAGAAATGGGAAAAGGACCAGCAGAGATACTTCTCCACAGATGACATACTGATGGCCAACAGACATATAAGAAAATACTTATTGTCACTAATTGTCAGAGAAATAAAAATAAAACTCACAATGAGATGTCACCTCACACCTGTCAGAATGACTATCATCAATAAATAAACAAACAAGTGTTGAGGATATGAAGAAAAGGAAACCCTTGTACACTGTTGGTGGAAATGCAGATTTGTGAAGCCACTATTGAAAGCAATATGAAGGTTTCCCAAAAATTAAAAATGGAACTGCCTTATAAGCCAGTGATACCACTTCTGGCTATATGTCTGAAGAAACCCAAACACTAGTATGACAGAAAACATGCACCCCAGTGTCCATTGTTGCATTATTTACAATAGCCAAGGTATCAAAGCAACTGGAATGTCCATCAATAAGTGAGTGGATTAAAAACTGGGTGGTACATATATTTATATAATGAAATATTAGTCATAAAAATGAACAAAACTTTACCATTTGCAACAGTGTGGATGAACTTAGAAATTATTACTGTATGTGAAATTAGTCAGTTAGAGAAAGACAAAAGCATATGATTTTATTTATTTGTGAAATCTAAAGAACAAAATAAACAAACTAAGAAAATTGAAACAGACTCACAGATATAGTAAAAAGATTGATGGTTGCCAGATGAGGGTCGAGGGACTGGGGAAATAGGTGAAAAAATTAAGAATGACAGGTTGGCAGTTATGAAATAGTTACAGGGATATAAAGTACATCATAGGAAATATAGTCGATAATAGTGTAATAACTATTTATGGTGCCAGAGAGATACTACAAATATTGGGGGCAAGCTTTTATAAGGTATATGATTGTCTAACAACTATGTTGTATATTTGAAACTAACACAAAATAATATTGAATATAAACTTTAATTGAAAAATAAATTAAAAACCATTTAATAATCCTTCAGATAAACAAAACCTAAGAGGAGAACAAAGATGGCGACGAAGTAGGTGGACGTTCCAACTGCCACTTCCTATAATCAAATTGGATTGCAACTTAATTTAAGAACAATAATCTTGAAAAGCCAACTTTGGACTAAACTAAAAGGAGTCTATAACCAAGGATCACCAAAGAAGCCACACTGAGACTGGTAGGAAGGGCAGAGACACGGAAATGGCTGCCCTGCTCCCAGGAGTAAGGGGTGTGGAGGGTCCAGAGGGACTCTCGCTGTGGGGAGGGTCACCCTGAGAGGTATGGGTGCTCAGCCCCAGGCCTGAAGCCCCAGCCTAGAGCCCCAGAGCATAGAAGAGGCACCCAGACAGCATTTAGGTGTGAAAAGAGCAGGGTTTCTGTCTGTGAGAGACAGAGCTCTGGGACACAGACTCCATTTTAAAGGGCCCCCACAGAAAACCTCATTCACAGCCACTTACCTGGGGCTCCAGCAGGGGAGAGCTGAGAGGACTGGAGTTGCATGAGGAGAGTGTAAAGTTGGAGGCTCAGGGGACGGCCACAGGAAACCCTGTGCTGAGTCATTCTCCAGTACTACAGTCGCCATCTTTCTTGAGTGGAACAATCCCCTCTGAGTGACATCAGCCTGGGGAAAAGCAGCTGTTTCACCCTTGGGACTCTGCCCTGCCCCAGTCATGGTGATGGGTTGTTCAGAGAAGCCAGGAAGCAGGGGGCACATCAGTGACTCAGTTTTCTGGTGTTGAGACCGGAGCTCCCCCCCCCACCATACTCTCCCAAGTCTATGACTGGTGCCTCCGCCTCACAGGAGACTCAGTTGAACCTGTCCCAAGAACAGGCAGACCACACTCTGGGTCTCACAAGCCAGACCCACTGGACTCCTGGGCCACAACCTACTGACGTCTGTGAAAAAAGTCTGGACAGACTGACACCTGGGGCCAAGGGCTGGAGCCACACCCACCACCCTTCCTAATCCCTGAATTGCTGCAGGCTCTAGACTCTATCAGAGGTTTTTTCAGCGGCTGAGCCCAAGAAGCAGTCAGCAGACAGGCTGCAGGAGGCAGGACTCAGGGAAACTTGGCCAAATGAGCAGACCTCTCCCCAGGCCCAGTGTAGGTAAAAGCCAGCCTAGGAGTACAGTTTGGTATTTCCATGTACACCTGGGCCTAGCAGAGGCAGCCACAAACTGGATTGCTTGTAGCTCCAAGAAGATTGCTGAAGGCCACTCATGGGCAGTGTCTCCCATTGGTCTGCACTGGGTTCCTGCTAGGGAGGCCCAAGGCTGGCACATCCAGGGGCCAGTGGCAGGAAGCATTGGTTCAGGACCTAACAACCTTTGCTAGAGTAGTATCCTAAAGTAAAGCTCCTCACATCTGGCCTAGCTGAGGCGAGTTACACTCTCTCTGATCAGCACCAGCACAGAGTTTCATGTGAATTGGATAGGGTAGAGCTTCACAGTTATCTGGCCTAGGTGCTGGATATTCTGTCCTTCTAGGCTATATTCCATAGGAGTAAGGGAGAGATACTTGGAGCATGGACATTTAATGTGTGAGTCCCTCTGAGTCTATTGTTGGATCTGGTCAAGGGGCTTAGCCAGCTTTGAGAGGGGCATAGTCAGCCCCAGGAGAGACATTCTCAGTCTTTCTCCCTGAGACCGGGGTCTCACCAGCTGAAAAAACTTCTGCAGAGGAGACTGTCTGCCACACTCGATCTGAACCTGCTGCTCACTTTGTTGAGAAGATATAAAATTTAAGTATCCAGCAGTGGCTGAGGGATCAACTCTAGAGTAGGGGCCACACTCCCCATACTGAGCTCCTCACCAAGAGAACCCTAAAGTAGGGGGTCCCACAAATGTTGTATTCAAAACCTTAGGTGCTCTAACCCACCAAGCATGCAACCTACAGAGGGGTAGGTTGGGTGGGGCCAATCAGAGCCCACACTACAGTTTTACAGCAGAAGACTGTGGGAAGACCAGACAGCTGCAAGAGGAGGAGGAGCAGCTGAAAAGTGGAGACAAATCTTACAGAGCTTGGGGCTTTTACAGAGCTGCTGTCATCTCTAAGCAGGAGGAAGCTGATACTTATACAAAGGATGGCCCTTCCCACACTACCCAGGCATAGAAAATGCAGACACAAACAGCAAAAAGTGCTGTAGCTACAGACAGATAGCCCACAGCAGGTTACAAACAACAGCTGATGCCAACCCAAGAAGAACTAGAGCCAACACTACTGGTAGTGGGTGGCAGACAGCACCAACCCTAGACTCAACTACCTACACAAGCAGCACACCCAAAGGTGGAGTCTATCAGGCACCAGACACTGTGGGGAATAAATATGCCCAAAAGGAAAAACATTGCACAGTGTGTAATATACATTATCAAGGTTGACACTTAGAGCCAGCCAGCCTGAAGGGATAACAATACCCATGAAAGGACCAACTGCATCTAATACTTAAATACAACAAGTGGGAAAATAGTAACATCAAGACACTTTCCTAGAACAAGAAAAACAAGTGGCCTGGAGGATAGTACCACCTAGCCCATCTTCTTCATAAAAACCCCACAGACAAAATGGGCAGACAGAGAAATGCAACCCAAATAATTTAACAAGAGAAATCCCCAGAAAAAGAACTGAATGAGATGGAGGTTACAAAACTACCAGATGAAGAATTTAAAAACAATAATTTTTAGGATGCTCAAGGATTGTAGAGCAACAATGGATGAACATAATGAGCACCTAAATAAAGAGATAGCAAGTATCAAAAATGACATTGAAATAATAAAAAAGAACCAGTCAGAAATGACAAATACAATATCAGAAATTAAGACTGCACCAGAAGGAATGAATAGCAGGTTAGATAAAGCAGAGGATTGAATCAGTAATTTAGAAGACAAGATAAACAAAAGCATGGAAGCAGAGCAGCAAAAAAGAAAAGGGCTCAGAAAGACTGAGGAAACTCTGAGAGAACTCTCTGACAACATGAAGAAAAAAAACCATCCACCTCATAGGGGTTCCTGAAGGAGAAGAGAACAAACAAAGGATAGTAAACCTGTTTGAAGAAATTATAGCTGAAAATTTCCCTAGATTGATGAAGGAAAAAGTCACACAAGTTCAAGTAGCACAGAAAGTCCTATTAAGGAGGAACACAGGAGGCCTACATCAAGACACATCATAATTAAAGTGCCAAAGTTAAGAGACAAAGAAAGAATGCTAAAAGGTGCAAGAGAAAAGAACTTAATTAATATCTACAGAGAAGCCCCCATAAGGATGATATTCAACTTCTCAACAGAAACACTTTAGGTCAGAAGGGATTGGCAAAAAATATTCAAAGTGATGCAAAGCAAGAACCCACAACCAAAACTTCTTTATCCAGCTAGGCTATCATTTAAAATTAAAGGAAAAATAAAAAGCTTCCCAGAAAAAAAAATTCAAGTAATTTATTACAACCAAACCAATGCTGCAAGAAATGTTAAGGGGCCTGCTGTAAAAAAAAAAAAAAAACAAAAAAAAAAAAAAAAAAAAAAAAACAAAGAAAAAAAATCTAGAAAAAGAGGATTGTAGATTTAAAGAATAAAATGACAAAAAACAACCATATATCAATAATAACTGTAAATGTAAATGGATTAAATGTTCCACTAAAAAGACATAGGATAGCTGCATAGATAAGAAAACAGGACCCATACATATGCTGTCTACAAGAGAACCAACTCAGTACAAAAGATACACATAGATAGAAAGTGAAGGGATGAAAAAAAGTATTTCATGCAAATGAAAATGAAAAATAGCTGGGGTAGCAATACTTGTATCTGAAAAAATAGACTTTAAAACAAAGGCTATAATAAGAGATAAGGAAGGTCACTACATAATCATATAGGGTGCAACCCAACAGGAGGATATAACATTGTAAATATCTATGCACCTAATATAGGGGCATCTAAATATATAAAGCAGATTTTGATGGCTATAAAGGGTGAGATCAACAACAACACTATAATAGTAGGGGATTTTAATACCCCACTAACATCAATGGATAGATCCTCCAGAAAGAAAATTAACAAAGAAACAGCAAACTTAAAGGACATACTAGATCAACTGGATTTAATAGATATCTTCAGAAACTTTCACCTCACAGCAGCAGAATATACATTCTTTTCAAGTGTTTATGGTATATTCTCTAGGATAGACCACATGTTAGGACACAAAACAAGTCTCAATAAATTTAAGAAGATTGAAATCATATCAAATATCTTCTCAGATCACAATGCCATGAAACTAGAAATCAACTACAATAGAAAAACTGAAAAACATGCAAACACTTGGAGGCTAAATAGCATGTTATTAAATAACAAATGTATTAATAATGAGATCAAAGAAGAAATAAAAAATTTCCTTGAAACAAATGAAAATGAACATACAACTCAAAATTTATGAGACACAGAGAAAGCAGTCCTGGCAGGGCATTACAGGCATACCTTAAGAAGAAAGAAAAAGCTCAAATAAACAACTTAACTGTGTATCTAAAAGGACTAGAAAAAGAACAACAAATAAAGCCCAGAGAAAGTAGAAGAAAGGAAATAATAAAGATCAGAGCCATAACAAATGAGATAGAGGCTAAAAAGCAATACCAAAAATCAATGAAACCAAGAGCTGGTTCTTTGAAAAGGTAAACAATATTGATAAATCTTTAACCAAACTCATTAAGAAAAAAAAAGAGAGGACTCAAATAAATAAAATTAGAAAGAAAGTGGAGACGTAACAACTGACACTGAAGAAAGACAAAGGATTGTAAGAAAATACTAAGAAGATTTGTATGCCAAAATATTGGACAACCTAGTTGAAATGGATAAATTCCTAGAAATATATAATATTCCAAAACTCAAAGACAAGATGGCGCTGGAGTAGGCAGATGTACCAATATCTACCTCCCAGAACCAAAGTGGATTACAAACTAATTTTAAGAACTATCATCTGGAAAAACCAACTTTGGACTAAACTAAGAGGACTCTTCAACCAAGGAACACTGAAGAAACCACACCGAGACTGGTAGGAAAAGTGGAAATGCAGAGAGGGCTGCCCAGCTCCCCTGAGCGTTCGGCAGCCAGGAGAGACTTACGTGGCGAGAAGTGAATTTAGCAGAGAGGGTGGGTCCTGAGCCCCAGGAACAAAGCCCTAGCCTGCAGCCCCAGAGCCCAGAAGAGGCATAAGGACAGTATTTAGCTGGAAACAAGTCAGGATACTGTTTGTGAGAAAGAATCTGATTTCTCAGACCCAGGATTCTTCTTAAAGGGACCACACAGAACACCTCTCTCACAACCACTCACCCAGGGCTCTGGGTGATGGGGAGAGAGGAGAATACCAGAGTAGCAGGAAGAGAGTGTAATCTAGAAGGCACAGGGAGAAACATTTTGGGAGATAGCCACCCTAACCCCTGGTACAAGTCACTTCCCAAATCTGAAGTGAATATTTCCCCCAGAAACAGCAATAACAGCAAAGGGAAGCAGGAGAGCAGCCAAACAAGCTCCCTCGTGGCACTCAGAGCAGAGTTGCTTAAAAGGAGGGAGCTTTTGGGGCTACAGTAGTGAGTGTTAGGGTCTGAGCTGCAGCACCCCTACCCACGCAGCTGAGAGCTCACTGGAGGGCAAGTGGCAGTGGGAGACGGAAGTGCGGTTCTGTTGGCAGTGGCGGAAGTCGGCTGGCCACCACTGGGCTCAGACGTGAGCTCAGTCTTGCCTGGCTGGGGAGGAGGGGGCATGCAAAAGCGGTCAAGCCCAGCTGCCAGCAGCCTGTAATCCAGCCTGCGGGAGAAGGGCAGGAACCCCGGAAGAGGTGGAGACCAGCCCTTGAGCAAGGGCGCAGGAGCACAGCCTTGCCCCAACCAACTGTGCAACCCAGGCTTGTGGTCTGACTTGGGAGCCGGCTCCTCCCGCGGGGGTGGAGCCAAAAGCCCAGAACAGGTGGAGTTCCACTACTGAGTTGAGCGTGGGCACGCTGTCCTGCCCGGCAGGTAGAGCCAAGGCTAGCAGCCATTCCACGAGTGGACTCCTCCTGCAAGGGCAGGGCAAAAGCCTGGAAACAGGTGGAGATCCGCAGCTGAGCAAAGGTGCTCACCAGTGCCCTCAGGATGGAGCATAACGTCACCCATGGGGGTGGGACAAAGGCCAAGGCCACCAAGGCTTGTGCACCCGAGCATGTGATCACTGCCACTCCCGTGAAGAGAAAATGCAGAGGCAGAGAAATGCAACACAAATGAACCAAGAGAAATCCCAGAAAGGGGCCTAAATGAATCAGATATAACCAAATTACCAGATGCAGAGTTTAAAATAACGATTGTTAGGATGCTCAAAGATATTAGAACAACAATAGATGGTCATTACGAACACCTAAATAAAGAGATAGCAAATATAAAAAAGGACATTGAAATAATAAAAAAGAATCAGTCAGAAATGACAAATACAATATCTGAAATAAAGAACACAATGGAAGGAATTAAAAGCAGGATGGATGAAGCAGAGAATCGAATCAGTGAGTTAGAGGACATGATAAATAAAGGCACGAAAGCATAGCAGAAAAGAGAAAAGAGACTCAAAAAGTCTGAGGAAACTCTAAGAGAGCTCTGTGACAACATGAAGAGAAATAACATCCGTATCATAGGGGTTCCTGAAGAAGACGAGAAAGAACAAGGGATAGAGACTTTGTTCAAACATATCATAGCTGAAAACTTCCCTCAATTAAGGCAGGAAAACATCTCACATGTTCAGGAAGCACAGAGAACTCCATAGAAATCAACATCAAGACACATCATAATTAAAATACCAAAGCTAAGTGATAAACAGAAAATATTAAAAGCTGCTAGAGAAAAAAAGACTATCACCTACAAAGTAGCCCCCATAAGGATGACTTCTGACTTCTCAACAGAAACACTTGAGGCCAGAAGGGAATGGCAAGAAATATCCAAAGTAATGCAGAACAAGAACCTACAACCAAGACTACTTTATCCAGCAAGGCTATCATTTAAAATTGAAGGAGAAATAAAAGGCTTTACAGACAAAAAAAAAAAAACTCAAGGAATTCACTGCAACCAAACCAAGTCTGCAAGAAATGCTAAGAGACCTGTTGTAAACAGATCAAAGGAGAAAAAGAATACAGCAAAAGAGGAATACTGTTTTAAAGAATAAAATAGCAATAAACAATTACATGTCAATAATAACCTTAAATGTAAATGGATTAAATGATCCGATCAAAAGACATAGGGTAGCTGCATGGATAAGAAAACAGGACCCATACATATGCTGTCTACAAGAGACACACCTTAAATCAAAAGATGCACACAGACTGAAGATAAAAGGATGGAAAAAAATATTTCACGCAAATGGAATGAAAAAAAAGTGGGGGTAGCAATACTTATATCAGACAAAATGGACTTTAAAACAAAGACCATACTTAGTGGTAAATAAGGTCACTACATAATGATAAAGGGAGCAATCCAAAAGGAAGATATAACCATTATAAATATCTACACACCTAATATAGGAGCACCTAACTATATAAAGCAGACCTTGATGGACTTAAAGAGCGAGATCAACAGCAATACTATAATAGAGGATTTCAATACCCCATTAACATCATTATATAGATCCTCAAGAAAGAAAATTAACAAAGAAACAGCAGACTTAAAGGACATATTAGATCAAATTGATTTAATAGATATCTTCAGAATCTTTCACCCTAAAACAGCAGAATTATACATTCTTTTCAAGCGCTCATGGTACATTCTCTAGAATAGACCACATGTTAGGGCACAAAGCGGTCTCAACAAATTTAAGAAGATTGAAATCATATTGAGCACTTTCTCTGATCACAATGGCATGAAACTAGATATCAACCACAACAGAAAAACTGAAAAACATTCAAACACTTGGAAACAAAATAGCATGTTATTAAATAATGAATGTGTTAACAATGAGATCAAAGAAGAAATTAAAAAATTCCTAGAAACAAATGATAATGAGCATACATCAACTCAAAATTTATGGGACACAGCAAAAGCAGTCCTGAGAGGGAAGTTCATAGCATTACAGGCATACCTGAAGAAGCTAGAAAAAGCTCAAATAAACAACTTGACCCTGCATCTAACAGAACTAGAAAAAGAACAGCAAGTAAAGCCCAGAACTAGCAGAAGGAAGGAAATAATAAAGATCAGAGCAGAAATAAACGACATAGAGGCTAAAGAAACAATACAGAGGATCAATGAAACCAGGAGCTGGTTCTTTGAAAAGGTAAACAAGATCGATGAACCTTTAACCAGACTCACCAAGAACAAAAGAGAGAGGACTCAAATAAATAAAATTAGAAACGAGAGTGGAGAAATAACAACTGACACAACAGATATACATAATATTGTAAGAAAATACTATGAAGAACTGTACGCCAAAAAACTAGATGACCTAGATAAAATGGACAAATTTAATGAAACATATAATCTTCCAAAAATCAATCTGGAAGAATCAGAAAACCTAAACAGACCAGTTACAACAAATGAGATTGAAACAGCTATCAAAACACTCCCAAAAAAGAAAAGTCCTGGGCCTGATGGCTTCACAAGTGAATTCTACCAAATATTCAAAGAAGAACTCCTTTCCTTCTCAAGCTATTTCAAAAAATTCAAGAGGAAGAAAGTCTTCTAAGATCCTTTTATGAGGTGAGCATAATTCTGATTCCAAAACCAGGCAAAGACAACACAAAAAAAGAAAATTATAGGCCAATATCCCTGATGAATTTAGATGAAAAAATCCTCAACAAAATATTAGCAAACTGGATCCAGCAATATATGAAAAAAAAATCATACACCATGATCAAGTGGGATTTATTCTTGGGAGGCAAGGCTGGTACAATATTCACAAGTCAATCAATGTGATTCATCACATAAACAAAAGGAAGGAGAAAAACCACATGATAATTTCAATAGATGCAGAAATAGCATTTGATAAAATCCAGCACCCATGCATGATCAAAACTCTCAGCAAAGTGGGAATACAGGGAACATACCTCAACATGAAAAAGGCCATCTATGACAAACCCACAGCCAATATCATACTCAATGGGCAAAAATTAAAAGCCATCCCCTTAAGATCAGGAACAAGGCAGGGGTGCCCCCTTTCACCTCTCTTATTCAACATATTTCTGGAAGTCCTAGCCACAGCAATCAGACAAGAAAAAGAAATAAAAGGCATCCAAATTGGAAAAGAAGAAGTAAAACTATCATTATTTGCAGATGATATGATATTGTATATAGAAAACCCTAAAGTCTCAGTCATAACACTACTAGACCTGATAAATGAATTCGGCAAGGTGACAGTATATAATATCAATACTCAGAAATCAGAGGCATTTTTATACACTAACAATGAACTGTCAGAAGTAGAAATTAAGGAATCAATCTTCTTTACCATTGCAACCAAAAAAATAAAGTACCTAGGAATAAATTTAACCAGGGAGATTAAAGATTTGTACTCGGAAAATTATAAAAATTGATAAAAGAAATCAGGGAAGATATGAACAAGTGGAGGCATATACCATGCTCATGGTTAGGAAGAATAAACATCATTAAAATGTCTATATTACCCAAAGCAATCTATAAATTCAATGCAATACCGATTAAAATACCAATGACTTACTTCAAAGATATAGAACACATATTCTAGAAATTTATATGGAACCAAAAGAGAACACGAATAGCCTCAGCAATCTTGAAAAGGAAGAATAAAGTGGGAGGTATCACACTTCTGGATATCAAGTTATATAATATTTTAAGGCCATTGTACTCAAAACAGCTCGGTACTGGCATAAGAACAGGCATATAGATCAATGGAACAGAATTGAGAACCCAGAAATAAACCCACACTTTTATCGACAACTGATATTTGACAAAGGAGATAAGAGCATTCATTGGAGTAAAGACAGCCTCTTCAACAAATGGTGTTGGAAAAATTGGACAGCTACCTGCAAAAAAATGAAACTAGACCACCAACTTACACCATTCACAAAAATAAACTCAAAATGGATAAACGACTTAAATGTAAGCCGTGAAACCATAAGCATCTTAGAAGAAAACATAGGCAGTAAGCTCTCTGACATCTCTCGCAGCAATATATTTGCTGATTTGTCTCCACAGGCAAGTGAAATAAAAGACAGGATAAACAAATGGGACTTTATCAAACTAAAAAGCTTCTGCACAGCTAAAGACAATAAGAACAGAATAAAAAGACAAACTACACAATGGGAGAATATATTTGACAATACGTCTAATAAGGGGTTAACAACCAAAATTTATAAAGAACTTGTAAAACTTAATACCAGGAAGACAAACAATCCAATCCAAAAATGGGCAAAAGAAATGAATAGACTCTTCTCCAAAGAGGACACACAAATGGCCAATAGGCATATGAAAAAATGCTCAACAGCACAAATGATTAGAGAAATGCAAATTAAAACCACAATGAGATATCACCTCACACCAGTCAGAATGGCGCTCATCAACAAAACAACACAGAATAAGTGCTGGCAAGGATGTGGAGAAAAGGGAACCCTCCTGCACTGCTGGTGGGAATGCAGATTGGTGCAGCCACTGTGGAAAACAGTATGGAGATTCCTCAAGAAATTAAAAATCAAACTGCCTTTTGACCCATCTATCCCACTTTTAGGAATATACCCCAAGAACACCATAGCACTGTTTGAAAAGAAGAAATACACCCCCATGTTTATGGCAGCATTGTTCGCAATAGCAAAGATCTGGAAACAGCTCAAGTGTCCATCAGAGGACGAGTGGATTAAAAAGTTTTGGTATATATATACTATGGAATACTACTCAGCCATAAGAAATGATGACATTGGATCTTTTACAACAACATGGATGAGCCTTGATAACATTATACTGAGCTAAATAAGTAAATCAAAAAGAACTAAGAACTATATGATTCCATACATAGGTGGGACATAAAAATGAGACTCAGAGACATGGACAGCAGTGTTGGGGTTACAGGGTGGGGGGGAGGAGAGGGACCGGGTTGGGGGAGCGGAGGGGCACAAAGAAAACCAGTTAGAAGGTGACAGAAGACAATTTTATCAAAGTCACCCCATCAAAATTAATTTAAAAAATGTGTCTCACGGCTAATTCAGACAGAAGAATAGTATAAGGATGCTAATTCTGCTTCTCAGGCCACATCCTGCAAAAGGGGCCCCAAGCAAATTGGTGATTTGGCTCCTCTGATTTTGCCAATTGGATTTAAAAAAAATAGGTCAGGAACACCCTGAAATGGAACTAACAATACATGAGCATAAATTTGAAGGACTTTTAGATACTGGAGCTGATGTATCTGTTATTGCTAAGGTACATTGGCCTCCTTCCTGGCCCACTCATGCAGCAGCCACAGAATTACAAGGTATAGGGCAGAGTAAATCTTCTCAACAAAGTTCTAGTTTTCTACATTGGGAAGATTAAGAAGGTCATTCTGGATATTTTAGCCTTATGTGCTCACTGAATAGCCAGTTAATTTGTGGGGTAGAGATGTTTTGAAAAATATGGGAGCATTGCTTGTCAGTCCTAATGGTTTAGTCAGTACTCAGATGCTTGATTAGGGATTTTTGACCACCAAGGGACTAGGGAAAGAACAGCGACGAATTCTCACCCCCATAGAAGTGGCACCCAATACCAGAAGGTGTGGATTAGGATATCAAAGTTTAGCATAGGGGCCTTGGTAGCTCCTGCTACCTCAATAATGCATTGTGCAGACCCAATTACTTGGAAATCAGATAATCCTGTATGGGTAGACCAATGGCCCCTTTCTCAGGAGAAACTTAGGGCAGCTGCTCAGTTGGTATAAGAGCAACTACAGTTTGGGCACATTGAACCATATCTAATAGCCCATGGAATACACTTCCATATTTTGATCTTGTTTCCTCCTGGATTATCAAGGGGCATAGGTGACCCTTACAGCTTATAGGTTTTTTGTTGTTGTTGTTGTTTTTGTATTTTTCTGAAGCTAGAAATGGGGAGAGACAGTCAGACAGACTCCCGCATGTGCCTGACCGGGATCCACCCGGCATGCCCACCAGGGGGCGAGGCTCTGCCCACCAGGGGGCGATGCTCTGCCCCTCCAGGGCATCGCTCTGTCGCTACCAGAGCCACTCTAGCGCCTGGGGCAGAGGCCAAGGAGCCAACCCCAGCGCTCGGGCCATCTTTGCTCCAATGGAGCCTCCGCTGCAGGAGGGGAAGAGAGAGACAGAGAGGAAGGAGAGGGGGAGGGGTGGAGAAGCAGATCGGCGCTTCCCCTGTGTGCCCTGGCTGGGAATTGAACCCGGGACCCCTGCACGCTAGGCCGACACTCTACCACTGAGCCAACCGGCCAGGGCCAGCTTATAGGTTTTGAGCCTCAAAATTATTGTTGTTCCTTTTTTCAAAGGATCAACAACAATGGCTCTGGGAAACTTCCACTAAATGGCAAATCGCTCTTGCAAATCAATGGACAACTTTATACTGAAACTGTCAACTTAAAATGAGCTCAAAGTCTAGAATTATATGCCATTATCATGGCTTTTCAGCATTTGCCATATTCCCCCTTTAATCTATATACAGACAGCAAATATTTACTTATGGTGTTTCCACTATAAAGACTGCTGTCTTAGGGACAAATGCTGATGAACTACTTCAGCAGTTCCTCCTTCTTCAAAGACTTGTATGTCAACATAGAGCTCCATGTTTCATAGGACATACTCAAGCTCACTCCATGCTCCCTGGAGCTTTAGCACAAGGGAATGCCATTTTTTTTCCTCTTTTTTCTTTTTTTAAATTTTTATTTATTTATTTATTTTTTGTATTTTTCTGAAGTTGGAAATGGGGAGGCAGTCAGACAGACTCCCACATGCTCCCAACCGGGATCCACCCAGCAAGCCTACCAGGGGGGGGATGCTCTGCCGATCTGGGGTGTTGCTTTGTTGCAACCAGAGCCATTCTAGCGCCTAAGGCAGAGGCCACGGGGCCATCCTTAGTGCCCAGGGTGGCTTTGCTCTGGTGGAGCCTTGGCTGCGGGAGGGGAAGAGAGAGACAGAGAGGAGGGAGAGAGGCAGGGGTGGAGAGGCAGATGGGTGCTTTTTCTGTGTGCTCTGGCCGGGAATCAAACCCAGGAATCCTGCATGCCAGGCCGATGCTCTACCACTGAGCCAACCGGCCAAGGCCTAGGAATGCCCTTGTTAAACAAGCTACCCAAAAGAAAATTATTTGGAGAAACCATGACAGATGGAGCAATTCAGTCTCATACTATTCATCACCAGAATGCTGCAGCCCTGTGTAAACAGTTTCAACTTTCTCAGGAAGCAGCATGGCAGATTGGGAAATTCTGTCTAAGGGGTCCTACACTACAATCAGCCCCTTCTTTTGGAGTTAACCCTCAAGGACTTCTACCAGAACAAGTTTGGTAAATGGATGTTACTCATATACCTTCATTTGGCAAACAGTCCTATGTCCACGTTACAGTGGATACATATTCTGGATTTATAGTAACCTCTGTCAGAACAGGAAAGGCTGCTAAGCATGTTATAGCTCATTGTCTGTATGCATTGTTTTATTATTGGATTTCCTAAACTGGTTAAACTGAAAATGCTCCTGCATATGGAGCAAAAGCATTTATTGTATTTTGTCATGCTTACAATCTTTAAAGTTAAGGTATTATTAAAGTGTACCCAGCAAATATTTTAAGGTCAATTTAAAATAATTTAAAAGGGGGAAGTCATATCCTGGAACTCCTACGGGTCTACCATACCATGCTTTTTACTTAAAAAATTTTTTAAATTTCTTTTTAATGCTGATGAACAGGAGACGCCAAATTTTTTTCGCCTGCAAACTACTACCTTCTTTACTTGATCCAGCTAATAAGACTGTTTTGTCTTTTTCCAAATAGCTCCAGATATATGGAAAATATTTATATAGGCAGATGGTGATCCTCAAACCCCTCAGCGAGATCTTCTGAGCATGGCTTTTAAGATACCTAGAGACAGAAAAAGCCCAATAGAGATCAGGGGAACTACCAGCTTTTAGGATATGCCCTTAAAGGCTCCAACACCCCAAAGGGGTCTCATAGGATGCCATCTGGGTCTTGCTTCAATAGTGTAAAGGAAGGTCATTGAGCTAAAGCCTGCCAGACTTACATGCCTCTGCTGTGAGGAAACAGGGACACTGGAAGGTAGGCTTCCCCCTCACTCCTCTAAGGGAGGGTTCAGTCTCTTCCAGCCCTGCTCCAGCCACCTATGACCTAACCTTGCCCAGAATGCTGGGGTTTGCCACTGAAGGCTGAAGGTGCCCATCTACAACACTGTGGACGAGCCTAGGGTATTTCTTCCAAGAAGCAGGTAAACTTATCTCATTTGCACAAGGGCCACTTGACTATGTCTTGCTTGAATAGTCAGGTTTTTTATTTTTCCCTTGAAGATCTCTGTTGTGGGTGTTGATAGTCCTATTTTCTGCTGCTTTGTTTAATATATAGTGTTTCCTTTATTCCTCCTACCTCAATGCCCCACTCACTTCAGGCTGGGACTTACTCCTAATTTAGAGCTCTCTTTTCCTCTTTTGCCAACTTCTATTATGAATCTACCTTTGCCACCCAGCTTAGTGTATGTATCCCAAGATTCTCTTTACCAAGCCACAGTCGTAGAGCTCCAGGGAAAAGCAACCTGGTCTCATCTCTCCAGGCAGAGGAGCACAGAAGCTCCATCTCCACACATGCTGCAGATGGCCTTTTCAGTCTACCTGAATCATTACCAGCTAGAAGCAGCCTGTCATTGGGACTTGGACATGAGCTGCAAAGTATAGAATTGTGATAACAATTCCAGTGCCATGCGGAATTTTCCTGGATGTAGACTTTTCCTGGACTCCTGCTCCTGTGACAGCTCCTAACAGACTGAACTGGGGTTGGATTGCATTTTTCAGGAACTTGGCATGGTGTTGGGGCCAACTTGGACTTGGTGAACATGTTAAAGACACTACTCTTTTATGGATTCTTGCTGTATTGGCCAAGAGTTTGCTTAGAGGCTTTAATCACTGTAAAAAAAAATAGAAGACTAGATAAAGAATATGTGGCACACATACACCATGGTATACTATTCAGCCATAAGAAATGATGACATCGGATCACTTACAACAAAAGGGTGGGATCTTGATAACATTATATGGAGTGGGATAAGTAAATCAGAAAAAAACAAGAACTGCAGGATTCCATACATTGGTGGGACATAAAAACAAGACTAAGAGATATGGAAAAGAGTGTGGTGGTTATGGGGGGCAGGGGGAGGGGAGGAGGGAGAGGGTGAGAGGGATGGGGAGGGGCACAAAGAAAACTAGATAGAAGGTGACGGAGGAAAATCTCTCTTTGGGTGATGGGTAAGCAACAGAATTGAATGACAAGATAACCTGAACATGTTTTCTTTGAATATATGTACCCTGATTTATTGATGTCACCCCATTAAAATAAAAATTTATTTAAAAAAAACCTCAATATGGAAAAATTAGACAACCTAAACAGACCAATTACAACAAATGAAATTGAAACAGTTATCAAGAATCTTCCTATAAACAAAAGGCTGGATGGACCAGATGGCTTCACAGGCAAATTTTACCAAATATTCAAAGAAAAATTAATACCTATCCTTCTCAAGCTATTTCAAAAAATTAAAGAGGAGGGAAAACTTTCAAGCTCCATTTATGAGGCAAGCATAATCCTTATTCCAAAATTAGGTAAAGGAACTACAAAGAAAGAAAATTGTAGGCCAATATCCCTAATGAACTTAGATGCTAACATTCTTAAAAATATTAGCAAACCAGATCCAGCAATACATGAAAAAAAATCATACATCATTATCAAGTGGGATTTATTCTGGAAGGCAAGGCTGGTATAGTATTTGCAAATCAATCAATGTGATACATCACATATACAAAAGGAAGGAGAAAAATCACATGATAATATCAATAGATGCAGAAAAAACATTTCACAAAATCCATCACCTATTTATGGTCAAAACTCTCAGCAAAGTAGGAACACAGAGAACATACCTCAACACGATAAAGGCCATTTATGACAAACCCACAACCAACATCATATGCAATGGGCAAAAATTAAAAGCAATCCCCTTAAGATCAGGAACAAGGAGGGCGTGCCCTTTTTAGCCACTCTTATTCAACATAGTTCTGGAAGTCCTAGGCACAGCAATCAGACAAGAAGAAATAAAAAGCATCCAAATTAGAAAAAAAGAAGTAAAACTACTATTATTTGCTGATGACATGGTACTGTACATAGAAAACCCTAAAGTCTCAGTCAAAAAATGACTAGACTGAATAAATGAATTTGGCAAGGTTGCAGGATATAAAACTAATATTCAGAAATCAGTAGCATTTTTATACAATCACAATAAATTCTTTGAAAGAGAAATTAAGTAAACAATCTCCTTCACTATTGCAACAAAAAATAATAAAGTACTTAGGAATAAATTTAACCAAGGTGATAAAAGACTTGTACTTGGAAAATTATAAAACATTGATAAAAGAAATCAAGGAAGATACAAACTAGTGGAAGCATATACTGTGTTCATGGATAGGAAGAATAAACATCATTAAAATGTCTATATTACCGAAAGCAATCTATAAATTCAATGCAATTCCTATTAAAATTCCAATGGCATACTTCAAAGATATAGAACAAATATTCCAAAAATTTATATGGAAAAAAAATTTATATGGAACCAAAAAAGAACACAAATAGCCTCAGCAATCTTGAAAAAAAAAGAATAAAGTGGGAGGTATCACACTTCCTGCAAGTTATACTGCAAGGTCATTGAACTCAAAAAGCTTGGTATTGGCATAAGAACAGGCATACAGATCAGTGGAACAGAACAGGGAACCCAGAAATAAACCCACAACTCTATGGACAACTGATATTTGACAAAGGAGGTAAGAGCATTCAATGGAGTAAAGACAGTCTCTTTAGTAAATGGTGTTGGGAAAATTAGACAGGTACTTGGAAAAAAATAAAACTAGACCACCAACTTATACCAGTTACAAAAATAAACTCAAAATGAATAAAAGAATTAAACGTAAGTTGTGAAAGCATAAACATCTTGGAAGAGAACATAAGCAGTAAACTATCTGGTATTTCTTGTAGCAATGTTTTTGCTGATTTATCTCCATGGGCAAGTGAAATAAAGGACAGGATAAGCAAATGGGACTATATCAAACTAAAAAGCTTTTGCACAGCAAAAGACACCATGAACAAGATAAAAAGATAACACACACAATGAGAGAACATATTCTCCAATACGTCTGATAAGGCGTTATTAACCAAAATTTATAAAGAACTTCTAAAATTCAACAGCAGGCAGGTAAACAATCCAATAAAAAATGGGCAAAAGAACTGAATAGACGTTTCTCCAAAGAGGATGTACAAATGGTCAATAGGCATATGAAAAAATGTTCAATGTCACTAATCATCAGAGGAATGCAAATTAAATCCACAATGCGATACCACCTCACACCTGTCAGAATGGCGCTCATTAACAAAACAACACACAGTAAGTGCTGGCGAGGGTGTGGAGAAAACAGAACTGTCCTGCACTGCTGGTAGAAATGCAGACTTGCACAGCCACTGTGGAGAACTGTATGGGGTTTCCTTAAAAAATTAAAAATGGAACTTCTTTTTGATCCAGCTATACCACTTTTAGGAATATATTCTAAGAATACCAGATCACTGATTGAAAAGAAGAAATGTATCCCCATGTTTATTGCAGCATTGTTTATAATAACCAAGATCTGGAAACAGCCCAAGTGTCCATCAGTGGATGGGTGAATTAAAAAGGTGTGGTACATATATACTATGGAATACTACGCAGCCATGAAAAAGAAGGAAATCTTAATTTTTGCAACAGCATGGATGGATCTGGAGATTATTATGTTAAGTAAAATAAGCCAGGCAGAGAAAGAAAAATATCCTATGATCTCACTTATATGTGGAATCTAATGAACAAAGTGAGGAACAATGAACTGAGGAACAGAATAGAGGCAGAGGCGGGGTCACAGGGACCAGAGGGACAGCAGTCAGAGGGAAGAGGAATGAGAGGATGGGATCAGAGAAGGTAAAAGGATTAGTGAAATTATACATACATAACAACAGAGATGTAGATAACACAATAGCAAATCCTAGAGGAAAAGAGGGAGGGAGTTAGGGGGAGAGGGGCAAAAGGGGTATAAAAATGGACACAGGGGTGGGGGGATGAGAGAGTTATATTCAGTGGGACACTTGAATCCATGTAAACACAATAAATTTTAAAAATTTTTAAAAAAGGAAAAAAACCCTAAGAAAATCTGTCAAAAGCAGAATTTCTCTACAGAAAATGATAACATTCTTAAGGCTAATAACAACAGATGCCAGTCAAA
Source organism: Saccopteryx leptura (assembly GCF_036850995.1). Taxonomy (NCBI): domain Eukaryota; kingdom Metazoa; phylum Chordata; class Mammalia; order Chiroptera; family Emballonuridae; genus Saccopteryx; species Saccopteryx leptura. The sequence goes on along the minus strand of NC_089503.1, from coordinate 142,420,647 downwards.
ATAATATATATGTATAGGTATATATATATATAAATAAGTATTTCATATATGGTATATATGTAAATATAGAAGACTGCCTTGCGCTTTTAAAATTATTCAAAAGCAAAAAGTTATTTAAGAATAACAACGTATTGTGGGACTTACAAATTATTAGAATTAAAATATATGACAACAATTTTACAAGAGGCAAGAGGAAGTAAGTTGTAAATTAAGGTATAGTGTTATAAAGTTCTTATACTATATTGCAAATGATAAAATGTCAATTCAAGTTAGACTGTAATAAAGATGCATATTGTAATTCCTAGAGCAAACATACATATACTCATGCAGAACTATGTACCTAAAATGACAATGTAAGAGATAAAGTGGAAAAATAAAAAATAATCGATAATTCAAAAAAGGAAGTAGGTGATAATGAATAAATCAAACCAGAGTGGGCAAATAAAAAATAAATAGCATACTTAAAACAAAATTATATCAATAATCACACTGGATATAAACAAATGAAATTCTTATGTTAAGAGAAAGAGATCATCAGACTGAATAAATAAAGTCAGTTAAAGATTTGAAAAGATATACCACACAAACACTAATTATAAGAAACCTGGAGTGGCTACATTAATGTCAGACAACATATACTTTAATGTAAGGAGTATCTTTAGAAACAAATATAGAGAGCAAGAAGACATAACTATCCTAAATGTGCAGGCACCTAAAAGGAGAGCTTCAAAATATATGTAATAAAATATAATAGAACTAAAAGGAGGAATAGACATATCGCAACATTCATTGGAGATTTTTAACATTCCTCTTTTAGTAATTGATAGAACAAGTAGACAAACAACAACAAAACATATAACAGTGGTTGAACTACACTATCAAATAAATTGACCAAACTGATATTTATAAGACACTACACTCAAAAACTACATAATATATGTACTTTTCATAAACAGTATTCTTTTTATGAACATGTATTTTTTTAGAAATGCTCATGGAACACTCACAGATTGACCAATTTATGGTTACAAAAAGGATACTCAGTAAAAAGCCAAGGACTGAAATCATACAGAGTATGTGTTCTTACTTCAATATAATTAAATTAGAAATTCATTTAAAACTCAGAACAATTTTCAAATACAGAAATGAAAATTAAATAACATTCTTCTAACCCATGGGTGAAGAAGAGATTAAAAGAGAAATTAGAAAATATGTTGAAATAAGTAACAATGAAAAACACAACTTTGAAAATCTACGGGTGCAACCAACAAAGTGATTACATGGAAATTTATATCATGAATATATATATTACAAAAAATATTTAAAATCAATGTTAGCTTTTATATTAATAAGTAAAAAAAAGTAAGCAAATTAAACCTTAAGAAGTAAAAGTAAGTAAAAAAACAAGAGCAGAAATAAATGATGTAGTAAATAAACAAAAAATAAAACAACTGACTTTTAAAAAAGATTATAATAAAATTGATAAATCTTAGGTATGGGGATAGGGAAAGAGAGAGAGAGATAAATGAAAAAGAACATCATTATGCATAATCCACACATTAAAAAAATAACGAGAGGATTTATATTAAAAATGTATGCTATAAAATTTGAAATTTTAGATAAAAGTATAAATTACATCAAAAATCTATTTCAAAACTACATAGGTAAAAAACACAAGGAGAAATTAAAAAGACAAAAAAAAAACCTCAAAGAGAAATAAGAAATCTAAATAGCCCCATATCCATCATGAAAATTGAATTTGTACTAAAACTTTTTTTTTCTCAAAGAAAACTATACACCCAGGTGGCTTCCATCATAAATTATAAAGGTACATTATGAATAAATAATACAATTTTATATATACTCTTTTCAGAAAATAGAGGCGGAAGGAATATCTCTCAACTCATGTAATGAGACTGGCATAATCCAAGATATCAAAACCAGACAAAGGCAGAACAAGAAATGAAGTATCACAGGTGTAAAAATCCAGAACAATTTAGCAGCAAACTGAATCTTACAATATATAATAAGAATGCATGAAGACCAAGAAAGGTTTAACTGAGGAATGCAAATCTCCTTTAGCATACACATGTCAACCAATGCCATTCAATATTTAAAAAGAAAAAATAATAAAATATGATCATGTTAATAGATCTAAATTCAGTATTCATTTATAAATTTTAAGACAGTAAACTAGTTATAGAAAAAACCTTCCAAGCCAATAAAGTAATTCAAAAATCTTAAAGCTATTAGCATATTTAATCATAAAATATTAGAAAAAATTTCCCCCTCAGACTGGGAATAAGTCAGTAATAAAATCTTCCATTATTTTTATTCACCATTGTATTGAAGGTTGTGGAGAGTCTATAACACAAGAAAGACAAACTGCATTGGTAATAACTAGTAAAGAAGTAAAAATTTTATCATAGGCAATATGGTTGCATAGTTAGAAATCCTAAGAAATATACCAAAGAAACAAAAAAGTCAGCTAAGAACTATGAAGTGAATTTAGTAAGCATATTTGTTACAATACCAGTACACACAAAAAATTGTACTTTCTATATTAATGATGAACAAATAAAAAAATTAAATACCATTAAGAATTGCATTAAATCTAAATCTAAATTATTAGGAATAAATTAAATGAAAGAAGTATAAGATCTTTACATGTGTGCATATATTGTATATATGTATGTATGTCATACATGGTTTTTTTTCTAGGCCCTTTAAATTTTCCAATAAACTTGAAATAGTTTGCTACTTTTTTTTTTTTTTTTTTTTTAGTGAGAGTAGAAGAGGTAGAGAGACAGATTCTTGTAAGCACCCTGACTGGGATCCACCCAGCAACTCCTGTCTGGGGCCAATGCTTTGCCTATCTGGAGCCACGCTCACAACCAAGTTATTTTTAGTGCCGGAGGTGGAGGCTCACAAGAGCCATCCTCAGTGCCTGGGGCTGTCATGTTCAAATCAGCTGAGCCACTGGAGAGAGATAGAGATAGAGATATAGAGAAAGAGACAGAGAGAGAGAAGAGGGCGGGGAGAGCAGTTGGTCACTTCTCCTGTGTGCACTGACTAGGAATTGAACCCTGGATTTCCACATGCTGTGATGACAGTCTACTGCTAAACCAACCAGGCAGGGTGCTAATATCTTTTAATTAAAAAAAAACAACAACCATCTTTTATAATTTTTGTTGGGAACTTTTAGAATCCACAAATGAATTTGGGATGAGTTTCATCTTAACGGTATTGAGTGCAATGGAGAGATGTATTATATTCATGTACTGGAAGACTCAAAACTATTTAGGTCAACAACTGTGATAAATTAAGAGCATATTTAAATCCCTAAAGCAATGATTAAGAAAGTAACTTAATAACATGTATGGTTAAAAGTCAACAGAAGAATTTATCTTTCTATTTTTTTTTTTTTTAAGTGAGAGGAAGGGAGACAGTGAGGCAGACTCCCACATGAGCCCTGACTGATCTACCTGGCAACCCCATCTAGGGCTGATGCTTGAGTATCAAACTATTTTTGTGCTTCAGGCTGTCACGCTTGGACCTCAGAGCCTGGGGCCACACTCAAACCAATCAATCTACTGGCTGTGAGAGGGGAAGAGTGAAAGAAGGGGGAGGGGAAGGGGAGAAAAGCATATGGTCATTTCTCCTGTGTGCCTTGACCAGGAATCAAACCCAGGATGTCCATATGCTAGGTGACCTTCTATTCACTGAGCTACTATAGGCCAGGGCCAACAGAGGAATTTAAATGGTACTCTGAAAAATATTTTTAACACAAAATAAGGCAGTACAAGAGGAACAGAGGAATAAAACTATATGAAAATATAAAAACCATATAGTGGAACAGCTGATATAAATCCAACATGATCAATAATTATGTTAAATGTAAATGAACTAAACAATCAAAAGGCAGATTGTCAAGCTGGAGGAAAAATAAGCAGGTCCAACTATATGCTGTCTACACTTTGAATTTAAAGAATAGCTAGGTTGAAAGTAAAAGAATGAGGAAAGATATATTTTGTAAATGATGTCCATAAGACAGTGGAGTGGTTGTATAAATATCAGCCAAAATAGTTTAAGATTAGAAATATCACTAGAATAAAGGAGAAATTTCATAAGACTCAATACATAAAAAGGTATAACAATTATAAATGTACATGCATCTATAAATACAACCCTAACATATATGAAAATGGACAAAATTTAAAGAAAAAAATGTACATTTACATATTATTGTTTGAGATATTAATGCTTTTTCTCAATAAGTGATAAAGCCACTAGACAGAAAAATCAATAAGGATGTAGAATACTTGAGCAGCACTGTTAACTAATTTGTTTGAAATTAAATAAAATTTATAGAACACTCTTCCAAATAACAGCTAGAATACCACTATATGTCCTTTTTAAACATATACAGAATATGCTTGAATATACCATATTCAAGAATAGACCAGGCCCTGGCCAGTTGGCTCAGCGGTAGAGCGTCGGCCTGGTGTGCAGGAGTCCCGGGTTCGATTCCCGGCCAGGGCACACAGGAGAAGCGCCCATCTGCTTCTCCACTCCTCCCCCTCTCCTTCCTCTCTCTCTCTCTCTTGGCCTCCCACAGCTGAGGCTCCATTGGAGCAAAGATGGCCTGGGCACTGGGGATGGCTCTGTGACCTCTGCCTCAGGCGCTAGACTGGCTCTGGATGCAACAGAGTGACGCCCCAGAAGGGCAGAGCATCGCCCCCTGGTGGGCATGCCGGGTGGATCCCGGTCGGGCGCATGCGGGAGTCTGTCTGACTACCTCCCTGTTTCCAGCTTTGGAAAAATGAAAAAAAAAATAGACCATATGGTAGACAATAAAACAAGTTGCAATAAATTTAAGAGGGTTGAAATTATTCAGTCTATACTCCAATTACAATAGATTTAAATATCAACAACAAAGGAAATTTTGTTTGTTTTAAGTGACAGGAGGGAAGACAGTGAGACTAACTCCTGCATATGCCCTAACCAGGATCTACTGGGCCACCCCGATCTGGGGCTGAAGCTTGAATCAACCAAGCTATTATTAGTACCTGAGGCAGACATGCTCAGACCAACTGAGCTATCCTCAGCACCCAGCTGACACTCAAACCAGTCGTGCCACTGGCTGTGGGAGGGGAAGAGAGAAGGAAGGGGGGGAGGGAGGAGAAGAGAAGCAGATGGTTGCTTCTCTTTTGTGCCTTGACTGGGAGTTGAACCTGGGACATCCACATGCCAGCCAGATGCTTTATCCATGAGCCAACTGGCCAGGGCAATTTTGGAAAGCCAAATCAAATATTTGGAAATTAAACACGTTTCTAAATAATCCATGGATTAAGAAGAAATCAAGCTTGAACTGAATGAAATCAAAGACATCAGAATTTATGGGATTTAACTAAATTAATATTTACAGATAAATTTATAGTTTTAAATCCTATATTAAAAAAAAAGAGAAAGGTCTCAAATCAATAACCTAAACTTCTACCTTTGGAAACTAGTGAAAAGAGAGCAAAAATTGCTTATAGCAAACAGAAAAAAAAGTATATAGTAAAGAGCATAATGGAAATCAATGAAATAGAAAATAAAAGGCAGTAGAGAAAATCAATTAAACCAAAAGTTGGTTCTTTGAAAAAAAATCAACAAATTGATAAATCAGTATCTAGACTCACCAAGAATTCATGAGAGAAGACACAAATTGTCAAAATAAGTAATGTAAGAAAAGACTACAATGCTGGCCCAAAAGAAATTAAAAGGTTTAAAAAGAAATATTATAAAACACTTTATCTCAAGAAATGAGTCAACTTTTATTTAATTAATTAATTTATAGAAAGACCTAAATAACCAATACAGATTCAAGAAGAAACAAAATTTCAACAGATCCATGTGAAGTAAAGAAATGTAATTAATAATAATAAAAAAATGTTCCCACAATAAAAAATCTAGAACTAAATGTCTTCACTAGTAAAGTTTTTAAGTATTTAAAGAAGAAATAATACAAATCTTATAATACAAACTTTTTCAGAAAGGGAAACAATACATCAATATCCTTGATGAGTATAAATGTAAAAATCCTTAACAAATAGTAACAAACCAAATCTAAAAACATATAAAAAGTATTTTACATCATGATCAGTTGAATTTATCTCAAGAAAAATTTAACATTTGAAAATCACATAATGTAATATACCATTCTTAAGGAAGAAACCACATTATTACTTAAGCAAGGTAGAAAAAGCACTTGACCCAAATACCTGTTCATGATAAAAAAAAAAAAAAACTCTCAACAAAGTAAAAATATTTTTTTTTGATTTAATAAAAGGCATCTATAAAAAAAATCCTACAGCTAATATCATACTTAATGGTAAAATAATGAATGTTTTTCTCCTAAGACTAAAAACAATGCAAGCATTTCTGCTTTTTACCACTTCTAATTAATCACGTACTAAAGATTCTAGCTGTGTGAGAAAAAATTTTAAAAACCTAAATAAGTGGACATTTAGAGTTAATGAGTGGGAAGACTCGCTAGTAAGATGGTAATTCTCTCCCAATTAATCTATACCTTCAAAGAAATCTTTATCAAAATTTCCACAGTCTTTTTTTTTTTTTTTTTTTTTTTTTTTTTTTTTTTTTTTTCATTTTTCTGAAGCTGGAAACAGGGAGAGACAGTCAGACAGACTCCCGCATGCGCCCGACCGGGATCCACCCGGCACGCCCACCAGGGGCGGTGCTCTGCCCCCCAGGGGGCGATGCTCTGCCCATCCTGGGCGTCGCCATATTGCGACCAGAGCCACTCTAGCGCCTGAGGCAGAGGCCACAGAGCCATGCCCAGCGCCCGGGCCATCTCTGCTCCAATGGAGCCTTGGCTGCGAGAGGGGAAGAGAGAGACAGAGAGGAAAGCGCGGCGGAGGGGTGGAGAAGCAAATGGGCGCTTCTCCCGTGTGCCCTGGCCGGGAATCGAACCCGGGTCCTCCGCACGCTAGGCCGACGCTCTACCGCTGAGCCAACCGGCCAGGGCCTCAGTCTTTTTTAAAACATTAACAAGATGCTCCTAAAATGTATATGGAAATGTAAAGGATGTAGAGTAGTCAAATGAATTGGAAAAAGAAACAAATTTGGGTGACATCCACTAATTTCCAAACTTAGGATAAAATTCCATTAATTACAATCACAACAGTATAGTATGGGGTAAGGATAAATATACAGATCAGTGAGACACAATTGAAAGTGTAGAAATAAAAGCCTTTCCTTTATGGTCAATTGATTTTCATTAAATGGGTTCAAGGCCACTCGATGGGGAAAGGATAATCTTTTCAACAATAGAAAAGAAATGGAAATTAAACTTCAGCTACAGACCAATGCATACTCACTGGAATAGCTATAATAAAAAACAGACAGTCGTAAGTGTGGGAGAGAATATGAACTAACAGAAACCCTTATACAGTTGGCCTTTCTTATCTGCAGGTTTTCATCCACAGGATTGAACCAACTGTGGTTTGACAATATTAGAAAAAAAAAATCCCATAAATTTCCAAAAAGAAAAATTTGAATTTGCCACATGCCAAGCACTATGCTGAATCCATGCGAACGATGTGCTGTGTAGGCATACCCTGCTGTAGCCTATATGCAAATACAGGTTATGTGCAAACACTATTCTGTTTTATATGAGACTTGAGCCTTCCTGGATTTTGGTATCTATGGGAGTCCTGGAATCAATCCTCTTGGACAGGATATTGAGGGATGCTATATAGTCCTGGTAAAAACATAAATTACATAGCTGCTTTTTCAAAGTCAATTTCTTCAAGTTTAACATCTATTTACCATACAGTGCAGCAATTCCACTTCTAGGTATCTACATAAAATCATATATTCACCTCAAAACTTGTGCATAAATGTTTATCAGAGCTTTATTGTAGTAGCCCCCAAATGGAAACAACCCAAATCAATAAACAAAATATGGAAACAATATAATATTTCATGAACAAAAAGAATTAAACTACTGATACATGCTATAACATCAATGAACCTTAAAAATATTATGCAAGGTAAAATAAGCCAGACTCTAAAGACTACATATTATATTATTTCGTTTTCAACCAGGGATGACGGATTTCCAGCTTTTTTTTTTTTTTTTGTATTTTTCTGAAGCTGGAAACGGGGAGAGACAGTCCGACAGACTCCCGCATGTGCCCGACCGGGATCCACCCGGCACGCCCACCAGGGGCGATGCTCTGCCCACCAGGGAGCGATGCTCTGCCCCTCCAGTGGGTCACTCTGCCAGGACCAGAGCCACTCTAGCGCCTGGGGCAGAGGCCAAGGAGCCATCCCCAGTGCCCGGGCCATCTTTGCTCCAATGGAGCCTTGGCTGCGGGAGGGGAAGAGAGAGACAGAGAGGAAGGAGGGGAGGGGAGGGGGGGTGGAGAAGCAAATGGGCCCTTCTCCTATATGTCCTGGCCGGGAATTGAACCCGGGTCCCCCGCACGCCAGGCCGACGCTCTACCGCTGAGCCAACAGGCCAGGGCCTGGATTTCCAGCTTTAAGAACAGTCTGTTGACCCTCTGCCATTATTGGTCATGAAGCAATTGGAGAAAAATATAATAGAGGGAAACCATCTCAAGGAGGATGGAATAGCTGAATTGCTTGATAACAGAAAGTCTGGTGGCATGAAGGAAAAGAGTCACATGGAAGGAAAAGGAGTCCCTAGTAAGAGTGGCCATTTGTAAAGAAGGGATGCTCATATGTCAAGTGTACTAAAGCTGGGGACTCCCTGAATATAACCTGGAAGATTATCTGTGACTGGACAGTCCTATGTGATGTGTTCAAATCAACAGTAGAGGGCAAAGGTCACGAACTAGAGCCGAAAAAGGCACATCTGTCCCTCAGATGTTTCTTGTTTGGCCCATTCAAGTGTTTCAGAAACAAGAGGAGATAACTGCATACCTACTGAGACTTCTGAAGAAAACATTAGATCAGGTAAAGCACACCCAAATTTCAGCAAAGTAACACTCAGCTGGGTGCACACTCTCCAGTTCTGCACAGTGTCCTACATTTCCTATTGCCTCATACCCAGCTCTCTTCACTCATGAGTGTGAATGGCCCTGAGCCTGGAGGCATGTGGGTTTTCAATCCTTGCCAAAGACTAGTCATTCCAGGAGGCCTCAGAGAATCCATCTATTTATTAAAGTATAGTTAGAAAGCCTTCCTACTTGGCACTTTCTTAGCCACCTACCTACCCTAACAATTAAATGACACACACACACCATATATATATTATATATTCATTATATATTATATATTATATATTATATATTATATATTATATATTATATATTATATATATATAAACTGCACTTAGAATAGTGTCTGACACAGAGAGGAGACTCAACAACAACAAAAACATTGACAATAGTTATTATTCCATGAAATAAAAATCAATATTGAAAAAATTCTTCATTTAGATTTTTCACTGATTTCATTTGGCCAATTCTTACCACACAATAATATTAATTCTCTCCCCTTCAAATCTACTTTACTCAAAATGAACCAAATCTGTACTGGCCAAATGAGTCAACATGAGCCTAGTTGTACACACTGAATTCTAAGAAGTACAGTTAAGTTAACCTGATGTTACTTATTAACTTGTTTGTGAACCATCTACTAATGGAAGAGGGAGCTGGACAACCCAAAGAGATATCAGTAGCTCTTCAGAGAAGAATAAAATTTAAAAACAACGTAAACATTTTTAAATGAAGCAGGACACCCCTAGGATGGACTTAGAAAGGAGAGGCTTCATTGTGCTGTATGAAAGGAAGAAATAAAAACAAGCAGCATAAATGTGAAATGCAGTCAAAACTGCCTAGCGCAAGCAGGCGCTCTATCAGTCTCAGAAGAATTTATCGTGGTGCTGGCAGGGAATTCAGTCGGTTGATGTCGTCCTTTTCTTTAGCCTAGAGAGGCGCCGAGCTGAAAACACGGATGTTGATGGCACAAGGGCGCTGACCCACTACTGTGTCTGAGTCAGGCCCGGCCAGGTTTGCTCTCCGCCGCCACGGGTTCCCTCCCCTAGGCAAGATAGCTGCGCCTGGAGTCAGACGGTAGGGTCTGTCAGACGTGGTGATAGATGTCCTACGTGCTTCTCCCACCTCAGTGCCAGTCAGGCTTTCATCGGAGCCCTCTCTCAATGTCCCCTCTACCCTGGGATGTAACTCCGGAAAAGCACAGGGAAGAGCAGGGAAAGCTACTGAAGCACAGAGAAACAGTCCCCGGGAAGACAGGCGGGAGAATCCGGACTGCGCTGCTGGAGGAAGAGAGCAAAACAGCCCAATAGTCTCTGCAGAAGGCAAAGAAGTCAGTAAAGGAGGCAGTGAAGGCGGGGGTTAATCAAACAATCAGGGACTTAGAACAGCAAAGGAGCCTAAATGTTGTGAGTTGTGATCCCTCATTTGACTTACAATGAAATGGAGGCTCAGAAAGTGTCAGCTAGTGATGGTACATAACGGTCATGACAGAAGAAGGAAAGAGCTCAGGACTCCTAATACTAATTATAATATCATTTTCTTCCCTCTAAATCTGTTTTATTCTAAATGAACCAAAGCTGCACTTACTGAGTAAAGATGAGCCTGATTGTACATATTGGATTCACCCACTATGTTCCTCTTCTATGAGCCACTGCAAGTAATTCAACAGGAAAAATATAAACACAGGCCTGAGAAGATGGAGAAACTTGTCCAAAGATCTCAGTGGGTAAGAGAAGAATCAGCATAAGACAAACTTATACGTTGCTCTGTCAGTCAGATCATTAAATGGCTCCAAAGCCCTGGTAGAACCTTGACTTTTCCAGACATTGTAAGCCAAGAGCTACCAGTCTAACTTGAGCAAGATTTCTCTGGCTGGTATTAACAAGCATGCTGCAGGTTCTCTTCAACAGATTTTGCTAAAAAAAAAGAAAAAAAAGATGGGGGTGGGGCATTTCCTACTATGAAAAGATTGAGTTTATTGTGATGGGATCACATTTTTCTTCTGTTTTCTTTTCTGGCTAGTGAGAATTCAAGCCTTCCATATGCTTGGTTGCGCTCAGCGGTGGCAAGGAGACAATAGCATGTGAGTTGACTTTTGTGTGTGCTCTCTGTAATTTGAGTTGCTAGGCCTAAATTACCTTCATTTCCATACTGCCTTCCGCTGTCCACAAGACACCCTTGCTACCTGACAGCTCTCTGGCTTGCACCTGGAAGTTTCAGATACAGGAGCAAGGACAATGGCAGGGTCTTCCGCATTAGGTAATGAGAACGTCCTTTCAGCGCTCCAATGTGAGGGCCCCTGGCATAGAGTTACAGATCAGATACGCAGTGGATGGTGCAAAGCTGTCTTCTTTCTTTCTCTTTTCACATCTCTCCTTGTCTACTCCCCAGGATTCTTCCTCAGTAGCAAACACGATCTGATATTTTCAGCATGTTATTAAGCTCCAAACTAGAAGCAAATGACTCTTTCATTTTCTTCCAGGAAACATGGCAAATATATATTAAGCCAGAGCTCCAGGTTTGTACTGTGAGGTCAGAGTTAACATCTCAACCGTGGGCAGAGAACTTGTCATTTGGCCTGAGCCCCAGAGGGTGCAGGGAGCACTTGTACATTTCCATTCTCTTGCTTGCAGCCTGCTTACCTCATTATCAGCCTGGAGACTTTCAGGTGACAAGAACATTGAGTTCTTCTGCAAGTTCATCTCCAGATTGCTCTAACAGTTCAGCAACTTGTTTGCCTTCTGTTGCTTACTTTTATTATCATAATAATTAATGTTATTGTTATTTTGATCTCTTTGTTAAGCTTGGATCTAATTTTACAAAGAGAATTTACAAGAATAAATTTACATTAATAAAATCCTGGTAGCTTCAACATTAAAATGAATCTCTCACAGAACTGATTGCTAGTGGTTAATGATATGACTTCTGCCAACTTTAGGCAAGGCCTTAAAATTCTTATGGGATTGCTAAGTAAAAAATTAGCCTGTTGGTTATACGAAATGATTTAACTAAATATAATGAGTCAGGAGACAGTGATTCAGTTACTATCAACTCCTCTCTCCCAGACACATTAATTTTTTTTTTTTTGACAGAGACAGAGAGAGGGACAGATAGGAACAGACAGACAGGAAGGGAGAGAGATGAGAAGCATCAATTCTTCATTGCAGCTCCTTTGTTGTTCATTGATTGCTTTCTCATATGTGTGTTGACCAGGGGGCTAGAGCAGAGCAAGTGACTCCTTGCTCAAGCCAGCAACCTTGAGCTTCAAGCCAAGGTTGTGACCATGGGGTCATTTCTATGATCCCACACTCAAGGCAGTGAACTTGCACTCAAGCCAGATGAGCCTGCACTCAAGCCAGTAACCTCAGAGTTTCTAACAATGATCCTCCGAGTCCCAGTTCGATGCTCTGTCCACTATGCCACCACCTGGTCAGGCTCCCTGACTCATTCTATTTGACCATTCTTTAGTGCATTTCTTTATTTCTTTACATAAGAGTCATGGCACCAGTGAGTGCTTTATTGTTACTTTTATTGATTAGTTATGTCAATTGAGGCATTTTTACTTTCTTCTTAATTTTAATAAAAAAATAGAATTTTGAGTTGGAGGAAATTGTAATTTCTCTCTGACCAAATGCTGAACAAAAGGCGATAAAGCAAATTTTGTTTTTATACTTTTAGAGGCAGGCAATGAACCTCTTCTGAGGAGCTCTAAATACTAGAGACATCACTTCATTTCATTTCTATTATTTTCAAAGGTTTTTCTTTCTTCCAGAAATGCAATAGTACTAGATATGGAGATCGTAGATTATCTGCTATAGAATAGATTTTGTGGCCCTGGCCATTTAGCTCAGCAGTAGAGTGTTGGTCCAGCGTGTGGAGGTCCCAGGTTCAATTATTGGTCAGAGCACGAAGGGGAAGTGACCATCTGCTTTTCCACCCTTCTTCTTCCCCTTCTGTTTCTCTCCTCTCCTCCCACATGAGCAATTTGGCCCAGGGCACTGAGGATGGCTCCATGGCCTTGCCTCAGGTGCTGAAATAGCTCAGTTGCCAAGCAATGGAGCAGTAGCCCTAGATGGGCAGAGCATCGCCCTGTATGGGGCTTGCCAGGTGGATCCTGGTCAGGCCACAGGTGAAAGTCTGTCTCTGCTTTTCTGTCTCCTGTCTCTCACTTACTTAAAAAAAAAAAGTATATATTTTGCTCAGATAATTAAATATCTTGAAAAGCTTACATTTTTAATAGAGGAAATAGAATGATAATTTCTTTTTTCTTTTATTCTAACATATATAAGCTTCAAAGTTCACATTTCTTACAGTAGAATACATCTTAGAATAGATATGTGCCTTTAATATAAAAATTCTTTTTTTCCTCTGAAAAGTTATTTAATCAGTGATGCAGTCTGTATTTGATGGCATCTTACAAATGGAGACATGTGGTGATTATAATACTTTGTATCATATAGCCTTGTAAAGCATTTTTAGTTTGTAGATTTTGTGTACATTGTGTATGTATATTTACCTAAATTCTACAGAAAAATATATGTTGGACATCCTGCCTTCCATCTCTCACTCAAACAATCAGAAATCCCTAGACAGAAAAAGGGATAATGCCAAAGGAAACTCAGGACAGATGTCAGAAAAGGCTAGCCCTAGAAGCCGAAAGAGAAGACTGTTAAGAAACACATCTGTATCTGAGACCTCTACAACTCCTTGAGCAAGTCACTGAATTTCTCTGAAGCTGAACTCTAATCTGTAAAACCAAGACATTGAAGCAACTCTCTAAAGACCGCAGGGAACTCTTGTGAGTTCTTTGAGCTTGAACTCAATGGCAAAAAGTTAGCTAGTACTCAAAAAAATTTTGAAAGTTAACATTGATAAGAGTGTGGTGGTTACGGGGGGAGGGGGGAGAGGGAATGGGAAAGGGGGAGGGGGAGGGGCACAAAGAAAACAAGATAGAAGGTGACAGAGGACAATCTGACTTTGGGTGATGGGTATGCAACATAATTGAACGACAAGATAACCTGGACATGTTATCTTTGAATATATGTATCCTGATTTATTGATGTCACCCCATTAAAAAAATAAAATTATAAACAAAACAAAACAAAACAAAAACCAAAAAAAAACAAATCTTAGTGTTTGGCCAAATATTGATGATGGGTATTTCTCATTTGTCTACACTGTTACTGACTCTTAAACCGTTCTCATTACTAACACCATTTGTAATGTCAGACTTCAGAGTGCGCTCCATTCTGATTTCTAATGATGAACGTTATGAAAAACGAATTGTTTGAATAGCAGGAAGGATCATAGTTCTTTTCGGAATCCCTCAGTATTTTGGTGGGAATAATGGTGGGTAAAGGCAGTGCCAAAAGCAAATTGAAATAAATGATTTCTTACAAACCCAATATTTCTCTCTGAAATCACACTACAAGAGCATTTTATTGACCAGGACCAGACTTGTCAATATTTGGTATTGTGATTCTGGGGAAACCAGGAAAGGAGTGATAGAGGCTTTTGTGTGGAATCAGGTGTTTTCAATTCAGTGTTCCCATATTTATCTAAGTCATGCTTTCTGCATTAATTAATCTCAGTCAAGCAGAGATCATTGCCATGCGCGTCATGGAAAGAGCATGGCTTAGTACCTGTCAACGCTGCCATTCCTAGGAAAAGACGGGAGTGCTGTGGACCTATATGGCTTACATATTTCTCTAGCTACTTATCACATTTACTCTCCATGGTACTATTCAAATCTTTTTCCCCTTGAATAATCACAATGCCCCATTCAGCTAAAAAATGGCAACAGCCCACATGGTATACACGTGACCCTCGTTAAAGATTCAGCATTCAAATCAAAGTTTAGAGAGAAGTATAAAGACCCTACAGTGTATAAAGGATTAATAATCCATGCTTCCGCCTGACCTGTGGTGGCGCAGTGGATAAAGCGTCAACCTGGAAATGCTGAGGTCGCCGGTTCGAAACCCTGGGCTTGCCTGGTCAAGGCACATACGGGAGTTGATGCTTCCAGCTCCTCCCCTTTCTCTCTCTCTGTCTCTCTCTCTCTCTCTCTCTGTCTCTCCCTCTCCTCTCTAAAATGAATAAATAAAAAAAAATAAAAATAAAAAAAAAATAATCCATGCTTCCGACAAATGCTTGGTCCAGGTTTATAATATCCCACTAGTTCATAATAGATTTTCTAAATTTCATCCAATATGGAGACTTGAAAGCTGTGGCACATATAAAACATGCCAGGTCATCATCAACAGACCCTTCTTAGGGCCGGGTTATCTTGTCAGTGAATCTACTTTGCCCCATGGTAGCGATTTCCAGAGAAGGCAGCTGAGTTTCCTGTGCATTGTGATCAATATTGTGCTGTGACGAAAACAGCAGAGAATGTGTTAACTCTTTTGGTGAGAAGCTGGCTCAGAACACAGAAATTCACATCAGGGATTTATCATAATAAAAACCGTGATGCAAAAATATTACCTTCTCACCACTCCATGTCCCCAGTAAATCTTTTTGTGAGTCTATTAAATGTACTAGGCTGAAAAAAAATTTTTTTCCCCTTAGGCTCAGTCAATGCTAATAGAATTCATTTTGGTGAAAATGGCCTCTTTCTTCAAGAATCTCACCGGCCCAAAGTGAACAGCACTGATACAGAAAAACATTTTGTGCTGCTTAGATGCTATACCCCTAAGAATTAGCCTGAAATGCCTTTCCTTCAGAAGGTTTAGCTATTTCATAATCATTGCCAAGAACTACCAGCAACGCTTCTCCGGCCCCATCCCATACCTGCTGAGTCCACAGGATTGGACGGCCATTTCCTGGTCATCTCTAACGAGAGAATGCATGGAGGAACACAGACCATCTCAGCAGAGGACTCCAGGCCCTGCTGAGTCCACAGGATTGGACGGCCATTTCCTGGTCATCTCTAACGAGAGACTGCATGGAGAACACAGGCCATCTCAGCAGAGAACTCCAGGCCCTGCCTTGAGAAGCATCTGATTTTCATTTTTCCTTTGGCATTTTTACACACATCCTTTTACAAACTTGATTCATTTCGTTTTAGCTCTGAAAAAAATTTCTCCGGCTGGAAGAAGAGATCAGGAATGTGGGAATTCATACATTGCGTGCGTGTGTGGTTAGTGGTGTGTGTGCCATTTGTACACATCACTGACTGGGGAAGTTAAATCATTTTTGGATACCGTTTGTGGCAAGAATATCCAGTGTGCCAACTCCAGGTCTTTGAAGTAACATTCAGTACAACCTGTTATTGAAGCCTTTCGTGCCAGGGTAAAGTAGAGGAAGTACCCACTGGAAGAGGAGTATTTTCCTTCTCTGGCCAGTCAAGCCACACAGGGACATTCTTTCAGCTCATCTGAACAAGAAAGCGCTTCTAAATGTTTCTTTATTTTCATTCCATCTGGTGAGGACATAATGACTGATGATATGAATATTTTCTCTCCTTAAGTTCTCTTTCTGCCTCTCATCTCTTCTAAAGCAGGATTTAATAAACAGATGTGTAAATTAGAGATGGTGAATGTGGGCACATAACAGCCAAGAGAAGAACCCCCTTCAGGGGTGACTGACTGGCTTAGAGGTCAAAGTTTAGAAGGATAGGTCCACTCTCTTGCTTGGAGGTCTAAAGGTTCAAGTGCCATGTCCAAAAAGAGACCCCAGGAATTTTAGCATACTGCTCCATCTCTTGAGACTTCATGATAAAAGGAAGATAAGAACCAGCGCTGCATCACCCCTCCCTCTGGGCTGTCCTGCAGCTTCAGCTCACTAAACAGCCGGAAGAGTATTCTGGAAGCACCAGCTGTACAACAAGAACCCGGGCTGACGGCAGACCTTTTCTTTATTTCCCAGGGTTCATAGATATGTGGATAGCTTTTAAAAAAGTTCGTCCTACTGGAAGAGTAAAAGTCCATCTATAAGAGAATTTCAAATGCATGTCAACTCCAGCTGTGTATGTCAAGGACTTCTGATTCTTACCACTCATAACTTGGCTGTAGGAACCACCAGCCTTGTCACAGACAGAGAGGGTTGTACTAGCTCCCTGATTCTGGACATTGTGCAAGGGTTTTCTGCTTAAAATCAGGTTCAGTTGAGAGAGACCTAGGGGCATCCAGTTTACTTAACTGACTGGTCAAGAACTGTGACATTGAGTGAAGCCCAGGAGCTGTTCCTCCGACCCCCCCCCCCCCGGGCACATAGCTCACTGTCCTTCTACCCTCACCCTCAAAGAGACAGAGGAAAAGCCCCGCGCCTGCACCCACAGCAGGCTAGGGTGCCTATGTGGCAGCCTGGCTAGGCCTCTAGTCCAAAGAGTACTGACCCTGCACTCCAGAGTAAAGCGCAAGGAGAGGTAGTTCGATGGGGAGTGAGCTATGTGGTTTTTAGAAGAAAAGAAAGAGACTTACATTGTTCTTAACTTCCTCATCAGGTCAAAAAGGTGCCGGCTGAAACCTTATCCAGGTATCACCTGGGGAGCTGGCAGTTTCTTGAGCAAAAAGAAAGTGCTTTCTCTAGGTATCACATGTAACAATGTTGTCAAATGACTTCCGAGGGGCACCTGCCAGTCACCTCCCCATCTCCCCTTTTTTTGTAACATTCCATTATCATAGTAAAATCT
The DNA here is from genome assembly GCF_036850995.1 of Saccopteryx leptura. NCBI lineage: Eukaryota > Metazoa > Chordata > Mammalia > Chiroptera > Emballonuridae > Saccopteryx > Saccopteryx leptura. Next base: position 142,402,986 of record NC_089503.1, on the reverse strand, counting down.
TTATTTTTAACTCACCAACCTTGTAATTCCACTCCAACTAGCCATCCCCTGGGATTCAAAGAGATGAGCTATCAGCTGTGTGATAGGGGTACAGCCTGGGGTCCACCTGGACCCTTTGTCTCCTTTGCCACTTCTGTAAAGAGAGCACACAGCATATGGATGCAATTTCCGTTAGAGGCACCTGCTGACGAGGTGTGGATGTGGGTCCTTGTTTGCAAATCCATTTCATTTTCCTGGCATTGACTAGTGGATCCCCCTACCTGAAGGCAGTGATCAATTTGCAATAGACCGAAGTAAGGGTGGTGTGTCTGGGATCAAGGAGCTACCTCTCACTCCCAACTTGAATGCATTTACAAATTACCGCTAAAATGGTAAGGCCCTCTTTCTGGAGAAACCCCAGTCCACTGGCAGCTTTAGGTCTCCTTCTGTTACTACTGAGGTACCCAAGATGCCTTTTCCTTTGGGATTCCTAGTAACTGGAAGAGGGGAACAGAACAGGTGAGCAGAATAGCCCCTCGTAGCGCACAGCCAGTGCGCAGGGCTCACAGGTGGGAGGGGTGCCAGCTGTCCAGGAGGAAACCTGGATGGGGACAGGAGGAAGGAGAGGACACAGAGGCAGAGCTGAAACTCGCCCTGGCTGCTCTCTAGCAAGGTTTATTAACTTAGTCGCGTTCAGGGTGGTGGAAGTTCAGCTTCAAGAAGCTTCAGTCCCGAGTGTGATCCTCTTGGTGATGCCAGGAGAGTTCTTTCTGTTTCAGGGTGATGGGTTTCAGGGGAGGTTGGGAAGGAGAATGAACTGGCTATGATGTTAAGAACTGTGTTAGAGTCTGCACTTGTTCCACTGACTCTTCCGAACAAGCTTGAGATGCTGGCATTGTCACTCCTACTTTGTGGATCAGACAGTGGAAGTTCAGAGAGGCTAAGTAACTTGCTCGAGATGAGGCTGATTGGAGATTCGTAGTAGTGATAGGGGATAAGCCTTGGATTCAGGTTCTAAAGAATATACTAGTCCACTAAATCCGTTCTTCTCACAGTTTTGAAGTCCTTGTAAGGACAGAATAGGGAACTTGAACCCTGGTGGCGATGGCAGTTGGGATTGGGGTGGTGTCTCAGCACATAGTCTTGCGATGCAAGTGCTAATTTTTAAGGTCTCATGTTTTACCTTAAAAAAATAAATGACAGTGTTGCAATGAACCTCATTCTATAGTTGTTTACTTTAATACAAAAATAGAATTTCTCTTCTAACCCTTTCAGTATGATGATGCAGATGAGGAGGCCTGTTTAGATTATGGCTTTGCCTGTCTTCTGGGTACAAAGAGCTGTGAAGAATGAATGTGCTCTGGGCCCCAGGCGTCGGTTTGAGAAACACCAGGCTCCCCAGTGTAGCTCATGTCCTGGAGGTTTTAGTCACAGATGACCCTGTGCTGGGAGTGTTATCAGGGGGACTTGTGCTTGCACTGCAAGGTTGAACAAGAGGAGGCTGACTAACTGCCTATTTTCTATGGGACTCGTAATGACGAAGGGTAAGGCTACAGAGTCAGACGGATCTGGGTTTGGAAGTTGGACTCTAACACCTGCCAGCTGGCTGCTTTGGGGCAAGTTAGTGAATTTCTCTCAGCTTCAGTTCTTAATCTGTAAGAAGTCTCACACAGGTTAAGACAGAGGGGAGAGACATAGAGATAGTAGGTTGTTTAGGTCCCACAGATTATTTGGACTTTTAACTGAAAGAACCACTGGACCTCAGTCTTCGGCCTACTGTCTTCCTGACTTATAAACTGCTACCACTGAGGTACGTAGTGACTGAGTGAGAGGAGACCACAACACTTGTTCTTAGTTGCTATTTTTTTAAACAGATTACTATATTATTATGGCAAGAGTGAGTAAAATGTGTGAAAATGATTTCTGATACAAAGTAAATCAATAAATGATAAAAGTTAACGAGACCTACCTCTTAAAGGGTTGATTAAGTCTGTTAGTGTACAGACGCATTTAGCTGCGGGACCGGCATTTGTCACACGTGTATAAATGGTGGTTATGGTTGCTATCAGTGGGCCCTGTGAACACGGGCCCTTCAGCAACCTCCTTAGACCTCCCTCCCCTGCACTCACTCTCTCCTCTTCCTCCTCTACCTCGCAAAAGGTGATGGACTGTGGATGATCCATTTTTTTTTCTGCAGAAAATAAACATATTTGGGCTTCCCACTAATGTGTTTCCTCCTCCTCTGCACTAGGTAATTGTCCAGTTCCGGCTGCAGTTAGGTGTTCGCCAGGGTTTTATCCTTGGTACTATGTAGCGACACATGCAACTGTTTGACCTCCTTACACTTAATTGCAAATAATAAGAATAAGTGATAAAGTATGATAAGGAAATCTGAATTTTATACAGGGAAAGAGAAAGGCCAGAAAGAAAGTACACTCTTAAAAAAAACAAAACAAAGAATCAGACACTGTAAGCACATTTCTAGCCTAACTAGTCATTTGCAATGCACAGAAATTTAAAGTCAGGAAGAGCCTGTCTTCTAGGGCTGGCAGAGCCCAAACCCACCTATTGTATCTGGTGCTGTTTCCACAGCTGTGCCATGCCAATAGCCATGATTGCCCTCAGCCTTCCTGCCCTGGGCAGCATCAGGATATTCCCCTAATGTTTTTGTGTCTTCTTGTCTTTATCATCATTATTTTCTTGTTATCAAAAAACCAGTTTTGCTTTCTATTCGAAATAGCACTGCAGTAGAAAACATTTGTGAACAGTCGGATCCCCGCCTGGAATAAATTGACAACAGAAAGATCACAGCAAGAGGTAGGCAACTGAATAAAGCGTATTCCAAACAAGCAGTGCTACAATGACTTCTTAGAAGGAACTGTTCCTGGTAATGAGACCTGGGGTGGGGAAAAGGTAAGCCAGTGAGGCACTGTTGAGCAGTCTTTTGTGTTTGCTGACTAATTTGATTCCCGCAATTACCACCTCCATGTAGCAAAAGGGGCCAAAAAGCACCTTTGTGATGGAAATTCATAAAGGGAGTTATTGTAGGAGCGATAGAAATGTTGGTGAGTGGAGCTCATTATCTTGGATAGTGGAATATTTCTTCCTGGTGGAAATCAGCTGTTCTGCCAAGAGAACCTGAGGGAGGGATTGGGAGGTTTTTATGTGTTATGTAAGCAAATTTATTTTTGGAGCTCGGGGTATGCTGTGCTGCTGTCTTTAACCGCATCTGCTCTATTTCCATAATGACCGCTTCATTCCTGAGCTGTGTGGAGCACAGCCTACTTTAGCGCTGGGTCATTAGGAGGTGGTGAGGCTCTAAACTTAGAGAGATGCTCACATGAAGCTTGTACTCTGCCCAGAAATAAACACATCAAGTTGGAAAGGTAAAGACACTATTAGTTAAAGCAATCTATTGCATTTGGATTCCCATGCACAGATGTGTTGGAATGGCCCTTCCTTTGCTCAGCTTTAGCTCTCTCATTTTTTTTTTTTACTTTATTCAATTAAAATAAGCAAGGCCCAACCTTTCTTTGATTAATGATTCATAATGCAACTTTTGTATATTTAAACTAAAAACACTAAATAGTTATGGGTTTGTGTTTGGGAAGTTCCCATGCCTCCTCAGATTATCTGAACCTGCTCTCTCAATTTCTCTCTTTTGACTCTGGCCAGTTGGCTCAGAAGTAGAGTGTCGGCCCAGCATGTGTATGCCCTGGGTTCAATTCCTGGTCAGGGCATGCAGGAGAAGTGATCATCTGCTTCCACCCTTCCCCTTATCCCTTTTTTCTATCTCTCTCTTCCCCTCCCACAGCCATGGCTAGGTTGGAGCAAGTTGGCCTTGGGTGCTGAGGATGACTCCATGGCTTTGCAACGGAGCAATGGCCCCAGATTGGCAGAGCATCGCCCCCTAGTGAGCATGCTGGGTGGATCCTGGTCGGGGCACATGCCGGAGTCTATCTTTCTGCCTCCTCATTTCACATGGAAAAGAAAATCTCCCTCTTTCACTTGGCTTAACAATTAATTGTTCGAGTATAGTTCTCAAAAAGGTGAAAAATCACAATTCTTAGGCGCACATGAAACAAACACCTCACAATGATTCTATTTAACTCAGTGATTAATGGAGGAGCAAGTAAGATGTTAAAATCAGGTAAGGAGCACTTGAAATGCTACCTATAGAATCAATTTAACAAAGAAGTATTAGGAAAATATTTCTGGGTCAGATACAATACTGGTTAATGTCCAATGGGTTCATAAACCTGCTTCACAGTCTTAATCTATTCACTCCAGGTAGCAATTTGATCTTTACTGGATAAAAATTCCTATGTTAAGCTCTGCCGCTACAGAACTGTAAATCATAAAACAATGGGAAAAGAGCAGCTTGCATGTACTGAAAGTATACTCAGTAATATCTTTTCCAAACACTGAATAATTTTTCAAACACACTCTTGAGTCTCTCACAACAACACCCCACCAAAATTATTTATTTTTTACTGACTTCCTCTTCTCTGTTCCTCTCTTCCTTGTGTCTCTCATCCCTTTTCACAGCCAAAGTACTAGAAAAAGTTGTCTAGTTTCATTGGTTTTCTTTTTTCACCTTCTATTTATTTCATTCCACCTCAATATAAATTCTAGCCAGATTATTTTTCTTTTTTCTCTCTTTTATTCCTTTTTTTCCCCCCTCTGGTGACCAGTGACTAGTTGTTTCTAGATACAAAGAATAATTTTTATTCTATATTTTATCCGAACTGTCAGTGACCTCTGAACTTCTGACAACCTACTCCTTAAATATATTTCTCATATTGTTTCCTGGGACCCAATGCTCTCCTGGCTTTTCCGCTACTTCTTGGGGTGCTTCTTTTCAGGATCCTTTGCGGGCTTATTTCCTACTAACCTGCCATTAAACATTGGAATTTCTCTAGGTTGTTACCAGGGCCTCCACTACTCTAGAATACTTTCTTCCTCTCAAATATTATCCAAGCTAACAACTCCAGTTATCCACATTTGCAAATTAAGCTCAAATTTGTATATCCATGCTAGATACTTCAGCTCAGATATCCATCTGAGCCTACTTGACATCCTCTATCTAATCCCCAGAGACACTTCAACTCCAGTACGTAAAAACCTGGACTTACGAACTTCACCTCTGACATTCCTGATTAAAGTTAGTCTTCTTGCAGAGTTTCACATCTCAGTGAATGACAACACGACCTATGCAGCTATGCAAACAGAAACCTAGGAAGCAACTTGGACACATCATTCCCACCAGGGCCTGTCACCTTCAGACCCAAAGTAGATGTCTATTTCTATGCAGAGAAGCTTGCCAGAAATCAATGATATGGCCTTTAAAATTTAGAACAAGTCACAAAAAGGTGTTATATTATTAAGTATACCAATTATGCCTGAGCAATGTCAGGTAATTTAGGTAATACTGATAAATTCTAGACTATGCATCCCAATTCCAAAGGTATACATACAGGAGCCAGGGTTCCAAGACAAGACCAACTGTGTTGTCCAAGGAAGGCTGGAGACAGGCATGGTGGAGACATAGTTGGCTGGGTTGAGTTAGTGCTTTGATGTCAGATATAAGGAGAGAAATCAGGATCATGTTGTAAAAAGAGTTGAAGAAGACTGAAGGAGCGAGTGGTGCAGACTGCATCCCTATTTCCTACTGCTTTCCTTAAATGACATTTACAGAAATATTCATTGTAAAAATATTTTGAAAACATAGAAAAAAAAAAAAAAACCCAGAATGCACATCAGCCTTAAATCCATCACTCAAATGAAACCATTGTTAAAATTTTGTTCTATGTATTATTTTAAATATTTCTCTATACTTATTATATATAACTAATATGTGTTTATACATATTTGATTAAAAGAAAGTCCAAATTATATAATATATAATGCTGCAGAAGGAGTTCTAATATCAAAGAGAAAAGATCCTAACTTCTAGAATTCATTAATTTTCCTAGAGGTTTACCTTTCTGAGGTCTAGATGTCAATGCCAATACAGGCATCCTGCACAGTTACCTTTCACTATTTCCTTTCCCACCTGCCATTTCCCTGCCCTGCCGTGTTAGTGAGCTTCAGTCAAGAACCACACTCAGGACCCACCGCATGCTCAGAACAATGAAGTCCTGCCCAGGGAGAGTGTACAGTCAAAGAGATAAATATTCACAAGAGGGTTAAAGTAGACTTGAAACACAACAGCGACAAGAAAATCGGTTTTGTTATTTTATTTATTCTTTGCCCTCTTCCATCTAACTGTTTTCATCTTACGGTGGAGCTGGAAGAGGAGATTACAGCAGAAGGAAGGTGGCGGAGGGAGGCTGTGCAGACATGGTTGTGGGTGTGGCAGTGATCGATGAACAGGAAACAAACAAAAATTCCTACCTTGCTAGAAAATTTCATTACACAAATGGGTATTCTCCACACAACATCAGATAATTAAATTATGATGTAATGAAACTTGGTTTCAAACTGAGAAATTATGAGTCCAGGAATTTTACCATGAGCTAGTATTTTTGTATTTGTTTTCTCTTATATTAACTGTCTAATTAATAACAGAAGTTACAGTTCTTCTTAATTATAGTTTAAATTTAAAATAATTTAAAAATAATAGCAGAATAAATCTAACCTCTCAGAGTTATTTATATACTGATTTATATGTTTATTTCTGCCTATGTAGAAAATGTATTACAAATGAGCCCTTACACTTGAGGATTATTGGCATTGTTATAATTATATATTATTATAATAAGGATTATAGTGATTGCCAATACTTCAGTTTATACTCCCAACTCCTTGTTGGTATTAATGGAACCATGTGGTCACATACAAAAAGAAAGCACAATGTCGAAGTGACAATAACAAAATAAATGTTTGCATTCTCCCCAAGGAAATATGTCAAACAGAAGCTGATTTCCTGCAAGTGGCATCGCTATCCCTCGGCAGTTAGGCTGAAAAGGAGAAAGCTGAGGCATTGGTCTCTTGTAGTTGCTGCTAGGAAGCCACCCACATGCCCATAGACTTACTTTACTTCTTACATGTGGGTTCAGGATAACCATATTTTGTATTTGACAAATGTGACCAGAGGCAGATTAAGGTCAGTTGAGGTCCTGGGTGCAGAAAAAAAATTGGGGCCCCTTACATTAGAAAAAAGTGTAAAGTTGGGCTTTTGTGAGGCCCTTCAGAAGTCGGGGCCCAGGGCATGTGCCCAGTGCACCCACTGTTAACTCTGCCTTTGAATGTGGCAAAGACAAAGTATTCGTCAAACTCATTTCTTCTTTCTCCTGGGCACATAGCTAGACTACATATCCCAGCCTTCCTTGGAGCTAGGTGTGACTTTGTGACTGAATTCTTACCAACAGAACGTTGGTAGAAGTGGTGCAGACCACAGTCAGGACTGGCCCACTAGACCCCCTCTCTGTTTCTCTGTTTCCCAGTTGTCTAAATGGAATTTGTCTGGATTTGATGAGCCACAAAATGGAAGGAGACTGGGTCTTAAAACAACTTCTTGAAAGGCTGTCTTCTAAATACCTGCATTCATCAGACAGAAAAATGTTGGGGGTTTAGCAGTTTGGGTCACCTTAACATACATGACTATCAGAGTACGTAATATATATAGTTTTTCAGTACCTAGATGCGTCAGCATTATCTGCCATAAAATGATACAAGCCATTCCTGATGGAGCAAATCTTGTCTACTTTTAACCCTCTTCTACCACTTACACTTCCCTCTTTATTAGATAAGTATTCATTGTTCCTTAAACTCAATATATATTAAAGTTCTTTTTAACCTCTGTAAAAAATATTTTCCCTCCACCTGGGTGCCTTTCCTCCGTCTAGCCATTCTGAAAGAAAAAAAAAATCAATTTTCTCCTTCAAGAAACAATTTAAATGTCACTTCATCTACAAAGCCACTTAAATATCTTCTCACTCCTTCTTCGTCTCCCCCTCATCCATCCATTTATCCACCCAGCCCTTCATTCAGCCAGCATTTACTGAGCATGACAATGTGTCAGGCCCCAAGCAGTGGAGATGCAGAGATGAATGACATCTTCTCTCCATGAGGTACTACAGGGTCCCATTTGAAAGGAGAGACCTATAAGCCAATCCTAACAATAGAACAAAGGCAAACTGCAGAGAAATATTGGGAACCACAAGAACAGGAAGAGGCTCTTGTGAATATGTCTCCCTTGCTCCAGGGACACACTTGCACCACTGTGCCTTCCTCTATGTCAGTATCGGTGTTCTCCCATGCTCATTTTCTTCATACCAATGATCACAAACTGTCTCTTTTATTGGCTCGCTTGTTTGATTTTGTTTACCACTTGTTTCCTTCATTAGAACATAGGAACTCCAAGGACAAGACATAGCATTTCTTCTCACCACTATCTTCCTGGATCTGGCACAATGACTGGCACATGGTAGGTGCTCTATCAATGCTTGTGGAATAAATGAGTAAATGCATAGAACCAACCTGTCTGGGGATGGGTGGTTAGGGAGTTTTCTGAAGGAGCTAATGCCTGATCCAAATTGTAAAGAATACGAAGGAATTTGACAAGAAAACAAAAAAAGACTCCAGGGAGAGGGTGCAGTGTAGATGAAAGCATAAAAGATAGCCTTAGTAAGGGTGAAATACGAACAGATTATTGCTTTGTCTTTATTCGTCTAACAAGTACTTTCTCTGATAGCCTCAAGTATTACACACACAGCACATACAACACCATGTTGTTAGTGTATTTTTAACCTCTCTGTGGGCTTGAAGGGCAGAAACTGATTTTTACTCACCTTGTGTTTCCAGCTCTTGACTTGATCACCAATGTAAATGGTAAGCAGTTGGGAAGGAAGAAGATTATTAAAGGTATTTCTGGCTATTCTTAAAGATAGGTGATACCCAGCATAGAACCATAATGGAGTAAAAATATATACTGACAAAAACTATAGCGGTAGAGAAGAAAAAGGACCTATGCTATCCCTTTCCTCCCATGAGGTCAGTGAGGAACATATTTTGGTGTTCTGTCTTCCCACAAAATAAGCATAACAGAATTAGAGTTGATAAAGTATCAAATCTAGAGCAGACTTGAGCTGAGCTCCAGCAGATCCTTACATAAATCTTGTGTGTGTAGTGATAAGTTAAAAGATGCTAATGTTGTTAAAGAAAGCATACTGAGCAGACTAATAATAGGAATGAAGCCTGAACATCACTTATGTTTGCTTTCAAGAAGAGAAGAAATAAATGCATGTAATTTAAAGCTGAGTCCTTAGGAAGAAAGAAAAAAATAAACTTTTATCTGCAATGTGCACCTCAAAATAGGGAAACAAACACCCTAGGTCCTTAAAGGAGTTTTCCACTCCTCTTATTATAAAAACATGTGCTCAGGTTAATGTATTAGGACAAAACAAAGATTATATAAAATCCTAGTAACTAGTGATGAACAGTAATTTTTTTGTACATTTTTCCAGATAGTTTAAAAACACACAAACACACATATAGTCTGATTTCCTATCTTAATATCTCATAGATATTTTTTCATATTAATGACTAGGAATATAAATAGTTATTTTAGAAGTTTGCATGGGATACAGTCCACTGTATGAATACTTAAATTTATATAAATTTGCACATTCTTAATTCATAATTTACTTGTAGGTCAATAAATCAAGAAATTTTGATTAAGTTACTGTAGGGTCAGTAGTCACGGCCATTGTGGCCACGCACATGGTTCACATTGAATTTGGACAGGTGGTAAAGAAACAGTGGAGCAAAAAAAAAGGTGGGCCATTCCTTTATTAAAGTCTCACACCGGCCGACGAGCAAACACACAGGGCTCCCAAAGCCACTGACATACTTTCCAGTTCCACAACCAGGAGAATCTTCTCTGGTTTCTCCTAGAATCAAAGCCCTCACCAGTCTCAGGGGAGCTTGCAAAGCCCCTCACCTCTGGTTCTCCATCTGCACACCTCCTCTCTCTCTCTCAGTACAAACTGGCTTTTTCTTCAGCACTCTGCATTCCCTCTGTTCTCACTCTGCAAATATGGCTTCTCTTTTTCTCTTCTTCTTTCTTCTTTGCTCTTTTCAAAACTTTCTGGTTTGAAAACATCTCCTCCAGCAAACATTAGCAAAACAATGGCTCTTCACAAGCAGGAAGGTAATTTGCAATTTCACAGAACACATATACCTGACGCTGCCCAGCCTCCAATGCAAGCTATAAGTGAGCAAACATAAGAGTCATATTTTACAAACTTATTTGACCAACAGTTACTCTTCACCGGCAATTGTTCCACACAAGGAAGCAGAGCTTGTGTCTGGCGCCTCAGACCACGTGGCTGCCCTGACACCTGCAGCCATTGTGCTCACCCTGACTCATGCCAGTGGAAAAAACAAAGCCCTGTCATCAAATTACTTGTGTTTAACTGGGAGACTAGGAACATCAAATAAACACATGGGTAAATAAAGTAAATCCAGGTACTGATGAGTACTCTAGCAAAGATAAAAGACAATAATGTGCTCAAGAGGGACTGGTCTACTTCAATTGCTGGCAATATGGTAAACTAATCTGAAAATAACCTCTTTCTATACCCAACACACACACACACACACACACACACACACACACACACACACACATACACACAGACTTTGGAAAAAATACAGATTTTTTTGGGGGGCGGATTATAGCTAAACTAGCAAGAAAGTGAGAAAAATTTCTTGAGAGCAATCTTTTAGAATAATTGTTAGCACCAAATCTCCCTAAGGCTGTAATCCAATATGGCAGTGGTCCCCAACCCCCGGGCTGTGTACCAGTACCAGTCCATAGGCCATTTGGTACCGGTCCACAGAAAAAGAATAAATAACTTACATTATTTCCGTTTTATTTATATTTAAGTCTGAACGATGTTTTATTTTTTAAAAATGACCAGATTCCCTCTGTTACATCTGTCTAAGACTCACTCTTTTTTTTTTAACTTTTTTTTTTAATATTTTAATTTATTTATTCATTTTAGAGAAGAGAGAGAGAGAAGGGGGGAAGAGCAGGAAGCATCAACTCCCATATGTGCCTTGACCAGGCAAACCCAGGGTTCCGAACCAGCAACTTCCTCTTGATGCTTGTCTTGGTCACATGATACATTTATCCATCCCACCCTAAAGGCCGGTCCGTGGAAATATTTTCTGAGATTAAACCAGTCCATGGCCCAAAAAAGGTTGGGGACCACTGCAATATGGTACTTGAATGGCTTCAAAGGGAGAGGAGACAGAGTTCATGGAGCCCTTGCTAGCAACAGCACAAGAACTGAAAAGCTCCCAAAATTCAGGGCCTCTGAAGTGCTACCCACTCAGTGACAGGATGATATAGAAAACATTTCACCTACCTTCTGAAGAGGATGACCAGAAAACTGTTGTAAACCGGGGAGGAAAAGCCAGGTCTCTCCTGAGAATTCATCACCACAACCCTGCCAGCGTGTGGGTCTGAGGTTTAAATCTCTTCTACCTGCATGGGAAACCTTAAACATAGTAATGAACACACAATAGTCAGTGCCCTGGACACCCGGCCAAAGCCAGTGAACACACAGTGGTCAGTGCCCTGAACACCCGGCCAAAGCCAAAGAAAACCCTCTGCTGAGTCTGAAATGAGGCCCTCCTGAATTCCACCAGATTTAAGTTGCTCAAAGAGCTCAAAAATATTGGAAGACACATAGGAAACAAACCACCATGAGAGTGAGGTATGTAAAATTCAGGGGACGTTTACAGCTCTAAATGTTTTTATAAGAAACAAACAACAACAAAAAAAACCCAACACCTGATAAAGATCTAAGCATACAACTAAAGGGGTTGGGGGGAGAAGCAAGGACGAAAAAAATGAAATAAACCATAGAAATAAATGGCAAAGATGTTGCCAGAAAGTTGATTTGTAAAGGAGTAATTAAATAGATAAAGAATGATCCACAAAAGCAAGAATGATCAACAAAAAGGAGAGAAAGTATACAAAGTATTAGATGTGAAAGGGGAACACGCTAACAGTGGAGGTTAAAATATATTAATATTGCACCATGAATTTGTTTAAGCCAATAAATGTGAAAATGTAGGGAAAATTGATAATTATCTTAAAAGCCAAAACTTAAAATGAATTGTAGGAAAAAGAGAGAAACCCTGATTAGATCGCTAATCATTCCTTGATTAGATCAGCACTTCACGTGCACATGCTTGGGGGCTCCTGCCTCGAGGCTCTGAGCCTCTCTGAGGTGGCTGATTTCAGCTGAAGGCTGAGTGGTGAGAAGGAGTGAGCTGTCAAAGATCTGAAGAACAGCATTTCAACTCTCAGGAACACTGAGCGCAAAGCATCTAAGACAGTGAGAGACAGCTAAACACAGAAAAAAAAAAAAAGCCAGATTTAAGTTGCACAAAGAGCTGAGAATATTGAAAGACATACAGAAAACAGATAAACTAAAATGGGCCATTGCAGATACTTGTAAACAGCTGGTATTTACTGAGTTCTACTTTGTGCCAGTTGCAGAGCCCAGAGCTTTATGTACATGATGTCCAGTCCTCAAACATCCCTGTTTTGGGGAGAGAGGGAACTGAGACTTAGTGAGGTTAAGTGAAATGGCCCACAGACACAGAGCCAGTGAGTGGCAGACCCAGGCCTGGAAACCACTCTGACATCGCAATCTGAGTTTTGAACCATGTGTGCTGTAGTTAAGGAGAAAGACTAAATCAACGCCTTCTGGAGCAATGGTTTGTAAGTGTGGTCCCTGGATCAGGGACATCAGCATCTCCTGGGAACTTGTTAGAAATGCAAATTCTCAAATTCTCCCCTGGCCCTAGACCTACTGAATCAGAAAGTGGGAGGGAACACCAGCAGTCAGTGTTTTCACAAGCTCTCCAGGAGATTCTGAACCTCTGGTCTGGAGCAACTAGAAAGGTAGAACGCTATAATTACACAGACTTTAGAATTCAACAGATCTTGGTTGGAGTTCCAGTTCTGCCACTTCCAAGCTATGTATGTGACCTACGACTACCAGTAAAGTGAACATAATTATAGTAACTATTTTCTGTTTTTGTGATCATTAACTAAGGTAATAAAATATGAATAAGTCAGTGTCTGGAACATAGGAAGTGCTCAATTATGTGTTCTCAATAAATGTTTGCTATTTTACTCTCTTGCATGCTGGGCATCCATCTTCCCTTAACCTTTCCACAAGCACCCTGCATGCTTGCTGTGGCCGGCAGAAGGGGAGTTGAAGGGAGGGAAATACCGGGAGCCCAGAAACAGCTGGGGTGCAGCACGGGAGGAGCAGGGAGCAATTCTGAGGGAATGACAGGGGCAAAGGAGACAAGGGGAGAGTGCAGTGCTGTTTCTCTGGAAGCAGCATTAAATCTTGGTGCCCTGTGGGTTCAGATGTGAAGAAGGGCAAGACAAAGGGTCAAAGAGGATTCTACTTTGGCTGATGGGTTAAGAGTGGTTCCAGTGGGAAAATGAATTCAGGAGCAAGAACAGGTTTGGGGTTATGATAATTTGCTCATACTTAGACAAGTGAGTTTGATACACTGGAAGTAACACAGAAGTGCCATCCCATAATAAGGGTGTGTGTGTGTGTATGTGTGAGGGAAGGAGAGAAGGAAAGACAGAGAAGGAGAGAGGGAAGGAGAGAGAGAGGGAAGGAGGGAAGGAGAGAGAGAGGGAGGGAGGGAGGGAGAAAGGGAGAGAGAGAGGGAGGGGGAGAGGGAGGGAGAGAGAGAGAGAGAGAGAGAGAGAGAACGAGAGGAAAAAGAACTATAATGTCTCTAACAATCCAATACCCTTAGTTCTTTTAAACTGAAATTGCTGTTTCCTTACTGTGGATACTAATGTGACAGTGAAGGGTGCTACTTGCCAGCCAGCAGGCCCTGCTGGTAATGCCACATTCTGTTGATAACCAGCAATCATGGTCAGAGCTAATGACACAAAGAAGGCAGACTATGTGGAAAGGGAATGAAGCCATCACTAATGAATGGAACTTGATGAGCAGTGAAAATCAATGAGGCAAAAATGGGCTGCCTCAAAAAATGAACGAGGTATGAACGGATGGGTGCCAAACCACCATTTATCTCAAGCCTGTGCTACAGACATCACCCAGTGAGACACAATTCACACCAATTGCACATCATTCCTGGCATGGTCATGGATCATGGTCATCAGTTCTTTCAATTCTATACTATTAACGGCGCGTCTAAGCAGGGTGAGGTCAGGTACAGGGCAAGATACTGAACACAAAGTAAGGAAAAAGAAAGACTTGGTCCCTGCCCTCATGAACTAATCTATTCTTCCACCAAAAATGAATTGGAGCTCATTTAGATCATTACAAATTAATTAGATCAGGGGTTGGGAAACTTTTTGGCTGAGAGAGCCATGAACGCCACATATTTAAAATGTAATTCCATGAGAGCCATACAACGACCCATGTACATTACGCATTATCCAATAAAAATTTAGTGTTGTCCCGGAGGACAGCTGTGATTGGCTCCAGCCACCTGCAACTATGAACATGAGTGGTAGGAAATGAATGGATTGTAATACATGAGAATGTTTTATATTTTTAACGTTATTATTTTTTTTATTAAAGATTTGTCTGCGAGCCAGATGCAGCCATCAAAAGAGCCACATCTGGCTCGCGAGCCATAGGTTCCAGACCCCTGAATTAGATCCATGCCTCTACTTCCTTCTCCTCCTTTCCCTAGTTACAGCTACCACTCTTAATAGTAATCGTCATCATATTATCATCACTATTATTTTATCATTCAATATCACCCACAAATTACCTCTAACTTTCTTTTGCTGCTTATAACTGCCTATCTTGTAAAAACCATAACCACTGAACCCAATTAAAGAATGTATCTGTTATTCCTATCTGCTTTCCAGACAGCATATGCTGTGTCTGGGACAATTTCTCCAACTTTCTTTAACCCTGGAGCACCCATGACACCTCCAATTGCCTTAAGCACAACTCCAGGGCTCTCTGTGGCCAGGCTTCCTACGGGCTTCTGAGTGCCTTAGAAGTGCTGGAGTTCACAGGAGCGAGGGTGTTGGTAATGACTGGCACCTCCCTGCCGGCTTTCCACCAAGTGATGAATGAACGTCTCACAGTGAAACTCAAATCTCTCTGAGCAGAGGTGGATCCTACTTTAGACACCGATCCTGAAGTATTCTGGGTTAACAGGATCAACCCAGCTGGCTCGAGCCCATTATTTGAATTAGTGCCAAATAATAGGCCTCTCAGTGGGTTTAAAGCCTGAGAGTCTGTTACTGTCTTTGCCTCCTAAGGTAAGTCAGTGCATTCATCTGGGTTTCAGTTTTCTGACCTAAGAAAATAGCTAAATTCAAAGCAAGCCATGGTATTTTAGTGTCAAGTCTTTTCTATAATTTAGTTATTAACTACTTCACATAAAGAGGGCATGAATTAGTGCTTTGCATTTTTAGGAGGGTATTGTCCCACCCAATGCCATGCCCTGCATCTGTAACCCAATTTGCTTGTCTGAATCTGAGGGCTTCAGGCAAGCTACACAAGGCCATTGTTTCTCTGATTAACAGAAGCAGCATATACAAGTCTCTGGTTACAGAAAAGTGGCTTCTGATCCAGAAGTCAAGCCCCTTTCACCTCACCTATCTTGTGCTCTTTCTTTTTGGCTACATGTTTCCTGATTCCTGTCCATCTCTTTGGAAATTTAGCAACCTGAGCCACCTTATCTGTTGGGGTTTCAAGGGCACCACTTCTCTTGAAGACTGGGCTCTGCACATGCCCAGACCTCTGTGTGCCTACCTGCCTCGATTTCTGACTTCATGCTTTGACTAAACCATTGACTTAATGGACCCTGGTTCCTGGCAGCTCCTCACACCTGTCCCACGTCCCGAGAGACCACCCATTCTCAGATACTTGGTTATCCCTGGCCCAATACATTGACTTGTGTTTATGACTCATGGTCTCTTCCTGTCCTGATAAGGCTGCACAGATAGAATTATACAAAGTGGCACTCAACTGGCCGGAAAGAGATTGTTTCCTCAGTTGAACACTGAAGAGAAGAGATGTCAGTGATAATTACTGAAGCCGCATTCATGTCTTGCTATTTGCTGTGTTCTAAAAACCCTGCTGGAATGAAGGAGAGGGAAGGGTTTGAACTTGTGCTGCCTTTCTGATTAAGAACTTGCTTAACGGAACTTGCTCTAGTTTATATCTCTGCATAAGGTCTAGCAGCTGCTGCCTTTGTTATACAGGGAGACATGAGCTAAACAAAATGAATCAGAACTGCGCACCGTAAGCAAGGGATATTATTTCTGTCATTTTTGGCTGCCAACAAAATGCCAAGAAAATTATAAAGTAATAGCTACCACTGTGAAAGAGAATAAGAAAAAAACAACACTTTTTTATGCCTAAGGCAAAGCTTTCCATTCTTTCTACTTTTACAGGGCAGCGCAGAGCCTTCTGTGGGTCTTGGCAGCAGAGAGCACAGAAACAATCATTTGCACAAACGAGGAATCAAAATGTGCACTGTTCTTGGGGTCTGCATCCTTTACCTTGACAGGAGCAGAGAAAGAGCTTTAACCTGATTTATTTTATACACAGCAATTTCTTCTTTGGTCAGCAAGAAAGCAATCTGGCTAAATGGATATTCTTACAAAGAGCAGCATAAGCATTTTTAAAATTAAATCACACCTTATAAGAGTTGACCTTTCTTCACCTTTTCCCACTTTCCCCCAAACACACTGCACAAACCTGGCAATGACCTGCCTTCTTATTGCTCAAAACACTGAGAGAAAGAAAAGCTGTTGTCCAGTGAAGCTCTAAGTGTACATTCAATCCCTGTTTGATAACAGCAACAACAACAACAACAACAACAAAAGGCCTCAGGTGACAGGAGCAGCATTTAACATGTCTCTGTGGCTCTTTCTCCTTGAGAGCTGAAATCTGTAGGATTCAGACAGGACATGGCGGGGGGGTGGGCATCCTGGGGTTTAGAGAATGTTTTGGGTTTGGAGCTAGGAAAGGTCTATAGACTTGGACAGAGACAGAAACCAGAGACAGAAGGGGAGGCACTAATGTAAGAAATGATTATTAATTCATTGACTCAGTTCAATTTAGGACCTAATAAATTCACAGATGAGAAAATAAATTCTGAGAGTGATGTGGCCCCGCTAGGCTGATGTTTACCTCTGGCAGGCCCATCACTGAGGGAGTTTGCTTCATTAGGCCGCTACAGGAAAAGATTACATCGTAAGCTCCTCTAGGTGAAATAATGCATCCAGTACTTTATTTTTGGCATTTGTGAAGCCCTGGACAAAAGCCTGAATCTCCTAATTTTCAGCTCTGAGTTGTCCTTGTTAGATCACGTCCAGGGGTCAGCATGGGATTCTTCTTTGAAAGGAACAGAAAAGTGAGAGGTTGAGAAGGAAGTGTAAATAGCTGAAATTTGTGTTTGCCAGAAGTTCAGGCTGTTCCTGAGTGAGTTATGGTGGTCTTTGTCATCAGGTAGATGACAAGTGTCTGAACTTTGTGGAAAAAAAATAGAGAATTTTGCTGCAGAAATGAGGATTCAAGTTTCAGTCCTAGTAGACAGATATTGAGCATGCTCTTTATGCTTTCTTTCTTTCTTTCTTTCTTTCTTTCTTTCTTTCTTTCTTTCTTTCTTTCTTTCTTTCTTTCTTTCTTTCTTTCTTTCTTTCTTTTTGTATTTTTCTGAAGTTGGAAACAGGGAGGCAGTCAGACAGACTCCCACTTGCGCCCGACCGGGATCCACCCGGCACGCCCATTTGGGGCATCACTCTGCCGCAATCATAGCCATTCTAGCACCTGAGGCAGAGGCCACAGAGCCATCCTCAGCGCCCGGGAAAACTTTGCTCCAATGGAGCCTTGGCTGCAGGAGGGGAAGAGAGAGACAAAGAGGAAGGAGAGGGGGAGGGGTGGAGAAGCAGATGGGTGCTTCTCCTGTGTGCCCTGTCCGGGAATCAAACCTGGGACTCCTGCACGCCAGGCCAACGCTCTGCCACTGAGCTAACCGGCCAGGGCCTCTTTATGCTTTCTAAGGTGAGTTTTATCTCTCTGTTAAATAAGAATAATACTTGCTTGTCTTCCCTTATTATCTGAAATTGAGGTCACAAAAGATCATGAGAGGGATCTATAATTACAATATAGAATGTGAAATAAATCCCTTCACTCAACAAACAGCACTTGATCAAGATGAATGAGGCAGTCTTCAGCTCTCGAAAATCAAATAGCTTCATCTAACAATCATGTATGTATGTATTTGTTTATGAAAGGAAGCACATCCATTGAGTTCTTGGAATCAAAGATAACTGGTAAGTGATGTCAAGAGAAGCAATTTTAGAAGCAAGGGCAATAGAACATGTCCTCAAGCCATGTTAGGCATGTTGCATTGATCTTCGATTTGGTGCCACAAACCAAGTGTAGCAGTCGGGTGGAGGGTTGGGAAGGCTTCTATCAGAAGCGAAGTCCCCCCATTCTGGCCATCCCTGTGGAACTCAGAGAAGACATGGAGAGCCCAGCTTCTGGTCCATTTTCTAAATGTCAGCCTTTCTCCTCTCATTATCACTCTCTAGGCAGTCCAATAAGAAAACAAACTGAAGGTGAGATTAGAAATCACTTGCTTTCAAAGGATGGCCTGAGAGTTTCCACCTACCGAGTGATTCTCGGGTCAGTCTGACTGTATAGATATATTTAAATTTGTCTGACTGCTCTTTGCCCTTTGTATACAAATGTGTGTGGTGGTTCTAAACTTCCACCTGCCTGACGGTGAAAAGGCCGGCCCGACAGACCCCACTCTAATACTGAATCCCAACATGTGAACAGGCTTCACTTCCAGATGTTCTTCTGGTTCAGTGTAAACCAGCGGCTGAGAACAGACCGAGGGAGATGGGACGCTGCCTTCCTTCACCACCAGAACCAGGAGCGCCTTGGCGCCAACCTAGCCAAGGCCTGTTAATTATTCTCAAACCACTGCAGATTTTGTTCCATGCCTGAGACACAGTGAGTTTCTTTCTGCTTCAGGACTTTGCATTTAGTTTTCCTCTTCTGGGTGCTCTCTCCCCCTGCTAACTGCTCATTGGTCAAGTCTCAGCTCCACTGCCACCTCCTCATGGAGCCATTTTCTTACTTAGTCTGTGTTGCTTTGCCCCATTATTTGCTCCATAGCGCTTTACACTATCTGCGTTGCTCTGGTTTGTTTACTGGTTTCCTTGTTTTACATAACAGCCCAGAATGGCAGCCTCACCTGTCACTGCTGTATCCCTGGGCCTAGCCTAGTTAATGGCAGAAAAATCAACAATAACAGTTCACACTGATAGAGCGCTTTATGATTTGCGGAGAACTGTGCTAAGTACTTTTACATGTACTAACTCATCTGATCTTAACCACAGGCCCAGGGTGTAAGAACTATTATGCACTCCATTTCTGTGGTGAGGGAAATTGAGGCTACTTAAGTGTAGCGACTTGTCCAAGGGCACAGAGCTAATCAGTGCTGGCGTTGGGGTGCAAACCTAGGCAATCTGACTGCAGAGTTCCTGAACTTTCCAACTCTGCCACAGGGCCTCCTAAGTTGTTATATATTCATAAACGGTTTCCCTATTCCAGGGATACGGCAAAAGACCAGCCCCTCTGCCCTTGCTCACACATCAGAATGCTGCCACTTTGGCACTCACACAGAGCAGGTCGAATGTCTAGAGGACACTGACTATAGTAGAAAAATACATATGAGCAATAAGCACCTCTGTGGCACTTGCCTTGCCAGATATCAAAACATACTATTTATTACACATGGGTGACCTCAGGAACCCCAGCCCCTTTATTAGTACGATCCTATCTTAGCGCATGAATACTACAGCCACTGTCTAGGTTCTAACCCTGGCTCTGCCACGTACTAGATGTGTAACCTTGGTCAATTTACTAAACCTCTCTGTCTTTTCCCCCCACAGGAGTATTGAGAAAATTAAATGGATTAATACATGTAAACCACATAGAACATTCAATAACTATTAGCTGTTATGATTAGTCTTTGTCTTTATGTGTCTAATTGTCAAACAGCATCTTCTTTGACTTCATTGAATCTCACAAATGCCCTTTCAAGTAGCTCGAGCTCAGAAGGGGCTTAGGAACCTCAGCATATGCCAAGCACTTAGTAAGAGATGGAGCTACGGCGCGGGCCCAGCAGCGGACCACACGGTCTGTGCTTTCAGCTTCACGTTATTCTGCCTCTCCTTGTCTGCCTCGGGTCATGTTATCATGCCAGGTGGGTACTGGAAATATCGGGGAACACTCTGTGAGATATATGGTTATCTAACTACTAGGCTGTATACCTAAAACTAATACAAAATAATATTGGAAGTAAATTGTAATTGAAAAAATAAAAATAAGTAAAAAAAAAAGATGGTCATGTCAGCATAGACCAAGAACATGATATGGCCTGCGTGACATTTTTCTTTTCAAAAGTTACCTCTGTATTCATTTGCCTATGAAGAAAACCCACATACTATTTCCTCCCTCTTTCTAGGGGAAATATGTCCTGGGTCGTTAGAGGTGCCAGAGATGTTCCAGTCCCAGCCTTTCAGACCCCAGCACATATTTCGCCCAGAGTCATGGTCACTGGTAGAAGAAGGGTGGTTCCACAGTAAACTCTCTCGCCCATCCTCTAAGCCAGAGGATTCCCTTCCCCTGAGTAAGCTTCCTTATTTCTTTTCTATGAGTGATGTCTTTCTGATGTTAAACATTTCTTTTTCTCATTCTCTCTGTGTGTCTACTATGCATGCTATTGTTTCTTCCACACTCCCCTGCCACACGACACCGTCTCCCTCTGCACTGAATGCCTCTTTCTTCAGCATCAGCCCAGACTTTGGAGGGAATGAGGAGAGATGGGTTGTGTTTTTCTTTGCCTGTGATACATAATTTCCTTTCACCGTAAGCGGTTCCTCCAGTGCTGTCTCTTGGGGACACATTGCTGCTCTGGCCTGGAGCTGCCCTGGTTACTTGGTCTGGGCTCACGTACAACTCTAATTCAATTTACAACGCAGTTACATAACTGTTCCCAGTCTCCAGTTGACCTTGATGTCAAGCAGCGGTCAAGTTGTACCAGTTCAGAGAAGGGAGAAGGAATCTCTGGTCAGCCCTTGAGAACATTTTCACTGGGGTTCTGGAATGAAATGTGGCACAGAAAGTTCAAACCAGACCAGTAAATTCTTCGGGAGGGTGAAAAGCAAGGCTGTTAATTTCTGTAAGATGGACGCTGTTGACTTTTAGGGCAAATCTGTGTCACTCTTGATCATGATGGCTGTCTCCTGACCAAAGATAAAGGGGCTGTCTTCTTTCATCATGAGTTGCTGTAAGTGAATGAGCCTTTTGACCTCATGGGATGCACTTTGAGAAGTGCCTTTGGCTTGGAACCCTCTCTGGGACAGATTCTAGCACATCTTTCTTCAGAGAGTCCTGTTTCTACTCAGTTCTAAACAGTGTCAAGAATAGCTAAGTTTTGATACTCTTACTTCCAAGCCAGGGATTTCAACATGAAAGGAAAAATACAAAGTAAAGGCTAAGCAAATTAGTGAAGATTTCAAAAATTCAATTAAATGAAGGCTCTCTGAGAGCAAGGACTCTATCTTCTCTATTGTATCTGCAGCACAACAAGTATCTGGCACAGCCTAGTGCTTGGAGAATATTTGTGTAATATAATTTATGAATAGTGGCAACTGATCCTTTTCTAGTTAATTTTCCCAAGGCTATCATATCAAAAGTTTTCAGAATTCTGTTTCACATGTTTATTCATATATGTGTCCGTGCACATATGTAAATAAATATTGTACAAATTTATACATTTATACATATGTTGTGACTTTAAACATATATATGTTTAAATATATATATTAACATATGACTTTAAATATATATAGATATATTTATATATATAGTATATAAATTTATTTTTTGGCTGTCCTACAGAGCTTTATTTAAGAGATCCATACAAGTGGCATTCACCTCATTCCCACAGCTTCTTAATCGACATGTTTTTCTTAGTATCTTCCTGCATGACCTTGGCTACTGACATCTCAAAGTCCTCTGGCTTCAGTGCACACCCCCCTTCACCTTAGGCTTTGATGTTCCTGGTATGGCATGACCTTGGCCATTATTTTTCAGGTTGATCCCCTGGGTCTGGTTGAATTACCATTAACTGGCTGCTCCTCTATGACCAGCACATGAGTAGATTATGCTTAGACTTAAAGTTTTGCCTTAAGCACAGTTCATTTGTACTAGTTTGGGTATCACCATCGGCAGAACTAGCTTTCTGGGTGTGAACTTGTACAGTTGTGTGGGAGCCTTACTTCGAAGGCCTCATGCTTAGTTTAGTGCTCTGCTATTATCTTTCTGAAATTCTTTATAATTTTTGAACAGGAAGACCACATTTTCATTTTGCACTGTCTCCTGCAAATTATGTAGCTAATCCTTTTATAAGTATAGAGAGAACTAGTATAAAGAAATATCATCTAATATCACCCACATGTCCTAAGAGCCCTCAGTGAGAAAACTGCTGTTTACTAAACAGACATACCACAAGGATAATGTGCATATCGAAAAAGGAATAGTCTGCTGTTTATAAATCATTGAGAGATAGTAACTGATTCATTAACCTTACAAATGTATGATGCATGTCATGTATGCTTTCAAAAGAGATGTTCAGGGATAGAGCTCATGAATTCACTTGTAGTTCTTTTCTGCTGTGGACTATTAGCTAACTTTAGCTACCAAAATTCTAACAAATTCTTTTGGGGGGGGCTCTATAAATATTTTTTAATTATATATATTACCTACATAGATCTTGTCTTACAACACGAACATCTCAATATATCATCTCTATCGTTTCATCTGTATCACATTTTAGAACATGATCAAAATCAATTTGAACATTTAATATCTGTTATCTAATGCTTTCAAAAAAGTGTTTCTAGCCCTGGCAAGGTATCTCAGTTGGTTAGTGCATTTCCCCAATACACCAAGATTGTGGGTTTGATTCTTGGTCAGGACATCTAAAGTTTACATATATGGCAAGGTGGAGCAAAATAGGTTTACAGTTGTTTGTATGGAAAATAAAAAATAATAAATAAACTTACCCACTCACAATGGTAAGCCTACTTTTTCCCTACCTAGTACATAAACTAATATTTAAATATACAATAAGGGTGATCTATGTCTATATCAATAACTATATTTATATCTAATCTATATATAGATATTGTCATTTTCAAAGTAAAAAATATCTAATTTCTAACTAAAAAAAAAGTGTCTCCATATCAAATTATTTTCAAAATCTTGATTCACAAGAAGTGTAGCTAAGGCAACACATATAATGTTAAATTTTCGAACAATACATAGCCTGGGACTAGGAACATATAGCCACCAAGTAAATATCTAATTAGGTAAGTTGAACTAACTAGCAGTGATAATTTCTTGTGTGTCACATTAACATACCCATCAAGAACATTCACATATCTTTTTAAAGTAAAAATTATACTTTCTAAACAGTTGTTTTTGCTCAAAAAGGTTTTTAAAGTTGCCATAATATTAGATGATAGCCCACACATGCTGCTTGTATAAAAATGAATTTAAAGCCCTAGCCGGTTGGCTCAGTGTTAGAGTGTCAGCCCAGCATGTGGAAGTTCGGGTTTGATTCCTAGCCAGGGCACACAGGAGAAGTGCCCACCTGCTTCTCCACCTTTTTCCCTCTCTTTTCTCTGTCTCTCTTTTCCTCCTGCAGCCAAAGCTCCATTGGAGCAAAGTTGGCCTAGGCACTGTGGATGGCTCCATGACCTCCGCCTCAGGCGCTAGAATGGGTTTGGTTGCAACAGAGCAATGTCCCAGATGGGCAGACCATCACCCTCTAGTGGGCATGCCAGGTGGACCCCAATTGGGTGCATACGAAGTTTGTCTCTCTGCCTCTCTGCTTCTCACTTCAGAAAAAAAAAAAATGAATTTAGGACTCTTTATATTTCTAAACTAGGGAGCTGAAGAAATTTTAAGAAAAACCAAGCCTTTGAGACAAATGGCTATGGTGTTTTGGTAGATTTAATTTTCCTAAAGTCTCCCAATTTCAAAGCACACTAACTGCTCAAGCTTTGCTTTGCAGAATCATTTAACATCCACTTTCATTTGATACAGTTTCCCATGTTTATAATTGCAAAAGATATTTTTCATTAACTTAAGTATTTATATATTTATTTATTAAAATGTCAATTTATGGACCTGGTCCATTGGCTCAGCAGTAGAGTGTCGGCCCAGCATATAAAAGTCTTGGGTTTGATTCCTGGTCAGGGCACATAGGAGAAGCCACCATCTGCCTCTCCACCTCTCCTCCTTCTCTCTCTCTCTCTCTTTCTTCCTCTCCTGCAGCCATGGCTTGAATGGTTTGAGCAAGTTGGCCCCAGGCACTGAGGATAGGTCCATGGCCGCACCTCAGATGCTAAAATAGCTTGGTTGCCGAGCAACAGAGCAGAGCATCGCCTGATAGGGGACTTGCCAGGTGGATCCTGGTTTGGGAGCATGGGAGAGTCTGTCTCTCTGCACCCTGCGTCTCACTTAATTAAATAAAAAGTCAATTCACTCAGTAAGTTGGCTGACTAGAGCCTGATTCGCATGTACATCTCATGCAAAGTAATGAACTTGTTGTTTTAAGTTGAGTGGGACCAGACCCTCACAGCCAGATAGTTCTTAATTGCTTTATTTTAAAGATAGAAAATTTCTGAAATATATTTATTTTGTAGTGGACAAAAAGTTTCAAAACTTTGCTTTCACTTCACACTGAGAATAAGAAATAGGCAGATGGGAAATAATGAGTTTCCTCAATGTTATCTTGGTGGAAGAAATATTTTTTTAGACTACACATTTTTCTACATATTCCAGCAATGCCAAAATTCTGTTTTTCATTAGTTTGATTCTTGTTAACTACACTTCAATCCTCTCTGGGTAGAGTGGATCACAGATGGGGTGCCATCTTATCATGATACCCAGATAGCATAATGTTCTCAAACTTTGACATTGACGGAGAATTTAAAATTTAAACTCACACCACCACATACATTCTGATGAAGGGAGTCCTCATTTATGCTGTTCTTTTCTAAAGAAGCTCTAGGCTTTTATTTTGTTTCTTCACTAAGAAAAAGAATTAACACTCGTCAAAAAAATATTCCTCAAAAACCTAAAAGAACACAATGAAATAATGACATGTAAACTAGGCTAAGTTAGAGTAAATAGTCTTTGAAAAGAATCAACTTAAAGTGTTAAATAGCTATCAATTTAGTCATGGAAATAATCTAAACCTATGGGTTTAACAGAACAAAAAGATTAGGACTAAATGGAAATCGGGAGTCACCTTAAAAGCGTACGCATCTCCCATTATTCTCTGCAAAGTCTGTTTTTCGTAAAAATCATTGCTTTGGGAAAATTCAATCCTTCCTTTGCTGCACGAATATAATTCTTTTCTTATTTTCAAGGTTCTCAGCTGGGATTCAGGTAGCACAGGTGGTTTCTCTTAGGTCTTTCAGGTTTGCATGATTTTAAAAAACATATTTTCTCCATAAATGTTTATGTACATTCAAAACACAAGACACTTTCAAGAACCCTGTATATGTACAATAATGATTAGCCAATTAGGCACTCATTCTAAAAAGGAAGAGGAACAAAACAAGGAGAAGGAAGGGATTGGTTAGAGTAGGTGATCCACTAGGATGCTAAAACTAAGTCCCCCCTGACTCAACACGTCCTTCTTTTCATGAGTGATAGAAAGCCTGGAGGGGCTAGGAGGGTGACATGAAGAAGAAGCAAGTGTCCTCCCCAAGGCAAGTAGTGGCACAAATCTAATATGCAGCTCTTTCTGCTGATAAATATTTCCAACCAACCATTTGGAAAGGTTGATAATCAATTCATCCTCTGAGCTAATGTAAGTTTTCAGACACTGGTATCACTGTGGGTAAATACCATTTTGACATTGACTATGACTGAGATTTAGAGAAATGGAATAGACTATTAATGACCTTAAGTAAGAATTCATAAAATTCTCAAGACACAATTTTAATTCTTAATTTAAATAAGAGAGCTTCTACCTCATACTGTATGAGGTTAAAGGGAAGGGTCTGGACAGTGTCAAAAAGTCAAATCAAAATAGGTTGATTTATGAGACTTTAAATAGGATTACTATAACCAGGTATATATCTACTAATGTTTCTAAAACCATCTGTGGATATCTGGCCATGGCGGCTCAGGTGGTCAGCTTTGTTCCAACCTGGCCTGATGCCCCAGCCAAGCTATGGCTAATCAATAAATAAAAATCAATGTTAAATTCAAGTAGTAATTGAGAGTATATATAGATTTAGTGAGTATGTCATATATTAATTACTATAAAAGAAGGTAACTCAGGAATAGCCAGCTGGAAGAGATGTGCAGGCAAGCTATGTGTGATGGGGCGCGGAGCTCCCATGGCCCCTCCAGGAACTGCCTCCCGGGACCTCCATGTGTTCACCAACCCAGAAGCTCTTTGAACCATGCCCTTTTTTTTTTTTTTTTTTTTTTTTTGTATTTTTCTGAAGCTGGAAACTGGGAGAGACAGTCAGACAGACTCCCGCATGCGCCCGACCGGGATCCACCTGGCACGCCCACCAGGGGCGATGCTCTGCCCCTCCGGCAGGGCGCTCTGCCGCGACCAGAGCCACTCTAGCGCCTGGGGCAGAGGCCACAGAGCCATCCCCAGCGCCCGGGCCATCCTTGCTCCAATGGAGCCTTGGCTGCGGGAGGGGAAGAGAGAGACAGAGAGGAAGGAAGGGGGGTGGAGAAGCAAATGGGCGCTTCTCCTATGTGCCCTGGCCGGGAATCGAACCCGGCTCCCCCGCACGCCAGGCCGACGCTCTACCGCTGAGCCAACCGGCCAGGGCCTGAACCATGCCCTTTTGAGTTTATAGGGGCTGCATTAGATAGGTATGATTGACTGAATCATTGACCTTGTTTGACTGATTCAACCTTCAATCCCTCTCCCCTCCCTAGAGGTTAAGGGGTGGAGCTAAGTGACAACCTTCTAATCATGGGCTGGTTGCCCTGGAAACCAGTCCACATCCTTCAGGCCTTTCCAAAAGTCACCTCTTTAACATAAATTCAGATGTGGTTGAAGTGGCTTGTTATGAATGACTATATACTCTTTTTACCTTTATGATCTGAAGTGATTTCAGAAACTGAGGGCAAAAGACCAAATATTATAACAAAGTTGTTCCAATTGGGCTTTAAAATAGGATGAAAACCAAATATATATTTCTTATAAATTACAATATCACAGTATTATATTACCTGTTTTAGAGGTTAGATCTGTCAATTAACCATGCTAATGATAATCTTTTAATCCAAAATGATACAAAGTACCACAAGCCAATGGGTGGCAGTTAACTACACTTGAAGAAATGGAATGGGGCTGATAAGTTAAATGTTAGAGAAAGAGAAGCATAATGTCTGGGGGTGGGGAGAAACAACTATGGCATTTGTGATGTTTGATGAGCTCCGTCTGACTTGGGCAGGGAGTTCTTACTGAGAAACAGTGATGTAAATTCTGGTTCTCTGAGATCAGAATGAAGTCAACTCTTGTATAATATTAGGATAATTCTCTCTTCTGTGTAGTATTTTTCATGTGCTGGGACTGTTTCAAAGGTTAACTTTTAAAGTTCTTTCCATTGAGATCTATGTCTGCAAGTATCTGCTCACCCTGACATATCTCATGTTTAAGGAAAATAAGAACCCTTATAAAACTCTTATGGGTGCTTTCACCACCAAAATAGAATAGGAATATTGTGTTTAAAGGGCATCTGCAACCCACAACTTCCACAAAGGTGAATCATTGCTCTTATTTTTTTAATTAATTGATTTTATTAGGGTATATAGGTTCAGGTGTTCAACTCAACAAAACCTCATCCAGGCCCTGGCTGGTTGGCTCAGTGGTAGAGCGTCGGCCTGGCATGCAGGAATCCCATGTTCAATTCCCAGCCAGGGCACACAGGAGAGGCGCCCATCAGCTTCTCCACCCCTCCCCCTCTCCTTCCTCTCTGTCTCTCTCTTCCCCTCCTGCAGCCAAGGCTCCATTGGAGCAAGGTTGGCCTGGGCGTTGAGGATGGCTCTGTGGCCTCTGCCTCAGGCACTAGAATGGCTCTGGTTGCAACAGAGCTGTGTCCCAGATGGGCAGAGCATCGTCCCCTGGTGGGCATGCCGGGTGGATCCCAGTCGGGCGCATGCGGGAGTCTGTCTGACTGCCTTACCGTTTCCAACTTCAGAAAAATGCAAAAACAAAACAAAACAAAACCTCATCCTCACACTGCATCGTGTGCCCATTGCCCCTGTTTCATCTCCGTTTCCCCTCCCCCCTCTCCTCACCCCAATCTACCCCTTTTCCTTTGGTTATCACCAAATGTTGTCTGTGCCTATGTGTTATAAACACCTGTATATGTATATATCATATTTTCTGTTTAATTCCTTCACTGTCTGTCATCCAGTCCCTCAACCTCCTTACCTTCTGACATGTGTCAGTCAGCAAAAGAGCTTAGAAGAAATTCTTTAAAAGTGGTAAAGCGATTTCAAAAAAACCCCAAAAACCCAAGTGATGAAAAATTGACCAAATTATATCTAGTATCTCTGTGCTTAGTAACTAGTTAATCATAGTATCCAGGCAGTCTAGCATTGGGTTTTCTGAAGTACAAATAATAAACAAATAGACTCTTGAAGAAAAGGGGTGGTTTTGTTTTGTTTTGTTTTGTTTTAACAAAGGCAGTGATGCACTAAGGAATTCCTAATTGAATTCACAAAGCCAGGCAACATGTTTAAATGTTTGTTGCTATAAAAGCTAAATTAAGTATCAGAGCAGATTTTCTTGAAGCAAAGGTATTTAAATTAAAAAAGAATTAAAAAAAATCATGATCCAGTGGGGAAAAAACAGGGCTTCTCCTTAATCCAGCTATTTAGTGTAGAAAAGGTTATGATAATCACCAGATCGACAGGAGATTCTAGATTTCTATGAGATAGCAGTGAAATGTCTAAAAGATGCTGTTGGTGGACTATGGGTGAAATGAATCTGCAGAGATATATAGAGTGATAATTAAATTTTCTAAGTGTTTATCAGCAAAGGCAAATCTCCCCTGCATGGAAATCTTCTTTAGTTTCTCCTTCTTCCTGTGCTCTTGTCTCCTTTATAAATGTTTTGAACTGAACTGACAGCTAAGTCCGGGTAAAATCCCGTATCTAGAAAAGCTGCACCGTAACCTAGACTCTGCCACTTACCAGCCCCCTTTCTTTCTTCTGTAAGAGAGACAGTGGTGATGCTTCTGGACAGTATTATTCTTCTAATGAAACATGAGAAAACATGGAAAATGGCAGCAAAATGCTCAGAACAGATTAAACTCTCTCCACAAATGTGATTCCTCTTCCGTTTCACTTTCTCTCCCCCAACTGAAGCTTTCTTTTGCAGGACCCTAGGAAAATCTCCCTCTAAACCTTCCTGTCTCACTTCCCTGGTTCTCTCTTCCTCCTTCTGAAATCCACCTGACCTACCAGGGCTACCTCTGCTGCGTCTTTGCTTTGTCTGTGGGGAGGGTAGAAGTGAAGAGAACAGATTAGGAGGAAGAAGGATGCAACCTTTATCCAACAGAAGTGGTGGGAATGCAGCCTCTTCCCCGCTCTAACGGAACGGGGTAGAATAACAGGCTTGCGCTGGGCCCCACTCACTAACGGGAGGGATTACTTTCCTTCATGAGCAGGAAATGAACTATACTTATGTCTTCTCTGCCTGCCTCAGGGAAGAGGGTATGAAATGTCATGGGCATTCTTCTATTTTCTGCCATCATGTAAATCATACACTTGGGTTCAAGTCCAAGGCGAGAGGCAGTCCTAGTTTGGCCAGGAAAGTTGACTCATTTATTAGGCACAGTGTCTATGGCTCAAAATACTTTAAGGGACCCACAAAAATGTTTTAACTGCTCTTTAAATTAGAAGGAAAAAATGAACACTTAGGTTAAAAATAATGTTTTAATATATACTATTAATATATTATTTTGATTATCAATCTTTATATCAATACTATCAACCAATATAATTCTTGATTTTTGTGGTTGTTTAGAGGATGGGACCTACAAAGACAAAAATACCTCAGGCCCACGAAAGTCACAATGCGGCCCAGTGGCCAAGCTCTCATACTCTTTTTTTGTTGTTGCTGACCTGGCAGAAGAGTCTGCCATCCCACTCTTGACAGAATCTGCTTAGTAGTATCAGCCTCCCCATGTGCAAAGGGAGATTGACACATCACCTTGACTTTAACTCAAGGCAGGGGTCCCCAAACTACGGCCCGCGGGCCACATGCGGCCCCTTGAGGCCATTTATCCGGCCACTGCCGCACTTCTGGAAGGGGCACCTCTTTCATTGGTGGTCAGTGAGAGGAGCATAGTTCCCATTTAAATACTGGTCAGTTTGTTGATTTAAATTTACTTGTTCTTTATTTTAAATATTGTATTTGTTCCCGTTTTGTTTGTTTTTTTACTTTAAAATAAGATATGTGCAGTGTGCATAGGGATTTGTTCATAGTTTTTTTTTATAGTCTGGCCCTCCAATGGTCTGAGGGACAGTGAACTGGCCCCCTGTGTAAAAAGTTTGGGGACCCCTGACTCAAGGTATAATTTCTAGTTGATTCTTACTAGCCATCCCTAATTGTCCTTGAGTGTTTTTGCCTGTTAAAAAAACTGACTTTGCTTGGCATTTCCTTTTTGCCTGTCTTAATTTTTCTTTAAATTTCTTCTATCAATTTCTTGTGACTGTTTTTAACAAGTTAAAGCTGGTATGGAGTAGATATATCTTAAGTCCCCATAATCTCTAAAAAATTTTCTCAGCAGATACTGACCTACTTTCCTTTTCATTTTCTCTCCTACATTTTTTTTTGGGAGTTATTTGGTCATATTTGATTTCTATTAGAAAACAAAGAGTTATTTGGAATCTAAGAACTTTAAAATCAAACAAGAGTTGCACAAATAGAAGGCCTTGGCTTCCAGAAAGGAAATTTAGTTGCAACAAATACTCCCCATAGTACTGCCCCTTGTAATACTTTGGCTCTAGGCCACAAGGGTCTTTGTTGAGATTTTGCGATAGAAATCTAAAATATTCAACCATAATTTATTGAATACTTACTAAGTTTAATTCTCTATGCATGACTCCAGGAATTACATGACACAGACCCTTCTTCAGAATGGTTCAATATAGTATTGATCACTGTTAGGGTTTGGACTGTATCTCCTCCACATTGTTGGGTTGAAGTCTTAATTCTCATTACCTTTGAATGTGACCTTAGTGAAAATAGGGTCACTGCTGATGTTATTAGTTAAGTTGAGGTCTGTAGGATGGGCCATAATCTAATAGGATTGGTGTCCATATAAATAGAAAAAATTTGGGCCCAGAAACAAACACACAGGGAAAATGGCATGTGAAGATGAAGGCAGGGATCAAGGTTCTGCTTCTACAATCCAGGAAACACCAATGATGACCAGCAAACCACCAGACACTGTGCAAGAACATGGATCAGATTCTCCCTCACAGAAGAGGTGTGAGGGAGCCTTCTCCCTCAGAAGGCACCAACCCTGCCAGCACCTTGATCTCAGACTTCCAGCCTCCAGAACTGCGAGACAACAAATCTCTGCCATTAAATGTGTGACATGTTGTTTGAGCCATTAAATGTGTGACACATTGTTAAAGCAGCGCCAGAAAACTAAGGTACTAACTAAACTGCCCACATAAACAATAATTTGAATAAAGTAATAATCATTAATAATTAGAATCAAGTAATAATTATTAAGCAAACATGAGCCTTTTAAAAGGAATTTATTATACAGAAAGAAATATGCGAAAAGACACAAAGACATAAAAGCCTAGTAAATACTTCCATTCTGCAAATGAAAGTTATTTAAAACCTACCAGGGAAAGCTTCATTTTGGTTTTGCTCTTCATCTTTGGAAATGAAAGACATTGGGTTTTTCCGTTAGCACCTCACGTTGCCTTCCTGTCCAGCCTGGGTGGTGACCATGTGGCTGTCAGCCCTCTTCACACCACTCAGCTGTGGTCAGGCCCGGCCCATGATGTTGGATTTGGTGTGGCCCTTTCAGCAGACTCATTTGCTGGCAGATATCCTGCCACCACAGAAAGAATTTTTTTACCAGGTTGTGGCAATTTGCAATAAAAGGATAAACATAAATGGAACTCCTTGTACTTTTTCATTATAGAAATAGTCAACATTTAGTACTTCAGTGATACAGAGTACTTTTCTCTGAATTGCTTTGCAGAAGGCATTTTTAAACACGCTATCTGGTGTCCAAATAAATAGAACATAATGGTTTCAGATCAACTGTGAAGCAGAGTGAAGACTCTGTAGAGCCTTATATGGCATCACAAATATAGTGGAACATTTCCCCATCCTGATACATAAGTGACAATGGAGTTTAAAGTCTACCCTAAAAGTTTCTCAGAGCAAACCCTCTTCCATCTTAACTTAGGATTTTCATGAACACTCAATGTGGACAGATGTCTATCCCACACAGACATCCACCACAACGTAGGCAGAAAAAAGTAGAGCACTTAAATAAAGGTGAAGCTCAGATTAGGGAATCAAACATGCAGAAAAGCAGATATAGAACCAATAGCCTAAAAAATTCTTTAGGACAAAAAGCTATGCTTAAGCTAACCAAAAAGTTAGGTTAAGGTTAAATAACCTGAATTGTTCAAGGGAAGAGTTGTCCAAGGGCTAGATACTCAGGTTTTATTTGTTCATTTATTCATTGATTCACTCACTTATTCAACATCACCAAATACATGTAAACGTGCTAAACAAAATGCACTTGGGTCTTGTGTTTATGTGTTTCTCATAAGACACAGGAAAAGAGGACATACACAATTAAGTCAATACAGTACAATGTAGGGAAGTAGAGGCTGTTAAGTAACTTCAGCTATTGTAATTATGGAAATTCTCCTAAACTTTTAGGAACCAACTTTGCCTTTACCATTCTTGTTTCTACCATATTAGAGACAATGGGATAAAAGACACAGGAAATACAAATATTTAAATACCTGGCTCATGATAAACTATTTTCTATGTTGACCCACTCATTGTTTTTGTTTTTTTAAATGTTTATTTCACTGATTTTAGAGAAAGGCAGGGACATGTTTCTGTGTGCACCTGACCAGGGATCAAACTGGCAATCCTATGCTTCAGGATGATCCTCTAACCAACTGAGTTATCCAGTAAGGGTAACCCAGTCATTGTTCAGTAACATCTTATTTATTCTCCAGGTGTTTGTGGTTTTTTTCAGTTTTTTTCTTGTAATTGATTTCTAGTTTTATACCTTTGTGGTAAAAAAAAGATGCTTGATATGATTTCAATCTTCTTGAATTTATTAAGACTTGTATTGTGTCCTAACATGTGGTCTATTCTGGAGGATGTTCCATGTGCACTTGAAAAGAATGTATATTCTGCTGCTTGGGAGTGAAATGATCTGTAAACATCAATTAAATCCATCTCTTCTAGAGTGTCCTTTAAGTCCACTGTTTCCTTGTTAATCTTTTGTCTGGTGTCAATGGAGTGTTAAACCCCCCTAGTCTGACTGTATTACTGTTGATCTCTCCCTTCATGTCTATCAAGGTATTTTCTACACTAAAACACATTCAACATAATGAAATCTTTCCATGGTGATTCCAAAAGCCAAGACTAGGAGAATACTGCTTCCCAGTGCTTTCAATGCCTTTGCTACCTGTTTTCCCCTGGGACTTAGTGATTCAATGAAAAGAAAAGTGACATTCTTTGGTGTAAAGTGCCCAGGAAAATTTAGAGTTTAATGTGTATTTTCTCTTAATTCTTTTCATTTATTACTCACCCTCCCCCCTCAGCTAATTCATCAACAAGTCTTAAGGATTCTCCTGACAAAGCATATCTCAGATCCTAAATGTTTCTTAACCTAAACTTCAACCACTTGACCCTGAGATGCCATCATTTTGCGCAGTACTATTGCAATAGCTTCAAAACTGGCCAACCTAATTTCACTATTGCCACTCCCCACTAGCAATGTATTAAGAAATGAACTTTTAAATACATAACTTAGACCATATCAGACCCTGTTTATAATATGTACACAACTTCTCATCAAGTGAGAATATCCTTACCAGGGCATGCAGAGCTCTACATGATCTAGTCCCAGCTGCCTCTCCAACTTCCTATCATAGAAACTTCTCTCTTATCACACTGTCATTTTGTTTCTCTGATACATATATTATTACACTAGGGCTTTTCCACTAGCTTGTCTCTCCTCCCTTCATTCTAAAATGAATCATTGTCATTTGAACCTCACTGTACATAGTATTTCTTCTTAAAGATCTACCTGAATCTCCTATACTCAATAGTCACCCAGTTACTGCCCCATCACCACACTGTACTTTGCATAGCACTTAAAACTATCTGCTATTACCTGACCAGGCAGTGGCACAGTGGATAGAACATTGGACTGGGATGCAGAGGACCCAGGTTCAAAACCGTGAGGTCTCTGGCTTGAGTGTGGGATCATAGCTAAAGTCACCGGCTTGTGCAAGGGGTCACTTGCTCTACTGTAGCCCCCCGGTCAAGGTACATATGGGAGGGCAATCAATGAACAACTAAGGTGCCACAACAAAAAATTGATGCTTCTCATCTCTCTTCCTTCCTGTCTGTCTGTCCCTATCTGTTCCTCTCTCTGACTCTCTGTCTGTCTGTCAGAAAAAAACTATCTGCTATCTTTCTTACTTATATTTTCTGCCCCTTTTAACTATCGTAAGTTCCATGATAACAGAGACCTGTCTACCTTGGTCACTGATGGGTCTCTGACATCTTGCACATCCCAGGCACTCAATTGCCATTTGTTGAATGATCAAATGTGTTCTTGTTTCCCTAGGTGCTAAGGATATTGAGTCAATTCCTTTCAGGTTGCAAGCAATATAAGTTACACTTAAGTTTATTTATTTATTGAGAGAATTAAATGAGAAAGGGATACAGCCTTAGGAGCTTCCCAACCAGACCACAGGAGCTGGAGTTATTCAGAAGATATCATAGTCCCAGCAGCCCCATGACCAGGACTCTCCCTTAGCGGAAGGCATCTGTTTCTCCCTCCTCCAGAGCATGAAGCCTTATCCACCCTCTGTTTCCAGAGATCCGGCTATTCCTGATGGTTCCCTTCTTGAGAGTCCTGCAGATGGGCTTCCCAAGTGAAGGCCTGATTAGGGCACTGTTGGAGGTGGAGGTGCTGATTCAGGGGTTTTCACATGCCACTGGCTTACCTTCCCTCACCCAGGCTTGACGTCAGCGTTCACCCTCCATGAAATAGCTGAGGCCAGGATGACAGGGTTTTGTGCAAAAGGGGTCTCTCCTAAGAAGGTTGTGCATAACACAGCCATTCTGAACCTTCTCAAAAGGGGAAAGAAATATTTTATTTTCTCATTGTCTCTCTCCTATTCTTCAGAATACATAGGAAGTTCTCAAACATAGAAGCATAAAAATGGATGAATAAGTACAGGATTGGCCAGGCATCAAAGGGAAAATATATTTTGAGGATTATTCTAATTCTGGTTATTTCCAAAAAAATCTACAATCAAAATTTATGTTTGAACAATATTTTACTTTTTTAAGTACAGTAAGTTGATTGCAAAAATAATCAACTATCAATTATAAATTTCCCACATGCAAAAATATGGTTGATTACAAACTTAAAGAAAGTGAATACAGAATTACTTATAGATTTAAGCAAACGTGGTAAATTTTAAGTGTTTTCAGTTTAGGAGAATAGTGCATTTGTTTTTAAAGATTTGTATTAATGTAACCTCAGTGGAGAGCAGTTTGGCTCAGTATTTCAATAAGTTTGCATAGAGAAAATTTATATTTAGAAGGATTTGCACTGCATTAAGGTTTATAGTAGCAAAAGACTAGAAATAACCTTACTACCTACAAATAAGAGACAGATTATATAAATTACATTATACCCTTAAAACAGAATGCTCTGCAGCTATTAAAAAAGAAAACCTACCTATATATGTTAATACTGAAAACATTTTCAAATATATTAAATGAAAAAAAATAAGGAGTAGAAATGTGGATGCTATATATTTATTTATGTGAAAAATAAATGTGACCCTCAAAGAGAGAAATAGCTGTCTGAGGTGGGAAAGAGAGACTTGCTTTTCAATC
The DNA here is from genome assembly GCF_036850995.1 of Saccopteryx leptura. Taxonomy (NCBI): domain Eukaryota; kingdom Metazoa; phylum Chordata; class Mammalia; order Chiroptera; family Emballonuridae; genus Saccopteryx; species Saccopteryx leptura. The sequence continues at coordinate 142,366,719 of NC_089503.1, read as the reverse complement.
TATAAACATTTTTGCTGTTTAATTTTTGTAAATCCCATTTATCCATTGCTTTAAAAAATAGAAAAAAACCCCAGAAATTCATTTTTATACTAAGCAAAAATGTATAATGATAGTTTTCCACTGAGTTTAGAAAAAATATAGAAGAAATATAAGTATTCAGCATCTCTTACATTGAGAAAAATAAGACTGTCAGTACCTAAAGGATTTACTCAGTCTCTGCCATTTTTACCATTCCACTTATATAATTTGTAACAGGAAGGACTTAGAAACAGAATATCCCTAAATAGATTATAAGGATTAAAAGTACTTGCAATGTAAGAAAGTATTTAGTACTAAAGAGAATCCTTCCCCGAGGGAGAAGCAGTTAGACATGGACTCTCATTATGTTATCGGACTCCCCTGGGCATTTAGTATGACACATGAATTATGTAATTCTCTAATTAATTAAAGAATGCTGTCCAATTCTTTTCTACTTCAGCTATTATAAGAGAATATAGCTAGAATAAAAATAACTGAGATATTGATTGGGCTTTAAACTGTTTACATAACTCTCTTTTTCTCTTTTGCTTTAATATTTACTTTTATTATCTTTGGTGTTACATAATGAGTTAAAACAGAACATTAAAGATAAATTTATATTCCCAATCAGAACAGCATTGTAAATTCACAATTTACAATGTTGCATTCCAAATGTTGCAAACATATAACAAGGATAGATTTGAAGAAGAGAAAAAAATTAGAAATACAGATATGATTTAAAAAAAAATAAGATGGACCTATTCATGAACCAGAAGAGGAACATGAATTATTACATAGTGAAAAGATAGGCTGAAATTGAGAGAAATTGGGGGCTGGGACCTTGTGGGCTCTTGGTCTGGAAAACAGGAGGCAGACTCTGAAGGTTTTGATGCCCATGGGATGATAGGGACTAAAAGTGCCTGATGTAAGGCTGAGGATGCAAGACTGGAGACTGGCTTACCCCTAAAATCAGAACCTTGGATGGGTTGACCTCTGCAAAGAAACTGAAATAAAACTACTTGCTACATTATCTTGGGCTACAGTTTCTATTGATATAATGTTATGTGCACTGGAAGACAGGAGGGAGAAATACTGCCTCAACACCAGTTTAGCCAAGCTGTTTACTATCTTAGAGATTAGATGTATAATATTTTCCAGCAGAGATACCTGAATATCCAATTGAAGGCCTCATCTATTGGATAGAATTCAATCTATTGAATTCACAGTCCTGAGGAAAAGGGTGTAATCTATAATGATTTGTTAACCAATGTCATCCCCATAAATTCAACAAAAAATTAAAATAAAGATGTAAAAGAGTTAAGAATTATGGAAGCTAAAATATTTCCAACAGGAGCACTAGGAAAAGAATAGAGGGAATGAAAGAAAAGCATATTCATGAAAAGAATGGTGAAAGGTATTGTGCAGAATTAAAGAAACATAAGATTTTTCAATTTAAAGTGCACATAGCACTGAGTTAAATAAATAAATAAATCCAGATTTAGAAATTATATTATCTTATACATCAAGATGAAAAATTATAAACTACCAGATAGAGAAGATGACAATTAGAAGGAAAACAAGTTTTATAACCAACAACAAATGTTACAAAGCAATGGGATGGGAGGCTTCTAAGAAGATTATAGGCTAGGAAACACTATAAATCTGTCTCCCTATTTGCATAACAATTGCACTGAGAATTTGTCTATTCAACTATTTGGAAGTCTGGAGTCTTTGGAAGGCTTGCAACTTCTGGGAAAATCCTTCCCACTCTTGGTGGTACAGCCTCTGTAGAAAATATAACAGTGGTTTCATAAAAAAATAGAGATAGAATTAGCACATAATCTAGCAGTTCTACCTCTGAGGATGCACTCAAAAGAATTAAAGGAAGATCTCAAAATAATGCTCATAGCAGTATTATTTATAATATCTAAAACATGGAAGTAATTTAGATGTCCATTAATGGGAAAATAAAATTTGGTACATCACACAATGAAATACTATTCATCCTTTAAAAGAAATTCTGGGGCATTATGCTAAGTGAAATAAGCCAGTCAAAGAAAGGCAAGATTTCACTAATATGTGTATCTAATGAACAAAATGAACTAACAAGCAAATTAGAGACAGATTCATAGATAGAGAGCAGACTGACAGTGCCAAGAGAAGCAATGAAGGGATTGAGCAAAAAAGAGAAAAACCTCATGGACACAGATAACAGTGTAGTGACAGGTGGGGGTGGAGAGATGGGGGGAGTGAAAGAGGGGACGGGGGGATAAGTAGTCATGCATGGGGACTTGACTTGGGCGGTGAGCACACAATACAGTGTACAGATGATGGTTGTAGAACTGTGCACCTGAAACCTGTATAATTTTGTTAGCCAAGTCACCCCAATAAATTCAATTAAAAAGGAAAAATAATTCTGATACGTTCCACAACATAAATGAAACTTGAGAGCATTGTATTAAGTAAAATAAGCCAGTCACAGAAAGACAAATACTGTATGATTCCACTTATACGAAGTATTTAGAATAGTCAAAATCATGGAGACACAAAGTAGAGTGGTGGTTGCCAGGGCCTAGGGGGAGGGGGAAATGGGGAGTTGTTATTTAATGAGTATAAAACATCAGTTTTGTTTAATCTATCTTCTTTTTATTTAAAACAACACACACACACACACACACATGGTTATCATTTGTCACAGTCAGTATTCGGTTTGATTTGCCAACAACACATTTTATATTTACCAATTTTTGTGTTTACCACTGTTCTCTGCATCTCAGCCCCTCCCTTTGTGAGTCCACAGGTGCACTAATGAACACACTGCTGCAGGCTCCAGGGTGGGAGGACACATGGAAGTCAGAGCTCTGTGCTTGTAAGCTATGCACTCTATCCCACTCTTCTCATCTCCATGCCGATGGGATCCAGGCCATGGACCAAAGATGGCAGCCACATCAAAGGAAAGTAGAAGAGGATATCAGAGAGAAGCCATAATAATTTTGTTTGTTTATTTGCAAAACAAGAGCACTTTCTCTTTTCTTTCAAGGAACATAATAGCATTATTGAAATGACCACTTATTTGCCTTAGTTCACATGTAGCTTAATACTGACAATTAACCTTAACTACACTGCTCACAAAAATTAGGAGATATTTTATCGCTTCAGCTTCATATTCATTTTGAAATATCCCCTAATTTTTGTGAGCAGTATATATGTGTCTCATCTCCTTAATCAGACTATATGCCCTTTGAAGGATAGTTTTTTATTAATCTGAGATCTCTAGTGCTTAAAGTGTGCTGCACATAGTGAATACAATCATGTTTGCTGAAGAAGTGAGTGCTACAGATGAGAATGAGTTTTTTCTACAAAATGAAATTAGGAAGTCTACCCAAGAAATTTAGTGACAGAAGCAGAATAAGATACCACAGACATTGTCCTCCCCCACCAGAGTCAGTGTACTTTCCACAGCACCACACCCTCTAAATATACAACAGACATACTCAGATGCCCTCCTGGCAAGTGTGTGTTATAACAATCAGGCTTGCATGAGATGATGACTATGACTTCTGCTGATAATGTCTACCAACAATTACAGGTAAAGAAAGCAGTTTAATGGCACAGGCATACTGTGATATGATCCTTTAGTATCATATCACAGGACTCCCTTGGCACTATATTATTTAATATGTGAAGGAAACACTTCACCCCTTCTACAGCTCTTTCTGTCCTTGAAATAGTCCCATACATGACATAAGGCAGCGGTTCTCAACCTGTGGGTCATGACCCCCATATGGCTTTAGGCGACCCCTGTGTTTTGGTCGTTCAACCCCCGCTGGGGTCACGACCCACAGGTTGAGAACCGCTGACCTAAGGGATAAACTTTGATTTGCCATTATAAGAGTCTTTATTTTGTGTTAATAATTCAATAATCCTGGATGCTACCTCCCTAGACCCCAAAGGTTAGAGGCAGTAATTGTCTTTCTCCTAAGCACGTTTCCTTTTTTTAAAATTTCTTTTATTTATTTATTTTTAGAGAGAGAAGGAGAGAAGGGGGGAGGAGCAGGAAGCATCAACTCTCATATGTGTCCTGACCAGGCAAACCCAGGGTTTCAAACCAACGACCTCAGCATTCAAAGTTGACACTTTATTCACTGAGCCACCATAGGCCAGACCTAAACACATTTCTTGCCTATTTTATAACCCTTTCCAGTATAAGTATAAGTATAAAGATCTTTAAAAAAACAATAACAATTAGTTGAGTTCATAAGTTATGAATAATATAAAAATTGCCCAGTTATTTTCCCTGGGTAGCTCTGACTTTTTTTCCACCAGTAGAAAGGATCTGTAGGTTCATTGATCAGAACATATTTTTCTCCCTTTATATCTTGTCTTTTAAAGGCTTGTGAAGTTTTACCTTATATTTATTGCCTAACAGACTAGGAAGACAGGAGGAAAGTGGCGGCAAGAACAGCTGAATGAAATTGTTGATTATGATTGACAAAGACAGACACACAGTGTGTGAGAGGGACACAAAGATCCTTTGTGTTGGTGGGAAGCATGTGACCAGCTGCCCCAGGTTGGCAGGAGGAGTTCCACTTGTTAATCTACTCTTCTGGATTTTCTTCAAGATTCTGATTGAACCTGGTCTTCTCCACAGCCCTTCCTGCTTTCCCCCAGTCATCGCGAGGAGTCAGAAAAGGAGGAACCCCTATGAGCAGCGGTATGCCTTCTTTCATCCTCTAGCTTCCCCTCATTTTTCTAAAACATTGTCTCCAAGTATTTTTGACTATGGATTTAATCAATGCAACATATGGTTCCATTTATTGATTATATTCATATACTGCTTACATTGATATTTTGTGTTAACATATATATTATGTACCTTATAAAACACACAAAAATATAAATTAAAAGAATGAAGTAAAATAAATGGAATTTTTCTTATTAGTTTTCTCCAGTACCCTAATGCATCATCTGTACACTTTCTAGGGTGTTTGCACCCGATTCTGGAGGCTCCTAAGTTGACCATAGAAAAGTACAGTCCTAAGAAGCTGTATCTTCTTTTTGACATCATTTGGGGATGTGACAACTCAGGCAGGTTCCCTATGTTTCTGGACACTGCTGGGAAGATCATGCAAAAGACACAGGCAATTGCCCAAGGGATCTGGAAACTAAAATCCAGGTCTAGCTCTGTCATTAACCAGCCTCAGGACTCAGAAAATCATTTAAACTCACTGAGTTTAATGTTGCTAGTACAAATAACTTTCCTGCCCATTTCTCCTAATTGCTATAAATATCAAAAAAGCTAATAGATCTAAAATTTTCTGCTTATTTCTCCTATTATAACTATCAAACAAAGCAATAAATTTACAATCATTTTCTAAAGAACAACATAGAATATGAGGCAATGTTACTCTTTTTTTAAGCACAAAAGAGAGAGAGAGAAAGAGAGAGGGACAGACAGGGACAGACAGACAGAAAGGGAGAGAGATGAGAAGCATCAATTCTTCGTTGTGGCACCTTAGTTGTTCGTTGATTGCTTTCTCAAATGTGCCTTGAGGGGGGGGGAGGCTTCAGCAGAATAAGTGACCCTTTGCTCAAGCCAGCAATCTTGGGCTCAAGCCAGTAACCATGGGGTCATGTCAATGATCCCACACTCAAGCTGACGACCCTGCACTCAAGCCGGATGAACCCATACTCAAGACGGTGACCTCGGGATTTCAAACCTGGGTTCTCAGCATCCCAGGCCAATACCCCAACCATTGTGCCACTGCCTGGTTAGGCCAATGTTACTATTTTTGAGACCCTGGTTGATTCAGTTATCTTCCACACCAGTGTTTGCTGCATCAACAAAGCTAATTCAACACAGACTCACCTCCCTTTTATACAAATGGTGAAAATCCAAGTCTTTTATTTTAGATTTTAGCAAATAATTTTTCAACTCTTCTTCTTAAGGTTTTAGGAAGGGGAGAAAACATATAGAGTTGAAGAAGCCTACCAGGTCATGTTAGCTGTAGGAATATTTTATGTCTGAAGATACTGAAGCTCAGAGAGCTAAACAATTTTCCCAGGATCACACAACTGGGAAAGAAGCCACATTATGACCTGTGCTCCTACTTTGGAATCCAGTACAGTGGTACCTTGAGATATGAATTTAATTCATTCTGTAACCAAGCTTGTAAGTCAGTCAACTCGTATATCAAACTGCCGATACTGGACCCATGCACCAACGCACCAACTAGCCGCAGCTTCCTGAATCACAACTCGTATCTCGGAATTTTGCTCGGATCTCAAACAAAAATACGGACCAAGTCGCAGCTCATATCTTAAAAATTCATATGTTGGTCTGTTCATATCTCAAGGTACCACTGTATTTCCCATAGTGCTGCTACAATTCCTTTTCATTCTTTCAATGCTGATATGCAGGGCTGATTTGCACCAGCAGAATCTTTAGTAAACAATTTATTCTGCATCAGCTGTATGTTTCTCTCAGTAGCAAGTCACGTCCTAATAAAATCTAGTCTAGGTCTATTCTCCATCACAAAAGGTTCTTTCCCTCTTTATGTCTGTAGGTCTCTCAAGTCAATCCCACCCCCTACAGCCCCCTCCCACTCTTTCTCGGATTTGATCCTACTCTGATTGTTTTGTTAGCTATCAGTGATTTTTTTTTTTTTTTTGTCAGAAAAGGACTATGGATTAGACAGAGCCAAATTGTCATGGAAGGTGTCTGTCCCTTTGAGAGGACTAGCAGCTGTTGTGTGAGCCACTCAAGGTAAAATAATGTTCTCACAAAGAGCAAAAATAAGAATGTAAACATAACTTTTTCTTACAGACGTCTCACACAGAAGTAGGTGTGAATACTTTGGAGAGGAGAATTGAGAAAAGGGAGGTAGAGACAACAGCAGAAGCTGGTTCAGCGGATGTGTATCTCTCTGGAGGCTGTTCCCTCTCTGGCGTTTATTGCTCCTGCAGAAGGGCCTTCCTCCTCCTCCTCCTCCTCCTCCTCCTCCTCTCCTTTTCTCCCTCAGGCTCCACTCCGCCACCTCCCAACCCACCCATCCCAAACAATCTCCGATTTGAAATCCTACTCAGGATACATTTTATTTTCTTTTTTTCAATGACAGTGGACATTTAATATTATTTTATGTTACTTTCAGGTATATAGCATAGTATTTAGACAGTTATAAAATCTTCAAAGTGATCCCCCCGAAAATCTAGTAACCACCTGGTATCGTATATAGTGACATTCTCAATGGGTCCCATTTCCCCCTACTTAGGTTGTTCTGTTACAGTAATATAATGTTATAGTAACTAAATATATAGAAGTATAAAAATATAGAATATATATAGAAATAAATTAGGGTATAATATTAAAAGCCATTAAGGCAAGTGAATAAGGCTACGCCTTCTGGGTGGGAGCTAATCTAGTGTGCAGGAATATGATAGGCAGACTCTGGCTTTTGCACATGGTCCAGTTAGTGTGTGTGTATGTGACATTATGTAGATAAAAAGATCTCTCTGCCAGAACTCCCAAAAAGTGGCTTGATGTGATAATCCCATAGATTAACACCTGTTAGAAGGCATATGCCAGAAAAGGTACTAAAGCTGAGGAGCCCCCAGCTACAGCTAGTCATTCAGACTCCAATGTTGAACATGGACTGTCTCCATACACTCTGATCAAGGACAGCCAAGAGGAGCATGCTGATGGGGCCCCATTAAGCTGTACCCAGGCACACCATAAGGCTTTGTGAGTAATAAACTGCCTGTGTGATTCTTGCAACTACCTTGTGTGTTGGTCATGTCTTTCCTCCTATGGCAGTTGGTCTCAGTACCAATAAGTAGAATTTCTCATAGTCACCTCAAGAGTAGTCTTGAAGAGGCTGCCAGCCCTGCTGTTAAACAGAATTGTCCCACTGTATGAAGAAGTAAAATCAGGGACACCTGATTGACATACAGCTCAGGCTCTACTGGGACATGTTCCTAGGTATTTAATAGAAAAATACTCTCTATGAGTAAGATATATAAATCTCAGGATTCATATTTCCAATGGAATAAAAATATATAAGTAAATTTATTTAATAAATTATCTTTAAATGAAGCCAGGTTGTCACTGTAAGGAGAGATATCCAGAGATCCAAAGCAAAGATTGGCAAGATATTTTTCTAAGTGCCGTTCATTCTTGACTTTGTTCTCATAAAATGTCCACTTGGTGTGTACTAGGATCAGAGTGAAAATAACCAGATCACCAATGGGAATTTGAGAACAAAAAACAATGTATGTACACTTGTAACCAGTTTGTCTTTTAGGATTATCTGGTAATTTAAGTATTCACATAACTCTGGTTTGTGCATGGAAACAAGCCCAGCATTTTCTCGCATGTTCTTGCCCCCACCTGTGTGTTATACAGTGTGTTTGAAATCAAAGTACCAGCAAGGCTGCTAGCGCAGAGCAGGTGTTCCATAAATGATTACTAAATTTCACTGACTGGTATTCAGAACCAGGAAAACCACAGTCAGAAAGTTGAAATGTTTTTCTTCGTCTAAATGTTAACTTGAAACACAATGTAAGCTCAAAATTTCAAAAAAAAAAAAAAAAGGAATTAGAAAATAATAAGTTAGAGGAGGGGAGCTAGCACAGCAGACATCAGACTCTTGAAAGCTAGTCCAAAACAGTTCAAAAAGAGAAAAAAATGAAAGGCCAGTGTTTCCTGGAATGTGTCATAAGAGTGCTATGGCAAGAGGTTTGTTAAGTAATCAACTAAGAGGAGGTGAACCTTGACCAACAAAAGATATAGAAGAAAAAGGGGTAGACCAGGAAGTGCCTGTGGGACTCTGGAATTGTCCACCCATCTCTCTGCCTTCACTCCCATCCCAAACCCCAAACATGGGCTCACAGTGCAGGGAGGGTACAGGCTACACTTTATCCAGGCTCGTCCCAGTGGAGCTCATTGAGTGAGAAGGAGAAGGAAAGAATGGCTCCTTGCTTCTTCAACTCTCACTCCTCCACCCCTGTCAGAAATTAAAATTATTTGATGGCAAAGAAACAACCTTTCTAAGTACTATACACTTATGTAGCATACATTATGGTCCAAACATTTCCTCTGGTATTTCTTGGAGAAGTTTTTTGCTTTGAAGCCAGTGTGCGCACATTCGTGTGTGTGTGTGTGTGTGTGTGTGTGTGTGTGTGTGTGTGTGTGTTTGTGTGTGTGTGTGCGCGCGCATGTATATTTGTGTGTGTCTGTGTGTGTGTATGTATGTTGAAGGGGAGGTGGTCAGCTTTAACCTGAAGTCAGTGTCATTGTATTAATAAGAATTCTTAATTTCTTAACATAACTAGGTTCACATTGGAGCATTTTTCTTAGTACAAGTGGAAATTGGTAACATTTCTAAGAGGATGTATTTGAACACAAGGTAAAACAATCAACCAACCAACCAACCAAACAAACAGCAAAAGCTTATCCTTGAGTTTGAAACTCATCTTCAAGACTCCTTTTGTGTTATAAAAAGATTTCACAATATAATCAATGTTTTAAAATTGATATAAATTTATTTTTTAGGAGCCCTACCAGATACCTTCTGCCTGTCTTGATCAAATGCTTTTGTTTTCTGTTATTTCACCATCTCAAGACATTTACTTCTTCCTTAACAGATCCTCAGGAGCCTGACTGAGCTAGTTTGATAGCTCCAATAACTAGAGCTGACAGGTGAAATCTCAAAGGCTTAGGTGATTTGCAAAACTTTCATGAATATCATCTAGATATTCAGCTGCCTCAAGTTCACTTACTGCACTGGAGGAGTTGGATGAGAGAAAGGATAAAAGGTCTAGATCTGCTCTGGCCAACACAATAGCCACAGGTGGCCATGAGCACTTAAAATGCAAACACAACTAAGGACGTTTTAAGTATGTTTGGAACAACTTGGGTACATGAATATACATTTCAACCTTAATTTTATGAATTCCAAGTACAGATCAAGGATTTCTGATGAAAATTTAGTGTCTAAATTGAGATATTCTCTAAGACTAAAACACACACCAGATTCTTAACATTTTACATGAAAAAACAACCTCATTAATATATATTTATATTGATTAAATGTGAAAAATGATAATATGGATATATTGAGTTGAATAAAATATATTGTTAAAATTAGTTTTATATCTTTTTACTTTTATAATGTGACTACTAGAAAATTTAAGATTAAATATTATGGCTTACATTGTATTCCTATTTGATAGTGCTGGTCCAAAGGGCAGTGTTGACTTAAATCAAACTATTGTAGCTCACCTACCTGCATAATCATACCTTTGGCAATAAACCTTAATACTTCATTGTCAAGCATGCTTTTGTTTCCAAATAGAATTACTAAAGTCTTCAAAAGGAAATTGAGGTCAGGAAAGAGGAGAAGCCAGGAGACAAAAGGCTGTATACCAATGCACTTCCTCCATGCATAAGCAAATGCAACTGCTTCTTACTGTAGTCTCAAAAATTTGTAAGCTCTAATACTTGAGTGAAATATGTATTATATAGTCACTGCTAGAATCACAAAAAGATTTAAAGATCTGGAATTGACAACAAAAGTGGGAAGGAAATTTCATTTTGACAGTTTTCCATCACACTTATGGGAAAAATTGGAAATGAGAGAGGGATGCTTCAAGAATAAATCTTCATGGTATTGTAAATGGAACTCTGGACTTACAGGAAACACATTTCTAATAATATGGTAATTACAGGATGTCAAGGGTTGAGGGTGGAAGAGTAGGGTCAGGGAGAGAACACCATTCGTAACATTTCCAAGTCAGAGATTCATCTTTGGATATTTTCACATTTTTTAGAAGGCTTAGCAGAGCTCCAGGATGAGCTGCGTTTGCATCTTTAAAAAACTTACCCATGACATCTCCAACACCAGCCTTGCTAATCATTAGTATCCCTGAATTCTGACACCATGAATGCCCTGTGCTCCACTGCTTCCCACATGGCATTTCCAAACACACATTCATCTATAGTGCTTAATCTAATTGATAGTTATATTCTCCACTGCCACGTGATGTAGAAACATGAATTAAGTTCAATTTACCATTCTTCCTACCTCCCGACACCCAATCCATCAATCACCATGTCCAGAATCTCTTAGTTGTACCCTTTCTTCCCATTCCCATTCATAATCTCTATACTGGGCCCAATTGCCACATAAGTCATCTCTCCTAGTCTTCAGTATTATTCCTTTGGAATCCATGCTTCAAAATTTAAAAGCTATCTAGCTAAAAGTAAGTCATACTACATCCTTCCCCATTTAAATATATATATATTCACAAACTACACATCACCTATTAAATTCAGATTCTTAGCCTGGCCCACAAGGCCTTTAGTGCCCGACACCTACCTACCAACCTCTACAACAACTTCATTACTTGCTAATTCTTGACTCACACTTTGATTAAATAATACCAACTGTTTACGTAGACCCTCTGCTATTTTATGATTTTTTGCCTTTATTTATACTCATTCCTCCATCTGGAACACCTTTCCTACTTCTCTTAATATCATCTTTATCGCTAAATTTACTTAATATCATTAAAGTAGAACTATATAGGACCAAATTTAGTTATAATCTCCCACAGGAAGACTCCCCTGAACTTTTATGCTGGACTATGGGCACTTTATTCTCTATTCCCATAGCATAGGAGGAACATTTCTATCTAGTTCAGTACTTAGCATGCTATATGTATTGAAATTATTAAAATTACCTGCTCAATGTCTGCCTCTTCTGCTAGACTCTAAGACCCACTAAAGCAGGAACCAGAACTTACTCAACTCTGTAATTTCACTGCTAATATCAGCTGAGTTTTGGTAAATATTTATTGGAATGAATTTATCAAGGGAAATGTCCAGAGGAATTGGAGACAGAGGTCTCTACAAATATAAAGTCAGAGCTTAGACTCTGGGTGCTCTCGCTGTTGACCATGGGACTGAAACTTAAGAAAGCAACAAATAACAAAGTGGCAGGAAGAGAGTGAGAGGAGAAAGTATCCACAAGATGTTGACCAAAGAAAGAAAAAAAAGAAAGAAATCCTTAAGGGAGGCCTTACATAATCAGTTAAAACGTGGGAGGCCACACTGTCAGGGTGAGATCTGGGCCCTTCACTCTTCCACTCATATCCTTTAGGAACCATGTGGGCTTGTTAGAATATTTTCCATCTCTGGACATTTAATTCTACCCTTAAAAAGTTGCTTTATCAGATTTCACCTGTATAAAAACAACTGTGGGTTTAGGGAGTGTAATTTTCCGAAGTTCAAACAAATTTGATTATGTTCATATGTTCGAGATCTGGTAGATTTAAGGGCCAGCCCATAGGAAGCCAACACATCAACTCTCAGGATGAAGAACAGACGTCATTGAAAGCAATATCCAAATGATTTACCCAATGACCGTTTTAAGGAAGTTTCCTGATAACATTCCCAATTGGCAACCAACACCTAGTGGCCCGCCGTGTGATAGCTATTCATTTTCTCTACGGGAAGATCAATGGGACCTGGAAGATTGAATTGGCGGTCTTAACTTCTGGCTCAGCACCAAAAGCTTTGCCTGGATGAGTGGCTAATGGCAAAGTTGGCTTTTTTAAGTTCTGTTACACATACCAGGCAGTGTGTGCTTAAAGTGTTTAGAAATTGTGACTAACATTTTATTCCATAACTTTATTGAGATACCACTTTTAATGTTACCTAAGTGACCAAATCCCCATAACGAAGAACCCTTGTCTAGAGGGCAGCCAGTGGAAAGGGGAATTGCGTTTGGCTTTAGTACATGGCAAACTAGTCACCCTAAGAAGAGCTGATCTTGTGGCTTGAGATTTTCCAAGCCAGATGTGCAGATGAATGTGCAGATTAACAGCGGAAAAGAATACTTGAAAAGCTTTCAAGTCTAATTGAACTTGCATAAGTTTCACATGCACTCTGTGAGCCCAAGGTTTATGAGAGTCTGTGTTTTTGAACCGTGGTGTCTGCAGAGAGGCCTGAGGACAGGCAGGTATTTCCACACAAGTCACTGAGACAACTGTCACCCTGGAAAATGAGCACAGCAGTCTCTCTCTCTCCTTTTCCCACATATCTGGCCCAGGAAAGTATAGCATGAGCTGGGACAGTAGGAAGAGATAGGCAGAGCAGCAGTGACAAGAGAAAGAGCAATGAGGTCAAGACTAATAGCAGAGTAGCAGAAGGGAGGTGATGATATGGGAAGAGAGGCAAGTCTGACAACCCTGCATTATGTTGTCAAATGCCAAACCAAGTGAGTTTTACTCCCTTTTAGACTGTGGGAAAGGGTGATTATGACTGAGCTTGGTTTCCCACATCATTCTCTAGTGATCATACCTCTCCAAATGGTAAACAGATGAGAGATTACACATGCAGTTGAGCCCAGATGGAAAGGGCATGATCAGGGTAAAATGGTAAGTGTTGCCCTAGTACAACTGTATATATTTAGAAATGGAACTTTCCTTGCAGACATCCTCTGTATACCATGCCATGCATTATAAAAGAGTTGCTAACAATTTCTTGCATTACCAGATATTTGTCTTGTACATGACATCCCAAACGTGAATGGCAGAAGTGCATACTTGTGTGCCAAATGCCTAGTACATGAAGAACCAGCTGTTGGTGTGGGCCAGCTGTTGACAGAGTATTCTACACAGGAAATAAACACCTTGTATAGGACACAATGTGGCCTCTGCTGAGCCCCAAGTGGACTGTTGCTGGCTAAATGTCCAAAGAAAAATAGCTGCCAAATTTCCTTTTATGTAGACACAAAACCTATGCTACTTGATCAAAACAGGACCTCAAAGCATCCTCAAACATTTGTTGAGAGCTGTTAGGTACCCTGTGGCTGTCCTCACACTCCCTTTCATCTCCGGGATAGTTTTCTGATGGTGAGGCTAGTGTTACCACTTTGATCTCAACTTCTGTCACCTTCTCCTTTTGCTTTTCCCTGCTAGCTACACTGGCCTTCTTAATATTCTCTCCACAGCCCTGGGCCTTGGCAATTACTTCCTGCCTCAAAGATCTCCTCCTTGTCTTCACAGGGCTAACCTCCTGGGTTCCGAGCTATCCAAATATTACAATCTCAGAAAGACTTTCTTTCTCTGACCATCTCATCAACCCTCTTCTCTAATCCACTGCCCTCATTCCCTACACATTCTATTACCTACTCTGTCTTATTTTTCTGCAAGCAGTTTTACCTATCTTAAAATATTAATCCTTATTTGGTTATTTTGATATTGTTACCTGTGTCTGCAACAAAACTGTAAGATCTATATAGGTATGGGCTTTTTCGCTCTTTGCTGATTTCTAGTGTTGAGACAGGGCTTGATACATGCTAGTGAAGCAATAATTTTGGTTGACTGACTGAATGAGTAAATAATAAGAGGAAAATGTGTAGTGAACTGGTTCACTCTTTGGATTTCAAATTCTATCTTATTTCTGTACACAAGGTTGCCTCTATTGCAAAACTTACATTTGGCTTCAGTGTTTATTCTAGGAAAAAATAAACTAATCTAAACAGGAATCCTAAGGCTACTGTCGCCACCCTCATGATTTGGAACCATGCTCATGATTTATTATCAGGCATTTTATTTTTAAGCCTCCCAAAGCCAAAAGCAACAGATTCTCTAAGAGAGTTCAAAGCTAGACACCAAAGGCAGTAGTTTCTAGAAGAGTGGTATCTATAAAGCCTCAATGAATTTGGGGTATTTCCAATTAGCTTCTAATAATGAATAATATTAAAAGACTCCCAGAGGGCAGAAGGCTCACTGTCTCAATTTCAAGCAAACAGATTAGAATCCGGACTGCAGTGTGTTACTCAAATGGTCATTTTGTGTATGGATAATCCAACTCCCCAAGTCCCCTGTTAGAAGAATCTTTCTCTTTGAGATCCGTGACACTTGTTTTTTACCTCATGTATCTTCCTCATCACAAGATCCACATATATAAAAGATTACACATATTCTAAAAACTTATTCTTCACTTATTAAGTACACATTAAGCATGTATATTATTACTGAGTATTTTTCAGATGTGATATATGCTCATTATATAAAATTTGGAAAATAAAACTCCTAAATGACAAAATCATTCATAACCCTACATAAATTTACAGATGAACTGTAGAATCATTAAGTTAAAAAAAATTCCTCTGGAATTGAATTTTTCTTTTTATGTTTATATTTCATTAAACTTACAAATTAACTTGTGAAGAATAGGTATTTTTATAATATTGTTTTTAATTCTGTAAGCATGATATATACTTCTATTTGCTTAGTGTTATGAAATGGATATATAAGCATTATATACATATATTTATATACATATATTTATATACATATATAATACATTCATTATATATACATTTATATATCATATATAAACATATATAAGATATATATATGTAAGTAAATATGGGTATATAATGTATTACACACAGACATATCAAATATATGTAAGACTTACATGAAAAAAGTACAAAATCCTACTGAGGTATATAAAAAAGACCTGACTATATATCTAAATAATTTCTATATTATATACATATATAAATAAACTTTTAAAATATATAATTTAAAAATAATACATGGACCATTTTGTGTATAGTTTTACAATGTTTTTGAACTTAAGAACAATTTTTATCTTTTTTTTTTTTGTATTTTTCTGAAGCTGGAAACGGGGAGAGACAGTCAGACAGACTCCCGCATGCGTCCGACTGGGATCCACCCGGCACGCCCACCAGGGGGTGACGCTCTGCCCACCAGGGAGCAATACTCGGCCCCTCCGGGGCGTCACTCTGTTGCGACCAGAGCCACTCTAGCGCCTGGGGCAGAGGCCAAGGAGCCATCCCCAGCGCCTGGGCCATCTTTGCTCCAATGGAGCCTCGGCTATGGGAGGGGAAGAGAGAGACAGAGAGGAAGGAGAGGGGGAGGGGTGGAGAAACAGATGGGCACTTCTCCTGTGTGCCCTGGCCGGGAATCGAACCCGGGACTTCTGCACGCCAGGCCGACGCTCTACCACTGAGCCAACCGGCCAGGGCCAAGAACAATTTTTAATAGCTCTGTTGTACTACATTGTCTGATTGTTGCATATATTATTTAACTTACTATTGGCTATTTAGGTTATTTCTTGTGGCTTTATTTCCTCTAGGTTTTCAGTAGTAGAAATATGAAATTGAAATATATCAACTTTTTAAAGTATCTTGATACATAGTACCAGATGCTTTTCTAGAATGGTTGAACTAATTTACATGCTTTTGGCATCTCAATTTAATTTATCATTGTTTTATTTTAGTATTTCCTAATTGGTAGGCAAACATTATACCTAGCTCTCATTTTAGTTCACATTTCTTTGAGCAATAAAGTTGACATTTGGAAAAAGTTCAGCAGTTTCACTTATGCTTTGGTAAAGTTCCCATGTTCATGTCCTGGAATCTTACCTGATTTCAGGTTATCTTAAGAATAGTATAAGTGATATGCTAGTACATATTTAACAATTAGCTTTGGGGGTAACGGGGGAGGGGGCTCATTTGAAACATATGCTGATTTCTGTGGTGTAAATATTCTCACCATAGCCTCTTTTAACCTACCAACATGATATAACTGAATATGAAGTTGGGAAGAAGTACATTCAGTGGACTCCAGTGAGTGGGAATGAGCTGTAGAGGAACTATATAGTTTTATAGTTAAATGAGGAGTTCGGAGTTGGTCAGACTTAGGTTCTCAATTTCATTACTTAACTAGCTTTGTGATCTGGGCAGGCATATCATACACATTTGTTTTGAACATTTAGTAAGATAATGGAAGTATTCAGAACAGTTCCTGGCCCAGAGTGCCAACTAATTAATAGCTTTTATAATTTTTTACATACAGAATTAGTAATATTTGTTTTTTCTTTTGTGAATTGTTCCTGTTCTTTGACCATTTATCTTTCAGGTTATTACTGTTTATCTTACTGATTTAGAAGCACTTTATATATTAAGGATATTAACCATTAGGGATATTTTTGACTTTATAAAATATTTTGCATATTAACTTTATGTTTTTGATACTTAGAAGTTAAAAATGAATATTTATATATATTTATGATTTTTTTGTATTTTTATATCTAGAAAAAAATCTTATATCACATAAGCAAAACAACACACAAAAAAATATTACCACTACCAACAAATAAACTCTGACCAACTTCTACCTGGTGCCTGAGCCAGCTTCCATGACTGTAAACATGGCTGTGAGGGTCATATAAATATAATTTGGAATCAAACTATTTCCCTTATTCCTGAGATATTAGAGAGACAGTCTTGATGCATACAGATTAAGTCCTCCAGGATGCAGTCATTCACCCCATTTAAATCTCAAGTCAGGTCTTTGACCTGTTTGCAGTGAAAACGATGCTGTGGGTGATTCAATTCTACAAAGAACAAATAGTGCTGGAGGATACAAGACTGGTCCTTTCAGAAACAAGAAACTTCTTTGAGGAAATTTGTTCCAAATAAAGAAAGGCCAGTCATTGCTTTACAGACACCTAACACTGATTACCAGGACTGGGCCATGCTGTGATTTCGGGGCCTCTTCCCGCAGTTTTCTACCTGCAAGCTGGAAACAAAGCCTGCTACTCCAAAATTCAGAGAGCACTTGGTTTTTGCTGTGAATGAGTGAAGACCTCGTCTCATTATCTGCACTAAGATATACATTCAGGCTGATCTAAGATTCAGCTGAAAGTAGGGAGAACTGACAGCTAGCCACTACACACTAGGCAAAAGGGCAGAATGATTAACAGGGAATAGCAAGACAATCTCATCCTGCTTAGGGCAGTTATATCTCCAAACAACACGCTGGTTCTACGTAAGGAGGCTTTTCATCACAATGTGACACAAGCTATCACATCAAAGAGATTTTGTGTGTGTGCTTCCCAACTTGTGCTACACAACTCTGAACACACAAACCAAACTTTGCAGTCATAATATCATGGACGATGCCTTAAATAACATTTAATTTTCTTCCTTTGAGCACTACGGTCAAATGGGTGTCCATGGGTTGCTCCTTCCAGGGAAGTTTTTTAGGTACACTTGTTTCATCACTGGGTGAGTAAACAGGCATTACTTGCCCTGTATCCACAGTTTTGATTTCTGAAGTTTCAGTTATCTGTGGCCAACACAGTCTGAAAATATTAAATAGAAAATTCAAGAAAAAAAAATCCTTTTTTAAATTGTGTGCCATTCTGAGTAGTTTGATGACATCTCATGTCATCTTGCTTAGTATTGCCTGGAACATGAACCATCCCTTTTTTATATTGATATAAATTTATTGTGTTTACATAGACTCATGTGTCCCACAAAATACATTCCCCCGCCCCTGTGTTCCCTCAACATCCCCCTTGTGTCCTCCCCCCAATGCCTTCCCCCATTCCCTCCAAGATTTGCTGTCCTGCTCTCTATAACACTGTGTTATGTATATATAATTTCACCAATCTCTTTCCCTTCTCTGTTCTCATCTTCTCTTCTCCTTTCCCTCTGACTGCTTTCCCTCTGGTGCCTTTGATCCCACCTCTGTCTCTATTCCATTCTTCAGTTCACATTGCTCATTGGATTCTTCAAATGAGTGAGGTCATATGATATTTTTCTTTTTCTGCCTGGCTTATTTCATTTAACATAATAGTTTCCAGGTCCATCCATGTTGTCGTAAAAGGTAAGATTTCCTTCCTCCTCAAGGCTGCATAGTATTCCACTGTGTATACGTACCACTGGTCTTTAATCTACTCGTCCACTGACCTACACTTGGGCTGTTTTAAGATCTTGGCTGTTGTAAAGATAGCTGCAATAAACATGGGGTGCATTTCTCCTTTTGAATCAATAATATAGTGTTCTTAGGGTATATTCCTAAAAGTGAGATGACTGGGTCAAAAGGCAGTTTGATTTTTAATTTTTGAGGAATCTCCATACTGTTTTCCACAGAGGCTGCACCAATCTGCATTCCCACCAGCAGTGCAGGACAGTTCCCTTTTCTTCACATCCTCACCAGCAAGTATTATGTGTTGTTTTGTTAATGAGCACTATTCTGACTGGTGTGAGGCGATAACTCATTGTGGTTTTAATTCACATTTCTCTAATGATTAATGATGTTGAACATTTTTTATCTGCCTGTTGGCCATCTGTATGTCCTTTTTGGAGAAATGTCTATTCAGTTCTTTTGCCCATTTTTTGATTGGATTGTTTATCTTCCTGGTGTTGAGTTTTACAAGTTCTTTATAAATTTTGGTTATTAACCCCTTATCACATGTATTGTCGAATATGGTCTCCCATTGTGTGGTTTGTCTTTTTATTTTGTCTTTTATTGCCTTTAGCTGTGCAAAGCTTTTTAGTTTGATATAGTCCCATTTGTTCATCCTGTCTTTTATTTCACTTGCCTGTGGAGACAAATCAGTAAGTATATTGCTGCAGCAGATGTCAAAGAGCTTACTGCCTATGTTTTCTTCTAAAATGTTTATGCTTTCACAACTTACGTTTAATTCTTTTATTCATTTTGAGTTTATTTTTGTGAATGGTGTAAGTTGGTGATCTAGTTTTATTTTTTTGCAGGTAGATCTCCAATTTTCCCAACACCATTTATTAAAGAGACTGTCTTTACTCCATTGTATGCTCTTACTTCCTTTGTCAAATATCAATTGTCCATATAAGTGTGGGTTTATTTCTGGGTTCTCTGTTCTGTTCCATTGATCTGTATACCTGTTCTTATGCCAGTACCAAGCTGTTTTGAGTACAATGACCTTGTAGTATAACTTGATATCAGGAAGTGTGATACTTCCCACTTTATTCTTCTTTTTTAAGATTGCTGAAGCTATTCATGTTCTTTTTTGGTTCCATATAAATTTTTGGAATATTTGTTCTATAGCTTTGAAGTATGTCATTGGTATTTGAATAGGAATTGCACTGAATTTATAAATTTCTTTGGGTAATATAGACATTTTAATGATGTTTATTCTTCCTATCCATGAAATGGTATATGCTTCCATTTGTTTGTATCTTCCTTGATTTCTTTTATCAATGTTTTATAATTTTCCTAGTACAGGTCTTTAACCTCCTAGGTTAAATTTAGTTCTAGGTATTTTATTTATTTTTTTGTTTCTTAGGTTTTCTATGTACAGTATCATATCATCAGCAAATAATGATAGTTTTATTTCTTCCTTTCCAGTTTGGATGCCTTTTTTCTCTTCATCTTGTCTGATTGCTGGCTTGGACTTCCAGAACTATGTTGAATAAGAGTGGTGAGAGGGGGCACCCGTCTTGTTCCTAATCTTAAGGGGATAGCTTTTAATTGTTGCCCATTGAGTATGATGTTGGCTGTAGGTTTGTCATAGTTGGCCTTTATCATGTTGAGGTATGTTCCCTGTATTCCCACTTTGCTGAGAGTTTTGATCATAAATGGGTGCTGGATTTTATCAATGCTTTTTCTGCATCTATTGACATTATCATGTGATTTTTATCCTTCCTTTTGTTTCTGTGATGTATCACATTGATTGATTTGCGAATATGGTACCAGCCTTGCCTCCCAAGAATAAATCCCACTTGATCATGATGTATGATTTTTTTTCATGTATTGCTGGATCTGGTTTGCTAATATTTTGTTGAGAATTTTGACATCTATATTCATCAGGGATATTGGCCTATAATTTTCTTTCTTTGTATTTGTCTTTGCCTGGGTTTGGAATCAGAATTATGCTCATCTCATAAGAGAACTTGGAAGTTTCTCTTCTTGAATATTTTGATATAGCTCGAGAAGAATAGGAGTTAGTTCTTCTTTGAATATTTCGTAGAATTAGCCTGTGAAGCCATCTGGCCCAGGCCTTTTGTTTGTTGAGAGTTTTTTGATAACTGTTTCAATCTCATTTGTTGTGATCAGTCTGTTTAGGTTTTCTGATTCTTTCAGATTTATTTTTGAAAGATTATATGTTTCAAGGAATTTTTCCATTTTACCTAGGTTGTCTAATTTTTTTGGCATACAATTCTTCTTAGTATTTTCTTACAATCCTTTCTATTTCTGCTGTGTCAGTTGTACTTCTCCACTCTCATTTCTAATTTTATTTATTTGAGTCCTCTCTCTTTTTTTTCTTGGTGAATCTGGTTAAAGGTTCATCAATCTTGTTCCTTTTTCAAAGAACCAGCTCTTTGTTTCATTGATCTTCTGTATTGCTTTTTAGCCTCTATGTTATTTATTTCCATTCTGATCTTTATTATTTCCTTCCTTCTATTTCCCCTGGACTTTACTTGCTTTTTTTTTTTTCTAGTTCTTTTGGATACAGGGTTAAATTGTTTATTTGAATTTTTTCTAGCTTCATAAGGTATGCCTGTAATGCTATGAACTTCTCTCTCAGGACTGCTTTTGCTGTATCCCATAAATTTTGAGTTGTATGTTCATTTTCATTTGTTTCAAGGAAATTTTTAATTTCTTCCTTGATCTTATTGTTGACCCATTCGTTATTTAATAACATGCTATTTAGTTTCCAAGTGTTTGAATGTTTTTCAGTTTTTCTGTTGTAGTTGATTTCTAGTTTTATGCCATTGTGATCTGAGAAGATGCTTGATATAATTTTAATCTTCTTAAATTTATTGAGACTCATTTTGTTTCCTAACATGTGTTCCATCCTAGAGAATGTACCATGAACACTTGAAAAGAATGTATATTCTGCTGCTTTACGGTGAAAGTTTCTGAAGATATCTATTAAATCCAGTTGATCTAGTATGTCCTTTAAGTCTACTGTTTCTTTGTTAATTTTCTTTCTTGAGGATCTATCCAGTGATGTTATTGGGGTATTGAAATTCCCTACTATTATAGTATTGCTGTTGATCTTGCCATTTATACCCATCAAAGTCTGCTTTATACATTAAGATGCTTCTATATTAGGTGCACAGATATTTATAATGGTTATATCTTCCTATTGGATTGCTCCTTATATCATTATGTAGTGACTTTCTTTATCCCTTACTATAGCCTTTGTTTTGTAGTCTATTTTGTCAGATATAAGTATTGCTACCCCAGTTTTTTTTTATTTTCATTTCCATAAAATGTTTTTTCTCATCCCTTTACTTTCAGTCTATGTGCATCTTTTATTTTGAGGTGGGTCTCTTGTAGACAGCATATGTATGGGTCCTGTTTTCTTATGTATACAGCTACACTGTGTCTTTTGATTGGAGCATTTAATTCATTTACATTTATAAATGTTATTGATATGTAGTTGTTTATTGTCATTTTATTCTTTAAATCTACATTCCTCTTTTACTAGATCTTCCCCCCACCTTTGTTCTGTTTACAACAGGCCTCTTAAGATTTCTTGCAGCATTGGTTTGGTTGTAATGAATTCCTTAAGTTGTTTTTTTTGTTTTTTGTCTGTGAAACTTTTTATTTCTCCTTCAATTTTAAACAAAAACCTTGCTGGATAAAGACGTCTTGGTTGTAGGTTCTTGTCCTGCATTACTTTGAATATTTCTTGCCATACCCTTCTGACCTCAAATGTTTCCATTGAGAAGTCAGATGTCATCCTTATGAGGGCTCCTTTGTAAGTGATTGACTGCTTTTCTTTTGCAGCTTTTAGTATTCTTTCTTTATCTCTTAGCTTTGGTATTTTAATTATGATGTGTCTTGGTGTAGGTCTCTTTGTATTCCACTTTAATGCGATTCTCTCTGCTTATTGAAGTTGTGTGACTTTTTCCTGCATCAATTTAGAGCAGTTTTCAGCTATGATTTCTTCATCAGATTCTCTATCCTTTGTTCTTTCTCTTCTCCTTCAGAAACCTATATTATGCAGATGTTATTTCTCTTCATGTTGTCATGGAGCTCTCTTAGAGTTTCCTCAGATTTTTTTATCCTCTTTTCTTTTTGCTGTTCTGTTTCCATGCTTTCACTTATCTTGTCCTCTAAATCACCGATTTGATCTTCTGCTTCATCCAGCCTGCTTTTAATTCCTTCTAGTGTAGTCTTCATTTTTGATATTGTGTTTATTATTTCTGTCTGATTCTTTTTTATTATTTCAATGTCCTTTTTGATGCCAGCTCTTTGTTTAGGTGCTCAATTTGTCCATCTATTGTTGCTCTAAGATCCTTGAGCATCTTAACAATCATTACTCTAAACTTTGCATTTGGTATCTTATTTATTTCCATTTCATTCAGTTCCTTTTCTGGAGATTTCTCTTGTTGATTTATTTAAATTGAACTTCTCTGTCTTCCCATTTTGTCTCTGTATAGACTAGGTACCACTCTAATTATTGTTGTTAGGTCCTGAGCTGATGCTCTTTGTATCTTTCCACTGGACGTACCAGCCCTGGACCTCCCTGGCCAGAACCTGGTGCAGACCAGTGGTGGTCACTGCTTTTGACTGGCCCTTAGGAACCTTCTTGAAGCTAAAGGAGATACCAAATTTGTGGCTGCCCCTGATGGGCCCTGATGCCATTGTAACTATCAGCTGCACTCCTAAGCTGGCTTTTATCTACTCTTGGCCAGTTTGTGGCCTCTCTATTCCTGAAGTGAGGTCTTTCTGCTGGCCTCTCTGTGCCTTCGCCTCCTCAGGCACTTGGGCACCAGCATGGGTTTGCAGACTGCAGGTTGAGCTGCTCTTCAGGCATGGGGGACTCCTTGCCTTACTAGGTTCCACCCCACCACCCCACGGGTGGGTGAGGCTGCCTCTCTGGGCTCTACCCCCATGGACATGTGGGACGCCTCTCCTCTTTTTCGCAGCATAGGACACCAGGCTCTGCCCTTCAGGGTGTGCCAGCTGCATCTCCAGGCTCCACCTCCCCTGGGGTGTGCAGGACACCTCTCTGGGCTCTGTCCCCCATGGACTTGTGGGACGTCTCTCTTCTCCTTTGCAGTTCAGGACACCAGGCTCAGCCCTTCAGGGTGTGCTGGCTGCATCTCCAGGCTGCACCTCCCTTGGGGTGTGCAGGATACCTCTCTGGGCTCTGTCCCTAATGGGTGCATGGCACGTCTCACCAGGCTCTGCCCTCCATGAATGCGCAGGATGCCTCACCCCGCTAGGGTCTGCCTCGCCCCACAGGGTTCTGCCCTCACCTGCACGTGTCAGGCCCCTCTGGTTTCCACCTCCCACTGCCGCCATGCAGGCTGCCTCGCTGGGCTCCGCCCCTGACCACTGCACGGGCCAAGCATCATGGCTGGGGCACAGCCAGGCCCTCCTGCCCTTCAGAGGATACTCAGCAGTTTGGGGGGGCCAGGTAGCCCAGACCTCAGCACTGAAATCCTGTGTCCCTAATGTGCCCCTGCTTCTAAGTATCTCTCTGCACTGATTGGAGCAGGAGAGCCTCTGGTGGATGGGGTAATTGCTTCCCTTTGTTGGCTTGGTTCTCCCAGGAATAATGGGCACTTTAGGTTTGGGGAGTGTCTCAGTACATAGGTCAGAGTGGCTGTCCCCCACAGTCTCTCCCTGTGCTCCCAAGACTACACAGTCCTCTCATAACTCCAGTTCTCTTGGTGCTCCCCCCTTCTGGAGCCCTGGGTAAGTGGCTATAAGTGAGGTTTTCTGCGCAGTCCCTTTAAGATGGAGCCTGTGTCTGAGAGTTCTGTCTCCCTCTTACAAATAGTAACCTGGCTCTTCTTTCAGCTAAATACTGTCTGTATGCCTCCTCTAGTCTCTGGGGTTCCAGGCTGGGGCTCCAGTTCTTGGGCTGGGGTCCACAACCCTCTTGCTGTGAGAGACTCTCCAGGCCACCACTCACTCCTGGGAGTGAGCCTTTCTGCATCTGCCTTTCCTACCAGTTCAGTGTAGTTCCTTTGGTGATGCTTGGTTATAGAGTCCTCCCAGCTTAGGCCAAACTTGGCTTCTCAAGATGATTGTTCCTAAGTTAAGTTGTAATCCACTTTGGTTCTGGGAGGTGGGAGTTGCAATGTCTACCTACTCCATCACCATTTTCCCTCTCTGAACCATCCCTTTTCCCACTATATCCACACTGTATGCTTTCTTTTTTAAACTTAATAGGTGTAAAACTTAGAGTTTATCATCCTAACATTTTTTTCTAATTTTTAGAAAATTATTGATTTTAGAGAGAGAAAAGAAAGGAGAGAGAGAGAGAGAAAGAAATATCTTTCTGTTATTCTACTTATTTATGCATTCATTGGTTGATTCTTGTATATGCTCTGACTGAGGATTGAATCCAAAATCTTTGCATATTGGAACAACTCTCTAACCAACTGAACTACCTGACTAGGACCCCATCTTAACCATTTCTAAGTTCAATACTGGTAAGTATATTCATATTGTTATACAATCAATTTCTACATTTTTAAAATCTTGCAAAACTGAAAGTCTGCCCATTAAATAACAATTTCCCATTTTCTCTTTCCTCCAGCCCCTGGTAACCACCATTCTTTCCATGTCCTCTTTCTATAAATTTGACTAATCTATATCCTTCCTGCAAGTAGAATTAAATAGTATTTGTCTTTTTGTAACTGACTTACTTCATTTTGTATAATATCCTAAAGGTTTATCCATGTTGTATCATGTGCCAAAATTACCTTACTTTTTAATGCTGAATAGTATTACATTGCAAACATATACCACATTTTGTTTACCCATTTACTTCCTGAAAAACACTTGAATTACTTCAACCTCTTGGTTACTGTGAATAATGCTGTGATTAACGAGGGTGTACAGATAGTTTTTGAGAATATTTCTTTTCAGTTCTTTTGAAAATATACCTAGAAGTGAAATTAACTGCAAATAGAACTACCTTATGACCCAGCAATCCCTCTACTGGGTATATACCCCAAAACCTCAGAAACATTGATACGTAAAGACACATGTAGCCCCATGTTCATTGCAGCACTGTTCACAGTGGCCAAGACATGGAACAACCAAAAAGCCCTTCAATAGAAGACTGGATAAAGATGTGGCACATATACACTATGGAATACTACTCAGCCATAAGAAATGATGACATCAGATCATTTACAGCAAAATGGTGGGATCTTGATAACATTATACGGAGTGAAATAAGTAAATCAGAAAAAACAAGAACTATATGATTCCATACATTGGTGGAATATAAAAACGAGACTAAGAGACATGGACAAGAGTGTGGTGGTTACCAGGGGTGGGGGGAGGGAGGACATGGGAGGGAGGGAGGGAGAGAGTTAGGGGGAGGGGGAGGGGCACAGAGAACTAGATAGAGGGAGGCGGAGGACAATCTGACTTTGGACGAGGGGTATGCAACATAATTTAATGACAAAATAACCTAGACATGTTTTCTTTGAATATATGTACCCTGATTTATTAATGTCATCCCATTATTATTAATAAAAATTTATTAAAAAAAAAAAAAGAAATTACTGGATCATATGGTAATTCAACTTTTAATTTTATGAGGAAGCACCTTAATGTTTTCCATGGCAATGGCACCATTTTACATTTCCATCTACAATGCACAAGTGTTCTAACTTCCCATATCTTCATCAAAATTGTTATAAATTATAATAGTCATCTAATGGATATGATGATATAGTTTTCGTTTGCATTTCCCCAGTGATTAAACATGAACATATGCTGACTGGCCATTTGTATAACCTCTTTTCAGAAGTGTTTACTGTAGTCCTTTGCCCATTTTCCAATTAGGCTACTTTCTCATTGTTGAGTTGTAGGAGTTACTTATATTTTCCAGATATTAACCCCTTATCAGTACATGATTTGCAAATATTCCTCCATTCCTTAGGTTGCCTTTTTGCTCTTTTGTATTCTTTCATGCACACAAGTTTTTAAATTTTGATGTGGTTCAATTTGTCTTTTTTTTTTTCTGTGTGAGCTTTTGGTGTCATATCAATGAAACCCTTGCCAAATCCAATACCATGGAGCTTTTTCCCTATGTTTTCTTCTAAGGCTTAGAGTTTTAGGTTTTACCTTTAGGGCTCTGATCAATTTTGAGTTAATTTTTGTATATTGGGACAAGGGCCAAAACTTACTCTTTTGCATATGGATATTCAGTTTCCCCATCACCATTTGTGGAAGAGATTGTCTTTCCCCTCATTTAATGGTCTCAGCACTTTGGTCAAAGATTGTTTGACCATATATGTGAGGGTTTATTTCTGGGCTATTCTATTTCATTGGTCTATATGTCTGTCTTACTGTCAGTACAAGATGGTTTTGGCTACTGTAATTTTTTTTTAAAATCTGAAAGTGTGAGAGCTCTGATGTTGTTTTTTTCAAGACTGTTTTAGCAATACTTTTCTGCTTAGTTCTTATTTCTCATCTTTTTCTTTCCCTTCTTAAAAATTTCTTTTCTTATCATTGCATCTTTCCTTACATAGTTTGTATGTCTTATATCCTTCACATCTAGAAGAAAATGGACTAAGACAGCCTAACTGAGTGAGCAAGAAGTTGTTGTCTAAAGTAGACAGACCCTAACATTGTGTGGAATAAACTTTCAAATCCTTTCTAGGACAGGAAGTATGGGCTAAGTAGACAGACCCTAACATTCTGTGAAATAAACCTTCAAATTTTTTCTAGGACAGGAAATGTGGGCTATGATAGAGACCTAAAGGAGGAATTACAGATCCATGTTCTTGTTCTGTCTGAAATACTTTTTAGCTGTCTAATTTTGAGCAAGCCACTTGACTTCTTTGGGCATCTGTTTTTTCCAGAATCAAGAAGGAGAAGTTTCTAAGCTTTAGAATTCTATCATTCTTCTGGAAGACCACAGATGTTACTTTGGGACTAGATTTCAACCAATGTAATTCCAGCTCCCAGGAACTAAATAACCTGTTTTTTGTCTTTTTTCTTTTTTCCCTATGACTCTCTATTGTTTCCTTTTCCTTCCTGGAAAATTCTTTTTCCTTTATTTTGTCATTATTGTTTCTAGTTTCTCATTTTTACCTTTTGAAATTTTTATTCTATACTCAGATGGGGAAAAAATTTTTCAATGTTCTAATCCTTATGAATTTAAAGACCATGTCACACTATCATTTCTGGGAGAAAGTTCAGTTTAATCATAGAGATGGCATCCAAAGATGTTGAGTACCTGAACATCTACAAATATGACATATGAGAACTGGGCAGATCTACATTTCTGTCATCCACTGTCTCTGCTTCTGAAATCTCTCATAAGGGTTAGGGAAAACAATGAAAGATGGAACAACCAAGCCTTTTTATTTATTTCTTCAGAATATTAACTGGTCCTTCACACCTCTTTTGTCCTTTGTAAACTCCCTGTTATAGTCCTTCTAACTTGAATAATTCCACTAGGCTCAAGCAGGTCTCTCTCACATCATCTTCTCCCTCATTCACCATCTTATTACTGCTAGGCTAATCTTCATAAAACTGTATTTAAAGTTGTCATTTGCTC
Source organism: Saccopteryx leptura (assembly GCF_036850995.1). Taxonomy (NCBI): domain Eukaryota; kingdom Metazoa; phylum Chordata; class Mammalia; order Chiroptera; family Emballonuridae; genus Saccopteryx; species Saccopteryx leptura. The sequence continues at coordinate 142,338,338 of NC_089503.1, read as the reverse complement.
AAAAATCTACAATGGCTTCCTGTTTCTTTGGCTTTAGTTATACATTTTTTGTTTGGCTTTCTTAGCTTTTCATCATATGATAGCAATTTTATTTCCCAGTAATTTCCAGCAAGATTCCTTAAGAGTTTGCTTCCTTTCATGCATTCTGCTTTTACTTCCAACTCCTTGCTTCTGCTTATATTGCTTTTCAGCATTTGTAAAAGCTTCTCTCTTCTTCTCCATCTACCCAGTCATTTTTTCTCCTACATAAAGCTTTCCTCAGCTACTCTAGATGATACAGATTTCCCCCCCTACTTTCAGTTCAGAACTTAGCTCTTTTACATATTTTTTGTAAACTCCTTTAGGATAATCCAGATTATTTTTTAAACCCAAAGAGGTTTCTATGTGTTCAAGTCCCTAAACTTAGACCTATGCATTCAAGTCCCTGAAATTAATCCCAGGTCATGTGCAGCATGACATTCCTCTAAAGGTTGATACTGAGTGTTGATAGGGACCACTGGGTCTATTTCAGTGAATTTTAAATAAAATTACTCATCTTCTCTGTACCAGAAAGTCTAGCAGTTACATGTTTTTCTCTTTTAGAAAACTATGTAAATGTATGCCCCCAATTGACGCATCCACAGCAGTTTAGTGTCTTACAAAATGATGACAATGTACAAAATAAAAGAACACACCCTTAAATAGAAATTTCTCAGATTGTCAATGAGATGAAGCAGCTTCACAAGCAGAGTCCTCGAATGGCAAGCCTCCAAACCCTTTGCAGATATAAGTTAGGACATTTGAGAGGTCACATAGCAAGAGAGAAGCCTCATTCAATCATTTTCCAAACAGGATTTTAGTTCCTTCTCCAAGTAGTGTGAGATGCATATTCAATTCTTTTCATATGAATATGGAAAGCCTTCAATGCTAACTTTTTAAAAGAGGCCACATATCTGGTAACCTCACAAATATGCTGACACCTCACAACTCTATTAGTCAAGTACAGCCTCTACCTCTGTGTTCCCTAGCTGCACTTCTCCTAAGTCTTGTTCATTTTTCATAGATACTAAAGTCTGCCAAGTGGAATAATCAACAATATAAAGGCCACACGCTCACTCACTGCTTCATTTTAGTTCAGCTATGTAATTAGCAGATAATTTATATAAAGTATCTATCAGAAATACTCCTACAAATGGAGGGATTCAGCTGGTTCGCATGGGTTTGGCAGAACCAAAACCTAATTTTCTGTTGAGTTGGTGAACCGGTTGTTAAAATGGCACTTGTCATCAGGGTTCTCTCTAAGGTGGGTGCCTGGGCAGCCACCCAATGTGGAAATCACAAATTTACATTCCTTACTCTTTTTTAATGTTCATCTGCACAACAGTGTATTCTAAGTGCCTGTAGTAATGTTCATTCTTTCCATAGATGAAAAAAATTGCAAGCAAAAATGCCAATCAAGAAGCAATATGGAAATAACTTAAATAATAGTTTAATTGTTTTTTTTGTCAAGTATTATTTAATATTTTTTCAATAATGTTTCAAATTCTTTCTTATAATATAGTTTTGTGTACCTCTTTTATTACTCTTATTTAAGTATTAAACTCATGAAATAATAAACTACCTTTCAGTAAGTCTTTTTTTATACTTATAATGGTCATTAGGACAGAGAACCAGTTGTTAAATTATTTGAATCCCACCACTGCTCCTAAAGGTATTCAAACTTTAGAATAAACATGAGTTAAACACAATGCTAAGATTTTCAGGAAAAAGATAACCTTTAATAAATTTCAGTAAAACAATAAAACCCTAGAGTTTGAAACAAGTGAGACTGCTTGGTGAAACTGCTTTTGCTGGAAGAGGCTGAAGGATCAAGAATATTTTGCAACAAATATGCTTGTGCACATGATTCTGAATGTCTAGATAGAAGCATTGTTTTCTCTCAAATCTGCAGAGAGAGCTGTGGTCTCCTAGTCACTGTAGAAAAAGGGGCCATGTGTTATGTTGCAGATGGTCAATTTCCTCTGGTCACATTCACTCACTGTATATTGGAAAGCAAAGGGAAGTGTGAAATGATTTGATAGAAAATGCTTTTTCATACAGGAATAGTGGATTATTTATTTTTGAAAGGTCAGTTAGGAAATGGTATAATGAATTGTAGAGTAAGACATATGAAAATGAGTTGAAGTCATGAACTCTAGCAGGGAGTCTCAGTTTTAAAAAATCACTCAAAGACCTACAGTAAATATTCTGTTAGATGGAATGGTTAGAGAATTAGGTCCTCTCAATAAATATATGTTGCAGGCCCTGGACAGTTGGCTCAGTGGTAGAGCATTGGCCTGTTGTGTAAATGTCCTGGGTTTGATTCCTCGTCAGAGCACACAGGAGAAGGGCCCATTTGCTTCTCTACCCCTCCTTGTCTTGGTTCTCTCTCTCTCTCTCTCTCTCTTCCCCTCCAGCCATGGCTCGATTGGAGCGAGTTGATCCCAGTGGCTAAGGATTGGTCCACAGCCTCTGCCTCAGGCGCTAAGAAGAGTTCCATTACTTACAGAGCAATACCCTAGATGGTCAGAGCATCGCCCCTCAGTGGGCTTGTCCACTGGATCCTGGTTAGGGTGCATGCAAGAGCTGTCTTTCTGTGTTCCCTCTTCTTACTGAATAAAAAAAAATGTTGCAATCAAGTCAGTTAAGTCTCCATTGTGATGTCTACATCATACCTAGATTTTAAATCTTTGGTAATTAGGGTTCTGTGAAGTAACAACCTGATTTCACATCCTGACCACAGCCCTTACCAAATGTATTGATTAAGTTATTCATTCTTACTACACCTAAATTTTTTATATCTGGAAAATGGAGATAAATCTGGGTTAAATCCATGCTAGTACTTCCATTTCTAGCCAAAATGAAGTTTTTCCTCTTGCCTCACATGAATAAAAATATAAAATATAGAAAGTATTGGTTTCTATGATATTGGATATTAGACAATGGATGATGATTCCTGGGCTATGAAAAATGAATGAGGTGAGTCTTCTGACTACCCAGCTTACTACCTGGAGAAAGGTTATTTGGTCATGGGACAGAGAGAGAAAATCAGGTGTAGTCCAGCAGAATCCCTGAGTTGAGAGACAGAGCTGAGCATCTAGGAACACTAAGGCAGCTGGAGTTCATAAGATACGGTGAAGAAAGAGTCACATAGAAAGAGGACTCCAGAGAACTGCACAGGGTCCACCGTCAAGTTCAGTGGTATATTGAACAGCATATACATATGATGAAAAAAAATTGAGAGGGGGGGAAATCATCCACAGGATTAGAAGGAACAATACCCACCATTCCCACAGCATGAAAGAGTTCCTGTTCCCCACAGCTGGGGTGGAAAACTTTGTAAGTCATATGAACTTGAGAAAGCACTGAGAAGGGTCTGACCTCAGTAGTAGAGAATTACTACTAAACTAAGTATGGCTCTGATACAGAATAACAAAGCTTAAAAGACAGATTTGAAAAAATTAAAATGTTTCCAAATAACTGTGTCCCATAATAAAACATAATATTTCTAGAAATACAAAAATAGCCAAATTTAGAAAAGAAAATTTTATAATCCCTAACATCTAATAAAAAATTATGAGGTATAAAACAAGAAAGGAAAACATGTCCCATAATGAGAAGAAAACTCAACCATAACTGACCCACAACTGATACAGATGTTACAGTTAGCAGACAAAGATTTCAGTAAGTTATTATAACTGTATTCTGTATATTCAAGAAGTTGAGATAAGAAAACATAAAAAAACTAGATAAAAAATTTAAAGATAAAAACTACAATATTTTAAATGAAAAAATAAACTGGATAAAATAAATTTCAGATTAAATATGGCAGAAGCAAAGAATAGTGAACTTAAAGATATAGCCATAAAAACTATTCAAAATTAAACACAAAGAGATAAAATAATCCAAAGAAGTAAAATGAATATTAGTGAGTTGTAGAACAGTATCAGGTGGACTAATAGATGTGTAATTAGAGTCTCTGAAAGAGAGGAGAGTGATAGAAAAATATTTGAATAATGGTACTCTCTCCCAAATTTGATGAAAACAATATACCCATACAACCTACAAGTTACACAAAATCCAACACACGAACACACATATCCCCACAAAAACAAGTGAAAAAAGACTATATGTACTAAGGCACATCATAAAATCTCTCTAAAACAGTAATAAAGAAAAATGTTTTTTAAAAAACAGAGAAAACAGATGTGCTGCAAACAGAAGAATAAATAAAAGGAATACAGCAGATTTTTAAAAAAATAAGAAACAATGCAAAAAGACAACAAAGTTGGAAAATAATTACCTAATTTTAAAATTTATTATAAACTTCATTAATTATAACAGGGTGGCACTGACAAAGATATACAAAGATATCAATGCAACAGCTAGAATTCAGAAATAGCTACACACACATATGGAAAACTGATTTTTTAAAAAGGTAATTTAATGGAGAAAGGATATCCTTTTAACAAGTGGTGCTGGAAAAACTACAAATTTATATGTAATAAATAAATTTTTAATCATACCATAGAAAAATTAACTCAACTGAATCACAGACTAAAAGTAAAACTACCGTAAATAATAAAAAGGTATCATTTAGAAGAAAAGAGGAGAATATCTATGTGACCTTGGGTTGGTTGATGATTTCTTAGGTATAACACCAAAAGTATTATTCATATATAAAAAATTGATAAATTAGACTTTAGGCAATTTAAAACTTTGAACCTTTTTATAGACGCTCTTAAGAAAATAAAAGTAAGAGATAGATTGGAAGAAATTATTTCAATTCACATATTTGATTAAGAATTTGTATCTAGATTATATAAAGAATTCTCAAAATTAATAAGAATTCAAATTATTCATTTTAAAAACACTGGCAAAAATTTTGCACAGATATACTACACCAAGGAAGATATATAGATGGCAAATAAGCACATGAAAACATGCTCAGCATCATTAGTCACAAGACAAGAATTAAAACTCCAGTGTGATACTACTATACAACTAATAGAATGGTTAAAATTAAAATGTGTGGCCATACCAAATGTTAGTAAGAATTTTGAGAAACTAGCAGCTCTCATATAGTGCTGATAGGAATGTAAAATGATGCAACCACTTGGAAATACAGTTTGGCAATTTCTTAAAAAGCCAAACATATATTATTTCGCTCTTGGGTAGTTATAAGAGAAATGGCCTGACCTGTGGTGGCGCAGTGGATAAAGCGTCGACCTGGAAATGCTGAGGTCGCCGGTTCGAAACCCTGGGCTTGCCTGGTCAAGGCACATAAGGGAGTTGATGCTTCCAGCTCCTCCCCCCTTTTCTCTCTCTGTCTCTCCTCTTTCTCTCTCTGTCTCTCCCTTTCCTCTCTAAAATGAATAAATAAAAAATAAATAAAAATTAAAAAAAATATTGTATTTGTTAAAAAAAAAAAAAAAAAAGAGAAATGAATGTATGAGTCTTAAAAAGACTTGTATAGAAATGTTCACAACCCCAAACTGGAAACAAATCAAATGTTCATCAACAGGTAATAAAAAAACAAATGGTGATACAGTGATCAGTTGGAGCAATATATCAAAGCTTGGAAGGAGGCAATGCCAGTTAGTAAAAGGAGCTTTGACTGGAAATCAGAGGTCTTGAATTGTAATCCTGATTCTTACTCTATCTGTGAACTCAGATAAACAAGTTAACTTGCCAGACCAGGCGGTGGTGCAGTGGATAGAGCCACGAATGGGACGCAGAGGACCCAGGTTCAAAACCCGGAGGTCGCCAGCTTGAGTGAGGGCTCATCTGGTTTGATCAAGGCTCACCAGCTTGAGCCCGAGGTCGCTGGCTTGAGCAAGGGGGTCACTGGCTTTGCTGTAGCCCCATAGTCAAGGCACATATGAGAAAGCAAACAATGAACAACTAAGGTATTGCAACGAAGAATTGATGCTTCTTATCTCTCTCCCTTCCTGTCTGTCTCTCTCTGTCTCTCTCTCTGTCTGTCACACACAAAAAAACAAACAAAAAATCCCCACAAAAAGATAGGTTAACTCAGTGTTTTTCAACCAGTGTGCCACGGCACACTAGTGTGCCATGAGACATGGTCAGGTGTGCCGTGGGGAAACTAAACATGGGTCCCCAAACTACGGCCCGCGTGCCGGATACGGCTCGTGGAGGTTATTTATCCGGCCCGCCACCAGCCGCCTCCATCCGAACATAAACATTCCTCTCACAATCCCTCCAGCTATCAGCGACAGGAAGAGTGGAGGCACAGGGAACGCTCACTGACCAATCACCTTCTGGGATTCATCCTGACCACTAGCGATGAACCAATAGTTGGCCGCCTCTCATCCACACCCAGGAAGGTCTCCGCTCGGGCTGCCGCACACTTGTCATTGTGTGGCCGCAGTGAGTAGTTGAAGCTGCTACTCCTCCCCATAGTCCCGATTTCTAATCCTGGTCAAGACTGGAAGTAAATGTTGCCACCACTAGATGAAGCCTCAGCCTCAGCTGGTTATGTCTATCCTGATAGTGTATATAGATATCTGACCTTTTTCTTTTTAAAAGAGGCCCCCACAGAGGGTGATATACAATGCATCACAATGTTATCTATATCGTATATAGCCTCCTGAAGGGTCATGTTCTTAAAGAGCTCAAATCTCTATATACACCATCAAAACAGACAGAATCAAGGCCCCTGCACCCAGCTGACCATGGGATTTGAACCCACAACCTCAGTGAGAACTCTAGTATTTATCAAAATCCTTACCTAGAAAGCAAACTTCTCAATCTGACAGTAGAGATGCTCTGAGGACTTATGATGGTACACATGTACTCAACATTTTCTAAAATTGATTTTGTCCAGTCTCTATATAGAGAGAGTATTTGCCAAATTGATTTGAACCCACAACCTTGATGAAAGCTCCAGTATCTATTAGCGGGACTATATATATGAGGGGTTACATGGGACTGTATATGAGGGGATGTTACGTGGGACTGTATATGAGGGGATGTTACGTGGGACTGTATATGAGGGGATGTTACGTGGGACTGTATTTATAAGGGGATGTTATGTGGGACTGTATATATGAGGGAGTTACCCTTTTTATTTAACTTTTTTTTAATAAATGTAACTTATTTAAACTTTAAATAAATTCTAACAGTTAGAGTGTCATTTTGTGTTATTTTGGTAGGTGGTGTTGACCCAGGATTTTGTAAATGTAAAAAATGTGCCGTGGTTCAAAAAAGGTTGAAAATCACTGGGTTAACTTATCTGGACACCATCTGTGTCCAGATGTAGAAACATTTATTTTTATTCTAAAAGGTTTCTAATTCTCTCACTCAGAAAAAAAAATACAACTAAAGTTTAAAAAACTAAAGTAAGTTAGAGGATCTCATAAGAAGGATAAATCTAATCACAATGATATTTGTATGAAACAAAATTTACAAAAGAATATAAATCCTCAAAATCACAGAAGTACCTGACCTGTGGTGGCACAGTGGGTAAAACGTCAACCTAGAACGCTGAGGTTGCTGGTTCAAAACCCTGGGCTTCCCCGGTCAAGACACATATGGGAGTTGATGTTTTCTGCTCCTCCCCCCCCTTCTCTCTCTGTCTCTCCCTCTCTCTCTGTCCCCTCTCTCTAAAATGAATAAATAAAATAAAATAATTAATAAAAAAAATCACAGAAGCTACTTTTATCTTTATGATCAAACTTTTGTAATTCCATAGTTGAGCTAGCATCAAACCAATTTTGACATGGTAGTTGAAAGATAATTGGCAATCCAGAAAGTTCCATACCCATAGAATATTTTACATGTTGGCTGAAATTTGGAGTGGTGCCAAACTCTTTAGGCTATGTAAAGAAATGTTTTAAACCAGGATTGTTTTCTGATGCAAGAGTTAAAATGAGTAATTTTAGTTATGTTTAAAGGAATGGGTTACATTTGAAATTTCTACTTAAATGAACGTGTATATACCTATCCACACATCAACTGACGCATAGGGAATCTCATTGCTTATTTTTGTCCTGGTAATGGGAATAAGCACTATTCCAATTTAGCTCATGCCTTATTATCCCTCTGAAATCTTTCATGATTTTATTTGAAATGTCTTCACAGTAAAAATTCTTTTTTTCTTTTGGCTGTCAAAAATAAACTATTCTAACATGAGCATAATCCCCTACTCTAACATGAGCATAATCCCCTGTAAGCAAAAAAATTCACGCTTTTAACGCTTACAATCACACTCTTGCACACCCAGGTCTTTTCTGACAGCTTGCAAAAATCTCTACTCGCCTTTTCACGCAGCCTTCACAGTTACAAAGCTGAAATTTCTTTGGCTATTTCCTCCCATGTTTATATAAATCAGCTTTTCAAAGGGTTTTATACAAAATGGCTTAGATACCCCTAAGAAAAACACGCATTTCTTTTCATTACCTGGATATTGGCCAAGATTTTTAAATCTCCATTTACCAATTAAACAGAGCTCTCAAGTGTGCTACGTATCAGCAAATCAAAGATGCTTTTGATGGAGATTCACTTTTTTTACTTCAAAAAACTCATATCATCATCGCATTTTCTTCTGCCCTTGTCCACAGTTATTTGATACCCATTGAAAGAACTACTCCTGTACTCCCTTTGATGAATCTCTGACTCATGTCTGGTGTCTGATGGAATATACACAATGCAAACCTACTCCTTCACCTTTATTCTTTATAAGCCTTGTAACAACATAGTAGGTGAATACTAAAATTTCCTACTTTTCAGGGACGGTTCGTTCCTAAAACAAGTTTACTTAATGTCTTAAGTTGGTTTCTCCACAAGCAGATTCTGAGCTGGGAATCTGTGTGTAAGTGATTTATTGAAGATATGCAAGAGAAACTTGTCAAGGAATTCAGGAAGCAAAGTAGGGGAAGGAGTGTGATTCTAGACAAAGTGTTATGGAGGCTTCAAGTTTATGCTGTACAGGAACTTGGGAGTATTGTATACACCTCAAAGTATTTCTCTGAGATCAGGGGGCTGGACCATTGGCTAAGGATGGGTTGGGAGATATAAAACTCTAGACACTTTCAGCTCTCTAAATTATCCCATCAGAAAGGGATGTCCCCAAGGGAGTCCCTCAAAGCAAATCAAAGTGCAGGCCATTAAAAGCAAAAGCACGCAGAAGCCAGGGAAGGGACAGACAGAAACACTAAAAGGATCCTGGGCACATGACCAGTTCTTAACATTCAATGAGCACCTGCTCTGTGCTGGTAGTGTTAGATGATGGGGATAAGTTGGTGGCAAGTAATCTACTGAACATTCTAGCTAAGTTTAAAATGGGGCTGAAAAAAAAAAAAGACTCTTAAGCCAATATTCACACAAATGAATAGAACACTACAAACTGTAAATGCTTTGAAAAAAAAAGTTACGAGAACATTTATTAGAGGGATTTGACTTAGTCTTGTGTTCAACAAATGTTTTTCCAAGGAAATGACTCAGTATGCAGCGATTTGGTTTCCTGGCTGCATGAAGAAAACCCACATTGTAGTTGTTAGTGTTTTTGCTAGGTAAAAGCAATTTGCACGCTTTTAGGTGTCCTAAAGTAATTCCCAAAGTCATGATAAACCCTATGAAAAGCCTTTAAATAGTAAATCAGTGGAAAGGAGATAAGAAAAGGGTATTTATATTGGGTAAACTAGAGAATATTCCACAGTCCAATCTTTATATAAGCATCACAATGCAACCCGACAGCCAAAATAAGAAAGTCATACACACACATGCGCAACCAAGGGTCAGGTTTTGGTAGCAAGGGAAATTTTCTCACTAAGAATAATGATAGAAATTTCTACGTGGTGAGACAATATGTAGGAACCAGATTAGGTGCTCTATATTCATTATCTGGTTAGATCCTAATACACAGCCCATGAGATAGGTACTATCTTTATCCCAACTTTGCAGAAAGAAAAAATAGGATGAGAGAGTTTAAGAAATTTGCCTAAGGCCATACAGATACAAACCAATTGAATGGGATTGGAATGTAATCTGTCTGAATTCCATGCTGAACCATAACCAGTTTGTTAGGCTAATTTAAAAAGCAGTAGCCACTTATTTGAATATTCTCACTGGAAAGATAAATACAGGCTGTGGCAGCTTAAATCCAGCAGGGTTCTAGCTAATCATCCACCTTAGCCATAAGACTGGCTAGCTAGCTAATAAGCCCACTTTCCAAACAATGCAAACAATGTGGTTTCACTAAGGAGTCAGCTGGGACCCCTGGATCTGTCAATGTGCTTCCTGTGGCCTTGTAGGCAAGCATATTGTAGCCTCAAAACACATATCTTCACCCATTATTTCCAATATGTTCATCAGGGAATGTATAGAGTCAATGCCTGAAGGTCGGTTCCAGAGATCCACTAGATCTTTTTTTCTTTTGACAGAGACAAAGAAAAAGTCAGAGAGAGGGACCGATAGGGACAGATAGACCCAGGAAGGGAGAGATGAGAAGCATCAATTCTTTGTTGCAGCTCCTTAGTTTTCAGTGATTGCTTTCTCATACGTGCCTTGAGCTGGGGGCTATAGCAGAGCGAGTGACCCCTTGTTCCAGCCAGTGACCTTGGGTTCAAGCTAGCAATCTTGGGCTTCAAGCCAGCGACCTTTGGGCTCAAGCCAGTGACCATGGGCTCATATCTATGATCCCACACTGAAGCCAGTGACCCCTTATTCAAGCTGGTGAGCCCATGCTCAAGTTGGATGAGCCCGTGCTTAAGTCAGCGACCTCGGAGTTTCAAAGCTGGGTCCTCCATGTCCCAGTCTGAAGCTTTATCCACTGCACCACTGCCTGGTCAGGCGAGATCCACTAGTTTTTGACAACTAGAGTCATCACCAGCAAGAATATGTCTTTTATCACAGCACAAAACATAGCTTGTGAGGTCACTTACTCAGTGCTTTCCATAAGCAGTTAAGAAATGTGAATTTAGACCCTGGCCAGTTGGCTCAGAGGTAGAGCATTGGCCCAGCATGTGGATGTCCCAGGTTCAATTCCTAGTCAGGGCACACAGGAGAAGCACCCATCTGCTTCTTTATCTCTTCCTCTTCTCTCTCTTTCTCTCTCTTCTCCCCTCCTGCAGCCATGGCTTGAATGGTTTGAGCAATTTGGCCCTGGGTACTGAGGATGGCTTCATGGCCTCATCTCAGGTGCTGAAATAGCTTGGCTGCTAAGCAATTGAACAGCAGCCCCAGATGGGCAAAGCATCATCCTGTAGGGGGCTTGCAAGGTAGATCCTGATTTGGGCACATGTGGGGGTCTGTCTCTGCCTCCCTGCCTCTCACTAAATAAATAAGCTAAAATATGTGAATTTTACATCATGAGTCTATCATCCATTAATTACAATGGGACAATAAACTGGCTTTGTTCTTTCTTATATGGTAACTCTTAGAGCTTGGTAGTGACACTGATACTAAGAATCCAGAGGTTATATGAAGGCTCAACAGGAGGGAACACCAAAGTCGGCCGGTGAGGTCCCTGGTAGGTGCTAGCACAGGAAGAATGTATGATCTTTGGCCACACTTGATGAAGCAGTGCTTCCTAACCCTACTCAAGAATTACAGGGAACTCTGGTCAAAACACAGATTTGCAGCTCTAGGGCAAAGCTACTGAACCTGCTGGAGCAGGTGCCTGGAAACTGGCATTTTAACATTGGCCCTAGGCGATTTCCACTGTTAGGTAATTCTGGAAAACATTGAGAGTAACCATTCTTCATCCTATATACACTTCCAGTCTTTATGGTGTCAATGTAAAAATTCTCTATATTTTATTTGAGTGGAACAACCCTTTCTGAAGCCATGTGTGTGTGTGCAGGGTGTGTGTGTGCCTATGCATGTGCAGGTGCGTGCACATGCATAAACATAAACAGAACGGTTTATGCTACCAATCCAAGAACTAGTGATAGGATCATCCCTTCCATATCACCATGCCTCCTCCAGGTTCCAGAATGCACACCTTCTTCTGTGTGCCTCAAGAAGTAAAGTGTCGTAGCAGCTCACAGAGTCTCAGCTAATTTTCAAATGAGAGGCAGGCATCCTTTCGTGTACAATCATGACAATACACAGGTGAGCAGCGACAGCAGAGTAGCCTTTAGTCCAGGGGTCCCCAAACTACTGCCCGCGGGCCACATGCGGCCCCCTGAGGCCATTTATCCGGCCCCTGCCGCACTTCCGGAAGGGGCACCTCTTTCATTGGTGGTCAGTGAGAGGAGCATAGTTCCCATTGAAATACTGGTCAGTTGGTTGATTTAAATTTATTTGTTCTTTATTTTAAATATTGTATTTGTTCCCGTTTTTTTTTTTTTTTTACTTTAAAATAAGATCTGTGCAGTGTGCATAGGGATTTGTTCATAGTTTTTTTTATAGTCTGGCCCTCCAATGGTCTGAGAGACAGTGAACTGTCCCCCTGTGTAAAAAGTTTGGGGACCCCTGCTTTAGTCACTGTGATGAGAATAGCTGCCTCTTCTTCAGGGCCAGCAGGCACTACTGGACTCAAGGCCAGAGGTATACAGGCACTGGCCCAGCTTCCACGTGCTCCCCACTTCTGACCACTGGCCGTGATTTGCATTCTCTTTGTTTGAACAGCTTCCTCTGTCCTTTGACTCCCTCCAATTCCCTGACTGATCTCCAGGGTAGCACCTCACGACTTCTCTTTCTCTTTATAGCACAGATATTCCTCATCAATACTCTTTTTTTTTTTTTTTTCTGAAGCTGGAAACGGGGAGAGACAGTCAGACAGACTCCCGAATGCGCCCGACCGGGATCCACCCGGCACGCCCACCAGGGGCGACGCTCTGCCCACCAGGGGGCCATGCTCTGCCCCTCTGGGGTGTCGCTCTGCCGCGACCAGAGCCACTCTAGCGCCTGGGGCAGAGGCCAAGGAGCCATCCCCAGCGCCCGCGCCATCTTTGCTCCAATGGAGCCTCAGCTGTGGGAGGGGAAGAGAGAGACAGAGAGGAAGGAGAGGGGGAGAGGTGGAGAAGCAGATGGGCGCTTCTCCTGTGTGCCCTGGCCGGGAATTGAACCCAGGACTTCTGCACGCCAGGCCGATGCTCTACCACTGAGCCAACCGGCCAGGGCCATAAACACTCTATTTTCTTGTGTGTGTGTATGTGTGTATGTGGTGTGATGTATATTGTTCATGTCACAAACTCCTATACTACACTACCCTCATAGCCTCTCCGGGCTTTCCTGGTTGGGAAGAAATGGAAAAGAAAAACAAGAGAGAATATTTACTGTTTGTTTTCTTCTCTTCATGCCACAACAGCACTAGCTTTCTTTTTTTTTTAATTTAATTTAATTTTATTATTAAATTTAATGAAGTGACATTGATAAATCAGGGTACATATGTTGAGAGAAAACATCTCCAGATTATTTTGACATTTGATTGTGCTGTATACCCCTCCTCCAAAGTCAAATTGTCTTCTGTCACCTTATATCTGGTTTTCTTTGTGCCCCTCCCCTCCCCCACCCCCTATCTCCTTCCTCACCCCATCCCCCCTCTCCCCACTCCCCACCCCCGTTGCCATCACATTCTTGTTCATGTCTCTGAGTCTCATTTTTATGTCCCATCTATGTATGGATTCATATAGTTCTTAGTTTTTTCTGATTTACTTATTTCACTCAGTATAATGTTATCAAGTTCCATCCATGTTATTGTAAATGATCCAATGTCATCATTTCATATGGCTGAGTAGTATTCCATAGTATATATGTACCAAAGCTTTTTAATCCACTCGTCCTCTGACGGACACTTGGGCTGTTTCCAGATCTTCGCTATTGTGAACAATGCTGCTATAAACATGGGGGTGCATTTCTCCTTTTGGAGCCGTTCTATGGTGTTCTTGGGGTATATTCCTAAAAGTGGGATAGCTGGGTCAAAAGGCAGTTCGATTTTCAGTTTTTGGAGGAATCTCCATACTGTTTTCCACAGTGGCTGCACCAGTCTGCATTCCCACCAGCAGTGCAGGAGGGTTCCCTTTTCTCCACATCCTCGCCAGCACTTATTCTGTGTTGTTTTGTTGATGAGCGCGATTCTGGCTGGTGTGAGGTGATATCTCATTGTGGTTTTAATTTGCATTTCTCTAATGATTAGTAATGTTGAGCATTTTTTCATATGACTATTGGCCATCTGTGTGTCCTCTTTGAAGAAGTGTCTATTCATTTCTTTTGCCCATTTTTGGATTGGATTGTTTGTCTTCCTGGTGTTGAGATTTACAAGTTCTTTATAAATTTTGGTTATTAACCCCTTATCAGATGTATTGTCAAATATGTTCTCCCATTGTGTAGTTTGTCTTTTTATTTTGTTCTTAATGTCTTTAGCTGTGCAAAAGCTTTTTAGTTTGATATAGTCCCATTTGTTTATCCTGTCTTTTATTTCACTTTCCCGTGGAGATAAATCAGCAAATATATCACTGTGAGAGATGTCAGAGAGCTTACTGCCTGTTTTCTTCTAAGATGCTTATGGTTTCAAGCCTACATTTAAGTCTTTTATCCATTTTGAGTTTATTTTTGTGAGTGGTGTAAGCTGGTGATCTAGTTTCATTTTTTTGCAGGTAGCTGTCCAATTTTCCCAACACCATTTGTTAAAGAGGCTGTCTTTACTCCCTTGTATTTCCTTAACTCCTTTGTCAAATGTCAGCTGTCCATAGAGCTGTAGGTTTATTTCTCTGTTCTGTTCCATTGATCTATATGCCTGTTCTTATGCCAGTACCAGGCTGTTTTGTGTACAATGGCCTTGTAGTATAACTTGATATCAGGAAGTGTGATACCTCCCACTTTATTCTTCTTTTTTAAGATTGCTGAGGCTATTCATGTTCTTTTTTGGTTCCATGTAAATTTTTATAATATGTGATCTATATCTTTGAAGTATGTCATTGGTATTTTAATTGGTATTGCATTGAATTTATAGATTGCTTTGGGTAATATAGACATTTTAATGACGTTTATTCTTCCTATCCATGAGCACAATATATGCTTCCATTTTTTGTATCTTCCTTGATTTATTTTATCAATGCTTTGTAATTTTCCAAGTGCAAGTCTTTAGTCTCCTTGATTAAGTTTACTTCTAGGTACTTTATTTTTTTTTATTGTAATAGTGAAGAGGATTGTTTCCTTAATTTCTCTTTCTGACTGTTCATTGTTGGCGTATAAAAATGCCTCTGATTTCTGAGAACTGATTTTATATCCTGCCACTTTGCTGAATTCATTTATCAGGTCCAGTAGTTTTTTGAATGAGACTTTAGGGTTTTCTATATACAATATCATATCATCTGCAAATAATGATAGTTTTACTTCTTCTTTTCCAACTTGAATGCCTTTTATTTCTTCATCTTGTCTGATTGCTGTGGCTAGGACTTCCAGGACTATGTTAAATAAGAGTGGTGAAAGGGGGCACCCCTGCCTTGTTCCTGATCTAAAGGGGATTGCTTTTAATTTTTGCCCATTGAGTATGATGTTGGCTGTGGGTTTCTCATAGATGGCTTTTATCATGTTGAGGTAAGTTCCCTGTATTCCCACTTTGCTGAGAGTTTTGATCATGAATGGATGCTGAATTTTATCAAATGCTTTTTCTGCATCTACTTAAATTAACATATAGTTTTTCTCCTTCTTTTTGTTTATGTGATGAATCACATTGATTGATTTAGGAATATTGTACCAGCCTTGCCTCCCCAAAATAAATCCCACTTGATCATGGTGTATGAATTTTTCCCATATATTGTTGGATCTGGTTTGCTAATATTTTGTTGAGGATTTTACCATCTATATTCATTAGAGATATTGGCCTATAATTTTCTTTCTTTGTATTGTCTCTGCCTGGTTTTGGAATCAGAATTATGCTCTCCTCATAAAAAGAGCTTGGAAGTCTTCCTTCCTCTTGAATTTTTTGAAATAGTTTGAGAAGGATAGAAGTTAGTTCTTCTTTGAATATTTGGTAGAATTCAGTTGTGAAGCCATCAGGCCCCGGACTTTTTTTTGTTGGGAGTTTTTTTCTTTTTTTCTTTTTTTTTTCATTTTTCCGAAGCTGGAAACAGGGAGGCAGTCAGACAGACTCCCGTATGCGCCTGACCGGGATCCACCCGGCATGCCCACCAGGGGGCGATGTTCTGCCCCTCTGGGGGGTCGCTCTGTTGCATCCAGAGCCATTCTTGTGCCTGAGGCAGAGGCCACAGAGCCATGCCCAGCGCCCAGGCCATCTTTTGCTCCAACGGAGCCTTGGCTGCGGGAGGGAAAGAGAGAGACAGAGAAGAAGGAGAGGGGGAGGGGTGGAGAAGCAGATGGGTGCTTCTCCTGTGTGCCTGGCCTGGAATCGAACCCGGGACTCCTGCACGCCAGGCTGACGCTCTACCGCTGAGCCAACCGGCCAGGGCCGGGAGTTTTTTGATAACTGTTTTGATCTCATTTGGTGTAATCAGTCTGTTTAGGTTTTCTGATTCTTCCAGATTGATTTTTGGAAGATTGTATGTTACAAGGAATTTGTCCATTTAATCTAAGTTGTCTAGTTTTTTGGCATACAGTTCTTCATAGTATTTTCTTACAATATTTTGTATTTCTGTTGTGTCAGTTGTTATTTCTCCACTCTCATTTCTAATTTTATTTATATGAGTCCTCTCTCTCTTTTTCTTGGTGAGTCTAGTTAAAGGTTCATCAATCTTGTTTACCTTTTCAAAGAACCAGCTCCTAGTTTCATTGATCCTCTGTATTGTTTCTTTAGCCTCTATGTCATTTATTTCTGCTCTGATCTTTATTATTTCCTTCCTTCTACTACATTTGGGCTCTACTTGCTGTTCTTTTTCTAGTTCTTTTAGATGCAGGGTTAAGTTGTTTATTTGAGCTTTTTCTAGCTTCTTAAAGTGTGCCTGTAGTGCTATGAACTTCCCTCTCAGTACTGCTTTTGCTGTGTCCCATAAATTTTGAGTTGTTGTATGCTCATTGTCATTCATTTCTAGGAATTTTTTTATTTCTTCTTTGATCTCATTCTTAATCCATTTGTTATTTATTTATTTTTTTTAGAAGAAAAGCCTTTTATTTATTTTTTAAAATTTATTTATTTATTCATTCATTTTAGAGAGGAGAGGGAGAGACAGAGAGAGACAGAGAGAGACAGAGAGAGAGCAGGGGGAGGAGCTGGAAGCATCAAATCCCATATGTGCCTTGACCAGGCAAGCCCAGGGTTTCGAACCGGCGACCTCAGCATTTCCAGGTCAACACTTTATCCACTGCGCCACCACAGGTCAGGCCCATTTGTTATTTAACAACCTGCTATTTAGTTTCCATGTGTTTGAGAATTTTTGAGCTTTTCCGTTGTGGTTCATTTCTAGTTTCATGCTGTTGTGATCGGAGAAAGTGCTTGGTATGATTTCAATCTTCTTAAATTTGCTGAGACCACTTTTGTGCCCTAACATGTGGTCTATTCTAGAGAATGTACCATGAGCACTTGAAAAGAATGTATATTCTGCTGCTTTAGGGTGAAAGGTTCTGAAGATATCTATTAAATCGAGTTGATCTAGTGTGTCCAATAAGTCTGCTGTTTCTTTGTTAATTTTCTTTCTTGAGGATCTACTAGTGATGTTAGAGGGGTATTGAAAACCCCTACTATTATAATTGCTGTTGATCTCACCCTCTAAATCCATCAAAGTCTGCTTTATATATTTAGGTGCTCCTATATTAGGTGCATAGATATTTATAATAGTTATATCTTCCTGTTGGATTACTCCTTTTATCATTATGTAGTGGCCTTCTTTATCTCTTACTATATCCTTTGTTTTAAAGTCCAATTTGTCCTATATAAGTATTGCTACACCAGCTTTTTTTTCATTTCCATTTGCATAAAATGTTTTTTTCCCATCCTTTTACCTTCAATCTATGTGTATCTTTTGTTCTAAGGTGTGTCTCTTGTAGATAGCATATGTACAGGTCCTGTTTTCTTATCCACGCAGCTGCCCTGTGTCTTTTGATTGGATCATTTAATCCATTTACATTTATGGTTATTATTGATATGTAGTTGTTTATTGCCATTTTATTCTTTAAAGCTGTATTCTTTTTTTGTTATATTCTTTTCCCACTTTGATCTGTTTACAACAGGCCCCTTAACATTTCCTGAAGCATTGGTTTGGTTGTAATGAATTCCTTGAGTTGTTTTTTGTCTGGGAAGCTTTTTATTTCTCCTTCGATTTTAAACGATAGCCTTGCTAGATAAAGTAGTCTTGGTTGTAGGTTCTTGTTCTGCATTACTTTGAATATTTCTTGCCATTCCCTTCTGGCCTCAAGTGTTTCTGTTGAGAAGTCAGATGTCATCCTATGGGGGCTCCTTTGTAGGTGATAGCTTTTTTTTCTTTTGCAGCTTTTAATATTTTCTCTTTATCACTTAGCTTTGGTATTTTAATTATGATGTGTCTTGGTGTACGTTTCTTTGGGTTTCTCTTTAATGGAGTCCTCTGTGCTTCTTGAACTTGTGAGAGTTTCTTCTGCATTAATTTAGGGAAATTTTCAGCTATGATATGATTGAACAAAGTCTCTATCCCTTGTTCTTCTTCTTCTTCAGGAACCCCTATGATGTGGATGTTATTTTTCTTCATGTTGTCACAGAGCTCTCTAAGAGTTTCCTCAGACTTTTTGAGTCTCTTTTCTTTTTTCTTCTCTGCTTTCATGCCTTTATTCCAGTTGTCCTCCAACTTGCTGATTCGATCCTCAGCTCTATCTATCCTGTTTTTAATTCCTTCCATTGTGGTTTTTATTTCTGATATTGTATTTATCATCTCCGACTGATTCTTTTTTATACTTGCTATTTCTTTATTTAGGTGTTCATAATGACCATCCATTGTTGTTCTAAGATCCCTAAGCATCCTTACAATCATCATTTTGAACTCCGCATCTGGAAGTTTGATTATTTCCATATCACTCATTTCATCTCCTGAAGATTTCTCTTGTGGTTTCATTTGGATTGCACTTTTTTGTCTTCTCATTGTGTTTGGGTATTTTGTTTGTAGAGTTGGTTGAGTCTAGGCTTGGTATTGTCTGCCTCCAGTTTTCAGTTGTGTTATTTCTAGGTCTTCTTGGGTTGGTATCAGCTATTATTTGTAATCCACTTTCGGATTTGGGCAGCTTTGAAGTCTTGATTTGCTTGTTTTCTTAACAGGTGATAGTCTTGTTTACTGATCTCAGCAGGGGGCTTCCTTGAAACTATTCAATATATCCAGGAATGGGATGGGTGTAACCTGAGACTCTGAAGGCCTCTTCCACCAACTAATCTCTCTGGAGGCAGGGTGTTTTCTCAACTTCAGTAGGGGGAGGTGTATCTCAGATCTCCATGGAGACCTGAATTACTGGCCCTCCTCCCCACTTCTTGTTTTCAGCTGTGTCTTGTTGCACTGATTGGAGCTGGAGAGATGTCTGGAGATCTCTGATCCAGAAGCAATTCAGTCCTGTTTTGTGGAAGGATCAGTCCCTCCCCCAGCTATGGCCACCTTCAGCATGGATGAGTCAGCTTTTTTTTTTTTTAGGTCGTCTCCTGCATTCCTTAGCCCCTCACAGTCTTTCCCTCTCTGTCTCCTTTGCACTTGGGAGATAAGCTGGTGTTTTTAACACACCTCACTCCCTGATTGCCAGGCAAGTGGCTGTGAGCAGTATTTTCTGCTCTTTTCCCTGGAGTGAGATCCCCTCTGGGCTCTCAGCCTCACCCCCCCCCCCCCCGTTTCTGTAAGCAGGGGAGATTCAGATGCTCCCTACCAGGTTTGTTGTGGCTTCTTCTTTGCTCCTTGGTTTTTGAGAGCTATTCTTGTAGTCCAGGGTTGGTTTTTCACGCTGATTTTTCCTAAGTTGATTTGTATTTCAGTTTGGTGGTGGGAGCTGGGCATCTGTGCGTCCGCCTACTCTGCTGCCATCTTCAGGTCCATAGCTTTCCTTTTATACAATATTAAATCCTATTGTTCTGCCTGACATTTTGATCAGAAAATGCAGAAAAAAAAGGAATGGCCAAAGTTAAATATTTTGTGATCTTATCTTGGCATTTCTTCACTAGAATAGAAGCTCCCCAAAGACAGAAACTTCACCTGTTTTTTCTTGTGGTATTTTTAGTGTTTTGTTTGTATAACATGTGTTAATAAATATCTGTTGAATTAATGAATGAATGACTATGTTTTCAGACTTGACTCTCCTAACCTAATGCCTTTTTCATATGCATAACTTAACTATATTTTAAAGGCACAGATCAAGTCTTACCTCCTCCAAGAAGTCTTTCCTATCTCTGTTTTTCACTAAGCCCTTCGATACTTTTATCTATATCTCATACCTCCTTGTTTATTATTTTAATAATTTTAGCATATTTATTTATTTAAAGTATAGGATGTTTTCAACAACTTTACAATAAATACTGTAGTGAACTTCATTCAAGTTGTTACAAATCTCTCAAAGCACACCGATGGCATCATTGCAAAATCTAATTCAAGAAAAGTAATTTGGGTCAAAACAATACTCTCTGGATACACAGCTTTTGACTCTTTGACTTGTCATTATTCTCTTACTTTAACATGTGCCTTATTTCCTCCTCACTTCCTTCATGAACAAAGAATTGTGTGTTTTCCTCTACTGAGATGAGGGTGACTTAAGGCACACAGTAAATTCCCACTGATGACATGATTGATTTTAAAGACGTTAGGGTTATTTCAGAGACTCTAGTGTTCTTTTACATGGATAATTCTGTGGCAAACGTGTCCTTCTTAATTCACAGGAAGACTCTCTTGGTCTTATGTTGTGGTTTCAATGTTCTGTGGACAATAAAAGAAAATGTGTATGACTGTAAACACATGTGCTTTCCCATCGTCTGTCAGAATATCAATGATAATAAAGTCTAAGAAAATGATTAACTACACTTTAAGGGGAGTATTTTTATTTATTCTGAAATGTTACTTTTGACAATGGAAAAATTAAAATTGTGGAATGCTTGGGCTCTTGAACGTTCTTTTTCTTTTCAAAACTTTGTCTCAGCGCATAGCTGCTCTGGCTTTTCTTTGTTTGTTTGTTTGTTTTTTTTACTTTTTTTTTGGCCAGCAACTGAAAGAGAGAGAATACTTTTGCAACAGCATTTGTTTTCATTCAGCAATGAAAACATAAATGTTCAAATGACAGTGACAGCACAACTCAGGTCTGAAGCGGTAATTTTTCTTACATATCAATTTTTAATACAGAAAAATGAAACAAGGATGGGATTTCATACTAAACTCCAGTAAACTATGGAATCATTGAACAAAAGGAAGCAAAAATTAATGAAAGGAAAATAAGAGGGCATCATTATACAGAGAAGCCTGTTCTGATGAGAAAATGAGGCTTAGACTCTTTACCCCGAGACTCAGTGGTGCTGGTTGGAAATGAAATGAAGAGGGTATGTAGAGTACAGAACACAAGCACAGTTTCCTTTGACCACACATTCCTCAACTCAGAATTTTATATTCTTGAACTCTGGTGTTCTTGCCTGGTAAAGCAAGCACACATATGTTTTTTAATGGTTTCCATACAATTATAAAGTCATTAAGACTTGTTAAGCACTATTCTAATTGAGGATGCTTAGACATGTACTGCAATAAAGATTAAAAAAGGAATCACAGACATTTAAAGGACAGTAGCTTTTAAACATGAGTATTTTCTCAATTTTTTCATCATTTATTTTAATTTATTTATAAAAATAATACAGTTCTTGGCTTGAAAATATTAGAAGGAAGGATCATTTTGTAAGAATGTTCTAGCTTAAAAAACTTCATATATTTGTTGAACATGTCACCTCAACCCAGATGAAGTTTACAAGTATTTTGATTCTCCTAAGGTTCAGATAATTTCTAGGTGCTAGAACATGGGAAGGAAAATACTAGGTAGAAAGCATCATTCATGACAATAAGTGTTCGTTACACTGGGAGTGACCTTTTGATATTTTTTCCCATTAGGGTGTCTAGCCAGATCCTCAACTTGGCATCTGACAGAGTGATCCAGGACCATTAGCAAAAAAAAGCATGATTATCTTTTGGTCAATCTGGATAAAGGAAAAAAATTAAAAACAGGAGTCAACGACAAGCCATGGGCTTTGCATATTATAGCTAAAGAAACCCCTATTCAAACTCTGAGTTGCACAGAAAGTTACAGATAACTTTCTGCAGAAAGGATTTCTTGTTTTTATGTACAGTGAAAAAAAATTACTGTAATGATTTTTCTGATTAACATTAAAAGATACATTAAAAGAAAAAGAAAAAATACAAGTAAACTGATCCAAACCCAAGTCATAATATCTAGTACCTTAAGGGGAAGGAAAGTACCATATTTTCCCCATGTATAACATGCACCTCTTTTCAAAAAATTTGAGGTCTAAAAACTGGGTGCATCTTATACAGTGGTTGTAGATTTATTTTTACTTGCATTCCCCACTTTTCCACGCGGATGAAGAGTTGTATGAATTTTATGATGAATAAAACTTGAGTTCAATAACTTTATGTAATTTTTTTTTCAAATTTCAGGCCCCAAAATTAAGGTGCATCTTATACACAGGAGAGTCTTATACATGGGGGTAGATTCTAGTTTCTTCAATGTATTTGTATTATCGACTAGGGGAAAAAACACATAGGAGCAGTTTCCAATGTCTTTATTATTATGGAAATAATTATACCCGCAATGAAAATAAGCACTAGACACAGAGGCCAGGATCAGGATCCTCAGAGCACCTATGTAAAATGACACCACCAAGGAGGAGAGCTGATGAATACTGACTCTCTGTTAGAGTCAATTGTGTCTTGTTCCTTTATCTCTATATTTGTTTTACATTCACCTTCATATATAGTATTTCTTCTACCAGATTATGTGTCATAGCAGAGGAATGTGGCCATTTGGATGGTATAACAGTTAGCTTATAAGCTAGGCTTCTGTAACAAAGATCCAAAAATAGGACAGAAGTGAATTTCTCTTTCATGTAATAGTCTAAACATAGTGGCGATGGTGACAGGGACCCAGACTGTCAATTTTTGCTCTGCCAAGCTCAAGTCTTACCTTTCATTTGTGTCCTAAAATAGCTACTCCAGCTCCAGCCTTCATGTGAAAGGGGCCATTCCCTTTTCTTTAAGGGCAGTTTCAGAATCTTCAGGCATCATGTTGATTCACAAGCATTTGGCCTGAGCTTGGCCACATTGACCACACCCCGCTGAAAGAAAGGCTAGGAATTGTAGTCTTTGAACTGGAAGCTATGTGCCATTGCTAAAACTTGGTACATCTTCTCTTATTTTTGATGCCCAGTTCTCTAAAAGATCGTAGTCCTTTAGTGTTTCTCCTGGAAGTCAGGGCCCTTATTATTTTAGGGGCAAAACTTCCATCCAGTCACCACTTTATGTGCTTTGATAAAGTTCAGTATGCTTCCCACCTGTTTATCAATCACCAAAGACAAGCACCTCATACTAATGGTATTAGTTGCCCATTCTTGACAGTTCCTCCCTGATATTAAGCTAAAATTTTATTTTATTTTTGCTTATTACACCATTTAGCATAAAACTCAAGTCCTTGGATTTGCTATTGGGGTGTGTGTGTGTGTGTGTGTGTGTGTGTGTGTGTGTATAAAAGTTTTTTCTATTGGGGTGGAAATAGGCTTGGTCAGAGTCAGGGTAATGGGACTGATAATAAAAAAGATGGATAAAAATGTTTAAATATTTGAAGGTATCGTAAAAAAAAAAGTCAATGAATGATATTGGGATGTATTCTAAGAGAACAAGGATGCTGAGACGTGTTCATATGCTTTGCTCCCAAGGACACCTTCAGAGTCTGGAAAGAACATAGCAAAGTATACTTTGGTCTCACAGGTGATAATTCATCCAGCTATACAAGGTTAGAACTTGTATCATTTCAACAAGCATGTTATACTTGAATAAAAAATCTAAAAAGAAGTATCTTTGAAATAAATGAAATTATATAGATCAAATTTATTTATTTGGGTTCCTACATATAGCTTCAGTGTGTGAATAGTCAATTTAGTACCCATTCCCCTACTAAAGGGCAGGTAGATGGTCTCTCCATTTTTGCTATTAAAAGCATTACTACAGAGAACATTATTGTACATCTCCCTTTGTTCTCATGTTTGAGACACCTTTATAATAGAAATCCAGGAAGGAAAAGGCGGGCCGTAGGGTTAACACATCTGTAACTTGACTATATGTTGTCAAATTATACATATTTACTCTACAGTTGGTTGTCATGACAAAACTCCTATAAACAATGTGAAAAAGTTCCTCTTTCTCCATATTTTTGCCAGTACCAGGTATTATCAAGGTGGTTTTATTTTATATTTCGGGGGAGTTCAAAATGGCACTTCAATGTTGTTTTTTTTGTTTGTTTTTTGTTTGTTTGTTTTTTTGTATTTTTCCGAAGTTGGAAACTAGGAGGCAGACAGACTTCTGCATGCGCCCGACCGGGATCCACCCGGCATGCCCACCAGGGGGCGATGCTCTGCCCATCTTGGGGCGTTGCTCCGCTGCAATCAGAGCCATTCTAGTGCCTGAGGCAGAGGCTACAGAGCCATCCTCAGCGCCTGGGAAAACTTTGCTCCAATGGAGCCTTGGCTGCAGGAGGGGAAGAGAGAGACAGAGAAGAAGGAGAGGGGGAGGGGTGGAAAAGCAGATGGGCGTTTCTCCTGTGTGCCCTGGCCAGGAATTGAACCCGGGACTCCTGCACGCCAGGCCGATGCTCTACCACTGAGCCAACCGGCCAGGGCACTTCAATGTTGTTTTAATTAGTGTTTTCCTGATTGCTGGTGAGATTAAACAACTTTTCTATATGTTCATTGGGCATTATTTTTTTCCCCCTTTGTGGTTTGCATGATAAAAATTGATCATTTTTCTATTAGGTTGACTGCATTTTTCTTACTGATTTCAGAAAATTTAAAAATGTATTATAGAAATTTATTCTTTTTCCAATGAGTTACAAATATCTTTTCTCAATGTGTGATGTCTTTTTGTAATAAAGAAGCTTTTATTATTAAATTTTATTTATTTATTATCAGTGATAATGTAGTCAGATTTGTCATTCTTTACATTTTGGTTTGTGTGTTTCTTTATCTTCATTGGGAAAGAATTCCTCAATAATTCCCAATGACATTACTTTTTCTTCTAATACTTTTGAAGTTTTGCTTTTCAAGTTTAAGTATTTAATTCATCTGGAGTTCATGTTCGCATATGGTGTGAGGTGCATATATTATATATTATATATATACATAACACCACATCAGTAACAGAAGATTCCATCCTTTTGCTAGTTAACTGAAATACTATCCGTTACATGCCTAGCTCATATGTGTCTTTTTAGACTGTACACTGTGATGTACACTGTTTATCCTTGCCTGAAAGTCTGAGATTCCATCTTGTATTATTTCTCATCAACTTGAAGAGTTCCTTTGAAGTTCCACGTAGTGAAGATATGTTGGTGATGCATTTTCTAGGCTTTTATTTGTAAGCATCTATTTTTAAAGGATCTTTCTACTAACTATAAAATTCTAGGTTGATAGATTTTTTTATTTTTGTTTTTAGCACTTTTAAATATTTGTCTATTATCTTTTGGCTACATTGTTTCTAATGAGCTGTTAGGAGATTTTTCAATACACACTCCTTTTTTCCCCCTTTTTTTTCTCCTATGGCTGCTCTTAAGATTTTTCTTTTTATCTTTGCTTTTCAGTCACTTGTTTAGGATGTGCCCAGGTATGGTTTTCTTTGTGTTTATTTTGCTAGGAGTTTTTCAAACCTTTTTGGAAATATGAGTTTACAATTTTCATTACATTTGGAGAATCTTTAGTCATTATTTCTTCAAATTTTTTTTTTCTGCCCCAATCTCACTCTCTTTTTTTCTGGGCTTCTAGTGATATATATATTCTTCCAAAGTCACTAAGTCTCTATTATTTTTATCTATTTTTATCTATTTTTTTCTATGTGGAAATTTGGATAGTTTCTATAGATATATTTTCAGATTCACTAATATTTTCTTCTGTAGTTTCTAATCTACTTTTAGTCCACCTAGTATTTTTTTATTTTTAGATATTGCATTATTTTTAGCTTTAGAATTTCTGTGTGGATTTTTTTTTGTAGTTTCTGTTTCTTTGCTGAAATTGCCCAGCCATCCTTTCATTATGGACAGCTTTCCCATTAAGCCCTGAACATACTTCTACTAATCATTCTTGTAAAGCCTTCTGTGCTAATTTCAATATCTGTCTGTCTTTCTTCTGCCTGCTTTTATTCACTGTTTTCTCTCTTAGTTGGGCCACACTTTCCTGCTTCCTTATATGTCTAGTGATTTTTTTAAATTATATGCTCAACTTGACAGATGCTACATTGTTGTCAGTTTGGTTTATATTGTCTGCCTTTAAAGACTGTGGAATGTTATAGTGAGTTAACTTGATCCTACTGAAGCTTGATTTTCTAAATTTTAGGAAGAGTCTAGAATAGCCCTTGCTCTGGGGCTAGAACATAACATTTCTTAAGTTTCAACTGAGTACCTGAGTGTTCATGTGGTGTCTTGAATCTGGCTTGTCAGAACTTAATTGTTTCCCATTATTGTGTTAATCTTGGAGTCTTGTTTTGTTCATAGTTCAGGCATTCTATGAGTCTTGCTTTGAGCATGCACAGTTTAGTATTTGACTAACTTGTCCAGAGCAGTGGTCCCCAACCTTTTTTGGGCCACGAACCGGTTTATTTTATTTTATTTTTTTGTATTTTTCCGAAGCTGGAAACGGGGAGGCAGTCAGACAGATTCCCGCATGCACCCGACTGGGATCCACCCAGCATGCCCACCAGGGGGCAATGCTCTGCCCATCTTGGGGCATCGCTCTGCCACAATCAGAGCCATTCTAGCACCCGAGGCAGAGGCCACAGAGCCATCCTCAGCGCCCGGGCAAACTTTTGCTCCAGTGGAGCCTTGGCTGCAGAAGGGGAAGAGAGAGACAGAGAGGAAGGAGAGGGGGAGGGGTGGAGAAGCAGATGGGTGCTTCTCCTGTGTGCCCTGGCCAGGAATTGAACCTGGGACTCCTGCACACCAGGCCGACACTCTACCACTGAACCAACCAGCCAGGGCCGGGCCACGAACAGGTTTAATGTCAGAAAATATTTTCACGGACTGGCCTTTAGGGTGGGACAGATAAATGTATCACATGACTGAGATAAGCGTCAAGAGCGAGTCTTAGACAGATGTAACAGAGGGAATTTGGCCATTTAAAAAAAATAAAACATCGCTCAGACTTAAATATAAATAAAATGGAAATAATGTAAGTTACTTATTCTTCCTCTGCGGACCGGTACCAAATGGCCCACAGACCAGTACCAGTCTGTGGCCCGGGGGTTGGGGACCACTGGTCCAGAGGATCATTCTGGAGATTGCTGAAGTTCTTTTTCTATATAGCCATCTCCCTTGTACACTGCTCCCACAAATTCTAGTTGCTTCAGCGCCAAGTTTTAATATCTGCAGTCTCTATTCAGGCCTACTATTGCTGATAGGTCCCTACTTTCCTGCACTGCAGTTTGGAAAATGCCCTCAGGAAGAGAACTGAACAAATACTAAAATATTATTATTAATTAATGCTTATATTTTATTGACATTTCTTAGGTATTGCCTAAGAGCCTTTTCTATTATAGAATCAACATAATTGATCATTTTATTGTTTCTATAGTTTTGCCTATTCCAGAATGTGAGGTAATGGAATCATACAGTGTGTAGCCTTTTGACACTGGTTTCTTTCACTTAGCAATATGCTTTAAAGGTTCCTCCATGTCCTTTCATGGCTTGATGGCTCGTTTATTTTAATTGCTGAATAATATTTCAGTGAATTGATGTACCACAATTTGTTTATCCATTCGTCAATTGAAGAACATCTTTGTTGTTTCTAGTATTGGGGGGTTATGAATAAGTTCATTATAAACATTTTGTGTAGTTTTTGTAGACATAAGTTTCAAATCAGTTACATAAATACCTAGGAGCACAATATATGTGTGTAGCTTTGTAAGAATCTGTCAGAACATCTTCAAATGAGCTATCCATTTTCCATTTCTACCACCAATAAATGAGATTTCCCATTGCTCTTCATATTCTATAGCAATTAGTTTAAAAAATATATATTATTTTAGATACTCTTATATTATTGCTTTAATTTTCAGGTCCCTACTAATAATTGAAAATCTTAACATATGGAAATCTGCATATCTTCTTTAGTGAAGTATCTGTTCAAATCTTCGCTTATTTTATTTATAAGATTTTTTTTTGTGAGACAGAGAGAGAGAGAAAGAGGAACAGATAGGGACAGACAGATAGGAAGGGAAAGAGATGAGAAACATCAATTCTTCATTGCGGCACCTTAGTGATTGCTTTCTCATATCTGCCTTGACTGGGGGGGGGGGGGCTGCTACAGCAGAGCAAATGATCCCTTGCTCAAGCCAGTGACCTTGGGCTCAAACCAGTGACCATGGGGTTATGTCTATAATCCCACACTCAAGCCAGTGATCCTGCACTCACGTTGGTGAGCCCATGCTTAAGCTGGATGAGCCTGCACTCAAGCTGGCTATCTCAGGGTTTAGAACCTGAGTCCTCTGTATCCCAGGCCGATGCTCTATCCACTGTACCACCACCTGGTCAGGCAGATCTTTGCTCATTTTTAAACCAGACTGTGTATTTCCTTATTATTGAGTTTTTAAAGTTGTTTGTATATTTTTAATACAAGTCTGTAATAGTTAATTTTATGTACCAATTTGATTGGGCCACAGGTGCCCAGATAGTTGGTCAAATATATATTTGGGTGTGTCTGTGATGGTGTTTTTGGATGAGATTAACATCTGAATTGGTAGACCTAACAAAGATATTGCCCTCCCTAATGTGGGTGGGCCACATCTGATCAACTGAAGGACTAGAACAAAAAGGCCCTCCCACCAACAGAGAAACACTGACTATCTACCACTGGTGGCATCAGTCTTCTGCCTTCTGACTTGGGACTGGAACATGGACTGGAATTTACAACATTGGCTCTCTGAGTCTCCAGCTTGCTGACTGAAGATCTTGGGAATGCTCAGTCAATCCTTAGAATAAATATCTCTCTTTTCCCCCCTTTGCTTCCCTTCCTAATCTCTCTCTCTCCCTCCTTCTTTGTCTCCCTCACTCTATATATACATATATGTGCATAAACATACACATACATATATACACTAATATATATAAATCAATATAAAATAAAAATAGAACCAATATGTATATATAAATCTTATTGCTTCTATTTTTTTCTGGAGAACTGAGACTAATAAAAATTCTGCATCAGGTATGTGTTTTGCAAATATTTTCTTCCAGTCTGTAGTTTTTCTTTTCATATCTTAACAGTGTCTTTTGCAGGGCATAGGTTTTACAGAACAGTAGGTTCTACTTATCAACTTTTCTTACTTTCATGGGTAATGCTTTTAGTATCATAGTTAAAAACTTGATCCAAACCACAGTTTACAGTTATTTTTCTCCCATGTTTCCTTCTAAAAGCTTTATAGTTTTTATTTTACATTTAGCTTTATGGACCATTTTGAATTAATTTTTTGTTGCAGGAAAATATTAGGTTCATTATGTGCATATGGATGTCCAGTTGTTGACATCCAGCACATTTACTGAGAAGACTGGTCTTTCTCCAATGAATTGCCTTTTCTCCTTGATCAAAGATCTATGGTTATACTTGTGTCTCTTTCTGGACTTTCTATTTTGTTTCCTTAATCTGTTTGTCTATTGTTTCACCATTATCACATTGTCTTGACTACCGTATCTTTATAGTAAGTCTTGAAATCAGGTATTATGAGTCTTCTAACTATGTTCTTTGTCTTCAGGATTTTTCTTCCTTTATTCTCTCTCATCCTCCTGCTTGACATACAAAATAGTATTAGTACTGAAATCCTTGCCTTGTGTTGTGTTTTATGGAAGACAAGGTATTATGGATTGAATGTCTGTGTCTCCCCAACCCCAAATTTATATGTTGAAGCCCTAACCTTACCAATGTGCCTGTATTTGGAAATGAGGCCTCTAAGGATATAAGTAACTTTAAATGAGGTCATAAGGGTGAGGCCATGATCCAATAGAATTAGTGTACTTATAAGAAGAGATACCAGAAACTTTCCTTTCCCTCTCTCTTTTTTCCCTCCTCTCTCTTCCTCCACCCCCCCCCTTTTTTCTCTGTATATTCACTGATGAAAGGCATATGAGCATATAGCAGGCAGGCAAACACCAAAAACCAAAAAGTGAGGTCTCACCAGAATCTGACCCTGATAGCATCTTAATCTTGTACTTCTAGCCTCCAGAACTTTCAGATGATACATTTCTGTTGTTTAAGCCATCAAGTCTGGTATTTTGTTATGGCAGCCAGAGCAGATTAATACAACTAAAATAAGACTAAGTATAACTTTTATAAATATCAAATAGCTGGATTCTGTTTTCTTAAACCTATCTGACAATTCTTACCTTTTAACTGATGAGGTCAGTTGATTTAAACTTATTCTATTCCTGACAGTTTTCATTTCTAACACTTTATTTTGTTCTCTCTATATCACATATTTTTACTTTCTTCCTGTTAGAAAAAGTATTAGACTGATTTATTTTCTTTAATTCTTACTTTATTGGTTAAAAATTACACATTTAATCTTTATGTTTTATCTTTTAATTTTGAATATACATGCCCACCTGAACAAAGTCAAACGTGAATCCATAATGTTGCCACATTTCTAGTATTTCAAGGACTTTAGAAATTCTGATTATCCTCTCTTCTTTAATGTTATTTTTCCAGATTTTTATTTCAGCTTTTTTAATGAACCTCAATTGTTCATAATTATTTTCATTTTGTATATTGTTAACATGTGTTTAGTTTACCTTATGTTTGCCAATTGTCTTGCCTGCTGTTAATTTTAGAAACCCTCTTCTTCCTTCTGGATTCAATTTTCTTCTTTCTAGGGTAAATCATTTAATAATTGTTTTAGCAAATTTACATGAATGGTAAAGTCTCAATGTCTCTTTTGTCTAAAGCTGTCCTTATTATGCTTTTACTCTTGATTGACAATTTGTCTAGTTTCTAATTCTAGTTTGACAGTTATATTTTCCCAGCCATTAGAAGATTTAATTCAATTGTATTTTGGCCTCTTGTTACCATGAAAAATCTATTGTCAATATTTTTCCTTTATTTATCTTACTTAAAACTTTTTATTTTTGGATCTAAGGATTTATATTTTTCATCAATTTTATAAAATTCTCAGCCAATTATCTCATTAATATTTGACTCCTCATCATTCTTTTCCTTTGTTCTCTTGAACTCTTAGTAGACATATATTAAACCTTCTCATTCTCTACTTCCTGTCACTGACTCTCTTTCATGTTTTTTAATTTTTATCTTCCTCAATTGCATTTTACTTAATTTCTTCAGATCTATCTTCTAATTCCATGTTTTTACTATAGTGGTTTCTAGTATGCTCCATAACCTATTTGCTTAACATTAGGAGATCTATTTGATTTTTTTTTCAGGGGTAGTCAACCTTTTTATACCTACCGCCCACTTTTGTATCTCTGTTAGTAGTAAAATTTTCTAACTGCCCTCCGGTTCCACAGTAAAGGTGATTTATAAAATAGGAAAGTAACTTTACTTTATAAAATTTATAAAGCAGAGTTACAGCAAGTTAAAGCATATAATAATAATTAATTACCAAGTACTTTATGTCGGATTTTCGCTAAGTTTGGCAGAGTAAATCTTTATAAAACAACTTACTATAGTTAAATCTATTTTTTATTTATACTTTGGTTGCTCCACTACCACCCACAATGAAAGCTGGAACACCCACTAGTGGGCGGCAGGGACCAGGTTAACTACCACTGAGCTAGGTGTTTATTTGTTTCTTGTGCATTTCTTATAGACTTGATTTTTTTATTACCATAATTATCTGAGCACAATTTTATATTATTTCTTAGAACATGCTGTAATGTGAAAATATTGATTTTCTAATGTTGTTACCTGTATGTTTTTAGTTTCTCACCCATGTGGTATCATTTACTTATGAAAGCTCATCTTGGGAGGCACTTTATCTCTGGTAGTCTTGAAGCACATATGTGGTGGAGTAATGTTGTCTTGTGTCTAACAAATGCCCAGGATTATCATTAATGTGGGAGCACATCTATGTTAATTTATCAGTGTGAGGATTCCTAAATCTTGAGAATTTTGAGAGCACTATAAATTCAGATGCCATGTTTGTACACGGACCAGAACCAAAGTATATATTTTTACTCAGAAACTTAGTCAGAGATAGATCATTTTTCCTGCTACCTTCCTGTGTCCTTGGGCACAACTTTTTAGTCCTGTATTTTACTGAAGTCAGCCCTTCCAGGTGTCTCCTGGGCCTCAGCTGTGTCTCATGGATTAGGCTCTGATGTTCAGATTACCTGCCACCTGAGAATTTTTCTTACATTTTTATAAATGGTTGGTATGTTAACTTTGCATTTTGAATAATGTTATATCTTAACTTTTGGGAGGGGAAGGAGTGAAGGTAAATAAATTAATATTATTTATGAAGAGTTTGATGAATACTATATGCTTGATCTGAAATTTATTATTTAGTTCATCTAAATGACACACAAGGAAAAGTAACATAAGCTTCATTATAATGATTCCTGACCAGGGTTTGATGATTCTCTAGTGTATATCTGGCAAGAAGTGATTTCTTTTATTTGATAACCCTGTTTGTAGTTTGAATCACAAGCACTCACATTTCATTGAAAATTCAAGTCTTCATGAATATATACAAACCATACCCCAATTTGAGGCTCAAATTGAGATTTGGGGTACATTAATTAAGTATATTTTATGTTCACTGATGGTATCATAAACAAATTTGAATTCACTGCTTTTTTGCCCTAAAAATGGGAGCTAAACTAGAGTTTTACAGCTGATTAAATCTCCTTTAAAGAAGCAGAAGTGTATTAATGAGACACAGAGAAAGAAATTGGCAAGAGAAGACTCACCTCAAGTTGATAATGCATGGATCAAATGTCCTTCTCTTCATTACTTTCTGAGCATCTTCAAGGCAGGCCAATGCTGTGTTTATTTCAATCTCTAAAACAGAGCAACAAGCCTGCCACACAGTAGGTGCTAATCAACTGTGGAGAGAAGAAAGAACAGAGATGGTGATATGGGAGGGAAGGGAAACAAACAGAAGGGAGAATAGAAAGGAAGGAAGGAAGGAAGGAAGGAAGGAAGGAAGGAAGGAAGGAAGGAAGGAAGGAAGGAAGGAAGGAAGGAAGGAAGGAAGGAAGGAAGGAGGGAGGGAGGGAGGGAGGGAGGGAGGGAAGGAAGGAAGGAAGGAAGGAAGGAAGGAAGGAAGGAAGGAAGGAAGGAAGGAAGGAAGGAAGGAAGGAAGGAGCTTCTGCCTATCATTATGATACCTATAGAGGATGAGTAAACCTAAACCAGTTCAGGAATCTGAGTTTTCTGGACATAAATGCAGGAGTCCTTAAAAATTACTTCAAATTCTTAAGTTCATTGAAATCTCGCAGATTTCAATGCAATTAAAGATGATAACTGCTTGCAGCATAGATTATATAATATATAAGAATCTCTAAAGCTACATGTCTGAACTGGAGGAGTTTGTGCTCCCGGTAGAGTATGATACTTGCAAGCTTCCATGGAATTAAGGAGGATGCCACCCATGTCAGCAAATCTTATTGAATATTTGACTTGAATGAGTCAAATATTTCTGAGCTGCACCATGTTTTAAGAGATTTGTTTCTTCCTCTCTCAATGACCTAAACCTCATTTTTATTCTGACCCATTGCTTATAAATTCTTATGTCTTGTCTTTTGGCAAACACTAAATTTTGGAAAAGATAGAATGGTAAAAGTTCTTGTTTGCTTCTTGCTGTTAGAGAGAATATCAACTGTATAAATGTTTCTCTTCAAGGGAAGGGGGTGTTTTGACTGGATTTTACTGCCAATGATCTTCTATTCAGTGTGGGATGGGGGGTAGGAGTAAATTTTCCTTGGTTTTGGCAGAGCAGTTTAGCTACATCCAAACAAAATAAATACTGTGAAAGCATTTGAGAGTCCAAGTACCCTGTTGCATCATTACTGCATTAATTACACTCTGCATGAGATTATGGGATGATGTTGGCCAGCCATGGACAGAAACACAGCATAGCCAGAATCTACTGCAGAGGTTTCATCTCACCCTGCTCAAACTGCTGCCCCCATCTTCATCTGGGCTGCTATAACAAAGTGTCATACACTATGTAGCTTATAAACAACAGAAACTGACCAGGCGGTGGCGCAGTGGATAGAGTGTCAGACTGGGATGCAGAGGACCCAGGTTCGAGACCCCGAGGTCGCCAGCTTGAGTGCGGGATCATCTGGTTTGAGCAAAAAGCCCCCCAGCTTGAGCCCAACGTCACTGGCTCCAGCAAGGGGTTACTCGGTCTGCTGAAGGCCTGCGGTCAAGGCACATATGAGAAAGCAATCAATGAACAACTAAGGTGTTGCAACGCACAATGAAAAACTAATGATTGATGCTTCTCATCTCTCTCTGTTCCTGTCTGTCTGTCCTTGTCTATCCCTCTCTCTGACTCACTCTCTGTCTCTGTAAAAAATAAATAAAATTAAAAATTTAACAACAGAAACTAATTTCTCATAGTTCTAGAGGCTGGGAGTCTAAGATCAAGGCTTTGGCAAAGGCTGTGTCTGGTGAGAGCCCATTTCCTGGTTTGTAGATGTCCATCTTCTCATTGTATCCCCACATGGCCCGAGGGAACTCTCTTGAGCCTTTTTCACAAGGCACTAATACCATTTAGGAGGAGTCCACCCTCATGATCTAAACATCTTTCAAAAGCCCCATTTCCAAATACCATCACCTTGGTGATTATGTTTCAATTTATACATTGTAAGCAGACATAAACATTCAGTCTATAGCAGTGGTCCCCAACCATTTTTGGGCCATGGGCCAGTTTAATGTCAGAAAATATTTTCATGGACTGGCCTTTAGGGTGAGACAGATAAATGCACAAAATAAAATTATGTGACCAGCGTAAAAACTGTGGTATTTTAAAATATAATTGTCAAACTTAGGAGACAAGCATCAAAAGTGAGTCTTACATGGATGTAACAGAAGGAATCTGGTCATTTTTAAAAAATAAAACGTCGTTCAGACTTAAATATAAATAAAACAGAAATAATGTATGTTATTTATTCTTTCTCTGCGGACTGGTACCAAATGGCCCACGGACCGGTATCGGTCCGCAGCCAGGGGGTTGGGGACCACTGGTCTACAGCACTCCCAATGTGCACACCACTGCCAAGAGTTTCAGTGTGTGGAGACCTAGCAGCATTAGAAAAAAACCAATAGTGCACTGCATTCTGAGAGGAACCCCAAACAAGAAACTTTGAGGCCATCGATCTGGGGTACTTTATTCTCAATTTCTTATATTCCCTTTGGGGGACAGGGTTATAGGATTCCAGTAGCTCTTAATGTTACTTCCTGCCTTGGCAAATTTGATGGGAAAAATTATTTTGTATAAAAGAACAACCTCTTTTTCCCCTTGTCCCATCATTATTCTCTGTTTCCTCATCTTCCCTACTCACCTTTTCTTTATTTTTTATTTTATTTATTTTTATTTTTTTTATATAATTTTATTTTTTTAATGGGGTGACATCAATAAATCAGGATACATATATTCAAAGATAACAAGTCCAGGTTATCTTGTCGTTCAATTATGTTGCATACCCACCACCCAAAGTCAGATTGTCCTCTGTCACCTTCTATCTTGTTTTCTTTGTGCCCCTCCCCACCCCCTATCCCTCTCCCATTCCCCCCTCCCCCCCGTAACCACCACACTCTTATAAATGTCTCTTAGTTTCACTATTATGTCCCACCTACGTATGGAATAATACAGTTCCTGTTTTTTTCTGATTTACTTATTTCGCTTCGTATCATGTTATCAAGATCCCACCATTTTGCTGTAAATGTTCCGATGTCATCATTTCTTATGGCTGAGTAGTATTCCATAGTGTATATGTGCCACATCTTCTTTATCCAGTCATCTATTGATGGGCTTTTTGGTTGTTTCCATGTCCTGGCCACTGTGAACAATGCTGCAATAAACATGGGGCTGCATGTGTCTTTACGTATCAATGTTTCTGAGTTTTTGGGATATATACCCAGTAGAGGGATTGCTGGGTCATAAGGTAGTTCTATTTTCAGTTTTTTGAGGAGCCACCATACTTTCTTCCATAATGGTTGTACTACTTTACATTCCCACCAACAGTGTATGAGGGTTCCTTTTTCTCCACAGCCTCTCCAACATTTGCTGTTACCTGACTTGCTAATAACAGCTAATCGAACAGGTGTGAGGTGGTATCTCATTGCCGTTTTGATTTGCATTTCTCTAATAGCTAAAGAAGCTGAGCATCTTTTCATATATCTGTTGGCCATTTGTATTTCTTCCTGGGAGAAGTGTCTATTCATATCCTCTTCCCATTTTTTTATTGGATTGTTTGTTTGTTTGTTGTTGAGTTTTATGAGTTCTTTGTATATTTTGGATATTAGGCCCTTATCTGAGCTGTCGTTTGAAAAAATCATTTCCCATTTAGTTGGCTTTCTGTTTATTTTGTTATCAGTTTCTCTTGCTGAGCAAAAACTTCTTAGTCTGATGTAGTCCCATTCATTAATTTTTGCCTTCACTTCTCTTGCCATTGGAGTCAAATTCATAAAATGCTCTTTAAAACCCAGGTCCCTGAGTTGAGTACCTATGTCTTCTTCTATGTACTTAATTGTTTCAGGTCTTATGTTTAGATCTTTGATCCATTTTGAGTTAATTTTTGTACAGGGGGAGAGACTGTAGTCCAGTTTCATTCTTTTGCATGTGGCTTTCCAGTTTTCCCAGCACCATTTATTGAAGAGGCTTTCTTTTCTCCATTGTGTGTTGTTGGCCCCTTTATCAAAAATTATTTGACTATATATATGTGGTTTTATTTCTGGACTTTCTATTCTGTTCCATTGGTCTGAGTGTCTATTTTTCTGCCAATACCATGCTGTTTTGATTGTCGTGGCCCTATAATAGAGTTTGAAGTCAGGTATTGAAATGCCCCCAGCTTCATTCTTTTTCTTTAGGATTGCTTTGGCTATTCGGGGTTTTTTATAGTTCCATATAAATCTGATGATTTTTTGCTCTATTTCTTTAAAAAATGTCATTGGAAGTTTGATGGGAATTGCATTAAATTTGTATATTGCTTTGGGTAATATAGCCATCTTGATTATATTTATTCTTCCTAGCCAAGAACAAGGTATATTCTTCCATCTCATTATATCTTTTTCGATTTCCCTTAACAATGGTTTATAGTTTTCATTATATAAGTCCTTTACATTCTTTGTTATGTTTATTCCTAAGTATTTTTTTTTTGTTGTTGCAATCGTGAAGGGGATTATTCTTTTGAGTTCCTTCTCAGTTGTTTCATTGTTGGCATATAGAAAGGCTATTGACTTCTGTATGTTAATTTTGTATCCTGCGACCTTACTGTATTGGCTTATTGTTTCTAGTAGTCTTTTTGTGGATTCTTTGGGGTTTTCGATGTATAGTATCATATCATCTGCAAAAAGTGATACCTTTACTTCTTCTTTTCCGATATGGATGCCTTTTATTTCTTTGTCTTGTCTGATTGCTCTGGCTAGAACCTCTAGTACCACATTAAATAAGAGTGGAGAGAGTGGACAACCCTGTCTTGTTCCTGATTTAAGGGGGAAAGCCTTCAGTTTAGTGCCATTTAATATGATGTTAGCTGATGGTTTATCATATATGGCCTTTATCATGTTGAGATATTTTCCTTCTATACCCATTTTGTTGAGAGTCTTAAACATAAAATTGTGTTGTATTTTATCGAAAGCCTTTTCTGCGTCTATTGATAAGATCATGTGGTTTTTGTTCTTTGTTTTGTTGATATGGTGTATTACATTAACCGTTTTACGTATGTTGAACCATCCTTGAGATTCTGGGATGAATCCCACTTGATCATGATGTATTATTTTTTTAATATGTTGTTGTATTCGATTTGCTAGTATTTTGTTTAGTATTTTAGCATCTGTATTCATTAGAGATATTGGTCTGTAGTTTTCTTTTTTTGTGCCATCCTTGCCTGGTTTTGGTATGAGGGTTATGTTGGCTTCGTAAAATGTGTTTGGAAGTATTGCTTCCTCTTCAATTTTTTGGAAGACTTTGAGTAGAATAGGAACCAAGTCTTCTTTGAATGTTTGATAAAATTCGCTGGTATAGCCGTCAGGGCCTGGACTTTTATTTTTGGGGAGGTTTTTAATGGTTTTTTTCTATTTCTTCTCTACTGATAGGTCTGTTTAGGCTTTCTGCTTCTTCTTGACTCATTCTAGGAAGGTTGTATTTTTCTAGGAATTTATCCATTTCTTCTAGGTTGTTGAATTTAGTAGCATAAAGTTTTTCATAGTATTCTACAATAATTCTTTGTATATCTACGGTGTCCGTGGTGATTTCTCCTCTTTCATTTTGGATTTTGTTTATATGAGTTCTTTCTCTTTTTTCCTTGGTAAGTCTTGCCAAGGGTTTGTCAATTTTGTTGATCTTTTCAAAGAACCAGCTCCTTGTTCTATTAATTTTTTCTATACTTTTTCTGTTCTCTAATTCATTTATTTCTGCTCTGATTTTTATTATCTCCTTTCTTCGGCTGGTTTTGGGTTGTCTTTGTTCTTCTTTTTCTAGTTCCTTAAGGTGGGAAGTTAAGTGGTTCACTTGGGCTCTCTCTTGTTTGTTCATATATGCCTGAAGTGATATGAACTTCCCTCTTATCACTGCTTTTGCTGCATCCCATAGATTCTGATATGTCGTATTGTCATTTTCATTAGTCTGTATATATCTTTTGATCTCTGCACTTATTTCTTCTTTGACCCATTCATTTTTTAAAAGTATGTTGTTTAGTTTCCACATTTTTTTGGGATTTTTTTCCTCTTTTTTGCAGTTGAATTCTAGTTTCAAGGCTTTATGATCAGAAAATATGCTTGGTATAACTTCAATTTTTCTGAATTTGCTGATGTTGTTTTTGTGGCCCAACATATGGTCAATTCTTGAGAATGATCCATGTACACTGGAGAAAAATGTATACTCAGTCACTTTGGGATGAAATGTCCTGTAGATGTCTATCATATCCAGGTGCTCTAGTGTTTTGTTTAAGGCCACTATGTCTTTGTTGATTCTCTGTTTGGATGACCGATCTAGAGCCATCAGCGGTGTATTGAGGTCTCCAAGTATGATTGTATTTTTGTCAGTTTTTGTTTTAAGATCAATAAGTAGCTGTCTTATATATTTTGGTGCTCCTTGGTTTGGTGCATATATATTAAGAATTGTTATGTCTTCTTGATTCAGTGTCCCCTTAGCCATTATGAAATGGCCATTTTTGTCTCTGAGTACTTTTCCTGTCTTGTAGTCAGCATTATCCGATATGAGTATTGCTACACCTGCTTTTTTTTGGATGTTATTTGCTTGGAGTATTGTTTTCCAGCCTTTCACTTTGAATTTGTTTTTATCCTTGTTACTTAGATGAGTTTCCTGTAGGCAGCATACAGTTGGATTTTCTTTTTTAATCCATTCTGCTACTCTGTGCCTTTTTATTGGTGAGTTTAATCCATTTACATTTAGTGTAATTATTGATACTTGTGAGTTCCCTATTGCCATTTTATATCTTGCTTTCTTTTAGTTTTGTGTCTTGTTTGATCCTTCTCTTTTGTTTTTCTATCTTTTGTTTTTATTTGGTTGTATTCCATATATCTTTCCACTGTTGCTATCTTTTTTATCTCATGTGCTTCTGTGGTGGTTTTTTCAATGGTGGTTACCTTTGAATAATGAAAAGGGTCCCTACCCTGTTCATTGTAGCGAACTATTTTGTGAGTACTTTTGTACTCCATCGTCCTTTGCTACTGTTAATCTCCATCTTCTCCCCCTCTTTCTTTTTGTTGTTGTCACAGTTTAAATTTGGTTTTATTGTGTTCTTCTTGGAGCTTTTACTTGTGGCTCTGTTTTTTTTTGTTCTTTGTATCTGATTGGAGAACCCCCTTTAGTAATTCCTGGAGTGGGGGTTTTCTGATGATAAATTCCCTCATCTTTTCTGTATCTGTGAATGTTTTTATTTCTCCTTCATATTTGAAGGATAGCTTTGATGGGTATAGTATTCGTGGCTGAAAGTTCCTCTCTTTCAGGACTTTAAATATTGGGGTCCACTCTCTTCTAGCTTGTAGAGTTTCTGCTGAGAAATCTGATGATAATCTAATGGGCCTTCCTTTATATGTTGTATTCTTCTTTTCCCTGGCTGCCTTGAGAATTTTTTCTTTGCTGTTGGTTTGTGTCAATTTCATTATGATATGCCTTGCTCACCTTTTCTTTAAATGCATCTTAAAAACAATGTAAAAAATGGTTTTATTGGCTCCCCATCAAGGTAGCAATATTTCTTAAAGTGTGATCTGTAAACTTCTAGTAATTCTAGGGACTATACAGTAAGTTCCATAGTTCAGAAGCCAAAACACTGGTGTTAAAGAACCAATAATATTACAGAGAGAATGTATAAGAACTTATATTTATATAATTGTTAGCATACACTGTGCTTTATATTTGTCTAAAACCACTAGTGTAGAGAATTTGAATCATTCTCAGCATATGTAAACAGCTTGTATTAAAACCTTGCCTTTTTCCATTAAAGTTTTGGGGTTGCCAAGGGGAAGTTTTTAAAATAAAGAAAGTGAAAACAATCATTTCTCCCAGACACTGAAAGGTCAATAAACATCAAGTCAATGGTGTCAATAATTTATGCTCAAAAGGCACATCTTAGAAATATAGTTCTTATCTTGAGTAGACTGAACTGATTTTTTTGTGGGCTGAAATAGCATAATTTTTAATGCAAAGTAAATATATCAGAATTTCTAATAAAGATCAAATTGAGCTACCTGTTTGATTCTCTACTTATACAGCATTTTTTAAAAGATGGGGCTGGTATTGAATACAGTATTTATATTACGACAGCCTATAAATATCTTGATGATAAAGTGACATTTCAGCTAAGACTTGAAGGAAGTGAAAGAGCAAGCCATGTGGCTATCTGGGGAAGAACTTTCCATTCAGAAGGAAAGCAAGTGTAAGTTTTCTGAAGCGAAAGATACTTAGCGTCCTCAGGGAACACTGAGGAGATCACTATAAATGGAGTGTACAAAGGAAGGGAAAGAGTACAAGGTGAGAAAATCAGAGGTAGCAAAGGATCAAGCTATAATAAGGACTTTGTCTTTTACTCTGAGATGAGAAGTCATTAGGGGATTTTGAACAGAGAAGTTATTTCCTTTTTAATGAGTTCAGCCTGATGGCTATGTTGAGATTAGAGTGAGGAAGGCAAAAACAAAAGAATGAAAACCAATTAGAAGGCTATTTCAGTAACTGAGAGATAAGACAGTGATGGCTTATGTCAGAGTGGAACAAGGGAGATGTTAAGAAATGGTTGGATGCTGAACTATTGTCAGTCACTTATTCAATAAACTTTCATTGAACACTTATGTATATACCTGGCACTATCTTGAGTACTGAAAATGCCATGTGAGCATCCCCAAAGAACCAAAACCAAAGTCCCTTAACAAGTAAATCAGACCACCCTGGTATCTACTTCCCTTGAGTTACGGTCTATTTGGAGATGGGAGGGTAAAGGTAGTAACAGGCAGTATAGCTATAGACAAGTGAGCGAGATTAATTTCCAAGAGGAAAATATACTATGAAACAAGTGAATCTGTGTAGTGGGAGATTGTCTAGGTGGGTGGATGGGCTTTGCTACTTTAGATGGTGGGTCCGGGAAAGGCCACTCCGAGGAAGAATTGACCTCTCTGCTTGGACATAAAGGATAAGAAGGAGGCAACCAAGTGAATATCTGGTTATTCCAGGTTAGAATGAACGGCAAGTTCATAATCAGGGAGCTTGCTCAACAAACAGACTTAAGTCCAATGTGGCTGGAACACAGGGGAGGAAGGGGAAAGTGACAGGCATGAGATTAGGGAGAAAGATTATATAGGACCTTGAAATCCATAAGAAATTTGGATTTTATTCCAAGTATTTTACAAAGCTGTTGGAAGCCTTTAAATAAGAAAATGGTGTTATCTAATTTACATTTTAAGAAAATCCCTCGGGAAAATTTATGGAGGATTGATTCTGTTGAAGACAGACAAGTGGAGAACTCAAAAAGCAGTTGCAAATATGAGCCTGAATCTCAGGAATGAGTCAGGCTTGAAGGTACCATTTGAGGAGCCATTGGTGTATGGATAATCCTGAAAGAGAAGGAATTAGGTGAGATGACTGGCAGAGTCAGGACCCAGAGGACTGCCTGGTCCCCTTCTAGAGACCACTCATTTATCTGTCTCCTATAATGGCAACACTCTCCAGTTCTTATTCGCATTCTCTCCTTGGCTCACTATAATCAGACATCTATGCCCACCACTCTACTGAATCTGTCCATTTTGAC
The DNA here is from genome assembly GCF_036850995.1 of Saccopteryx leptura. Classification (NCBI taxonomy): domain Eukaryota; kingdom Metazoa; phylum Chordata; class Mammalia; order Chiroptera; family Emballonuridae; genus Saccopteryx; species Saccopteryx leptura. The sequence goes on along the minus strand of NC_089503.1, from coordinate 142,295,774 downwards.
CATCATTCCTTCCTTGAAACACAAAGCAAGTGGGTTTTAACAAAGGAACAGCAAGCAGAAGAATTAGTGCAATACCACAGTGACAGGACTACAACAAAGATTAAGGGGTGACAAGTTCAAATGTCAAGGAGGGTTTCCACCATATTTGAAAGCAAAATCCTACCAGAAACATCATGGCTTGGGTCTGACTTCTCAAATGTCAACTGCTTGCCTGTGTTTCTGTTCACCATCTGCTCCTGGATTCCCTAGGCGCAAGTTTCGCTCAATCCCTGTAACTTCAGGTTGGGTCTCCCAGTGTGGTGCCAGCCTGGCATGCCACCTGCTATCCATTGCCCCACCTTTCAGATACTATATTCTGCATGCTAGACTGAACCTCTCTCTACACATAGAAATATATTCCATTCCTATCATCTTTTATGCCTTTCTAGTCCTAACTCCTGACTTCTCTAATCTGTGCATCTTGCAATAAATAATGAAGTTCTAGTTAGCCATATCTTTCAATGACATTACTATAACAATTGCAACTTACTCTCCTTTATTCTTTACAAATTCTTTAGCATCTAGGAGATAGCTTACAAACACTGAGTTTTAAATCTCTGACTTGATACACTGTAAGAATTTTCAAATCTTGAAAGGTCTGTAGGCTCACTTTAATATAATATTTATATATACCTTGTGACTGAGCAGGTAAGGTCCCCAATGAAGGCGGTGCTCCTCTACAGAGCACAGGCTCTCATATATTTATCAAAATTATATCAGAATGGTGAAGGAAACAGTGGCTGGAGTGAAGAGAACTTGGATATCAGAGGTCATTTTTATATTTAATACTAGGAAATATTGGACTCAAATTTGATGAGCAGTAAGTAGGCCTTTGCTTCTAGTTATAACTCTTCTTCCTAGTGCTTGAGGTAAAGGAAGACACAAGAATATTGGAGGAGTTATCAATAATTTTAAAAAGTCACACTAATCTTAAAAAAACACCCCTCTATTATTTTGAGCTTACAATTAAATATCTATCCACTGAATTACATAATTTATTATTTATTTGATGCTTGTATGGGTTGAACTCTGTCCCTCTAGAATTTATATGTTGAAATCCTAATCCCTAATATCTCAGACTGGGACCTTACCTGGAATATGAAATTAGTTAAGATGAGTTATACTGGAGTAGGGTGGGCTCCCAATGCAATTACTGGTATCTTAAAGGGAGGAATACCATGTAAAGATCAAAGCAGAGATCTACAGGCCGAGGTACTCCCAAGAGTGCCAGCAAACCATCCGAAGAGAAGAGAGAGGCCTGGAAGAGGTTCTCCCTCACAGCCCCCAGAAGGGACCAGCCTTGCCAACACCTTGATCTCAGACTTCCAGCCTCTAGAACTGTAAACAGTAAACGTCTGCTGCTAAGCCATCCAATTTGTGGTACTTTGTTATGGCAACCCCAGCAAACTAACACAAAGCTGGAGCAGACATAAGTTATATCCTCTACAATATTCCAGCAATGTTTTCCATGTTGTGCTAATAAAAGTGCAGCACAACTTGTCCACACTTCAGAATTCTGCCAGCACAAGCCCTCACCTCATCAAAATCAATACAGGGAGGGAGGGAAAACAAGCTGAGGTGTGTGTGTGTGTGTGTGTGTGTGTGTGTGTGTGTGTCTTTCTCCTGAAGAAACTGATGAAGCGCTTCTTGATTTAGGCCTATTTCCAAAGAGGCTATAGAAAGGAAAGCACATTTAAAACAAACATTTACCCTTATTGCTAAGTAAATGCCTTACAACATTACTATAGTATCAGACATGAAAATTAAACCAGAATTATGCAGTTGGGTCTAACGCTATCTATTACCGAGCTAGTGACAAACAAGAGAAAGTGTTACATTTTGTATGATAATTGGTTGGGGGTGTACATCATGCATTTAAACACCATGCCAAGACACTTCTGTATATCAGAAAACAATCCTATTAACACATTTCATGAGACACTTGTGTAGTCAAAGAATTTTAATTACTCCGGAGGCCTTGGACAAGGAGCACAACACAAACCACTTCAGGAATAGAAAAAAATAATCTTTATATTGCCATTGGTAGTGTCAATTTCATAGTTTCATCTGTGTTAATATTTCATTATTGTTTCATTGGAATAATTACTACCTGGCAACGTAACTAAAAGCACATATTTGTGGAACTATGGGATAGAGACAGTATATTTACTCCAGCTGACACACTGGAACCTACTGAAATTGGCAAAAGGAAGAGTGAGATAGGTTATGAAAGAGAAACACTCATGTCTTGTTTGTTGCTTTCCAACTTGTGCAAAACCCAAAGAGTAAAAACCTAGCCCAAAGAACAAGTAACCTCCCCAAACTTAATGTGATAGTTTGGCTTCATAACACTTGCACTGAAAGAGACACCAGGTTCCACGCAGCTGACCAAGGTAGAAATCACTGCGCTTGCTCTTTCCCGCATACTTCATCCACCCCACCTCCACGCCACTCAGAAACGCGGCGCTCAGGACTAGCTTCTGAGCTGTTTAGACAGCACAGAGAGGTGCGTGGGACCCACCTCGCCAGAGCCAACCAGCCTCATTTCCCAAACTTGTCTGTTAGAACATAAGGGTGAGTCATGGGTCTCCTGCAAATCACCTAACCTGTTTAGGAGCATTGCTCTGTCATTTTAATAGCCAGAACTGCAGGCAACATGTACTCTGTTATGATAGGGTGAGGAGTGTTCAGCTCATCGAGGATCTGATTGGCGGGGCAGCCTTAGTTCTTAGAAATGTTTACAGAACGCTGTGTTTTGCACCTACGTCATCGTAAAGCTCGCTGTGTGAAGCCACGCCACGACCCAGTGCAGAGCTGGGGCCCAGTGAGAACCCTCAGTTTTCCCAGGGAGCAGCCTCTCTCTCTATTCCAAGCACTATAAAAGAGGCATTAGATGTAAATAGAAAGAAGAAAGAGGTAGATGAGATTAGAGGAGCGTAGACTCTGAAATAATAAGAATGCTTTGTCTTTCAGAATTTAGAGTCTCCAGTGGGGAGTTTTAAACAAAGACAAGATAGATTTATCTCGCACTCATTTTATAGTACTGAAAAATAGCACCTTGGAAGATATAAAAGTGCTAAGACTAAATGGTGCCTCATGATTTTAGGACTAGGAGACTGTTCTTTTCTGTTGTTGTGAAATTCCTATGGATTTATGAAGAAGAAATTTGTTTTTCCAATTTTTAATCAATGAACACCTCACATTCTACCTACAGTGCTCTTCCTTTAGGTATTTTCTTGCTGCTAATCCTCTTTAAGATCATCTTTCTTCTCTGGTCTTCCAAAACTGGCTCTATACATTCATTCAGATAGTCCTCTCATGGACAAAAAATTAAAATAAAAAATTACAGTGTGCTTTTAGTAACAGCCTAGCACTTTCTGCCTGCAAGCTTAGTAGGCTCACATATAAAGAAAGATCTGAGCCTAACCTGGTGGTGGCACAGTGGATAGAGCATCGGACTGGGATGCAGAGAACCTAGGTTCAAAACCCCGAGGTTGCAGGCTTGAGCGCGGGCTCACAAGCTTGAGCACAGGGTCGCTAGCTTGAGCGTGGGATCATAGACATGACCCCAAGGTCTCTGGCTTGAGCAAGGGGTCACTCGCTCTGCTGCAGCCCCCTGGTCAAGGCACATATGAGAAAGCAGTCAATGAGCAACTAAGGTGTCGCAATGAAGAATTGAAGCTTCTCATCTCTCTCCCTTCCTATCTGTCTGTCCCTATCTGTCCCTCTCTCTGTCTCTGTCACACACACACACACACACACACACACCCCAAGAAATAAAAAGAAAAGAAAAAAAAGAAATATTTGAGAACTCATCCCATTGCTATACTTTATCTTGGTTTGCTGGACTTAAAAATTGAAGGAAGCACTTTCATGGTCAGATATTCCTGGGAATGGTGATGGAAAAAGAAATGTGAATTCAAATAAGGGCTTACTAAGAAGAAAACACTAATGGTTGCATGGAAAAACCAGCCTAGTACAATATAGACATAAAGCCATGTTAATCTCAAGTCAAATTCAGATGGGCATTACAGCGTTCTAATGAGCTGGAAGTTAAGCTTTGACATTTCTGAACACTCAAGTTCCCAGTGAAATTGTACTTTCCTTGTGGTTCCATAATTGGCTTAGCTTGACTAGCAGCAGGGAGAAAAGGAAATGGCATTTCTGCTCTCCTGTTTGTCCTCTTTGTGAGTCTCTGTGATGAACAGTGGGTGGATGGGGGTAAATGGTTCGGGCTGAGTGAAGAAAACTTGGAAGCCTTCTCGGTGCCACGTATGTCTAGTTATGAAATTCTTTTACTCCATAGTTAAGATTTGATAATGAGAGTTCAGAGAAACAAAAACAACCCTTTTCAGTCCCAGCTATGCCAGCATGTTGATTCAAATCCATTAGTGAATCATTCTTCCATTAGTTCTACAAACATTTATTGAGTACATGCTATGTAACATAACCAACTCCATCTCTGAGTCCCAGATTTCATTTCATTTTTAAGTCTCATGCTGTGATCTTTGACCAACCTCAGTGTCCTAAGCAAGCATATCAAACTAAGCCTTCTAGTTGATGATTATCTATGTTCCTTAAAATGTCACCACAAATATTTTTGTTAGTAAAATCCTGAATGGCACAACAACTGAGATAAATATCAAACTGGTAACAGTATTGATTTTATGCAATCATCTATCACAAGAGCACTAGGAGGAAAGCCCCTGGTGCCACTGCATTCTTTGTCCCTTTGTCTTGACAGTCATTATTACCTGAGTTACACTCTAAAAAAAGGACTGTAACAGGGGTCTATTAGCAGAGAATCAACTGTGCAGAATTGCTGGGTCTTCTGTTCTTCTATGACCCAATCTTCCCATAATTAAATTACTTGGCAATAAATTCTATTATAGTCTATAAAGTTGCCTTCCTTGTCTTTCAACTGAAGATACCTTCTCATTGTGGTGGCCAGTACACCTTTGCATCCAACTTCACTGTTCTATTTCCCATTTACCTACTGACTACCTCACCTTAGAAAAAAATTATTGTTCATAGTTGACATACATGTTTCAGTCCTTGCTCTGTGTGTTTGCATACATATATGTGTACATGAAAAGTTTAGTTCATGAATCGGATCATATTTTACATATTTTTTTGACAACTTTTTTTTCACTTAATAATGTAGAAGATGTATCTGGATTAATACAGAAATTTTTATCTCATTCTTCAATGACGGTATTTCGTGGTATGGCTTTCCCATAAATTATTTACCCTTCCCATTGGTGAAATATAAGAAACATTTTTTAAAATGAATATCTTTTTCTTCAACTCAATGATGGACATCTGTGTTTCTGTAGGACAGATGTCCAGATTTTGGGAAAGATAAATGCATGTTTTAAAAAAATTTTTTGGTAAAAAATTCTTTGAGATTTAATTTACTTTTTTTAAGTATACAGTTAAATAGTTTTTGTATATTCAGAGCTCTGTAGTCATTACCAAAATAGATTTTAGAACATTGTTGATTTTCTCTAGTTTTTATATATTCTTTATTTCATTAATTTCTACTCTATTCCTTAGAAATTTTTTCTTTTTATTTGTTCTTTTTTATTTTTTTTGGTATTTTTCTACAGTGAGAAGCGGGGAGGCAGAGAGACAGACTCCTGCATGCATCCCACCAGGATCCACCCAGCATGCCCACTAGGGGGGCAATGCTCTGGCAATCTAGGGCATTTCTCTGTTGCAACCAGAGCCATTCCAGTGCCTGAGGTGGAGGCCATGGAGCCATCTTCAGTGCCCGGGCCAACTTTGCTCTAAAGGAGCCTTGGCTGAGGGAAGGGAAGAGAGAGAAAGGAGAGGGGGAAGGGTGGAGAAGCAGATGGGTGCTTCTCTTGTGTGCCCTGGCTGGGAGTTGAACCTAGGATCCACACGCCAGGCCAATGCTCTACTGCTGAGCCAACCAGCTAGGGTCTTCTTCTACTTGTTTTATGTTTAGTTTGCTCTTCTTTTTTTAGTGTCTTAATTTTTTTTAACTTATTTATTTTAGGGATAGAGGAAGGAAGAGAGAGAGAGAGAGAAAGAAACATAAATTTATTGTTCCACTTATTTATGCATTCATCAATTGACTCCTGTATGTGCCCTGATGAGGGATTTTTTTGTGTGTGTGATAGAGACAGAGACAGAGAGACAGAGAGAGGGACAAATAGGGACAGACAGATTGGGAGAAAGATAAGAAGCATCAATTCTTTGTTGCGACTACTTAGACTCCTTTCTCATATGTTCCTTGACCAGGGGCTACAGCAGAGTGAGTGACCCCTTGCTCAAGCCAATAGCTTTGGGCTAAAGCCAGTGACCTTTGGGCTCAAGGAAGTGACCATGGGGTCATCATGTCTATGATCCTACACTCAAGCCAGCGATCCTGTGCTCAAGCAGGATGAACTTGTGCTCAAGCTCGATGAATTTGCACTCAATCTCAATGAGCCTGCACTCAAGCTGAATGAGCCTATGCTTAATCCAGTCCTCTCAGGGTTTCAAACCTGGGTCTTCCACATCCCAGTCTATCATTCTATCCACCATGCCACCATTTGGTCAGGCATCCAGTACAAACTCATTTCCTATACCTGTATATGAAAGAACAACGCTTACTATTGATCTATTCTATTTCACTATTTATAAACTCTAGTCATGGCCCAATACGTTTATTTTATTTCATGAGACAATAATGATCTGTAAACTAAAGTTTAAGAAAAATACTTATAGATTGGGAATGCAGAAAAAGGTTAAACTAGGTCAGTTTTTTATATGCACTAAATAATACTCACTCATCATTAAGAACAAAGAGACATTTTTCTTTCACCCCAACTCCCAAACACTTAGGTCAAACCTAATATAATTCTTATCCTAATAGCTGACTCCTCATGTGCTTGATCACTTTGACGTCTTGAAAGCCAGAGCGTAGGAAATGATTAGCAACATCTAGACAGGTTATCCTGCTCAACTGCACATAACATTTTAGAAGACTCTTCTGGTTGGATTTCCAGCACTCTCACTTTTCTGTTGCAAGTCTAAGTTTAAAAGAATAAAATGAGAGAAATAAAAGGATTCCTAGGAGGAGGGTAGGAATCATAGAACAAGAGACCTGGTTGGGGCTTTGGGCCAGCAGGTCTTCTTCAATGAAGAAATTTGTTCTATGGCATCTAAGAAGTGAAGTATTAAGGATCTAAAATGGGGCTTGGACCACCCCGAGCTTCCCTAGGAGCTGGAGTAGACACAAAGGTATAGATTGTGACACGAGTGAGGTGAGCCTAGCAGGCGTCCCCAAACTACGGCCCGCGGGCCTCAATGAGGCGCCCTGAGACCATTTATCCAGCCCCCACTGCACTTCTGGAAGGGGCAGCTCTTTCATTGGTGGTCAGTGAGAGGACCACTGTATTTGGCAGCCCTCCAATGGTCTGAGGGACAGTGAACTGGCCCCCTGTGTAAAAAGTTTGGAGACCCCTGGAAAGTCTAGAGACACAGACTTTGTGAAACACCACAGATGCCCATCAGGGGTCACGCCAGACAATGCCAAGACAAAAATCAGCATGAGGTCCTACCTGTCTAGGAGAGGCCATAACTATCTACTTCCACTACAAATATCTGGAAATAGTTTTCGCAGGTCTGGCCACCCCCTCCTCACCCCTGCCCCAACCACCCCCTATTATTGCCTTATTTAATGCTATTAAGAAAGCTGGCCTAACAATAAGGAATTATTCAACACACTACTCTGAATACAACTTTAAAAGAATAATATTTGGAAGGGACACTTTCTGGGCAGCTTTGGACAAATAGAATTACTTAATAACCCTTGTGGAAAAAATTATAGTAGGTTACAAGAGTGGAAGAAGCCATGGTAATTTGGAAACAATGTACATTTCTCTGGAACCGACTTAACTAATAGAAGACACTTGATTTTGTTGGTGATAATTACAACATGATTTCCATGATGAAGTAGGTGAAATGCTTTCATGCTGGGAATTTTACCCAGAATTGTTTTAACATGTTGCCTTTTCCTTTGCTAGTGTTCTAGAGTCAAAACATGGCGTTTCTGTAGGCCCCCAGCAACACTTGTATGGAATTCAGGATTGTTGAGACTATATTATAAAACCTAAGAGCTTTCCCTGAAGCATGCATGAGGTTCTACTTGACCTATTTATATGGCTATAGCAATCTGTTAGGTTGGGCTTTCTGGCAGCCTTACTTGGGTTTCTGGAGTTAAGTCCATCTGCTTTTGCTACAATGTGTTTAAATTAGTATGATTTGGTAATGTAAGTTCAAGATTCAGTGTAGATATCTACTTATATCCAGAAATACATGCCGTTGTTATAACCCTCATATTGGTGATATTCTTTACTGAATATAGGTTGAGACTTACCTATCATTGTTCTCAGGCAGTTTCTGTGCCTCGTTAGGATAATTGAGAACCAGATGGATTTGTAAAATAAAGTCCATTGACTTAGCTTCAAAATCTTCTTGCATGTGAGCTACACTGGATGACATTAGGAAGATGGCAATGGTAGCAAATCAATTCTTGTACCTTAATAGCTTAATGGCATAGCTGCTTGATATAATAACTTATGTGCTCTACAGGGATGTCTACAGCATGGAGTGAGGCAAGATGCTTTCTGGCTGGGACAAAAAGAGCCCCCACTCCTGGACAATAAACATATTTGCTGGATTACTGCTGGAAGAGCTGTTTGAAAATTCTTCAAGCAAAGGGGTCGGGGTGATGTGTTGTAGGCATAATGCCAAATGGATCTTCACTTCCCCAGCTCATAATTCCCACAGTTGGCTACAGCTGAAGGTCCACGGAGATTAAAAAAAAAAAGTGCTGGCTGCTTAGACCACTTCTTTCTGTGCATAAAATGAGAGAAAATCTTATACAAACCCCAGACTTTGGGAGCCACACCACACAAGGCCCTCAGAGTCAAGGGAGACCTGCATCCAGAACCATAGCCACACTGCACAAGCCTCTCATTCATTCCCTGACCTTTGCAATCCTAGAAGTATAATATCCTATGGAGAGCAGCCACCAGAGATATCAAGCCACCATACTGGGGGGAGCATGCATACCTCATGACAGGCAGATTCGTAATGTCCAAGGTCAGAGAACGACCACCTAAGTCAAGTTCAGCATGTGCATCTTACTGAGCTTGCATCTGTCTGCATGCCCCCTGCTGTCACTTCCATGTCTCTAGCCACCGTTCAAGCTCTCCTTGGTGAGCCCGTCTCAGCTACTCTCTCTTTTCCACTTCAAAATGGAAAAGAGTGCTGTTCTTTGAGTGGCTACTGATGATTTATTTGTAACTTAACTCTTCAGCTTCATATGCAAACTTTCAGAGTGTAAAATTCATTGGATTTGAACAAAGCAGACTTGGATTTGATTCTTAGCTCTTTTGCCTCTTTGTAATGGCACCTTGAGCAAGATGCTTAATTTCTCATCTATAACCCTTGCAGGGTGGCTGGGAGAATCACTCATCCATTCATCCAGCAAATGTTCATTAAACATCCTAAAGCAGGAAAAGCAGGAAGCACAGTATCTGGCGTATAAACACATCAGAAATAATAATTGTTCTTATTATGATAAAAATGACACTACAGAAGTAATTAATATTAAACACCATTCTAATCTGGGTCCTACATTCTTAGCCATTTCAGTTTGAGCTCAGTAACTATGGATACATTGATGATTGTTTCTATGGTTCTTGTTGGGCCTCAAATTTCTAGTTTATTCTCACTGTAGAGAACATTATTTTCTTGGCTTAGCTCTTGCAAAGTGTTCCGGTTGTTGTTTTTTTCCTCTGGATAATATATATAATCTGAAAGAATTTGAACTCCTTCACAAGTTTCATGTATCAAGTGAATCTCACTAGAAGAGTTCTTGTGCTGAGGAGAAGTTGGATGACATCCTGAGAAATCTCCACCTGCCATATGGTGTGACTAATGTCATAAGGTGATCCCTTCCTTCTTTCCAATCCAGCTTGCCAGGAACCTGATGCTTGGTCTGCAGCCTACAGCACCGAGGCTTAGCTGCACTCAGGCCTTCAAAAGCAACTACTTGGAATGTTCTGATATCATGAATTCTCTGAAGTTTCCACAATCCAACAGAGCTTGGGTTTACCAAGTTCATCCTCCTAAGTACTGCTCTCTAGTTTTATGTTCATTGGCTTGTTCTTACTACTAGTTCTGGGAATTGGTTCTAAGTTAATAAAAGTGTTCCTAGTACAATTACCAAGTGACTCTTCCTTTAATGCAACTATGAAGGGACTGTTCCCTTAGTTCCTTTGTGGTTAATAGGCCCCCGCTAGTCATCTTACAACTTGAAGGAGATTTAATTTTTTCCCCCGTTGATTTGAGAGAGTGAAAGGGGAGAGAGAGAGAGAGAGAGAGAAAGGGAAAAGGAAAGTAAAAGGAAGGGAGAGAGCTTCAATTCAACATTCCACTAAGTTGTTTGCTTTAGTTGTGCACTCATTGACTGCTTCTCATCTGTGCCCTGACTGCGGATTAAACCCGTAACTTCAGCGCACCAGGATGATGCTTCTTCTACTCAGCCTCTTGACAAGGAACTATAATTGTTTATCAGTGTTTTGTATTTCTTATTGTCTTTACTTGGAATGAAATTCTAATTATTATTATTTTTTGGCTTTACAGCTTATTTGTCATTAAGTGGCCGCTTCTACGACATGGATATCTGGAGGGCATTGTCTTTCTTTAGCTGATATATTTAATTTATTAACCACAAGTGGTGATGACTGGTCAAGTTAATTGCTTTACATAAGAGGCCTTATCTGATTTGTATTAACATATTTATCTAATTTATATTTTTTGGTCACATTCTTAGGTGAGCAACAACATAGTTTATCCTTAACCACTTGTAACTTTCTTTTACTAACTGCCTTGTTAGCCATTTTGATGTTTTTTCCTAGGGTTGTGAATTAAAATCCCTAAATGTAATGGAATGGCTGTAGAAGAGAGCCAAAAGAAATAGTGAGTCCATGCTCCACACAGGCAGGCCCAGTGCTGCTAGTGTTTCTCTGATTTTTCAGTCTATGAATAAAATAAAATAGGCAGTGGCACCACGGATAAAGCATCAGACTGGGACACAGAGGACCCAGGTTCGAAACCCTGAGGTCATTGCCTTGAGCACAGGCTCATCCAGCTTGAGTGCAGGGCTGCTGGCTTGAGTGTGGGATCAGACATGACCCCAAGGTCACTGGATTAAGCAAGGGGTCACTCGCTCTGCTGTAGGCCCCACTCAAGGCACATATGAGAAAGCAATCAATGAACAACTAAGGTGCTGCAATGAAGACCCCCTGATTACTGTCTTAGGGTTTGTGTTTCTGTGCGCATTCTTTACACAGAGGTGGATTAAGGTTGGTTGAAGCCCCAGGCACAGAAGAAAATATTGGGCCCCTTAAAAAAAGAGAGAGACAGCTTGACCAGGTGGTGGTGCAGTGGATAGAGCATCGGACTGGGATGCAGAGGACCCAGGTTTGAGACCCTGAGATTGAGTGCAGGCTCATCTGGTTTGAGCAAAGCTCACCAGCTTGGTCCCAAGGTCTCTAGCTCAAGCAAGGGGTTACTCGGTCTGCTGAAGGCCCACGGTCAAGGCACATATGAGAAAGCAATCAATGAACAACTAATGTGTCGCAACGAAAAACTGATGATTGATGCTTCTCATCTCTCTCCGTTCCTGTCTGTCTGTCCCTATCCTTCTCTCTGACTTTCTCTCTGTCTCTGTAAAATAAAAAAAAGAGAGAGACAGGGAAAATAAATATACATGTTAACCATATTTTTAAATAAACAAAAAATATTATGTACTGTTAATGTTAAAATTGCACATATGAAACCAAACTTGGTGTCATTAGAAAAAAGTATGAAGTTGGGGTTTTGCGGGTCCTTCAAAAGTTGGGGCCCAGGGTGCCAGGTGCACCGGTCATTAAATCCACCTCTGTCTTGACATAATAAAGGCCAAGGTCTTTGACTTTAAGATCTGCACTGTCAGAGGCTGACTACATTTCATTGTGCTAAGAATAGTAATTATTTTTATTTTACGATTTCAAATATATTTTAAAGTTCTTAGCATGTTATTGGTGATCTGCCAATTTTCTTAATTGCTTCTAGAGAATTTGTGTGTGTGTGTATGTATAAAATAAATGAGCCTTCTCAGTTCTATATCTAGGCATTTTCTTATCAGTGTAATGTGTACGTTTCTGTAGGACTTTGTTTCTACATTCATTAATGTCTCACAGGCTTTCCCCCATAGTAGTTAAAGTGATGAAGATTATGTAACTCAGATTTTCCCCTTAGCTCTTGAAGACTTTGGCAAAAGGAGCATCCCACTACCATTATTGTTGACAGAACCACAGGTTTATTCCTAAGTACTTGATAGGACTTGCTCCCTGTGCTTGGCATATCACATTGCCCTGACTCTTGTAGTGTTAAAATGTTATTAGAATCTAAATTCTTTCTGTTGTGGCTCATCTATTTTCTTAGAGTTTCTTGATATGCTCTTAATTTTTCTGTGTCAACTCTAGAAAAAAAAGAAATTATGGTCTCTATGGACTAGCCCTAAGCCTTAGTGGATTATAATGTGTTAGGGACCCTGAACAGTTTCATAGACTCACACGGAGATAAATGCTTATGGAGGAGGGAGAATTAGGGGAAAGCAGAGATGAAGGGGAAAAAAGATGTGAAACTCCATGCTATCTTTGACAAACACGGCTGGAGCTTCGGCCGGAGAACAATGAGTTGACATTTCCTCAGACACCAAGCGCCCTCTCCAGCAGCATGTATCCTCCCAGCCTGAGCATAGTTCATGTTTCAAAAACATACTTCCCTCTTCAAACGTCTGGGCTAGTTCTTAGATAAACTGGAAGAAATACGATCTCTCTTGGAACAAGAATTTTGCTTATATTGCACAAGCAGGATATTCTCTTGCTCCATTAAATTTCAGGTTCTCTGTCTTTGTCTGATTCACAAAGATCAATTTCTAAACATGAGATATGCCTCAGATCTGAACTCACTGACAGAAAGGCCATGTCCTGTTCAGAAAGAACCCTGCAGCAGCACAGCAAGACTGTACAAGAATGAGTTTCCCAATCAGCATGGAACTTCCCTAGACAACTTTATATGAGGGCAATAATCGAACATTTTGAGAATTTTTGGCAAAGGTTTTATGTTAGCATTGATAGCCAAGGACTTTAAACACAATTATTCTCCTTGTTAGAATGGTGATATCTGAATGCCAGGTGATACATGAAATCATGTCCAATGTCTGGCTCGCAGAGGGTCCTGTGGGTGGTCATTTCCCCATTCATCAAATGTACATTTTGAAAGGTCATGTTTAGGAGTTGGAAGAAACCCTAAAATGGTTCCTTGATAAAACAGCTATTAGAGAGGACAAGGCAAAGCAGAAGTTTATGAAACTGCCTCTTCCTCTGCCCAGGAGAGTCGACCAAAAAGACATTTACATCCTGAATGGCAAGTCAGGGGTTAGTGTTTCCTTAAGGACCTAGGGTGGCAATCTCCTTATTATAACTATTTAATCCATCAATCCCACTTCTACAAAAATTACATGGATTCTGATATATGTGAGTGGACTGCCAGCAACTCAACCAAGCACTAGCCTCAACTGCAGATGCTGTACCAGATGTTCTCAAGCAGGTGGACACGGCCTCAGGAACATAATCTGGCCAGTGTCTTCTTTTCCATCCCTATCAAGGAGGATGAGCAGAAGAATTGCTATTCACACAGGAAAAATAATATTTAAGACCTTGCCTCTGGGCTCTGTCAATACTCTAAACCTGTGTCATCATGTGTTGTAAGGAGACCAAAACCATCTGGACATTCCACAGAGTATCACAGTGGGCCACTCTATTCATGCATTTTAATTGGACTGGAAGGGCATTGTAAAAACACTTTTGCTCCTGAGGGTGGGAGATACTCTATAAAGATTTGAGTTTCTTCTACATTGGTGAAGCTTTTAAGAATCCAGGGGCCTAGGGCATGCTTAGGCATTCCTTTAAAATAAAGGACAGATTATTGCATCTTGTCCCTTGTGCCACTAGGAAGGAAGCAAGCATGGATTCTAGAGGCAGTATACTTGACACTTGGGAATACTGCTCTGATCCATTTGCTAAGTTACATGGAGGTTGAGAACTCTGCGTGGAACTCAGTGTAGCTAATGCAGGCCACAGTAGAATCGGCCCTGTACCTTGGGCCATAAATCCAGCCAATGCTAGGGTACTAAAGGCACCTGTGGCAAAAAGAGATATTCTGTGGAGAATACAGCTAGCCCTGACAGAGAGATCACAACATAGGCTGCTACAGTTCTGGAGCAAGCCAGACCATCTGAATCATATACAGCATTGAAAATGTAGCTCCTGCTTTGCTGCTGAGCCCTGGCAGAGATTGAGCTTCTGATACGGGCCATGAAGTGACTATGAAGCCACAGCTGTCCATTAAGACTGGGTTCTGTCTACCAGGCCAAAGGTCATGCAGCCCCAATAGCCAACCCATCATAAGACAGAAATGGTACAGCCAGAATCAAAAAGGACCAAGGCCAGAGATTAAGTAAGCTGCACTGTCAAGAGGCCAAGACTACCATGTCATTGTCAACCACTTTTTCACTGGCTTCTTTCCCTCAGGTGATGCCTGTGACTGCATGGGAGTCCTTCAGATCAGCTGAAGGAGAAACTAAAACACTGAGGTTATTCATAGATGAGTCAGGTCCAGGGTAGGTACAAGCTCAAAAGGGGACTGCTACTGTACTGCAGTCTTACTCCAGGAAAGCCCAGAGGAAAGGCACTCAGGACTAATCCCACCAATGGGCAGAGTTTTAAGAAAATGCATCTGGACATCCACTTTGTGTGTAAAGAGAAACAGTTGAGGGAAAAGTAGACATGGATGCTGGGACAGCAGTGAATGATTTCACTGGTTGTTTGGAGGTCTGGAAGAAACAATATGGAAAGACAAAGGAACAGGAGGGCTGGGGAAGCAGTGTGAGGATGGGCCTGAGAGCACAAGAAGTGAGGACTGTTATTTTGCCTGTTAACACTTCCCAGAGAGCACCCACCCAGAATAGTGCTGCCAGGGTTCTAGGCGGAGAATAAGTGATGTATTATTTGGGAAATAACAGATAATTGGGAATGTCTCCAGCCAGATGCAAAGCTATTTAATATGTATACAGAGGGGCAATGCCGCCAGAATTTTTTTTCTCATTTGAGATAGTTTTTAAAATAGTATAACTAGAAACAAATATGAGATAATAGAGCAACATCAAGTGACACTAAAACCTTATATTATTCTGTATCACAGAATTATCAGTAGAGTATGATGAGGAGGTGAGGAGGCAGTTCTAAGTTTGGGTCAATAAGTGCACCTCAGCATTTCAAGGGAGATGTTGTGAAGCTGTGTGGCTGTTTCTGCGTGGCTGTATTAGATGGGCAGTGTTTCACTAGCTTAAGAAACATCGGATAGTTCAACGAGTACTACTGGATGAAGAATTGTGAGACCTGCGTTCAGCCCCTTCTTGCTGACAAGCTTTCAACTCCACACTTTTTAGACCTCGATTTCCACACCTAGAAAATAAAGGGTCAGACTAGATCAGACACTTTTCATTTTTCCTGCTCCAACATGTATGTGCCTATGTGTATCTCAGAAACATAAATGAGCCTCCACCTGTACTCAGACTTTGATAATTATGCAACAGCCCTGATAAACTGAGCATTTTAGAAATATATACTCCTTAACCACTACAAATAGAAAAAGCATTAGTCAATAATGTATTTAAGCTCCTGTTCAATTATAAATTCTATTCTTTCTTTCTTTCTTTCTTTCTTTCTTTCTTTCTTTCTTTCTTTCTTTCTTTCTTTCTTTCTTTCTTTCTTTCTTTCGTTCTCTCTCTTTCTCTCCCTCCCTCCCTCCCTCCCTCCCCCTTCCTACCTCCATTCCTCCCTTCCTTCCTTCCTTCCTCTCTTTCTTCCTCTCTTTCTTCCTCTCTTTCTCTCTCTCTCTTTCTTTCTTTCTTTCTTTCTTTCTTTCTTTCTTTCTTTCTTTCTTTCTTTCTTTCTTTCTTTCTTTCCTTTTCTTTCTTTCTTCTTTTCCAAGTGAGAGGAGTGGAGATAGAGAGACAGACTCCTGTATGTGCCCTGACTGGGATCCATCTGGCAACCTCTGTCTGAGGCTGATGCTTTGCCCATCTGAGGCCATGCTCACAACCGAGCTATTTTTAGCAACTTATGTGGAGGCTCCATGGAGCCATCTTCAGTGCCCAGGACCAATGCACTCAAATCAATTGAGCCATGGCTGCAGAAGGGGGGGGGGGAGAGAGAGAGAGAGAGAGAGAGAGAGAGAGAGAGAGAGAGAGAAAGAGAAAGAGAAGGAACCTAGGAGGGGTGGAGAAGCAGCTGGTCACTTCTCCTGTGTACCCTGACTGGGAATCGAACCTGAAACATTCACATGCTGGGCCAATGCTCTACCACTGAGCTAACCAGCCAGGGCCTAAATTCTATCTTTACTGATATTGCTTCTCATAATAAAAATCATTACATAAGAGGTAAGCATTGAGCTTTTTTGTTGTTCTTATTTTCAGTCTCTATTTGTATGCTTATAGAACACTCCAGGACCTACACTTCTATTCTCAATTGACAGTCACTTTTTGGGAAGCACACCTTCATTTTGGCTAAAATATTACAATTAAAATTTTTTTAAAAGAAATTTGAAAAGTACTGCAAGTTTTATAAACCTTATGCTATCCCTCTTAAACACATCAAATAGTTTCTTCGTGACTACAACTATATAGAGAAATAAAAAAATGAATTAGAAAACATGCTGTAGAGAATATGATAAGTAATTAAGAAGAGATGTCTACCAAAAAACTACTAGAACTGATAAATGAATTCAGTAAAGTAGCAGACTACAAAATAAAATATCCAGAAATCAGTTGCATTTTTATATATCAATAATAAACTATCAGAAATGGAAACCAAGAAAACAATACCATTCATAATTGCTTCAGAATGAAATACCAAGGAGTAAATTTAATCAAGGATGTAAAAGACTTCTATAGGAGGCAGATCTTTTATACTGCAGAATCCGCACAGCAGATTCCTCAGTGTGAGGCCCCTTTCAGTCTATTGGGGGTGGCGGATTCCACCTTTGGAATTTTCCTGCTCTAAGAAAAGTTCTAGCGTGAAAAAAATTAAGCAACATGCTCTATATTTGAGCGGAATCTGCTGCGGTCTCCCATTGACTTGAATAGGAGAGGAAGAAATGTGTCGGAACTGCATCTGCCGTACAGGGGATCTGTCTTCTGCGGAATCCACGGGTCTCCCATTGAAGTAAATGAGAGGTGGATTACACTGCAGAAACCGCTGCTTTAGTGTGAAAGAGCCCTGAAAGATACCATGCTGCACAGAAACTGCAGTGTATCCTATAACATAGTTCACACTGTTCTATATAGAAAACTTGCCACTAATCTGGAAAAAACAGATTCATTAGTTAAGCAGCTATTTACGGAATGGTAGCCCCAATACACTAGGTAAGGAGGTCCATTAGTAATAAATATTTCTCAATATATAATTAAATATTGTTTTTGTGATTAATCACTATGTTTAAATTATGTTTGATTTGTAGCAATGAGAATACATAATGCATATCAGGTATTTACATTCCGAATTATAACTGTAGCAAAATTACAGTTATGAAGTAGCCACCAAAATTATTTTTTGGTTTGGGGTCACTGCAACATGAGAAACTTGTATTGCAGGGTTACGGCATTAGAAAGGTTGAGAACCACTGTTTTAGACCATACACAGAAATAAACCCAAAGTGGATTAAAAACTTAAATATTAGACATGGACTATAAAAATCCTAGAAGAAAACATAGGCAGTAAAATCTTGGACATTTCTTTTTTTAATTTTAAATAACAATTTTATTGTTTTTCATCAGGTATTAGTCAATATTTTTTCACTAAGATTTTAAAACTGTTTCTTATAATCTAGTTTTGTGTACCTCTTTCATTTTTTTCTTTTATTATATTTTTTATTCGTTTTAATGCGGTTACATTGATATATCAGGGTACATATGTTCAGAGAAAACATCTCCAGATTATTTTGACATTTGATTATGTTGCATACCCCTCACCCAAAGTCAAATTGTCTTCTGTCACCTTCCATCTGGTTTTCTTTGTGCCCCTCCCCTCCCCAACCCCCTCCATCTCCTTCCTCCCCCCCCCCCCCCCCGTAACCATCACATTCTTGTCCGCGTCTCTGAGTCTAGTTTTTATGTCCCATCTATGTATGGAATCATATAACTCTTAGTTATTTCAGATTTACCTTTTTCACTCATTATAATGTTATTAAGGTCCATCCATGCTGTTGTAAATGATTCAATGTCATGATTTCTTATGGCTGAGTAGTATTCCATAGTATATATGTACCAAAGCTTTTTTAATATTGATTTTATATATTGCAGTGTTCTAAATTTCTTTTTTTATCTTATTTTTATTAATTTTAATGCAGTGACATTGATAAATCAAGGTACATATGTTCCGAGAAAACATCTCCAGATTATTTTGACCTTTGATTATGCTGCTTACCCCTCACTCAAAGTCAAATCATCCTCCATCACCTTCTATCTGGTTTTCTTTGTGCCTCTACCCTCCCCAACACCTCCCTCTCCTTCCTCGCCCCTTCCCACCCCTCCACCCCACTCCCTGCTACCATCATATTCTTGTCCATGTCTCTAAGTCTCATTTTTATGTCCCATCTATGCATTGGTTCATATAGTTCTTAGTTTTTCTCTGATTTACTTATTTCACTCCGTATAATTTTATCAAGGTCCATCCATGTTATTGTAAATGATCCGATGACATCATTTCTTATGGCTGAGTAGTACTCCATAGTATATATGTACCAAAGCTTTTTTTTTTTTTTTTTTTTTTCTGAAGCTGGAAACAGGGAAAGACAGTCAGACAGACTCCCGCATGCGCCCGACCGGGATCCACCCGGCACGCCCACCAGGGATGATGCTCTTCCCACCAGGGGGCGATGCTCTGCCCCTCCGGGGTGTGGCTCTGCCGTGACCAGAGCCACTCTAGCGCCTGGGGCAGAGGCCAAGGAGCCATCCCCAGCGCCCGGGCCATCTTTGCTCCAATGGAGCCTTGGCTGCGGGAGGGGAAGAGAGAGACAGAGAGGAAGGAGGGGGGGGTTGGAGCAGCAAATGGTCGTTTCTCCTATGTGCCCTGGCCGGGAATAGAACCCGGGTCCCCCGCATGCCAGGCCGATGCTCTACCGCTGAGCCAACCGGCCAGGGCCTTACCAAAGCTTTTTAATCCACTCGTCCTCTGACGGACACTTGGGCTGTTTCCAGATCTTCGCTATTGTGAACAATGCTATAAACATGGGGGTGCATTTCTCCTTCTGGAACCATTCTATGGTGTCCTTGGGGTATATTCCTAAAAGTGGGATGGCTAGGTCAAAAGGCAGTTCGATTTTCAATTTTTTGAGGAATCTCCATACTGTTTTCCACAGAGGCTGCACCAGTCTGCATTCCCACCAGCAATGCAGGAGGGTTCCCTTTTCTGCACATCCTCGCCAGCACTTATTCTGTGTTGTTTTGTTGATGAGCGCCATTCTAACTGGTGTGAGGTGATATCTCATTGTGGTTTTAATTTGCATTTCTCTATTGATTAATGATGTTGAGCATTTTTTCATATGCCTATTGGCCATCTATTTATCCTCTTTGGAGAAGTGTCTATTCATTTCTTTGGCCCATTTTTGGATTGGATTGTTTGTCTTTCTGGTGTTGAGATTTAGAAGTTCTTTATAAATTTTGGTTATTAACCTCTTATCAGACATACTGTCAAATATGTTCTCCATTGTGTAGTTTGTCTTTTTATTCTGTTCTTATTGTCTTTGGCTGTGCAAAAGCTTTTTAGTTTGATATAGCCCATTTGTTTATCCTGTCTTTTATTTCCCTTGCCCGTGGATAAATCAGCAAATATATCGCTGCGAGAGATGTCAGAAAGCTTACTGCCTATGCTTTCTTCTAAGATGTTTATGATTTCACTGCCTACATTTAAGTCTTTTATCCATTTTTAGTGTAGTTTTGATAATGGTGAAAGTTGATGGTTTAGTTTCATTTTTTTGCAGGTAGATGTCCAATTTTCCCAACACCATTTATTAAAGAGACTGTTTTTACTCCACTGTATGCTCTTACCTCCTTTGTCAAATATCAGTTGTCGATAAAGCTGTGGGTTTCTTTCTGGGTTCTCTGTTCTGTTCCATTGATCTGTATGCCCGATCTTATGCCAGTACTAGCCTGTTGTGAGTACAATGGCCTTGTAGTATAACTTGATATAGGAAAGTGTGATACCTTTTGCTTTACTCTTCCTTGTCAAGATTGCTGACGCTATTTGTGTTCTTTTCTGGCTCAATATAAATTTGTGGAATATGTGTTCTATCTCATTGAAGTATGTCATTGGTATTTTAATTGGTATTGCATTGAATTTATAAATTGCTTTGGGTAAAATAGACATTTTAATGATGTTTATTCTTCCTAACCATGAGCACAGTATATGCTTCCACTTGTTTGTATCTTCCTTGATTTCTTTTATCAATGTTTTATAATTTTCCAAGTACAAGTCTTTAATCTTCTTGGTTAAATTTACTCCTATGTGCTTAATTTTTTTTGGTTGCAATAGTGAAGGAGATTGTTTCCTTAATTTCTCTTTCTGACAGTTCATTGTTGGTTTATAAAAATGCTTCTGATTTCTGAGTATTAATTTTATATCCTGCCACCTTGCTGAATTCATTTATCAGGTCCAGTAGTTTTTTGACTGAGACTTTAGGGTTTTCTATAACAGTATTAGAACATCTGTAAATAATGATAGTTTACTTCTTCTTTTCCAATTTGGATGCCTTTTATTTCTTCTTGTTGTCTGATTGCTATGGCTAGGACTTCCAGAACTATGTTGAATAAGAGTGGTGAAAGGGGCATCCCTGCCTTATTCCTGATCTTAAGGGGATTGCTTTTAATTTTTTCCCATTGAGTATGATGTTGGCTGTGGGTTTGTCATAGATGGCCTTTATCATGTTGAGGTATGTTCCCTGTATTCCCACTTTGCTGAGAGTTTTGATCATGCATGTGTGCTGGATTTTATCAAATGCTTTTTCTGCATCTATTGAAATTATCATGTGGTTTTTCTCCTTCCTTTCATTTATGGGATGAATCACATTGATAGATTTGCGAATATTTTACCAGCCTTGCCTCCCAAGAATAAATCCCACTTGATCATGGTGTATGATTTTTTTCATATATTGCTGGATCCGATTTTCTAATATTTTGTTGAGGATTTTAGCATCTATATTCATCAGGGATATTGGCCTATAATTTTTTTTCTTTGTGCTGTCTTTGCCAGGTTTTGCAATCAGAATTATGCTCGCTTCATAAAAGGAGCTTGGAAGTCTTCCTTCCTCTTGAACTTTTTGAAATAGCATGAGAAGGATAGGAGTTAGTTCTTTATGAATATTTGGTAGAATTCACTTGTGAAGTCATCAGGCCCAGGACTTTTCTTTGTTGGGAGTTTTTTGATAACTGTTTTGATCTCATTTGGTGTAATCAGTCTGTTTAGGTTTTCTGATTCTTCCAGATTGATTTTTGGAAGATTGTATGTTACAAGGAATTTGTCCATTTAATCTAAGTTGTCTAGTTTTTTGGCATACAGTTCTTCATAGTATTTTCTTACAATCCTTTGTATTTCTGTTGTGTCAGTTGTTATTTCTCCACTCTCATTTCTAATTTTATTTATTTGAGTCCTCTCTCTTTTTTTCTTGGTGAGTCTAGTTAAAGGTTCATCGATCTTGTTTACCTTTTCAAAGAACTAGCTCCTAGTTTTATTGATCCTCTGTATTGTTTCTTATCCTCTATGTCATTTAGTTCCTCTCTGTTCTTTATTATTTCCTTCCTTATACTACACCTGGGCTTTACTTGCTGTTCTTTTTATACTTCTTTTACATGCAGAGTTAAGTTGTTCATTTAAGCTTTTTCTAGCTTCTTAAAATATGCCTGTAATGCTATGAACTTCCTGCTCAGTACTGCTTTTGCTGTGTCCCATAAATTTTGAGTTGTTGTATGCTCATTATCATTTGTTTCTTGGAATTTTTTTTTCTTTTTTGATCTCATTCTTAATCCATTTGTTACTTAACAACCTGCTATGTAGTTTCCATGTGTTTGAGAATTTTTGAGTTTTTCTGTTGTGGTTGATTTCTAGTTTTATGCCATTGTGATCAGAGAAAATGCTTGATATAATTTCAATCTTCTTAAATTTGTTGAGACCACTTTTGTGCCCTAACATGTAGTCGATCCTAGAAAATATACCATGAGCACTTGAAAAGAATGTATATTCTGCTGCTTTAGGGTGAAAGGTTCTGAAGATATCCATTAAATCCAGTTGATCTAGTGTGTCCTTTAAGTCTGCTGTTTCTTTGTTAATTTTCTTTCTTGAGGATCTATCTAGTGATGTTAGTGGGGTATTGAAATCTGTTATTATCGTATTGCTGTTGATCTCACCCTTTATATCCATCAATGTCTGCTTTATATATTAGGGTGCTCCTATATTAGGTGGGTAGATATTTATAATGGTTATATCTTCCTGTTGGATTGCTCCCTTTATCATTATGTAGTGGCCTTCTTTATCTCTTACTATATTCTTTGTTTTAAAGTCCATTTTGTCTGATATAAGTATGGCTATGCCAGCTTTTTTTCATTTCCATTTGCATAAAATATTTTCTTTCATCCTTTTACCTTCAGTCTATGTGCATCTTTTGTTTTAGGGTGTGTCTCTTGTAGACAGCATATGTACGGGTCCTGTTTTTTATCCATGAAGCTACCCTATGTCTTTTGATTGGATCATTTAATACATTTAAAATTATGGTTATTATTGATATGTAGTTGTTTATTGTCATTTTATTCTTTAAAGCTGTATTCCTCTTTTGCTATATTCTTTTTCTCCTTTGATCTGTTTACAATAGGTCCCTTAGCATTTCTTTCAGCCCTGGTTTTGTTGTAGTGAAATCCTTGAGTTGGTTTTTTTTTTTGTCTGGGAAGCTTTTTATTTCTCCTTCAATTTTAAATGATAGCCTTGCTGGATAAAGTAGTCTTGGTTGTAGGCTCTTGTTCTGCATTACTTTGAATATTTCTTGCCATTCCCTTTTGGCCTCAAGTGTTTCTGTTAAGAAGTCAGAAGTCATCTTAATGGGGGCTCTTTTGTAGGTGATAGCCTTTTTTTGTCTAGCAGCTTTTAATATTTTCTCTTTATCACTTAGCTTTGGTATTTTAATTATGATGTGTCTTGGTATAGATATCTTTGGGTTTCTCTTTAATAGAGTTCTTTGTGGTTCTTGAACTTGTAAGAGTTTTTCCTGCATTAATTTAGGGAAGTTTTCAGCTCTGATACGATTGAACAAAGTCTCTATCCCTTGTTCTTTCTCTTCTTCTTCAGGATCCCCTATGATGTGGATGTTATTTCTCTTCATGTTGTCACAGAGCTCTCTAAGAGTTTCAGACTTTTTGAGTCTCTTTTTTTATTCTGCTCTGCTTCCATGCCTTCATTCAACTTGTCCTCCAACTCGCTGATTAGATCCTCAGTTTCTTCCATCCTGTTTTTAATTCCTTTCATTGTGGTCTTCATTTCTGATATTGTATTTATCATCTCCAACAAATTCTCCTTAAATAATTCAATGTCCTTTTTTATACTTGCTATTTGTTTGTTTGTTTGTTTGGGGTTTTTTATTTATTTTTATTTTTTAAATAAACTTTTATTAATGTTAATTGGGTGACATCAATAAATCGGGGTACATATATTCAAAGAAAACATGTCCAGGTTATCTTGTCATTCAATTATACTGCATACCCAACACCGAAAGTCAGATTGTCCTCCGTCATTCTCTATCTAGTTATTTTTTGTGCTCCTCCCCCTCCCCCTTCCCCTCTTCCTTCTTCCCTCTTGTGCCCACCCCTCCCCACCCCCAGTAACCACCACACTCTTGTCCATGTCTTTTTGTGTCGTTTTTATGTCCCACCAATGTATGAAATCATGTAGTTCTTGGGGTTTTTTTTATTTACTTATTTCACTCCATATAATGTTATCAAGATCCCACCATTTTGTAGTAAATGATTCAATGTCATCATTTCTTATGGCTGAATAGTATTCCATAGTGAATATGTGCCACATCTTCTTTAATCAGTCTTCTATAGAAGGGTTTTTTGGTTGTTTCCATGTCTTGGCCACTGTGAATAATGCTGCAATGAACATGGGGCTACATGTGTCTTTACGTATCAATGTTTCTGAGTTTTGAGGGTATATACCCAGTAGAGGGATTGCTGGTTCATAAGGTAGTCCTATTTTCAGTTTTTTGAGGAGCCACCATACTTTCTTCCATAATGGTTGTACTACTTTATAGTCCCACCAACTGTGAATAAGGGTTCCTTTTTCTCCACAGCCTCTCCAGCATTTGCTATTACCTGTCTTGTTGATAATAGCTAATTTAACAGGTGTGAGGTGCTATCTCATTGTAGTTTTGATTTGCGTTTCTCTAATAATTAATGAAGATGAGCATCTTTTCATATATCTGTTGGCCATTTGTATTTCTTCCTGGGAGAAGTGTCTGTTCATGTCCTCTTCCCATTTTTTTATTGGATTGTTTGTTTGTTTGTTGTTGAATTTTATGAGTTCTTTGTAAATTTTGGATATACCTTTATCTGAGCTGTTCTTTGAAAATATCATTTCCCATTTAGTTGGCTGTATATTTTGTTGTCAGTTTCTCTTGCTGAGCAAAAATTTTAGTCTGTTGTAGTCCCATTCATTTATCTTTGCCTTCACTTCTCTTGCCTTTGGGCTTAAATTCATAAAATGCTCTTTAAAACCCAGGTCCATGAGTTTAGTACCTATGTCTTCTTCTATGTACTTTATTGTTTCAGGTCTTATATTTAGGTCTTTGATCCATTTTGAATTAATTTTAGTACAAGGGGACAAGCTGTAGTCGAGTTTCATTCTTTTGCATGTGTCATTCCAGTTTTCCCAGCACCATTTTTTGAAGAGGCTTTCTTTTCTCCATTGTGTGTTGTTGGCCCCTTTATATAAAAAATTATTTGACCATATATACCTGGTTTTATTTCTGGACATTTTATTCTGTTCCATTGGTCTGAGTGTCTATTTTTCTGCCAATACCATGCTGTTTTTATTGTCATGGCCTTATAATATAGTTTGAAGTCAGATATGGTAATGCCCCCAGCTTCATTCTTTTTCCTTAGGATTGCTTTGGCTATTTGGGGTTTTTTATAGTTCTATATAAATCTGATGATTTTTTGTTTCATTTCTTTAAAGAATGTCATAGGAATTTTGATGGGAATTGCATTAAATTTATGAACTGCTTTGGGTAATATGGCCATTTTGATTATATTTATTCTTCCTATCCAAGAACAAGGAGTATTTTTCCATCTCATTGTATCTTTTTTGATTTCCCTTAACAATGCTTTGTAGTTTTTGTTATATAGGTCCTTTACATTCTTTGTTATGTTTATTCCTAGGTATTTTATTTTTTGTGTTGCAATTGTGAAGGGGATTATTTTTTTGAGTTTGTTTTCTAATATTTCATTGTTGGCATATAGAAAGGCTAAGGGCTTTTGTACATTAATTTTGTATCCTGTGACCTTACTGTATTGGTTTATTGTTTCTAGTAATCTTTTTGTGGAGTCTTTGGGGTTTTTGATGTAGAGGATCATAACATCTGCCAAAAGTGATACCTTTACTTCTTCTTTTCCTATATGGATGCCTTTTATTTCTTTCTCTTGTCTGTTTGCTCTGACCAGAACTTCTAGCATCACATTAAATAAGAGTGGAGAGAGTGGACAACCTTGTCTTGTTCCTGATTTAAGGTGGAAAGTCCTCAGTTTTATGCCATTTAATATGATGTTAGCTGATGGTTTATCATATATGGCCTTTATCATGTTGAGATATTTTCCTTCTATACCCATTTTGTTGAGTGTCTTAAACATAAAGTTGTGTTGTATTTTATCAAATACCTTTTCTGCATCTATTGATAAGATCATGTGGGTTTTTTTCTTTGTTTTGTTGATATGGTGTATTACATTAACCGTTTTACGTATGTTGAACCATTCTTGAGGTTCTGGGATGAATCCCACTTGATCATGATGTATTATTTTTTTAATATCTTGTTGTATTTGACTTGCCAGTATTTTTTTTAGTATTTTATCATCTGTATTCATTAGAGATATTGGTCTGTAGTTTTCTTTCTTTGTGCCATCCTTGGCAGGTTTTGGTATGAGAGTTATGTTGGCCTCTTATAATGTGTTTGGAAGTATTGCTTCTTCTTCAATATTTTGGAAGACTTTGAGTAGAATGAGAACCAAGTCTTCTTTGAATGTTTGATAGAATTCACTAGTATAACCTTCTGGGCCTGGACTTTTATTTTTGGGGAGATTTTTAATAGTTTTTTTCTATTTCTTCCCTGCTAATTGGTCTGTTTAGGCTTTCTTTTTCTTCATGACTCAGTCTAGGAAGGTTGTATTGTTCTAGAAATTTATCCATTTCTTCTAGATTGTTGAATTTGGTGGCATATAGTTATTTGTAGTATTCTACAATAATTCTTTGTATATCTATGATGTCTGTGGTGATTTCTCCTCTTTCATTTTGGATTTTGTTTATATGAGTCCTTTCTCTTTTTTCCTTGGTGAGTCTTGCCAAGGGTTTGTCAATTTTGTTACTCTTTTCAAAGAACCAGCTCCTTGTTTTATTAATTTTTTCTATAGTTTTTCTGTTCTCTATTTCATTTATTTATGCTCTGATTTTTATTATTTCCTTTCTTCAGCTGGTTTTGGGTTGTCTTTTTCTTCTTTTTCTAGTTCCTTAAGGTGTGAAGTTAAGTGGTTCACTTGGGCTCTTTCTTGTTTGTTCATATAGGCCTGAAGTGATATGAACTTCCCTTTTATTATTGCTTTTGCTGAATCCCATAGATTCTGATATGTCATATTGTCATTTTCATTTGTCTGTATATATCTTTTGATCTCTGTGCTTATTTCTTCTTTGACCCATTCATTTTTTAAAAGTATGTTGTTTAGTTTCCACATTTTTGTGGGGCTTCTTTCCTCTTTTTTTGCAGTTGAATTCTAGTTTCAAGGCTTTATGATCAGAAAATATGCTTGGTACAATTTCAATTTTTCTGAATGTGCTGATGTTATTTTTGTGGCCCAACATATGGTCAATTCTTGAGAATGTTTTATGTACACTAGAGAAAAATGTGTACTCTGTCACTTTGGGGTGAAGTGTTCTGTAGATGTCTATCATTACCAAGTTTTCTAGTGTTTCGTTTAAGACCAATATATCTTTATTGATTCTCTGTTTGGATGACCAATCTAGAGCCGTCAGCAGTGTATTGAGGTCTCCAAGTATGATTGTATTTTTGTCAGTTTTTGTTTTTAGGTCAATAAGTAGCTGTCTTATATATATTTGTGCTCCTTGGTTTGGTGCATATATATTAAGGATTGTTATGTCTTCTTGATTCAGTTGTCCCTTAATCATTATGAAATGACCATTTTTGTCTCTGAGTACTTTTTCTGTCTTGTAGTCAGCATTATTAGATATGAGTATTGCTACACCTGCTTTTTTTGGGGTGTTGTTTGCTTGGAGTATTGTTTTCCAGCCTTTCACTTTGAGTTTGTTTTTATCCTTGTTGCTTAGATGTGTTTCTTGTAGGCAGCAAACAGTTGGATTTTCTTTTTTAATCCATTCTGATACTCTGTGTCTTTTTATTGGTGAGTTTAATCCATTTACATTTAGTGTAATTATTGACACTTGTGGGTTCCCTATTGCCATTTTATAAATTGCTTTCTGTTAGTTTTGTATCTTGTTTGATTCTTCTCTTTTGTTTTTCTATCATTTGTTTTTGTTTGTTTGTATTCCATACTTCTTTCCTCTGTTGCTACCTTTTTTAAGTCATATGCTTCTGTGGTGGTTTCTTCAAGGGTGATTACCATTAAGTAATAAAAAGGATACCTACCATATTCATTGTAGTACCCTATCTTATGAGTGTTTCTGCACTTCATCGTCCTTTGCTACTGTTAATCTCCATCCTCTCCCCCCCCCTTATTTTTTCCTTTGTTGTCAAAGTTTAAATTTGGTTTTATTGTGTTCTTGATGGAGCTTTTACTTGTGGTTTTGTTTTGTTTTGTTCTTTGAATCTGGTTGGAAAACCCCCTTTAGTATTTCCTGGAGTGGGGGTTTTCTGATGATAAATTTCTTCATCTTTTCTGTATTTGTGAACGTTTTTATTTCTCTTTTATACTTGAAGGATAGCTTTGATGGGTATAATATTCTTGGCTGAAAATTCCTCTCTTTCAGGGTTTTAAATAGTGGAGTCTACTCTCTTCTAGCTTGTAGAGTTTCTGCTGAAAAATCTGATGATAATTTAATAGGCCTTACTTTATATGTTGTATTCTTCTTTTCCCTGGCTGCCTTGAGAATTTTTTCTTTGTCGTTGGTTTGTGCCATTTTCATTATGATGTGCCTTGGAGTAGGTTTGTTGGGGTTAAGAAAAGTTGGTGATCTGTTTGCTTCTTGAATTTGAGGCTTTAGTTCTTTCCACAGGCTTGGGAAGTTCTCATCTATTATTTGTTTGAATATGTTTTCCATTCCATTTTCTCTCTCTTCTCCCTCTGATATACCTATTATTCTTATGTTATTATTTTTGATGGAGTCAGACAATTCCTGTAGGGCTTTCTCATTTTTTTAAATTTTTGAGTCTCTCTCTTCTTTTCTCTATTGTGCCTAAAGTTGCTTGTCTTCTATGTTACTAATTCTACCTTCTATGTGGCCTGTTCTATTAGCTAAGCTTGTTACCTAGTTTTTCAGTTCATGAATTGAGTTTTTCATCTCTGTTTGATTTGTTTTTATAGTTTCAATTTTTTTGTAATATATTCTTTGTGTTCATTGAGTTGTTTTCCTGGCTCCCTAAATTGCCTTTCTGTGTTTTCTTGTATATCTCTGAGTATTTTTAGGATTTCTATTTTAAATTCTCTGTCATTTAGCTCCAAGGTTTCCAATATATTAAATTTTTTCTCCATAGATTTTTCCATATTTCTGTGTTTCTTCTCTGTCTTTTGTATCCATGATATTCCATTTTCTCTGTCTTTTGTATCCATGATATTCCATTTCCTTTTTCTTAATGGCATCTGAGGGTGGTCTTGTTGATAGCACTTCGTCTTCAGTGTGTGAAACTTGTATATGCTCCAAGGATAGATTTTTCTGTTTCTGGTTGATGAACTTGTTAAAATTTTGGGGTGATTTGTCAGTCGCACTCCTCGCGGAGCCATTTCTCTTATGTCACTCCTCCTATACTTGCTATTTCTTTATTTAAGTGTTTGTAATGACCATTTATTATTGTTCTAAGATCCCTAAGCATCCTAACAATTATTATTTTAAACTCTGCATCCAGAAGTTTGTTTATTTCCATATCACTCAGTTCCTTTCCTTGAGGTTTCTCTTGTTGTTCTTTTTGGATTGCACTTCTCTGTCTTCTTATTATGTCTGTGTGTTTGGGTGCATTGTTTGTAGAGCTGGTTAAGTCTAGGCTTGGTGTTGTCTGGCTCCAGTTTTCAGTTGTGTTATTTGTAGGTCTTGTTGGGTTGGCATCAGCTGTTATTTGTAATCCACTGTGTGATTTGATTTTTCTAGTAGAGTGGCTTTGAAGTCTTGATTTGTTTGTTTTCTTCACAGTTATCTTATCTTAATGGTAGTCTTGTTTACAGATCTCGACATTTCTTGTAGTGATATTTTTTTCAGATAATATCTTCTTGTGCTAGGAAAATGAGAGAAAAGATGACAAATGGGACTATATCAAACTAAAATGTTTTGCCCACCAGAGTAAACCATCAATAAAATGAAAAGACTATTCATTAAGTGGGATAACATATTCACCAATACATTTGTGCATAATAGTGCAATACACTACAAGCTGATGCTTGATTTCCAAACTCCGCATGTACAATGCACTGACTATGATGTATGTTTGTCTGAATGCTTTTTGTCCATTGCACATGATTCATAAATGCTCTACATGATACAAAAGATTGTTTGAATGAACCTACAAGTTCCAAAGATACCTAAGAAAACCTCAATAGTATTTTCATCGATGATACAGGCTGATAAGTGGCAATCACCCTGGGCATAAGCAAATTCAACTTAGATCTTTGGGTCTATAATCTTCATACAACATCAGGACAGTTAACTCTTTTGAGGACTAGCATGAAATTTCTGGTGAACTGCAGACCAGCAGTTGATAAAGACAGTACTAGACTATACCATCCAGGTCTATGTAAGTGCATTCTATGATTGCACAATGCAATCATCTAATAATGCCTTTCTCAGTATGTGTCCCCTTCATTAAGTTGGACTGCATTACTGTATTATTCAGCAATGAATATGAGTGAAGTACTGATATATGCTGTGACATGAATGAACCTTGAAACATAAAGTGAAAGTTGCCAGATGCAAAAGACCACATAGTGTATGATTCTATTTAAATGAAATGTTCAGAAGAGGCAACCAGATTGAGATAGAAAGTAGATCAGTGGCTGCTTAGGGCCAGGTTGGGTGGTGGGTAAAAGAGAGTGAGGAATGACTGCTAATGAGTATGTAGCTTCTTTTGGGGTGAAGAAACTGTTTTAAAATTGTAGTGGTGGTTGTACAACTCTGTGACTAGACAAAAAACCACTGAATGGGTGAATTGTATGGTATCTAAATTATGTCTCAATGAAACTACTATAAAACATGACAGAAGAGAGACAAACTCTCGAAATACAAGATAAAATGTACAATGCTACCAAGAAATGACATAAGAAGTCCTACTGTGACAATTATGCAGCAGGCTGACAAAAGTTGATACATATAAGAACAAACACAGCTACAGGAAGAATATCTTCAGTAAGAAAATAAAAATCATTACACAAATCGTTTGATCTAGAAGTATAGTATGATATTGATAAAATGAAAGCATATATCTCTTCTAATAAATAAGAACAAAGAAAGTTTATTAGAAAAAAAAACATACGAACACTCATTACCCAAAAATTCAAATAATGTCTAAGAAAAAGTACTACCTGAAACATAAAGCTACATCTCTAACTGTTCAAGTGAGCAAATGATTAACAGTCATTCAAATTCACATAGTAATGTCTTTGGGTCAATAACAGAAAATGGAATTATTTTCTTGTGATGGGTTTTTATTTTTCCTGACAGTGATTTTGCATTTTGATAACATATTTGTTTATAGAACTGACTTTCCTTTTAATCATTTATAAAAAATGTGTTTGCATCTTAAAAATTGCTTTTCTTCTATGAAAATAAAAGGGTTTACATAAAGAATATTTTCTGATATTTTATTCTACCCTTTTTTAGAGATAATTCATCAAATTTTATCTTTGGAAAATTTAAACTTATTCTCATGTAAGGAACATGTAGCTTAAAAAATAAAATAACTTCTGCTGGAACAGGTGGTGGCACAGTGGACAGTGTCAGACTGGGATGCAGAGGACTCAGGTTTGGAACCCCAAGTTCACTGGCTTGAGGACTGGTTCATCAGCTTGAGCACAGGGTTGCTGGCTTGAGCGTGGGATTATATATATGACCTCATGGTTGCTGGTTTGAGCCCAAAGGTCGCTGGCTTGATCCCAAGGTCACTGGCTTGAGCAAGGGGTCACTCTGCTGTAGCCTTCCAGTCAGGGCACATATGAGAAAGAAATCAATGAACAATGAAGGAGCTGCAATAAAGAATTGATGCTTCTCATCTCTCTTCCTTCCTGCCTGTCTGTCCCTATCTGTCCCTCTCTCTGTCTCACTCCCTGTCTCTGTTTCACACACACAAAAATAATAAAATGAAACAACCCCTGTACCTTAATGATTCTCATAATATTCTTTTAACTTAGGGTGACTTGTTAGAACCCAATAGCACTAGTTTAGCTCTAGTTTTGCAGAAAATTAGGTTGAAGTTTAATGGTTTTTAAAATTATTTTATAGTTTGTTTAATTTACATATAACTCTATCAGATTATTCTTATTTAAAAAGTTAAAATAACTACTTCTATTTTATGTAATGCATATTAATTAAATGTTCTTTTTTATATTTTTCTGCATTTTCATATATTTTGTGTTACCACTAAAATAAAAGTGCTATTTACAAATTCAAGTTCCTCAAAATTATCTTAGAGCAGGGGTCCCCAAACTTTTTACACAGGGGGCCAGTTCACCATCCCTCAGACCGTTGGAGGGCCGGACTACAAAAAAAACTATGAACAAAGCCCTATGCACACTGCACATATCTTATTTTAAAGTAAAAAAACAAAACGGGAAGAAATACAATATTTAAAATAACAAACAAGTAAATTTAAATCAACAAACTGACCAGTATTTCAATGGAAACTATGCTCCTCCACTGACCACCTATGAAAGAGGTGCCCCTTCCAGAAGTGCAGCTGGGGCCAGATAAATGGCCTCAGGGGGCCGCATGTGGCCCGCGGGCCATAGTTTGGGGACCCCTGTCTTAGAGTGTCTGGCAGGTGGCTCAGTGGATAGAGCATCGGCCCGGTGTATGGATGTCCTGGTTTTGATCCCCAGCCAGGGCACACAGGAGAAGTGACCATCTGCTTCTCTTCCCCTCTCCCACCCCTTTATCTCTCTCTTTACTTATTGTAGCCAATAGCTCAATTCGTTTGAGCCCTGGACATAGGTGCTGAGGATAGCTGGCTTGATTTGAGCATCGACCTCAGATGGGGGTTGCCAGGTAGATCTGGTCAGAGCACATGTGGGAGTCTGTTTCTCTATCTTTCCTCTCTCACTTAAAGAAAATAAATTATCTTAAAATTTTTTATCATGTACTGTTATAGTATTCAATATATGGTATCAAGTTGACTGGATAATTAAAAAATAATAATTTTCTCTCCATCATACTATACCTCAAAATATATTTTAGATTAGAAGCATAATGTTTTTAAAAATCCTAAATGTACAGTTAAAAAAAATAACAAATACTTGTTTATTATGTGTTAGATGAGAAAGTCCTAATATGGTTCACATAAAAGGCAGAGCCATAAAAGGAAAAGTAATAGATTGGTCAATACAAAATTATATTTTTATTTGTCGCCATAATAGAGAAAACAGAAACAAAAGAAATATCAATAACCTGTAACAAAATGCAGGTTTAAAAAATTATTGACTTTTAAAGAGGAGAAAGGGAAAGAGAGAGAGAGAGAGAGAAACATTGATTTGCTGTTCCACTCATTAATGCTGTCATTGGTTGATTTTTGTACATACCCTGACCATGGATCGAACTTTCAACCTCAGCATGTCACTGCAATGCTCTAACCAACTGAGCTACTCAGCCAGGGTCACAGTTACTTTTCTCACTTAAAAAAAGAAGCCAATACAAATGGGCAAAAACATAAATAAGAAATACACCAAAGAAGAAATACAAATGAACAATAAAATATTCACTTTCACTAGTAATCCAAGGATACAAATTGAAACACAAATGAGATCCTATTTTTTATTAGCAAAGGAATGAGGATATCTTATGATGGTAGAAGCTATACATATATATGCAATAGTATATAGATAACACCAAAAATGAGTTGAAAGAAAAGACTTTTGTATGAAAAATGATCATGGAAAGCTCTTATCTCATTTTTCAAATTAAAAGTTATTTTTAAAATAAGATCTGGGAATCTAAGGTACAGCATGGTGACTACAGTTAACAATACTTTGTATTATATACTTAAAAGTATGTAAAAGAGTTTATCTCACTACAAAAAAAATGGTAATTATGTGACATGATGGAGTAATGTTAGCTAGTAATCATTTTGCAATATGAGTGTACAAAATCGGCAAGTTGTACATATTAAACAACACAATGTTGTAGGTCAATTATATGTAAGTAAAGCTGGAAATAAATACATAAAACTTCTTTTTAGTTCGGGACTTGCTCTTATGTATCCTTGAAAAATGAACACTATCTGCCATTGAACTTAAAATCTAGCACAGGGGCTGGTAATAAAATTTTTAATATGGATCTGAATGAACCTATATGATATAACAGTTCAATGAAACACTAGTTTTTGGTTCCCAGAGTTCTTTTTTATGCATGGCCAAGTCTTCACCCACACAGCTTTTCACCTCTCAGGCCAGCATGAGTCTGTTACTCTTGCTGAAGAGGTGGGTGGAGCGCTTTTGTCGGCCTACACAATTCGGCCCTATTGTGTCCAGTCCAGAAAGGAGCCCCAACTCCACGAGCAGGCAAGCCCTCAGCAAGCCCAACCCTAGCAGCATCATTCAGTTTAGCTATCCACAGGCTCAGCTGTTGCGCAAGTCACTGTGAATTATTAAAAAATAATGCTAAAAGATTTTCCATTTCTACACTCTAACAAAAATAATGCTGGAAGCTACATTTAAGCTCTTATATTATAATCAACTTGTGTCAACCAATTTACATTTAAGGCCTACTTATTTCCATTTATTTAGGAAATAAAGTATTTATTGAGGGGACCAGACCCCTAAATAAGATTGTCCCAGAGACTACCAAAGAAATTAATATTTAATAAGAGCTACCATTTATTAAGCACATACCAAATTCCAAATATTGTTCTAAGTACATTACATAAATTAATTCATTTAATCCAATGAGAAAATTTTATAGTTGAGGAAAATAAGGCTCACCCAAAAAGTAATTGACTTGCCCAAGGTCATATAGCTAAAATTGGCAACGAGAAAATTTGAACCCTGGTGTAAGGGTCCTCAAAACTACATTCTTAACTACCAAGCTTTTTGATAAAGATAAAAGAAAATAAAGACTAAATATGGAAAAACAGTTGGTTATGATTATAAATTGTTACAGCAAATAGAGTTAGAAATTTATGGTGTGTCTAAAGAAATAAAATTACTATCAGAATTTAAAGGAGAACAAAAAGGCTTAACAGTTAGGTAGGTTCTGGGTAGGATGTTAGGTTAAGAACCACCAGTGATTTGCGTCTATTAACGTGTACAAAGCCAACACATTAAGCCTCATTACCTTAGTTATATTGAATTACATTTTGTAATTTAATGAAATGTGAAGTTAGACCATGAAGTGCAGTCATCATCTCAAAGTGCTGATGTGTTCTCTGGCAAAGGATCAACTGGATAGACTCAATTCCCAATCTTCCCTACTGCTGAAGGTGATCACATTATGACCATGCCAGCTTTTGGCCAAAGTGCCAAATGCCTCTTTTTCTACATCTTTTCTCAAAGTGGTTAGGTTAGAAGTAAAGTAGACAAATTATATTTATAAGTTTATTTTATTTTTTATCATTTACTCTTTTCCTTTTGCTAAGAAATGTATGGGCAGAGAAAATGCTAGCAAAGTATAGTCCAAGATTTTGAAGACTGTTATATGAGATAATTTTAGACATATAGAATAGTTGCGGAAATAGCATGGAGTTCCCATATTACCTTATCTATTTTACCCTAATGTTAACATCTTATAAAGCCGTAGTAACAAGATAGAAGTCAAGAAATAAATATTTTACAATAGTATTAACTGATTAATTAATACAATAGTATAAACTTAATTTGTATTTCACCAGTTGTTTTTTGTTAATCATGTTTCAAGATCCAATTCAGCAGTCTGATCATCATGCTTAGTTGTCATGTTTTTCTTTCTTTCTTTCTTTTCTTTTTTTTTTCTTCAGGTGAGAGGAGGGGAGAAAGTGAGGTAGTTTTCCACATGTACCCTGACTGGTATCCACCTGGCAACCACATTTGGGGTCAATACTCGAGTATGGAGCTATTTTTAGCACCTGAGGCTGATAGGCTCCAATGGAGCAATCCTCAACACCTGGATCATGCTTGAAGCAATCAAGCCAGTGGATGCAGGAGGGGAAGAGAGGAAGGAGGGTGAGAAGGAGTGGGGGGAGAAGCAGATAGTCACTTCTCCTGCGTGCCCTGACTGAGAATCAAACCTGGGATATCCATAAGCCAAGCTGACACTCTATCCACTGAGCCACTAGTCAGGGCCTCATGTTTCTTTCAATATGTGATAGTTCCTGGGTCTCTCCATGTCTCTTATGAACTTGACACTCCTGCGGATTGCTGGTTATGTATTTTATAGAATATGCCTCATTTTGGGTTAGTCTGATATTTTCTCAGGATTAGATTAAATTTATTTATTCTTATCCACAAGTTCACCAGAGAGATTTTCTCTTCACAGTGGATCATATCAGAGTTTAAATTATTTCAATATGCCTTATTTTTGATAATGTTCACTTATTACTATTTGGTTAAGGTGTTATCTGCCAGGTTTCTCTACTGTATTTTGGGGGCACATGATACTTTGAAGTTACACAATATCCTGTTTCTCTTAAGCTTTTATCCACTAATTTAAGTCGTGGTTTTATTTTAATTTATTTATTCATTTTAGAGAAGATAGAGAGAGACAGAGAGACAGAGAGAGACAGAGAGAGAGAAGGGGGAGGGGCAGGAAGCATCAACTCCCATATGTGCCTTGACCGGGTAAGCCTAACCTCAGCGTTCCAGGTCGACGCTTTATTCACTGCGCCACCACAGGTCAGGCTAATTTAAGTCATTGTTGGTGGATCTTACCTGCACCAATTATTATGGTATTCCACAGTTATGTTTTATTTTCTTCATTCATTCTATACTTATTAAATTGGAACTCTAATTTAAGGAAGACTAATCCTTTGTTCTTCCTTATTTATTCACTCAATTATTTATATAATCATGAACTTAAAGATATTTATTTATCCTCCCCAGTCTCTGAAATCTAACACTGCTCCAACTAGCCCTGGTTACTTTTATTGGAGAATGGCATTTTGAAACCAAGATATGGTATGTGAATGTTTAAATCTTATTTTAAAATCTGTATCTTTTAAAAAGTGAGTTTTTTACATTTATATTTTATTGTGGAGACTGACATATTTGGAGTAATTTCTAACACTTTTTCTGAATAATTTTCTGTTTACTACTCATTTTTCTTCATTGTTCACTTATTTCCTACCTTCTACAAACTTGATGAAATTTCCTTCATTATGTATTTTTCTTCTGCAAAGCTATGGAGTGTATTACGTATTTTGTTATTGCCATTAAATTATTATTTTTTATTTTTATTTAAAAACTTTATACTTTTATTTTATTATTTTATTATTTTTTTACAGAGATAGAGAGAGAGTCAGAGAGAGGGACAGATAGGGACAGACAGACAGGAATGGAGAGAGATGAGAAGCATCAATCATCAGTTTTTCGTTGCAACACCTTAGTTGTTCATTGATTGCTTTCTCATATGTGCCTTGACCGCAGGCCTTCAGCAGGCCTTCAGCAAACTGAGTAACCCCTTGCTCGAGCCAGCGACCTCAGGTCCAAGCTGGTGAGCTTTGCTCAAACCAGATGAGCCCACGCTCAAGCTGATGACCTCGGGGTCTTGAACCTGGGTCCTCCGCATCTCAGTTCGATGCTCTATCCACTGCGCCACCGCCTGGTCAGGCTTTTATTTCTTTTTTAATTGAATTACATTGGGGTGACACGGGTTAACATAATTATACTCATTTCAGGTGCCAATTCTATAATACATCTCTGAACACCATATTGTGTGTTTATCCCCCAAAGTCAAGTCTTCGTCCATCACCATTTATCCCTATACTCTCCTCTACCTCCTCCCCTCTCCCCAGCAATCACCACACTGCTGTCCATGTCCACGAGGATTTTTTGGTCCTTTTTTTTTTATCTATCCCTCTATCTCCTTCACTCCCCCCAAAAGCTTTCAGCCTGCTTTCTATGTATGAGTCTGTTTATATGCTGCTTGTTAGTTATTTTGTTCACTAGACTACACATACGAGTGAAATCATATGTTACTTGTCTTACTCTGGTTTATTTTACTTAGTATAATGATCTTCAAGTTCATCCATACTGCCACAAGAGGTAAGATTTCGTTCTTTTTACTGGCTTTGTAATATTGTAATTATGTAAATAACATATTTAGTTTAAAACTTTTGTAGCAAAGTCTAATGTTATTCAGTATTTCTAACCCCTTCCTAAACAAGGCATAGTGTTTGTACAGTGACTCTTTTCCATCTTCAATGATTGATATTCCTAATTTACATCAACATTTGTAAAACAGTTTTTTGAGTATACATTTGATAAGTGTACAATTTAGTCAGTTTTCATAAAATTATTAAACAGACTGTATAAAATGCATGCAGATCAAGAATCAGATTGTCAACATCCACTAGTCTCCACTAATCCTCCCATGCTAAAATCATACCCACCTTTCCTGTCAACAGTAACAGTGACTTGAGTTGCATGAGTAAATTTGTTTTGCCTAATTTTGTGCTTTTATATAAATGGATCCATCAGCATTTACTAACCAGTGAAGACCTTATGGAACCAGAGCAACAGATGTAGCACTTAGGAAGAACACAGGACCTAGAAACTCCAAAACCGAAAAGGTTTTCTATGGGAAGTGTTAGCTGAAGCTTTTCATCCCATTGAAGCAGGAATGTCAAAGTTAGAATGCCACAGTGAGGTTCACCAAAGCTTATTATACAGTTATTGAAGGTCTGAGATGCCACAGGGCCATTTATGATGAGAAAAAGAAAAGCTCTGTACAAACCTCCCCTGTTGCCTACTTTAAAAAACTTGCTCCAGCCGCAGAATAAAACCCTGACTCTTCAACTCCAGTCCCATCCTCTCCCAACAAGTCCATCATCTTCTGCATCATCCAAGATTGTGTAAGGTAGTATTTGAAAATCTTTAAGTATTTCTAGGTACAGAAAGGTAAAACTAAATACTACATTAAAATAAACAACTAAGTTGTATTTAATAGGTAAATGTAGCTATTCCGACTTACATACAAATTTAACTTAAGAACAAACCTATGGAACTTGTCATGTTCATAACCTGGGGCTGCCTGTATACTATTTAATTGTGTGTATATAAAATATATTTATACATTCTACTGTTAAGGCATTTGAATAGTTTTCTGTCTTGGGCTGTTTCTGCTTTGTCTTTTGGTGAACATGTATAGAAAGCTGAAGCCAGCGTGACTTTTTTCCTGTTTTAGGTGATCTGTTTCTTCTATTTCAATGCTTTTGGAACTCTAACTTTGAATTTCAGAATATCATAAGAAATTGTTGAGTCCTTTCCAATTACTGTGCCTAGTGGAGTAATTTTTTTTTTTTTTTACTCTTTACAGTCAAAGCTTCTTTCAATTAAAATACATCACTTTTATTTGTATTTTTAACTCTTTTTAAGTACTTCATTCACTCATTATTCATATACAGGATCTGAGTTTTTGCATTTTTTATGTCTTGCCTTTTAATTATTTCCAGCTTTGGGCCTTCTCTTCTGCATACTTTAGAACTTCCTACTGCTTGTTCTCATCTTTCCAATTTGTCTTCTTACATTGTTGATTCTTCTCTTCTCTTCTCTTCTCTTCTCTTCTCTTCTCTTCTCTTCTCTCTCTTCTCTTCTCTTCTCTCTCTTCTCTTCTCTTCTCTCTCTTCTCTTCTCTCTCTTCTCCTCTCTTCTCTTCTCTTCTCTCCCTTCTCTTCTCTTCTCTTCTCTTCTCTTCTCTTCTCTTCTCTTCTCTTCTCTCTCTTCTTGTCTCGTCTCTCCTCTCCTCCCCTCACCTCCTCTTCTCTCATCTCTCTTCTCCGCTTCTCTATCTATATATATAAACACATATATATGTATATATATACACACATATATATTCATATACACACATATATATGGTCTCTTTTGACTTATAATACCACTTAAATATTTTAAATAACTTGTTTTTATAGCTAAACTGATACTTTTAATTATCAGTCAATTTACTTATCTTTTCATCTTTTATTTCATTTTGTCACAGTTCATGTTTCTCCCTTTTTTCTACTATCCCTTTAAAATGAAATTATTTTATTTATTGCCTATATTTTTCAGTTTCCCAGAATATGTATTTTCAAAAACTATGCTCTATTTTGAAACATAATATTTAATTTGTTCTTTTTTATTACGTATATTTTTCACAAGTCACATTTTCCCTTTTTTTACTGTTAAAAAGAATACAAGGCTATCTTCAACCATCACTTTTAAATAAACAAACAAGAAATAGCATAAATGGATTCTTCTTGCATTTCCTCATGGACTTGCGTCAGTTTGCTGTGTTCTCTTTGAATCTGGGCTGAATACTTGGCTGGACAAGCTAATGTAATCCGCTCAGCCATTTAAGGTTATTCAGCAGCCGCTGGTGCAGGAAATAGCTGAAGATTATGAACCATAATAATGAAAGAATCTTATGATTGCAAGCTTTTTCTATATATTTTTGAAATTATTTTACCAAGTTCCAGTTCCACTGACTTGGGAGAATACTCTGTTTTATTCAACTGTACTGGTACAGATTCAGCATCAAGTAATTCCCACCACTATATCCTTTCAGTTTGGTAAAGGGGCATGAATTCTTTTTTTCTCCATCACCAGCTTCTCCCCTTCACAAAATACCATATTACCATGAGCTTACCATGATGCTATGTAGCAGCAGAAATAGCTCCACCTGAGCTGAGTCCCATCTCTTCAATGATCCACATTCTAGACACTATCTCTTTATATTGCCATTATTAATTGCCCTCTCTCCCTTGCTGTCCTCAAGGGATCTATGACATCTAAATGCAGCACAGAGATGGGTTCTAATTGCAGTGGTTCTCCCCACAGCCTCCTACCTCTTTCAGTCCTTGTCCTGGCACCTTAAGGGTATTTAGAAGAATTTTCCATAATGTTTTCTTCTTACTTGTCACACTTCCTACTGCCCCATTATTATCTCAGCTGTATAGTAGCTCACTGAAACTTTCTTTGCTTTGATTCGAAGATCATTATTTTTCTGATAGAAATATCAGAAATTTTATAGTACCATATTGACAATATTACAAAGATTAAGTGCTACTATGATTTCCTTACATATATTCCCTATCTGTAGTCTTCCAGTTGGTTTTAATGGTTAGTAGAAAAGGACTGTTAAAATTACGTTCACTTCCATCTTCTGCTAAATCTTTGTATTTTCAATATTAGAAGTTCTAGATCTTATCCTCTTTTTTTTTTCCTTTTAGTGAATCCTGTATGGACCTAACCTTTATATGGTATAATAGCTTGAGGTAATTCACTACTTTATCTGTTTAGTAAATGTGACTTTTCATCAGATAGGTTAAATACATATGGAGTTGAACTGTGGTGATAACAACACACTTCCCAATTTGCTCATTTTTTTTCAATACCTCTTTTGATTTTAAACAAGGCAATTACACTTTTTTTCACATATGCAGAATTCTTCTGCTGGGAGTAATAGTGTGACTAATTTTGCCCATACATTTTTTGTTGCAGAAATATGGTAGTAAGAAAAGTATTTATTTCCATAGGAATATAATTTTAGTTCATTTCTCTAAGGTTTCTACTCCAGATATTGAATATACCACAATCTATATATAAATAAGAAAGCTTTTGAACTCTAATGGCAAAAGAGGATGTAGATATTTTAATGCTGTTCTCATACAATCATCCTGCTTTAAAACTTCCTTTGATGTGGTAGAGTGTTATGAAGCTAAAGAAAATGCAAATATAAAGGAAAGTTATTAAAAGTCGCATTCTTGTGATCTATAAAACTCTTGTTTCCACAGCTTTCACTTTCTTTTAAGATCAAATGTGAATTGAGGGCTCTCAATTCTGGTTTTCTAAAGGAAGGGAACAGTGTGCACCAAGACCTTACCTGAGACATCACAGCTTCCAGCACAGATCATGAAATCCTCACGTGGCCTTGGCCATGACCCTGAAGCTCCTGGCCATGAACAAAAGCAGTCAAGTAGGCAGGGAGATAGAAATAACTTCACCCCTAGGTCCTGGCTGGTTGGCTCAGTGGAACAGCGTCAATCTGGCATGTGGAAGTTTGGATTCGATCCCCAGTCAGGGCACACAGGAGAAGTGCCCATCTGCTTCTCCACCCTTTCCCCTCTCCTTTCTCTCTGCCTCTCTCTTCCTCTCCTGCGGCCAAGGCTCTATTGGAGCAAAGATGGCCCGGGTGCTGAGGATGGCTCCATGGCCTTCACATCAGGTGCTAGAATGGCTCTGGTTGCAACGGAGCAACAGCCCTGATAGGCAGAGCATTGCCCTCTAGTGGCCATTCCAGGTGGATCGCAGTCGGGCGAATGTGGGAATCTGTCTCTCTGCCTCCCTGCTTTTCACTTCAGAAAAATAAAAAATAAAAATAAAAAAGAAATAGTTTCACCTCCCCTAGGATATGCTTAGATATGGTCCAACTAAATATGGTAGGAAAGATACTTTGATCACTACACTAATCACTAGGAACTCATTTATTCAAATACTAGAATAGGTTTGACAATGTAAACCAATTGTGGCATCAATACTGGCACCTTATACATGAGGCAGATATTGTTCATTATGTCTGAGCATCACCACTGAGCCCATTACTCACACCCTTTCTCCACAGAGCATTCTAGAAACTTCTTCCTGTCAACTAGGGCTGACATGTAAAATGTCACTTCTCTGCCATCCTAAATCCCAAAGAGTTACTCAATATCCACAGTCAGTTGCATTTTAAAAACCCTAAGGAAACTTGTAACACCCTCCACTGCTTGTCAGTTATTTACTGAGAAACGTCCCACCATTTTCCTTAAAGACACTTCCACAAGTGAACACACTTCAAAAAAATTTTAGGAAGAAATCTCTTCTTTTTTTCTTTTTTCTTTTAAGTGAGAGGGGAGATAGAGAGACAGACTTCCACATGTACCTGACTGGGATCCACCCAGCAACCCTTGTCTGGGGCTGCTGCCTGAGCTATTCTCAGCACCTGAGGCCAATGCTCAGACCAACTGAGCTATCCTTGGTGCCTGGGGCAAACACTTGAACCCATCAAACTACTGGCTGTAGTAGGGAAAGAGAGAGAAGGGAGAGAAAGAGGGGGAGAGAAGCTGATGGTTGCTTCTCATGTATGCCCTGACCAGGGATTGAACCTGGGCCATCTAAATGCTGGGCCACCACTCTATCCACTGAGCCAACTGGCCAGGGCCAGCAATTTCTATTAAATAGTCTAGGTCTATGGAATTTAGGGTACCTCTAATTTTAGTTATAACTGATCCATTATGACAATGTAGTATTAAATCCTTCTTACACAGATAAGGTTGGAAAACATGGGTGAAGAGCTTGAGAACTTTGCCCTCTGGTGGAAGGGCTATGGGAAACTTTCCATAGATGCTTCCTGAACTGGATGGAGTGCCTCATTCCAGTGGGGGCAGTCAGAGTGACCTTATTTAGGACAGTGAAGATACTACTAGTTCCTTGGAGAAAGAATGCATCTTTAGTTTCTGTTTTTTTCATTTACATAAAAAACAAACAGTCTTGACCAGGAGGTGGTACAGTGGATAGAGCTTCGAACTGGGATGCAGAGAACCCAGGTTTGAAACCCCAAGGTCACCGGCTTGAGCATGGGGTCACTGGCTTCAACATGGGATTATAGACATGATCCCATGGTCACTGGCTTGAGCTCAAAGGTTGCTGGCTTGAAGCCCAAGGTCACTGGCTTGAACCAAGGTCATTGGCTTGAGCAAGGGGTCACTCACTCTGCTGTAGCACCTTGGACAAGGCACATATGAGAACACAATCAATGAACAACTAAGATGCCACAACAAAGGAATGATGTTTTTCATCTCCCTTCCTGTCTGTTTGTGCCTGTCTGTCCCTCTCTCCATCTCTGTCTCTCTCTCTGTATCACACACCACACACACACACACACACACACACACACACACACACACACACACACACACAAATAAACCAATGTCAAAAACAATTAAAGAGAGAAGTAGAAAATTATAAAGAAAGTAAAAATTACCTGTTATCACACTGAAAAACTGCCATTAATAGTCTCTATTTGTAGGTATTTTAATACAATTTGATAACAGGATCATATAACTGCATTTTAAACTGACTAGAAAGGCCCATTCTTATAGCATTTCCCTGATCCATATATCAACAGATGAAACATATATTCATCTGTTGGCTAAAGTTTTATGAGGCTGAAAAGTTTATTTCTCAACTAACTGACTCCTTCAAGTTCTAAAAAACCATAAAAGAACAAACTGGGACATGGCTTTTAATGCTCAAGTTTGTGTCCTTTAAATTCTCCATTAGAAACAAAGAAATGTTTTTATTTGGAATGGGACTCAGTATATTGAAACTGAGCTAAGGAAATGTCTAGTTTTGTCAGTCTCAAGTTTATTTTAGCAGTTTCAAGGGTGTTTTCTGTTTGTTTGTTTTTGCTTGGTTCTGTTTTTAACATGTCCATTTGAAACTCTTCTCCCCACTGCCCACCACTTTTTAAAGGATGAGCACTGTTTCAGTATTTCTATGAAGGAGGATTTTGCCATTGCCTGAAGCCAAGCAACCTGATGTTTAAATCAGTGTTGTTACACCAGTAAGCACTGGAGGAGGAGGATGAAGAAATAATCTGCGTTTTACTATGATTTCCAGTGCTTTTGGACCTCACTGGCCCACCTGCAGGAAGGATGGGGACTTCAGGAACTAAATCTGTTTCCATTAAGCAACTGGTCTAACTCTTCAATGAGGGAACATTTGGAAA
Source organism: Saccopteryx leptura (assembly GCF_036850995.1). Classification (NCBI taxonomy): domain Eukaryota; kingdom Metazoa; phylum Chordata; class Mammalia; order Chiroptera; family Emballonuridae; genus Saccopteryx; species Saccopteryx leptura. The sequence goes on along the minus strand of NC_089503.1, from coordinate 142,250,976 downwards.
GGTTCTCCTTCTCTTCGGAATGTTGGCTAGTGCTGCATCCTCTCCTCCACACGCAAGAAATGGGAACTTACACGTGCTCAGTTTTTTAGTGTAGGTGTGTTTTGTGAGGAGTGGCAATATACTCTACCTGTCGAGGATGAGAAACCGCATGATCAAGATTCAAAGTGAACCCACAAAAGATTTCCCTTTCAGGAAAACACATCTGTCAGTGAGATAGTTAAGGAAGAAGGACTGAGCTGAGCAAACTTCCACTGATGGAGTAGACTAGTGCACACAGGCAGGTCGCGTGTCCAACGTGACTGGGCGAAACACTCCACAAGATGTTTGTTCTACTGCTAAAGCCTAGTGGCAAAGAAGATGAGAAGACAGTTTTAGCAACCATTCCATGACAGCACATGAAACCCAGACCCAAAGAGAACTGCAGAACGCCTGAGAGAACCACAGTCAGGGACTCCCAAAGATTTCACCAGCCCCGCTCCTCCCCTCCAAAAGGAGGAAGTCCACCCACCTGGTTAAATGAGCTATGCCTCCTATGGCCCTGTAGTTCATAACGGTCATCCGTTACTTGGCAATCAAGAATGGGCCCAGGTAGGAGCCCAGTTAAAATTAAAGAGAAGGAAAATTAAATTGTTATATCTGATTTATCATTTTAGAGTAAGCAATGAAACAACTGTGAGGCATAGACTGCATAGTTCATGTCTTTGATCAACAAGGGAGCCATGCCAAATGTCAGATTAAATATTCCACAGCTGAAGTGTTTGCATAACTTTTCGGTGGCTACCATTTAAAGAAAGGAAAACAGTGATGGGCCTTTTAAAAAAAATATTCCCTTAACTTGACATGCTCACAGTGTACTGCCAGCAACTGCACTCAAACTTGGAAGGCAAGGCCACGCATATCTTGTCTCTGGCGTGTCCGCGCCAGCTGGCAAGTGAGGCCCAGCGTTTCCATTCGCCCCAGAACCATGAAGCCCCACTGTGCGCCCTGAAGGCCACAGCTGCACTGTGCTATTGTTTAACCATGTCAGCTTTGGCTTAAGAAGCAAGTCATTTTGAGAAGGTATTTCCTGGTTCTTGAAGTGTGTGTCGTGTTTCAACAATTAGTTTGCAATCGCTGCGTGTGTTTTCAGTTTGGGTTGGCTCTGTGGATCTGCTGAGGAAACTGGAGACATTTCTTTTATGGAAACAAAATAATAAGTTTGAGCAAATCAACTTTATTGTCATTGGCTCTGGTGTGGTTTGGTGTAATTTTAGCTTTGTGTTTCTAAAGGATTGCTCAAGAGGCAATGCTCTTCAATCTCAGATTATGTGAGGGAGGAAGAGAGCTGATATCCCAAACACCTATTAAGTGTCAGATTCTTTTTGTTTTTGCATTATCACAATGTCTATTCCTCACAATCTAAGGAAGGGGTTGTCCCTCCATTCATTTTCCTGAGAGGGCCTTTCATTTGCCCAAGGTCCACACTTAAGAACACGAGTTGTAGAATCTAATTGCTTTGTCTCACCCAGATCTGCCACTCACTTTACCTTTCTGCTCTGAGTTTGGCACCTGGAGGATGAGAATAATAATGGGGATCCTCCTCCACTGAAAATTACATATGTGGGAAGTGATCAGTGCAATAACTGGTCAATAAATTCAGCCATTGTTATGCGACAGTGCAGAAATTCTAGGAAAGTCTAGAGTATTTCCTTTCCAAGCTGGTGCCAAGGCCACCTCACCACTGCTCCAGTCATTGACATTCTTCTAAATGGTGAAGGTGTAAGTCAACAGTTACTCAAGGGACTCAAAGTAGAAGGCAATTTAAAATCCTCATGTTAAAATTATTTTTCCTGTTGAGGCAAACAAAGCCTATAGCTCGGGCTTAGGCATGGGCATCTACAAACGCAGCTCTTCTTGCAAAGGACTCAGAAAGAAAGAATTGATGGAGGATATAGAGGCTAGAGGGCTCTATCATCTCATTGTCCAGGTTAGTGGTGTGGATTCGGAATTAAGAAATAAAAAATTGCCATGTGATATGTTTTCTCATGACAGTTGGTATCTAGTCTACTCACTGCAGCTGAAGTGGTGATGGTAACTGTGCTCAACACTCATGCTCAAACCCTGAGTGGGTGCTTTCTGTGTGTCAGTCTCTGTGCTAAGCCCTGGGATGAGTAAGACATGGTCCCAGACAAGTGTTCAAATGAAACTTTACAATACAGAGACCTTGCCCTCCATCACGGCTGTTTAAATTTTAGACCTTCTGGAAACCATTCAGGAGAAAGCATTGTAAACTTCATTAGCTGTCACATAACCAGAAAATTTTTAAGCTTTGTGAAGAGGCTTAGGTAACTTTCTTCAATAATCCTCGGTGAGAAAGCAAAATCCACAAGTAGGAGAGAGGCCTATAATGCAACCAACATGATTAATCACTTGGAAGTTTTTACAGTCTTGCAAGGATTTCCTGGGCCTCAGTAGCACTGGTACCCACCCCCAGAGACTTGGAATCAGAAACCTGAACATGACTTCTGGCCTTGCCATGTGTTAGCTGAATGATTTTAGCCCCAAATCACTCCACCTGTCTGAGTCATATTTTTTTTATCTGAAAAATTGGGAAGTTGAATAATGTTCAGTCTACAGACTTATTATTGAAGAGTGAATAGATGTCTTTGGAAGCTTTTTTTTTTCATGCAGTAAAGACTTGTAAATACCCATTCTTGTTCATTCCATTCATGGACAGACTGCATAGTGTGACTTTTACAATCCAAGTTTCTTGCGTTATACTTTGATATTTGTGAATATTTCATTGGGAGGGTATAAAGGACAGCATCAGTGAGCAATTTCTCAATACCACATCCAGAGGGCAATAGGGGAAAAGAGGGCACTTCCTACTGTTCCATTTTTTAAACCATCATTTGTGGGTCACTTACTTTATGTCAGATATTATACTAACTACTGTGTGCATGTGTCAAATCCCACAATATTCTCATTCTCACACAAGTCTCATTAGATATTATTTTAATTGTACAAATAAAAAAATTTATGTTTTGAAGAAGATGTGGTACATTTATATAATGGAATGTTACTCAGAAAGATTAAAGAATGAAATCTGCCATTTGCGACATGAACAGAGGTCATTATGCCAAGTGAAATAAGTCAGACAGAGAAAGACAACTACCATATAATTTCAATTATATGGGAAATCTAAAAAAAAATAAACAAAACAAAATAGAAACAGTTCCATATCTATAGAAACCAAGCTGATGGTTGCCAGAGGGCAGAGCAAGTGAGTAAAAGTTTTAAAAAAGAATAAAAAGGATAGCACATACAGTTATATACAGTACGTAATACTTGATTTTAAAAGAAACACTATGGTTTTGGAAGCCTAAGCAATATTCTTAAAGTCAGAATCTAGTTAGCAGTTGAACTAGGATGTGAACTTTTATTTGCTTGAATTCAAACTACAGGTTTTTAACTACAATCTATTCTGTGTCTAAAGATGATAATAATAATAATCATCTAAAATGGGCAAGGAATGACTAATAACAATGTCCATTTATTATATTTATAGGAGCTGAAATGTCATAGTTTATAGCTTTCTCTTAAAGTTATATAATTATAAATATGTGCCTATGCATAGGAATTTATGAGATATAAGCTGAGTGAATGGCAAGTGAAAAACCTTCTCTTCTTCCAAACAAGTGGAAAAGATACGTCGTTGAAAATTTAAGGCCATGGTCATTCATTCTTCTCTCTTAAGTTTATATAAACCATATAAATATTATAGATAACATATATTTGTATGTATATGTTATATATTTGGGGAGAAAGTCCTCCAAGGCCATGTGTTTTCTTTTTTCTGGATTTGACGAGTTCTTTAATTCCCACATAGTTGTGTAATCTGTGATTAATTCTTGGAACTCCTGAAACACTCATATGAAGGCAACCTAGATTCCAAACTTAATGAGATTTATCCACCACTAATCTCTGTATCTATTTTTAACTGAACTGTCTTATTTATTTCCAAGATGGAACATGTCTGAACAACATGCCACTGCAGCAAATTCTGCATCCTCCTCTATCAGAGTGTAAGACAGGATCGAAAGCTAGAGTTCAACCTAGAGACGCTTTACCTCTTCTTCATTTCTTAAGATAGAAGAACTGTGTGGTTTAGACATTATGCAGACAAAATAAAACTCAGAGCTACATTTAAACTTGTGTGCCTATCAATGCATGATTATGCTTTATAATTTCTAATTCCATTCTCTGTTCTGCCTCACTCTGGGCCAAAGCAAAACAAATGAAACCAACCCCTCCCCTCAAAGACAATAAACAAGAACAAAAGCAAAACAAACAAAAATCCCCAAACTTGCTTTATTTGAGGATAGTAAATGCAGAACAGTCTTTCAATTCAATGATAAACTGCTTTTCCCTGGTACCCATCGTACTGGGAAAAAGTGCATGTAGCTAATGTGACCTAAGTTGAGAACCTTCCGAGGAGCCACCTGGGAAGGCCTGTACTATGAAGCCACACCCCTTTGGACCTCTTCATTGGGAGTGGACCCATCTTGAATGCTCACTGGGAAGAGGAGTGGAAATGCTGGGCAGACAAAACTAAGATGCCCCGCCATACTGTATCTACAGTATGGAAGATTTGGACTGCTAAATGCTAAGGACCATTTCAGCTCCAGTATTCTCTTATGGTCTGACTTCCCTCACATTTAACATGCTATTCTGTCAAACCCAATTGTAATTACTTTTTTCACAGAAACTGAAACTACTTTACATGGAGCAGGCTGTTTAATACAATTGCCCTGTGAGCAAAATAAAATATTTTTGAGGTTCACAGCAAATTGATGCTAGACAGCTATTTTCTTCTTTGGTCTCTTATTCTGGACTCATGAGCCACGCAATGCATCACACTGATTCTTAGCTGTCACCCTGCTTCTAACTGGCTTCCGAAGTTATCGAGGTCTACGCTGGAACAAAGAAGAGAATACAAGTGTATCACATTTCCAGCAAATCCAGAGTTCTGGAAAATGAATGTTTTCAAACTTTAAAATGCACTAAAGCAGCTTGTTATTTTAGGTACTGACATGGCAAAAGATCCTTTTTTTTTTTTTTTTTTTTAGCAGATAATCACTCTGCCAGCTTTTCTATCCGGGAAGTTGGGTTCATTTAAAGTGAGCACACCTGTGAGTAAAGAGAGCACTTTCAACTCAGGAGGAGAGTGACAAAATTCCAGGTTGACTGGCTGTTGCTCGTGCTTGGTGCCCATAGTAGCAATGCCAAGGGGTTCCTCCTTATCATTGCATTTGGAAGCTAAGAATCTTGGAAATGACATTTCTCATTTATTGTACTCATTCATAAGAACACTTTCAGAGTGCTATTTCATGATACCTATGCAAGTTTAATAGAAAACAGTTTTAAAGTGAAGAGTCTTCAGAAGATTCACTCTTTAATCTAAATAATGTGTAGAAAATAGTAACAAAAAAAGGATGGCTACAAAAAATTAAGGTGTCGGCATGTGTTCAGAACAGTTTCTGAACTGGAGGGACAGAGGCCCTTTGCTCTTCTCCACACTCAGTACTTCTGAGTCCTCATCTAACTGAGCAGGGACTGGCTGAAATACTGATTTGAATAAGAAACTAGTTTGGGAGTGCCACATCCAGGTTATTTTATAGTGGCATCCATCCAATCATTTTAACCTCCGCCTCTTCCTAAAGGACACTAGGAGGATGATTTGTGTTCAGATCCTGGCTCCACAGCTTCTGGGGCAGCTCTGGCAGGGCAGGGCTGGCATCAAAAAGACTTTGCACTGGTCTGATGTGGGGGCTTCTCGGAGCCAGTGCAGGTCCACAGAGTTCTGGACCAAATGTGTTCCTCCAAAATTCACACATTGACATTTCCCCACCAATGTGACAGTATCTGGAGGTGGGCTTTGGGGTGATGACGTCAGGAGTGTGGAGCTCGCACCGATGGGATTAACAACCCTATGAAAGAGAACCCAGAGCCCACTGGGAGTCTCCACATTGAGGACGCAGCCAGGAAACAACCATTTATGAACCAGGACAAGAGCCCTCATCAGACACCAAATCTCCTGGAGCCTTGATTTTTGGACTTCCAGCCACCAGAACTGTGAGGACTAAATGTTTGTTGTTAAAGCCACCAGTCCATAATTGCTTTTTTGTTTTTCTTCTTTTTTAGCAGCCTGAACTAAGACACAGATTAAGCCCTGATATTGCCTGACTGTGTTGCTAAGAAGCCAACTCTATAAACTTACTTCCCTTTCCTTTTTTGGAACCCTAGCTTTTTATCCTTAGCACCTTGTAAGCTCACACAACCCCTCTGTCATCTGTTGCTGCTTCTCTGAAGCTATTTATAGCTCGAGTTATGTCCTCTTTGAGTCTACTTTTTTTTTTCCTAGCTTCATAAATTGAGTGTCATGTCCCAACTTGTGAGGCTTGTTTTCATTGCTCCTTCACTATTCCCTGTGTTAGGGATCATTAAAAGTGGTTAGAGAAAAAAAAATGTATGCATCTGCTTAACATTCAGTGAACATCTATTTGCAATACACCGTGGAGCATCTAAAGTTGAATCAGACTTGGACCCAACTCTCATGTAGTTTCAATGTATAGGAAACATACAACATAAAAAAATTATAAGCAGATAGTGTTAGGAGTCAGCAGCAAGTTCCAAGGAAAATGACACTTGGTCTTCCTGAAAGGTCAAGAAGAGTCTGATGGAAGTCATTTTGGGGTGGAGCTTTAAAGTAGTCTTTAAAAAAAGTTTTTAAAGAGATTCTGTTTCATTTTCTTGATGTCACAGCCCCAGTAGGTGGTTTTGTACCAAATTCAATGGAAGTTGCACAGAACTCTGTGTGGAAGGAGAAAAGAGAAGTAACCACAGAATTAAAAAACAAAAATCCAAATCCTGGATAACTTTTAGCATCTGTTTTACTCCCAAATCAATAAAATTCATCTGGTAACTCTGAAGAAAAGGAGAACAGAAAACCAAAATGGGGAGGAGGGAAGGAAGGGTATATTCACGGAGCAAATGGCACAGGGGAGAAAAAAACACAGTGTTCCAAGGACAGACCTCTCTCCCTCCCAAGCCAGGAAAGCTGAGGGTCTCCTAGATTTATCTCCTCAGAATGAAGCTGAGAGGAAATGAGGGGACGGGAACGTCCTGAGGGGAGTGTGTGTGTGTGTGGGGGGGGGAGAGGCATTAGGGAAGGAAACACGTTGGACAAAGGAGAAGGCACACAGTGAGGGAGACATTTATATATACTGATATATAAACAGATGGTGCTGAGAAACATCTGAAAAAGCAAATGTCCTAAACTTCACTATTCTTTTGGAACAGATCTCCTCCTTGATATCCCTACCTGTGCTGAACTTAGTCCCTTTAATCCCTTTGTCTTTATTCCCTTTTTGATGTATCTCATTAATACTTTGCTCTTGCTTGAGGGAAGCCAGCGATCCCACTGGGCTGAGGCCCCGCATGGATGGACCTGTACCTGGAAAAAAGCCCAAAGTTTCCACTGACCCCGGACTTCCAGTGCCAGGCAATACTAACGCCATTCTGGGACCCGGGTTTGTCTGGGACCCCAAGGCTTTTATAGTCTGTGACTTCCCTTTATGGGAACTATTTCAGGATCTGGCTAGGCTTCCCAGGTGTACTGATAGAGGACAGAGCCAACTCAAATATGACCTCCTGCACATTTGGAACCATAAACACGAAAGCCATGCCATTTCCCAGCACAGTGAAGGTGTCCGGAACGCTCGGGCCTCTAAGCTTACAAAACACTACATCTGCTGACTTTTGAGGTAGGTCGTTAAGTTGGCCAAGCATGTCTTCTCCTGGGACACCCACGTCTCTTGGGAAGTTGCTCTGCTTCCACTGAGGCCATGGTCAGGGATGGTACCTGCTGTGGAGGAGACCCATACTGGAGAGAACACCTGGAAAAACCTATCTGTCCTTGGGATACCATTCAAGGCTCCTGAAACACATGATCAATCACAGGATTGTGTGACATCAAATCAAGTCCCATGGTAACAGCATGAGGAAGTATGTTGGGTTCCATGGCATTTGGGATGGAAACCTGGTTGGAGTAAAAATCATTCCCACTGGGGTGAGGGTTGGCATTGCAACCTGAAGTTTGAGAATTTTGTGTATTAATGCCAATTTCTAGTATGTTATTTGTTGATGGCAAGTTGGGTGAAGGAGTTGAAGGGGGTTATCATCTGAGTCAACTGCAGTCTTTTTTTTTTTTTTTTTTACAGAAAGAGTCAGAGAGAGGAACAGATAGACAGGAAAGGAGAGAGATAAGAAGCATCAATCATCAGTTTTTCATTGCAACACCTTAGTTGTTCATTGATTGTTTTCTCATATGTGCCCTGACCGCAGGCCTTCAGCAGACCGAGTAACCCCTTGCTCAAGCCAGCGACCTTGGGTCCACGCTGGTGAACTTTGCTCGAACCAGATGAGCCCGTGCGCAAGCTGATGACCTTGGGGTCTCGAACCTGGGTCCTCAGTATCCCAATCCAATGATCTATCCACTGCGCCACCTCCTGGTTAGGCCTAAATGATTATTTTTAAATGACAATAATTCAATATGAATACTCAGTCTCTCAGGAATATTACATTCTCACTTCAGAAAACCAATTTAGCCAAGTATAAGGACAACTAAAAGAGTTCTTTCTCTAAGGATAAGACCTCTGATTCATTGCAAAATAATTTTATTTACTGTCACCAAAAGTAATTAGAGCATTCATCCCTAGTGGCTACTTGTCACCTTATAAAAAGTTTCCACATTTATACAGGCAGTACCCAGTGAAATGCATAAGGTCACTCAGCACCCACAGGTCAGCCTCCCACTGACAACAGGAAAGGTGCTGTTTCGCAGACTGGCTCCAGATGTCTATAAGCAGGCCAGGTGCTCACCAAGAGTTTCAGATATGAATGCTCAAGTCAGAGGCACTTCTTCACGTAACTTGGCATGGCATCCTACAAAGCTTCATTGTAATAACCCTGAGGTTCTATTTTGCATGGCAGAATAAAGGAATGTGGACTTGAAATTAAAGTATAAAAAGACTATTTGCCATATTTTGTTGACCTAGCCTAGATAAGGTACCACCTCTGCCGACCCCCTGAGCACTCTAGATGTACGCGGCAGCACCCAGCCAAGGCAGGCATTGCCAAGCGCTCTGCCACATCATTGTTTTCCTCACCAATAAACCAGAATAACCTGGTCACAGAAAATGGGCAGTAATGATTCTGTGGGGAGACCAAAGGGGATGATGAGACTTTGTGGATGATGAAGTAGATGTCAGACAACCTGACCTTGCAGATTGATTCTACCGCCCAAACCTAAGGACTCAATTCCTTGCCCTTGGGGAGATATGCTTTTGCCGCAGAAAATAATGAAACCTGTCTAACATGGGTCAACATTGCTACATTTCATAAAATTTTATCAGAGGGGTTTGGGGGAGGTAGAATAGGATAAAAAGGGGATAAATGATATAAAGAAAACTTGACTTGGAGTGGTGAACACAGTGTAATACAGATGATGTGTTATAGAATTGTACACCTGAAACCTGTATAATTTTATTAACCAATGTCACCCCAATAATTCAATTAAAATAAAATTTTAGAAAAGCTTAATTATATAATTTCAAAGTGATTGCTCAGACCCTATATATTTTTGAGTAGATTTGAGTGAATAAAATAAGTAAACATCTATTATATAACTAGATATAGTTAACATCTATGGAGCACTTAGCATGTGCCAATATATGTAAATAGTCAATGTTATTTTCATATCCCCAGTGTGTGTGTGTGTATATATATATATATATATATATATATATATATATATATATATATATATATAATGTCTCTTTTTCCTTTCTCCTACTACCGTCATCATACGAAGCAGTTTTGAACCTGAATAGACTAAACAGCAATCTTCAGGACCATAAGAAAAGCTGATGCCAATGAACAGGACATAAAACACTCCATTCTCTTCTGGAAGCATGTGTCCACAGACATTTGCCTCAGAGACATGGCTGGTGAAAAGTTCTGTGCTGTCTCTTCTATCCCGTCTATACTTTGCAGTTACAATATGTATGGAATTCAGTGCATTAAGTAATTAGTTCTCAACAGAATGATTTAGTGCAGTTTCTTCTGAAGTCCATGCTAAAAGAGGAAATTAGTAGGCTCAGAAAGGTTCTACCTAAAACCTGTTTCTCTATTTATTGAAAATGACTGTGCCAATTAGGCTTCTCATAAATTTCCCTGCCAAACATCCCTCTGAGGGCTCCAGTCTTCGCCTCAGGTGTTCCCGTGGGTGCTAGCCTGTTGCTGAAATCCCACTGAGGTGGGAGTCAGTGGGTCTGTAATTCCTAGAAATATGTAATTCACTTAGGGGCACAGGGCCCTTGTGTGACCATATATTCAAATGTGATTTTTATTTATTTATTTAGCCCTAACCACATATTTAAATCCATCTTCTGGGGGTTAATAAAAAAAGTCTCATCGGGGCTGCACCAAGTGTGGTCTGCAGACCAGGTGGTGGTCTGTGGATTGTGACCAGTCCGTGCAGTCCTAATTGCAGAACTTGGAAGCGAGCATTTAGAAATTTTATAGCAATCTGACAGAGTAATATTTCTATGTCCATTAAATCTGACAATTTTTAAAATGAGTCTTACATTTTTTTTTTGTTTTATTTTTATTATAACTTTTTTTTTAAATAGTTGATCTTTTTTTCCCAACTTTTTTTTTCTGCTTCTTTTCATACTTGGTCATTTTTTATTTGGATTGTGGGCAGCATAACCTTTCCCTCTTGGTGCTGGGTTTTGCTGTGTCTTTACATAGTAGGGGGCTTTGTTCTGGCCCACGGTTACCTTCCAGGGACCAGCTCGACCCTCCCAGGGTGTGCGTGTGCGCTTAGGTCCCCTTCATGCAGTAAGCAGAGGCAGTAGGAGGTCTTACCTTGCTTGTTTCCCTTTTCCAAGGATCACGTTCCTACAAGGACATTGTTCAGAGCAGAAAACCGTAGTTTCATATATATTTCTGGTTTCCAAATTGCTTACTGCGGAAGAGTGAATTGACCTCTTTTTTTTTTATTTTGGCTTAAAACAGATTTCCTAGGACTTTATATTGACGTCAAGTAATCCACTTTCAGTAATTTTACTATAGTTTTTTAAAGGATTAATCAACAATGGAAAAAAGTTTTTTTTAAAGCAAAACAACAACAATAAAACCCCAAACAACTCAATTAAAAATGAGCCAATGACTTAGACATTTCAGTGAAGAGAATATAAAATGGACAATAAGCACATAAAAAGATGATCAAAATCACTAATCATTTGAGAAATAGAGATGAAAACCACAATAAGAAAGGGAACCCTCCTGCACTGCTGGTGGAATGCAGACTGGTGCAGCCATTGTGGAAAACAGTATGGAGATTCCTCAAAAAATTAAAAATCAAACTGCCTTTTGACCCAGCTATCCCACTTTTAGGAATATATCCCAAGGACACCATAGCACTGTTTCAAAAGGAGAAATGCACCCCCATGTTTATGGCAGCATTGTTCACAATAGTGAAGATCTAGAAACAGCCCAATTGTCCGTCAATGGACGAGTGGATTAAAAAGCTGTGGTACATATACACAATGGAATACTATGGGGCCATGAAAAAGAAGGAAACCTTACCTTTTGTGACAACATGGATGGACCTGGAAACTATTATGTTGAGTGAAATAAGCCAGGCAGAGAAAAAAAAATATCGAATGACCTCACTCATCTGAAGAATCCAATGAACAATGTGAACTGAGGAACGGAATTGAGACAGAGGAGGGATCAAAGGGACCAGAGGAAAAGAGGACAGAGGGAAAGGGGATGATAGAATAGGATAAACCTGAAGGGAGGTGGGGAGGGTGCTATCGGGAGGGGGGCAAGGGAGATGTTGAGGGGAATACAGGGGAGGGGAATGCATTCGGGGCAACACTAGAATCTATGTAAACACAATAAATTAAAATAAAAAAAAAACTAAAAAAAAAAGAAACCACCTCATACTCATTAGGATCATTATCATACACAACAACAATCCTCAGAAAATAACAAGTTCTGGCAGGAGAGAAAATGGAACCCTTGTCCATCACTAAGGGGAATGTACAACAGTATAGCCTCTACAGAAAACAGCATGGTGGTGCAGCAAAAAATATCTTATGCCCAGCACCTTCAATGCTGGATATATACTCAAAAGAATTGGAAACAGTGACTCAGATATGTGTCCACCCATATTCATAGTAGTAGTATTTACACTAGCCAAAAGGTGGAAGCAACTCAAGTGTTTGACAAATGAATGGATTTATAAAAAGTCATATTTCAAACAGTGGAATATTATTTAGCCTTAAAAAGAAAGAAAATTCTGACATGTGCTGCAATAGGAATGAACCTTGAAGATATTATGTTAACTGAAATGTCAGTAGTCACAAAAGGACAACTACTGTATGATTTCACTTACATGTGGCACCTAGAAGAGTCAAACTGACAGAGTCAAAGAGTAGAATGGTGATTGCCAGGGGCTAGGGGGAGAAGAGAATGGGGAGTTATTTTTTAATGTGTACAGAGTTACAGTTTGAAAAGATGAACGAAATTCTAGAGATGGACAATGGTGATGGTTGCACAATGATGTGACTGTACCTGATGCCCCTGAACTGGACACTTACAAGTGGCAAAATGGCAAATGGTACGTTATGTGTATTTTACCACAGAAAGAATACTGAAATATGAAACAGCAGCGGATCTTCCCCCCAGAGAGCTTGGGAATCACTGATCTTCAGATGCTGAAGGTAGGAAAAAGCGTAAGTGAGGAGGTGTTTGGTGAGCCTCCTACCCATGATTAAAGATGACAAACCATACAGGAACCCCCGGCCAGGAGACCAGGAAGGTCTAAGTCACACCTATAGCCTCTGCCATGGTGGTTCTGAATAATCTATTTCCCTCTCCATTAGCAGTGAAGTCCTTAACAATGATCTGTATGGTGGGTAGGGGCTTCCTGGTCAGTGAGGACAGTAGAACTGGGGAGGCAGTTTTGTCCCCCACAGTGTCCTAGGGAGAGACCTCAGGAAGATGGGGAGGTAACAGCCACTCTGCAGAGGATCAAAAGCAATTAAGTCCCTATAGTCTGAAGGGGGGGGAAGAAGGACAAAGCAGCCCAGGACACATTGTTTATCATGATCAAAGAATGCTATTACATACTATGTGTAACATAATTCCATCTCTATATGTTAAGAAAAGAAATACTTATTTCTATGTCTATATGCATAGAAGAAAATTCCTTAGAAGGAGATAAATCGAAACACAAACACTGGTTGTATCTGTGTGGTTATAGTTCTCTGCAGAGGTTTTGTTTCATTATCTGTTGTTTTCACAATGGGTAGGTAAAGCTTTTATAACTGGAGGCAGGAAAATGATTTTTATTTCAAAATTACAAAAAGATTGAAGGAAAACATGTGAATCAGGCTTGAGGTATTTTTAATTTTTCTTTTGGAGATTTATTAGTGTATATTTTATTATTTCTTGTTGTTTTTGTTTTTTTAACATTAAAGATCTGACCAGCAGTTTACATATTATAAGGTAACAACACTTATCATTTTATATGCTAGAAATACATTTCATTCATCTAGGTCAGATAAGATTACAGTAATTAAGGTCACTAGACATTGTCATTTCACAAATCCTCAAATCCAACTCTAATCCCATTCATTAATGCCACAAACAAAGGTGTTAATTGCTAACCTCTAATGTTTCATGCCTACCCACACACAAATATTATAATATTAAATGTTATTAATGCATTGCTTTGTGTCTTAAAAGGGGGACTGCTGTATTTAGTTCTCTAAGAGTTACAGATTTATTAGCTCTGTGGAGGTTATCCCTGGGGTAACAAGCACGGAATGTTCTGTGACAGGAGAATGTCTAAGATGAAACAACCTAATTAATCAAGATCGGGCATGCATGTGGTAACTGTGCAATATGAGCAGATGCTGTCAACTCCTGAGTTGTCGCCATACAGCCCTGTGGCTGAAGCACCGGCCCGGCTGGCGCAGGGTGGCTGCCGACCTGGGCAATATGCTTGCCCATTTCCACATCGGACTTACGCTCAGGTGTCTGAACTTCAGCCTGACCCAGCTGGAAAGGGCAACTGTGCTGTCCTGTGATTCCCCAGCACCAGACCTTTCACCACTTTAGAAAGGAGACAAACAGATTCGTTTGAGTCTTGATCTCTCTCTCTTTCTTTTTCCAAGTAAGACAAAGGTGCTGTGGAGGAGAGAAGGTGCTTGACGGCAGTCTTGAAGAGCAGCCTCCAACTGTGCCGCCTCCACCTGTAAAAGCCTCTGCAGCCGTTAAAAAATGTTGCTGTAAAAGGTTCCTAAAGACATGAAAATGTGTCACTTCATTCTGTTATTGTGAAAAGAGCAGCTTACAAATGTAACCTTATGGATATGATTCCAATTTTGTGAACAAAAACATGGAGAGGGGTCTCCATCTATCAGAAAAGACAAGAAGGAGTAAAAGGCCTAACATCAGCATTAGGTAGGGAGACTAAAGATTTATGGTTTTTTGTTGTCTTGAGGCGGGCTATAAACCTTCCTACATTTTCCAAACACTCTAGAGTAGAAATGTTTTGCTTTCTAAAAATAAAATACCCCCAATAAATGTTATTTTAGTCATGCCCTAAACCCGGGGTCAGGAACCTTTTTGGCTGAGAGAGCCATGAATGCCACATATTTTAAAATGTAATTCCATGAGAGCCATACAATGACCTGGTGTACGTTAAGCATTATCCAATAAAAATTTGGTGTTGTCCCAGAGGACAGCTGTGATTGGCTGATTGGCTCCAGCCACCTGCAACCATGAACATGAGTGGTAGGAAATGAATGGATTGTAATACACGAGAATGTTTTATATTTTTAACGTTAGTATTTTTTTTTATTAAAGATTTGTCTGCGAGCCAGATGCACCCATCAAAAGAGCCACATCTGGCTCGTGAGCCATAGGTTCCCGATCCCTGCCCTAAACCAATAATAGAGTGGCTTCTATTTCTTGATATCAATTCAACAGCAACAGGTATTTTTCTATAAGCCTCCTTCATCTTGTCATGTTGGGCCAAGGTTTAAACAGAAAGTGTTCAGCCATGCCATATTTTTCTCAAACTAAAATCTTACATGCACCCTGACCTTTCCTTATCACAAAATCAGAAAACTTATCCAGAAGGGGGAAAAGACACTGTCCAATCAGCTCTGCTTTTTCTCCAAGCTTTATGTCAAGATTCAATAAAGAGGTAGCCTTGGGACAGAGGGTCACTTCCTTTGGGAATGCTTTTCTCTCTCCTTGACCTGACACCAGGGAAAAAAAATAACAATTGGCATTCATACTGTGCTCAAAGCTTTCAAAGTACTTTCACACTTAATAAGAAGAATGCAAAGAGGAGCTCTCTCCAAAAGAGTCTGATGACCTGCTGAGAAACCCATCCCATTACCCAAGCATATTCTAACTAACTCGGGTCATATGTGGCAGCAAAAGGAATCACAGAGGCACGGGATAAGGGCACTGGTACTCTGCCTGGCACTGTCCTAATCACTGGACAGAGAGCAGGTAGTCCTTACAACCCCAGTGGGAGGAAGACACCATTATCTATATCAGGAGTCAGCAAGCTACCGTCCATGAACCAAATCCAGCCTATTGCTTGTTTTTATAAATGAAATCATATTGGTACATAATCACGCCCATTTGTTTATGTCTGTGGCTGCTTTCCCTCTATAGTTGCGGAAGTGAGTCATTGCAGCAGAGACCATTTTTCTTGCAAAGCGTAAAATATTTGTTATTTGGACCTGTGCAGAAGATGTTTGCCAATCCCTGATTTACATAAAACCCACGAGAACAATGAGGATCAAGAGTGTACAATAATAGCTCAATGTCACTCAGCTACTTACTGGCAGGGTCAAGATATAAACATATGTCTATTTTACCTAGAGCCCATGTCCTTTATTGTTCTTCAAATCAGAACTTAAAGAGTAAGACCCCAACTTCCTCCAAAGCATATCGCACATGTGACATAGCACATACAAGCTGAGACATAAAAAATTGCTATTATTTTAAGACACAATATGAGACATAATAACTCATAATATAGTTTCATAAGCTACATAAAAAGCATTCTAGTCTGACCAGGCAGTGGCACCATGAATAGAGCATTGGACTGGGACACAGAAGACGCAGGTTCGAAACTCCAAGGTTGACGGCTTGAATATGCGATCATAAACATGACCCCATGGTCGCTGGCTTGAGCAGGGGGCTCACTGGCTTCGCTGTAGCCCACCAGTCAAGGCACATGTGAGAAAGCAACCACTGAACAACTAAGGAGGTGCAATGAAGAATTGATGATTCTCATCTCTCTCCCTTCCTGTTTGTCTGTCCCTATCTCTCTCTCTGACTCTCTCTCTGTCTCTGTAAAAAAAAAAAAAAAAAAAAAAAAAAACTCTAAGCTATTTTCTCTCCAACCTTCTAATTTAGCACTATTGCTAAATAAATAAATAAAACCATATAAAAAAAACTAGTAAAATTTTACATGCAAAACTCAACATTATGTTTTATTGTATTGCTTTCACATTAAAACGGACCCTAACCATTTGATGTTTTCTGAGTGTGACCGGGTACCACTTGTGTGAACTTATTAGCTAGCTTCTTCCCTGTCCCAATAGGGAGGGGTAGGGAAAAGTGCACTTAAAATAAAAGTATAACTTAGTCTTCATGTTTAATATGGCTTTTATTTAATTGTCATTTCCTCTTTCAAAACCTCTTTTACTTAACTCCTTAACCACTCAGTTAGCTGAGGCATGGGACTTTGCAGAGACTTTCTGTAGGTGCCTTGTGGAAGAAACTGCTGAGGAAGAAATTGCTAACTCTCGCCTGGTCACACTACCTCACCCACCGGTGACATGAAGATACAGGGCAGTACAAACAGAGACCAGAGAAGGGTGATTGGCCGGCTCAGTTCACAGCACGGGCAGCAAATGCAGGAAACCCAGCATCTTCTCAAGACCCCAGCCTTTTCTGGACAGAATCCAGCTGTTTTAAGCATCTGAGCAAGGCTAGGTGAGGGGGAAATAAAACTTATTTTTGCTTTTGAGGTAAGTTAGAATTCAGGTTTTTGAAAGTATAGGCTTCCATGCATTTCAGGCCCCTTGCCTTTGATTCAGGACCCACAGGGAAGAAATTAAATCAGTAACAAAGTGGTAATCATCCCAGGCACATGTGAGAAGCAGAAATAAAAGCCTTCATTCCACAAACCTAATTTGGGAGCATACAGCACTCTCTGGCAGTCAAGTAATGAACTTGTTACTTTTCTCGCTAATTTTCCCCACCCTTTTCCATCCAGGAGAGGGAAGGGGGGAAAATTCCAACCAATCAGCTCAACTTGGTGACAGTGCTCATTTTTTTTTTTAATAAATTTTTATTAATGTTAATGGGATGACATTAATAAATCAGGGTACATATATTCAAAGAAAACATGTCTAGGTTATCTTGTCATTAAATTATGTTGCATACCCCTCGCCCATAATCAGATTGTCCTCCGTCACCCTCTATCTAGTTCTCTGTGCCCCTCCCCCTCCCCCTAACTCTCTCCCTCCCTCCCTCCCATGTCCTCCCTCCCCTCACCCCTGGTAACCACCACACTCTTGTCCATGGGTGACAGTGCTCATTAACTCTTTCAAGGGGATGACAGTGAAAGCACTGGCTAGAGCCTAGCTTGGGGATTTCCATTTTCTACACATTTCAATTTTTTGTTAGCACAAAAGCTGGGGTTGCCAATTATATGCTCCGAAGGCCCCTAAGAGAAGAGCCTCTGACCTCAGCTCATTCCTCACTGGTGACATGAAAGCCAAGTGCAAGGGTTCTGTCGAGCAGGACGCACTCTGAGTCAGTTGGGTCACTCTGTATAAGCACAGGGTCAGGACGACCCACAGCACCAGGCAACTGCCAAGTCAGTTTTCGCACTTCCTAGGCAGAACACTCCTGCTTGTCCGAAAACAAGTGGACGAGTGGGGGCTGTTAAGTCAGATTTTGCTCAATCCCATTTTACCTCGATGCAGCCTACATCGAGGTGACCTGTGGCTTCAGTGCATTCGCACCACGTCACTCCTGGGACTGTAGGTTGGCCCTCCCTGTCTGCCTTTCTTCCACTTCTCCAGGTGACAAACTCCTCTGGTGAAGTGCAGTGAAATCATCACCACACCTCTGGGGCCCCTTTCCTGACCATGCCAGCCAGAGATCTCTCCTCTCCCACCTGTGCTTCTTCACCTCTCCACGTAGAACTCATCACACCGTGATGGAGGCGACCTGGTTATTATCCGGCCGTCAATCGCTGTTCATCTCTGTAGCCACAGCACCCACTTCCGTGCCCACCACAATGTACCCATTCAGGAAGTCCTATCTATAACTAATCACGACATGTGGTTATGTTACTTTAAAAAAGTAAAACTTAAATATTAAATTAAAAGTAATTATTAAAATTAAATTTAAATTAAATGAATTAAAACTTGATATTAGTGAAAATATTGTTCAAAGAACCACAAAACAATATATATCTACATTATTAGAAGAAATAAAAGTTGAAGCAAAAAATAATAATAAGAGACAAAGGGCAGGAATGTATGCAGGTAGCATCTCACTCTAGAAAGAGCCAAGGAAGTGGGACACATGAGCCTCACTCCTTCAGCTACCAGGGAGCTCTATTACCAACAGGATAAATAACCAACTTCATGTCCAAAGGTGCCAAGAGGAGGAAGGCGCTGGGAGCCTCAGGTCAGAGCTGAAGGGCAGTTCATGGAGACCAGGGCTGAGGAAACAGACACTTGCCTTGCCAACATTATCCCTGAGTTCAGAGTTAGAACTATATGAATTCTATTGCAGGTGGACAAATAGAAGCTAGGTGTGGAAAAGTCTGTATCAAACAATCAATGTTTCCCACATGCCCAGCTTATAAAACATACAGTTGACCCTTGGACAATGTGGGGGTGAGTGGCACTGACACCCTGCATCTAAAAATCCATATATAACAAGTAGACCCTCTGCCTAGGTGGATTCCAGCCACAAATTGAAAATAGTGCAAATATTATATTGATATTGTAGGATCTACACAATACATGCTTTAGGAAGAATCTCTTGTTATAATCTCTTTAGAAAATAATGTCATCATCTTCTAAAGTTATGCCTATATATAAGCTAGTATGTTCTTCAAGACCTTAATTCCACTACTAGAAGAGAAATCCTTGGGCAGGTACCACAGAAGAAATCCCTGGACAAGTCAAGCACAAGAGAGTTCACAGCTGTACTGTTTGTAATAGAAAAAAAAAAAAAAAAAAAAAAACAGATCTCAATCAACTGGAAAATGGATAGCCAAACTATGGAATATTAATATAATGAAATATAATATAGCAGTGAAAATGAGTTAATTACACTTAGAGATAACATTATGAGGGATCTTTAGAAACAATAAAAATGAAATGAATGATTTGCCAGAGAAAATGTATAGAATGATTAATTTTTTCTTACACCCCTTAAAAAGGAAAGCTAAATGAGATGTTATTCAACATAGATATGTAGTGAAATTATTGGAAGAAAAGGCAAGAGAAAGAAAGTCCAAAATTCAGGAGAGTAGTTACCTGTTGGCAGTGGGGCGTGCAGGAGGAGAGGACAGGGAGGCACATCAGTTGCTTCAACAGACAGTGCTGGGTTCACTGATGCTCATTTTTGTTACGCTTCTGACCCACACATATGTTATGTAGTTTTTCTGTATGAATCAAATATTACATAATATCAAACCAACAATTGATGACTAAAATCTATTTTGTTTTGAATGAGTTTTACACTTAGAGGTTTTGCTTTCCAAATGAAGACTCAGATATGGAGTACAAACTTCTGCAACATGAAACACTTTTTCAAGAAACCATTTATCTCTGATTTAAAAATGAGTAAAGCAAGGCATAGGGAAGCTGATTAATTTGCTAAGGTCACCCAATAGGCAAATGCCACTTTTTCTCTCATTTGTCCAGCCATAGTAATAACTTAAACTATTTTGAGAGAGAAAAAAAGCCAGGGTAAACTTTTCACTAGCAGAAATAATATTTCAAAGAAGTTCATTTAAATTTTTGGTAGCAAGTGATTTTTTTTTCCTTGAAACTCTCTTTGGTCTTTTCCACAAGAAATTAAGCAGATCTTAGAATTGTGGCCTCCTAAATTCTGAAAATATTTAGATATGAGTCCCTCCTAAAATCTCCTTCACTCTTTCTCTATAAAGTCACGGCTTCAATAAACTAATACTGAGGGAATCTTTAAGAATGAAAATGTCAAAGGAAAATTTGAAGCTCCAACATGCTTCATAGTTTAATAAATGAGAGAAAAGATTCAGTCAACTGAAATTCCCTTTGAAATAATTTTGCTAAAGTCCATATTCAGTTTAATCTTACTGTAACACAGAGGTAAACAGTGAAAGTTTGCTACAGAGAAAACAGAAGTGGATTTTCCCTTCAGTCAGAACAAGAATAGGTATGTTATACATGGAAATATTGTCACTTGGAATGAGAGGCCTCAGCCAAACCAGTGCCTGCCTCAGTGTGAGTGACAGTGTGATTCATAAGAGAAGTAAAAATTGGTAGTTACAGAATAGTCATGGATGTCAAGCACAGCGTAGGTAATATAGTCATTAATATTCTAATTACCATGTCAGATGGGTGTGAAATATATCAGGATGATCACTTAGTAAGTTATATAATGTCTAATCACTGGGGTGTATACCTGAAACTAATATAATAATGTATGTCCACTGCAACTGAAAAATAACATGATTTAAATAAAGAAAAAAGAATGCATATGCTTTTATCACAGCCTACAAAGGCCCTTCATGATCTGTCCTTGACCAAACATCTCTCTTATCTTCTCTCATCTGTCTCAGTTTATTTCAGTCAGAGTGACTTACTTTCTGTTTCTGCAACATACTACCACTCATTCCTGTCCTGAGGCCTGCTTTTGCTGCGTCATAGCATTAATTAACTGGCACTGTATGTAATTAACTGGCATTGCATTATATGTGTTTATTTGTTTGTGGAAGGTCTCCTTCCCCACCCTCAGCATAGAATGTATCTTCAATGAAAGTAAAGACTATTTTGCCTGGTGATGAGAAGGGCAGGGCAGGTGCCAGACTGTCTTGAATCTAGTAGTTTTGTGGAGAAAACTGAGAGGATTTTTCCTGGGCATGCTCAGGGATGAGAAGGATCTGGTCCATTTTGTTTCTTCCTGTGACTTCCCCAAAGACAACGTCATGACTTTGTGAAAAGGCAAGTCCTCTAACGTTTACAAAAAGACATGGAAATTCGACTGTCTTCTGGAAAAAGCCAGAAAGAGCAGGATGAATATAGAGAGCATAAAGTGGTAACCTTACTAGGGAACAGAAAGGAAGAAGATGAAAACAATGTGGTAGAAGAACAGTAAAATAATTGGAAGACTGTAAAATCTTAAATGAGATTGCACAGAGGAAGCTAGTGTCGTATATGAAAGTTTTTTGAATTAGTGCTTTGGGTTTCTTTGTATATATTCCCAGAAGTAGAATTGCAGGGTCATAAGGCAGTTCCATCTTCAATTTTTTGAGATGACATCATACTGCTTTCCAAGGTGGCTGCACCAGTCTTCATTCTTACCAACAGTGCATGAAGAAATCATCAAAAAATGAAAAGACAAACCACTGAATGGGAGAGCATATTCATGGATACATCTGATAAGGACTGAATAACCAAAATGTACAGGAATTTCTAATACTCAACACCAAAACAAACAAACAATACAATTAAGAAATGGGCAAAGGATCTGAATAGTCACTTCTCCAAGGAAGAAATACAGATGGCCAACAGACCTATGAAAAGATGCTCAATGTCAATAATTATCAGAGAAATGCAAATTAAAACTACAATGAGATATCACCCCACACCTGTCAGAATGGCTACCACTATTAAATCAACAAACAATGAGTGCTGGCAAGGATATGAAGAAAAGGGGCATTTTAAAATCAGATTTTAAAGAAGAAAGAAAAAACATACAAGCTTTTATAAAAGAAAGACGAGGCCCTGGCCAGTTGGCTCAGTGGTAGAGTGTCATCCTGGCATGCAGGAGTCCCGGGTTCGATTCTGTCAGGACACACAGGAGAAGCGCCCATCTGTTTCTCCATCCTTTCCCCTCTCCTTGCTCTCTATCTCTCTCTTCCCCTCCCACAGCCAAGACTCCATTGAAGCAATAGTTGGCCTGGGTGCTGAGGATGGTTCCATGACCTCTGCTTAAGGTGCTAGAATGGCTTTGGCTGCAAGGGAGCAATGCCCCAGATGGGCGGAGCATCACCCCCTGGTGGGCATGCTGGGTCTGTCTGACTGCCTCCCCACTTCTAAATTCGGAACAAAAATAAAAATAAATGAAAGATGAAAAATGTAGGAAGCAGGTCAATATTATTACAGTAAAGAGTTAAGAGGGTTGATGGTTGCCAGAGGTAAGGGGAGTTGGGGACTGGGTAAAATGATAAAATGATTAAAAATTACAAATTTAGGAATTCCAAGATGGCAACAGAGTAGGCAGATGTACCAACTGCCACCGCCCAGGAACAAACCAGATTACAACTTAATTCAAGAACAATTATCTTGAAAAACAAACTTTGGACTAAAGGAAGAAAAGTCTATAACCAAGGATCAGCAAGGAAGCCACACTGAGACTAGTAGGAGATGCTGAAAGGGCTGCCCACTCCCAGAAGCAAGCAGCAGCTGAGGGTCCAGAGGGACTCTCACTGTGGAGAAGGTCGCCCTGAGAGGTGTGGAGCTCAGCCCCAAGCCCGGAGCCCCATCCTGGAGCCCCAGAGTCTAGAAGAAGCACCCACACAGCATTTGGAGGTGAAAAGAGTCAAAGTTTCTGTCTGCAAGAAAGTGATGCAACTCTTGGATATGCAGGCTCTGTCTTAGAGGGCCTGTGCAGAAAATCTCTTCACAGCCACTTACCCTGGGCTCCAGTGGAGGATAACTGAGAGGACTGGAGTTGTGAAAGGAGAATGTAAAGCTGGAGGCCCAAAGAGAAACTGTGGGGGATGACCACCAGAACCCCTGTGCTGAATCATTTTCCAATACTGCAGATGCCATCTTTCTTGGGTGAAGCAGTCTCCTCTGTGCAGCATCAGTCTAGGGGAAAGCAACAGACCTATCCTCAGGAATCCTTCCTGCCCCATCTATGGAGACTGGGACATTCTGAGAAGTCAGCCAGGAAGCAGAGGGCCTGTCAGTTACTCAGTTTTTTGTCATTGAGGCCAGAGCTTTCCCTCTGCATGCTCCCAACTCTACAACTGGTGCTTCCAGCTCATGGGAGACAGTAGAAACTGTCCAGACTATGGGCAGACCATACCTCTGGGTCTAAGAGGCCACATACAATGCATTCCTTGGAGCCATACCTTACTGAGGTATGTGAAAAAAGTCTGGACAGACTGACACCTGGGGCCAAGAGACAGAGCCACCCCTAAACTCTTCCTAATGCCTGAATTGCCACAGGCTCTAGGCTCTAGCACAGGTTTTTTCAGCCAGCAGACATAGGCTGCAGGAGGTGGCCCTCAGGGAACCTTGGCCTTTTAAGTAGAACTTCCCCCAGGCCCAGAGTGGGTAAAAGCCAGCCTAGGAGTGCAGGTTGGTATTTCCATATGTATCTGGGCCCAGCAGAGGCAGCCATAAACTTTGGATTGCTTGTAGCTCCAAGAGGTTGCTGAGAGCCAGTCATGGGCAATGTCTCCCACTGGTCTGTGCCAGCTTCCTGCCAAGAGGCATTTCCATATGCATCTGGGCCCAGCAGAGGCAGCCACAAACTCTGGATTGCTTGTAGCTCCTAGAAGGTTGCTGAGAGCAAGCAAACTCTGGATTGCTTGTAGCTCCAAGAGGTTGCTGAGAGCCAGTCATGGGCAATGTCTCCCACTGGTCTGTGCCAGCTTCCTGCCAAGAGGCCCAGGGCTGGGACATCCAGTGGCCAGCAGTGGAAAGCATCAGTTCAGGAACTAAGAACCCTTGCTAGAATAGTATCCTAAGGAAGGACTCCTCACACCTGGCCCAGCGAAGGCAAGTTCCATTCTCTGTGATCAGCACAGCCACAAAAACTCATGTGCATTGGATAAGGTGGAGCTTCACAGTCAGCCAACCTGGGTGTTGGATATCCAGCCCTGCGGGGCTAGACTCCACAGGGTGAAGGGAGAGAGGCTTGGAACATGGACATTTAATGTGTGGGTTCCTGTGAGCCTATTATTCAATCTGGTCAAGTGGCTTAGCCAACTTCTGGGGGCACACAGTCAGTACCAAGAGATGACTCTCTCAGTCATCCTCCCTGAGACCAGGGTCTCACTAGCTGTAAGAACTTCTGCAGAGAGGACTGTTGGCCACACTCTATTTGCACCTGCTGCTCACCTTGTTGAGTAGAAATAAAATTTTAGTATCCAGCAGTGGCTGAGGGATTAGGCTCTGGAGTAGAAGCCACATTCCTTATACTGAGCTCCTCACCAAGAGACCTCTGAAGTAGGGGGTCCCACTAAAGTTGTACTTACAATGTCAGCTGCCCTAACCCACCAAGCCTGCAACCTGTAGAAAGGTTGGTTGGGTGAGGCCAGTCTGAGTCCATACTACAGTCTTTCTGTAGAAGACTGTGGGAAGACCAGGCAGCTGCAAGAGGAGGAAGAGCAAAAAAAGTGGAGACAAATATTTCGGAGCTTGGGAATTTTACAGAGCTGCTGTCATCTCTAAGCAGGAGGAAGCTGATTATTATACAAAGGATGGCCCCTCCCACACTACCCAGGGACAGAAAACACAGACACAAACAGCAAAAAGTGTGGTAGCTACAGAAAGTTAGACCACAAAAAACAGCTGATGCCAACCCAAGAAGATCTAGAGCCAATACAACTGGTAATGGGTGGCAGACAGCACCAAACCTAGACTCAGCTACTACATAAGCAAAATGCCCAAAGGTAGAATCTAGCAGGCACTAGACACTGTGGAGAATAAAAATGCCCAACAGGAAAGACATTGCACAGTGTGTAATACACATGATCAAGGTTGATCCTTAGAGCCAGCCAACCTGAAGGGATAAACATACCCAGAAAAGGACCAACTGCATCTAATACTTACATACAACAAGAAGAAAAATAGTACCCTCAAGAAGCATTCCTAGAAAAGGGAAATAGAAGCTCTGGAGGTCAGTACCACCAAGCCTATCTTCCTCATAAAGACACTACAAAAATTTCAAATTCAGACAGTGCTGCCTAATACACAGATGAAATGGGCAGACAAAGAAATGAGATGCAAATGAATCAACAAGAGAAATCCCCAGGAAAAGAACTAAATAAAATGGAAGTAAACAAACTACCAGATGCAGAGTTTAAAACAATGATTTTTACGATGCTCAAGGATCTTATAGCAACAATGGATGGACATAATGAGCACTTAAATAAAGAGATAGCAAGTATCAAACAGACATCGAAATTGTAAAAAAGAACCAGTCACAAATGACAAATACAAAATCAGAAATGAAGACTGCACTAGAAGAAATCAATGGCAGGCTGGAGGAAGCAGAATCAGGGATTTAAAGGACAAGACAAATGAAAGCACAGAAGCAGAGCATAAAAAAGAAAAGAGGCTTAGAGAGACTGAGGAAACTCTAAGAGACCTCTATGACAACATAAAGAGAAACACCAATTGCATCATAGGGGTTCCTAAAGGAGAAGAGAACAAACAAGGGATAGAGAAACTGTTTGAAAAAATCATAGCTGAAATTTTCCTAAATTGATGAAGAAAAAAAGTCACACAAGTTCAAAAAGCAGAGTTCCATTAAAGAGGAATCCAAAGAGGCTTACACCAAGACACCTCATAATTAAAGTGACAAAGTTACAAAACAAAGAAAGCATACTAAAAGCTGCAAGAGAAAAGCAGTTAATTACCTACAGAGGAGCCCCCATAGGATGACATCTCACTTCTCAACAGAAACACTTGAGACCAGAAGAGATTGTCAAGAAATAGTCAAAGTGATGCTACACAAGAACCTACAACCAAGACTTCTTTATCCAGCAAGGCTATTCTTTAAAATTGAAGAAGAAATAAAAAGCTTCCCAGACAAGAAGAAACTCAAGGAATTCATTACAACCAAACCAGTACTGCGAGAAATGTTAAGAAGCCTGTTGTAAAAAGAACAAAGAAAAAAATCTAGAAAAAGAGGACTGTAGATTTAAATAATAAAATGGCAATAAATAAGTAAATATCAATAATAACCTCAATGTAAATGGATTAAATGCTCCAATCAAAAGACATAGGGTAGCTGCATGGATAAGAAAACAGGACCTATACATATGCTATCTACAAGTGACCCACCTCAGAACAAAAAACACACATAGACTGAAAGTGAAGGGATGGATAAAAGTATTTTATGCAAATGGAAATGAAAAAAAAAGCTGGGGTAGCAATACTTATATCTGACAAAATAGACTTCAAAACAAAGGCTATAGTAAGAGAAAAAGAAGGTCACTACATAATGATAAAGGGAGCAATACAACAGGAAGATACAACCATTGTAAATTTTATGCACCTAATATAGGAGCACCTAAATATGTAAAGCAGATTTTGATGGACATAAAGGGTGAGATCAATGAAATTATATAATAGTAGGTAATTTCAATACCCCACTAACATCAATGGATAGATCCTCCAAACAGAAAATTAACAATGAAACAACAGCCTTAAATGACACACTAGAACAATTGGACTTAATAGATATTTTCAGAACTTAAGCAGCAGAATATACATTTTTTTTCCCAAGTGCTCATGGTACATTCTCTAGGGTAGACCACATGTTAGGACATAAAACAAGTCTCAATAAATTTAAAAAGATTGAAATCATATCAAGCATCTTCTCAGATCACAATGCCATGAAACTAGAAATTAACTACAATAGAAAAACTGAAAAACATTCAAACACCTCGAGGCTAAATAGCATGTTATTAAATAAAAAATGGGTTAACATCAAGATCAAGAAAGAAATAAAAAATTTCCTTGAAACAAATGAAAATGAACATACAACTACTCAAAATTTATGGGACACAGCAAAAGCAGTCCTGAGAAAAAAGTTCATAGCATTACAGCCATACCTTAAGAAGAAAGAAAAAAGGTTCAAATAAACAATTTACCCCTGCATCTAAAAGAACTAGAAAAAGAACAACAAATAAAGTCCAGATGAAGTAGGAGGGAAATAATAAAGATCGAGAGAAAATAAATGACATATAGGCTAAAAAGAAAGAAAACTACAAAAGATCAATTAAAACAAGAGTTGGTTTTAAGAAAAGGTTATCAAAGTTGACAAACCTTTAATGAGACTCATCAAGAAAAAAAGAGAGAAGACCCAAATAAATAAAATTAGAAATGAAAATGGAGAAGTAGCAACTGACACTACAGAACTACAAAGTATTCCAAGAAAATACTATGAAGATCTATCTGTATGCCAAAAAATTGGATAACCAAGGTGAAATGGATAAATTCCTGGAAATACACAATCTTCTCAAACTCAATCTAAAAGAATCAGAAAACCTAAACAGACCAATTACAACAAATGAAATTGAAACAATTATCAAAAAACTTCCAGCAAACAAAAGTCCTGGACCAGATGGCTTCACTGGTGAATTTTACCAAACATTCAAAGAAGAACTAACACCTATCCTTCTCAAGCTATTCCAAAAAGTTCCAGTTAAGGGAGACTTCCAAGCTCATTTTATGAGGCAAGCACTATCCTCATTCCAAAACCAGATAAAGACACTACAAAGAAAAAACCAAAACTATAGAATAATATTCCTAGTAAACATAGATGCTAAAATTCTCAACAAAATATTAGCAAATCAGATCCAGCAATACATTAAAAAGATCATACATCATGATCAAGTGGTATTTATTCCAGGGAGGCTAAGCTGGTACAATATTCGCTAATCAATAAATGTGATTCATCATATAAACAAAATGAAGAATAAAAATCACATGAATATATCAATAGATGCAAAAAAAAAAGCATGTGATAAAATCCAGCACCCATTTATGCACAAAACTCTCAGCAAAGTGGGAATACAGGGAACATACCTCAACATAATAAAGGCCCTATATGACAAATTGACAGTTAACATCATACTCAGTGGGCAAAAATGAAAAGCAATTCCCTTAAGATTAGAAAGAAGGCAGGGGTGCTCCCTTTCACCACTCTTATTCAACATAGTCTAGAAGTCCTAGCCACAGCAATTAGACAAGAAGAAATAAAAGGCATCCAAATTGGAAAAGAAGTAAAACTGTCATTATTAGCAGATGACATGATATTGTATATAGAAAGCCCTAAAGCGTCAGTCAAACAACTGCTAGTCCTTATAAATGAATCTGGCAATGTGGCAGGATATAAAATTAATATTCAGAAATCAGTTGCATTTTTATACACCTACAATAAACTGTCAGAAAGATAAATTAAGGAAACAATCCCATTCACTATTACACCACCAACAACAAAAGTACCAAGTATAAATGTAACCAAGGAAGTAAAAAGACTTGTACTCAGAAAAGTATAAGACATTGAAAACAGAAATCAAGGAAGAGGAAGATACAAACAAGTGGAAGCATATACGGTTTTCATGGATAGGAAGAATAAACATCATTAAAATGTCTATGCTACCCACATCTATAGATTCAATGCAATTCCTATTAAAATACCAATGGTATACTTCAAAGATATAGAACAAATATTCCAAAAATTTGTATGGAACCAACAAAGAACCCAAACAACCTCAGCATTCTTGAAAATGAAAAACAGTCTGTGTAGTATCATACTTCTGATATCAAGTTATACTACAAGGCCATTGTAATCAAAACAGCTTGGTACTGGCATAAGAACAGGCATACATACAGATCAATGGAACAGAACAACAGAGAACCCAGAAATAAACTCACAGCTTTATGGACAACTGATATTTGACAAAGGAGGTAAGAGTGTATAATGGAGTAAAGAGAACCTCTTTAATAAATAGTATTGGAAAAATTGGACAGATACATGTGTAAATGAAACTAGACCATTAACAATGATAACCTCAAAATGGATAAAAGATATAAATGTAAGTTGCAAAACCATAGTCATCTTAGAAAAGAACGTGGGTAGTAAACTCTCCGATATCTCTCGTAGCATTATTTTTGCCAATATATCTGCATAAGCAAGTGAAATAAAGGATAGAATAAACAAATTGGACTATATCAAACTAAAAAGCTTTTGCACAGCAGAGGAAACCATTAACAAAATAAAAAGACAACCCACACAATGGGAAAACATATATGCCAATATGTCTGATAAGGGGTTAATAAACAAAATTTATAAAGAACTTCTGAAACTCAACAGCAGGAAGGTAAATAATCCAATTAAAATATGGTCAAAGGAACTGAATAGACACTTCCCCAAAGAGGACATACAGGCATATGAAAAAATGTTCATCACTAATGATCAAAAAATATAAATTAAAACCACAATAAGATATCACCTCACACCTGTAAGAATGGTGCTCATCAACAAATCAACACACAAAAAGTGCTGTGGAGAAAAGAGAACCCTCCTTGCACTGCTGGTGGGAATGCAGACTTGTACAGCCACTGTGGAAAACAGTGTGGCATTTCCTCAGTAAATTAAAAATGGAACTGCCTTTTGACCCACCTATTCCACTTTTAGGAATATCTCCTAAGGATACCAGATCACTGATTCAAAAGAAGATATGCACCCCCATGTTTACTGCAGCATTGTTTACAATAGCCAAGATCTGGAAACAGCCTAAGTGTTCATCAGTGGACGAGTGGATAAAAAAATTGTGGTACATGAACACAATGGACTACTATGCAGTAGTGAAAAAGAAGGAAATCTTGGCTTTTGTGACAGCATGGATGGACCTGGACATTATTATGCTAAGTGAAATAAGCCAGGCAGACAAAGACAAATATCATATGATCTCACTTATATGTGGAATCTAATGAACAAAGTGAACTGAGGAACTGAATAGAGGCAGAGGCGGGGTCACAGGGACAGCAGTCAGAGGGAAGGGGGATCAGGGGATGGGATCAGAGAAGGTAAAGGGATTAGTGAATTATATATTCATAACACAGAGATACAGATAACAGGACAGCAAATCCTAGAGGGAAAGTGGGAAGGGAGTTAGGAGGAGGGGGATAAAGGCAGTATACAGGGGGGCACGTGGTTAGGGTGAGGATGTTATATTGAGTGGGACACTTGCATCCATGTTAACACAATAAATTAATAAATTTAATTTTAAAAATTACAAATTTATTGTTACAAAATAGGCACAGGGATGTAAAGCACAAGATAGGGAATATAGTCAATAATATTGTAATAACTGTGTATAGTGCCAGGTGAGTAGTTAAAATGTTGGGGGACTTTGTAAAGTACA
This sequence comes from Saccopteryx leptura, assembly GCF_036850995.1. Classification (NCBI taxonomy): domain Eukaryota; kingdom Metazoa; phylum Chordata; class Mammalia; order Chiroptera; family Emballonuridae; genus Saccopteryx; species Saccopteryx leptura. Next base: position 142,220,414 of record NC_089503.1, on the reverse strand, counting down.
GTGTGTCCATAGTCATGGTGCACTTTTGACCGGCCACAGAAAAGCAACAAAAGACAATAGAAATGTGAAATCTGCACCAAATAAAAGGAAAACTCTCCCAGTTACATACCTGTTCAGTGCAGTTCAATGTGGGCTCCATTTGCCCTATACACATCCAAATGATAGTGAAGTTTTTGCCACACACGGGTAAGGATGTCTGGTGTAACAGTGAATAATGTCTGATTCTCTGTTTTAAGTGATTAATGTCTTGGCGCTTCGTTATAAACACACCGATATTCATGTTGCACTTTGGTCATGGATTCGAACTTAGCAAGCCACAGAACACACTGAACTTTCCTTGGTACCGTCCACATCTCAACTGGCATGGCCGTGGGCTGCTCCGCTGTATACACAGTGTTACATCATCATCTGTGCATGTGCACATGCTGCCACATCATCCTACAGAAACTGGGAGGGTTTTTCTTTTATTTGGTGCAGATTTCACATTTCTATTGTCTTTTGTTGCTTTCCTGTGACCGGTCAAAAGTGCATCATGACTTTACGGACACACTGTATATGATGGTTTAACCACTATTCTGTATACCTGAAACTAATACAAAATAATATTGAATGTAAATTGTAACTAAAAAATAAAATTGACTAAAAAAGTATTAAGAGAGGAAAAAGACTAGGGCAAAGGAAGAACAAAGAGATGAGGGCAGGGCTTAAATATATTCTATGGAAAGGTCAAGCATTATCCCAGTCTTGGGGGCACTTGGCACAGGTAAAGAGAATTTATAATCTCTATAGCTGGGCAGCAGTGGAGAGAAGCTGGGAGAAAGATGACCACCATCTGACTCCCCCAGTGATCATGGATTTGTCTTTGCAATGCACTCCTGCATCTTAACGGTAGAGACTACATTTTGCCACTCACAGTAACCATAAGTTTATCTATCAATGAGATTGAAAACATACCTCAAATTCTTAGTTGCAGTCTCTAGGTTGCGGGGACATAACCTAACTTTTGTACTTTAGTAGGAAAAACTTTTGTACTTTAGTAGTAAAAGCACACCTGGATAAAAAGTGACTCGAGCTTGACCAGGTGGTGGCACAGTGGATAGAGCGTCACACTGGGACGCGGAGGACTCGGGTTCAAAACCCCAAGGTCACAGGCTTGAGTGCGGGCTCATCTAGTTTGAGCAAGGGTCATCAGCTTGAGCCCAAGGTTGCTGGTTTGAGCAAGGGGTCACTCAGTCTGCTGTAGTCCCCCAGTCAAGGCACATATGAGAAAGCAATCAATTAATAAGTAAGGTGCCGCAACCAAGAATTGATGCTTCTCATCTCTCTCCCTTCCTATCTGTCCTTCTCTCTGTCTCTCTCTGACACACACACACACACACACACACACACACACACACACTGATCCTAAAGAAACAAACATAGCCACACCCCAAATCTGTCAGGGACTTGTTTCTTACCCAACACAGCTTGAGAACTGATTTATTTTACCCAGTGTTTTATCTGATGGTACCCTATAAAAAACAAGTTGAGTTGAAGTTAAAGTAATTCTGCCTAGAACTAAATCACACCTGTTCTCCAAACATAGACCAAGTCCTGTGCTCATTACAGGAATTCTGTTGTACACATCTCTTTGTGTGCAAGCTCAAACATCATCGGTCTGCACTTATATCGGCGAATAAGCCTGGTCCCACACGAGAGAAATTGATCAGAAGTCAGAAGATTTGGATTCTAGGTTCATATAAGAATTTTTTTAAATCATAGAACAAATAAAGAGTCTGACCTGAGTAGAGAGAAAGAAAACTGGAACCTCTGGAATCAGAAAGGAAGGAGAGAAGAAAGAAGATGGGTTTTAGAAGGGGTTATATTTGGAAGATTCGTGGAATTAAGATCTGAGAAGCAGAGTAGGGGAGAGGGACCGGAGCTCTGTAGCAGGAAAGCCATGGATTTTGATTCTGGCTCTACCATTCCCTGTTGTGTTAAATTAGGTTCCTTACTACATTTGCTTTCCTTTCTCTCTCTCTCTCTCTCTCTCTCTCTCTCTCTTTCTCTCTCTCTCTCTCTCTTTTTTTTTTTTACAGAGACAGAGAGAGTCAGAGAGAGGGATAGATAGGGACAGACAGACAGGAACGGAGAGATGAGAAACATCAAGCATCAGTTTTTCGTTGCGACACCTTAGTTGTTCATTGATTGCTTTCTCATTTGTGCCTTGACCATGGGCCTTCAGCAGACTGAGTAACCCTTTGCTCGAGCCAGCGACCTTGGGTCCAAGCTGGTGAGCTTTTACTCAAACCAGATGATTCTGCGCTCAAGCTGGCGACCTCGGGGTCTTGAACCTGGGTCCTTGGCATCCCAGTCTGACGCTCTATCCACCGCGCCACCGTCTGGTCAGGCTCCTTTCTCATTTTTTAAATTGGGATGATAGTAATGCCTGATACACAGGGTTTTGTGAGGCTTACATTATGCCACATAAATGTTTAAACCTCTTATAAATATACCTGGTATATGAAAATACAATCTGATAACATTATGGATAAGGTGACTGCATTCATTCAACAAATACATATTGAGCACCTACTATGTGCCAGCACTGTCCCAGGCACTTAGGTTACATTGGTGCACAAACCAGGAAAATCCCTGCCTTCATGGTGCCTATGGCCTATTGGGGGTGATGGACAGTGGACATAATAAATAAGTTAATGGTACAATATAATTAAAAAATAAGTAGTCAGGAGAAAAGAAATAGAGCAAGTAAGATGTTAAGGAGGGGTTGGGAGTACTGAAGAGACTCAGTCATCACAATGAATGGGATGGTCAGGGCAGGCCTCATCGAGGAGGTAGTATTTAAGAAAAGACAGAGTAGGAGAACAAGGCAGTCACCCACGTAGGAAGAGCATTCTAGGCAGAGGAAACAACACGCCTGGAGTGCTTAAAGAACAACAAAGATTTCAGTGGAGTGGAAGACTTGTAAGGGGTGGGTATGGGCCAGGTCATCAGAGCTGGTGGACCCTGATAAGGATGTAGACTTTTACTCTGAATGAAATGAGAAGCCATTGGAGAATTTGGCAGAACGGAGCATCTAGTTTATGTTTGCAAGGCTCCTCTGGCTGAGAACAAACTCTAGGGTCAGAGTTGTCAGCAGGAAGGTTGTTATAATAACACAGGGGTGGGTGCTATTAACTCAGATCCAGGGCAGTAACCGAGGCAGTGGTGAAGAGGATTTTGGAGATAGAACCACGAGGAGTTTTGGGAGAGTGGATGTTGGGTGTAAGAAAGAGAAATTGAAGAGTCAGAATGACATTGAGGTGTTCAGCCTGAGTAATGAGAAAGCTGGACTTTTATCAATGAGACAGAATCCAGGCTTTAGGGCCACATCATAAATTCAATCTGAGGCATGTTACACTTGAGATGTCTATTAAATGAGTCTACTCATTTTTGTGGGGCTCACTTGAAACAAAGTGTGTTATCTGGACAAGTCCCTCGTATGGAAGAAGCAGAAACAGTAGGTTCAGAGAGAATCCGCCTGCAGAGGATCAGCTCCAAGCCAGAAAATGTGAGGTCACTGCTTCAATCTGGTTGCCTGCTTCCTCTTTCTACTGTCACTGTGGACACTCACAAGTACTTTAAAAATTATATGAAGTCGTCTCCTTCTCTCCCTGCCCCCCCCCACTTCTCTCTCTCTCTCTCTCTCTCTCTCTCTCTTTCTCTCTCTCTTTCTCCCATCTCCTTCTCTCTTCCCTCTCCTCTCTAAAATCAATAAATAAAATATGAAGGAAAGAAAAAAAATATTCTATGAAGTCACATGACTCCCAGATTTTCTTTCTCCTTTGTCTGTTATATTTCATCAACATGTTCATTCCAGCCTTATTTCCTAATATGAAAGGTGCACAACTGAGGTTTAGTTATCATCTGGCTGGGAGACAATGAGAATCTTGAACCACATGGCAGCTCACCCCATCCCCCATCTTCATTATAAATACCATCACATGGTTGCCTTCCACCTGGACTATGCCAGGCATTATATAAAAACACCATTTCCTTTCTTTTACCCCTCCCCATGCCTGAAAAACCTACAAATGCTATGTTGGGTCTATCACAGGACAGGGTCCCACTTCAGCAATCTCACTGAGACGCCCACCCTTGGCATTCATTGCTCGAGGGATGAGCTGCAGATGTTTCTGTCTGCCAGAAGGAAGCCCTGCATCACACATTAGATAAGGCAAAACTCATGCTCTAGCAGCCTCGCGAGTTTTTGAAAAAGTTGACCAGTCGTCTGGAGTTTACTGATGACCACTGAGGACTTGACATCTGGGCAATAGGAAATAGTAAGGATGATATTTTTGGCATTTTCCCACAACAGTGCTGAGAGCCAGTTGCCTCTGAGCCTTGTTCTCTTGGGAGCAGCAAATGTGTGTGTGATCATAACATCAAGAATAAAGGAGACACCTTCCTGCCCCTCTGTTCTGTTGTAATGCCCTTCCAGTGGAAACCATGTCTCTGGAGGGCAGATGGTGGGCTCAGGCATGCGATGCAGGCTGGCTAGGATGCCATTTCTTTCTCCTTCCCTGTACACTGGTTTAAAGACACCAGGTCACCTCAAAAGCCAATTTCTGACTGATTTTTGCTTATCCACCAAAAATTTTATTTTTATTTTTTGATATGGTTCAAAAGACATTTAGACTGAAGATAAGAGATAAAAGTCAGAACAAAGTTTATGCTGAGATTCAAAAGAAATGAGGAAATATAATTCCCAGCTTAAATACCAAACTGTCCTTTTGAAATCTATTTAGAGGTGGGGGAAAACATCAATATTCTGCTTCAGTGCTTCATACTTAAAAGGGATATACTGGGCTCTATAATTTAACTGCCAAATTTGACATTCATATCCATCTGGACATTTTTAAAAGGATTTTTGAGCCAGTCAGAATTGGCAGTTGACTGTATAATCACACCTGCATATTGCACAGGGTTTTTTGGTTTTTTTAATGGGCAACAGTGAGAGCATGAAAGTATTGCATGATATGCCTTCATTGAGAGCCCACACTTAAACATGTTTGCACGTGTGAGAAATTAGATTTTAAAACCTTCTGTTAACAAGCCTTTGTTCTTTATTTTCTGCAAATCAAATTAGTTGGGGACCCAGTTCATTTTAAAATCATCTAGAAAATGTTTTGGTGTTCTAAAATTTCCTTTGTACCGAAGTTAAAAGGCAAGTTACAACCTCCACAACCAGTGTAACAAAAATGCATAAAACCAACCACAAATTAAATATGATAAACACACACAAAATAGGAGAGTGTAAGTAAAGCTGTGTCTCCAAGTCCATGTCAACTTCCATGTGGGATTTACCTCTAGGTCAGAGTTGTCAGCAGGAAGGCTGTTCTTTCCACTTATTGTCGAGGAAGACACTGTCATGCTAGCATATCTGGAGAATGTAACTTTAGAAAGATCATGTTTGTCTCAGTCCAATGTAGGTTGCCAGGTCTCTCCTTCCACTCCCCATGTAAGGTCAAGTCTAACTACACAAATCCCGGCACCAATCGGGAATAAAACTATTACTGTACAAGAGGGGCTCCTCTTTGAGATGATTTCAAAGAAAGAGCAAAGATAATGAGGAAGGGCACCTCCTTACTTGAGAGAGCCCAAAGAAGAGATTGTCTCCCACCACCTGCCCTACCTCCTTTAGCAGTAAACAAAGCTCAGTTTGAGAGAGGCAATGATATAACCTATAAGAAGCTTCTGGGATGGTCTTCAGGAAATCCACTGATTCTGGCTACTCTGTTTTGTTTTGTTTTTTAAATAATAGCCACTGTGTGAAAATCCTAGACAGAATGGTCACTCCCCTCTATGCAGGATATTTCATCTAAATAGCTTTGGGGAATCCTTTAATAACTTCCAACCACCAACATAGAAGGCAACATCAAAAAACACATGGAAAATTGTATTTAAAATGCAGGGTAGGGGACTTCTATCTTACAAGTACCCTACCCTAAGGGAATTGGTGGTTACCTTGGTCGTGCTGGCCATTTCCTCTTCCTCAGTGTCCCCATCACTCTCCCCTTTTCCTGCTTCCTCTCTTTCTATCCATCCCTTGTCTTGATCATCAATTCCTGAGACACCAAAAGTCAATGTTACCCTTTATGTGCAGAAAATGCTTTTGAAAAATCAGAAATACCTAATGTAAAAAAATGGAGTCATCATAAACATCATTTGAAAATAAAATCATGTTTCTTACTAAATTTGGTTCTGTTTCTTTCGTAGATGGATCTAAAGCAGATACACAAATATACAGGATAAAACTCATGCTTGGTTTTGACTCCTGAAATAAGTGGGGGAAAAAATCATTTCTATTTCTTAGCCAGGCAGTGAAAAATCAGTCTTGCCTTTCTAAATGGGAAAGGTTTTTAAGACTTTGATGGGGTGAGTGTCAGTACACAGATTTCACTATCATCACAACTCTGACTCTAATCCCGCAGCCTGGAGGAGTGTGCACTGTGCGAAGGCTGGGCGGAACATTTAGAAAAAGAGCTGTTCTTAACTAGGATCACAGTTTTCTTATGACTAAATTTTGTTTCTGATGACAAAAATCCAACTTTTAAATGGATAGGAAGGACCTCACATTACACAAAACATGACTCATTTATTCACTTCTTGAATAATCAATGGTGGACATGGATGTGAATGTACACCTGACTTAGAACCCAGTAGCAGATAATGAAACCACTTTGGTTTTCTTAAGTAGAAAATTATTTAAAAGGAATTATATGCTTACAAAATGGGTTGAAGGCTCCCATGCTGACTTTTCACAGATGAATTGTAGAACAACACAGTAGGACCTGCCCTCCAGGGCCACTGCTCTCCGTCATCGTGAGGTACCCAGGAAGTGAAGGAGCTTTTGTGCCAAGGGCAGGCTCTGGTCTTGCTGCAGCTCTGCTGAGGTCCACCCCAGTAAACCAGACGCCCCACCTCTTGACTCCTGTGCAGCCAGAGGCAAACACAGGGCCCGGAACTGGTGCTGCAGGAAACGCACAACTGAGCAGCCACAGGGAGCCAGAATCTGCTTCACGTGTGCCTTCCAAATCATCCTCAGATACATTTTACAGTTGTACCTGAACAACGTGAGGCTTAGGGATGCCAGCTGCCCTGAACTCAAAGTCCACATATAATTTAAAGTCAGCCCTCAGCATACACAGACTCCCAACTACCAGGTGGCCTTTGAACAACACCAGTTTGAACTGTGTTGTCAACTGAAAAAACTGGGTATCAGTGAATCTGCACAGCACAAATATATGTTGTTCAAGCAAGGGTCTACTGTACTTGGAGGATGTTAGGTCATCTGAAGATATAGATAGGAAAACGTAACGTTTAGTTTTCAGTCTCTAGCATAATATCAGGCAGTGAGTGGCTCTCAAATGTTGCTGCATATTAGAACTATCTCAGAGATTTTAGAATTCAAATTCCAGGCTCTACCTCATAACTAGTCAATTGAAATCTCTGGGGCTTCATTTTTTGTTTTGTTTTGTTTTTTAATACCACAGGTGATTCCAGTGTATAGCCAGTGTTAAATCAGAGATGCAAGGCATAGCTTCTCAAAATTTACTGTACACAGGAATAATCTGGGTACTTTGTAGAATGGTGGAATCTCATTCTGTTGGTCTGAGTTGGGTTCCAAGATTCTGCATTTCTCACAAGCTTTCAAGGGATGCTGATGCTGATGGCACTTCAAGTAGCAGAGATGTACCACAGTGGTTCTCAAGCATGAGTGTGTATCAGAATTACCCTGAGGCCTTGTTAGAGCACACAATGCTAAGGCTCACCTCCAGATTTCTGATTCAGTGGGTCTGGAGTGCGGCGTGAGAATTCAAATTTCTAACAAGTTCTTAGGTGGAGCTGAAGCTGCTGTTCTGGGGACCACAGAACCACTGATGTAAACCTACAGGGGTGTTGGAAAGAGTTGAGTGAGCCAATAGCTATATCTGCAACAGATGGCCACCATGTGGCATTTCTAATGAATTCAAAGAGTTTATATTCCATTTGGAGCCAACAGATAGAGTGGGACTCAGAGGAGAAAGTGAAATGCAATTACTTATACAAAATCCACTTAACTTTATCTATTTTCACTCTATGCGTGGAATTATTGGTGAGTTCGCTGGGGAGAGCTCACAGAAACATAGCTGGATGGCAGAAGCAATGGAAAGGAAAGGTGAATATCAGTTTCCTGTATCTCAGTAAATAAATAGGACTAGTTATGTTCATACTTCACTCTTTGGAAAATGAAGGAAAAATATCTGAATGTTAGATGTATGGCACAGGTAAGCCATCTGTGGCTCATGTGCTTCCCCTGGGCAAGATGTCAAGAGCTGTTCTGCTTATTGCTTGTTCATTAGACACACATCAGACTTTGGGTATTGCGCTGTTACTGAAATTCACTCTGGTGTGTGTGGGGAAGTGTCTGTGGGGAATTTCCTGAATGCATCATCAGCCAACAACTTTTAAGAAGACTTTTATAATATTAATAAAAGAGGCATATAAAATTGGTGTAAGGCAATAATAATCTTCAAACAATGTGTTTCATTTTAATTTACCAACCAGAGTTTTACTCAATATCTTGGTTTGGGATCATTACTCACACTCTATTAGGATACCTCCTATCTCCTCATGTTTACTATTTCTGCTCCATAGTCACGGGGTACTAGACTCACTCATGGTTACTGTCTGAGCCTAATGAACCTGAGAATACTACTATGATCTGAGGCTCCATGGCCTCCAAATATTGAGGAATTGAGATAGTTAGACACCTGGACTTAGACAAAATGCAACACTCTCCATTCACAGAAGATAAAAACAAACAAACAAAAACATGTGAGAGGATCAACTGGTTTCTGACTCAAGTTTCAACTCAAAATGACCACAATGTCTCTTGTTTCCCCTTCAACTAGTGCCAGTGGCACAGAGCATTTTCTCTGACACTAGTAGAGAGCTTATCTAAACTATTAAAATACATGGTATACTCCTTGCTTGGGAAAGGCAAAAATATATATTACCATGAGCTGTTTTTACTTATAACACTTCTGATACCAAACAAGAGAGTTTTGTTTATTTTTTTGTTTTTCCCTCACAGCAACCAATTAACTGATGCTCTAGACCAGTGTTTTCAACCGTGGACCAGCAGTTGAAAAACACTGTGACACCACATGGTTGTCTCACAATTTAATTCAATTCTGACACTAACTACCCAGAAATAGCACCAACAGGTTAAGAATCAGTCCTACAAGACTGCCCCTCCCACTTCAGATGCCAGTTGCAAGTCCCAGACTTCCATAATTCTGACCAAATGGCTGTGAATTGGGATTTCCCATGACCCCCTCCTCGAGTTTGATAATTTGCTAGAATGGCTCACAGAACTCAGGAAAACACTTTACATAATTTATTAGTTTACTGTAAATGGTACAACTCAGGAACAACCAAACAGGACAGATTTACAGAGCGAAGCATGGGAGGCATTCTGCCCTCCAGCCCATTCATGTGTTCCCTAACCCAGAAGTCGCCGAAATCCCACCAGGAAGGGTCTTTGAAGAAAGTTTCCTTACATAGGCAAGATTCATTATTGACCACTGGAAATCAGCTGATTTCCAGCTCCCTTCCCCTCCCTGAAGGTTGGGGAGTGAGGCTGAAAATGACAAATCTCAGTTAAAAATTCAAGGCTTGGTTTTTCTGATAACCAGCTCCCATCCTCAAACTATCTAGAGATCTACCAAGAGTCACCTCTTTAGAGCAAAAAATGCTCTCATCACCCTTGTCACTTAGAACATCCCAAGGGTTTTAAAGTTGTCAGGAACTGGGGACAAAGCCCAAATATCTTTCTAGGATATTACATACAGGGTCTACAGCACTTGAAAGTCTTGCAAGCAAGTTGTAGAGGTAAATCATGAAAATAATACAATTAACGATACAACAATGCATCCTCTTTGAGGGTTACAGGCTGAAAGTATTACTGGAATTTAGAAAAGAGAAGTCAATAACCATGGGCTAGAATTGCCTGGACCAACCCAACCTCCAAAATGAATGTGAAGGTTATCGTGCTTACTCCATGCCAGGCTGGGAACAGATAGAAAAAAAGAAATCCCCAAAAGCTCAGTTCTTCTGATCTGAAGGATAGTGGGGAAAGGGAGAGAGTGAGAGCATGAGATTAGAAACGGAACCCCACACCTGGAGTTCATCCGATCTCCAGTCTCTGCCCCAATCTTGGAGGGAGTGAGGAGGCAACACAGAGGTAGGGGAAAAGAAACTTTAGAAATATTTGATGAGTGACATCGAGAGGTATTGACCTGCCTTCTAGTCACAGTGAAGAGTGTTCCTTAGAGGGACCCCAGCCTATAATTTGGCACCAAGATTAAGATAATAAGGAAGTGATAGTATTGGAAAAAGCGGAGGCAGAAAGAGGACACAAGAGCATGTCAGCTCATGGGATGTGCAGTTTGCACGGGATGTGAAGGAACACAAGACACCTGTATATGGTCCATGAGGAGATGCAGAGACTAGGAGAACCTGTAGAATGGCAAAGGCTCAGGGAAGGATGGAAGACGCCTTTGTGGGCAGGAACTTCCACCTGGCAGCAAATGGACAGGACTTTGAGTGATGGAAGAACACTACAAAATACCGGACAAAATCAGTTATACCTCAGCAGAGATCAATCAGATGGGCAGATCAGTCTGGCCACTTTTGCTGCAGAAGCCAGTAAAAGTCCAAAGGTCACATCAAATGTTTAGTTAGGCCGAATAATTTTAAGAAGTTCAGAGAAAAATAAAGAACTGCTCTATAATTCTAAGAGAAATTGTTGTTGAGTATATATACATAGATAAGGAATTCTTCCATATAAAGGTAAAAATTGAACCCATGCTACTGCATGAAATCTTTAAGGGGCAGTGTAATATGAACCAATCCTATGGAGGGAAGGAGTGTGGCTGTCAAAGATGGAGAGGTGACCACAGTAAATTTCCACCTCTCCTTTTTGCGGTAGAAGGTGAGGCTCAAAGGCTGAGACAGCAGTTTGTGATTTATAGAGATGTTGTTGAAAGAAATTTCTGCCCAAAACCTGTTGCCAATTCACTATTCACACATCAGATGCTAGAAGTTGTTATCGATACCATGTGGCAAGAAAATTCAGTTTAAAAAAACAACAACAAAACTTCTGAATGTTATTAGTGTATTGTCAATTAGTGATTATTAAAGAGAGACCACAGTGCAGTTTGAGAGGTAGGTGACTGCACACACAGTAGGCAAGGAAGAAGAGGGCCTTCTGAAAAAGCAAGTGGTCAGCAATGCTCAATGTCCAGTGAAGACTGAGGTCTAAGCTGTGGCCTGGTGTGGAAAAGAGTTAAAAGAAACCAGAATAAAAGAGTGAGAGTGGGGAAGAACAGAGGGAAGAAAACAATTCTACTCCTATGAGAAATTTTGCAGTATAAAAAAGAAGAGGGGCATTTTAATGGGTTTAAAGAAGAGTTTCTGAGCCATTAATCATTATTATCTATTTTGGTGATCCCTACAAGTTAAGAAAACCTGACCTATATTTATAGATAAGAGGAAATGAGAGGCTATAGGGGGAGCAACAAAGGATGTAAGAGAAAGATGTGTGCTGGAGGGAAGCCCTGGAGGAAGTAGGAAGGGCTCAGGGGGGTGGGAGGAGACTGGAGGAACTCTCTCCTAAAACAGCGGAAGTGAAGAACAGCGCGATGGAATTCTAGACCATGAACTGTGAACAAGGTACAAAGCAGTCATTGCTTACAGCATAGTTACTCAACCTCAGCGCTGTTAATATGTGGCCAGATAATTCTCTGTTGGGGGGGGGAGAGGCTGTCCTGTGCAGGGTGTTTAGCCACATCCCTGACCTCTACACATATGATGTCAATATAAGCCTCCAGATGTGACAACCAAAAGGTCTCCAGACATTACCAATGTCTTCTGGGGAGACGGGCAAAATTGCCATTGGACTGGGTTAGAGAGACTCATGGGAGGCACGAAGTTGAGGCAGTTGCTTCCATATCCTAGAGCGCCTCAGACCTCAACTAGGTGAGTCCATGTGGGAGAACATAAATGTACATGCACAGGACCCTGGTATAAACACTGAGGTGGGGCTTACCAAAGGTAGAGGAGGGGCTAACTCCCACTAGAAACACCTCCCTCCCAAAGCAAGCCACATAGCTGGTTAGAACAATTTATTTACTACCTTTCTGGAAAGATATCCACGAATCTCACAAAATTTTTGTCACTGTCACATATGTGGTGGTAGCTGAGGTTTGTAGTTGACAAACTTAGGCTTTTGAAAATCTACATTATCTATTGCTTAGTTTCAAAAGCCTTGTGAGATACTTATAGTGTATTATTTCAGCTGCTGTTAAAGCTTCACCTGAAAGAGTTAGAGGAGGGCACAGCCTGCCACAGAGGGGGTCCTCACAGCCTCTTCAAAACCACAAGGCCACCTGAAATATGCCAATATGCCAGGCTAAGTGGGCAAATATGCTTAATCTCTGCATTCTCAGGGAAGTTCTGTGGGATAGAGAAGGACAGAGTTAATTAAACTGGAAATTCTAGGACACTTGCTTCTGAATCAAACTGGTAAGAATAATAAGTTTACCATTTGCAGGTGTAAGCTTAGGGGTACAAGTTGCTACATGGCAAGGAGCCATCTCCCTTAAAGCTGTCCTAATGGCTAGTCCCCCTGCCACAAAATGACTGGTGGCAGGAACTACTGGGCTCTCATTTCTTCCATATCAGGCATCTTCAATAGCAAAGCTACAACTAGTTCCCCAACCTCAGTAACATGAAATAGGATTAGGCTTCCCCTGGGGAGCCATGCATGCCAATGGCACATGATGGGCGACCTGTATTAAGAAAGGCGAGGAGAAGAGCAAAATCTCCCTTCTCCTGGTGATTCTGGCCAAGAGTAGCTTTCCCATCTACTTTTATGGAGAAAACATCTCCAAGAAAATAAAATAGAGCTCCAGAGGAGAGCTGCCTCCACTAGGCTTATCCAAGCTGCCACTCAGAAAGATCATTTATATTTCTTTTTCTTTTTCTTTTTTTTTTAATCCAGTGAAAGGAAGGGAGGCAGAGACAGACTCCCATATGTGCCCTGACTGGGATCCACCTGGCAAGCCCACTAGTGGGTGATGCTCTGCCCATCTGGGGCATTAGTCGGTTGCTCAGCAACCTAACTCTTCTTAGCACCTGAGGCAGAGGCCATGGTGCCATCTCAGCACCTGGGGCCAACTCGCTCCAATCAAGCCATGGCTGCAGGAAGAGAAGAGAGAGAGAGAGAGAAATAGGGAGAAAGAAATGAAAGGAGGAGGGGTAGAGAAGCAGATGTGTGCCCTGTGTGCACTGACCAGAAATCAAACCGATAAATCCACATGCTGGGCTGATGCTCTACCATTGAGTCAACTGGCCAGGGCCATCATTTATATTTCTTAAATCCTTATTGCACTCACCCTCTCACAACTTGGAAATAATCTCTTCTGATAATATAAAGAGGAATGCTATAGAGGAAATAATACTGGATTCACTCACTCATTCATTCATTCATTCATTCATTCATTTACCTATATTGATTAAGCATGTGGTACTGTTTTTCAATTCTGTGATAAATAATAAATAAGACCTGTACTGTTCCTGCCTTCCTGGATTGTAATAAGAAAATGTGATGCTGACAACCACTCTGCTGCCAAAAGTTGTTGGTCATTAGGCTTCTTTCATCCATAAAACAAAGGGCAAGAACATTCAGTCTTACAGTGTATTCTAATATCCACCGTTGGTCAGTCAGTCTAGGCAGTGGAACAAAACACTTGGTCTAGGCTAGGAGTTGAATTATGTCCCCCCCACCTCAAAAAAAATCAATCAATCAATCATGTTGGGGTTCATCCTCTCAGTATGTCAGAACATGACTAGATTTGAAAACAGAGTCTTTACAGAAGTGATTAAATTAAAATGAGGTTATTAGGGCAAACCCTAAGCTAATCTGATTGGTGTCCTTATAAAAAGATTTTAGACACAGACAAGTGCAAAGAGAAGACTATATGAAGATGCAGAGAGAACAAGATCATCAACAAGCCAAGAAGAGAGGCCTCAAGAAGAACTAATCCTGCTGACACCTTGATCCCCAACTTCTAACCTTCAGAACTGTAGGAAAATAAGACCCTATTGTTAAAGCCCCTGTCGTATTCTGTTATGGGAAACCTAGACAACTACCATATTCCCCATATATAAGAAATTCCCGTGTATAAGACGCACCTTAATTTGGGGGCCTGAAATTCTCTTTTAATTAATTTTAATGGGGTGACATTGATAAATCAGGGTACATATGTTCAGAGAAAACATCTCTATGTTATTTTGACATTTGATTATGCTGCATTCCCATCACCCAAAGTCCAATTGTCTTCTGTCACCTTCTAACTGGTTTTCTTTGTGCCCCTCCCCTCCCCCAACCCCTTCCATTTCCTCCCCCCCAACCCGTAACCCCCACACTCTTGTCCATGTCTCTGAGTCTCATTTTTATGTCCCACCTATGTATGGAATGATATAGTTCTTAGTTTTTTCTGATTTACTTATTTCGCTCAGTATAATGTTATCAAGGTCCATCCATGTTATTGTAAATGATCCGATGTCATCATTTCTTATGGCTGAGTAGTATTCCATAGTATATATGTACCAAAGCTTTTTAATCCACTCGTCCACTGACAGACACTTGGGCTGTTTCCAGATCTTCGCTATTATGATCTTCTTTTCAAACAGTGCTATGGTGTTCTTGGGGTATATTCCTAAAAGTGGTATAGCTGGGTCAAAAGGCAGTTTGATTTTTAATTTCTTGAGGCATCTTTTCCACAGTAGCTGCACCAGTCTGCATTCCCACCAGCAGTGCAGGAGGGTTCCCTTTTCTCCACATCCTCGCCAGCACTTATTCTGCATTGTTTTGTTGATGAGCTCCATTCTGACTGGTGTGAGGTGATATCTCATTGTGGTTTTAATTTGCATTTCTCTAATAATTGGTGATATTGAGCATTTTTCCATATGCCTATTGGCCATCTGTATGTCCTCTTTGGAGAGGTGTCTATTCATTTCTTTCTGGGGGGCCTGAAATTTGAAAAAAAAAAAAGTATTACATAAAGTTATCGAACTCAAGTTTTATTCATCATAAAATTCATACAACTCCTCCTCACTGTCAAAACTCCCATCCATTAGCTTGTCCTCATCTGTGTCTGATGACAAATCACTGTCTTCATATATTGCCTCAGCCTCAAGTTCCAGCCATGGCATTTGAAATGCCACGACCACTGTATAAGTCGTACCCAGTTTCTAGACCCCAATTTTTTTGTAAAAGGGTGCATCTTATACATGGAAAAATGTGGTAATACAGTCTATATAAAGACTCACTCTGAAACATTTATTTAAAGATACACAGGCCTGGTCCTAACTCACCAAGCTGAATGAGAATGTCCAGGTATTTCGGCCCCAGCTATAAATACTAAAACATTTGAAAGAGGACTTGTGATACATCTGTGTCACCAAAGCCAGAGATCTACTGGCCTACAGAATTCACTCTGCTCACCCTACTGAGATCCTTAACCTTTTCTGATGTGTTCTTTACTTTCATAGAGACATTTACTGAACCTCCACCTCTCTTCAGATGCTGTGAGAAACAGAAATAAAGAGGCCAGCCTTGCCCAGATGTCCACTGTCATGAGTCATTTGCTCTCTTCATATCTCCCTAGGTTTCCTTCTGAGCAAGGCAGAAAATGAGTGCACTGCTTGCTTCAGAGAGATGTTTGGAAATTACTCTGTGCTTGTTAAAGCTCTTCGTGAAGCCTTTTGATGAAACAAACTCTCTGTAACTACAAAGTATTGTTTAATATGGAGGCTCAGCCTGGGGGCACTGCAGGTGCCAGCAAGGCCTAGCTATTTTTCATGCAAAAGAAGCACCATCTTAATCTACCTGGAAAATTGCTGAGCCAGCAGCAGAGCTGTAGTCAGGGGCTCTGTAGGTGTCCTTGCTACTTCCTCCCAAGTCCTCTCTACTTTGTCACCTCAATCAGTAAGTGTTCTCCCATCAGAGAATCTGCTTGTGTAATTTCACATTAATGACCTTCTTGACACCTTGGGTTATTCTGCTGCAGTAATCCTGTGCTGATTTAAACATTAGTGTGACTGAACTAATTGGCTTTATCGCTTCACTGTTGTGCTCACTGCAGTCACCCTGGAGTAGAGTTGAAAGATTGTACCTGGAAGGTTGGCTGTGTCGAGTTGAAAGGAGGCAGAGAAAGATGTCCACCTAGAAGCCACAATGGGAGAACAAGGCCGAGAGAGGGGGGAGGAGGAAGTTGGAAATGGGGAGGCTCGGTGGCAATTTAGCCAAAGCCTTCCTTATCTTTTGAGATTATTTGCATTTCACATTAAAAGAGAGAATGTAGGCACCAGAGATAGGGATAAATTACAGCTTTCCAACAGATGAGGAGAAAATGGTTCACAGGTGCACTGAAATGCCTAGTGATTGATTCTCGTCAGCCCCGGAGCAGTCTGCTGGCCTGGGAGAACTGGTCCCCAGGCCTCTCCCCTTCAACAGCTGGAAGCCTAATCAGGGGCTTCAAATTCCCTCCAGTTTTTTTTTTTTCATGTATTCCACAATGGGAAAAAAAAAAATTTGGAACTGGATTAGTGACCTTTCACAACTTCCTTTATTTTTACTGCTTCTTCTCTCATCCTTCCAGATTAACCCCCACACAATTACCAGGTGGATCCTGATAAAATGCCCTGACTTGGTTCAAATCCTTCCTAAACTGCCCATATTTTTTAGGATAAATCCCTTAATATGGCTAACAAAGCCCTTCATGATCTGCTCTATGTATATTTGAGGCCACATATCCCCTTTCTGCCTCATTCTCTGCTCTGACCCAGCTGAACTTTTTTCAGTTCCTCCAACAAGTCATTCAGACTCTCAGCTTCAGGTTTTTATACACGATGCTCCCTCTGCCTGGAACACCACTGCCTACTCTCAACACACACACACACGCACAACCTGGGCAGCTCTTACTTGTTCATAGGTGAAGGAATCATAACTGTTTTGCTTACCATTGGTATCCAACCGGCCTAGTATATTGTCTCACATAGAGCAATATTTGTTGAATGGGTGAATGGATGAGTTTTTCATACTAGAGAGTCAACAGTTTTGTTGCTTTTAACTTTAGTATCTATTTTTGGTTTGTTTTTAATTCTATGTCAGTATGAGGAATAAAATAACTTCCTCCTCACTGAATCTCCTCAAAGGGGTTCTACCATCTTTGGCCACATTATAGACAGAAACTTGAACAGAATTAGGGCTCTGTCAGCAAAGAAGAAGGCTGGGAAATAAATATTGGGTAAGAAACTACTAATGTTTTCTGTAGACTTTAAGAGATGGGAAAAAAACGGAGGAAGTAATGAAGGAAGGACTATAATTTGAGAAATATTAAGTTCCTCCAATGCCATGGGCATAGAGCTAAGTGCTAGGGGTAGGGTGTTATACAAGATAGACAGCTTCTCTCCTCAGAGTTTGGGTTTCAGCTGAGAATTCCTGACTCTGAGAGTAATTTCATTTTGAAGAGGGTAATATGAAGAGAAGCACAGTTGCCATAAACAAGTAGAGTGAGCCCGTGTAACTTAATCTAGAGGGTGAGTTAACACTCCCTTGAGGAAGGAACACCTAAGCTGAGATTTGAGAGATGGTTGTTTGTACAACAAAGTGTGAAGGAAAAAGAGTGTTCTAGGCTGTATGCCAAAGATCCTGCTCCCAGAGAAGGAATGATAGCCTCACAGAGCTGACAGGATATCAGTGTGATGGGAGTGTGGACAGTGCGAGGTGTGCCCTGAAGTGAGTGTGAAAACCCACGCAGTACGTGACCCACAGAGCCTTGCAGGCCACATTAGATGTGGGGCTTTATGCCCAGGGCAAGGGAAAACTAGTACTGCAAACTGAGGAGTGACGTGGCCTGACTTGTTTTCTAAAATCAGCGGGCACACAGTGTGGAGAACGTTTGAGAAAGACAGGTGGGAATGCAGGACACCATACAGAAGGTTCCTGTGAAACGTCAGGTGATAGTGCCCAAACTGAGGTGGTGGGAGTGGGGCTGAAGAAGGCGGATGGGTTGAAGAGAGACTTAGTAAATAGAAGAGGTGGCAGGGTTTGATGGTTTAACTAGCTGGGAGAGGAAAGAGAAAAGAAAGACCCTGGGGCTTCTTGTTAGAAAAAGTAGGTGAAATGTGTTTCCACTTACTACAGTGGGGGAAAACAAGACAATTTGGCAGGTTGTGGAGAATGAGTTCAGTATTCCATCCTTGGGTTTGAGATAACAGAATTACCTATATAGAAGAGTTATAGTATTTGTTTGAACAGGGGGTCTCAAAATGTGGTTACAGAGACAGCAGATTTAATGCCACGTAGGAATTTGTTAGAAATGCATATTTTTAGGCCTTACCCAATTCTACTGAAGCAGAAACCCTGGGGAGGATGTCTCTGCAGTCTGTGTCTCAATGTCCTACTTGAAATTCTCTTCTTAGCACACGCCGTTTTTATGAATACTGGGATGCAGTGACAGGTCATGGAAATAACAACACTTGGAATTCAGAAGATGTGGGTTCAAGTTATAGGACCCCCCCCTATAACGAGGCTTCCAGGTGACTCTGATGCACTAACAATGTAAAGACCCACTGGATGACAGCAAATCTATGAGAAATAGGACAAAGAAAGGGTTAGAGAAGAGGAAAGAAAATAGGAAAAAGAACATAATGGACCAGCACTACTCTGGATAGAAAATTATTCTACTTTCTCCTAGTTTGCTGACCAAACTGGATTGATTGTTTATCTTTAACTGTCCTGTTTTGCATCTCAATATATATAGTTTCTTTCTTTCAACAGGTGTCCCTCCAATTTCCCTGGCGACAATTTCAGATGGCTGGGGAGACATGCTAATAAAATACCGCTCTGACAACTGTTCACAGGCACAGAGGGCGACTCAACAAACCCCAAGCTCCCTGGCTGGCAGTTAAAGCTCTCCGCATTCTAGAGCTGGTATAACCACTTACCCAGCACCCACACCCTGTGCTCTAGCCCGAGTGAGCTGGCCATCTTTTCCAGAACATGCTTGGCACTTGCCCACTCTTACGATGTGTTCTTGTTTTCTGTCCTCTACCCACACTCTTTTTTCACCTGTTGTTATCTTACCCGCAGCCTGAAAGCTTCAGTGACACTTTCAGGCAGTGATGTGCCCGGGATGGCTTATACACGCCTCTTTCCAACTCATCAGTCAGAGATTTCATGCTGGTAGTTTGAAATCAGCCATGATGAGGTTATTTACATCGCAGGAATTGGCAAACATTATATATCAGGCTTTTATCCCCCCTGAGATCCAGTTGTTAAATATTTACCGGCCCCCCTCTGCCAGAAGGGATGAGCCTGTGTCCTCCTATATGACCAACAGCAAAGATAGAAAAAATATGGGACAAATTTGGACTGCTGCCTGTTTCTGTATATAAAGTATTGTTGGCACACAGCCACTCCCATTCGTTGACATGTCATCTACAGATTTTTTCACGCTATGGTGACAGAGTCCTTGCAACAGAGACCCTATGGTCTGCAAAGCCTAAATTACTTATTATTTGGACCTTACAGAAAAAATTGGGCAACTACCTCTCTTTAGCACAGTATTATATCACATACTGCTTTTTATGAATACTAGGATGCGAAGCGATGTCACGGAAATAGCACTTGGAATTCAGAAGATGTTCAAGCCCCTATTTGCTAGCTGTGAGCCTTGGTCAATTTACTTAGCCTTGCTGAATTTGAATTTTCTCATCTGAAAAAGAATGGCCTATCCGAGAGCAATGTTCTAAAATCAAACATGCGAAAACACCTTGTAACTTATAAAGCATTATGCAAACGTAAGATAATGCTGTTGTCGTTGATGTGCAGATCTTTGCCACCAGACTCTTAGGGCAGTTTTCACAGCCGCTCTGTGTCGCCTCCATCCCAGTTAGCATCTTGTGTGCAGGTGGGACTCATCAGGTTACTGCGGAATGAAGGATTAATAGCAGGGATTTTCTTTCACAAGCCCCAGTAGCTGACTTGTTTTCTCAGCAACGAGGGTGACATTAACGAAGGAGAAAACTATGACATGACCCTGTGGCCTCTTACTTCCCTGATTGCCCCATTCTCTATTTTATCCTTGCTGTTGCTATTCTTTCTAGTGGAGCCTCCTTCCTTTTGGGATCTGCCTTGTGCCCATTCAGTGATTGTGCTGATAAAAAATAGGTAAACAATTTTTTTTTGGAACAGTCTCAACTCCTTGAAATGTTAATATGAGATAGCTTTATTTTTTTCAAACACCTGTCCACCAAATTTGCTTTGTTGAGCCCTGTTTCCCCACCAATTGGTCGTTCCTTTTAGGAAATCTTTTCTATTTGTTCCTCTTCATTTGAATTCTGCAGTGCCAAACTCTCCGCAGAAGTGCATTCTTCCTCTCTGCTAGCACTGGCTAGGGCTGCCTGGGGCAAGGGGAGCGAGGTAGGCTGATCACACACTTCCTCGTCCCAGCTCTTTCCCTTAGATGTTGTAGCCAGAAGAAGAAATAGGACAGAGTTTTTCTTAGGGTACTGCTATGGTGAGGCGGACCTCTCCTCCTGGTTGGTTTCTGCTATCTCTCTGGCCAGCACTGGCCAATCACCACCATCTTCATATGGCAGTAAATCACCTGCTGCCTCAGAGGAAAAAGCTGGGGTCTCTTCAGTTCATGGTTTCTGGTGAGAAGATTCAGCCATCACCTAACCTTTCTCATCATCCCCTCCTTTGGCTCCCATGCCGGTGATCCACTCCTGCCACTTAGGCTGCTCTCTCTGGTGGTACACCAGCCACCCTGCCTCCTATCTTGTGTCAAAATTCACTCAATCTGAAAACAGCTCACACATGCTTGCCACACTGGGAAGTAGGAGTGCAGGCTGCTTGGTCTTTACCTCGTCTCTTGACCCCACAGTCACTCTCTAATTCTTTTTCTCCACTGCTGCTAGTTATGCAGTTGCCTCACAGGTTAATGCAATGGCAGTACCCCCAGTTTGACTGGCGATTCTCTTCAGACTTTCCTGCGTTGGCTTCAGGGAGCCAAAGCTCCCACGTCGCTGGCACGATGTAAAAGAGCGCTTCTCTGTGAGAATACTATGCTTCCTAAAGGTGGCCGGGCGCTCTCCACCATTCCTCTTGCTATGGTAATCAGCTGGGTAGAAGGAATTTGGTTGAATTAATGGAGCTGATGCCAGGGCCCCTTGATGAGCCCTTTAGGCTGAGAGGACAGCTCTAAATGCTGGCAGCTCTCTAGACTTCATAAATCACATTGTTAGCGATTTTGGTATCCACTGTTGGCCATAGCCACAATTCCGGGACAACAACAAAATATACTTCCACAGCCTGTTATAATTAAACAGTGAAGCCCTTTAATTCTTCAAAATGTAAAAGTAAAATTAGTTCTTGATGGCAGAGAAGAGGTGTTAGGGTAGAGGGTTAGGAGACCGCAGGAGAGGCAGCCATCCCTTTATAAAAGTGCCCTGTGCTGCAGCAAGACCACACAGGGAGGCTGTTTCTAAAGCCCTAAGGTTATCTCAGTGTTGTGCCTCAAACAGTATTGTGCTTCAAACCATTGTCCATGAAGGTCTAAACTTTCAGTACCAGGGAGCTGGAATCCAGGAAGACTGTGGAAGGGACAAGAAATATGGACCAGACGAAAGCAAAGCAATGGCAACTAAGGTTCAGACAAATGAACTTGGGAGGAGCAGAACATTAGATTTCCTTGGAGAACGACTACGTGCAGTCTGAGTCATGAGTCCTTAGTAATCCAGCATCTTCGTAAAATGAGTTGAGTGACCATTTAAAACTTTTAATGAGAACAACTTGAAATGCTTTAAATTTGAGAAATTGTCATTGTCTTTATTTTCCTTCCATTAAAATCTCAAGTAATGCTTAATAGCTGTTTTCTGATAGTGTGCTTCTCACAAAAAGCCTCTTCCACAAGAAGCAGTGAATACCCTCTAAGTGCTCTCAAACGATAAAAAGGGATGAAAATGGAAAAGTAATTGCGTGTCTTGCACCTGCCTCCTGAAATTCATTAGCAGCTCATGGTCCTCTGAAACCCTCTTGGAGGAGTTTAAAAACAATGGTGCAATTGTTCTGCTTCATCCTGCATTTTATGATTCCAGCACTCAGTGGCATAGACACAGAGGAAAGTTTCAGATCCATAGACTGTTTTTCAGACACAGAACAGATCTCAGCATGCCATTAATTCTGAATTCAAAAGCACCTGTTTCTGCTTCAAATGGCCATGCCAACCTGAAACTAGCAAATTAAATAACTCATGAAAGCCAAGAGAAGTCTGAAAACCGATTGTACTTAAGTCATTTCACAAGCAGAAATATAGCTTCTTCACGGCTATAATTTATTTAGAAGAAACATTTCCTTTGCTTACATAGGCATGCAAAACAGAATGAGCTATTTAGATGCACAAATAAGAGCTTTGTTCTCCTTTAATGTCTCACTTGATCGAGGTTCCTCACTGCAGGTATGGATACCACCCCTGACTTCATCAATGGCTCCTCTTGCTCGGTACTGTTTGGATGGGACACCTCAGTGTGCTTCAACTAATCTATTCCCCACAGTCATCCTGCAAAGTTTTCACGGCAACATTTTCACAAAAGAGTAGTCTCTCCTCATCCCCTTACTTCCCTCACACCCTTTTATTGCAGTTGTGAATGAACAATGACTCTAGGAGAGGAGACGGTGATGGTTGCTGCCACTTAGTGAACATCCACTATACAGTGCTGTGCCACATTATCAGTAGTTTTTCACAGTACAGAAAACAAACCAACCTATATTTTAGCTCATTTTATAGTGGGGAACAGGAGCTCAGAGAGAGGGCATGGCCAAAGAGCACCTATCTCTGTCAGAGGTTTTGTTTCTACAAAGATGGTAAAAAGGTCATGAGTTGGGCCCTGATAAGAGGTCTGGGGACAGATGTCTGAGGGGTGAGACTAATTCATGTATTTCAAGTGTTCAAGTAAATATGGCCAATTCGTCAGAAGCGAGTTTAAATGCCAACGTCCCAGGTGCCAACAGGGACAGAGAGAGAACACGTGATGACATCTTCTTGCCCTCAGGAATATTCCACTGACCAGACAAGATCGGTCTGGGATGGAAAGAATCAGATACTACAGGTTCAAGACAGTGTACATATTAAGTGAAAACCCGTGTGGCAAACAGAGCGAGTTCAGGAGGACCAGAGCAATGGCTTCAATTTCAGGAATGAAGAAGGAACTGAGAGGGGCCTGTAAAACCCGTTGTAATTTCAGTAAAAGGAAGAGTAAAGGGTTTTTCCGACCAAATTTCAACCAGTTGCTGCTTTATCAAATCCTAGTCCTCTCCCATTTCTGCCCAAAGGAGAAACCTTTCCTTGCTCTCACGTGGTGCCTGGGCACCGGGTCACTGCAGCGGGGGAGGGGGGGGGACCTTGCGGAGGTGACCCTGGCTGTTCTGTCAGCTCCCAAACTCAAGATGTCAGCTGTAACTATGGACTCCCACGAGTGGCTGCTAATGAGCTCAGCTCTCACTAATTTACGAGTTACTCTGTGTCCAGTTGCTATCAGTTCTACCTTGCCTGAGTTCTATTTGCCTTTCACAGTCAAAACAGAGAATAAGCGGGTATCAGCCTACTTAACTGTTCACAGCTGTCCTGAAAACTCCCCATCATCTTCCCATCAGAAACCGCACCTGTCACTATTCTCCACCCCTAAGCAGGCTCCTTTAAGACATCTGTCTTTGTATGATGCTTTCAAATGCTTGTGTAGTACATATTTTAACCTTGCATTTTCTGTACTTACACATTTTATAAAAGTTCTTCCTTTTTTGCCACATATATATTTAGAATTATAATAATATTAAAATGTGTTCAGCCTAGTCTCTGGTGTGTAATGGGCACCTCATCACTATTAATCACTTTTCTTTTTATGTCTTTCTCTAGCAATTTACATAAGAAGAAACAGAAGCTCATAGAGATTAAAAATCTTGCCTAAGTCACAGTCCAAAAAGAATTGGTACGAGGAGATGCATTTAGGACTTGTGGGAGTCTAAGCTCCTGTTTTTTCTCCTGGATGAAACTGCTCCCCAAAATATAAGTGGAAGTGTAGTTTATCTGTGATATATAATTCAGATGGTCTCCTCATTCTCTCTCGCTTTTGTTTTGGTTAAGTTTATTGAGCTATAAATGACATACAGTAAAATTGAATCCTATTAAGTATCCCACTTTATATGTTTGGACAGTCCATACTGTTGTACAACCAACGCCACAGTGAAAACACAGAACTTGCCACCACTCTCGCCTCTCTCTGCCCACTTTTAGTTAACCCCTTCCCCAACTCTCGGGCCTCGGGATTTGATTTCTGCTATTACGGGTTTCTCTTTTACAAAGTGTCATATAATAAAATCATACAGTATACAGCCTTTTTAAAAACTGAGACCTTGTTCACATATCATAAAATTCATTCCTTTTAAGTGTACAATTCAGTACTGTTTAGTACATTTGGAAAGTTGTATGACTATCACACTGTCTTAACTCCAGAATATTTTCACCTGTTATAAAAAATCCATGCCTATTAGCAGTCTCATTCCCCACCACCGCTAAAGCCTAGAAACCACTAATCTACTTTTATCACTATAGATTTGCTGATTCTGGACATTTCTTCTAAATGGACTCAAACACTATGTGGCCTTTTGTCTTGGCTTCATTTATTAAACATACTGTTTTCAAGGTTTCTCCATATGGTAACATGTATCAGTACTTCATTCTTTACATGGCTGAATAACATTCTGTTGTATGGATATTCCATAACTTTGTTTATGCATTCATCAGCTGATGAACATTTGTTTCTACTCTTTGACTATTATGAATAATGATATTATAAACATTCATGTAAAAGTGTTTGTGTGAACCGATGTTTTAAGTTATTTCGGGTATATACCTACAGGTGGGCTTTCTGGCTCATAAGGAAACTATGTGTACCTTCTTGAACAACTGACACTATTTTTCAAAGTGTCCACACTATTTATTTACATTTCAATTGGGTTGTCTTTTTGATAGCCTTTAATTTACTTCTTTAATATAGTATAAGGTTTTGAAAATTCCTTCATGTTGTTGCATTCCTGTTTATTGTTAAGTCGTATTCCATTGTTTGAGTATACTATAATTTGTTTATCCATTCACTAGTTGATAAGCATTTGGGTTGTTTCCAGTTTGGGGCAATTATGAATAAAACTACCATAAACATTCTTTTACATATGTTTTTAATTATCTTGGGTAAATAAAAGTCAGATTATTGCATCCTATGGTAGTATATGTTGATCTTCATAAGAAACCAGCTGGTTTTCAAAGTAGCTGTATCATTTTGCACTCCCACCAGCAATGTATGAGTACATGAGATACTTCATGCCTTGATAGCTCCTTGCCAGCACTAGACACTTTTAGCTTCTTTAAATTTAGCCACTCTGGTACTTGTATAATAGTATTTCATTGTGGTTTTAAATTCTGTATTTAATTTGCAGTGTCCAATGATACTGACCTTTGCTTTTCCATTTTTAAAAAAAAATTTTGTGGGAGGTTTTAAATTAAGAGGATTTTTAAAAAGAGCAATTTATGTTACAAAATATTGAATAGAAAGTACAATTTCTATATTCTTATCATCCCCATCGTCCTCATTTCCTCTGTTATTAACATCTTGCATTAGTATGATGTCATTACAATTGATGAGTCGGTATTGATACATTATTATCAGCTAAAGTCCTTAGTTTACATCTGAGGTCATTTTTTGTCCTATACACTCCAGGTTTTGACAAATGTATAGTAACATATCCGCCATACAATATCATATAGAGTAGGTTCCCTGCCCTAAACATCCCCATGTTCCACCTATTCATCGCTCTCCCCAAACCCCTGGCAAACACATACATTTTTTTTTGTTTTTATTGACGCCATACTCTTGCTTTATTCAGAGTGTCATTTAGTTGAAAATATATAGTATATAGACACTTCAGGTTGGTGTCTTTCATTTAGCAGTATGCATTTAAATTACCCCCATGTGTTTTCATGGTGTGATGGCTTATTCCTTTTTACTGCTAAACAATATTCCATGTATAGCTGTACCACAACTTTTATTTATTTATTCACCTATTAAAGAACTTCTTGGTTGCTTTCCAAGTTTGGCAATTATTTAAAAACACAACAACACAAAACTCACCTGACCAGGAAGTGGCGCAGTAGATAGAGCATCGGACTGGGATGCAGAGAACCCAAGTTCAAAACCCTAAGGTTGCCAGCTTGAACTCAGGCTTATCTGACTTGAGCATGGGGCTCACCAGCTTGAGTGTGGGGTCACTGGCTTGAGCGTGGGATCATAAACATGATCCCATGGTTGCTGGCTTGAGCCCAAATGTCTCTGGCTTGAAGCCCAAGGTCGCTGGCTTGAGCAAGGGGTCACTCGCTCTGCTGGAGCCTCTTTTACCCCATCAAGAAGGCACTTATGAGAAAGCAATCAATGGACAACTAAGATGCCACAATGAAGAATTGATGCTTCTCATCTCTCTCCCTTCCAGTCTGTCTTTTCCTGTCTCTCTCTCTCTCTCTAAACAAAATAAAACAAAACAAGAAAACAAACCAAAAAAAAACCCTCTATAAACATTTCTCTGCAGGTTTGTGTATGAACATAAGGTTTTAGTTCATTTGGGTAAATACCAAGGAGCATAAATACTAGATTGTATGGTCAGATTATATTAATTGTATAAGAAAATGCTATAATATCTTCCAAAATGCTGTACCATTTTGCATTCCCACCAACAATGAATATGAATTTTCATTGCCTGCAATTCTTGCCAATATTTGGTGTTGCCATGTTTTGGATTTTAGTCACTCTAATAGGTTTATAGTGGTATCTCATTGTTATTTTAATTAAAATTTTTCTAATAATGTTTGATGTTAATATCTTTTTATATCTTCACTTGCCATCTGTTTATCTTCTTTGGTGAGATGTCAATTCAGAGGTTTTCCTCATTTTTGAGTTGTTTGTGTTCTCACTGATGAGCTTAAAGTGTTCTTTGTATGTTTTGGATATTGGTTCTTTATCAGGTATGTGTTTTACAAAGATTTTCTCTAAGTCTGTGGCTTGCGTTTTCCTCATTGACAGTATCTTTTCAGAAAAAAATTTTTAAATTTTAATGAAGTTTAATTTTCAATTTTTCTCTCATGGAGCATGCTTTTGGTGTTGTAATTAAAATGTTATTACTAAACCCAAGGTCACCTATTACATTGTCTTCTATGAGTTTTATAGTTTTGCAGTTTACATTTGGGTCTATAATCAATATTTAGTTCATTTTTGGGAAAGGTATAAGGTATGTGTTTAGATGTGTGTGTGTGTGTGTGTGTGTGTGTGTGTGTGTGTGTGTGTGTGTGTGTAGTTTTTCTGTACTATTTGTTAAAGAGACTGTCCTTTCTCCATTGAATTGCCTTTGTTCCTTTGTTAAAGGTCAGTTGACAATGTATGGGCCTATTTTGGGGCTCTCTGTTAATCTATTTGGCTGTCATTTCACCAATTCCGCCCTATCTTGATTACTATAACTTTAAGTCTTAAACTTAGGTAATATCAGTCTTTGAACTCTGTTCTTCTTCCTTCCTTTTTAAGTTTTTGTAGATTGTGTCTTTCAAAATATTTATCCATTTTATTTAGCTTATCAAATTTGTGGGCATAGAGTTATTCATAATAGTCATTTATTACCTTTCAATATCTATGTAATCAGCAGTGATAGTTCTTCTTATATTTATAATATTAGTAAACTATATCATCTCCTTCTCTCTCTTTTCTTAGTTTGAGTAGAGTTTTATCAGTTTTATTGATTTTTTTTCTTTCTTTCTTACTTTTATATTTTTTTGACAGAGACAGAGTCAGAGAGAAGGACAGATAGAGACAGACAGACAGGAAGAGAGAGAGATGTGAAGCAGCAATTCTTCATTGTGGCTCCTTAGCTGTTCATCAATTGCTTTCTCATATGTGCCTTGACCAAGGGGCTACAGCAGAGAGTGACCCCTTGCTCAAGCCAGTGACCTTGGGCTCAAGCCAATGATCTTTGGGCTCAAACCAGTGATCATGGGGTCATGTCTATGGTCCCATGCTCAAGCTGGTGAACCCATGCTCAAGTCGATGACCTTGAGGTTTTGAACCTAGGTCAGGGGTCAGGAACCTATGGCTTGTGAGCCAGATGTGGCTCTTTTGATGGCTGCATCTGGCTTGCAGAAAAATCTTTAATAAAATAAATAATAACATTAAAAATATAAAACATTCTCATGTTTTAAAATCCATTCATTTCCTACCACTCATGTTCATGGTTGTGGGTGGTTGGAACCAATCACAGCTCTCCTCTGGGACAACACCAAATTTTTATTGGATAATGAGTAACATACATGGGTTGTTGTATGGCTCTCACAGAATTACATTTTAAAATATGTGGCGTTCATGGCTCTCTCAGCCAGAAAGGTTCCCAACCCCTGACCTAGGTCATCTGCATCCCAGTTCAACACTCTGTCCACTGCACAACTGCCCAATCAGGCAGTTTTATTGATTTTTTTGAAGAATCAACTTTGGTTTTATAGAGTTACTCTATTTCAGTGTTACTGATTTCTGCTCTACTTTTTATTATTTATTATTATTTTTTGCTTGTGTTGAATTTAATTTGCTCTTGTTTTTCTAGTTTTCTTTGATGGAAACTCAGACTACTGATTTCAGATCTTTTTCTTTGGTAATATATGCATGCATTGCTATAACTTTTTTCTCAGCACTCCATTCTCTGTATCCTACACATTTTGAAGGATTATATTTCAATTCTCACTTAGATCAAAATATTTTTAAATTTTTCCTTGAGACTATTTTTGAGTTATTTAAAAGTATACTGTTTAATTTCCAAGTATTTGGGAATTTCCCGGCTGTTATTAATTTCTAGTTCAATTCTATTGTAATCTGAAACACTACTCTGGATGATTTCTAACTTAAAAATTATTTTTTTCTGGGGTCTGTTTTGTGGCCCAGAGTGTGGCCTGTCTTCAAGAATGCTCCACATGAGCCTGAGAAATCAGAGTAAATGAGGACACATGCATTACTTGATGTGACAGTGGTAAGTTTGTGAAAGTTCTCTTACTTTTTAAATAATTTTTATGAAACTACAGTACATGCAATAAAGCTCCCAGATATTAAAAGTATAGCTCAATAAACCTTTACAAACGTTTGCTATGTAACCACTATCCAGATCAGGAAGTGGAACATCACTAGGAATCCACTGGCAATCCCTTAAGTTCACTCTCCACTATTATGGCTTCCAAACAATGGTGGTTGAACACAATATATGGGTGGAAAAATCTTAAAGAGAGGAGTTGGTGGGACAAAATACTGCCCCACTGATATAACTGATTACAATGAGATATAGATATCCCCAGCCCCTATAGTCCATTCCAGATTCACTTCCCTCTTTGCCAGCATATCCGCCAGGCTAAGCCATTTTCCCAGTGAAGTGACCCCAAATTTCATCCCTGAGGATTGCTTACTACCATGCGTGTCAGTCCATTGTTCATATACTTTCCCACTTCTGGGTAAAACTGAGCATGGGAAATCTGTGAGATGACTCACTGGATCTCCTCCTCCTTGTTACAAATTGGAGTACCTGTTCCATTATGCAACTGCAAAGTTTAGTTCCTCTTGATGATCCGAATCAATTACTCCTGTCAACATGGTAGCTCCTTTCTTTGCCTATGATCCAACAAAATGAGAAACCCCAAATTACCCAAGTTGTGATGGGGGAGGTGAGTTGGATAGTCAGTATTTATAGCTTTATGATTAGAAAGATTCTTGTGGTCCATGATAGAGGCATTACCTCTCCTGGAAACAAGACCTCTATACCAATGCTCTTTAATATGAAAGCCACTAGCCATGTGTGGATATTTAATTTAAAATTAAATTGAAATTTGCCTGACCAGGCGGTGGCGCAGTGGATAGAGCGTCGGACTGGGATGCGGAGGACCCAGATTCAAGATCCTGAGGTCGCTAGCTTGAGCATGGGTTCATCTGGTTTGAGAAAAACTCAACAGCTTGGACCCAAGGTGGCTGGCTTGAGCAAAGGGTTACTCGGTCTGCTGTAGCCCCACGGTCAAGGCACATATGAGAAAGCAATCAATGAACAACTAAGGTGTCACAATGAAAAACTGATAATTGATGCTTCTCATCTCTCTCTGTTCCTGTCTGTCTGTCCCTATCTATCCTTCTCTCTGACTCTCTCTGTCTCTTTAAAAAAAATTTTTTTAAATTAAATTGAAATTCAATTCAGTTTAACAAGCCATCTTTCAAGTCCTCTATAGCTACATGTATCCAATTGTTATCATATTAGAAAGTGCAGAACATTTCCATCATTGCATAAAATTGTATTAGACAGTTAGACAGTGCTATCCCTATCCTAGAGTCATATTTTATATATTTTACTAATTGGAGACACAATATCATATAATGGTCGCACACACATACTCACATGCACACACGCGCACACACACAAAGATAGTTTTTGAGAGTGCAATAATTTCTGCTATTCTACCAAGGATCTTTTTTTTTTTTAATTTACAGTTTTAATTGGGGAAGGGGACATTTTCAGCGGTTTCCAAGAAAGACATTGTTTTTTTCTATTCTTCTCCACAGGTCATACAATAACAGTGAAGGCTATTTCAGTTGCTAAGTTACAGTTATGGAGTGTCAGATGTTATAAGTGTGATTATGAATTTGGGAAGTGGAATAACCACCAGGTAGACCTATGAATTCAATGGCTTACTATAAGATAGACTTGGGTGAGGATTCTGCTTATCATCTCCCAATTGCTTCCACTCCATTGCAATTACTGGTTCTAGTATCTAGTTATCATTGTGTGCGTTTATAAATGGAAAAGAGTTTTTTACTCTGAACTCATAAGGCTGACTGAAGGTTTGAAGGTCCTAATGCTTTGAACTTTATAAAATAGCCTTTTCTCCATTAGAGATTGATGGTTATCACATACACATATTTGAATGGTATGAAGTTTTTTTCTTATCTCCCCTATTAGAGTAAAAGTTTCTTGACACTATCCTATGTGTTGTTTGATGTTTACACAAAGCTTGAATACTGATAATAGGTCAATAAATGTTTGCTAAAAGAATAATAATCTCCTTTATACATTTTCTGTACTTATGACTCTATAAATTACTCACATTTTTCAATAATAGTAGGTACAAGTGATTTTAAAATACACTTATAACATCTGACACTCCATAACTGTAAAATATTAGCCCCCAAATTTGGATATAATGTGGTTTGTCTATGCCCCATTCAAAACAATGTTGGTCTCAAACTTTAAGTATTGGCTTAGCCTGTCACCACATGTTGGCTTTAATATCTCTTACCAGAGCCTGCTTTTCAGCTAGAAGCAGTTGACATGGCCATTCACTGCACCTAAGTTGTACAGTTTATAACCTCTACCACCTGACAGGCATGGACTTATGTTTACTCTCAAGTGGGAGCAACCCTGATGAAGTCTTTGGTTTATCAGTTTCCGATAGGTACACTAGTGCAGATAATTGAACCTCTCTAACCTCAGGATCGGAGGGCAAAAAAAGAGGACTCATGTCCAAATTAGGAGGTTGTGCTCTGGCCAGATAGCTTGGTTGGTTAGAACATCATCTCAAAGCATGGAGGTTCCCGGTTCAATTCTGGTCAGACCGAACAAATGTTCCTGGCCCTCTCCGGCTCTCTCCCTTTCTCTCTTTAAAATCAATAAAATAAGCTTTAAAAAATATAGAAGCTCCTTCTGAACCACTGGTCCAAAGAAGAGGCATTTATAGAAGAAATGATATTCCTGATATGACTAGAAACAGGAGTCCTTCATCTCCAGTAATAAATGGAAAAAAAAATTGTGTATGTTTTTCTTAACAAAAATCAAATAGCTTAAACATGAAAAGTCAGTACCTTTTGGAAAAATGTATTGTCCCTTTACTTTATGAAAAAATTCCATGTTTTCATAAACTGCTCTTAGAATAGGAATTTAAATGCTTTGTTTTCTTTTTTATATTTTTAGGCAGCACAGTCACTGGCTCGCTAATAATACAAAACAGTGCCTTTCACACACTCGGCCATTGCAGTAGCTATAGCTTTTTGACAGCAGGATCAGGGCGAGATAAATTGACTTCAACGTTTTTGTTAAAAATAGAAAGCCTCACAAATCTGGCCCATCATTTTCAACTGTCAGGAATATAAATAATGATGGACTTTATTATGCATAAAGCCAAACAAAAGCCAAAAAAATGTTGTCTAAAGGTGATTAAAATGTGTATGTTTATGGGATCAAGATGTGGCCACCCTCTAGCTTAGGGTCCATCTGACTTGGTCTGTTTATAAATAGAATTCCAAAGTGAATCAACTGACTTCCTGTTAGTGTCTCTCAATCTCATGTGTTTTTTCTTTTTCTTCCTCCCCACCCTCCGAAGTATGAATTTAATGTCTTTCAGTGTTTGGAAGGAAAAAATGCTGTTTGTCAGCTATCAAAACCTAAACAGCTGCAATCCAACAACGTTCATTCAATTTTAATACTAAATAAATAAATATGAGCAATGACTATATTATGAAAACAAATGAAATTGAGGTTAAAATTCAATTAATTTTATTTCCAATTCAGTTTCACAAGTTTTCAGATTTTCTTAAGCTCCTTCCGGTTTTTAACATTGCTAGATTAATATGGTCAGCATATTCTGTAGAAATAACTCCTTAACTAACTCCCAAACCATAGTACTAAGTCTGTTTGGATTTGAAGGGCTTCTTTTTTCTCTTGAAAATTCAAAATAAAAAAATTAAAAAAAAGAAAATTCAAAATAATTTAATTTACCCACTGGCTCTGGGCAAGGAGA
The DNA here is from genome assembly GCF_036850995.1 of Saccopteryx leptura. Classification (NCBI taxonomy): domain Eukaryota; kingdom Metazoa; phylum Chordata; class Mammalia; order Chiroptera; family Emballonuridae; genus Saccopteryx; species Saccopteryx leptura. Next base: position 142,187,355 of record NC_089503.1, on the reverse strand, counting down.
CACCTGCTCCTGTATCAGTCAGGGGCAAAGCAGATGTACACTCCTTAGTTCATCCAGCTTGATGCCTGTATTGGTGGCCAGAGCTGTTTCATGCCTGGGGCATATAAAAATATAATGATAATTTACTTTGAGAGCAAGAGTGTGTGATTTGAAAATGTGTTGGCTTGAAAACCATGGAGCAATTAAAGGCATCATTATGCTTTCCAGATCAGGTGTAAAATAAACAGGACAAAACATGTGCCTTTCTCAGTAATTTCACCCATATGACTCATCCCTAACCCATAGTAATTGTGTACTAAGACTTGCTTTATTCATCAGTTAGCCCTGTCAATGTTCCTGTACTTTGGTTCAAACGCTGGATCCTCTCAACATTTCACAGAATCAAGGTGATTCAGGCCATCAGTAAACATTATTTACTACAAACCCACTGTGGACCATTTCCGGCTTACAGCCTTCAGAATGTAAAGGCCCTCTGCCTTTGGACACTCAAAGGGTGTTTGCAGTAAACTGCACGGTGGGAGAGCTACCATTTAACTCTATTGAAAGTCTAATGTGAAAATTAATGTTCTGTTTTTCTGTTAAATATATATTTGTAATATATTTAAATGTAAATATAGAACTAATTTGGAATGATACCTATACTAACATAAAATATGCTCTGAATAGATACTTGTTTTCCTCCCAGCTAAGAGTATTTTCTTTAATTATTATTATTATTTAAAGAGAGGCAGGGAGAGAAGGACAGAGAGACAGGAACATCGAGCTGTTTCCTGTGTATGCCCTGATCGGGGATTGATCCAGCAATACTCCGCATTGCATGATGATACTCCAACTAAATGAGCTATCCAAACAGGGTTGCTAAGAGTATTGTAATCAAAAGAATTTCTAAAGTTGACTAGGGCAGCTATATAACTACTGGGTTATTATTAATTTTTTATTAGTTCCCTAAGAAACTGCCCATGGCAACTGGCCTGAACCTTCTTTAGATTTTAAGGTCCAACTCCGTCACTATGCCTCTATCCTCACTAGGCCAGAAGGAAGTAAAGCTTTTTCTTTTAGCTTATTAATTGTTAGACTATGAGAAGCTATATCAAGACATGATATAGACAACTGCCTTCTACCCAGAGATAGTGAACTTCCAGCCAGATGCATTAACTGCATGAGACTTTGGGGGTCACTGTCCTTGAGAGAAGTTAGTGCATTCCATGCAAAACATAGGAATGGGAGCTCTCTGACTCCAGCCATGGTGGACTAACAGGCTTACCTTTCGGCCTTAAATAACTAAAAAACTGGACCACAAAATTTGAACAATGGATCACATAGGACTATGAGGCCAGGAGGAGGGAAACGAAGAACGTGAGCTCTAGGATTGCCTCACATCATGACCTTTGAGAATGCTTCCAGTCTGAAGAATAAGGATGAGGAGCCCAATCAGAGTAGTAATCCCCCTGTGTTGAGGATAAGAGTTTGGAGTTCAGGATGTGGCTAAAATTTTCAAGACAAAGTTCCTGAGAGGGGAGAGTTGCACAGGGGGAGAAAGAGCAGCAGAGATCTCCAGAGGATAACGTTCAAGTCTTTGTCTGAGCACTGACTTGGGCATGCATGGAAGGAGACTATAAGGCTGAGGGGAAATCACCAGGAAAAAAGTAGAAGAAATAATCTCCACTGTTTACACAAAGCTAGGAGTAGTTTGTTTTCCAACGCCCAGGGACTGAAGACCTCCCCACACACAGGAGGGCATGAAGGTGCTGCCTCAGTTGTGAGAGACAATGAGCCTGTTCCGGACCCACCCTGACAGAGCTCCAAACCAAGGATCAAACTGACTTCACATAACTTCACCTCAGAAGAAAACTTCAAAATATTTAGCAAAATACAAAAATGTTTTAAAGAATGAGTTAAAATATACTATCCGACAATGTAAAATGATTATAAATATTCTTCGCTTGTTCAGGAAGGTAGAAGAGAGCATGAACATGATAGAAGAAGGAATGTGAGTCACATAAAAGATCCAAGTCAAACTTGTAGATGGAAATATACTACCTGAAATTTTAAAAATTCACTGAACAAAAATAAGAATAAATTTTATAGAAGCGAGATTACTAAATGTGAACAGTAGAAATTACCCCAAATGTAATCCAAATAGAAAAAAGTTAACACCATCAATGAGCTGTGGATGATGTCCAGTGACCTCCCAGAAGGAGAGGAGAAGGGTGGCGGTGTAGGAAAAGTATTTGAAAGCATAATGGCTGTTAATGTTCCCATTTTGATGTAATCTACAGATCCAAGAAGAGCTACAAATTCCAAGCAGAAGAAACATTTAGAAATGCACACTCAGGCACGTCATAATCAACTGATAAAAAATTAATAAAAAAGAAATCTCAAAAACAGCCAGAGAAAAATAAGACACATTACAGAAGATCAAAAATAAGAATAGCTGCACACTTCAGAAACAGTGCAGAGCAGAAGAAGATAGTGGAGCAATGCCTTTAAAAAGAGAGTCTCACAAAGTAAAAACCTTTTATCAAAAACCTTCTTTTCTAACCTGAGACAGCATGAGAATATTGTTTGCAATACAAACTGCCAATAGCTGCGGAAAAACAACAACAAAGAAATCACTCTAAAAATGGCAAAGTAGAAAAATAGATGAGTCTTCTAAAAGTGGGTTCACTCTGGATTATGTTTTAAGTAAGTAAAAACATACTTATGTTTTAAGCTATTGGTCATCAAGTTCCTGTTACCTGTGGACAAATAAAGACTGGTCTTTGGGCTTTCTTTTTGACTAGAAAGATAAAACTCATTTAGCATTTATTCCCTCACCTACACTACTCTCTGTCTCTATCACAATCCCTAGTATACAACTTTGTCTCTAATCTTAAAGGAAAAATACCTCCTTCTGGTACCAATGCAAAGATCTCCATTTGGGCTCTGTGTCTCTCTTTACTTCTCTATTTTCTCCAGGAACGTGTATCATCTAGCAGCCCCCAAACTCCTCACTACTCTCTTCTCTCTATTTGTTTGGGTTTTTTGGGGGGGGGGGTTGTTTGTTTGTTTTTTGAGAGGAGAGGTGATGGAGAGACAGACTCCCAGATGCATCTCAATCAGTATCCACCTGGCAACCCCTGTCGGGCCAATGCTTGAATCAACCAAGCTATTTTTAACACCAGAGACTGACATGCTCAGACCAACTGAGCTATCCTCATTATCCATGGCTGACACTTGAACCAATCGAGCCACTGACTGTGGAAGGGGAAGAGGAAGAGAAGGGGAAGAGGTAGGGGAAGAGAAGCAGATGGTCACTTCTCTTGTGTGCCCTGACCAGGAATTGAACCTGGGACCTCCATATGCTGGGCTGATGCTCTATCCACTGAGCCAACTGGCCAGAGCCTTCTCATTGCTTTTATCACTTTCTTTTTTGCTTAATTCAGTTGACTTCTCATTGTGTAGAATTTATCTTTTTCTCTTTAATATCTCAAATTAGTGGTCAAATGCTTCTTCTATATCTTCATTAACTTGTTTCTTACCCTACAACATTCTATTTTGTACCTTTATTCAAATTTCTCATAAAACCCCCAAATACTTGCTTGCCATGCTTAATATTTTCTTCTGTATGAATGCTCCTTGAGCATTTTATCTAAAACCTCTTCAATACTGACTTTGATAATATTATATTAGCCTGAATCTTCCCAGGTCTGCAATTTCTTTCCATTGCTGTCAAGGACATACATTCTCCTATTCCCTGGCTGTGGCCATTTCCCAACATTCAATTCCTGGCATTCTGCTTGCTCTTCTTTCCTCTAAAAAATGCATCCCTTGTGGTTGTAACCATTATGCAAATGCAGGTAATTTCCAAATATATATTTCTAGCCTTCTAACCTCTGATAAATTCTCAGTATCATATGTCCAATTACATTTTAGATAATTATTAGTCTACTCAACATCTCTAAAAGCAAACTCATCCTTAGTCCTAATCCTGCACCTTCATTACTCTGCTACACTGATTGAGGGTGATACTTTTCTACCAGTCATCTGCTTGAAATTTTAAATCTACCTTCAACTATTTCTTCTCTACCCTTCATTTAAAGGCATTCATAAATTATGATTGAATATTTTGTATAATATCACTCCATTTTAGATCTTTATCATCTTCCACTTATAAAGATTTATTGGCTTTAGTTCTCCTACCTTCTAATTCCTCTTCTTCTAGTAAATGTATATTCATACTTGACCAGTAGCATATTGCTAAAGCATTCCTTTCACCAGATCACAGTTAAAAGTGGTTTCCCATTATTTGCTGTGTATCTGAATCCTAAAGTACACTTTAAGGAGTTAAAACCTAACACAGTAAGAAGGTTTTAGAACCCCACTATAGCAGAGGTATAAGATTATTAAGTATTGTGTATGTAACACCTACAGGCACCCAAGCCATCGCTGTGATAAATTATGAGTTTGATTGGGCTGTTAGCCATGGATGGTAAAAGTAGAACTTGGTTTTCTCAACTCTGTGTAGTTATTCAAGAAACAAGGTTTCTTGGTATGTTATCAATAGATTTGACATTAGTAATAGACCTTCAAATAACCTTCCATTCTATTCAGGACTCGAACTGCTAAGCCAAGCTGTATTCATCTGAACCACATTAATGTTTCAAAGCACACATTCAAAAATAGCTCATCTTTAACCAGTTTTAGTTCTGTGTTTCGATCCCCTGTTTCTTCCCATGGAATAAGTATAAAATCTGATTTTTCTTCATCTTGTCATTTGTTGCCATAATATGATCTCCATGGATCATGCAAGGTGCTAAAAAGTTAGTAAAGAACACTTTTACTTGTACATATATAAAAAGATTTGGGGCTTAAAATTTGTTCAATTATATCAGTTTCACTCTAAAATAATGAGAAATATGCCAATATGTTTAACACAGAAATATTTGCAAAGCATTTTTTTTCTACTTTGGACTAAGGCCTTTGACTAAACCAAACCCAAGAGGCAAGTCTCCTATGTTCCACTGGCAAAGGTGGAGAGAACTGCTTCAAGGTTTTCACAATTTGGAATCTAGAAACTGTTCATGACCTGGTGTTTATCCTGATTTTATTGATTTTAGTTCATTTTCCAATCCATGACTTTGCATTTTGAAAACAATAACAATTTTATAATAGTAACACTATTTAATTTCTAGGCCTGTTTCCAAGCTTGGAAGTTAGTATATAGGGGATAAGAATAGATTTTTACTTCAAGGGTAGGCAATTTAGAATAATGGGAATAATGGATTATGGATTGGGAGTTTAGAGTCCTGGGTAAACCATATATTCAATATGTACAGGATCACTGTGATGTTTGTTAAAATGCAGATTATGGACTCCATTTTTAGAAACTTATTGTTAGTAGGTTTAGATTAAGAACCAGAAACAGCATATTAAGCAAGTTTCCCAGGAATTGAGATAAGTATTCTCTAACTACACTTTGAGAATCACTGCCTTAAGCAATTCAACCCCTCTGGGCTTCAATTTCCACATCTGTAAAATGAGGGCACTGGATTAGATGACACTTGGGACTATTGTCAGCTCTTAACATTTTATGATTCAATTAAAGAGGTATTTTCTGTTTCTAGGAATAAAGTCTTGGTCAATTCAACATAGGTGACATTCAAATGATCTAACCTCTTTCTTCTTATATTAGTATACTGTCTATAGTAAGATTTTTATATTTTTATGCCTATTATTATTTTTTATATACCCATATTACCTCAAACATAACCTTTCAAGACTAATTCTAGTAGGTGCTCATCACAGAACTTGGAAGCAGAAAAACGCATTAGAGACTATCATATATGGCTACCATATTATAATAACCCAAATAGATGGTCATCCAGCCTATACTTGTGTACTTTCATTATCTTGCAACATGGAGATGTCCTTCTTCTCTTAAATGAAAATTTTATTGGGGGTCTTATCCACATGTCCTCTTTCTGATCTATGGTTCTATATAAAATGACCCACTTGACAACCATTGAATACAGTCTTTGTTCCATGCTCCCTTTCAACTCTTTATATACAGTTTATATTTAGTTGACCTTCAGTGGATCTCTCCTAAAATGTGTGCCCAGCTGTGGACTGGGCAGTGTCTTTCAGAGCAGGACCATGTAAAACTAAGGGAAGGGGAATACATTTGAAACTTATGCCACAGAAAAAGGGACTATAAGAAGAAGGGGTTAAAATACAGGCAACACACAGACCAAAAGGCTACCTTGTGAAAACACACTGAGAAGACAGCCCTCCGCAAGGCAAGGAGAGAGGCTTCAGGAGAGGCTTGCTGACACCTTGATCTTGGACTTCTAACTGCCAGAACTAGTAGAAAATACATTTCTGCTGATGAAGTCACCCACTCTGTGTTGATTTATTATGGCAGTCCTAGCAAAGTAATTAAAGAACATGGTTAGTTTTATAAGAAACTATCAAACTGTTTTCCAGAGCGGCTGCACCAGTCCTGCCAGCAATGCATGCATGATCAGTTTCTCTGCGCTTCATCTGGCATTTAGTGTTATTATCTTTTATTTCAGCTATTCTGAAAGTTTGTGGTACCATCTCATTGTTGTTTTAATTTCCCAAAAGATTAGTTATGTTAAACACCTTTTCTTGTGCTTATTCTCATCAATATATAATATCTTCATTTCTTTTGACTATTTCCAATTAGATTTTTTGTTTTTTTACTGTTAATCTTTGAGAGTTCTTTATATATTCTAGATACTCGTCTTTTGTTGCATATGTGGTTTGTTAATATTTTCTCCCTGTCTGTAGCTTATCTTCTCATTCTCTAATAGAGTATTTTGTAGAACAAATTTTTTTTAAAAAAGTTTATGAACTCCAGTTGATCAATTTTTTTCTTTAAATTTTTCCTAATTTACCATGTTTTCATGCCTTGGTGTCAAGTTTAAGAACTCCTCTCCTTTTTTTTTTCTGAAGTAAGAAGCGGGGAGGCAGAGAGACAGACTCCCAAATGCGTCCGACCTGGATCCCCCCAGCATGCCCACCAGGGGATGATGCTCTGCCCATCTGGGGCGTTGTTCCATTGCAGCCAGAACCATTCTCGCATCTGAGATGGAGGCCATGGAGCCATCCTTAGCACCTGGGCCAACTTTGCTCCAATGGAGCTTCAGCTGCAGGAGGGGAAGAGAGAGACAGAGAGGAAGGAGAGGAGGAAGGGTGGAGAAGCAGATGGGCACTTCTCCTGTGTGCCCTGGCTGGGAATCAAACCCGGACTTCCTCACACCAGGCTGAGGCTCTACCACTGAGCCAACCAGTCAGAGGTAAGAACTCCTTTCTTAACCTCATATCCCAAAGATTTTCTTTCTACATTTTATAGTTTTATTTTTATTTTAATTACACGAAGCATTTTTTACTTAATTTTTGTATCAAGTATAGCTTTAGGTCAAGATTTATTTATTGAAAAAGCAATCCTTCTTCTATCACATTGCATTCTCAGATTACGAAAGGGACGTGTGACTCAAAAAGACTAAGTTAAGCATTTTACATAAAAGAACCTACGTGAAATCCCTAGCCTTCAATAAGGCAAAGCAGACATACTGTGAGTCTCTGTTTCATGTTCTTGCTTTAACCAATGTATATGAGCCTCTTCTATCTTTAGGTGAAGAGCTGAAGATATAAAAGAGCACATGAGTATGTTTTAAGATTCAAAATTTACTTTGATACTTGTAGGTGTGTAACACTATTATTCTACTCTGATTCATGATTATGTTTGTGAGGAATCAATGCTTATTTGACTTGTCTGAATTCCTATGTAAAACCTCTGACCTATCTAAACCTGAGGAAGCAGCCCAACAATTTAAGATCAGGTTGCATATTTGGAACTCAGTCTCTTGTTTGCTGGTCCAACAGACATTCCCAACCTCCTCTGGTCATTCTGCACTTGGCTTATCCACACTGGTTTGTGAAATTATGAGTACTTCCATGGCTGGTCTTCCTTTCCCTGGAAAGGAAGTCACAGGCAGAGGTAGGGAAAGTGAGCTGGCTATTTGATCAGAGAATATACTAAAGGTGTCATTAGTTCTGTATACCAAATATTTCTTCTCTTTTGGGGCATATAAATTGTGCTACTATAACCCTTTGGAGTTTAGAAAACCATGTGACTTGCTTTGAGCAATAAAATATAAGCTGAAATAGTGTGTTGCATTTCTTGGTTGAAGCCTTTAATAACTTGAGTGCTTCACCATTGCTTCCTTGTATAGATTTGTGATGCTCCAGAGGGTAGAGGCTTCACCAGCCTGCAACCCTAAGTAAAACTGTATGAAACAGAGCCCTGAAACCCAAGTAAACATGTACAATGACTGAGAAATGAGCCCTGTTGTTTTATACCACTAATTTATTTTTGTTTTTGTTTTTTCACCACTGCATAACTGCATCCATCTTTATTGGTATAATCCCAATGGCACTATATGTATTTAATTAGCTGTGAAATTTTATTAAATGGAAATCTAAACTTGAATTGATCCTTATATCTTTTTAAGTCTATTTATAGAAATAAATTTTCTAATTGAAAAAAAGTATGATCACACGACGTTCCTGAATAAGAGTTATGAAAACACAATTTCTATATGTAGATCAGCAACAGCATTCCATGAGCTAAGATACAAGCACACCAAAATTCATTCCTGGCACGGAGTCAATACTTAAAGTTTTTGAATAATTCACAAGAGGGAGATGAAGTAATTAAAGGGCAAAATGCTGAGCAGAAATAGCTAAGTAAATATTTCAATGGTTTGACAACAGCTTAACAACAAATAATTTAATTAAATGTTGTGCCCACTGAGCAGGATGCTGAATGGATAAATGAAAAACAGAACCTTTGTGCTTCAGTCTGTGGTTGAGGGAGATACTAAAGAGATTGTGACCATAGACATGTGCCCTGGGTCCTGAGAGAGCACAGAAGAGGTAAATATTATGGTATTCAAGTTTACACATCATGACAAATCCTACTTTCAGCTCACACTCCCACTGGAAGGCTGCACTCTGAGTAACCAGAGCAAAATTTAACCAAGAACACAGAAGGGCTGAACCAAAAAGAAGCCATCCAGAAAACACAATGTATTCAGATTAAAGAGCCAGAGATGTACAGGGTCTCCTAGCAAAGACAAGAAGTCGCACTTCAGTAAAAAGTAATTAGAGAGAGGCATTTCATACAGCTTGGGAAGAAAAACAGAAATAAGTTCCTCTTAACAAAGACAAAAAAGAACAAAAGGAGGTGTATTTTGGGTTTGTGTGCGTAATATTTTCCCTGAACTTGAAAAGTTACACTGTTGTAAATGTTAACAAATGATATTGATAAATCTAGATTTAGACATATTCTTTCTGAATAATCTTATACTTGACTCAATATAATAAAAAATAACAACAAACAGGATTTTCTGCATGAAAAGAGGGTGAGAGCTAAAGCCCAAATGCCCAAGTCATAACTTCTAGAAATTTTCTGCATCCTCTTCAGTCACCACAAATAATAACGGTGACTAAGCTTGCCATTCATATTCTTTGCCACAGTGTTGTAAATATTAAGCCTAGGTTTAACTAAGAAAATTTCACTGAAGAAAAAAATTGAAGAATATACAAATAAGTGGAAACCAGTATGGTGTTCAGGGACAGGAAGGATTAACATCATTAAAATGTTATGCTACGAAAAACAAATTATAGATTCAATGCAATTGAATTAAACAGGAAGGGCTGTCTCAGATTTTCAATTCTAACACCTTTATTTTATACCAGATAGCTGGGGCATGGGTAAGTGATATCTCATTAATGAGTGGTAAGTGAAGAATTAGCATTGCAAACTCCAAATTACAATTATACTTTGAGTCAGAAAACCAACCCTGACTTTACCTCAAGTTTGCTTCCCATCCCGCCTTGCAGGACACCCTCACTTCCTTGGAATTTTGTCATTTGAATTATAAGGAAACTCAGGTTAAAAAGCCAGAAGCAGATGACAGAAAAGCACCATAAATTGCTTTCCCTGTATTTGGGTAACTTTAGAAGAATTATCATAATAAATTACATCTTTTCTATCACTGCTGTAATATTTATTTTGTGGACTTGAGGGTATGTAGCTCCTTAATGTTTAATGGACTAATTATAAATAGCCTGAGCCAAGAGGTATTTCAAATTGAAGTCTGAGTCACTAGGAGCTTCAATTTAAAATTCAAGAATCTTCTTGGCTCTAAATCAAGGATGCCATTTCAAGTAACACTAAAATGAGAAATTAAAACTTAACTTTCGTCCTTGCTAAAGAACCAAACAAAAAAATGTTTACAAAAATTAAAACATCATAAGTAAGTACTGTGGGGCTCTGCTCTTAACTGCTGGGCACAAAATTCACAGGTGTTTGAATTTTGTCTGTAGATACTTAGTTACAGACTCATTAAAGATTTTACTTCCTAGGCATGAAGGTTATTATGCAGCCAGTGACTTCCAAGCTTCAAATCATTAGCTATCTTTCTCTCATCTGGGTCTTATGTGTTTGTTCTTTAGAGTAAAGCAACCATAAGGGCTGCCACAGACATCCAAGGGATGTTTAACTTTTTTGAGTGTTGGTGAGAAAGGACTTCAAATACGACTGAATCTTACTTCCTCTGTTTACAAAGAGAAAACATGGGACACAGAGAGTGTCAATATCCTCTGAAGATCATGGCAAGGTAGGACATGGGACAGTGTAAAGCCAGTAGCCACGGCCACCATCACAGCTACCTGGCCCATGCAGGTTAGCATTTGATTCAGACAAATGGTAATGAAACAATGGAGCCATGAACTGGTGGATCATTACATTTAATCCTAGCTTGCACCCAGCAGGTGAGAAAATACACACAATGGGAAAACACTTCCCTTTCCATTCAGGGCTCCCAAAGCCACTGACTTATCCAAGTTTCCTAGAATCAAAGGTTTCTACCTCACCAGTCTTATTCACCTCTGTTCCTCATCTCTTTCTCTCTGCACAAACTGGCTTCTCCTTCAGCACTCTGCCATCTTGGCTGCTTCTCCTCTGCAATGCTAATTTCGGGAACTGAGAGAGAATGAGCCCCCGGTCTGACCCATTTTATAGTGTAGAAATCAAAACCTTTTAGCCAATATACAAATAAGGAAGTCTCTGATATAGAGTCACTTATCTGAGCCATAAATGGGATTCCTCAAGAGAGTGCACCACCCCACATCATACAACAGTTAAGGGTGTAGGGAAAAGCTTAGTGTTGAGAAGATCTTAGTATTAAAAGGGTGAAAAGGCTTAGTCTTAACACTAAGCCTTAGGCTATAATGACTTTGTCGGCTTACAGCCTGTCTCCCACATCCAATGCCAACTATAAGCAAGCAAACATATATATCATATTTACAAACTTACTTGACTGACAGACAGGGTTGTTCTTTTCATCCCATCAGTCATTTTATCAGGCAACAGTACACTGTACTTATTACACAAAATGTCTGCCTTGAAGGGAGATGGTGTTCACTGAGTCTGTCAGTGAATGGAGACACAGCCCTTGATTTCTCTCTTTGACTGTAACACACCTTTGCTCAGAAAGATCCAGGAACTGGTGTTTCATCCAAGGAAAGATATCTGCAAGAGTAGTCCTACAGAGATATGCCAATGCTTCCAGATTGAGCCTGTTGGATCATCAGCCTAGGATCCTGGGGTAAGTGGGTGGGTGGGGTGGGATTCTGTCATGAAACACTCTTGGGCACATTAACCTATCAATGTAGCAAAAAGGCTGCCTGACTTTGTTGAACCCACTGTTGTCTCCAACAAGTTTGACCACAGTTTCCTGTCTCCTTTATTTTTCTTCTTACATGCCCATTACTATTCCACAGAGTTATATTCTGTGGATTGCACCTGGTGAGTTCTGCACTAAGGAATGTCTTGTGCCCACCTCATTGCCTCAGTTCAGCTATCCCCAAAGGGCCCATGCTCTGCTTAGGCACATGGGTAGGAAGAGCTGTATTGCTGGTGGGTGGATTGATTTCATCACTTCATGATAGAGGATTTAGAATATTGTTACTGTGACACATGGCAAAGTCAAAGATACTTGTTCAAAGACTTGCTGGGAAGCTTCTTCTACAAGGCTGTGCCACTATAAAAACATCAGATCCATATTTCCATCCCTAAAAAAAAAAAAAAAAAAAAAAAACACTTCTCAAACTCTGTGCCAAAATTTCTTTTTTAGGTAACAAATGCACATTTTTCACATTGAATCACATATTATATCAAACATAATTTAACTGGCTCTTACAAATATAAATGTATATAGGTGAATTAAAATCACTTTTTACTAACTCCTTTCTGAAGGAAAGTTATTTTGTTCATTCATATTTACTAAACAAATATTTATCTAGCACCTACTATATGCCAGATTCCTTTATATGCCTGTGAACAAGACAGACTAAGATACCTATATGTTAGGCTTAAATTCTAATAGTGGAGACAATCAATGAGCATACAAATAAACACATGTAAAATATTATCATTATTATGTGTACATATGTAGTGTGTAGTAAAATGTGTATGACGCTAAAGGCTAGTGATCAAGGAAGGTGTTGATTACATGTTTGTAAAAGAACTAGAAGTTTTCTTTATCTTTGGACCATCATCTCATCCTAAGTATTATTCTCTAAATCCTCTGGGAACAAGGAAGGCTGGAAAAGTAAAGAAAGATGGCTGCTTCGAGTGGCAGCCTTATGCCAGTAGCTACCTTTTTTCACTCTACTGTGGGGACATCTGTCCAGGTTGGATAGCCTACACAGAGTCACCTGTCTCCTTCTGCAGGGACTGAGTTGAGCATGTAACTTGAGAATCACACCGATGTGCCTATACCCTTTCATCCTAGAGTTGCCTAGAGGTGGGAGGACTATTTTGGAGGTATGGGAGGTGATTTGAATGGTTTGCAAATGCTTACATAAGATTCATAAATTGTCCTGGCCAATTGGCTCAGTGGTAGAGTGTCGGCCCAGCATGTGGATGTCCCAGGTTTGATTCCCAGTCAGGGCACACAGGAGAAGTGACCATCTGTTTTTCTACCCCCTCACCCATTGCCTTCTTTCTCTCTCTTTCCCTATCCCACAGCCATGGCTCAATTGGTTTGAGTGCATCAGCCCCAGGAGCTGAGGATGGCTCTGTGGAGCCTCCATCTAAGGCACTAAAAATAGCTCAGTTGTGAGAATGGCCCCAGATGGACAGAGCATCAGCCTTAGATGGGGGTTGTCAGGTAGATCCCATTCAGGGCACATGCAGGAGTCTGTCTCTCTATCAGGGCACATGCAGGAGTCTGTCTCCTCTCACTTGGAAAAAGAAGACAAAAAAAGTTTCAGAAATTTGCCTTAAATCATATTATTTCCTTTTAGTTTTCCCTTAATCTTTCTGATTCCTTCCAGGAGAAAGTCTCAGTTCAGCAATAGTCCTAACACACTCTTCTAACATGATTAGCTTTCTTTTTATTTTTTTAACAGGAAGAGAACAGAACTGAGATAGAGCCTTAGATAATAACAATATCTAGCCAGAATTTTTCCCTTTTTATTGAATTTATTGGGGTGACACTGGTTACCACAATTATTTAGGTTTTGAAGGAGGAAGAACTGGAAGAGCTGACTGAGAAAGTTTGAAAACTAACAATCCCCAGCTGTGAAGCCCTTTATCAGCTCCCTGAAAGAACTTGCAACATAAGCAAGAAAAATGGGATATGTGAACAGTCAAGGATAAACGGTTCGAACCTCCTCTCATACCCCTCCCCTCCTAGAGACACAAAAGTCACATAGGTCTGCAAACAAAGAACTTTGTCAAAGAAATCAGGCACTCATCACGTGAAAGCTAAAGCTGTAAAGGCATATAAGACCCAGAAAACCTAACTTCGGGGAGCTTGGGCTTTGTTGCCCTTTTTGGGTCACGCTGCTCTGCCGGTTAAAATAAACACCCCTTCCTCCAGCACTTGTCTGAGCATCTTTGTCTTCCTTTGTTCCCTGAAACAGTTTCAGGTGCGCAATTCTAAAACACATCATCTATACACTGTATTGTGTGTTCATCACCTCAAGTCAAATCTCCGACCATCACTGTTTGCCCCCCCCCCCCGCCCCCCTCCTCTGCCTCTCCCGCCCCCCCCCCCAGCAATGACTACACTGTCTGTGTCCACGAGTTTTTCTCTCTTCTTTTCATTTTTGCTCAATCCACACACACCCCCAACCCCCCTTCCACCCCTCCCCACAGTGGTCAGCCTGCTCTCTATGAGTCTCTCATTATTTTGCTTGTTAGTTCATTTTGTTCGTTGGATTCCACATATCAGTGAAATCATATGGTACCCTTCTTTTGTACAGTGATGTGTTATAAAGCTGGGCACCTGAAACTTGTATAATTATGTCAACCAGTGTCACCCTAATAAGTTCAATGAAATAAAAACAAACTTATTTAAGCAAAAGTAAGTCGCTTTAAATAAAATATTAGTAAATAGCAGTAGAGGTGTTTTTAAATGTTGCAGAAATGGTGAAGTTGGAACATGAGTGATTGAAGTTAGGAATACACCATTCTTGCCTCACAAAAGATGACAGCAAATGTCCAGACTTCCCGCTTGCTCTCAGAGTCACAATCAGTAGCTAGTGGGTTGCTCAAAAAGCCAGTGACTGGTGGTTTTTATCTCTGTATTATGTATAGAAAGTTTTGCTTGTGTCTAATTACTTTCCTAATGATAATAGTATCTTATCAATAACCAATAGGTGATTTCAGTCCTCTTTGAATCTGCAAGCTACTGAATGAGGCAGGGGGAGAGAGAGACAGGAACACTGAGCTGTTTCTGTATGTGCCCTGACCAAGGAATCTAACAGGCAACCTCCACACTCTAGGACAACGCTCCAACCAACTGAGCTATCCAGCCAGGGCTTCATTTTTATTGATTTTTAGAGAGACAGAGAGAGAAAGGGAGAGAAAGGGGAGGGGGAAGGGAAGCATTTGTTGTTTCACTCAGTCGTGTATATTTTGGTTGCTTCCTGTTGTTGCCCTGACCGGGAATTGAACCTGCAACCTTGTTGTTTCAGGACGTCACTCTTAACTGACTGAGCTAACTGGCCAGGGCTGCAAGCTAATTTTGATCCCTTGGAAATCTTTTGCATGTGCATTTGGAGAAAACTGGGCAGCAATCATGAGCACGCCATACCTCCCTGATGACCCGATGACCATTTTAAGGATTTCTAATGACACTTAAAATTAGAGTGCAAAAAGCCTCCATAGTGCCTAGAGGATGATATTGCAATGTTTGACTAAATGACTAGGATTATTATAAAAATCCTATCATCTGTCATTAGTATCCTGGACAGAGTTGAACATTTACCCGCAAGGAAGGATATTTTGGCTAGGTCAACTTTGCCAACTGAACTAGTTTCTCTAAGTACCCATCCACCCTCACAGCTCATGTCCACAGATGGGATACAGAATGTACCGATGTGGCAATGGTGTTAAAAATAAAATATCTTCCATAAGTTTAAGCATGGTCAAAAATAACACTCATGTTTCGCCTAGACCTTCTATTCAGGCTTTGTCCCTCCGCAGTCACCCACATGTTCTTCCCTGCCAACCTGTCTGCTGATAGAAGGCTGGACAGCCTGAAAAATGTATTTTTAGCACAAATAATCTGTTTTAAATCAGTCAACATATCAAGAGAACATTTTATTCCTTCTCTCTCTTTCTCTCTCTCTCTCTCTCTCTCTCTCTCTCACACACACACACACACACACACACACACACACACACAACTTTTGCTTTTTCCACAATATAAATTACATGTGAATTTATCTTATCCTTCAAAGCTCCTGCATTATGATATTTTAAAGCTTTGGATTATTTCCAAGAAACCAGTGAATACAAATGATATTACACACACTAGTCTTCAATTCTTAACCACTTTGTTCCTTGAAAAACAGAAATTAAAATTCAGCTTTTTGCAATCTTTCTATCCTCTAATGGTACATGGCTGCTTACACTTGTTGGTTGTTATTAAAGCCATTTCAACATAACTCACTCCTGAGGTTGGCTTTCTATGTAACTGTCCTAGTGGAAAACTAGGCAAAATTGGTTGCATCTACAAATCTTTCTAATGTATTCCCAATGAAGCTGTGCTGGGTTAAATTTCCTGTGGATACATAATAAATCCGCTGAAGGAGTGGATTATAAACTGATATCTGAGAAACAGAGAATGAGTTATTCTGCTGATCTCTGTGTGCTCTGCCCTCTGTTCACAAGGCCAGGCAGGGAATAATAGAGTGATGTACATATACCAAGGCCAATGGGGCTGCAAGCACTCATGCTGCCTTTTTGCTTCTCAGCACACATGGGCTGAGGTGGGCTTCCTTTTGCTTTTCAAATTTGGTGTGTGTGCTGGCAACTGCAGCTCATCCCCAAGACATAATCCGAACAGAGAAACTGTAGAGTTTTCAGACTGGCTCCACATGGACTGTCTACAAAGGCCCAGAGTGCACCTTGGATGGCTTTCAAATTTTTTCAAAGCCATCTGGAGTCTTTTAAAGTTGTCATTGTTTAAAGAACCTGCATAGAGAGAGAGTATTTGGGTCTCAGGAGGAAAGGGAGAAATAAGTTTGAAGGTAGCCCACAGATGTGGAAAATGCAGGTACTGTCCCCTCCAAGAGCTTTGGCTCTTCCCTGCATTTCACCTCCTGACTTGGCTGCCCTCTCCTAAGGTGGTTCTTTTCCCCTGAACACCCCCTGCCCTCATACAGAGAAAGTGGCGGTCTGCTTTGTCTTGTCTTTGAAAAGCCTGGGTCTTCTCATGCCTGAGAATTCTATCTTGTCATTAAATCCACACAACAGCTGTTTCTCCTTTATTTTTCTCCTACTGTCATACGCATAAATTGCCAAACCTAGTTCTGAATTTGCAACCAGGTAATTATTATTCTTCAAAGTCTCTCTTACCAAATTCTGACACATCAACATTTTACTAATGGTAAATTTTCTTTTTCTCATGTTTGGCACATTTATGCTTTTGATCCCTTCCCTATAAGAAGATTTTCTTCTGCTTCTATTCCTTCCACTTCCTATTTCTACAAAGCTCTTGGTTTGAGACTAACCATCTCTCTCCTTCCGTCTCACTCTTCAGCATCCACCTGCCATGTTTACTGTTCCTCACTCCCTGCATCTCATCTGCTTAGGTAATGATGCCGATATCTACTTTACCAATTTAGCTCATGATTTCCTGTTTGTTTGGTTTGCCTTAACTAACTTCCTTCTCTATCTCAATCTTACTACTCGAACAAATTTCAAAGATCTATGTTAGCAAAAAGAAATTTTTATAACACAAGTCTTTAACTATATTTCCCTCTAAAAGCACAAAGTAAAAGCACCATTCAAAGAAAAGTTGATCCAGTTTGACTCAACAAAGCTCCCAGTGAACTCGAATAATGGTGACTTACTGTCCATGCATCTACTAAAGATTATACCTTGTCTGTATCACAGAGACCCCATAAGTACAATGCAGCAGTAAAAGGTACATGCACTTCACATTCTTCCGATTTAGATAATGTGGTTTTAATCAGTAGAAACTAAAAATAGAGATCCTTGGTTTCTGGAAAGAATTGACTCCATTTTTTCTTAATAAGGAATTGGACATGAGAAGTCAAAGGGTCTTTGCTTCTTGGAAACATCCAAAAGAAATTAAAGACACATTTTCTCTACTAGTATTTTCTAAACATGACAAAGGTTGATGAGTCTATTTAGCCTTTAAAAAAACTTTTCCTATGCAATGTATAATCTAGAGAAATATATAGTTTCTGCTATGGAATTGAATATATTCATGATCCTTAAACTCTTAGAGAAAAAATCAGTCCTAAGTCTATGAAATGAAATCTTCCAAGATCAATTATGAAAGGTACTTTTTAAATTCTTTCTGTCTTGAAAGTAGTTACTAAAAGTATTTAGGTACTACTATATCTATCTATCTATCTATCTATCTATCCTTTATCTATCTACTTACCTATCTAAAATGACTTTTTAAAATTATTATTGTGATGCTTAATCCAGCAACCACATTATAAATTAATGATCCCAAACATGGTCATTTGCATGAGCAGATCAATAGTAAACAAGTTATAATGTTCTGTGCCTTAGTTCACAACTGATTTCCATTATCATGTTTCATTCTTTTCTGTTTGAACATAATAACGTTAAGAAAATTGAAGTTTTGAATATTCCTGACTTATGTGAAAAGGTGAGTTCAGGGTATGTTAGAAGTCATTTCCAGCACTCCGGCATAGTGATACCTGAAGATGCATAAAGCTCAGTAAACACTAATTATGCTCACTCCTTCCCACCCAAGACCTGAATGAATCATCCAGAGTGACCACCCATGAGGTCTTGTTTGTACTCAGTGATTATACCATGCTATTGTAACCACGTAGAATTTGATTACAGTATTTCAGAACACTCAGAGTTCTAACTGAGCATTATAAAACCTAAGTATATCTTATATTTTATTTTATTATTCCTTTTTCTACAAAATGTCCTGTGCTGAAGAATACAACCTCACTATTAAAAAAGCTTGAAAATAAAAAATACCTATGATCACAAGGTTAAACAAATTTCCCTGGGAATGAGGAGAGGTGTTTTATGTTTGTTATACTGATATCTCATTGAGTCATTTTTCTTCTGAAGGCCAGGATACTTCTTGGAAATAAATCCAGAGCAATGAAAAATAGATAAAAATCTTCTGGGTTACTTAGGGCTAAATTATTATCAAATTGTTTCTCAGGAAACGAATCTGTATTGTCTATCAATTAACATCATTTGTTCATTGACTCAAAATACAAATTAAGTTTTAAATCTATCTTTGAATATAATAGGGGGAGAGTAATAAATTATGTTTATTCATAAGGGGAGAAAGAGGTATAAAGACATAAATTATCTCATGTACTATTTAGAAAGGAAACAACAAGAATAAATAAATTACTGCTGGCACAAAGAATCACATCTCACTCATCTTCTCTGCCTTGACTAGTGAGAGAAAATACATGATTTGAACAGCTAAAAGTAAGATGCTGCTTCTGCCTGGGTTTTCCAAGGACAAAGAGGTAGTACTAGGGTGTTAAATATGCAAGCCCCTTTCTTGTAATACTGCTGTGCACATGTCAACATCTTTATATAAATGACAAGTCACTAAAAAGCTAATAATTAAGTACCAGTTTTTTTGGCTAGAAAGTCAAAAAGAAGACACATAACTAACATATAGGAATAACTGATTGAACTACAAGAATAAAATGGCTACCTCTAGATATACTTCGGTTGCAAATCTTTGAGAATTGTTTTTGTATTTGGAATGGTCTTTTAAAAGATATATGGAAGCATGAATAATTGTGAATATGAAATACAGAATTCCAAAATTCAGGCAATAATAATTTGTGGGGGGAGGTAAATTAGTCTGCTGTCAAAGAACAAATCATGATAGATATGTAAACATTTGAAAGGTTGTGGCATTCAACCTTTTGAAACAATGCATTTAATTGAAAAATAAATGCTATAGAACACATCCTTACCTTCTCTTGTTCCAAACAATCATTTAGGGTAGAATGTATACAATATGTTCTGAGCCCAGTGAAGCAAAATGTATGGGGGAAAAAGCAACAGAAAAAATATGCTAAAAGTAATAAATGTTTGCCTTTTAGTAAATAACCAGTAACTTTTACTTTTCTATATTTTTAAGTATCTCCTTATTTTCTAGATTGAGCATTTATAACTTTTATAATCACAAATAAAAAGGAGGGGCCCTGGCTGGTTGGCTCAGCAGTAGAGCATTGACTTCATGTGTGGAAGTCCTGGGTTCGATTCCAGGTCAGGGCATACAGGAGAAGCGACCATCTGCTTCTCCACCCCTCCTCCTCCCCCTTCTCTCTTTCTGTCTCTTTCTTCCCCTCCTGCAGCCATGGCTCGAATGGTTTGAGTAAGTTGGCCCCAGGCACTGAAGATGGCTCCATGGCCTTGCCTCGGACGCTAAAATGGCTCAGTTGCCGAACAACAGAGAAGCGGCCCCAGATAGGCAGAGCATCACCCTGTAGGGGGCTTGCCGGGTGGATCCCATTTGGGGTGCATGTGGGAGTCTGTCTCTCTGCCTCTCTGCCTCTCACTTAAAAAAATGAAAAGGAGGAAGGAAACCTACACTCATTTACTCACTGATATGATGAACATTTGGGGCATGTCACACTTGATGATAGAGAAGATACAACATATTTCTCAATTAGATCCCAGAACAGCATGTGTCAGAGTCTTCCAGAAAGCCGTGGATTTCCAGAGACCACTTTAGACACAGGAGATACTTGGTGATACCCTCTGGAGTGGGGTTTAGGAAGGTACACACCTAAATCACCAACAGGAAATGCTTTTGCATAATAGCTTGAAAAACTCAGCTGTTGGGACACACTGAAGGACCCTCTACACCTGGTGAGGAAGGCTTCCCTAGGTGGAGACTTGGAGAAGTGATTCTTAGTCTAGTGGAAAGGAGAAACAGGAGACAAGCAGGAAGATCCTAACACCGGACCCTTTTGGCTCAGCGCTCCTCAGTTCTGACAGTCCATTTTAATCATTTGGGACTCTGCTCCTCAAGGCTGCTGAGCGTTGGCACCAGTTGGGAAGTTGTTCAAAATGCAGATATTCAAGCCACAACCTGGACCTTTCAATTGTGAATATGCTTTATTAACATAATTCCTGGATAATCTGCATGTCTGTTAAATTTAGGGGACCACATTTTTTTAGTGTTTTTTTTTAGTTGATTTTAATTTATTGTGTTTACATAGATTCAAGTGTCCCACTGAATACATCCCCCCACCCCTGTGTTCCTCTCAACATCCCCCTTGCTCCCCTCCCCCGAATGCCCTCCCCCCTTCCCTCCAGGATTTGCTTTTCTGCTCTCTATAATGCTGTGTTATGTATATATAATTTCAGCAATCTCTTTCCCTTCTCTGATCCCATCCTCACTTTTGGGAAGCACCCTAGACTAAGGATTCTGGAATAGGTACCTTTCAATTACTTGACCTTCAAGTGGCATTTCAACCTGTCTTTACTCTTACATCTGTACATGTATTGAGTGGAGCTTGTTTTTCTCTGCTTTGAATGATGTTTAACCATCATCCTACCACTTAAACGATTATATAGAATAGTGAATGAAAGTACCCCTTTCTTCGAGGTAATTGGTGGTAATAATTTGGTATAGAAGCATTCTTGATCTTGCTCCAAATTTTATGAGAATATACCTCAACTCCTTTCTATATTGGGTTCCTAGCACATACTGTTCCCCATTTGTGAAAGAATCTTATCTCACTGTTCCAACTCATTCTTCAGGTCTCATGTTAACAAGTCATTCTCTAATTATATATATATTCACACAGAGTAGGTCCCTGGTATATGCTATTTAAAAATAATTTTATTTTAATGCTTTGGCTAAAATTTTAGATTTCCCACAATAATCTGACCATGTGAGGGCATATATTTAAAGATTCTTAAATACACCATACAGCAAAGTAGTCATTGATAATTCACACTGTATTTAAACTTAACCCCTGCATTGCTTTAGGGACTTGTTGCATAACTGAAAAAAAAATAGAATGAATTTCATCTAAGATTGGAGAATAGAATACCAAATCATAAAATTAAGAACTCACCTTCCACCTGACCAGGTGGCCATGCAGTGGATAGAACATCAGACAAGGACATGGAGGACCCAGTTTCCAAACCCCGAAGTTGCTGGCTTGAGCTCGGGCTCATCTGGCTTGAGCACAGGCTCCCATCTGGCTTGGGGGTGGGGGGTGCTGGCTTAAACATGGGATCAGAGACATGACCTCATAGTTGCTAGCTTAAGCCCAAGGTCGCAGCTTGAGCCAGGGGTCACTTGCTCTGTTGTAGCTCCCTGGGTCAAGGCACATATGAGAAAGCAATTAATGAACAACTAAGGTGCCACAATGAAGAATTGATGCTTCTCATCTTTCTCCCTTCCTGTCTGTCTGTTCCTCTCTCTCTGTCTCTGTAAAAAAAAAAAAAAAAAAAAAAAAAAAAAAAAAAAAAACCAACCAAAAAAACCCCTCACTTTCCATTAGATGAGATTTCTAAATCAACTTTTTTATTATTAAAAATATTCTTATTGAATTGTTTCTTGTGTATAAAGTTATTTCTTTGGATTCATGAATCTTCTAATTTCAGAAATGCTTTTGTGAACTATGTTTATGGTATTTATCATCCAACAAATGTGTTGGTACTTAACATTGCCAATGAATACGACATTCAGTGGTCTAAAATTCCTTGGTTAGTATAGTACGGTTTAATTTGAATTACAGAAGTCTATACCAAATGCTTACTGTTACTTTATGTTTGCCTTATTTCTATGTTTTTATAAAACTGAATCAAATTAATTTAGAAACTATTTAAATCATCTTACAGCCTTTGCAAAAATATTCAAGTCATCATGTACAATATTTCTTCCTGGGCATAGTTTTGAATATATGTAAGTGTAAATTATGTCAAATATTAAAATTTCTATAAAAAGTGGGTTGTTATTAAATCAGTTAAGTGCAGAGGTGATTACTGAAACCATTCCCTGTGAATGGGTTATAATTTTTATGCTGGTTTCTCATTTTTCCACAATCTTTAAATGCTTGATTTTAAAATGTTTCTTTTCTCCCCCTCCTTTCTAAGTTTTTGTATAGTCTCAGACTAATTTTTACATTTTATGCACGCAGACACTAAACTCCAAAGCTTACTCATTTTTATCATTTTTTACATATGAAGCCAATGATTAGTTAATATTACGTATGGTCAGAACCTGCTTCTGACAGTGATTGATTGATTCTGGTTGGATGCAGAGGAAACTTTCCCTACAACACGCAGTCTCTGCAAGTGTGTGGTACAAGGCAGTGGTAAGAAAGGAGATGCTTTCATAACATTAGTTTAGACAAGCTACAGATTTGATGATATTAAGAATCAAGTGCACTAGCAGGTGCCTACTAATTGTTAAATGAGTTAATTTTCTGCTGCAAGAGACATTATTTAAGATGCATGTGATAAACCAACTTTTTAATTATATCATTCAGTTCCTCGAACTATTTTTATCTTGTTTGATTTTTGGCTATTTAATCAAAGACTGAGTCAAAAATCTTTCACCACAGCTGTGTTCCACTGCGTTCACCGTGTTCATTGGCAACTTCACCTTAATCGCTAGCCGTCCTCCTGCCCGTGTAAAGCTTACCTTCTAATCAGGCTGTTTCTCTATAAAACAAGCAAGCAATACACAAAAATTTATTTGTTTGTAGTATTTATTTTTATCATAAATTTTATCATCAATCAATATAAAAATATAACCCTCTTAGTGTTTCGTAATGATGTCTACTTAAATCTTTTTCTCATGCTAGCATGGCAATTCCTAATTCTAATTGTTAGCATTTGCCTAATGCTCTGTTCTTTCTTTTATTTTGAATGTTCTTTATATTTTATTTTTAGAATTTGTTTTTAAATGAGAGAGGTAATTCTATTCACATTTGTTATTGCTAATAGAATTTGGACATATTATATCATTAAATATGCAGGGATTTTTATATTACTGATTTATTTTGGAAAAACTAGAACATTTAAGAAATACATGGATTAAAAAGGCCTGAATAGGGAGCTACAATTGAAGAAATAGGATATGAAGGAACCAAGAAAAAAGCATTTCGTCAGAAAATGAGTGATGGCCAACAAAACTCAGAAGGCTCCAGAAGTCAACTGAAGTAGTGATTTGACAGCTTGGAAGTTAACAAGGGCCTTAGAGTTTCAGCAAGTTGAAAAAGAATGGGAGGTAGACTCAAATAATGCATATTATCATCTTTAAGAGATCTTGCTCACCTGACCAGGCGGTGGCGCAGTGGATAGAGCATCAGACTGGGATGCGGAGGACCCAGGTTCGAGACCCCAAGGTCGCCAGCTTGAGTGCAGGCTCATCTGGTTTGAGCAAAGCTCACCAGCTTGGACCCAAGGTCGCTGGCTCAAGCAAGGGGTTACTCGGTCTGCTGAAGGCCCGTGGTCAAGGCACATATGAGAAAGCTATCAATGAACAACTAAGGTGTCACAACAAAAAAACTGATGACTGATGCTTCTCATCTCTCTCCGTTTCTGTCTCTCTGTCCCTATCTATCCCTCTCTCTGTCTCTGTTAAAAAAAAAAGAGGTCTTGCTCTCCTCTTTCTCACTTCATAGTTTCACTCTGTCCATTTTCCCCCTCTCTCCCTCTTCCCTATCTATTCCCTATACACAATTACTAACAGTCACATTAAGAGGAACCTGGGACTTCAATAAACATTCATTCTCAATAAAACGCCTGTGGCTGTACTGATCTTCAGAAGTAATCCTCTAGAGTAGTATTTGCTGCACACGCCACTGTTATTCAACCATAAAATAGCAATCACTGAAGTTACAGACCCAGGCAGTAGTGCCATCGACTCTGAGAACTTTCCAAACTCGGAGGTGTTTATTCCAGATTTTATGTACTGTATCCCGGTGCTATTTATTTATTTATTTATTTATTTATTTATTTATTTATTTATTATGTCACGAACTCTTCTAGGTTCCTGTTTGCTTCTTTGCTAATTCATCGCTATATGAATTGAGCGTTTGGGGGAAGACTTTCTTAAACAGACAATTAATGGGATTCTTTGACTAAAGCTGGAAAATTAAACTTAAATTTGCCTGACTGCAAAGCAACAGGTAAGTAGTACTTATTTGCTAAGTGGTTCCTGCCCTTAACTGTTTCAGTCACTTTTGAAGGAACAACAACATTTGCTACTTGGAAACTGCATTTATGCCTAACATTGCCTGCCAACCTGCAGTCTGGTGGCCAAGATAAGTTCACATATTAATTACTGCAAGCAAGATGAATGAAGATCCAGATAATTTAAATTTAGGTCCAAACTGTTTCTCATTCTAGTCCAGTATACTTGGGTGCACTGCTCAATTATCTGGACTTTGGTTTCTGAACTTCTCAACTATAAAACAGAATTACCATAGGAAGGACTGCTATTGAATTCACTGAGATAGTGGGACATGCTTGATTACTGGAAATACATGAAAGAATATTCTATATTTTAAGAAGCAGCAGGATGGCCCTTGTAGAGTGAGAACCAATCAGATCTGTATTCAAAGCCCTACTTGACACTTACTTACCAACTACATGAACCTGAGCAAAAACCTTTAACACCCTGAGCCTCATTGTTCTCAAATCTGTGAGACAAAAAATACTCAAGAACCTAATACTTGTGAGGACTTATAACATATATGTAAAGTACTTAATAATGTCTAGTGTATAGAAGATGCAAAATGCATATTATATCTTATTAATGTCTTTACTGCTGTAACTGAGAATATCTAATTTTTTTTTTTTGAGTGAGAAAAACCCTTTGTTTCAGGGAATATTTTTGTCTGCAAGCTAGCTGAGGAATGAGAGGTAAAAACAAGATAAAATATTTTAGGGACAGAAAGCAGCCACATCAGACTAATGTTCTGGCTTATTTTCTAGAACATTTCATTTAATTTAGCTTTCTTAAATTTTTCACTAGACTCCTCATAGCACTTTGGAAGGACCAAGATTATTATGTAACCAGGATGAAAGATGTTACAAATTTTTATTAACTCTGAGGACCCTCAAAGATCCTTTCTTTTTCTGTTTTTGTTTGGTTATATACAAATCAGTGTTGGACTTAAAATCAACACTGATGTAATGTTATTTTTCTTTGGCCTTCTTTTACTATAAGCGTGCATATATTAAAATCCCGTCAGATTAAAGAGGAAATCACTCTTCTTTACTGATTGATATGTGTTTTATTATATTCCGTTCATCTAGATGAGTTTCAGGAGAAAAGGTGAAAACAGATGTTCAAGTGCTTGAAACCAACTGCACAAAACCACACGACAGCCCCAGAAAATATCCTTTCAGTCAGTGTGACTAAAACCCATCCTTTTATTTAATCCCCAGCGTCTGCTCAAAACAGATCATCTCAAGTCAAGACCCAATAAGTTAAAATAAAATAAAATTTAAAAAAAAGAAAAGACCCTTTCCTACCCGCTTTCAAACACCTTATCTCAAAAACCCATGGAAGATGTCAAATCATCTCTCTTCATGACTCTAATAAGATTATAATCATATGTTTGAGTCTAATGTTGGCCTGGATCTCTCATTCCAAATTAAATTAATCTTCAAAAGTAAATCTAAATCAGAGATAACCATATGCTCTCATCCCAGTAGCAGGCACATAAAGCTATTTCTAGGATGTTATTCTATTATGTAATAATCATCAGTCATTTCACTTCTAGAGTTTTCTCTTGTACTATACTGACCTCAGGAAAATCTAGTTTAGTAAGCATGACATCACATACGACTCCTGGACAAATTATAGCAGTAACACCTGCAGATCATATATAAAAACACCAGGACAGAAGCCAGAAAGGATACTTGGAACACAGCCAAACTCCAGTCTCAGAGGCCACAGCCAGTGCCAGAGAAGCGGCCCTGAGCTGAGCTCGCCTGTGTGACGGATGGCCCCGTAAGGCACTGCCATACCATCAGTCATCACTGTTATCTGAGGTGCCTCCTGGCATGACTGTGGGGTTGAGGGGGAAAGGAGACATTTCCAAGATATAGAAAGCTATTAAGAGCACTGCTCATTAAGCTAGTTTAGTTTCTTCCTCCTTAATGCTAAACCATGCAGCCCAAATATCACAGTTGCTTCTGTACAGACAAGAGGAAAACCTCTCTCAAGTAGAGGACGGGAGCTCAGAGGAGCCCTTTGTGAAAAAGGCAAAGTAAAAAGAGGCAGCCAAGACTAAGAAGCCAAACCATGCAGCCCGGAGGACAAGCAGTGCCCAGAAAGAGATGTCTTTATTTGAAGAAAAATGTGACAGCTGTGGAGGTAATTACCTGGATAGGTTCTAATAAGAAATTGAAGACTGAGAGAGGCTAAAGATGTATTCAGCTCAGTATTTTGTCTTACACAGTGGCCCTAAGCAATTTTTTTCCTGGAATGCTATGATTGCTGTCATTGCTAGCAACCTTAACTAAAAAACAACAACAACAACAACAAAAAAAAAAACTAGACATGTACCTAGACTTCCTTAGAATAGTCTAATGAACTCTAACTGTGAACAGTGGTTGGTGGGATGGTTCTCTTGCTGCCTGAACCATATTCCCAGTTGAAAGGAGGGTCTGTCCTGGAAAGGAGGGATTCTCAATACTTAGTGGATGGTGGGTCAGAAATTGGAATGGAGCGTATCGTTGGCAGGAATAAAGAGTAGAAGCCCGAAGTATCTGCCATTTATCATGATCAGAGAGCATTAGGAACCCCAGGCCTAACTCATGCTAGAATAATCTTAAGCTTTCTCAGCTGGCCTGTGCGTTATTTTGATTTTCCCTTGACTTTTTTCCAATATAAATCTAAAAGGACTTGGGCAAATTTCTTGGTCAATTTTTGGTTGAAAGTCTATAATCAGAAGGATAAGAATGTTCAAGTTTCGAAAACTGCTTTTGTCTAGAAATCAAACATTTGAGTTCTGCTTCTACCCAGGCCAGAGAGAGAGTTCAGAGGCCCAGGCTCTGTCCAGAGTAGGAAGACTAGTAACAGAATGTCTCCCCACTGAGATGGGGTTCCAAGGACCTCTTTTCTCAGGTTTACAGTAAAGACCCAGTTGTGATCCATTTCCTCTAAAACCTGGTGAGCAGCGGAGAAGGCTGTCCTGGTGCCATGTATAGCTGAACAGGGGGATTGAAGACAAGGAGAAAGAAGCTGCCTCTGAGAAGCTGTGTTTCCACAACAACCCTAGCATGAATTGGGGTCTGCCACACAGACTATTCCATGAATGCTAAACTTGATTTGAGAAAGTCCAAATAACACTGGGGAACGATTTTTTTTTTCATTATCTGTTGCATGAGGTTTTAGAACTTTTTCTATATATTGCTGCATTGCTGATTCCAAATCTGAAATCCATTTTTTGGTGCATGCTCTAGTTTTTATGCAATTTTAATTTCTTTTTGTTACAGTTAATGGCATGCATTGGTTTTTAAATTAGAGTTAAAGGGCCACGACTCTTGGATTAAACATAACCAAAAGGCAATTAATGTTTTACAAACATCACTTTTACATAATTGTAGTTGTTTTTAAATGTAAAAAATTATTATCTGATAAAAACACCCTTTTATTTTGTTTTAAGATTGAATCATGGCTTCTTTGAGTAGGCGTAAATGTAAGAATAGTCCTGACACCTCCTGTTATATATGTGGCAGTTACACACTTCAATGTCAAAGGCACAATATTTCATCATTTGTGACACGTGCATATATTGCCTATTTTTAAGTTCCCCTTGACTATCAAGACAAGAATTGGGCTCCTCATATTGTGTGTCATAATTGTGAGGAAATGCTTCATGACTGGACAAAAGGAAAATGCAAAGGAATGCCTTTTGGTATTCCCATCCTTAGGTTTGGCATGAACCTAAGGATCACAGCAGTGACTGTTATTTCTGTCTGATCCATACAAAGGGCATTGGCAAGAAAAAACAGCATATGATCGCATATCCTAATATTCCTTCAGCAATACGACCTATCCCACACTCTGAGACACTCCCGGTTCATTTTCAATGGTTTTATTCTTCTAAGGATGAAGAAAGTGAACATGGTGATCAAGTATATTTTGATAAGATGCATGAGGAAATGGTTGTAGAATCTGAAGGGTCTTCTTCTAATGCCAAGCAGTCATTAACTCCTCAGCAGTTTAGCCAACCCGAATTGAATGACTTAGTAAGAGATTTAAGCCTATCAAAGAAAGCAACTGAGTTATTAGCCTCTAGGCTTCAATAAAGAATGTACTTCACTGGTCAGCTAAAGTATCCCATCTCAGGAAGCATGAACAGATTTTTGTAGACTCTTTTTCCAAAGACAAACACTTTGTTTACTATCATGATATCAGTAGTCTTCTCTGCCAGCTAGGTGTTACCACTTACAGTCCAACAGAATGGCAGCTATTTCTTGAAAGCTCTAAATGGAGTCTGAAATGTGTTCTCCTACACAATGGTAATGTTTATGCAGCGGTTCCAATTGGTTATTCAACTCATCTGCGAGAAGATTATAATGACATAAAAATTGTCCTCGTCTTTCTGAAGTATGAGGAGCATAACTGGATCATTTATGTGGATCTTAAAATGGTAAATTTCTTGCTAGGACAACAGAGAGGTTTCATGAAGTATCCTTGCTTTCTGTGTTTGTGGGACAGCTGAGCTCGGGAGAAACACTGGACACAGAAGGAGTGGCCGAAACATGAAGCTCTAGAAGTAAGGATGCAAAATATTGGGAATAAACTTGTAGTTAATTGAGACAGGATCATTTTTCCCCCACTTCACATCAAACTTGGCTTAATGAAGCAGTTTGTTCAGGCTTTGAATAGAGAAAGTGAATGCTTTCAACATATTATTTCTGCTTTTCCTGCCTTGTCTTTTGAGAAGATAAAAGCAGGTGTATTCGATGGACCTCAAATTCGAACCCTCATACGTGACAAAGAATTTGCCAGGAAGATGAATAAGGAGGAGAAAGCAGCATGGCAGTCTTTTGTGGCAGTTACAAAGAACTTCCTTGGCAACAAAAAAGCAGAAAAATATGAACTTCTGGTTCAAAGGATGCTGTTGGCTTTCTGCGACATTGGATGTAACATGAGTGTTAAGATTCACTTCCTGAACAGTCACCTTGATAAGTTTCCCAAAAATCTTGGAGCTGTTAGTGATGAGCAGACTACTGCTAGAGCATCAAATGAGACTATCCTCAACAAGTACACAAACACAAGAGCTACAAACCCAAATTTTTGCCTGAATAGAATTTAAAGAAGTTTTGCGCAAATTTTATGATTAAAATAAGTGTTTTAATATGTTCTATTTCAAAATTGTAGACAAATTCTGAAGCAATCATATCTTTTAGTATATTAGTGTATTTACTGCATTATATAAATTATTATATTTTCACAAAGATGATGCCCAAGAAGACATTCTACTTCATTATGTTAAACTAAATGTTGAAAATTTTACAATAAGATGGAAACATAAATTCTTGAATTGCAAAAAAACTGTAGCTTACGGAGAAAAAGTAATGTCAGATTTGAGATCAGCACAACCGAATTAGGTAAGAACAAGTGTTTTTGTGGATGCAACAAAAATTTTGTTCCTCAGTGTAATAGAACCTAGGGTATCTGACAAAAGCAAAAGCAAATTTCCTCTAAATAAACTCACTCAGAAAATAAACCCAGAAATCTTGATTAGTTAATAATAATATTTTTAAATGATTAGTCATAAATATCTCCTCAAAGAATTTCCCAGCCTATACTGTATTAAAGGATGCTATTACTGCTGTTCAAGGAAGAACAATTCCAGTCTTACTCAAACTCTTTCAAAGAATGACACAACATTGATAATAAAGCCATGTAAGGACAACATGATACACAGAAAATTGATAGGCCAGTCTCTCTCCTGAACATAGATGCACTAAATAAATAAATAAGCAAGTGAGATCCAGCATGCAGAGAATAATACCTTGGTACTAAGCTGTTTTTGTTTTTAAATCCAGAAGCAAAGACTTTGTTTAACATTTAAAAATTAAACAACACAAATTACTATGTACATAGAATAAGGAGGAAAATTACTATCATCTCAGTAAATGCAGATAAAGTATTGATAAGGTTCAAAGTCTATTTATAATAAAATCTTCTAGCAAAACTAGGAAAAGAAAGCACATCAGGGAACTGTGTTTTTCTTTTTCTTCCGTTGTAATGCTGCATAACACACATTGCAAAACTTGGTGACTTACAACAATAATTACAAATCAGTGGGTAAATTATGGTTCTGCTGAGCTCAGCAATGACTGGTGGACTCAATGGAGGCTGCATGTTATGCTTAGGTCGACTGCATGCACCGGCACACCTCATTTTATTGCACTTCACATATACTCCTTTTTTTTAATACAAATTGAAGCTTTGTGGCAACTTTGTGTTGAGCAAGTCTATCGGCACCATTTTCCCAACAGCATTTGCTCACTATGTGTCTCTTTGTCATATTTTGGTAATTCTTATAATATTTCAAATATTTTCATTATTATTATATTTGTTATGGTGATCTGTGATCAGTGGTCTTCGATGATATTACTGTAACTATGTTGGGACACCATATACACATCAGAGTGTGAACATAATAGATAAATCCTGTGTGTGTTCTGACTGTTCCACTGATCAGTTGTTCCCTCATCTCCCTCCCTCTCCTCAGGCCTCCCTATTTCATAAGACAAAACAACATTGGAATTAGGCCAATTAATTACCTTGCAATGGCCGCAAAGTGTTCAAGTGAAAGGAAGAGTCCTATGTCTTTCTCTTTAAATCAAGAACTAGAAATGATTAAACTCAGTGAGAAGGCATGTTGAAAGCTGAGGTAGGCTGAGAGCTAGGCTTCTTGCCCCAAATAGTTAGCCAAGTTTTGAATGCAAACAAAAATTTCTTAAAGGAAATAAAAGTGCTACCCCAGAAAACATACAAATGATAAGAAAGCAAAACAGCTTTACTGTTGATATAGAGAAAGTTTTGGTGATCTAGATAGAACATTCAAACCAGCCACAACACTGCCTTAAGCCAAGTCTTACACAGAGCAAGGCCCTAACTCTCTTTAATTTTACGAGACTCAGAGAGGTAAGAAAGTTGCAGATGAAAAGTTTAAAGCTAGCAGAAGTTGGTTCATGAGTTTTAAAGAAAGAAGCCATCTGATGTAGAAGCCAACGGAATTTATTCAGATCTAGCTAAGATAATGAAGGTGCTGCACTAAATGACGGATTTTCAATATAGACAAAACAGCTTTCTATCAGAAGAAGATGCCAGAGGACTTTCATAACTAGGGAAGAGAAGTCAATGCCAGCTTTAAAGCTTCACAAAACAGGTGGACTCTCTTCTTAGGGACTAATGCAGCTGGAGACTTTAAGTGGAAGCCAATGCTCATCTACCATTTTCAAAATTCTAGAACTCTCAGAACTTTGCTAAATCTCCTCTGCTTGTACTCTCATAATGGAGCAAAGTCTGGATGAAAGCATATCTGTGTACATCATTTAGTGAATATTTTGAAGCCCATTGTTGAGACCTATTACATAGGAGAAAAAAAGATTCCTTTTAAAATATTACTGAGTGACGTCACGGAAATGGCGCCGTGAGCAGCGCGTCCAACAGATCTCCCCAAAATCACAACAAATTTATCAACTAGAAACAGGAAAATTTATCTTCGGAGCATTCCGGAGTTCCACACAAACTGAAAGCGAAAGGACTGTTATCACTTGAATCTGAGAGACGAGGGTGTGGAGGAAGCTACCGCAGGGACATTCATTCAAGCCGCGAGGAAGTGCGCCTGTGGTGGTGGTGAGTCAGCCAACACTTGGGAGCCGCGAGCCGCCGCAGCGAGGCAGAGCAGCCGCGAGCAGCGCCCGGTTCGGTTGCAGAGCGAGCACCGCACACAGGTGGCCGCAAGCAGAGCAGCCGCGAGCAGCGCCCGGTCCGGTTGCAGACCGAGCACCGCTAACGTTCCCAGCGGCCCGTGCACGGGGAGCAGGAGAGGCGCCAGGGCGGTATTCCCTACTTGGGAGATTCTCTCCGCGGGCGGGGCACCTCACCCAGCCATTCAAGCTAACAATCAAGCGTTGGGGGAGGGGCGTGCTCAGGCAGCCTGAAATACCTTCGGGAGCACAGCTGCGACCCAATTACTGAAATTAACTTAACCCGTGAAATCTGCACACCCTCGGTTCTAATTGATAAGATCTCTCTCAGTTCAGCGACCCAAGACAAGAGGCGTGATATTTTTTAGTGCCTCTCGCTAAAGGGGCGGGGGCAACTTCTGATTGATAGAGCCTCCATATTCAGGGATAAACGCTAACAAGAAGGACTTGGCAGATAATAAGATCTATACTACACTAGTCGCAAGCAGAGACTAGGCCTCTTCTTCCCAGCCGAAACAGGCTATAAAGTGTGGAAAGCCTGGGTTGAGAGGTCCAACTGAATGCTAGGCACTGAACAGTCACCTTGACAACAATTGACTCCCACCCCTGCCTGATTACACTGGAGGCCCTGACTGCCAGAGCCTTTCCCAAAGCCTTGCACTGAGTGGGGATAGAGTGGGGATTTCCCAGCTCTTTGAGCCTCTTACTCCCCAGGCAGAAGCAGTGGCAGCCTTATAGCTGGATCACCAGGCTGCTAATTCAGGAAGGGGGGACTAGGAGAGAATCCAGGAAAGCAAACTCTCTCATCGTTGGACCCTGCAAACGCCAACAAGCCTTGACTACCAGCAAGACTAAAGCCAATTATATGACATTGCCATAGAATCCCATCAACTGCAAATCCCTACCTAAGTGTGACACAGGGGCAGAGCCTGGGGTACAGAGTCACCGACCAGGAAGAGGGAGAGAAAAGAAAAAGGAAGAAGTTAACATCTCAAAATCAAGAAAAATCCACAGACTTTACAACTTGTTCCACTAATTTTTTTTTTGTTGTTGTTGTTGTTTGTTTCTTCTATCTTATTGCCTTTATTTCCTCCACCTCGGTCCTTCTACTCTCTGCCCATCTTATGCTTCCCTTTTCTTGAACTACACTACCCATAAGTGTTACATTTTATTTCTCTTCTTCATCCTCACCCTCCTTTAAGGTTATACTCCAAAACACTTAACTCTCACTCTCTCCTCTTTTGTTTTTTTTTTTTGTTTGTTTGTTTTGCTTTATTTTGTTTTTTTCTCTTCCTTTTTTATTTCTTCCTTCGTTTTTCTCTTTTTCTTATTTTTTCCTTTCTATTCATTTTTTCTTTTCTCGTTTTACTTTCCTCCCATTTAATCCTCAATCACGAACAAATTAGTTAATTTGGGACTCAAGGCTTTTTTTGGCTTTCTTTTTCTTTTTCGCTTTTGTTTTTGTTTTTTTCTTGTTTGTTTATTTTTGTGGCATTTTGGGTCCTCCCAACCCAAGGTCTCCATTGTATTTAGTCTTCGCTCCACTTAATACAACAGATTTTTACTTATTATTTTTATTTTTTTCTTCTTTATTATTCCTTTTTTTTGTCCTTTTTTCTGGTTCCCTCTTATCCCTCTCATTATATCTCTTAGTTGACCATCACCCACAAGCAAATCATCTTATGCTTGTCTAAGATTTTCTTCCTTTTTTTTTTTTTTTTTTTTTGCATTTAGTAGGTCCCTACTCCCCTTTTTTTTTGCCCCTTGAACTCTTCACCGCAAATCAGGCCCTCCATTATAGGCACGATATTTCCCTGAGGAGGGGAGAGGAGGGAAAGAGAAGAAAGAAAAAAAGGGGGAAATAATAAATTATTACTGCTTTTTTTTGTGGGGTGTTTTACTTTTTTTTTTTTTTTTTTTTTTTACTTTTTACACTTTATTAATTCTAATTAGTGCTATCAACAAGACCACCCTCAGATGCCAATAAGAAAGAGGAAATCGAATATTATGGATACAAAAGAAAGAGAGGTAACACAAATAGATGTGGAAAAATCTATGGAGAAAAGACTTAACATATTAGAAGCCTTGGAGCTAAATGACAGAGAATTTAAAATAGAAATCTTAAAAATACTCAGAGATATACAAGAAAACACAGAAAGGCAATATAGGGAGATCAGAAAACAACTCAATGAACACAAAGAATATATTACCAAGGAAATTGAAACTATAAAAACAAATCAAACAGAAATGAAAAACTCAATTCACGAGCTGAAAAACGAGGTAACAAGCTTAGCTAGCAGAACAGCCCAGATTGAAGATAGGATTAGTGAAATAGAAGACAAACAACTTGAGGCACAACAGAGAGAAGAAGAAAGAGACTCAAAAATAATAAAAAACGAGAAAGCCCTACAGGAATTATCTGACTCCATCAGAAAGAATAACATAAGAATAATAGGTATATCAGAGGGAGAAGAGAAAGAAAATGGAATGGAGAATATACTCAAACAAATAATAGACGAGAACTTCCCAAGCCTGTGGAAAGAACTAAAGCCTCAAATTCAAGAAGCAAACAGAACACCAAGTTTTCTTAACCCCAACAAACCCACTCCAAGGCACATCATAATAAAGATGACACAAACCAATGACAAAGAAAAAATTCTCAAGGCAGCCAGGGAAAAGAAGAGTACAACATATAAAGGAAGGCCTATTAGATTATCATCAGATTTCTCAGCAGAAACTCTACAAGCTAGAAGAGAGTGGACCCCAATATTTAAAGCCCTGAAAGAGAGGAACTTTCAGCCAAGAATACTATACCCATCAAAGCTATCCTTCAAGTATGAAGGAGATATAAAAACATTCACAAATACAGAAAAGATGAGAGAATTTATCAACAGAAAGCCACCACTCCAGGAAATACTAAAGGGGGTTTTCCAACCAGATTCAAAGAAAAAAAGAAAACAACACCACAAGTAACAGCTCCACCAAGAACACAATAAAACCAAACTTAAACTGTGACAACAAAGGAAAAAAAGGGGGGAGAGGATGGAGATTAACAGTAGCAAAGGACGATGAAGTGCAGAAATACTTATAAGATAGGGTACTACAATGAATATGGTAGGTACCCTTTTCATTACTTAATGGTAACCACCCTAGAAAAAACCACCACAAAAACACATGACTTAAAAAAGGTAGCAACAGAGAAAAGAAGTATGGAACACAAACAAACAGAAACAAATGAGAGAAAAACAAAAGAGAAGAATCAAACTAGATACAAAACTAACAGAAAGCAATTTATAAAATGGCAGTAGGGAACCCACAAGTGTCAATAACTACACTAAATGTAAATGGATTAAACTTACCAATAAAAAGACACAGAGTAGCAGAATGGATTAAAAAAGAAAATCCAACTATATGCTGCCTACAAGAAACACATCTAAGCAACAAGGATAAAAACAAATTCAAAGTGAAAGGCTGGAAAACAATACTCCAAGCAAACAACACCCAAAAAAAAGCAGGTGTAGCAATACTCATATCTGATAATGCTGACTACAAGACAGAAAAAGTACTCAGAGACAAAAATGGTCACTTCATAATGATTAAGGGGACACTGAATCAAGAAGACATAACAATCCTTAATATATATGCACCAAACCAAGGAGCACCAAAATATATAAGACAGCTACTTATTGACCTTAAAACAAAAACTAACAAAAATACAATCATACTTGGAGACCTCAATACTCCGCTGACGGCTCTAGATCGGTCATCCAAACAGAGAATCAATAAAGATATAGTGGCCTTAAATGAAATACTAGAACACCTGGATATGATAGACATCTACAGGACACTTCATCCCAAAGCGACAGAGTATACATTTTTCTCTAGTGTACATGGAACATTCTCAAGAATTGACCATATGTTGGGCCACAAAGACAATATCAGCAAATTTAGAAAAATTGAAATTGTACCAAGCATATTTTCTGATCATAAAGCCTTGAAACTAGAATTCAACTGCAAAAAAGAGGGGGAAAAACCCACAAAAATGTGGAAACTAAACAACATACTTCTAAAAAATGAATGGGTCAAAGAAGAAATAAGCGCAGAGATCAAAAGGTATATACAGACAAATGAAAATGAAAATACGACATATCAGAATCTCTGGGATGCAGCAAAAGCAGTAATAAGAGGAAAGTTCATATCACTTCAGGCCTATATGAACAAGCAAGAGAGAGCCGAAGTAAACCACTTAACTTCACACCTTAAGGAACTAGAAAAAGAAGAACAAAGACAACCCAAAACCAGCCGAAGAAAGGAGATAATAAAAATCAGAGCAGAAATAAATGAAATAGAGAACAGAAAAACTATAGAAAAAATCAATAAAACAAGGAGCTGGTTCTTTGAAAAGATCAACAAAATTGACAAACCCTTGGCAAGACTCACCAAGGAAAAAAGGCACAGGACTCAAATAAATAAAATCCAAAATGAAAGAGGAGAGATCACCACAGACATCATAGATATACAAAGAATTATTGTAGAATACTATGAAAAATTATATGCCACCAAATACAACAATCTAGAAGAAATGGGTAAATTCCTAGAACAATACAACCTTCCTAGACTGAGTCATGAAGAAGCAGAAAGCCTAAACAGACCAATCAGCAGGGAGGAAATAGAAAAAACTATTAAAAACCTCCCCAAAAATAAAAGTCCAGGCCCAGACGGTTATACTAGTGAATTCTATCAAACATTCAAAGAAGACTTGGTTCCTATTCTACTCAAAGTCTTCCAAAAAATTGAAGAGGAAGCAATACTTCCAAACACATTTTATGAGGCCAACATAACCCTCATACCAAAACCTGGCAAGGATGGCACAAAGAAAGAAAACTACAGACCAATATCTCTAATGAATACAGATGCTAAAATTCTAAACAAAATACTGGCAAACCGAATACAACAACATATTAAAAAAATAATACATCATGATCAAGTGGGATTCATCCCAGAATCTCAAGGATGGTTCAACATACGCAAAACGGTTAACGTAATACACCATATCAACAAAACAAAGAACAAAAACCACATGATCTTATCAATAGATGCAGAAAAGGCTTTTAATAAAATACAACACAGTTTTATGTTTAAGACTCTCAACAAAATGGGTATAGAAGGAAAATATCTCAACATGATAAAGGCCATATATGATAAACCATCAGCCAACATCATTTTAAACGGCATAAAACTGAAGACTTTCTACCTTAAATCAGGAACAAGACAGGGTTGTCCACTCTCTCCACTCTTATTTAACATGGTGCTAGAAGTTCTGGCCAGAGCAATCAGACAAGACAAAGAAATAAAAGGCATCCATATCGGAAAAGAAGAAGTAAAGGTATCACTTTTTGCTGATGATACGATCCTATACATCGAAAACCCGAAGGACTCCACAAAAAGATTATTAGAAACAATAAACCAATACAGTAAGGTCGCAGGATACAAAATTAAC
The DNA here is from genome assembly GCF_036850995.1 of Saccopteryx leptura. Classification (NCBI taxonomy): domain Eukaryota; kingdom Metazoa; phylum Chordata; class Mammalia; order Chiroptera; family Emballonuridae; genus Saccopteryx; species Saccopteryx leptura. Next base: position 142,149,325 of record NC_089503.1, on the reverse strand, counting down.
ATACAGAAGTCAATAGCCTTTCTCTATGCCAACAATGAAACAGTTGAAAATGAACTCAAAAAAATAATCCTCTTCACGATTGCAACAAAAAAAATAAAATACCTAGGAATAAACATAACAAAGAATGTAAAAGACCTATATAATGAAAATTACAAAGCATTGTTAAGGGAAATCGAAAAAGATACAATGAGATGAAAAAATATTCCTTGTTCTTGGATAGGAAGAATAAATATAATCAAAATGGCCATATTACCCAAAGCAATATACAAATTTAATGCAATTCCCATCAAAATCCCTATGAGATTTTTTAAAGAAATGGAACAAAAAATCATCAGATTTATATGGAACTATAAAAAACCCCGAATAGCCAAAACAATCCTAAGGAAAAAGAATGAAGCTGGGGGCATTACAATACCTGACTTTAAACTATATTATAGGGCCACAATAATCAAAACAGCATGGTATTGGCAGAAAAATAGACACTCAGACCAATGGAACAGAATAGAAAGCCCAGAAATAAAACCACATATATATGGTCAAATAATCTTTGATAAAGGGGCCAACAACACACAATGGAGAAAAGAAAGCCTCTTCAACAAATGGTGTTGGGAAAACTGGAAAGCCACATGCAAAAGAATGAAACTCGACTACAGCCTGTCCCCGTGTACTAAAATTAATTCAAAATGGATCAAAGACCTAAATATAAGACCTGAAACAATAAAGTACATAGAAGAAGACATAGGTACTAAACTCATGGACCTGGGTTTTAAAGAACATTTTATGAACTTGACTCCAATGGCAAGAGAAGTGAAGGCAAAGATAAATGAATGGGACTACATCAGAATAAAAAGTTTTTGCTCAGCAAGAGAAACTGATATAAAAATAAACAGACAGCCAACTAAATGGGAAATGATATTTTCAAACAACAGCTCAGATAAGGGCCTAATTTCCAAAATTTACAAAGAACTCATAAAACTCAACAACAAACAAACAAACAATCCAATAAAAAAATGGGAAGAGGAAATGAATAGACACTTCTCCCAGGAAGAGATACAAATGGCCAACAGATATATGAAAAGATGCTCAGCTTCATTAGTTATTAGGGAAATGCAAATCAAAACTACAATGAGATACCACCTCACCCCTGTTAGATTAGCTATTATCAACAAGACGGGTAATAGCAAATGTTGGAGAGGCTGTGGAGAAAAAGGAACCCTCATTCACTGTTGGTGGGACTGTAAAGTAGTACAACCATTATGGAGGAAAGTATGGTGGTTCCTCAAAAAACTGCAAATAGAACTACCTTATGACCCAGCAATCCCTCTACTGGGTATATACCCCAAAACCTCAGAAACATTGATACGTGAAGACACATGTAGCCCCATGTTCATTGCAGCACTGTTCACAGTAGCCAAGACATGGAAACAACCAAAAAGCCCTTCAATAGAAGACTGGATAAAGAAGATGTGGCACATATACACTATGGAATACTACTCAGCCATAAGAAATGATGACATCAGATCATTTACAGCAAAATGGTGGGATCTTGATAACATTATAAGGAGTGAAATAAGTAAATCAGAAAAAAACAAGAACTACATGATTCCATACATTGGTGGAACATAAAAATGAGACTAAGAGACATGGACAAGAGTGTGGTGGTTACCAGGGGTGGGGGGAGGGAGGACAGGGGGAGAGTTAGGGGGAGGGGGAGGGGCACAGAGAACTAGATAGAGGGTGGCGAAGGACAATCTGACTTTGGGCGAGGGGTATGCAACATAATTTAATGACAAAATAACCTAGACATGTTTTCTTTGAATATATGTACCCTGATTTATTAATGTCATCCCATTACCATTAATAAAAATTTATTTAAATAAATAAATAAATAAATAAAATAAAATATTACTGCTCATTGATGATGCACCAGGTTACCCAAGAGCTCTGATGGAGATATGTAATATTAATGTGTTTTTATGCCTGCTAACACTAGATCCATTCTGTAGCCCATGTATCAAGGACCAATTTTGACTCTCAAGTCTTATTAATTAAGAAATATATTTCCTAGGGTTATAGCTGCCATAGATAGTGATTTCTCTGATGGATCTCGACAAAGTAAATTGAAAACTTTCTAGAAACCATTAAGAACATTTGTGGTTCATGGAAAGAGGTCAAAATATCAAGATTAATTAAAAAATGTAGAAGAAGTTGATTCCAACACTCATGGATGACTTTGAGTGGTTCAAGACTTCAGTGGAGGATATAACTGAAGCTGTGGTAGCAGCAGCAAGGAGACGAGAAGTGGAGAAGAAAGATGTGACTGAATTGTTGTAACCTCATGATAAGACTTTAATAGATAAGAGGTTGTATTTTATGGATGAGCAAAGAAAGTGGTTTCTTGAGATAGAATCTATTCCTGGTGAAGACTGTGAAGATTACTGAAATGACAACATAGTATTTAGAATATTACCTGAACTTTGTTGACAAAGCAGCAGTAGGGTTTGAGAGGACTGACTTCAATTTTGAAAGTTCTACTGTGAATAAAATGCTATCAAATAGTATAACATGTTACAGAGAAATCATTTGTGAAAGAGTTAATTGACGGGGCAAATTTTATTGTCTTATGTTAAGAAATTTCTGCAGCCTCCCCCACCGTCAGCAACCACCACCCTGATCAGTCAGCAGCCATCAACATCAAGGTAAGACCTTCCACCAGCAAGAAGATTACATCTCCCTGAAGGCTCAGGTGGTGGTTAGCATTTTTTTAGGAATAAGGTAGTTTTTAAATTAAGGTATAAACATTGTTTTCATAATGCTATTTCATGCTTATAGATTATAGTCTACTATAAACATAATTTTCATATGCACCAAGGAACTAAAAAATTAATGTGTCTCACTTCATTGTGACACTTGCTTTATTGCAGTGATCTGGTGCCACACCCACAATATCTCTGAGCTATGTCTATATTTTCTCATTTTACTTGAACAAGCAGCTAACCAAGGTATACGTTTTTCATAGTGGGTAGCAGAAGGCTGAAAAGACTAGCAAACCATGCAATCACACCTAAAATATTTGCTTACATCACATTCATTCTCATCCATTGGTCAAAGAAAGGTCATAAGGCCAAGGTACAATAACCAAAGGATTGGGAAATATATTTCACCAATATTGGGAAGCAAAATTGACAGAGAAAAATGACAAAGCAAAACTGACAAAGTATCTAAATGTAAGATTCTAATATAAGGAGTAAAAACTTAAAAACAATGATTCAGTATGCTCCAGAGGAAAACTTCCTTGACCTAACAAAATGTAGCTAGAGAAACTCTACAGCCAACATCATGTATAATGGTAAAAAGTTGGGCATTTTCCTTTTGCTATTAGGAATATGACAAAGTTTCCTGCTGTTTCTACTTCTATGCAATGTTTAACATTTGGAAGAACTGACAAACTGGTTTTTCAAAGTGACTATATCATTTTACATTTCCACCAGCAAATATATGAAGTTTTCACTTTCTCTACTAACCTTTAACACTTATTACCTGTCATTTTTTATTTTAGTCATCTTATTTATTAAGTTGTATTTCAAGGTGGTTTTGATTTGAATTTTTCTAATGACTAATGATGTTGAGAGTACGTTCATGTGCTTATTGGCTATCTACATATCTTTTCTAAACAATTGTCTATTCAAATACTTTGCTGATATTTTTAATTGGATTTTTTTAAATGTTGACTTGTACGAGTCTTTTATGTATTTTGGATATATGTCATGTAAAATATATAATTTCAAAGATTTCCTCCCATTCTGTGGATAGTCTTTCTACTTTTATTGTGGTGTCCTCTAAAGCACAAAACTTTTTAATTTTGATGAAGTCCAATTTATCTATTTTTTTTCTTTTGTCATTTATGCTTTTGGTGTTACATCTAAGAAACTGTTGCCTAATTTAAGGTTACAAATATTTACTCTCATGCTTTCTTGTGAGGCTTTTATAGTTTTAGTTCTTATACTTAGAAATATGATTCATTTTGAGTCATTTTTGTTTATGGTATCAGGTAAGAATTCAAATGTATTCTTTTGGATGTGGATACCCAGTTCCCCATTAGTTGGACTTGGCACCTTGTAGAAAATCAATTGACCAGGAACGTATGGATTTATTTCTGCATTCTCAACTTCATCCCAGCAATCCGTATGTCTGTTCCTGTGGCAGTACGATACTGTCTTGTACTATAACTTAGTAGCAAGTTTTGAAATTGGGAAGTGTGAGACCTCTCCCTATTTTCTTCTGATAGTTTGGCTATTCTGGGTTCCTTGTAATTCCATATGAATTTTAGAATAAGCTTGTTAATTAATGTTAAAAAAATGCAACATGGAGTATTAAGTAACTTAAATAGGTACTTCACAAAAGAAGAAAATCAAAAGCCAGTAACCCAATGAAAAGGTGCTATACATTAGAAAAATAAAAGTTAAAGTCATGATAAGATACCATTACTCACCCATCAAATTGAGAAAGAATAAAAGTCTGAAAATACTTAATGTAGGTAATTATGTAAGTATCAGAAACTCCTCAACTGGTAGGAGTGGAAATTTTTATGGCAACACTTGAAAACTGTCATTATCTGGTAAAACTGAATATATGCAAACACATTAATCCAGCAATTCCTTATACACGTGTATCCTAAAGATATGCTTGCTAATGTATACAAAGATTTTCATTTTAAAATGTTCATAGTAACATTGTTCACAATTATAGATTTTTCAAAGAATCCACATGCTATTAGTAGAATAAATATATAAAATGTTTTATGTTTTTACAGTCAGGTACTACATTAAAATAGATTTGAATAAATTACAGCTATGTAAATAAAACTTACAAATATGTGTGAAGGGAAAAGTAAGTTATAAAATAGTAATTACAGTATTATTCTATTTACATACAGTTTAAGAACAGGTAATACTAATCTAATTTTTAAGGATGCATACACAGGTAAAAAAATATTTAAGAAAAAAAGAGTGCCAATAAAGTCCATTCATAGTTGCCTTAAGATACCCTAAGTTAGTTTAAGTTACATAGTGAAGACAGAGGGGTAAAGGCTATATGAGAAATTCTGTGGTTCCTACAGTATTCTACATACTTCATGACTTGGGAGAGTTATATGGTGTTTGCTTTAAAGATAAATGTTAAAATATATCTACAACTTAAATTATGCAATTTTCTGCATATCACATTTTATAATGAAAATATTTAAGCCAATAAACACATTGCTTTTTCATGATTAGATTACATCTGCCTGTGACTTGGCTGATCCTGCCACTTACCACAGATAAACGTTTGCAAAATTTAAAATTTTTGTAATGGGAATTTTATGCTGAAACTCAACATGGAAAACAGATCAAACCTAGCTTGCCGGTTTGAAGTGGGGGAGGAGAGACCTGGATCGTGATTCACTCAAATCTTTCTCTCGGACATCCTTCTCTCAATCTGGTAACACCTTTATGAAATCCTAGAACTCCAGGGCATGAATGTTTTGGAAACCACTGTTAGAGGCTGTTAGGGCAAAAAACAAAACAAAACAAAAACCCTTGGATTTCATCTGACTTAAACTCCTCATTGTACAGAGAAGGCTTTATGACATGCCCAAGATCATCCAGCTTGTTAATGGCAGAGCTGGCTTCAACCCCAGAATTGATTTTTAGCAGTGTATTTATTTTCACAGCTTAGTTTTTCAATGAATGTGGCATTGGGAATCACTCATCTGTAGTTTCTAATATGTCTTCCAGAATTTTTCTTATGGCAACTAGCTCTATTAGCAATGCATTAGCTAAGCACAAAGCAAAGCATGGCCAAAAATTCTCTGGGGATAAATATATGTGTGTATTAACAAATATATACCTATACCCTATATTGTATATATACTAATAAACATATATATTAATAATGCACATTCATGTATACATCTCCTAACAAAGTAAAGCTATTATATAAAGTTAAAACCAGTTGGGCTACTTTAACATCAGTGAGAAAAGCAAGCAAGGGGAAGCATTTATTACAGGGTAGTTGAAAATCCTCTGTCCCCACTAAATCAAGCCAGATGAAATGAGTTGAATAGAGAAGAAGGAGAGATTCAAAACATTATCTTGTGGAAGAATTTTCTTACATTCTGAGTGTTAACTGTGGAAGTATCATGATCACTTCTTTAAAATGAGTGTCTAAAATTCTTTTCTCTTATAGTTGGTAAAATAGGATCAATCTCTATGGCACTGTTATAGTACCTGGAAGGACTAAACACTGAAGAGGCTTCAGGCTGTCATGAGGGTGTTGCCCCAGGGTCAGCCTCACCCTATTCCCAGCTTTATGTGGTAGCCAAGGAGGTGTGCTGTCCATATCTGCCTTTAAGAAAGAGCTTGCGAGTTAGCTGTGATTAGCAATATGTCAGCCAAGGTCACAGTCTTTCAGGGTGGTCTCTAGCCAATGTCTCGGTCCAACAGAAGTACCAGGGCACCATTTCTGACCATATGAAATGGTCTCTATGATTAATTTTTGTGTCCTAGCACCTAAAGTCCTGGCTAGGACTCTGTTGAGCTACACTACTGTCTGAAGCACTTGCTACATAATTCTCCCTCCCTATTCTTCTCCTTTTATAACTCGCATACCTATATCATGATTTAACATGTTGTATTGCTTCTTTTTCATTTTATTTTGAATGAGCATTACCCTCAATAAATCTCTGGCACCTTGAATTCTATCTCGGTACCCTGGAGGACCCAACAGACACAGAAGCTCTGATCACTCCAGCTTGTGCTCTTTCCTTTCCTAAGGACACCAACCTATGCAGTAACAGAAATGAAGTTATTTTACTACATTATAATATATGCAGTTTAGGAAGAAACGAACTAGAAAAATTAACATACCAATCTAGGAAAACAGCATACCCACAAATGGGTCCTTGCCAGAAAATTTTTGAAGGGCAACTTTTCACTCCACCCCATTCATACCCTCCTTTTCCTTTATAAGATTTAGAGACAAAAGGAAGGAATAAGAAGGGCAGGAGATCTGAAGACGCTCCCCCAACCCTCCATCAGAGGCTGAATGCTCAGGGCCTCCTTACCCATGGCTACTATTAGTTCTACTTGCAGACATCTTGAACTCAGATTTAGTCCCATTATTGGCTTTTTCCCTGGTGCCACTGGAATTGATGAAAGAGAGCTCATGAAGAAGAAAAATGCAGCCATTATATCTTATTTTGCTTAGGGAAAATATTTACAGAATTGTCTATTCTTGTGGCACTTTGGAACTGGCCCCTGTCCTCCAATACACCACACATGTACACATGTGCACGCACACACACACGCACAACTCAAATTCTCTTCTCTACTCTCAATGTCTCCACACCCACACTTCTATGACTCATTCTTATTTCTCTTCTTATGTGAACTATAATCATTTTTATGTTGGTTATTTTGGTCTTGCATTTCTTACGAATGTTTGTACCCAGACAGAATCATGGCAGGCACAAACGATTCAAGAAGAAAGGAAGAGAGGGAGGCACTATGTGAATGTAGGGCCCATGTAAGTTTTAGATCTACTTAGACAAGTAAATATGAACAAGTAATTTGTTTCTAAACCTCAGTATGCTGATCGGTAAAAGGGGAACAAAATAATGTCTTTAGAATATTTGTCTAGTGTATATAATTCTAGATAAGATCTATAATTAGAATTGCTCTTAAATTAAGAAACAACTTTTGTTCACCCAAAATAAACTAACCTTTCTACATTTTATAAAGTAAATATTAAATACCAATTTGTGTTAAAAGCAATCCACTTAGTTTGAAAAGTTCATGCTGTGAGATTAATGTGCTACAGTGAAATTTCATTTAAGTCTCATCCTTATCCCTTAACCACTCTTTTCAGCTGCAAACTTTTATTTATATTCCAAATGTGTTCACGTATGTTCACCAAGACAGCATGAGTTTTCTCAGCTATTCATTCAGGTTGGCTTAAAATACATCCAGATATTTTGTAGATGAAGCAATTGTACTAACATTGTAAAGTAAAATCTTCCAGAAAGAAATTGTTGAGACTTGTATATGTGACCTATTTGTTGAATTCTCCTGGAAGGCTTTATTCCAGGAAGAATAATTTCTTCTCCCTATAGATTAAATCGAATATATATTGCCAACACACAGACACCCTGAGCTGCCATCCAGTAAGTTGACTCACTTGAATTTGTAGTTATGATAAAAGTCATTGGCAAAACAAACACAAGCTGTTAACCAGTCAGAACTAATCCCAGAGTCAAAATCCAGTCCACAAATGGGGCCGTAACACTGTGGCCATGAACATTCGGTCTGTAAATGCTTCCCGAAGGCTCTGAATGACAAGTCTGATGGAAAGAAAGGGGGAATATTGGGCCTACAACACTGTTCACCAACTGTGGTGACTGAAGAGAACAAGCAGTTCCGTCTGGGACGCAGAGTCTTTGGCAGCTATCAGGGCAGCTTTTGCCTTTGGTGGCAAAACAAAAATTTTTTTCATTGTTTTTCCAAAGGGGATGAGTATAATCATTTTTTAACATTGGCTCCTTTGTGTAACAGACAGTCTGTTAGCATACATTTTCAGATTCGCTTCAGAAAGGAAACAAAATAAAAGTGTGGATGCATGTTAATTACTCAAAAACATGGTGCACCAGATGGCCACCAAGGTCTGCTTCAGTCTAGTAGGTAAATAATGCTTTCCAATCCCTTTGTCTTCTCTGAAAATCAAAACTTTCCTTCCAATTTCTGCTAGTGCAGGAAATAATCAACAGGAAACCCGCATTTACTAGTGGACCCCAAGGGGTTACAGTAGACATTTTCCCCCACTTGTTAAATTCTGAAGAACTATTAGGTTCAGAAGAAGTAAAAAAAAAAATATATATATATATATATATATATATATATATATATATATATATATATATCTTATAATACATAAAGGCATAAAGGCGTGGAATTGGCTTTCAGTCAAAACACAAACACCAGAGAAACAAGTTAATTTTTCCAAAGAGTGTGTAAAGGTTTCAGGCTTTGTCAGCCTCTTTGATATAAGTGTGACAATTTTGACTTCAGGGTTTTCCTCACTAAGTTGTGTAACAAGCCCTCTTGTATTACTTCTGAGAGATTTTAAGATTCATTGTCAGTATATACGGTCACGGTCCATTCTAAGAAAAACAAAACTTGCACTTTTAAAATGTATTTCTGCTGAGTGGAGTATACATAGTAAATTCTGCATCAGATCTTATTTTCTACATATCACCCCAGTGTGTTGCATGGTTGAAAGCTTTAACTTTCATAATATGTTTGTAAATTTGAGGAGCAGAGCAGACTGGTCATTGGTTCTTCCTTCTCTGGTGGTTTTCTTCCTTTTTCCCTTAACAAGTAGGCAACTGACTATAATCGTTGCTACAAATGAGGGATATGACAGGTGGGAGAGATGACCTGCAAGAGAAATTAGTGTCTTGAGGTACAGACCAAATAACTGGGAAAAACTGGGAAGAAAGCATAGCTTCCTCACCCTAGGGAAGGAGCCCCTTGTCCTGGCACACAAGCAATTAGTGGAGACATCAAACAAGATGAGACATGCATGTGAGACCATGACCTCCCAGTGTGACTAGTGATGATGGATGACGGGACCAAGCCAGAGAATGGACATAGCCGCCACTTCTGCCCATTTAAGAACAAATGTCCCTCCTTCCCAAACTTTGCTATCATGTACACTTCTCACATTTATATATAACCCTAGAGAAAGGATGGGGGAGAGGGGAGATAGCTTCAAATTGATGGACATTGTTACTACCCTCCCAGGTGGAATAAGGTCTCAAAATAAAAATCAGGTTGAGTTTGAAAAGAATAAAAGATTTATGTTTCATAACTGAGTTCACTGATTGAGGATCAGGTTTATAATGTTTACAAAGATAATTTGAAATTTGGGAGAAAACAATTAGGGTTAGAGATATATTTCCTAAATAAATTTGGAAAAGGTGAAAAAGAACAAAGGAATATGAGGAACTTCTAATATTTCAGAATACTGTCCATGCTATATGAGTTTCCTGTGTGCCAAGTGCTTTGCCTGCACTAACTTATCCACTCTTCCTAACAGCATTATGAGGGTGACTGGACTATTTTCTCCAATTTACAGATTAGGAAAGGGATGTGTTCATAGCAGTAAATGACTTGCCTGGGATTCAAAATTGGGTTAGTAGGACGTTAGACAGGACACCCTGAATGTGCAGAGCTGATGCAAAGTAGGAGGAGCTAGTTAAAGCATCCTCTTCTTACCTTCTCAAGAGTCTTGGCTCAGAATCCAAGCAGACTATGGAGAATACGGAGATGCCCCTCAGAATGCTATCTGAAACAACAAATTCATCGCAACCCATTTACTTCTTTCATTTCCCAGTCTCTTCATGGCATGATCAAGGTTAATTCCTTTATTTCTCAATAAAACTAGCAAATTTTTTGATGCCTTGAAGTAAAATTCTATGTCATTAAAAAAATAGATTTAAAGCCATCTCTTCTTTTGAAAAATTTCCACTTATTTGAGATATATAGAATAAGAAAGATGCACCTCTTTTTTTATAAGGTAAGACAATCATCATTTAAAAAAATATATATGGGAAAATTGCCAGCTTTTATAAAAAAATAAAATTAGATAGATAGATAGCTGTCTATAGAATTGTAATTCAAAAAATCAAATATATTTTTGTTAAAAAATTAAAGGTTATACATTGGCTAGAACTATGAGGGAGCAGAATGAAACTTCCTTTGTACCTTTTTGTTTTTCTCTCTGACAGCAGAGATATTTCTTTATTTTACATAAATTGACTCAGTTTTAAGCAGCACCTCCTTATAGACAGAGAATCTCATAAGAAATATGAATTTAACATCCAGATGACCAACTGAATGGCCCAGTTTCTAGGACAAAAGCCAAGATTTGATTTAAAATAAAGACGTAGGTAGTTTCTCAAAAAAGCTTATTGCCTGAATATTGAAAGAGCCTGTTCAAGTCTCCTGCTAAGTTTATTGAAGGCATACTTTGTAGTTTTTCAATCATTACAACTGGTAACAACATGTCATATTATTTACCCTCTCTTTCTAAGGTAAACTCACCTTGCTCGAATGGGCAGTTTTTCTCCTGCCCTGCTGACTGACCCTTCAAGGCTCCTTTGCTGATTCATTTTCCTCTACTTGATCTTTAACAGTTGAATTCCTCAAAGTTCAAGCCTTGGCCCTCTTTTACCCAACAATCTTTCTCCAAATGATTTAATCTACTCCTATAGCTTTTGTTACTGTCAAAATGCAAGGACTATTAAAGGTACATCTCTAGCTTAGAGCTCTCTCCAAGCTCCAGGTCCCTATGTCTCTAGATGGCTAATATTTATTGACTATTCAGCAAGTGCTATACCAAGTGGCATACATGTATACACGTATATTTTTAATTTGGTTTTTCATAGGTCTTTATATTTAATTCTTTTATTTTTTCTAAGTATACATATAACAACATATACATTCTTTTAAAAATGTAAATGATACGAGATGAAGAGTCATCTCAGGCTGGCTACTGTTCCTTTTTCTATAGCAACCTCATCTCACACTGCCCCAAGTACCTACTCTCAGTCTGATGTGTGTGCTCATTTAATCTTCACAACGACTCAGTGCAGGTACTGTTATTGTTAACTCCATTTTACAGGTGAGGAAGCTGAGGCAGAAGATTTAAGAACTTGTCCAAGGTCAAGGTCTCATGGATGGCAGCAGAATAGGAATTATAGATTCAGGTTCCTCTCACTTCAGCGCTTCCACTCTTCTACTTTCCTTTTGTCACTTTACCCGCGTGTCGCTCAGAGGCACTCCAAATTCAACTGTTCAAATTTAAACTCACAGTTTTCCTCCTCGTACCCACTCACCAAGACTGGTCCTCATTTTGGGTCTTAATGTCAGTCAGCACAAGACACAACCAAATACCCATTTGTTCATGGAGAAACTTGGCATTATCCTAATAACACTTCCTCTTTCATTACTATTATTTAATAAGTCACCAAACTTTGCTGATATGACTTTTAAATCTTGTTTCTGAGATTCTCTTTCTTCCCACTGGCACCAGACACCTATTGGCTAACCTTGTTTCCAGACTTAGCATCTTCCAAATCAAGCAACACATGGTCGCCAAATGTATCTTTTAGATATGTTCCCATAAGAGCATGTTACTTCCCTCTATAAAATCTTGAACTTCCCAATGCTCTTAGAATAAAAAGAAATATCATTAGTATGGCAAACAAGCTCCTCTTCCATCCACGTTCTGCTCCCTTCCCTGCTCAGCCAGCCTCAGTCTCTGTATTCCAGTCACATCCGTCTTCTATCAGTTCCTCAAGTCCTCTTTCAGACACAACCTCACATATGCTGTTCCCTTTACTTGGAGCTCTTTTCCCTTCCTTCTTAAGCTACATTACTCTGTTCAATAGGCAAAACTTAGGTTGACCAGAAGAGCCTTTGCTGACCCTCTAATCTATTCCTGGTAACACTTCTATATGCTGTCATATATCTCTTTATTTTGCATTCATTCCATGTATCACTATATATTTAATTCATTAGTTTAATCTATGTTTCCTCTATTAGACCGTAAGCTCCAAGAGGGCAAAAACAGTGTCTTCCTCACTCACTCTATGCCTGGAACATAGCAAGCTCATAATAACCTAGGAAATGAAATTCAGTATGCCCCTTAGTATGTAACATACTTATTTGGCTCTCAGGTTTCCATTCCCGGAAAGTAGAGATGGCAGCGTGTGCTTAGACTCACATTACCTCTTTTGGGCAGCTTGATTTGTACCCAGCAAGCCTGGCTTCTGGTAAAAATATTTAGACACAGTTTTAAAAGTTCAAGGAGTTAAGAATGTTCTCCACTTCCAATCTCGGTCTTCTCCCTTCCCTCTCCTCTCCAACCTGAGAGTCGTTAGAGCAACTCTGAACATCACAAAGCAAGATTACTGGAAAATCTTTTGCAAACTGTGTATTTCCAAACAGTACTACTTTAATTGATTCAAGTTTGCAAAATTGGATTCTAATTTTGAGACAACTCCCCAAGCAATTCACCACAGAACAGAACATTAGAATTATGGTAGGTATAATGAAAATTCCAGTGAATTCTAATATTGTTTCTTCCCCCATTGCTCCCACCCACAATTGGGTTTTTGAACCAACAAAGAAACAGCTGCACGATCAGTGAGCTTCCATCTGGGAGCTCCCATCTGCAGAGTCGTCTGCACTTGTACCAGCTGGATCTGGAAAAGCAAAACACATTCTATTCTTGTGCATGTGCGTGTGCGTGTGTGTGTGTGACAAAAAGAGAAGAAACAGAAAGAGGGACAGATAGGGACAGACAAGAAGGGAGATGAGAAGCATTCATTCTTTGTTGTGGCTCCTTAGTCTCCTTAGTTGTTCATTGGTTGCTTTCTCATAGGTACCTTGACCAGGGGGCTATAGCAGAGTGAGTGACCCCTTGCTCAAGCCAGTGACCTTGGGCTCAAGCCAACGACCTCAGGGTTTTGAACCTGGGCCCTCTGCTTCCCAGTCTGACATTCTATCCACTGTGCCACTGCCTAGTCAGGCAGCACATTCTATTTTTTATTTTACTCTTTCCCATTATTTTACGTGTGCAGAAACAAGAGCTGAAAGATCCACTAGGGCTTTCCCTAAAATGAGTACTTCTAAAAAGTTCCAGGGCTAATTTTGATATTCCTTGGGTCTTCTGATGACTATAGTGAAGAATTCAGAAGCAGTTAAGGAGGGGGTGAGGGACAGAAGAATGGAAATCCTTATCATATTATCTAGGAATGAACTATAAGTGTTCAAAGTAATGGCACAGCTATGGCCATGCCTCATGCAAAATAAAAAGAAACAGAATCTGAAAAACTAAAAATGACGAAGACACCTACTTCAGAACAGTAATTGTCAAACTTCTCCACTCCCTATACTTCCGTCATTTCCCTCCGTCAAACTTTATATTTTTAAATATAAAGAATGAGAAACTATCTCCAATTATGTAACTGTGACAGCTTACTTTACCTTGCCAAATTTAAACTTACCCAACTTGTAGGGTTGGTGTAAGGATTTCATGGGGTGATGCACAGTGCATGTAACAACACTTATTATAGTGCCTGACAGAAAGTGCTGAACAGCACTTAACTGTCATTTTTATGAGTATTAGAAATTTAACATCCATTGTGATTTCTTCCTATCCTTCGTATATCCTTGCTTTACAAAGCTGTTAGCCATTAAAAAAAAAAAAAAAAAAAAAAAAGATCAGGAAATGTCAGGCAAAATGTGAAATAAAAACCCAGAAAATAAAAACCTAGAAAATCCATCTTTGAAGAATAACTATATATTTTATTTACATCAGATCCACATGTAATCTATCTAAAGGAATCTGCATTTCCCACATGTCACTTCTTCTTGGATAACTAATGGTTTGACACATCTTTTGACTCAAAAGACTTACAGCCTATAGTGCAAGAACTGTGTTTACCGGGGACAGCCTGCTACAAAAGCTACTCTGCAGATGAACTTTATTTAGCTACTTTTGGACATTAGCAAACTGACATGTATATCATATTTTATATCATGTATTTATCGCAAACATATCAAAGGCACTGGTTTCATAAATGATAGTATTCTAGTTAAAATTAATAGACAAAAGATGATAATATATCAAAGGATACCCACATTTATTTCTGCTTTTCTATTGACTCCAAATGATCCTTTTTTTCTTGGCTTAATTAAAAAAATAAACTGAATGGATATCACGTAAAGGTCAAATTTTGAACTTAAAAAATAGATAAATTTATTTCTAAGCATTTCATCATGTGTACTCCAGATCTCTAATTTGCCACCCAAGTAGGCACACTATCAATCAGTCAATCAATCAATAAACAAATTCATATTGAGGTCCTGGGAGATACCAGGTTCTCTCCTGTTGGTTGAGGCTTTTTAGTTAAATGAACGACAGTCCTGTTTTCAAGAAACTTACATGCTAGTAGATAAGACAGAGTAATAAGTTAAAATTGTCAAGTATTATTATAAAGATAGTGACATGGCACTTGTGGAGCCCAGAGGAGACAGGAAATCATGAAAGGCTTCCTAAAAGAACTGGCATAAGCTGAATTTTAAAGCATAAACAGGAGCTATTAGTCACAGAAGGAGAAGAGGGGCAACGAAGGGAAGGGCCTGCATGTTCCAAGCTGTAAAGGCCAAGAGTAGAACTTGTACAAGGAGCTACAAACAGATCACTACGGTATCAGCTGAGGTCATCTAGAGGCTGTGGAGATGAGACAGGTTGAAAAATGTCTAAAGATGGAATCTTGGAGGGCCTTGGGTGTTAGAAACTGAAGCTTTTTTTATGAAAGCTATTGAAATCCATTAAAGAATAAATCGGAAAGTGACATAACCAGAAATGCACCATAGCAGATGGCTCTGGCTAACTTACAGAGAATGAACCATAAGCAGAGATACATCAAATTTTGTCACTGATGGTAAATGTTCTGACATAGCAATGTAGGATGCTTAAACACAGAAATAGGACAACAGAATAGTTTCACATAGCAACCTGGTACACTTCAACATGGAAGTAGAAATAAAGAATTGTTTCACAAAGCAACATAATGTTGTACTAAATGTGATGCACTGAAGCTTTCTATTCTGTTCCACTGTTTAAAATTCTGGGCTTGGCCCACTAAATTTATTTCACAACCCTCTAATGGGATATGACCTATGGTTTGAAAATCCCTTGATAAAAAGAAACAGACTGGAATCAGGAAGATCAGATAGGAGGTTATTGTGGTAATTCAAGCAATAAGAGTTATGGGCCTCAGCTAAAGCAACATAATGAAAAGGATCTGGTAACTCTTACCTTATTACTAAGGCTCTATTAATTTCACTTGCTATAACCTAGTTAAGTAAACTTGGCAGCGTTGGTGCACTTCTGAGATAATCATCACCTGGGTGTCTTCCATGTTTCACACTGTGCAAAGAGCTCTACATGCATATTAACTCTAATCCTGACTGCAACACTGCAGGGCAGTTACTGTTATCTCCATTTTACAGACAGGAACACCAACAGCCTGGGGATATTAGCAGATTTGGCAAGGTCACACAGAGATTAGCAGAGAGGTGTACAGCCAATCTATTTAGCTCTACTAATTCTTATTAACTATTGTACAGTAGCCTATTGAATGAATACATCATAGTACCTCTTGATAATTATTTACCTTCTTTCCGGCTCTTTGCTATTATAAACAATGCTGTTATAAACATTTTGAAGCCAATGTGTGATAGTTTCATTAGTGTAAAATTCCCAGATCATAAAGTAGGGTTATGTTATAGATATATTTTATCCTTATTAAGGAGTATCAATTAATTACATTTTTTTAATTTATTTAATAGACTTAGTTATTTTTTCCTAGTGACTTATAAATAGCATTGTTAGGTTACTATATTTTAAATATTTATATGTGTTAAATATTTCCAACAATATAGTTTTATGTCATATGGTTAAAAATAAAAGATAAGAGTGACATCAGAGAAATGGCACCGTGAGGGGTATTACCAATATCTCCCCTTGAAATTTCAACAAATTCAACTACTAAAGACAGAGAAAAAAATCTCAGGAGCACCTGAAATATACACACAACAGACAAAGGTATGACTGGGCGAAAAGGTGGCTGAATATATAATCCACTCTGAAGGAAATAAGACTGAGAACAGAGTATTCCACTTTCCTCACTGATCTGAGGAAGGAGCACTTTCATCGGAAGCTGAGCAAAGCGAAGGGTCGGAGGCAGAGGGAGGAAGCTGGGTTAGGTTGGATGCTCAAGTAGAAGGAAGAACACATTAGCTCTTCCTAGGATCGCAGACACTGAGCGAGCGCAGGTGGCAGGCTCCGACAAAGGTTTCTGGTACAGGGTGCCTGCTGGAACCTGCACCAGCGGCAGCAGCTGTGTGCGCTCCCGGCTCCGCGATCCCAGGCGGTGTGCGAGTGGCTCTACCTGGCACCACTGGCGTAGGTGCGCGAGCTTGCAGGCTCAGGGCTTGGCCTGAGATTATTGGAGATAAACATCTGTGTGGGCTGTTGCCAGCATTTTTGTGCAGTCTTAGCTCTGCCACCAGCACAGGACGTGAGCAAACACTGGGATCCCTGGGCCTGAGACTGTCTGCGTGGGGCGCCTCTGCAGGCCTGCATTCCCAGCTCTGACTGAGATCACAGGCGCTGTCCACCTAGGCAGGTGGGTGCAAGACTTCCTGTGCACTGTGGATGGCGTGAGGCTTGAGCAAGCATGTAGCTTGCTCGGGGCTACCAAACAGTGCACAAAGGAGAAACCTGTGAAGATTAGACCTGCGGGGCACTGAGGCATACTAGACATGCCCGGGGGGGCCCTTAGAAGGGCGCTTGATCTGCAATCAGCTTCCAGCCAACAGCACGCTTAGATGTGCTAAACCAGTCCATGGACCCTTAGAAAGGTACTAGGTCAGCAATCGGCTCCCAGCCCTGACTACTCTCGCTGGCGGTTCTGGTTGGTACAGCCTTACTCAGAACTGTGCTTTGAGCAGTACTGGAGGAAGAACCTGGCTGCTCTTAGACCAGGGGTCAGGAACCTTTTTGGCTGAGAGAGCCATGAATGCCACATATTTTAAAATGTAATTCCGTGAGAGCCATACGACCCGTGTACATTACGCATTATCCAATAAAAATTTGGTGTTGTCCCAGAGGACAGCTGTGATTGGTTGGCTCCAGCCACCCCCAACCATGAACATGAGTGGTAGGAAATGAATGGATTGTAATACATGAGAATGTTTTATATTTTTAACATTTTCTTTTTATTAAAGATTTGTCTGCGAGACAGATGCAGACATCAAAAGAGCCACATCTGGCTCGCCAGCCATAGGTTCCCAACCCCTGTTTTAAAGCCTCTTGCTCTGCAGACAGTGGCTGGGGCAAACCTCACAGCTAAGCCCCAGGCTGCTAGCTTAGGTGGGAGAGACATGGGGAGAGGCACCTGAAATACTGAGTCTCCCATCGTCACAGCCTTCAAGCGATACAACAGCAAACCTCTGCCCAAGAGCCCCACAGGGCAAAAATCGTAGTACAGTACCACTTGCCAAAAAAAAAGGAAGAAGGTACCTCTCAAAACTAGGAAAAAAATTACATTTTTATAACTTTTTTTCTTTTCTTTTTCTTTCCATTTTGGTCATTTTACCTTCTTTTCTTTTTATTTTTCCTTTTCCTTTTGAACTTTATTATCCATAGTTGTTACATTTTTTATTCTTGTTTTTTATGAGGGTTTCATTTTAAAAACCTTTCCTTATTTTTTTCTTTTTCTCTCATTTTATCATCACTTAACAAATTATTATATTTTGGATTCATATTTTTCTTTGTGGCATCTTGTGTGTTTTTTACTTCATTTTTCATCTCTTTTGTCATCTTTCCTCAGTTTCTGCTCCTTGTTCTCTATATTCTTGTTCCATTTATCATTATAGAATTTTCATTTTTTCACCTTATTGTTTCAATTTCTATTTTATTTTATTATTATTTCTTATTAGTGTTATTAACAATACCACTCTCAAATGCCATTAAGGAAAAAGAAATCAAATATCATGAATACAAAAGACAGAGATGTACCTCAGATAGATGATGAAAAATACCTAGAAAAATATTTGAATGGATTGGAAACCTTGGAGTTAAGTGACAGAGAATTAAAAATTGAACTTCTAAAAATACTCAGGGAAATACAAGAAAGCACAGAAAGGCAATTTAAAGAGCTCAAAAAATAATTCAATGAACAGAAAGAATATTTAACCAAGGAAATTAAAATTATAAAAAGGAAGCAAACAGAGATGAAAAACTCAATACATGAACTGAAAAATAAAGTATCAAAGTTACCTAAAAGAACAGGCCAGATAACGGGGAGAATTAGTGACATAGAAGACAAGCAACTAGAGATACTACAAAGAGAAGGGGAGAGAGACTCATAAATTTAAAAAAAATGAGAAAGCCCTACAAGAATTGTCTGACTCCACCAGAAAAAGCAACATAAGAATAATGGGTATATCAGAAGGAGAAGAGAGAGAAAATGGAATGGAGAACATATGCAAACAAATAATCAATGAGAACTTCCCAAATCTGTGGAAAGAATTAGAGCCTTGAATCCAAGAAGCAAACAGAACACTGAGTTACCTTAACCCAGGGGTCCCCAAACTTTTTACACAGGGGCCAGTTCACTGTCCCTCAGATCATTGGAGGGCCAGACTATAAAAAAAACCCACAAAACTATGAACAAATCCCTATGCACACTGCACATATCTTATTTTAAAGTAAAATAACAAAACAGAAGTAGTACTGCAGGTGAGCAATGCCACGCTTTGTGGCACCATCACATACAGTAATCCAGGAGCACAGGATGTGGATGCATTCTGTACTCCTCTCACTGACCACTAATGAAAGAGGTGCCCCTTCTGGAAGTGCAGTGGGGGCCAGATAAATGGCCTCAGGGGACCGCATGCGGCCCATGGGCCATAGTTTGGGGATCTCTGCCTTAACCCAAACAGACCTACTCCAAGGCACATCATAATGAAATTATCACAAACCAATGACAAAGAAAAAATCCTCAAGGCAGCCAGGGAAAAAAAGAATAAAACATATAAAGGAAGGCCCATTAGGCTAGCATCAGATTTCTCAGCAGAAACTCTACAAGCCAGAAGAGAGTAGACCCCAATATTTAAAGTACTGAAAGAGAGGAGCTTCCAGCCAAGAATACTATATCTATCAAAGCCATTCTTCAAATACAAAGGGAAAATAAAAAATTCACATGTATAGAAAAGATGAGGGAATTTATCAACAAAAAACCCTCACTTTAGGAAATACTAAAGGGGTTATCTGACCAGATACAAAGAACAAAACAAAACAAAATCACAAGTAAAAGCTCCAACAAAATCACAATAAAAACAAGATTAATCTGTGACAACAAAAATAAAGAAGAGGAGAGGACAAAGATTAACAGTAGCAAAGGAGGATGGAGTACAGAAGCATTCAGGAGCTAACATACTACATGAATAAGATATATATCCTTTTTATTACCTATTGGTAACAACCCTTGAAAAAACCACTATAGAAACACATAGCTTAAAAAAAGAAGAAAGAGAGGAAAGAAGTATGGAATATAACCAAACAGAAACAAATGACAGAAAAACAAAAAAGAAGAACCAAACAAGATACAGAGCTACCAGAAAGCAATATATAAAATGGCAGTAGGAAACCCTCAAATGTCAATAATTACACTAAATGTAAATGGATTGAACTCACCAATAAAAAGACACAGAGTAGCAGAGTGGATCAAAAAAGAAAATCCAACTGTACGCTGACATCAAGAAATACATCTAAGCTACAAGGATAAAAACAAATTCAAAGTGAAAGGTTGGAAAATAATTCTCCAAGAAAATAATATCCAAAGAAAGGCAGGTGTAGCCATATCTAACAATGCTGATTACAAGACAGCAAAGGTAATCAGAGACAAAGATGGTCATTTCATAATGATAAAGGGGACATTGAATCAAGAAGACATAACACTTCTTAATATATATGCACCAAACCAAGGAGCACCAAGTATATAAGACATCTACTAACAGATCTAAAAATAAACACCAACATAAATATAATCATACTTGGAGACCTCAATATACCACTGATGGCTCTAGATAGTTCATCCAAACAGAAAATCAATAAAGATATATTGGCCTTAAACAAAACACTAAACAATTGGATATAATAGACATCTAGAGGACATTTCATCCCAAAACTCCAGAGTATACATTTTTCTCCAGTGTACATGGAACATTCTCAAGAATTGACAATATGTTGGACCACAAAACTAACATCAACAAATTCAGAAAGATTGAAATTATAACAAGCATATTCTCTGACCACAAAGCTTTGAAACTAGAATTCAACTGCACAAAAGAAGTAAATAGATCCACAAAAAATGTGGAAATTAAACAACATACTTCTGCAAGGATGGCACAAAAAAAGAAAACTACAAACCAATATCTCTAATGAATACAGATGCTAAAATACTAAACAAAATAGTAGCAAATCGAATACAACATATTAAAAAAATAATACATCATGATCAAGTGGGATTCATCCCAGAATCTCAAGGATGGTTCAACATATGTAAAACGGTTAACGTAATACACTATATCAACACAACAAAGAACAAAAACCACATGATCTTATCAATAGACACAGAAAAGGCTTTCAATAAAATACAACACAATTTTATGTTTAAGACTCTCAACAAAATGGGTATAGAAGGAAAATATCTCAACATGATAAAGGCCATATATGATAAACCATCAGCTAACATCATATTAAATGGCACTAAACTGAAGGCTTTCCCCCTTAAATCAGGAACAAGACAGGGTTGTCCACTCTCTCCACTCTTATTTAATGTGGTACTAGAGGTTCTAGCCAGAGCAATCAGACAAGACAAAGAAATAAAAGGCATCCATATCGGAAAAGAAGAAATAAAGGTATCACTTTTTGCAGATGATATGATCCTATACATCAAAAACCCCAAAGAATCCACAAAAAGACTACTAGAAACAATAAGCCAATACAGTAAGGTTGCAGGATACAAAATTAACATACAGAAGTCAATAGCCTTTCTATATGCCAACAATGAAACAACTGAGAACGAACTCAAAAGAATAATCCCCTTCACAATTGCAACAAAAAAAAAAATAAAATACTTAGGAATAAACATAACAAAGAATGTAAAGGACTTATATAATAAAAACTATAAACCATTGTTAGGAGAAATCAAAAAAGATATAATGAGATGGAAGAATATTCCTTGTTCTTGGTTAGGAAGAATAAATATAATCAAGATGGCCATATTACCCAAAGCAATATACAAATTTAATGCAATTCCCATCAAAATTCCAATGACATTTTTTAAAGAAATGGAACAAAAAATCATCAGATTTATACAGAACTATAAAAAACCCCAAATAGCCAAAGCAATCCTAAAGAAAAAGAATGAAGCTGGGGGCATTACAATACCTGACTTCAAACTATATTATAGGGCCACAACAATCAAAACAGCATGGTATTGGCAGAAAAGTAGACACTCAGACCAATGGAACAGAATAGAAAATCCAGAAATAAAACCACATATATATAGTCAAATAATTTTTTATAAAGGGGCCAAGAACATACAATGGAGAAAAGAAAGCCTCTTCAATAAATGGTGCTGGGAAAACTGGAAAGCCACATGCAAAAGAATGAAACTGGACTACAGTTTGTCCCCCTATACTAAAATTAACTCAAAATGGATCAAAGATCTAAATATAAGACCTGAAACAATAAAGTACATAGAAGAAGACATAGGTACTAAACTCATGGACCTGGGTTTTAAAGAGCATTTTATGAATTTGACTCCAATGGCAAGAGAAGTGAAGGCAAAAATTAATGAATGGGACTACATCAGACTAAGAAGTTTTTGCTCAGCAAGAGAAACTGATAACAAAATAAACAGAAAGCCAACTAAATGGGAAATGATATTTTCAAATAAACAACATACTTCTAAAAAATGAGTGGGTCAAAGAAGAAATAAAAGCAGAGATCAAAAGATACATACAGACAAAGAAAAATGACAATACGACATATCAGAATCTCTGGGATGCAGCAAAAGCAGTAATAAGAGGGAAGTTCATATCTCTACAGGCTTATATGAACAAACAAGAGAGATCCCAAGTATATGACTTAACATCACATCTTAAGGAACTAAAAAATGAAGAACAAAGGCAATCCAAAACAAGCAGAAGAAAGAAAATAATAAAAATCAGAGCAGAAATAAATGAAATAGAGAACAGAAAAACTAGAAAAAATTGATAAAACAAGGAGCTAGTTCTTTGATTAGATCAACAATATTGACAAAACCTTGGCCAGACTCACAAAGGAAAAAAGAGAAAGAACTTATATAAACAAAATCCAAAATAAAAGAGAAATCACCACAGATATCATAGATATACAAAGAATTATTGTAGAATACTATGAAAAACTATATGCCACCAAATTTAACAATATAGAAGAAATAGATAAATCCCTAGAACAATACAACCTTCCTAGACTGAGTCACGAAGAAGTAGATAGCCTAAACAGACCCATAAGCAGGGAGGAAATAGAAACAACTTTTAAAAACCTCCAAAAAATGAAAGTCCAAGGCCAGACGGTTATACTAGTGAATTCTATCAAACATTCAAAGAAGATTTGGTTCCTATTCTACTTAAAGTCTTCCAAAAAAATTGAAGAAGAAGCAATACTTCCGAATACATTTTATGAGGCCAACGTAACCCTCATACCAAAACCTGGCAAGGACAACACAAAAAAAGAAAACTACAGACTAATATTTCTAATGAATACAGATGCTAAATTCCTAAACAAAATACTATCAAATCGAATACAACAACACATTAAAAAAATAATTCATCATGATCAAGTGGGATTCATCCCAGAATCACAAGGATGGTTCAACATACATATAACAGTTAACGTAATACACCATATCAACAAAACAAAGAACGAAAACCATGTGATTCTATCAATAGATGCAGAAAAGGCATTTGATAAAATACATCATCATTTTATGTTTAAAACACTCAACAAATGTGTATAGAAGAAAATATCTCAACATAATAAAGGCTATTTATGACAAACCATCTGCTAACATAATATTAAATGGCAAAAAACTAAAAACTTTTTTTCTAAAATCAGGAACAAGACAAGATTGTCCACTCTCTCCACTCTTATTCAGCATATTGCTGGAAGTTCTAGCCAGAGCAATCAGACAATAGAAAGAAATAAAAGGCATTGATATTGGGAAAGAAGAAATAAAGGTTTCACTTTTTGCTGATGATATAATTCTGTACATCGAAAACCCCAAAAACTCCACAAAAAGACTATTAGAAATAACCAATACAGTAAGGCCTCAGGATACAAAATTAATATACAGAAGTCTATTGCCTTTCTATATGCCAACAATGAAAATTCAGAAAATGAACTAAAAAAAATAATCCCTTTCACAGTTGCAACAACAACAAAAAATACTTAGGAATAAACATAACAAAGAATGTGAAGAATCTATATAATAAAAACTGCAAAGCATTGTTAAGGGAAATTGAAAAAGACACAATGAAATGGCAAAATTTTCTTGTTCTTGGATAGGAGGAATAAATATAATTAAAATGACCATATTACCCAAAGCAATATACAAATTTAATGCAATTCCCATCAAAATTCCAATGTCATTTTTTAAAGAAATGAAACAAAAAATCATCAGGTTTATATGGAACTATAAAAAACACCAAATAGCCAATGTAATCCTAAGGAAAAAGAACGAAGCTGGGGGCATTACAATACCTGACTTCAAATTATATTATAGAGCCACAATAATCAAAACAGCAAGGTATTGGCAAAAAAATAGACACTCAGACCAATGGAACAGAATAGAGAGCCCAGAAATAAAAACACATATACATGGTCAAATCATCTTTGATAAAGGAGCCAAAAACACATAGTGGGGAAAAGAAAGCCTCTTCAATAAATGGTGCCAAGAAAACTGAAGAGCCACATGCAAAAGAATGAAACTCAACTACAGTTTGTACCCTTGTACCAAAGTTAATTTAAAATGGATCAAAGACCTAAATATAATATCTGAAACAATAAATTACATAGAAGAAAATATAGTTACTAAACCCATGGACCTTGGCCATAAAGAACATTTTATGAAATTGACTCCAAAGACAAAGGAAGTGAAGGCAAAGATAAATGAATGGGACTACATCAGACCAAGAAGCTTTTGCACAGTAAAAGAAACTGACAACAAAACAAACAGACAGCCAATTAAATGGGAGATGATATTTTCAAACAACAGCTCAGATAAGGGCTTAATATCCAAAATATACTAAGAACTCACAAAATTCAACAATAAACAAGCAAACAATCCAATAAAAAGATGGGAAGAGGACATGAACAGATACTTTTCCCAGGAAGAAATACAAATGGCCAATAGATATATGAAAAGATGCTCATCTTCATTAGCTATTAGAAAAATGCAAACCAAAACTACAAGAGATGCCACCTCACACCTGTTAGATTGGCTGTTATCAACAACACAGGTAATAACAAGTGTTGGAGAGGTTGTGGAGAATAAGAAACCCTCATCCACTGTTGGTGGGAATGTAAAGTAGTACAATCATTATGGAAGAAAGTATGGTGTTCCTCAAAACATTAAGAATAGAACTACCATATGACCCAGCAATCCTTCTACTGGGTATATACCCCCAAAACTCAAAACATTGGTATGTAAAGACACATGCAGCCCCATGTTCTTCTCAGCATTGTTCAGAGTGGCCAAGACATGGAAACAACCAAAAAGCCCTTCAATAGATGATTGGATAAAGAAGATGTGGTACATATACACTATGGAATACTACTCAGCCATAAGAAATGATGACATAGAATCATATATGACAACATGGATGGACCTTGATAACATTATACTGAGTGAAGTAAGTAAATAAAAAAACTAAGAACTGCATGATCCCATATATAAGTGAGACACAAAATTGAGACTCATGGACAGAGATAAGAGTGCAGTGGTTACCAGGGGGAGGGGAAGGGAGGAGAGAGAGGGGATGGGGGGAGGGGAAGGGCATAAAGAAAACCAAATAAAAGGGGACAGAGGGAAATCTGACTTTGGGTGATGGGTATACAACATAATCAAATGTCAAAATGATCTGGAGATGTTTTGTCTGAATCTATGTACTTTAACTGATCAATGTCATCCCATTAAAATTAATTGTCTAAATAAAATTAAAATAAAATAAAAAAAGAAAAGATAAATTCCATATGAGATTTGTTACAATATAATTGAACAGTTTTTTGTATATAATATATCAAGTTTAGCATAAAAAATGATGGACATCTCCCACAGGTCATTTATTTATCCAGGAACATTATACTGTGAATGTATAAGTGGTTTTTAGAAAATTGAATTCATTGGAGTAACACTGGTCAACCCTTTGTGAGTTTTTTTTATACTTGCTGACCCCAAGGAGTGAGTTGTTTTTTTTTTCAAAAAATGAAATTAGTTACAGTTACAGTTTTATTAACTTAAAATCATGTTTGTTTGACAACCAACTTATGGAAACAAGAAGAACATACATTTGCCTTTATTTAATGTTGCTTTATACATTTTTAAAATAAAAAATTTTACTCGATGGTCAAGAGGCACAAGGACATACATGAATGTTTGTACTACTCAAGGGTTAATAAAATTATAAAAGTTCAGGTGCACAAATCTACAGTACATCATCTGAACATAGGTATACTGTGCTCACCACTCAAAATCTAGTCTCCTTCCATCACCATATATTTGTCTCCCTTCTCCATTCTCTCCCCACTTCTCTTTCCCTCTGATAACCACATACAGCTGTCTATGTCTGAGTTTGTTTTGTTCATTTGTTGCTTTCTGTTTTGTATCCCACATATGAGCGAAATTATATGGCTGCAAAAGCAAAAATGAATGAATGGGACTACATCAAACTAAAAAGTTCTGCACAGCAAAAGAAACCATCAACAAAACAGGCAACCAACTGAATGGGAGAAGTTATTTGAAAACAAACCTCCAATAAGGGGCTGATATCCAAAATGATATAAAGAACTCACACAACTCAAAAACAATAAAACAAACAATCCAATTTAAAAATGAGCAGAGGACCTGAACAGATATACAGATGACCAACAGGTATATGAAAAGACATACAAGTTCACTAGCTATGAGAAAAATGCAAATCAAAACCACAAAAAGATATTACCTCACTCATGTTAGAATGGCTATTACTAATACAAAAAGAAATAACAGGTGTTAGAGAAAAGGGAACCCTCATACACTGTTGGTAGGAATGTAAATTGGTGCAGCCTCTATGAAAAACTGTATAGGTGTTCCTCAAAAATTAAGCATAGAACTACTACTATATGACCCAGCAATCTCTCTTCTGGGTATCTACCCCAAAATTTGAAAACACTTATTAGTAAAGATATATGTACACCTATGTTCACTGAAGCTTTCCAAAAGCAAGACCTGGTCCTTTGACAGATGTGTGTATAAAGAGATGTAGTTCATATATGTAATGGAATACTACTTAACCATTAAAAATAATGAAATATTGTCATTTGAGAACAGATGAATGGATCTTGAGAGTACTAAGTTAAGTGAACTAAGTCATCAGTTCCATTTTATTAAGCATTATGAATTTCATTAGTTGTATTTTTTCCTAGGCCTTTTCTGCATCCTTGGAAATCATGATTTTGAAGTGTAGCACTTTTGGTAAGATGGGTTTTTAATGTATTTTTCTAATATTAAACCATCCTTGCATTACTAGAATAAACCCCACTTTACATGTAAACCAATTTAGGTTTTCTTAACCTATAGGAGAGATGGATGGGTCATAATAACTTTTTTAGCATCACTTATCAAGAACTCTAATTTGTAGCTTTAATGAAGGTTAAAAGATATAGCATCTTACTTTTGGAGAATTTCCTGTGTTTCCTTCCCCCACTTTTATATAAACCTTCTCCTTATGCTCCTATTGTCATGTTTTTCTTAATTAATGTTTAATTTTTGTCAATTTCTCATAGGTTTGTGTTTAGTTTTGAAAGTTAATAGAGCTTCTCTGGCTCTTTCAGACCTTACCATATCCCTTGCACTTGTCTTCAAATTGGTGTGTGTAAAAACATGTTCCAGTTCCAGCTCCTATTCTCATATTGGCCAATAGTATTTTCTAATAAGGTACCTGTTGAATATTTTTAAATACTTTGCTTCTTTATGCTTGTCTACTCTTAGACTACACAATGTTATGATTTGTCTTTAGCTACTCTAATCTGTGATTTTAGTAATATCTTATACACTAATTTTATTGTAGTGTCCTCTTTTTTCCCAAAGTGACACTCTAGTTGCTTTTCTTCCTTTGTAGAAAGATTCCTGAAGAGTAAAAATTATATCATTTTTATTGTTTCCCTCAAATCCTTACCTAACTTTAACTGTTTAAAATTACCTTTAAAAGGCTTATCCATAATAACAATTAATACTTGCAGTTGTTAGATATTATACTTTCCTTACCAAGAAGTTCTTGCTAAATCTTTATTACATTCTTTTTCCTCCTTAAAAGAAAACAAAAGAAACCTAATCTTTCAGGCAATCTTTATAGAAATAAGTTCCAAGGGTACAGCTCCAGTTTCTAAATATGTTATTTGATTGTTATTCTCAACTATTTGGTCCTATATCTTGCACTATAAGGAGGGTTACATGAAATTCATGGGTAGTAGATTATGGAGGTGGGAGAAATCAAAGGGGGGGGGGTGAATCTCCAAAATTGGATAAAAAGTAAAACAGATAGACACATACTTCTTTTACATTGGTGGGTACAGGATAGTTAACAATGAACATTTATAACACATACTGATGGTACGCTGGGAACAAGAGTACAATGAAGAGGTTCTCTCGTCTTTGTTCAGTGGAAGATTGTGCCCTCACGGATCTGGAAAATGGGGATTATATGACATTCCAAAGGTGTGTAATCTTTGATGCAAGACAATAGACAGCCTCAGTTAAGGTAAGGATTGACCTTTGTCAAGGAAGAAACTAGCCTAGAGCCTGATCAGAACCTCCTATGAGGTGACTACAGGTCTCCGAGTTTGTAAGGCAGAGACCATGCAGGCTTACTCTGATCTTACCAGGTTTAGTATAGGGCCTGTTTACATCCACAAAATATAGGTTTTATCCTGAATTTTTCTATTTGTAATGACCACGGACCCTGTAAGGTCAGTGGCCATGCAGGTTCCCATTGGATTCGGGCAGATAGTAAAAGAACTGTAGAGATAGAAAATGGTGGACCATTTTGCTTAATCAAGTCTCATAATGGCAGATGAGCAAATAGACAAGGAAGACTGCTTTCCTCTCACTCGGGGCTCCCCAAAGCCCCAACCCCCTTTGTACTCACAACCCAGACTCCCAGGCCCTCACCAGCCTCAGCACTCCCCAGCCAAACAGGCAGGGCAAAATCTCAGGGCTTCCAAGCCCCTCAGTACTCGCTCTCTTTCTCTCTCACTCTCTCTACACTCTGCAGCCAAAACAAGCTGGAGGAGGAAAGCCCTTATCCAGCAAACAATAGCCTCTCCCAAGCAGGAAGGCAATCTGCAATTTTCAACCTGCCGCTCTGAGGGCAAGCACATGCAGCCTTTCACAGGCCATACACACATGGAGCTGTCCCAGTATAAGCGAGCAAACCTAAAAACTACTTGTTACAAACTTGTTTGCCCAACAGACTCTCAGAAGCTCAATCTCTTATGTTGCTAGAACGAGATGACCAACTTATTCTGTTGTAAAGTACCCAATTCACAATTCTGCGGGTTTTCATAGAGGCACGTAGTCCAAATAAGTTTTGAAAAGTTTTATTAGAGGAGGAGATTTATTAAATATGTCAGCCGCATATGGCTGACACAGGGCAACAGACCCAAATTATGTGCGAGCCCCAAAAATAGGTCAGGGGCTGCTTATATACCCTTGATTACACACGGGCAGGGGAGAGCATGACATCATGGCATGGGTTGACAATATTTGTTTAGGGGATACACAGAAACATTAAGACTTTCAAGGTAACACAATCAAAGATGTTTACAAATCTTTCAGGGTTCATCTTCCCTCACTAGCCTAGAGGTATTTTACCCTCAAGATTCCAGGGAGGGGGAGGAACTATAATCAATGCAAGGTGGTATGTAAATTCTGCTTCCTATTGAAAGAGAAAAAGTTTCTCCGTTAACCTTTATTTTAGATTTAAAACCGAATGACCTAAAGGAGGGACGGGACAGGAAAGCCTGATAGAAAAGTCTGACCTTTCCTACCAGAATATCAATATCAATTTTCAGCTTTTTGGTATCTTACAACAATTCTTTTTTAATATATAGATAGTATATACGTAAAGAAAATGAAATTCCTATCAAATGAGCATTTTAATTTTCTTTTTTCAATTTATTGATATGCCTTACAGTGTTTAATTACATTCTTGAGTACTTCTGCATTTCTGCTGTCAATGTAAGAAACTTCCAAACCTGTAAGAATTTTTATGACTTTAATTTGAGCCAAACTATCAACAATTGCCGCGAAGCAAAGTGTCAATGAATTGAGAAAGTGATTCAGAAAATGGCAATTTCACCACTTATTTTACACATCAGAATCAAAGGGGAAGACGGAAGGGGGTGACATGATTAACTGGTGATAGATTAGGGAGGCGAGGAAAGGCAGAACGGGGATGGGGATGGTCTCTGGGATTGGATAAAAAGTAAAAATGTATATACTGAAACTTCTTTTATCTAGACAGGAATAAGATAGTTAATAGTTAATTAACATGATAATAACACGAGGGTCTTCTTGGTTCCTGCTGTGGTGGGATGCCTGTCCTGAGGGGAGCAGGAAAAGAAGATTCCCTACATGTTAGGTACATTATTGTAGATGCAAAAGACAATAGACAGTCTTGATTAGGGTAAACATTGACCTTTGTTAGAGAAAAATAACTCCCTAGGACATGACTACCCACCAGGAACTGTCTTTAGTTAGGTAGTTTTAATTTCAGACCATTCTGTGTGTTTACTTTAGGTCCCTGAGTCTATAAGGCCACTGTGCCGGCTTTCCCTGAACTTGTCAAGTTTGGCTTATGGCTCTCTTTTCATCCATACCATATTTATTTTTACGCTCTTCAATGTGGAATTGTTCTGTGCATATTTCGAATTTTGGTATAAAGTTTCAAATTGCTCATTAAAGAGGTTATAAGAAAGATGTATATTCTTCACCTAGCCCTGCTACTCTTTTGTTGAGGAGCCCAACAAGTATACAGTGTTCCCTGTGGTAGAATGGAAGTGAATTGAAGGTCAACTCATAAACACGTCTAATATTTTTCTCAAAAATCAATTTGAGGGTCTCTCCAGTTTTTGAACACAAAACCAGTTACTTTCAAAATTCTAAATCACAAGCCAAAGCTAAAATGATTTGAACCTGAAAAAATGTTATGCCAATATCAGCAAGCATGTAGTAGGCCAGATAATAATATCATCTCCCTTCTACTTTAACCTTCCAGCCTTCTCTGTTCAGTGTAGGTTCTCTCCACTGTTATCATGCTTTCAATCCTGCTTCTTGTTTGTTAGCAAATACTGTATTTCCCCATGTATAAGACGTTCCTATGTGTATGGCCATAGGCCGGCATCATCATGGCCATTTACATGCAGGTTCCCAT
This sequence comes from Saccopteryx leptura, assembly GCF_036850995.1. Lineage (NCBI taxonomy): Eukaryota > Metazoa > Chordata > Mammalia > Chiroptera > Emballonuridae > Saccopteryx > Saccopteryx leptura. The sequence continues at coordinate 142,117,904 of NC_089503.1, read as the reverse complement.
TGAATTTAGGCAGACAGCAGAGAAATGGTGGAGCCAGAAAATGGTGGGCCTTTTCATTTATTAAAGTCTCTCACCAGCCAACGATCAAACACACAGGGCATTCAGGGCTCACAAAGCCCTGATGCATTCTCTGGTTCCACAACTCAGAGAATATCCTCTGGTTCCTCCTAGAATCCATTGCCCCCAAAAGCCTCAGTAGGGCTCCCAAAGCCCCTCAGCTCTGGTTCCCCATCTTCCCACCTTCTTTCTCTCTGCAAAAATTGGATTCTTCTCCAGCACTTTGCATTCTCTTTGCTCTCTGCAAAACATGGCTTCTTTCTGCCTCTTTACCTCCTTCTCTACAAAACAGGCTGTGCAATCAAAATCCCTACCCCAGCAAACATCAGCAAAACAATGGCCCCTCCCAAGCAGGAATGCAATCGACTACCCTGTTCTGAAGACAAGTACACATGTGGCTGCCCAGTGCCATTTTTTAACAATAAAAGTGAGCAAACTCAACAAATACAAATTTTATAAACTCATTTGCCCAACACCATGTATAAGATGCACCTTAATTTTGGGGCCGGAAATAGGAAAAAAAAAAAGGTATTACATAAAGTTATTGAACTCAAGTTTTATTCATCATAAAATTCAGGCAACTCCTCATCACTGTCAAAACTCCCATCCATTAGCTTGTCCTCTTCTGTGTCTGATGACAAATCACTGTCTTCAACAATGAGCACAAACACAAACGCAAAAAAGCAGAAAATGAAAGTAAAAAAAAAATCTGCAACCACTTTATGAGACATACCCAGTTTTTAGACTCCAAATTTTTTTTTAAAAAAGTGCATCTTATACATGGGGAAATACGGTAGGTCACACTTCCTTGAAGAGGAAATGATATTTGAATAACAATATATTCAAAACACAAAACCAGAAAGGAGTAAAGAATTACAAAAGAACAGCAACAAGTAAAGACCAATTTAAAAAAGGAAATTTTCAAGTAAAAAAAGTTAAATGACAATGAAGTTTTAAGGTAATGATAATGAAACAAATTAAAAGATAAAAAGAAAATTAAGATTGGAGAAGCAGGTAAACTAAAGTAAAAATGTTAAAGTATTAATCTATACCATAACAAAGATATACAGTATAATAAAATATTACTAGTTTCTGGGCAGCGAAACAGAGGACAGCCTTAATACATAAGCAAACAGAACAAAGGAAGTGAAAGAGAAGAAAAAATGTGGATGCCTCATTAAAGAAAAGCTTCCTGCAGCAAATATCTCACAGCAGCACAGGGAGACAGAGCCTTAGAAGCTCTTTTTAATTCTTTCCATTCTACTGATATTATCTTTAAAACAGCCATCAAAGAAAATTATGTTCTCATTAGAGAAAGAGGAAACCTCCTTCACTGGCTTCTGCAAAAGGTAAAAAAGTGGTAAAAGTCAACTCATACTATGATAATCATACACATCCTCCTCTATTTTTTTTCAAATATAATGACTTTAAATTTCAATCCACACCCTTAGGTAAATAAGATATTATAACTTTATAGTCTATAACTCAATTGAATTTCTATTTTGAACTCCCATTACGTCAGATGACAGAAGGTAATTTCCATCAGTATACTGTAGTATACTGTGCTCTCTCCTCCTCTCTCTTTAGGGTTAAGTTCTAGGGGCAAAACAAGTTGGAAGGCATGATGTAGGAAGAGACAGTCTTCTGGTTCTATCTACATGAATATGTATTGATTTATTCATTATTATGTTCGATACTCCATTTGATCTCTGCAGTACTTTAGACAGTCCTCTGCTCCGTGCTTGGCTTTTTAAGGGTGAGTCTCCACCTCCTCCAAAGAATCTTTACCCTAGGACATGGGGACCATTCTGGCGCATCTGTGCAGAAGTAACAGTCTAGGATCTTATCAGAACCAGGATGTTGCCATAATGAATTTCAAGCTCTCCTCAAGTGTCTCCTAAGTCCATCTGGTGTTTCATTATCTTCATGTGACTATCCAGGAAGCAGGGTCCAGGGCACCTCTGTCCTCCTTAGCCCAAGGAAATCTTTTCTATTTTCCAAAAGAGTTCCACTCTCTTCATATCCATGCCACCTGTTTCCCTTATGTCTTAGGTCTTTGAAATTTTCAGTCCAAAAAAGTATCTAGAAAATAATATGCTTAGCCTATTGCCAAATTGAAAGATAGATAAGAAGATAGAAAATATTTGGAGAAATATTGGATAAATATTTTAGAAATATGTTTCTATTATATAGTCCTTTTTCTTCCTTATTATGTCTTAACTCATCTTCAAATATTTTGAACTAAATTCAAAAGGTTGCTGTTTATTTTTAAGGTTTTTAGGAACACATTTTCCCATTTTAGTTTATAATATTCTTTTGTATATTAATATTACATATTAATAGAATATTAATAATGTCAGGTGAACACAACACCTAATTATCAATCCCTTGGCTAAATAAATATTGCCCCTATCCTTTCTGATAAATTTGAGAGTTGGCTAAAATTTGGGGGTTGGCTTTTTTTTTTTTTTTTCATTTTTCTGAAGCTGGAAACAGGGAGAGACAGTCAGACAGACTCCCGCATGCGCCCGACCGGGATCCACCCGGCACGCCCACCAGGGGCGACTCTCTGCCCACCAGGGGGCGATGCTCTGCCCATCCTGGGCATCGCCATGTTGCGACCAGAGCCACTCTAGCGCCTTGATGACAGAGGCCAAGGAGCCATCCCCAGCGCCCGGGGCCATCTTTGCTCCAATGGAGCCTTGGCTGCGGGAGGGGAAGAGAGAGACAGAGAGGAAAGCGCGGCGGAGGGGTGGAGAAGCAAATGGGCGCTTCTCCTGTGTGCCCTGGCAGGGAATCGAACCCGGGTCCTCCGCACGCTAGGCCGACGCTCTACCGCTGAGCCAACCGGCCAGGGCTGGGGGTTGGCTTTTTAAGCTTAATTTAAAAAGAAAACAAGCCTATAATTTTGATAAAATGCATTTTTCATTGCCTCCCTTTGATATTAAAATAATTTAAAATTTTAGAACTTTCTTTTCATCTTGAATTGAAACCAGCTTTAGAAAAATGGTGAGAGGAAAGGGAGGAGAATCTTCTCCCTTAGTATCAAGTCTACAGATGTGGAATCAAAACATGTGTTTATAAGAAAATTCCAACAATATTGTATTGTTTAGTTTATGCCTCTCTTTTTTCTCTTACATCTTATGGATGGAAAAGAAGTAGGTGTCACTCACTGACAGCCATTTAAGAGTCTTTTGTGTAATAACTCAGAAGAGCTGGACAAAGGGGTTTGAAATATATCTTTTGATGTAGTTTCAGAGGGCAATGACAGCACTACTTAAAAACTAAATGTATATAATTTGAAACCTTCATCTCATATATCATTAATATTTTTTCACATTAACAATCCAGAGCTCCAGATATTTCAAATCTCCCTGATGATTGTAATTTAAATATTCAATAAATCATTATAAAGAAATATAGTCTATGATACCAACTTTTGTTCAAGGAGAACTATACATATGCCACTATGTAAATATACTAATCATTGATGCATGAAATAAAAAGAGATAAGGTAGGCATTTGAATTTTTCTACATCATCTTATTTCTACAAGTCACTCCCAACCCCCCAACTAAAGATTATATATGATATGACTACAAATTACTCCACTAAACTGACTTTGTTTAATGTTTTCATCCATTTCTTGAACATAAAATCTATATATTAAGTGAAATTTCTAATTATATATTCTCATTGACAATAGTATAAAGCTTATATCCATAATGATTTTAAAATAGAGAGAATATAATTAAATTAACTGAACAAGAAAAATAGTCAGAAAGACTGAAGAAGCTTCAGGAATAGAAAAAAGAGAGGCTGTAAAAGAAAAATAAATAAATAATTAAGCTTTTGAAAATCTACAGTGTGGGGTTTTCTACAGTATGCTTCCCAAAGTGAGTTAAAATATATCCATTCCGATCAGAAATAGCCAGTTATGTATTTCTTTACTCTTAACTTCAATTTTTTTAAAATTTCTATTGATTTGAGTATGTGTAAGAGAGAGAGAAGTGGGGGGGAGAGAGGGAGAGAAACATCAACTCGTTTCATTTAGTTATGCACTCATTGGTTGCTTCTCATACTGCCCTGACCAGGGATGGAATCATGACCTCCGCATGCTGGGACAGCACTTCATGTATGAGCCGTCTGGTCAGGGCCTTAACATAGACCTCGAATTGCGGCCATGTGAAAGAAAGGCATGGAGAGATCTTGGGAAATATAATTTGACTAGTTTATTTCTTGTTGCTTAACTTGAATGAAATTCTCCTTTTTTTATTATTATTCCTCCATTATCAGAACAAAATATATTAGAAAACCCTAGCTAACCATTTGATTGACATGCTTCTATAAAGATTTTGTACCCCCTGGCATCGTCCCCTTTTAGCTGCAGCCCTACCCCAGATGGATACATGTATTAAAGCAAGAACAGATGACAGCGACACATAGCACAGCTCCAGGAGCACCAGTCTCACCCCTCTGCAGGTGTGCGATGAGGCAGCCCTGGCCACATGAGTTTAAATATTGAGAATACTTCAGCAAATATTAAATTGAGGGGCTTTACTTTCTACTTTAATGTATATTTCATGTCAGTGTCTCATCCTGGAGGTCAAACTATGAGAAATATCACTCCATGGCTACAGAGGGAGACTTTACTTCTTAGGATGATTTTAGGCTTTAAAAACCAGGCTTTGTGGAAAGGGAAGCTTTGTTCAAGTCCTTTGTCTCCTCCCTTAGCATCTCGAGAGCGATCTCGGGAGGTGCAGTTAATCCAATTCTGTAGTGTAGAGATGATATCCCAGGGACTCTTGTTTAAGGCTGAACTAGACTCAAAAGAAGAAGGGAGTAAAGGAAAATCTTATTCCTCTTTTTCCTGAGGAAAATAACGGGAAACCTAGCTGGGAAAGACAGTAATTGGACACATGCTTCCTGACCACACTGTGCTGGCCTTCGTCCCTAAGGATCAGAGGTATGAGAAGGAACACAGAAGTCAAGCTGCTGCCTCTCTGGCAAGTCAGAGGTCAGAAGTCCATTAGCTTCTCGTGAGCCATACCACCAGAGGCTACAGAAAGGAGAGAAACTCTCTTCCTACAGAGGAAGAGACTTTTGAAACAGCATTTCTATGTGAAAGAGACTTTGTTCCACCTGAAGAGAGAGATGAAATGACCGGGGTGAATGTAAAACATTTAGCTGCACTGCACAGTCTTGTTCATTTTTGCTTTCCTACTAAACGACCAGTGACGGCCCAGGGAAATGCCCGCTAGCTCACATGTAATAGCAGTTCATTTTCTCCACAACCAAGCGGCGGCGCAGGTTAAATGCTCTCCTCTGGGACTCCCGGAGTCACATCACTTTGTCCGGTGCAGCCGGCAGGTGTGAGCCCTGTGGGCCGCAGGAAACCAGAGCCCCGGAAGCTCTGCTCGCTGGCCCGTCTGTGCTGCCCGGGTTGCCCCGTTTATGTCAGAGATGCGTCTCTAGAGCTCAAAGAATCCCCCAAACGGGTTTGAAAACCCGAACAATACAATGCTAACTGTTGCAAAAATGTGTATTCTTCTTAGCCCACTTCCCAGAGAAATTCAGGTAAAGAAAAAGATACTTCTAAAAAATTATATTATCAATAATTGAGCCGCGCAGCCTAAAGAGCAGACAAGGGAAATTCTTCCCCAGCCCCATCACTCTGCCCTCTTAGCCTGTTTACACTCCTCCTTGGTTATGTTTCCGGTCTTGGTGAAACCAGTAGGTTCCGATTTTTTTTTCCTTTTCCTTTTCAAACCACATTAATTCACACAGGAGCCAAACCCCTTAACTCAAGAATAATTTATGACAGATCAACTACATTTTAAACAAAATCATTTTGGGAAAGGGGGAGAAAAGCCAGGAGGTCAGAAGTTGATTCCCGAGTCCGATCTGCTGGCAGCCTCCACCCCAGGACTGGCCCACTGGGATTATCACATTGGCTCAGGGCCCCTGCCAAGGCCAGGAACGATGCCACCCAATCCTGTTCATCCCCGCCATGGTCTTGGCAGAGCCCGCAGAGCAGCGAGGCTCTCTGCTCTAAGACACTGGCCCTGCAGAAGGGCTTGTTTTTCAGCAGTGGGAAAGTTGTTGAAATGTAAGAGGTTCGGTTGCCTCGGTGAAGAAAGGCCATGTTGCTTGGGTAAGTAATCCTTAAGCACATCATCTGGTTCAACTGAAGGCAATGTGGTCCATCAACAAAATCTCTAAGTGGTGCTTAGCAAGACGAGGCCCAACGAGCACCATACAAAAGGATGACTCATTGGACTTCTTACACACATGAGTGACAGCTCCTTTCCACTCACAAATCGCATGCAGAAGCTGCAGGTCATGGGACTGAATTTCACTCCTAGGTTACCTTGTCAGGTAGTCAGGTTCAAGGCCCAGGTGTCTGACCCACATGGAGTTAACTCAGAGCTGGCATACAACCTTGGGCAGTGGGGCAAGAGCAAAGCCAACGAGCAGAGAGCACACGGGGTTGATTTCCAGATCTGCGTGGTGGACGCCACTGGAGGTGAAAGTTGAACCAGAACTCATAACCCCATTTCTCCTTTTTTATTATAGGGAAAACTTCAAATTCTCTGTAGGAAATGAGACAATTAAGTACATATCCCCGGGGGACACCAGTGGTGTGTGTAGGAATAAATAGTGTGTTGGCACTTGCTTCAGCAAGAATGGGTGGGTTGGACATCTTCTGGTAGTGATAGATGCTACTGTGGTAGAGAACCCATGTCCTGGTAATGGCCCTTCCATGTCCTGTCTTTCCAGGGTCACAGACCAGAGACAGCTGTCTGTGTCAGTCTGCCCAGTATCATCAGCAGGTGCTGCCTGCAGAGAACTGTGCTACACTGCCTCCAGAATGCTGTGTGCCTATAAGCCTGGGATCTGTGAGCTGAGGGAGCTGCTGCAATCTGCACATTGGCCTCCTTGGCGATAGACTGAGCTGGCAAAGAGCGAACAGGTTCGTGAAAACTTCCATGGTGTGGTAAAATGCGGTTTACTCGGCAATGCTACCCTGTACAGTATAAGAGTCAAATCCATAAGTGTCACTCCAGTCAACTCAGCAAATACTTATAGAAGAATTTCCCAAATGGCTTATTAGCACTACATATTTTGTATTTCAAGAGCCAGCTCTCTCTTGAAAGAATATGAGTTACACCAATGACCATAGAAAATTCCCCATGTCACATATGCTATTTATTATGACTATAACTATCAAATATCTAATATATTTTCTCCCAGATAAAGTTAATTTAATCCACCCATTTTCCATTTACCATCTCTTCAGTTTCAATGGGGACAATAAAAGCAAAAATAAAAAATAAGTGATTTTTGTTTTAAGAGAATTAATATAGCTAAGACAATATGCCCTTCTAGACCAGTAATGATAGGCCGCTGCCTGGCTCCAGCAGCAGATACTGTTTTGAATGTTACAGCATTTCACTGATGAACATGCCCCACTGAATTTCTAACCATTAATTTTCTAAATTATACTTTTTAAACTTGACAAGACTTGTTTGGTTACTGAATTATATACTCATCTAAATTTCTTCCTTCTGAAATATTTTTTTTCCTTAAAGAGATATTTTCTTGCTTTGCACAACTTTCTTAATAGTCAGATATTCTCAATGTGCTTCTTAGCCCCCTTTCTCCCTACTTGTTAATTTTCACATCTGAATGAGGGATGGCAAAGGCCAGTTTCATAGTCAGCAGGTGTTATCTGAATAGCAACTGACTAGAGAAGAAAAGGGAATAAAATATCAGAGCAGGTCTGACCCAGGCTCTTCATTTCAGTCTGTACTATCCTCAAAAGGGCCAGATCAGGTATAACTCAAGGGCACAGATTCATCTGCCTGAGACGGGATTGTTTATGGTCTGCAGACAAGCAAGGCCTAACAACACAGGGCTGGTTGCGTCCAGATCCTGGTTGGTCTATACAGAAACCCAAATAGAGAAACCATTTGCTAGGACCAGAAAGAGAAAGACTTTTTAAAAATATAGAACTAAATTATTCAGCGTTTACTAGGATGTATGTAATTTTTATTGTCATGTTCCAGATTCCCACAAATCCCAAAGTACATTTCAGAGTAAGATTTTCGCTGCTATTAAGAAGACCACAGCTTTGGAAGGGAAAGGCCTGCTTCCTTTCATAAATGAAAGAGAAATGTGGTAAAGAATGATTAAAGGCAACAGAGGCCTAAAATGTATCTATTAATACTAGACACTAATACGTAATACTGATCTTTAATATTGAGCTTCAGATTTTTTATGAAAAAAAAAGAAATCTATTTCTTATGAAAAAATTTTGTGCCATAAAGAAAACAATCACTAAATTATGTTTGCTTCTATATAGTGTAGTTTTGCTGAAAATCAGTATGTTCCACTTTTATGACCCCTCAGTCACATTACTCTCCTGGGATTCTTAACCTGGGGTTCACTTAGGTGGGAAAAAATTAGTAGTGGTACCTATCACTTTGTTAACAATATAAATTACAAACAGTTTTGTATCATGTAATAGCTATACATGATGCATTATTTATGCTCCTCACTGGGTTGAAGTCCAGTAATTTTTATAAAAGTTCACTGGTAGATATTATTTTCAGTGTATTTATAAAAAAGCAAATTTGTTACTATTAATACAGATTTAAAAAATATTTTGGTAACTGCATGTCAAAATAATCCTATATACTTTATTCATTTATATGTTTTTCCAAAAAAATAAAATAAATTCATATTATCCGAGAAAGAATCCACAGGCATTGCCAGACTGTTGAGGGAGACTGTGGCATATGTAGGCACACACACAACACACACCCAAGCTAAAGATCACAGGCCAAGGCTACCTGACTGATGGTGGGGCCCAGGTGATATATGGAGAAGTCAAAGTGACTAGAGGAAGAAGTGCCGTGCTTAGTTATCACTGTTGGCTGTGGGGGGGGGGGGGATGAGGAAATACAGGAGTATGCCCCTTGAATTTGCTTTCCTCACTCTAACACCTTTGGATAATATTTACATACTTTGGGAGGAAAAATCGTGACCTGCAATAGGACTCAGTCTGAGCTGGTTCCTTTTCAGTCCACTATTATTGAGTGTTCTGTAGGCAAAATTTATGCAACTAATTCCATTTAAAGGTAAATTAAAACCCTATAAAGTGCTTCTTTGTTTTGATGTCAGTCCTGGAACAACAATCTGAAATGATTTCTCTCCTCCCACAGAAATGCTATAAAATACAATATAGAGAGAGTATATAATATAATATAGTTTTAACCAGGCTACCTAAAGCTGGGTATTGAGTCCATCTTGTTTTTGGACCAGTGTTTCCAATCTTGTCACATACTATATTTCCCCACATACGTGATGCACCCATGTATAAGACGCACCTTAATTTTGGAACCCGAAATTTGGAAAAAAAAAATGTACTCCATAAAGTTATTGAACTCAAGTTTTATTCATCATAAAATTCATACAACTCCTCATCACTGTCAAAACTCCCATCCATTAGCTTGTCCTCATCTGTGTCTGATGATGAATCACTGTCTTCAATAATGAGCGCAAAAGCAAGCATGAAAAAACAAGAAATGTAAGTATAAAAACTACAACCACTGTATAAGACACACCCAGTTTTTAGACCCCAAATTTTTTTGTAAAAAATGGTGTGTCTTATACATGGGGAAATATGGTATTTTATATTTTGTGCTGCTAGTGATTCTACTTTCATAGTCATTCAAATGTAAAACCTTCTCATAAAGTTGGTTTTAAAAATCCCTCTAGTGGAGAAGTCACCTATTAAATTATTCCCTCAGCAGACTGAGTGTTGGCCTTGTGGTCTGGAATGGAGTATTTAGCATTCCCAAAGAGTGGCTAAGGAAAATGCAGGTAATTGAATTAATTAGCAGCACTTGTACATTGAAAGCATTTTGCATTATCTCCTGACCCAGCAGAGAACCTTTTAATGAGGCCCTAAAAAAATAAATAAATAAGAATAAAAGGTGGGCACTTAAAAATGTAATGTATAGAAAAATTAAAAAGTATAGGTTAGGCAGTGTTCCATACTAGAAGGATTGTCAGCAATTGAGAGCTGGGTCTTCCAGAAACTTGAGGCCCAAAGAGAAATTACTTGAGAAATTTATAGCAGCAACTTTTTTTATCTTATTATGTCTTTACTATTTTTTTCTGTCTCGTTTATTTCCTCCTTTAAATTTCTAAACTCTCTCTTTCTTTCTCCTGTTTTCCATTTTTCATTCTCTCCTCTCCCTCTCTTCCTACTATTTTCTAACTCCTTCTTCCATCACTTCTTTTGTTTTAGTCTCCTTTAATTTCTATGATGCCTTCCCCTTCCTGAAACCCTATTAGAAAATCCCACCTTTGTAAAGAAAGCAGTTAAAAGGACCCATAGAGATAGTGTTTTCATGATCTATCATTTACCATTCTTTGCCTTTCAAACTGCATATGTTTTTATATATGAAGTGTGTCTGCTCTTAGTTTTATATATTTGGGTCATGCATGTGGAGGCAAAAGTGTGTTTTAATGCATTTAGATAGTCTCTTTTAATTGGAATGTTTAGACCATTTATATAAAAGCTAATAATTGATAAAGTTGGAATTAACTTTATCATTTTGCTATTTATTTTCTAATTCTCTAATTTGCTCTTTGATTTTTTTATTCTTCTCTTTCTTCTTTCAAATTAAGCAAATATTTTTTCTTATTCATTCTATTTCTACAATTGGATTTTTAGTGATATTTTTTGTATGATTTTTATGTTTATACTAGAGATTAAATTTATTTATTATTATTATTGTGTACCCACAATTTATTTCAGGTTACCTAAAATATTTTATGATATCCCAAATGTTGTTTTTATCAATCCCTCTTCTTTTGTTATGGTTGTCATATATGTTACTCTACATATGTTACAAACCCACAGTGCATTATTATTTTGTTGTTTGACCATTTTTTTTAAAACCAACTTTTATGTTTAACCTCATATACATCCGTTCTGGTGTTCTTCCTTTCTTGCTAACATAGTTCAAAATACACAAAGCAAAACCAGATAGAATTTTTTTTTTTTTTCATTTTTCCGAAGCTGGAAACAGGGAGGCAGTCAGACAGACTCCCACATGCGCCTGACCGGGATCCACCCAGCATGCCCACCAGGGGGCGATGCTCTGCCCCTCTGGGGCGTCGCTCTGTTGCATCCAGAGCCACTCTAGCGCCTGAGGCAGAGGCCACAGAGCCATCCTCAGTGCGCAGGCCATCTTTGCTCCAATGGAGCCCTGGCTGCGGGAGAGGAAGAGAGAGACAGAAAGGAAGAAGAGGGGGAGGGGTGAAGAAGCAGATGGGTGCTTCTCCTATGTGCCCTGGCCAGGAATTGAACCCAGGCCCGCCAGCCTGACGCTCTACCTCTGAGCCAACCGGCCAGGGCCAAAACCTGATAGAATTTAAAGAGTAAGTAAACAAATCTACAACTAGAGTTGCATATTTCAATATCCTTTCTTCTCAGTATATAAAAAAACAAGTAGACAGAAAATCAGTTGGTATAGAAGACTTAAACAATACTATCAACCTAATAACTACTTATAGAACACTTCAGTCATCATCAGCAAATACATACTCTTTTCAAGTATATACAACACATTTAATAATATACACATTAATTTTTGCCACAAAATAACTTTAAATTAATTTAAAAGGGTCCAAGGTCCATATAACATGTACTCTGACCACAAAGGAGTTAAATTAGACATCAGTAACAGAAAGCTATCCAATGTACCCAAATATATATCAACTATAACACATTTCTAAATAACCCATAGATCAAATAAAAAAATCAAAAGGAAAACTAGGAAATATTTTAAACTAAATAAGCAAACAGTGGAAAACAAATAATATAAACTAGAGTAGAAATCAATGAAATAAAAGAGAGAAATTTTTCTCTAAATAATTATATTTAGAGAAAAATATTTAGAATAAATAATTATAGAATATCAATTAACCCAAAAGCTGAGTCTTAAAAAAAATTAATTAATTAATTAAATTGCCAAACTTGTAAACAATCAAAAAATAAATAAGAGAAAAGATACAAACTGCCAATATTAGAAATAAGAAAGATAACATCATTACACATTCTAGAGATATTAAAAATATAGCCTGACCAGGCGGTGGCTCTATGGATAGAGTATTGGACTGGGACACGGAAGGCCTAGGTTCAAAACCCTGAAATCACCAGCTTAAGCAGAGGCTCATCTGGTTGGAGCAAGGCTCACCAGCTTGAGCCTAAGGTCACCGGCTTGAGCAAGGGGTCACTTGGTTTGCTGTAGCCCCCCAGTCAAGGCACATATGAGAAAAAAAATCAATGAACAACTAAAGTGCCACAACAAAGAATTGATGCTGCTCATCTCTCTCCCTTCCTGTCTGTTCCTATTTGTCCCTCTCTCTCTCACAATAATGATAATAATAATAATAATAATAATAAAAGACTATTATAAAAAACTTTATACCAACAAATCTAATAACTATATAAAATGATCAAATTTCCTGAAAGACACTAACTACCAAGTCACAGCAAAAAAGAAAGAAAAAAAAAAAAGGAGAACATCAAATGAAAGACACTGAAGTTTTAGTTAGGAACCTTCCCACAAAGAAAATTCTGGGCTTATATGGTATCACTGCTGAATTCAAGCGAACACATAAGGAATAAATAGCATCAATTCTTTAAAAACTCTTCCAGAAAACCGAAAAGGAGGAAATAATTTCAAACTCATTCTATGAAGCCGGTATTACCTTGAAATCAAAATAAGATAAACATTACAAGAAAGGAATACTACAGACCAATATCCCTAATGACTACAGTGGCAAAAGTTCTTTGTGTGTGTGTGTGTGACAGAGACAGAGAGACAAAGAGAGGGACAGACAGGAAGAGAGATGAGAAGCATCAGTTCTTTGTGGCTCCTTAGTTGTTCATAGACTGCTTCCTCATATGTGCCTTGATGGGGGGAGGTGGGGGCGCTACAGCAGAGAGAGTGACCCCTTGCTCAAGCTGGTGAACTTAGGATCAAGCCAGTGACCATGAATCATGTCTATGATCCCATGCTCAAGCCAGCAACCCCACCCTCAAGCCGGATGAGCTGCGCTCAAGCCTGCAACCTCTGGGTTTCGAACCTGGGTCCTCTGCATCCCAGTCAGATGCTCTATCCACTACGCCACTGCCTGGCCAGGCTGTGGCAAAAGTTCTTTACAAAATTTTAGCTATTTGAATCTAACCATATCTAAAAAGGATAACACCTAATGACCAAGAAGGGTTGGTTCCAGGAATGCAAAGTTAGTTAATATTCAAAAAATTATGTTAAGCTTTCAGTTATAAAATAAATAAGTGATGATGATATACAATGACTGTAGTTAATAATGTCATATTGCATACTTAAAGGGTGCTAAGAGAGTAGATCTTATCAAAAGAAAAGGACATTTTATAACTGTGTGGTGACTTCTCATGGTTATTATTTTGTAATATATACAATTATTGAATCATATGTTGTACCCCGAAACTAATATAATGTTTTATGCCAATTATAGCTCAATAAAAACTGTTTAATTGAAAAAACTAGTTTATTATGATGGAAAATCAAAGTCTGGTTACCACTGGCATTGAGGAGATGCCTGAGGGTAAGCACAGGAAGGATTCTGGGAGGGGCTGTGATGTGAATAACTTGACCTAGGGTGAAAATTGCAAAAATGCATAAATGAAAGAAAGAGAATGGTTACACTACTATCAACAATAACAAATAAATGGGTGTAATTTCCAGGTAAAAAATAATAAAAATCATCTGGCCCTCTTCAGAGACCATAAACAAAAGAGAAAATAAAAAAACTTCTGTATTTGATGTCATAAAAATTTAAACTTCTATAGAGAAAAAAATACTCTGGACAACTGAAAAAGCAAACCAAACACTGGTTTTCAAAAGTTACAAATATTAGCCCTGGCAGGTTGGCTCAGCAGTAGAGTGTCGGCCCAGAGTATAGAAGTCCCAGGTTTGATTCCTGGTCAGGGCACAAGGGAGAAGCAACCATTCTCTTCTCTACCCCTTCCCCTTCTCCCTCCCTCTTTCTTCCTTCCTTCCTTCCTTCCTTCCTTTCTTTCTTTCTTTCTTTCTTTTTCTTTCTTTCTTTCTTTCTTTCTTTCTTTCTTTCTTTCTTTCTTTCTTTCTTCCTTCCTTCCTTCCTTCCTTCCTTCCTTCCTTCCTTCCTTTCTTCCTTCCTTCTTCCTTTCTTCCCTCTTTCCTTCCTTCCTTCCTTCCTTCCTTCCTTCCTTCCTTCCTTCCTTCCTTCCTTCCTTCCTTCCTTCTTTCCTTTCTTTCTTTCTTTCTTTCTTTCTTTCTTTCTTTCTTTCTTTCTTTTTCTTTCTTCTTTCTTTCTTTTCTCTCTCTCTCTCTCTCTCTCTCTTTCTCTCTCTCTCTCTTCCCCTTGAGCAATGGAGCAAGGGCCCCAGAGAGGCTGAGCATTATCCGGTAGGGGGCTTGCCGGGCAGCTCCAGGTTGGGGTGCATGCAGGAGTCTGTCTCCCTGCCTTCCCGCTTCTCACTTAATAATAATAAAAGTTACAAATATCCTTAAGACATTCGCTTACAAATAAATATTAAGCTGAACATAATAGTAGAGACATAGATACCACCTATGGCTAAAAAAAAAACAATACAAATGACCAACAGCCTAAGAAAATTATGTTTATAAAAAAAGAAATTCATTAAAATACATAACAAGATAACATTTTTAGCTTATCAAAATGCTGAAGATTTTAAAAAGACAACAGTATATTTAAAAGTGAGGGAATAAAGTGCTCTCACACGTTGTTGGTGAGAGAATAAATAAGTTCAGGATACTCTGGATTCGTTTGCCAAAGCTTTAAAAAGGTGCGCTCATTTTAACATAGGAATCATTTTAATAAGAATTTCCCAAGAAAATATATGCACAAATATTTCCTATTGTGAATTTATTTAGTAGGAAAGGTAGCAGAGCAATATATGCAGAAAATTCCACTTTCAGAAAAATGAATTCATATGCATATAAAAATATGGGAAGAGATGAAATAGAAATGTTAATAAAGATAATATTTGGGGATGGGGCATTATGAGCAAGTTATAATTTTCTTCATTTCTTTTCTATTTGCATGTTTAGTTTTAAAAAACCATTTATTTTTTTTAATTCTATATGACCCTTTCTTTGTAGTTTTGAAAGTTATAAATATATTTAAATAAACCCATATATAGGAAATGAGTATGAAGAAAATTATCACAATATTTCAATATTTACTGCAATAATAGTCTTTGGGATATTAATTCTCTTTAATATTTTTTAGGTTTTTTTTCTGTAATATATGTCTTTTTAAATAAAAGAAACAGTTTTTAAAATAAATGAGAAATTTAGTAAGTAGTAAAAGAAAGTATGTATTGATAAACATGAATTTCATTTAGGCAAGGCAAGAGATTCCAGCATGGAAAATAGTAACTAAAATTGTTCAAATATGCAATAGCTAAATTAGGAAAAAAACAACTAAAGTAAGGACAAAAATGAAGAAAAGTCTATGGAAAATCTATGAATTTGAAGGGCTTAAATGATTCCAATGCTGACCTAGCACATTGCTGACTAGGTCATTTCTTTGAATAACACAATTAGGTCCAAGTTAATTGAAATATTTAGAAAAAGAAATCTCAGGAGTTAAACGAAGGAACCGTTTCCTACCTTATTTGAGGGTATTGATGCTTTCTGAAGACTCGGATGTCCAGGCATCTAGACCAGGACTAGTTTTTCCTTTGAGCCACCAGGGACAATTTAATTTTGCCCACTGTATCTTTTATTACTGAAATATTTGAGACAGAATTCTGGATACTTTATAGCCAAATTGGAAAAATTAACCAAATTTTCTGATTGTGCACTGATGAGAAATGTCTACAATAACTTTCTTATGACACATCCTCAATATTAGAACCCATTTAGAACTTGATGACATTCAGACGGAAAGAACCAATTTGTTTCTTCTCTAATGTTACCCCAATATGTGATGAAATGTGGCTAAGAGAAATGCTTATCTTACCCCTGAATGAAAGAAAACTATTTTGTCATGTGGTGACCTGAAAGCTGGTTTAAATTTAAAGTATATTTCAGAGTGGTGGTTACAAAAAGGTTTACATACACAATAGGCTTTTATCTTGTTTCTCTAGATCAGTAGTTTTCAAGTATTTACTGCATGTCCCTGGAGTAGCAGCACTGTTACAATGGTAATTCACGGGCTCCACGCTACTACTGAATCAGAAACTCAGGGACTGGGGTACAGAAATCTGTTATTTAACAAGCCACCCAGGTGAATCCAATGAATACGCAGTTTGAGAATGACAGATGCAGTCTTTCATGCAGATCCTTAAAGATCTACTTAGAGAAGGACTTGATTGCTTCATCCACAGAAACAATTTTCTTCCATGATAAATTCTTTTGGAAATTTTACAGCCCTATCATTTATTATCTCTGAGAGGTGAAAATTCTGACATTAGAATTTTTATGATGAATAAACAACACAGTGACATTTTAAAAGCACATCCATATGTTAATGTGTTCCTATTTAACATGGAACATGGTAAAGACAGTAAAATCCTCCTGAAACAACCTTGGTCTTATTTATCTCTCATTCCATGTTGTCACATAATATCCTTATGTTCCCTATGTATATTCATTAAGGTGGACTTAAAAGCCACTAACATCAAAGCCCTGAAATCTCAGCACCCACCAACGTTAATAAAATGAGAAAGTTCTCCTATCACTGCTGTATATCTTTATAAAGAGTTTAAGATTATCTCTTTTAGTAACATAGAAATACAGTGAAGAATTTGTAGCATACATTGCCAAAGATAACAGAAATCTGCAAATTAACAATTTAGCTGTGTTGAGTCTACTTTACAGCAAGAATACTTTCGAGAAAAGAGAATCAGTATATACACTTTGACAGAAGAGTATGCTTTCTTTTTTAAGTGAGAGGAGGGGATATAGTGAGACAGACTCGCACATGCATCCCGACCAGGATCCACCCGGCAACCCCGTCTGGGGCTGGTGCTGGAGTCCTGAGCTATCCTCAGTGCTCGGGCTGACAGCCAATCAAGCCACTAGCCTTAGGAGGGGAAGAGGGACAAAAGGAGGAGAAGGAGAGAGAGAGAAGCAGATGGTTACTTCTTCTGTGTGCCCTGACTGGGAATTGAAACCAGGACATCCATACACTGGGCTGACACGCTATTCACTGGGCCACCAGCCAGGGCCAGAAGAGTATGATTTGACAAGAGACTCATTTCTAACTATAGAATAAAAATGTATCAACAGGGATGATAAAGCCATTTTGGTTTCAGACTAATCTCTGGGATCTTTAGATAATTTCAAACGCATACTTTTTTTTTCACCATTAAAGCAGAGTGTCTTATCTGTTGCAGTAACTGTTTATTTTACAATTTTATATCTGCAATTTGGTTAAAACTCTTTCTATGGTGGACAGCTTGTCTCTGCTCTACATGGCATCAGCTGGGATGGCTTGAAATCTGGGAACTAGATTGAGTGACATCTCATTTACTCCCATGTCTGATGTTTGATCCTCATTGTTGATTGAGGGTTTAGCTGGGATTGTTGGCCAAACACTTACCCGTGTCTTCTTTCTCTGGCCCGGGCTTCTCAGGGTGAACATTCAGAGAGAAACAGGTGGAAAGCCATATACTTTTTGTAGCCCAGCCCTTAAAGTCAAGGCTGGCAAGACTTCCGCCATACTCTATTTGTCAGAGCACTCACCATCTTCCCCAAAATCCAGGGCAGAGAACACAGACCCCCACCTATTGATGAGAGTACAAAGTTTCTAGGACAGGATGTAAGACCAGAAATATAGCTATGACCACTTTTGCAAAATACAGAGTGTCACAGTCCCATTGCCACAACAATTCTACCCCTTCCCTAGATATAAGAGTGAGCAAGACCTCCGAGGCTTTCCACCTCCAGCCTTAGAGCCGTCCAGCTTTCCCAGGTGGAGTCAAAGAAAGCTTTCCCCACTGAGCCCTGCCCAGTGAGGTTGAAGATTCACAAGCAAGATAAATGGTTTTTGTTTTAAGCATTACATTTTGGATTTATTTGTTATACAGTGATCAATAAGTGGAACACAGATCCTCAACTATTTCCCCTGGCTAAACACAGGTAAGAGACACAATGGCATCAGAGACAGTTTTAAAATAAGATAGGCTGGTTCTTAAACTCTCACTCATCCTGTTACTCCAAAAAGCATTTTGAAATATAAGTAGTGAGAGTGATATCATAGTGACAACCCTGAATTCACTTGAATTTAGACAAAAAAATAAGTATTACAAGTTTTGGTATCTCACCTGTTGCTTGTGACACACCATACAACTATGTTACAAAATGTAGATTAAAAGCCACTGTCCTAGAAACTCTTGGGGGTACATGTTGCTTTAGAAGAGCTTAAATGACTGCAGCACTAACATGAACACAAAAATCTGAGTTCAGCCATTTCTGTTTGTCAGAAAGATATAGCCTGTTGTGGCTTGCTACTGGCTGGAGTATGTATAAAAGGAATGGGAAATGGAAACATTATCAATAAGCAGCTTTTTCTGTTCAGGCTGAGAGGTGGTAGATGAATCACCAGTCACTCTTTCCATTATCAGACACCTAGCCCATGGGGCAAGTCTGATCTTTATATGTACAGTGGGCATAGTTCTCATTGTATACAAGAGAGTCTTAGCATTCCATCTGATTCCACATTCCTAAACAAATATTTGTGTGTGTGTGTGTGTGTGTGTGTGTGTGTGTGTGTGTGTGTGTGATAGAGAGAGAGTCAGAGAAAGGGACAGATAGGGACAGACAGGCAGGAAGGGAGAGAGATGAGAAGCATCAATTCTTTGTTGTGGCTCCTTAGTCTCCTTAGTTGTTCACTGATGCTTTCTCGTACATGCCTTGACCAGGGGCTGCAGCAGAGCAAGTGACCCCTCACTCAAGCCAGCAACCTTGTACTTCAAGCCAGTGACCTTGGGCTCAAGCCAGTGACCATGGGATCATGTCTATGATCCCATGCTCAAGCCAGCAACCCTGTACTTAAGTTCGTGACCCCCACTCAAGCCGGATGAGCTCATACTCAAGCCGGTGACCTCGGGTTTTCGAACCTGGGTTGTCCTCATCCCAGTCTGACATTCCATCCACTGTGCTACCACCTGGTCAGGCCCTAAACAAAATTTTGAACAATAATTTATGTGGTCATTATATTTATAGGTAAAGTGTTCAGAAAATAACTTATGGGTCTGTAAAATGGATTCTGATTTCTGGACCAATTTTTGGAATAATTTCTAAGAGAATGGATCTGGACAATGTACTTTACATCCAAACAGATAGTCCCAATCTGGAATCAAGACATGAGAATTATGTTTGCCCTGGATTCATCATGTTACACTCTGTTAGCTGTCCTCCTCTTAACAATCTGACTCCCTGCCAGTTATAACACTACATCTGTTAGTTACAACTGGGTAGTAAGTAGAAGTTTCACTAAAAGCACTCAACATAGTTTTCCAATGGTTTCCACTGACACTTTAAAGTCAGCTTCTAAGTGCTTTGTAAAATTAATTGGCTTGCTTAAAATTGCATACTTCCTTTATCACAGTATGCAAGGAAGCCATGGGAAGAAAGCCTTTGCCCAAGTTTATGTTGATTAAGGAGCTTTGCTGCCTATCTAGCTCTGTCGCCTTGGAAGAAATGTTCCAAATTTAATCAAAACATTTTGTTGAGTTTTCTAACAGGAACATGGGTTCTGATGATTCAGTCATCATATTTTAAGTGTTCATACCATTTATTAAAAACAAAGCCCCAAACAGGTTATGATCATTTAAATATGGAAAATCTGAAACATTAAAACAAGTAGCCTAGCGTATGCTGTTCTTAAAATGAAGTCAAGGTCTTTGGTTTTAACCTACAAGGAGCACATACTTTGCACATATGGGAAGACACTGGGTCCCCAATGCTCTGGGCTAAGCTATAAATAAAGAACGTATCACATGACAGATAAAAGCAGAGCCTGATTTTCCTGTCTGCCCTGAACACCCAAAAGATCACAGGGTCGATTCTTGTCTCTGAAGTCTGAAACCATCAATTATGAAAGGTGTCTCAGGGATTACTTTTATTTTCATCAGTCTTCATAAACTTGGAAGCATTAAACGTCCAAGTTTATAAGATGTATGTCTCTGACTTGCTCACTGACCTATTGAGTAGACTTGTATGTGCACATGTGAAGGTACAGCTATCTGATAATAATACCTACCACCATCTCTCAGTGTTAGATGAAACAAATACATCATTTGCATTCATAAAGGAGCTCCTCTCTCTTTTTCACAAAAACAAGGCTTTTTAAACAAAAGATGCAACATTCCTGTGAGTCAGACCCCTTCTAATCACCTACTACATTCATCATATTAAGTGAACTTCCAACAGCAGCAGCTGTCTCTGGCCATTAGTGGGATGCTCCCCGGCTTCCTCGCCTATTTGCTCAAACGCAAAAGACTGGAGCTCAAGAGAACACTTACAATAACTGGCCTCTGCCTCATTACTAACATTAATGAAGCATTGTAAATTGGGAACATCTTATTAGTCATGGTGACCGAAATGGAAGTTTATAAAAGTAAACTGGGTAAAAGGTTTTGGGGGCTGGACCGCAGGAGCTGGGGAAACCTGTTATGGGTAGTATGGCCTTGAGTTCCACTGGCCCTGTGCTCTGTGCTGGGTGGATTCAAAGCCAAACGCTCCCTGCCATGATGTAGGCTAGCACATGGAGTTAAGAACAGGGTGCCTAGAGTGCTGAGCCTATTCCCCTGACACTGAAGCTACTCCTAGCACAGTGTGGGGGCCAACGAGGCAATGGAAGTGAGCGTGAGGAAGGTCCTAGTAGAGGTTCTTCTTGGTGTAGCTCTGTAATAAACCTTGCTCAAAGAGTTCAGGTTTAGGTAACTCTGAGATGAAATACAAGAATCAAAAACTAAAGCATTTTCATTGGCTTCATTAATTTCTAACTTTGGAACAGTGAAACCTGTCAAAAATAGCTAGCGGTCATGTGGACAGGCAGAAAGCAAATGAGACTATATTGAATTACCATATTGATTTCTCATCAATGAGGTATCAACTGCCTGTCTCTAAACATATCTAGTTCCTGAATTTAAACAGTGGCTCTTTCACAAAGATTTGGAGCTTCTGCAATGAGCCTCTCCTGGGTGCAGAGATGGTAGTTTTATATCCCTAAAAGTGATACAGTACATAGCAAAACTATTTAGTAAATATTAAAAGAATAAAACAATTGCAGGCTCAGACAACTTAATGTATAAACATGCTTTGAGGTCATCCTAATACTACAGAGCCTGTTTCTTAAATGTATGCTATGATTCCCTAATGTGCTTTCAAATGGACATTAACCAATATTTAATTATCATCTGTAGGGAAACAGTTGTAGGGTGTTAGGGCTACCATTCCTTACCCCACCCCCATAATCGCTCCTGCTTATCTTGTCATTCTCAGAAGAACAGTAAAGAGTTAAAAAGGCTCTTCTCCTGGGATAGCAGAGTTAAAATACAAAATGAAGCACTTGCCCAGCAGCTGTGTGGATGAAGGAAAATGCTGTTAAAGAAGAAATAGCACAAACACAGTGCTAGGTAGATTAACGTTCCTAAAAACAGTCTTTTCAGAAGCATCATACTGTAGTCCTTCCTTTCTCAAATCACAGTGATAAACATTAGTTCCAGAAGGGTCACAAAGACCTTAGTGTGTGGAACTCATTCTGCAACGCAACATGCAACGCTGTCTATGCCGCTACTAGCAAATGTGGCTGGTGTAGACAGAGGAATCACAAAAGTAGTCAAGAAAATTCCTTTCCAAATGTGGCCATTCAGGATGCCATAACTTAGAGGAAACCTGAGGCCTTCTTGAACTGGGACCCAAGAAGCCACAGAGAAAGGATGGCCTAAGGCAGTGGTTCTCAAACTTTTCGAAGCTGTGCTCATTTAAAATCCTACAAATAATTATAGGTGCACTATAAACAAATTTCTGAGAAATATGCTTTAATAATTAAGTCAAATATTAAAGAAAAAATATATAAAATCCAAGCATGCTTTTCTGGTAATTAAAAGAAATGAATATGACAAAATTAAATTTATTCTGACATTAAAGAACATTTTTATGTTACATTTTTTGAGTTATGCTTTTTAGAATTCATAAAAAAGAGAGGTTAAAAATTTTTTCTAAATGACAAAAAGTTATCTTTTTATATATATAGATACGTCCTTAGTAAGATTTAGTAAATTTGGCAGGTCCCGGCATGAATGTGTTTTTTCATTCTTGTGTTTATGAGAAACATGAGCCTGATGTGTCCTAGCGATTTCTTCAATGTTTGGGCATATATTTGAAAGGTAAACTCTCATTTCCTCATCAATACATTGAAGAATTCCTCTGTTTTTACTCTTAATTGTGTTGAGTGCAGAAAACGCCCACCATACATATCACCTTAACTTTACACCAAACAAAGGATAGAAAAAACTTGCCTCCAGTCTTTCCAGGGAACATGGGGGGTAGTGTAAACAATCCAGCACCACAGCTTAACAGCCTTTTGCAACCTAACCAGGCACGTGAGGTGGGAGGTTGGACAGACTGTCAGCTTACAGCCAGTTCCCCACACCTCTGTCCCCCAAAAATCTAAACTCCAAAAGCCGTGTTAGTTTTTTGGTCCCCAACAGGCACATATTTCTCTGGAATACCATAGGGCACACCTGGAAATCTAGGGCACACCAGTGTGCCCTGGCACACACTTTGAGAACCACTGGCCTAAGGTAACAAATTCCTAGGATAGCTCAAAAAGACAGTACTGGTAAGCAAAGAACAGGATGGGAAACCCAGCACTGATCACCAAGTATAGATCTCTCTGATGAAAAAATTATCATACCTTTCTCACAATATTCAGCATATTGCATATAGTATATAGTATATCCAATATGCAAATGTACAAGATGCAAAAGGAAGAGGAATAACATAAAAAGTAATTGCAACTACCGCAGCTACCGTAGCAAAGACTGAAAGCATAGATTTAAGAAAGTCCAGTCACCACATATGCATAGAAGAGATACAGCTGTCACAAGAAAGCCATCCTGGTGAGGGCTAGCAGGATGAAGAAAGGTGCCTCACACCAGGAGCACCATGGCTGAGATGTTGCTTCTCAGCAACTGTGGATTGAGGGTTTTGCCAACCCATGGAGAAAAATGCAAGATCAAAGAGAACAAATCAGCACAATGACCTTATGTCTGTGCCTACTCATTTATAGTCAATTTAAATTTATTAAAAACAAACAAACAAAGTCCTGGCTGGCTAGCTCAGCAGTAGAGCACCAGCCCTGCGTGTGGAAGTCCTGGGTTCAATTCTCGGCCAGGGCACACAGGAGAAGCACCTATTTGCTTCTCCACCCTTCCCCCCTCTGCTTTATCTCTGTCTCTCTCTTCCCCTCCCACAGCCAAGGCTCCACTGGAGCAAAGTTGGCCCAGGTGCTGAGGATGGTTTCATGACCTCCGTCTCAGGTGCTAGAATGGCTTTGGTTGCAATGGAGCCATGCCCCAGATGAGCAGAGCATTGCCCCCTAGTGAGCGTGCCAGGTGACACCCAATCAGGCAGGAGTCTATCTCTCTGCCTCCACACTTCTCACTTCAGAAAAAATAAATAAATAAAAATAAAATAAACTGGATCTGTTTGTGTAGCTGGCTCTTATATAATGGCTTAATACCTTTTTCTTTTGAATTTCTCCAAAGAGACTAAGTCTGTCAACATGGACAAGTGTCTCAAGCTTTTCATACACATTCCTCTCATCTGGCAAACTGAATCACCTCAGAAACTACCCAGGGGGTAAGCAGGCTCAAGAAATACCCAAGGACACAGCCATGTCACAGGCTTTTCATTTTTACTGCCTTGGCAATTGGAGAGTACTGATTTTTTTCTCAAGACTCAGGTGACTTACTTTGGCCTAAATTCCTCTCAGGACCATTTACCCAGTTATCTTAGGGTTTGATCACAACTGGTGGGTAGATCAGAGAATGGCTAAAAACCACTTTCAACATATTCAAATCAAATACGTTTTATTTAATCCGATCTCTCTAGCCATTTTATAAGAATGTTGGAAATACTCTTTTTTTTAACCTTAAAAATACCACTTAATCTGTTTACTTTCTGAAAGAACTAGTTTTACTCCCACACAATGACTTCAGTCAATGATTCCCAGGGTTTTAAATTTTGCAATATTATAAATTAAAAAAAATTAATCAGGGGAGCTACCTAAGTTATTAATTTATTTTGCTGAGTAAGCACATTAAAATGTTTCCAACAACTCCACCTGGTAATTTTTCAAAATGATATTTTAAACACAAAAAAATATAATAAGAATATGTGAACATATAAACCAGGAAATTTAATTCTGATTTATAAAAATGTACTACATTTTTTTAATTTTATTTAATTTGTTATGTAAGGAAATTTAAAGCATGATAAGACTCACTGGTTTACACTGAAGTGAGATTTCCCTCCCCAGCAGAATACAAAAGCACAGAGAAAGGAAGGCTTTGGTATGAGCAGACTTTGTTTCCCTGAAGATTTGGATGAAGATGTTAGAATGAGAAGCAAACATCAGCCAGTCTGGACAACTGAGACTCATTACAGAGCTATGTCTTTTCTTCTCTGCCGTTTTATCTACAGACATTTACACTGGTCTTTAGAGCACACACTGAGCATCTGCCTTAACCCTGAATATACTAATTTGACCCAGAAATACCCTCATACAACTATGCACACAAGATATTAATATTAGAAACTTAAACCCCTCTCAGATTGGTTTCCATATTTAAAACAAGACTTAGATTTAATAAAATTTCCAGCTTGTTAATAGTTGCCCCATTTCACATACCTTTCGCACATGAGTCAGAACACTGTGTTCTTCACAGGATAGTGTCAGTTAAGCACACACTGGAATTGAGTTATCATGCTGACTTAATTTACTTCTGCACCTCTTGCATCAATCAAGCCAGAAGGGTATAATTAGAAGGAAGATGTTCTTAAGTATTAAAAGTGTAACCATGGCAAATTAGGTCGAGGAGAAATGACTACCAGCTTTGGACAGCTTCTATCAGGTAGATATTGAGGTAAATTCCCGAGAGGCGAAATCATTAAGCATAGCTTTTAGAGAGACCAGTAGCATTTGCTTTCAATACTTACTGAGAAAAGCACAGAAGGCACAGATCCCTAAAATGATTTCAAATTGTCTTCTGAGGTAAGTTACTCTGGGTTATAATTGATTTGTTCTCACTATTGATGCATTTGCTTACATCAAATAAGCTATTTCTTTGTTGTTTCCAGTTTTTATTATTCTTGATTATTAAAAAAATATCACTCTTTGTAGCATGTTCAGCTAGGGTTTTCCCTTCCCTCTAGGTCCCTCATTTTCCTTATCTTTATTAGAGAAGAAAATTTAGTGGCTACATTTTATCAATCACATTTTACAAATGAAGTGAAACCCCTTGAATCTTCAAGAGAATCCTGACTTGGCCTACAGAGCCCTCTACTAACTCCGTGCCATGAAGAGTGAGGGTAAGCTTCTGTTCAACCACACCATGAGACCACGGGTTGCCAGTGTCCCTGGGATCCGTGACATAGCATACCAGCACTCTGACCTTTGCTTCCAGCTCCCATCAAAAGTTCAGCAGAGGGCTTATAGCCAAGATGCTTCAGAAAGTTAGCCATAGGCAGATTAAAATGCACACCTGACCTGCGGTGGCACAGTGGGTAAAGCGTCGACCTGAAATGCAGAGGTCACCGGTTCAAAACCCTAGGCTTGCCTGGTCAAAGCACATATGGGAGTTGATGCTTTCTGCTCCTCCTCCCTTCTCTCTCTGCCTCTCTCTCTCTCTCTTTCTCTCTCTCTCTCTCTCTCTCTCCCCCCTCTCTCTAAAATGAATAAATAAAATCTAAAAACAAATAAATAATTATAAAAATAAAATAAAATGCAGCTAAATCCTGCTTTTAAAAAGCAGTCAGAAATGGTGAGAGAAAAGGCATGGAGAGTTTTTTGGGGGCAAATAGTTGCTGTGGCAAAATTAATGGGTCACAAAGTAGAATTTAAGGAAAAATTGTTCATTGCTACTAGAGATAAAGATCAATAATTTCTTATAATAAAAGAATTACTACACCAAGGAATTCTATCAAGTATGAAATTTTGCTGCAAGTAAGACTATTTATAGTCTCAATATAAATAGAATAAAAACTGATCATTTTTATTCTATTTATATCACCAATCCACAATACCAGAGTAGATTTTTAACAGTCCTCTATCAGGCAAACAAAAAACTTGAACTGTAAACAGATTTGAATAAAAAATTAACAAGACATGTTCATATTTATCTTTAGAAAAATTATATAATAAATATTATTTTTTTTCTAGTTCATGTGGAAACTTTATGACTTGATCACAAACCGGGCCACAAAGCAAATACTAAAAGTGTCACATAATCTGTGTAATAAAGACTATACCAGATGATGCAATTTATATAAAAATAAATAATTAGATGTTAATTTATAAATATATTTGAACACCCAAAGTGCACTCCTAAATAACATCTTGGAAAAAGAGGAAATTAAAGGGTGAATGTATGACAATAACTGTTACACTTAAAAGTGCAATTGAAGTGGACAGCCTTTCTAAGGACAAGGCTGCCATGAGGAAGAGCTTAATAAAAAAAAAAATTACAAAAATCCAAAGATGATTAAGAGACTAATAATGGCAACTCTTTTTTTATTTTTTTTATTTATTCATTTTAGAGAGGAGAAGGAAAGACAAAGAGAGAGAGAGAGAGAGAGAGAAGTGGGGGAGGAGCTAGAAGCATCAACTCCCATATGTGCCTTGACTAGACAAGCCCAGGGTTTCGAACCGGCAACCTCAGCATTTCCAGGTCGACGCTTTATCCACAGCGCCACCACAGATCAGGCATAATGGCAACTCTTGAACTCCTACACAATGTCTGATGTCTTTTCTTTTCCGTGTGTGTGTGTGTGTGTGTGTGACAGAGAGAGAGACAGAGAGAGGGACAGAGAGAGGGACAGCCAGACAGGAAGGGAGAGAGATGAGAAGCATCAATTCTTTGTTGTGGCACCTTAGTTGCTCATTGATTGCTTTCTCATATGTGCCTTGATCAACCAGGGAGCTACAGCAGAGCAAGTGACCCCTTGCTCAAGCCAGTGACCTTGGGCTCAAGTTGGTGAGCCCTTACTCAAGCCAGATGAGCCCATGATCAAGCCAGTGACCTTGGGATTTCGAACCTGGATCTTTGGCAATCCAGTCCGACACTATCCACTGTGCCACCACCTGGTCAAACACATGTCTTATGTCTTATCAGACATTCTTACATCCACTTTGTGATGTTTTAATAAGCATTTCTGTTATATTTTTGCAGACCATAAAAGGTTTGTTGGTTAAAATATTTATGCTTAAAGAGTCAGATTATGAACACAGAAGTCAGATGGCATGGGTTTGAATTTCTGCTCTTCTAGTTGAATGACTAAGAACAAGTTATTTAGCTCCTTATACTTCAGATTTTTCACCTAATTGTTTTAGTTATTCTAGATATTTTACCCTTTAATTCAGTTTTAGAATCAGCTTGTGCATATGTACATAAAATCCAGCTGGGATTTTGGTAGGATTTTCATTAAATCTATAGATAACTTTGGATACGATTGACATTTCTAGTCCATAAACATGATATGCCTTTCCATTTACTTAGGTCTTCTTTTCTTTTCATGATTTCTTTTCTCAACATCCTGTGGTTTTTAAATATAAAGACTTTGTACTTATTTTTAAGATTTATACTTAAGTATTTCATATTTGGATTCTATTGCAAATGGTAATATATTTAAATTTGGTTTCAAATTTTTACTGCTTGCATATAGAAATACAATTGATTTTTTCTGTTTTTATATCCTGAAACCTTGCTAAATCACTTAGTAGTAGTGTCCATGAGAGAGCTTTGTTTTGTTTTTGTGGGGGTTTTTTTGTATTTTTTCTGAAGTGAGAAGCGAGGAAGCAGAGAGACAGACTCCCGCGTGTGCCTGACCAAGAATCCACTGGCATGCCCACTAGGAAGCGATGCTCTGCCCATCTGGGGCATTGCTCCACTGCAACCAGAGCCATTCTAGCACCTGAGGTGGAGGCCATGGAGCCATCCTCAATGCCCGGGCCAATCTTACTCCAATGGAACCTTGGTTGCAGGAGAGGAAGAGAGAAATAGTGAGAAAGAAGAGGGGGAAGGGTGGAGAAGCAGATGGGCACTTCTCCTGTGTACCCTGGAATTGAACCCAGGACTTCCACATGCCAGGCTAACATTCTACCACTGAGCCAACTGGCCAGGCCCTTTTTTTTTTTTTTTTTTTTTTTTTTTTTTTTGGTGGGGGGGTTTGACAGAGACAGAGAGTCAGAGAGAGAGAGGGACAGATAGGGACAGACAGACAGGAAGGGAGAGAGATGAGAAGCATCAAATTCTTCATTGCAGCTCCTTAGTTGTTCATTGATTGCATTCTCATATGTGCCTTGATGGGGGTGGGAGCAGGGGGGTGCTACAGCAGAGCAAGTGACCTCTTGCTCTAGCCAGCAACTTTGGGCACAAGCCAGCGACCTTGGGCTTTGAGCCAGTGACCTTTGGGCTCAAGCCTGTGACCATGGGGTCATGTCTATGATCCCATGCTTAAGGCAGTGACCCCACACTCAATCTGGTAAGCCTGTGCTCAAGTGGGATGAGCCTGTGCTCAAGCTGGCGGCCTCAAGGGTTTGAACCTCAAACGCTCTATTTACTGCGCCACCACCTGGTCAAACTCCATAAGAGAGCTTTAAGGAATTTCATAAATCAGCCTAGAGAGATGTCCCCAGAAAAGAAGCAAGAGGGAAATTTGTTCCAAGCAGTCCAAGAGGGACAGAGTTTTCTAAATAGTGAATGCCTTTCTCCCCATTTCTATAACTTCCCCTCTTTCTTTCCTGATAAATGTCATTTAGTTACCAAAATAGTCACTTCATTTCTACATGCAAATGTTGAAATTGTGTAAGATTGGATGTCCTAGGATCAGTATAGGCTGAGCTCCACTTACCATAATTTACATATATATAGTAATGAATAATAATTTCTGGGTTGATTCTAGTGGCTTTTGTTTTTTATGGTTTAGTTTGGAAATCCCAGAGGTATCTACATATTTAAATAAGATCAAATCATTTCTGGAACAGTGTTCTTGCTAACTGTATTGTATTAAATTCAAATCCATATATCAAAATGCTCAGTTAATCAGAATATTCATTCACCTAAAAGTCAGTCCACTAGAGATAAACAACATTTGCAAAATGAGAAAAGTCCACTAATGCTAATCCATAAAGAACATACAATGAAGTCATCATTATTGTCAGCCACATAATTAGAAAAATTTTACTGGCTATTTATGAACTACAAAGAGGGAAGGCTGATGGTTGCAATTCTAAACCTTACCATCCTACAGCTCGTTCCATTCCTCAAAGAACATGTTAACTTCCTAGGAAAATGACTCAGATAGCTAAAACTACCAATTTTCACTCCAGATAAAGCTGCCATTATCACTCCAATTTCCTTGAAGGGCCTACATAATAAAAGTTCCTTATATTTTATCTTCCCAAATATAATATAAATGTCTTGACCCTTCAGACAGTGACTTATTTAAAGATCTAATTTATTTTCTACCATTTTGTATATAGAAATCAATTATTAAATGATTATTGAATGAATATAAGGAACTACATAATAAAAGTTCCTTATATTTTATCTTCCCAAATATAATATAAATGTCTTGACCCTTCAGACAGTGACTTATTTAAAGATCTAATTTATTTTCTACCATTTTGTATATAGAAATCAATTATTAAATGATTATTGAATGAATGAATGAATGAATGAAGAAATGACTGCAGGAACAAATTACTGTGAATGAAAGCAGTAAAACAATTCCACCTCATTATGCTAGTGAAGATACGAACCAGAGGCAGCACATATGTACCTTCCCTGTGGGTTGAATGCTGAGTCTGCGGTCTCCAACAATGGACCCATTATATGGTGGTGCACCTCATTTCTCTGCCTAACTAAAGCATTTCCTCTGAAAGGCATCAAAAAGTTCCAGCTGCTACAAACCAGATGCACATGGCATGCAGAAACATTCTGGCCCAAGCCAAGTGCAGTATCTTCCTCTGGGTGACGCAAGCACTGGCCTTAGCTGTACCCAATTTAGACATCAGAAACTTGTCCATTTGTGCTATGCTATTTACCCATTACATTCATTCAATTTTCCCACATGCCTTTCCCAATTATCTACCAATTTAATCCATTTAATCTATCTCTACTACAGTAAATATGTTCCCCTTCAGCATTGACTAGCACTTGGGCTGGACTTTTAAGGGCCTCTAACAGGCTTTGTGATTCATTTATTTTTCCTCTTCTCGTTCAATTTTGTACTTATGAATCATCACAAAAGCGGATGCTGCTGCTGTCGACAAATGCACTGGCAAGAACCTAACTTCACAATTGGCCATTTAGTTCTGAAACTAAATGAGACAGAATAATGGCTGCAAAATTGATCTAGACCACAGGGCAGAAACCATACTTAAACTTCATTCAGCGTAGCACCTGCCACAGAGCTGATGTCTGGGTGCCATTTACTCGCCTTTCCATTATGGTTGATAATAGCAGCGCTTACAAATGAGATAACATTTCTCCTGCTGCAGAGAGGAAGGATTTAGAAAAATATCCAATTATTTCATTTGAGAGACAAATAAAGTATTAATTCAATTTCCTCAGTTTTGCTGAGACCTTGGCAGCTAATACTACTTATTATCTCTAGCCATTGAGCATCAGTAAAACTAGTAGTTCTAAATGAAAAAAATAAAGAGCATTTGTCTATCTTTGTTTTGTAGGTGATCTGGCCCATGCTAACTTTTGGAAAGGGGACCAGTCTGGCTCATTTGACTCATAGACACTTCTCTCAGGTACTTCAAAGCACCCCTAACTCTCTCCTTCAACAGTGACTACTTGGCATAAGGATCCTGAAGGTTAATTTGTAATCATGTTACCTTTGCATCACCCATAATATCTCATATGCCAACTCTTTATTAGGCAGGCATATATATATATATATATAAGGCAGGCATATATATATATATATAAGGCAGGCATATATATATATATATATATATATATATATATATATATATATATATAATTAAGTGAGAGGCGGGGAGGCACAGACAGACTCATGCATGTGCCCTGACCAGGATTCACCCGGCAAGTCCCCTACCAGGCGACACTCTGCCCATCTGGGCTGCTGCTTCATTGCTCAGCAACTGAGCTATTTTAGCACCTGAGGCAAGGTCATGGGGCCATCCTCAGCACCCAGGCCAACTTTGCTTAAACCATTTGAGCCATGGCTGCAGGAGGGGAAGAGAGAGACAGGGATAAAGAGAGAGGGGGAGGAGAGGGGTAGAGAAGCAGATGGTCACTTTTTCTGTGTGCCTTGACTGGGAATTGAACCTGGGACCTCCACACGCCAGGCCGATGCTCTACCACTGAGCTAAACAGCCAGAGTCTCCATATATTTTTTTACACTCCATGAAAGCCTTTTCTCCCATGTGCCAAGAAAAACAGCACAAGATGGTAGAAGAGAAACACACGTGGAACCTCAGAACACCAGCATTTGCCACTATGAATATTTTGTCATAGGAAGGGAATCAGTCGATATAAAGACTGATCAGAAGATTATCACATTCATAAGAACTTTACAAAGGGACACATTCTAGTAAACATTATTTATTTGGCAGTCTTGTTGGAAAAGGGTCCTTTTTTGATGTGGCCAATTTGGGAGGCCAAAGAGTTTTCTAGGCCAAAGGGATGAATCAATAATTTTCCCCACACAAATTAGAAAAAAGAAAAACACCTAGCTGACAGCAGCCACATTAGCCTTCACAAGCTTGAGATCCTGAAGAATAGATTGTGGCATAGATGGCTGTTTTTGTGTATATATGTGGTGGTTGTTATTTTTAGGGGAGAACATGAATGCAGTACCCCAATACTACAAATTATGCAGTTGAGTTTCCCACATTTGAGGAAATCGCACTGATGACTGTTTGACCACCTAGTTTGCATTCTTCCTCTCATCCTCACTTACAGAATCTGATTTGATTCAGGAAGGTTATGCCCCGATAAAATAGTATATTTCCTAGTCTTTTTACAACTAGTAGTGACTACTGAGACTCAAGTGGAAGTAATTGGGTCGGACTTTTGGGAAAGCTCTTTGAAGAAACCTGATTCCCCAGACAGGTGTTCATCTGCTGCCCTCCCACCATTTGTTTGTGACTGAACTACAAACATGATGGACAGCAACACTCAAGAAGTCACTATGGTCCATTTTGAAGATGAATGAAAGATGCAAACAGTAATGAAGCAGAAGAAAGAGGAGCTTAGTCCATGTGGTCCCTGATGACCATGGCCCTGATTTGCCAGCTCTGAACTTCCTCCCTCTACAGCAGTGGTCCCCAACCCCCGGGCCACGGACCAGTACCAGTCCATGGGCCATTTGGTACTGGTCTGCAGAGAAAGAATAAATAATTTACATTATTTCCATTTTATTTATATTTAGGTCTGAACAATGTTTTATTTTTTAAAAATGACCAGATTCCCTCTGTTACATCCGTCTAAGACTCACTCTTGATGCTTGTCTTGGTCCCATGATACATTTATCTGTTCCACCCTAAAGGCCGGTCCGTGAAAATATTTTCTGACATTAAACCAGTTCATGGCCCAAAAAAGGTTGGGGACCACTGCTCTACAGGACAGAGAAAGGGAAAACTAAATCTATTTCATGTCGCAGTTCTTCAGATTTTCTGTTCAGGGGATTCTGCCAAGACTCGTACTAACTGACAAACTGAGCAAGCTATGATCTATGCTGATGTGTCCCTAACATTGGGTTGGGTGCTTGTATGAATACAGTAGATGTTTTGAGAGGTTATCCTTGCCCTCTGACTTAAAACTTAGGGAAATAAGACTGACATTGAGCACAACAAAGTGTCAATACTTGTCAGAAATACACACAAACTCACATAACACACTGTACTTCTGTTATGAAGCCACTCTCCATATAATTAATAAGACTGGATAATCTGTAAAAGAGAAGCTGTGTCTAATTTATAAACTGAGTAATCAATAAGAACATTACCACCATGCACAATGATAACAATATGTGAGGCTTCCTGGCATTCTGCTTTTCTCTCAAAGCTAGAAATGATTCCAGCTTGGCCGACCCAATGATTTGCTTACGACTCGAATTTAATAAGCTTCTGCTTAATCACTTAAGTGCTTGGACTTGTTAAATTAATTATATAAGGAGGCCATTAGACTGGGGTGGCTCTAATGTGGTAGTAGCCTGCTGAGCAAACCAAACCCTGAGCCCATAAAAGCCTCAAGATCACAGAATCAAAACCCAAGTTAGACTGATCACAATCAGCCAGTGTGGCTTTAAGTTCTAGCTAATTGATCACTTCCTTACTTTGCTTTTGTGTTTGCTCCATAAAATCTCTCCTCCAGCTGCTGTGTGCACAGACCTTCTAAGCACTCTTGGTTTGATGCTGTCTGATTCGAATCCATTTTTGCTCAAATAAACCTTTAAAAAAGTTTAGTATGCCTTAGTTTATTATTTAACAAACTTTTGTGATGGAGAATCAAAAAGAAATGAGAAAATGGGAGTTGAATAAAGCAAGAGACACACAATGGTAAAGACTGGAAGAATGTTTTCTTTTTTAATGTTCAATAGCTTTATTTCTTTTCATTTTCTTCTTTTCTAAGTGAAAGGAGGGGGGAGACGGAGAGATAGACACCTGCAATGCACCCCCACTGGGATGTACCTGGCAACCCCCCTCTAAGGCTAATGCTCTACCCATATGGGATCATGCTTGCAACCGAGCTATTTTTAGCACCTGAGGCAGAGGCTCAACGGAGCCATCCTCAGGACCCAGGGTGATGCATTCAAAACAATCAAGCCATGGCTGTGGGAGGAGAGGAGAGGGGGAGGGGTGAGAGCAGATGATCACTTCTCCTGTGTGCCCTGGTGGGGAATCAAGCCCAGGACATCCACATACCAGGCCAACGCTCTACCACTGGGCCACCTGGCCAGGGACAATAGCTTTTTCAAAGGTTTAAAATCCATTTTTCTCTGTCATATAGTAAGTGTATTTTAACTTTTGCAGAAACTGCCAGACTATTTCCCAAAGTGGTTGTTCCCTTTCATAACACCAGCAGCAATGAGAATTCCAGCAACTCCTCATTCTCAGACACACTGTCAATTTGTTTTAGCCTAGTAATATATAGTGGTATTTCACTGTGGTTTTAATTTACATTTTTCTGATAACTAATTATAGTATATTTTCATGTCTAATTGGCCAATTGTAGATCTTCTTTTGTGAAATGTCTGTTCACATTTTTTCCCATTTTAAATTAGTTTGCTTAACTTATTATTGAATTATAAAAGTCATTTCCATATTTTGGATACAAGTCCTTCATTCTGGGTAGTGGCTATTACTGTTCCTTGAAGTTCACTGATCTTTTTTTTTTTCATTGTCTAATACATTAGACCTATACTGTGAATTTCTCAACTCACATATTTATTTTTTTCAGCTCTGGAAGTTAGACACAGTTCTTTTTTTAATTTATTTTGTTTAGACAATTAAATTTAACAGGGTGACATTGCTCAATCAGAGTACATAGATTTAGAGAAAACATCTCCACATCATTTGGACAGTCAATTATGTTGTATACCCATCACCCAAAGTCAAATCATCTTCTGTCACCCTATATTTTGTTTTTCTTTAAGCCCCCCCCTTCCCCCATTCCCCTCCCTCTCCACCCCTCCCTTTCCCCTGGTAACCACTGCACCCCTGTCTATGTCCATGATTCTCAACTTTGTGCCCCACCTATGTATGAAATCATGCAGTTCTTAGCTTTCTCTGATTTACTTATTTCACTCAGTATAGTGTTATCAAGGTCCATCCATGTTGTTGTAAATGATCCGATGTAATCATTTCTTATGACTGAGTAGTATTCCATAGTGTATATGTGCCACATCTTCTTTATCTAATCTTCTATTGAAGGGCTGTTGATTGTTTCCATGTCTTGGCCACTGTGAACAATGATGTGATGAACATGGGGGTGCACACACAGTTCTTTTTTTAATGTGTTCTATATCTTTCCCCATTTTGTTTATGTTTTACTTTAAATTCCAGAATACTTAAAAGCTCTTTTAAAGTCTTTGTATTTTGCACTGGTCAGGTGCTTACATTAATGTAGGAGACATTTTCATCTAATTGCATCATCTCTATCATTTCTGGGTCTATTTTTCATGCCTAACTTTTCTATTGGTTGTTGGTCACATGTTTTTAATTCTTTTTTTTTTTTTTCTTTTTGTATTTTTCTGAAGTTGGAAACGGGAAGGCAGTCAGACAGACTCCCGCATGCGCCTGACCGGGATCCACCCGGCATGCCCACCAGGGGGCGATGCTCTGCCCATCTGGGGCGTCGCTCTGTTGCAATCAGAGCCATTCTAGTGCCTGAGGCAAACTTTGCTCCAATGGAGCCTTGGCTGTGGGAGGGGAAGAGAGAGACAGAGAGGAAGGAGAGGGGGAGAGGTGGAGAAGCAGATGGGCGCTTCTCCTGTGTGCCCTGGCCGGGAATCGAACCCGGGACTCCTGCATGCCAGGCCGATGCTCTACCACTGAGCCAACCAGTCAGGGCCCTGTTTTTGCTTCTTTTGATTGCTAGTACTTTTAATTTGAATGCTGCATTATTTGTTATTATCTAAAAATCGTATTAGCTTCCTTTAAAGAATGTTGCTTTTTTATTTTAAGCAGTTAAATTGAAAGGATCAACTTGTTCCTTTTAAGCTTTGTTTCTAGGTTTTGGTAAGGCAGGCCTAATTCTGCCATAATTCACAAGGTTGACCTTTTGAGATTCTTGACTGAATGCCTGTGTGTGCCCTGAGTCTCTCCATTCCAGAATATTCCCCAGCCCAATGTGATCTCTTAAAATTGTCTGGCTTACAGCTCTTTGGTCATTCTTTGTCCTCTTGGAGTATCAGCCTGTATATGCACAGTTTAGTTTTCATTCAGACCCGCCTACCTCGTACAGCGTTCTAGAGCTCTGTCTCTGAGAAGCTTCCTCTCTTCTGGACTCTGCCCCACCGCTTTCAGTGGCATCCATTTTATGAACTCTGGTCTCTGTCATCTCAATTCCATGAAACCATCAATCTTCTACTAGAGCCTCTCACTGGACCAGGGTCCATCGAACACCTATAGGTAGAAAGATGGGTTAGTTATAAAATTCACCTTGTTTGGATCTCTTCTCTCATGGGACACAATCTTGTTTATCAATGGTTTAAAACCAGAATTGCTTTGTATTTTTCCCCGATTTTTACTTGTTTACCTGGGAAAAGAAAGTTAATGATTAACTACTCTGCCGTGACCAGAAGCACACCTATCCTAGGTGAATATTTCTGCATATGGATATGTAATGGGATGGTCATTGACAAATGAAGCAGCTGTGGTGTATGAGGGCAGTGGGTGCTATGGAAGAGAGAATTTAAAGATGAGTTGCTGAGTATATGCTCCCTTGAAATAAAGAATTTTCTCAGACTGCATACATCTTCCTGTGACACCCCTCTGGAAATGACCATGTGGATCATGACTTTATATATATAATATAATATAATATAATATAATATAATATAATATAATATAATATAAAATAGCAGTGTACATTAAAGTATAAAAATAATGGGATGCTGACTATAAATGCTTTAGGAGACCAGAAATGAGAGAGATAAATGAACTGGAAAATCAGGAATACTTATTTAGAGAATGTTGGGTCAAACTGAACTCTGAAAAGTGATAGGACTGAAATAAGCTGAGAAAAGTGAGAACAGCTTTATGAAGAAAACTTTCAAGTCTTCTAGTTGCCTCCAATAGGGCAAACATTAAGGCTTAAATCAAAAAGCTGCTTGAATTTACTTAAGCTTAGTAGCTAAGCTCGGTCTCAGTGCCCAGTAGTTATTGCCTCCCTAATTAGCATTATATTTCCATTCAGTTTATGCAATATCTATTAAAGTTCTTTAAAAATAATAATGTCCTATGCAAATAATTCTCAATATCACTATTAATCCACAT
Organism: Saccopteryx leptura; assembly: GCF_036850995.1. Lineage (NCBI taxonomy): Eukaryota > Metazoa > Chordata > Mammalia > Chiroptera > Emballonuridae > Saccopteryx > Saccopteryx leptura. Next base: position 142,080,498 of record NC_089503.1, on the reverse strand, counting down.
ATGTGGGGTGAAGTTCAAGTAACATTCCACCCAAACACTCAATAGCTACTATCAAAACAACTCTGTTAGTGAACTATTATCAAAACAACTCTGTTAGTGAGATGAGCAGAATTCAACCTAAAAAGGTGTCACGTGTTTCAAACATAAACTTTACCCAATTAACCTTGCCCGACCAATCCAAGGGTGATATGCAATGATAATACTTTATACTTAGATGTGTTATTTTAATAAGACATGGGAAGGTTTAACAGATGTTGTAATGAACAAGGAAGTATGTTTTAGGCAATAAATTTGCAAATAGACATTCAGGAGAGATGTAAATGTAAGCACAGCAAGTACTATCTTATTACTAATTACAGATGCATACAAATATTTATAAGCCATTGGAAGTAACATCTCCATACGATATCACTTGCCAAGTCCTTACACATGTCATGCATTATTATATAATTGAGAGAATGTTTCAGCATTATAAGTATTATGTATTTCACATATCAGATGGTACATGACTTGGTGGGAAAAAAATCTCATGACTTTTTCTGGTCACATCTGAGTCACAAATTGAACGTATTCACTTAAGAATATAATTTACTATCTCTCTAGTCCTGAGTTTCTTCATTTCTAAATTGAGTTATTATATAGATTACCAAACAACTTGGTGGAATAAAGGAAGAACAGCAAATTGTCCTGATGAAGCAAATATTCTATGTATATTTAAAGAAAAATAGTTTTATAATGTAATATGGAATTAGTGCTGCACAAATTTCCCCCATGGATGCTAGAATAAAAAATTAAGGCTGAAGACAGAAGCAACATATGATATTAAATTCCTGCAATTTTTAAGATAAATAGAAGTTATCAATCATTTTCATCTTTTTTTATAGCAAAGTAAAAATCTTGTGGCTTATAAGACAGCAATAAAATTTTTCAGAGAAGCTGCACTCAGCAAGGTAATTGATTCTAACATTGAGGATTGGAATTAAAAAAGCACATGACTAAAGAAATATACTTATTGTAAGATAGAAGATTTATTCTTTAGATCACAAAAATATATGGACAAATATTATTCACATCTTTAGTTCACCAAACAATTTCTATTTGGCTTTAATTTTTTATAGTGAGTAAGCCAATCCTTCTAATGCAATTATTCTCCTAATAGTTATAAGGTACAGCAATAATTAATTTTATATAAATAGAAAAGGCAAACATATTATGCAAAACCTTTAGTTAAAAAAAGAGAAACACGTGCCTGACCAGGTGGTGGCGCAGTGGATAGAGTGTCGGACTGGGATGCGGAAGGACCCAGGTTCGAGACCCCGAGGTCGCCAGCTTGAGCACGGGCTCATCTGGCTTGAGCAAAGAGCTCACCAGCTTGGACCCAAGGTCGCTGGCTCCAGCAGGGGGTTACTCAGTCTGCTAAAGGCCCACGGTCAAGGCACATATGAGAAAGCAATCAATGAACAACTAAGAAGTCGCAACGCGCAACAAGAAACTGATGATTGATGCTTCTCATCTCTCTCCGTTCCTGTCTATCTCTGCCTCTGTAAAAAAAAAAAAAAGAGAGAAACAAGTTATTCATTTTGAGTATTATCATCAGTGTATCCTTGGACCCCCTAGCACAGTAGTAGCATACAATACATGCTCAATAAATAATGGTTGAATAAGTAGTTAGTAGCAGGAATTTCTTATAGGATTGTAGAAAAGTAAACAAACCCAAGAAATTTGCAACTCACATTGGCAAAGCATGTAATTTATTTTAAAAGTTATCTTTAAGTATTCTAACATAATGATTGTTTTAGCCCTATATAGTACTATATAGTACTTTATTGCCCCCAACTATCAAAAACTAAAAGAGAAAAGTAAGGCTTACACTTTAGGACTCAAGTTAAACCTGAAAATAAATCCACAAAAAAAGAAAAGAATTTTTATACTGAGATCAAGGGTTCCCAGAGCATTTTTCTGTGGTCCTAGAGGTAGTTACTTTACACACCATTCTGTACTTCACACACTAGGCACATTGGGCAGAGTTAATAACTGAATTAACCTACCTCTCCTTCTCCACGCTGCTTTCATTACTCCCAGCCCTGGGCCGTTATTCTAAGCTAGAGCCAATCTGCTTGAGTTTTCAGAGTGTTTCACAGTTGTCTTTAAAACAACATTTCTTAAAAACAATATCTTAAAATAATGTCTGCATCACAAGCCTATATTGGCAAGCTGTATTCTCAGATCATATTGAAAGGTAATTAGTGATGCCAAGTGAAACCAAGAAGACACAATGGGTTTGTCTAATTATGGGATGGCACTCGCCTAAAGAGGGGTTGGGGTTGTTACCCAGCCACTTAGCTGCGTGCACTGTAGTCTTCATTGCCACAAACCAGCCACTTCCCTTCATGTTTTAGTCTCCACAACAGCAAGAGAGAACCAATAATAATAAGTTCATTGTAAGAATTATTCATATTAAAAAAAATAGTCTACCAAGTGCTTTGAGGCTCCTGGGAAACTGCAAACGCAGTTTATCGTTTCAACTTAAGACCTTGTCCTTGGAATCACGTGGCTCCCAGCACCATGTTGCCTGTGCATTCTTTCCACATTGGTAGATGTTCCTGTTTGATGTCTGACTGCTGGTCCAAGGTTTCACAATTTCCAGACAAACTTTTCTATTCTCGGTTTCAGAGGAAATTTTCCTATGTCCGTAATCAGGCCTTTTTACTCCACTATAAAAAAGTGAGGTTCTCGGTTGGCATTTCAATACCAGTTAATTTGGAAGTCGGGAGACACGTTCCAAAACGCTGTGATTTTTAGATGGCATTTAATCACATTTCTGGGCTCAGTTTCCATTACCTTCTAAAGGAGCATGGCAGGCTGTGCAGCCACGGGGTCACTGCTCCACTGTGACCCAGGGCAAGAACACCTGCATCAGGGAGAAGGCAGTGCATACCGCCTCCCTAAGCAGAGAGATTTAGTTTGAGACATTTTTTATAGGCGCCCCAGCCATAATTATCTGTGATAGAGTTTGACAGCCACTGTTCCAAGATCGGTAATTGATGACCATCTGATTTTAAGGGCTTGTGAGATTCAAGCTTAGTCATTCTTCTTATCTAACCTCTTTAAGGAAGACATTCTTGTGGGTCCAACTCTGCCTTATACAACACCTTCCCTCAGAATTCTGGGCAGAGCCATGGCGGGCTTTCCTCTGCAGTGGAGAATGGCACAGTACAGGGAGGCATCAGCTATGGGAAGTAGAGTCACATCTACCAAACCCTGATCTTTAAGAGAGGAGGGCCTGGATGTCTTTGAAACCCATCCCAGTAACAACTGAAAATGTGTGGTCTCAGATAAATTCAAACCCCACCAACTAGAAGTTAATCTAATTACTTATCAGGATAGAATGACTTGTTCCTCTGCTTCATGGGAATTTATGGAAGCATTTCTAATGCCAATTCAAACAAAAAGTTTTATTGAATGCCTTACTCTAAAAACTTTTTTGATCTTTTGGTAAAGAACTTCCAAAATGCCTTTTCCTTTTGTACTGAAAGCAGTATAATCTTTGATAGAGGATTGGATAAAGACGATGTGGTACATATATAGAATGAAATACTACTCAGCCATAAGAAAAGATGAAATACTGCCATTTGCAACAACATGAATGGACCTTGAGAATATTATGCTAGCTGAAATAAGTAAATCAGAAAGAGATACAAACTATATGATTTCACTCACATGTGAGATATAAAACTGAGACTCATAGATGCAGACAAAAGTGAGGTGGTTACCAGAGGCAGGAGGATAAGGGGTGGGGAGTAAAGGAGGCAAAATATACAGTGACAAAAGTGGTTTGACTTTGGCTGGTGGGCACACAATGCAGTCCATTAAACATGCCATGGAGATGTACACCTGAAACTTATGCATTCCTATGGACCAGTGTCACTCATTACTTTTAATTTCTAAGTAAAGAAATAAACAAAATTATATGCAATAGCTAAAAATAGTAATAAAATAGAGAATATTAATTTTTTTAAAAAAGAGCATGAACCTTTAAGATACTCTTCAGGCCCTGGCCGGTTGGCTCGGTGGTAGAGCGTCGGCTTGGCGTGCGGAGGTCCCGGGTTCAAGTCCCGGCCAGGGCACACAGGAGAAGCACCCATCTGCTTCTCCACCCCTCCCCCTCTCCTCCCTCTCTGTCTCTCTCTTCCCCTCCCGCAGCCAAGGCTCCATTGGAGCAAAGATGGCCCGGGCCCTGGGGATGGCTCCTTGGCCTCTGCCCCAGGTGCTAGAGTGGCTCTAGTCACGACAGAGTGACGCCCCGGATGGGCAGAGCATCGCCCCCTGGTGGGCGTGCCGGGTGGATCCCTGTCGGGCACATGCGGGAGTCTGTCTGACTGCCTCCCTGTTTCCAGCTTCAGAAAAATACAAAAAAAATAAATAAATAAATAAAATAAAGTAAAAAAAAAGATACTCTTCAGTCTATCCAAGACATAATAGAAAGGGTAGTATGTTAAAACATTAATTTCATGCCTATAAACAGAAAAAAGATTGCATGGTTTGGTTAAAATTGTCATTCAATAGGATCAGACAGAGCAGCTTTCACTACATGTGACGCAGCATATTTTTTACCCTACAAACCTATCACTCACACTTGTAAACAGTGTGGCTTTATACCTGCCAAAGAGTTTCTTTGGAATTGTTTGAATTATATCATAAACCATATGGTTTATATCACCTAAATCATATGTTATAGAAAGTTTCATCTCAATTTTTTACAATATTCTTTAAAGAAAATAGAATTTTCATCATTTTCCCTAGAAGAAAAAATGTGCCCTGGCTCATGAAGAGCAATAAAGAAAAAGACCTACTTGCTACATTCAGTCCTGTAAAAAGTTAAAGAAAGGTAACTACCAAGGCTTAGTATGAAGGGATGATGGAACAGTTCTGTGCCTTGGTTGTGGTGGTAGTTTACAGGAATCTATACATGGAATAAAATTTCTCAGTACTCCACACATACAAAATGAGTATTTGGTAAAACTGATGAAATTTGAGTAGGGTTCGTAGTCTAGCTACTTGTATTATGCCAGAGACAATTTCCTGGTTTTCAAAATGAACTCTAGTTGTGTGCAATGTTACCATGATGGACGGTGGGAGGTAGATGAGTGAAGAGCACAGGGGACCTTTATGTATTCTTTTCTGCAATTTTTTGTGAATCTATAACTAGTTCAAAATAAAAAGTTAATGGACAGGTTAAAAGTTCACCTCATTGTTTGTTTATTCCTTTTCAAATAAGCTAATGGCAGATGCTTTACCCACACACATTATCTGTGCAAAATACAATTCGTTTAATTTGAAAAATCTAGTAGGGATCAGGGTCAGAGTAACTAATCACTCATCACCCCTTAAAACTCAAGCTAAATTCTACAGAACATCAGTAACTCAAAAGTGAAACTTGAGCAGGTGTTTTAGCTGACTTATAAACACAGGTTTCTCAGACATTGAAAAACTGTCAAGAGATTTATTGCTCAGATCTTGGCCATCTGGTCACTTCGGGGAGTTGCTGCTCTTTTAACCCTTTTTTGTACACACTTGCTTTTTCTTCTCTATCTCTTCATAGCTCCTCTTGCCCCTTTACTTGCTAAAAATGATTAAACTCTTCTTGGAAGTTTCTGGATTTTTCTTCAGAAATTGGATCTTCATTGAGCTTTCATTGAGCATTAGAGATGGTCTCACATATCTGAGACGTGCTTTCTTATAAATGTCTCCTTCTAAGCTCCAGAGAGCTTGAGGAGCATGAGCCTGTGCAGTTTACTCTTTTCTGAACTGATTGTAGAGGAAGTGATTGGAGTTTTCATTGCTCACTCACTACTGGAGGGCATTTCAAGAACCCCAGCTTTACACTCAGCCTGCTATTGCCAATGAACCTGAACAAACCAGAATGAGCTACAGAGAGTGTGTTTGGTGAGATGGAGGTTGGGTGGCAGGCAAGGGCTATGAATTTATGTTTAAAAGAATTAGAAATAAGTGAAGAAAGAGAGAATCCAGTGAAGATCTATCATCTCTCTTGGCCTCAATTTCCTCATCTATAAAACAAGAGCTTTGACTAGATAGAGAGCCCAATACAATAATATTTTGTTATTTGGACCACTCTAATAAATTAAGCAAATAACCACAAAAAAAGAAAGAAAGAAAGAAAAAACACTTCTCCAAATGCAGTTCATTTCATAGATCAAACATAAACATGTTCTTGTATTTAATCCCGGAAAATTCCAATCCAGGGAGCAAGGAGAGATTTCAGAAATAACTTTCTCCTTGATTCTCTTCATAAACTGTAATCATCAGATCATGTGTAATTCTATTCATATTCACAATCTCTGATCTGTTTCCTATAGCTTTTTCTGAGATTTAGGGTAAAGAAAAATGGTCTTCAGTATTTGGTCCTTCCTTATGTATACCTCAAACTGAGAAGTTAAAAAAGAAAAAGAAAAACCATACTGCAGGCTCCAGAGCAGCCTTGTTCATTGCACTAGGAGAAAAATGCTTTCCTATCTTAGTCTGTCTTTGCTCTGCAGGATTTATTGCCTGTTGAGGCCTCTGGATCACCCCAGTTCATATAAACAGGAAACAATTTCAAGTAAAGAAGAAAAGGAAAGAAAAGCTGGAGCAAACTGAGCACTATAGGTACAATGGTACAATACACAGTGATAAATCTGCATATTGCTAAATTTCCCTCCCCCAAGATTATGTGATTTTAGACTTCCAAAGAGTTTGAGATTGTATATACTTGATGCAAATCAGGTGCCTTGGAGTCCCAGATGGGAAGTTCATAAGTCCAAAATTAAACGGCCTGGGGTGCCTTGTTGTAGACTATAGAAATAAGATTTCAATCTGCCTGGGTCACATCTTCTCCTGATAGGGAAGCCCTGAAAATATTGGCAGTATCATGTGACAACAGCAAAAATGCATTTAGGAAGTGATTAATTGAACAGAATTCAATGATACACTAAACTGTGCAAGTGTTGGAAATTGTGCAGTAATGGTATGAAAAGTTTCCACAGAGAACATTTTCTAAAAAAAAATTTAAAACTTTTGGTTAATTATGACATTGTATCTCTCTATACATGGTATAGTTTACCTTTCTATATGTAATACATATTTGAAAATTTGATTTATACACTTTTAGCATTCCCAAACTTCCATTTCTTAATCTGCTGCTGAAAATGGGTACAGTAAGACATCATACAGTGTGTCCGTAAAGTCACAGGGAAGAAACAAAAGACGATAGAAATGTGAATTCTGCACCAAATAAAAGGAAAACTCTCCCAGTTTCTGTAGGATGATGTGGCAGCATGTGTGCATGCGCAGATGATGATGTAATACCGTGTATACAGCGGAGCAGCCCATGGCCATGCCAGTCAAGATGTGGATGGTACAGAAAGTTCAGTGTGTTCTGAGGCTCGCTAAATTCGAATCCATGACCAAAGTTCAATGTGAATATCGGTGCGTTTATAACGAAGCGCCACCACATGGGAATAACATTACTCGGTGGGATAAGCAGTTGAAGGAAACCGGCAGTTTGGTGGAGAAACCCCGTTCTGGTAGGCCATCAGTCAGTGATGAGTCTGTAGAGGCTATACGGGATAGCTACCTAAGGAGCCCTAAAAAAATCTGTGCATGAGCTCACATCGAACTGCGCTGAATAGGTATGAAACTGGGTAAGTTTTCCTTTTATTTGGTGCAGATTTCACATTTCTATCGTCTTTTGTTGCTTTCCTGTGACCAGTCAAAAGTGCACCATGACTTTACGGACACACTGTATATGACTCAGGTATTTTCATAGAGCACTGGGGGCAAAAGCTAAACAGGTGTGGGTCTTTCACCCTCTGGGCTTGACTGGGAATGTTTATTTTATTCAATGAAAGCACAATTTCCTTCAGATTGGGCTTACATTGAATAAAATTTAAACTGGTCACTAGAATCTATTTATAGAGTATAAAATTCGACTTGTGAAAACTCTGATAAGTGGGGACAAGAGGTATGCTTGGCCTACCAGTAGTGAAGAAGAGAGAAATAAGTCCTATTTGAGGAGCCCACAGTTTTATTGCAGACGGAAAATGGCAGCATCTGAAGATATACGCTATGGGACCTGACATAGTCTGGAAACTTTAGGAAAGGCTTTCTGGAAAGAGTAATCTGAGTCAGGGGGAGAATAGGAACAGAGTTTGCTGGGCAAAGGCATAGCCTGTACCGAGTCACAACGGAAAGAGCACCGAGGGGAATGGCAAGCACATGATTTCGCTACGTCTAAGTGATGACGCTACAAAGTGGGCAGTGGTCACGTCAATACAGACCTTATGCGCCCTATTAGAAATTTTGAACTTGATCATAAAAGGTATGGGAGACAGATGGATTTTAAGGAAGGGAATAATTTGTTCAGATTTTCCTTTCAGAAAAACCACACTGCCAGTTACATGAAGCCTAAATTTCAGTGAGAGTAAGACCAGTAAGGAACCTGTCGCAGGAGTTCGGATAAGAGATCATGAGAGCCTGAACTAAGATAATGACAATACATAAATACAAGGAAGAGTGTGAACATGACAGGTAACAAGGAGGCGGAGTCAACAGGATTTGAAGATGAACTGGATACGGCAGGGAAGAGAGAAAAGAGGGACTCGGTGTTTCCAGGTTTAATGAGCGTAGACAGTAGCATCACTCACAAATAACAAATACTAGAAGAATTTAGAGGGTGTTGAATTTGGTTTTAGGCATGTTTCATTGTGAAGTATCCATCCATCATCATGAAAAAATGAGTGATTTCTGAGTAATCAGAGGTTCCAAGCAGGAGCCCCAGACTGGAGGTGTGGTCTTGGGATCATCACAGAGTCTGTGATCGAAGCTGTAAGTGCAGCTGAAAGGACAGGGTATGGTGCGGGGAAAGGGGACTGAACTCCGGAGAATATGTCCACAAGAAGTATGAATTAAGTGGGGAGATGTTTCTAAAGGCATCTTAGGAAAAGCAACAAGCTGCAAATAGCAACGTGTCATACAAACCAAGGTGAGAAACAGGGAATAATCAAGAGAAAAGATTGAGACAAAAATATGGAGGATTATCTACTAGATTAGACAATTTGGGGATATTGAGAAGAGTAGTTTCTTAAAAGGAAAAAGAGATGGAGTTAAATTTAATTACTGAAGCCTTGGACAAATGTATGTACTGAGAGCAAAGATCATTAGAAATAAAATAACTGAAGGTCTAGAAGAGAGGAGAAACCACTTTAGAATTCATAAATGAGTGTGTGTTGAGGTGAGTTAGAGGGGTATAGTCAACAAAGCGGTTCAGAACATAGTCGAAGAGATTATTCCTGGACATTCACTGAGTTAGAAATAAAGGAGAAGTGAAGTGCATCTTTCTTCCAGGATGGCTTTTATCTTCTCTACAAGAAAGGAGGCATTGTTATCAGTTGCCAGTAAATGGGGAGGGAGTGAGAACAGAAAATAATATGAAGTTTTCATCCATTCAACAACATTTACTCAACACTTAGTTCAACAATACTTAACTATATTGCACCAGCCAGGGCCAGAAATTCAAGTTTTTCATAGATGTCTGGCAGGGGGAAGGTCTAGAACAGCCACCAGAAGGACTTAAGCGAGAGCCAACTGATTGCAGACTGAAGGATCACCCCAACCAGGCAGGCATCACAAATAGCATCAGTATGCACACTTGAGTGGAGTGAGCTTTTCTCTAGTTGTGACCAGAAGTCCACGTGTAGAAGAAGTAAAATGGAGATGCTTAAATGGATTCTGAGTTGGATATTGTGAGTAGAATGCAGCAGAAAATCAGGGGATTAGAGAATTCTGGTGAGAGAATTAAAAAGGAAGATATTGTGAGGCAGGGAGGCACTGAAATAGGGATGAAACACAGCCTCTAATGTGATGATAGACCTGTATACAACAGAGGACTCAAACCACAGACGGTCCCAGTGAGCTGGAAGGGAAGGTTGAGAGAGGCAAAGAGGTAAGATTGCTAGACAAATAGGGCTTCTTTTTTTCCCCCCAGAATATAAGACAGCAGCTAGGACTTCAGAAGATAAATTCTTCTGGAATGTGGCCAGGGGAGAAAGTTGCCAAAGTGGAGGCAAAAGATTATGAAATTTGGAGGCTAAGGCATTTTTGGAGTGTGGTCCATCTGGACATTGGAGTAATGAGCTAGAGTGTGACTCATGCGGAGGAGTTGGATCAAAAAAAGGGTGATCACAATGGCATGGACTTCAAAGGACAAGCATTTTTATACAAGAATGAGTATGTATTAATCTGAAAATAGAAGTAGGAATTTAAGGAGACCCAATCCTGTTCTAGTCTGATGGCATGTGGCATATGGCAGAGAGAGCATCACAAGATAAAATATAAGTGGTGTTTTCAGAGACCAGCCAAGTTTCTAGTATGTCAATACATTGGAGGAAAATTCAGGAAAGAGTGTACCTGGGGAGACAGGTGAAGAGAAGACTGGTGGGAGGAACTGAGATGAAAGGCAGTAGAAAAAAGGGTGAGGAGGAGAACACACAAGGCAGTAAAGGACATTAATAACAGGATGATTGCTGGAGAAACTGGTGTTTTGGAAAGTGGCCAAGGATGACAGACACTGAGTCAGATTAATTTAGTTGCAGATGGACCTATGGCTGATAAGTTATTTCAGTGATTGCTGAGGCTTACATAAGGAAGTTGTCCATTGCATTCGGATACAGTTGGTCAGGTAGAAAAACGGTGCAGGGCAATATTGTGAGAGTAGTATTTGGGGAACAAGTTGAAGGGAATTGCCATGATAGGGCTGCCAAAGGAAGGAGAAAAACATGGGGGGGGGGTAGAGTTTCCTGAGCACCTTTAAGTTGCTGTTGTTCTTAGTATCGGTATTGAACGGCAGGAATATTTCTTGTATCCCTATCATTCTTCTTTCTTCCCTGTTGGATTCTCTGAGTCACACAACTGATCATGTGTCTTTTCTCTGGCTGCCAGGAAGCTCAAAAACAAAAATTTGGATTGTGGGTACAGACTTTAAAGCATATGTTTGGAGGAATATTTATGTCCCAGGTTTCATCTTACTTTTATTCATCTTATTCCTTTCTTTCACCAATTTTTCTCACCTTTTTTTTCTTTTTAGGCTTATTTTTATTAGACATCTCCACTCTGTTTAAAGTGAGAATAGGCATAAATAATAAACATTAAGCTGTGATTAATGCAAGCTTGTAAGGTCATTATTAAATACTAGACATGTGAGAAAGACCATTTATTAACACAGAACTTATAAGAATGTTAACGATTCTGCAAGTCACATATGCTGCCAGGTTTACGTCTTGTATTTAGGTTCTAATATTCATATTATGATTACATAGGCAGTGCCCAGGCTCCAAGTTCCCATGCATCTCATTATTATAGTGAACTTAAAATTAATTGTCCAAACCCAGGCACTTTTGAGAGTCATAAGAAGAACCTCAAATGATTATGTCAGGACAATAAGTATATGCTAAGACATATGATCACCCTTTAAATTGATCAATTTTAAAATATGAGCTTAAGTTTCAAATTACTCTCATTCTTTAAGGAAAAGCCTCAGTTCTGCTATATTACTTTTGCAATTTTCTAAAGGAACATGGTTTTGTGTGAGAGTTTGTTCAATAGCAGAGTTATTTGGATGTCCACAGGACTCTGCTGACTTTCAATAAAGAATTATAAAGCTACTTGTCTTGATGACTAGGAACTCTCTTGCCAGTCAATCAAGCAACTGGTTAGCTCATTAGGCTCATGGTGAAACTGCCCAGAAGGTTGAAAATGGAGGAGAGAGAATGAATTCAGACAGCTGTTGTTACCTTCCCTGAACCACTAAAATTTGGTTCATTTGATTACACCTACGCAATATGAAAATAAGTTCCACACACTTTAAATGCACAGTACCCTGTGGACCTAATATAAATGGAAATCATTTGTGTTGGATTATGGCTCCATGTGAGTTGTCAGAAATGATATTTATGGCCATTTAAGTAGACAGTAAAAAAAATTCTTAAAGGGAACTTTGTCTGTTTTTGGTTTTTTTTTTCTTTAAAACACTAGACCAATGGTTCTCAAAGTGTGTGCCAGAGTGCACTGGTGTGCCCTAGAAGATTTCCAGGTGCGCTTTATGGTATTCTAGAGAAATATGTGTCTTTTAGGGACCAAAAAACCAACAGAGTATTTGGAGTTTAGATTTTTGAGGGACAGAGGTGTGGGGAATTGGCTGTAAGCTGACAGTCTGCCCAACCTCCCACCTCACTTGCCTGGTTAGGTTCCAAAAGGCTGTTAAGCTGTGGTACTGGATTGTTTACACTACCCCCCACGTTCCCTGGAAAGATTGGAGGCAAGTTTCTTCCATCCTTTGTTTGGTGTGAAGTTAAGATGATATGTATGGTGGGGGTTTTCTGCACTCAACACAATTAAGAGTAAAAAGAGAGGAATTCTTCAATGTATTGACGAGGAAATGAGAGTTTTCCTTTCAAATATATGCCCAAACATTGAAGAAATCGCTAGGATACATCAGGCTCATGTTTCTCATAAACAGAAGAATGAAAAAACTTAACACATTTGTGCTGGGACCTGCCGAATTTATTAAATCTTACGAAGAATGTTTCTATATATATATAAAAAAAGATGACTTTTTTATCATTTTTTAATTTTTAACCCCTTTTTTATTAATTCTAAAAAGCATAACTCAAAAAATGTAACATAAATATGTTTTTCAATGTCAGAATAAATTTAATTTTATCGTATTTATTTCATTTAATTACCATAAAAGCATGCTTGAACTTTATATTTTTCTTTAATATTGGACTTAATTATTATAACACATTTCTCAGAAATTTGTATATAGTATGCTATCATAATTTGTAGGATTTTAAATGAAAAAATGCAAAACTTCAAAAAATTTGAGAACCTCTGCACTAGATGATAGTAAATTCAAATTTATCATATCAGATGGCCCTGGATTCTCAGTCCTGACTACCCCTGAAATATCAGAGAAAATGCAAGTCACAGTTCTAAACAAATGAGTGAGAAACAAAGGAAATTTCTGATAGAAATATGAACTGACAAGTTTTCCAACCTCAAGTGGAATCCCCAAGACCACCCATATGGCAGGGTTTGTCCAACTCTGAATGAAGGGCCCCACCCTGAATCAGAACCTTTTAATTAGGTATCTAAAAATAGCAAGTAGGGGGCTGAGTTACTGTAAGCTCCTTACCTCCCTACTCTGATAGATCCTATGTTCCAGATCATTATTTAGCAATGCACCCTTAAAGGGAGGATAGTTCCAGAGACTCGGTGAATGTCTTGACTGCTTCTGAACATAACTCTGATCTCTTGTGCTGCTAAGGCAGGTCCCTTAGGGATGCAGAGTTAACGGGGGAAGAAGACCTCTCAATCTAGCTGCACATTTGTAAAGCTGAAGGGTATTTGATTCCAAAGAGGTTCTGAGGGTGAATCAGGTGTTAGGCCTCCAAGGGTGAAAACACTCCCTGCTAAGTTTTGAGCTGAAGCAGAGAGGGGCATTGAGAAGTTCCACAGCAAGGCAAAGCACTGGAGCGATTCCTGAGAGGCTGGCTGTGCTCACGGTGCCCTCGCTCTACTCCCAACCCTTAACTTTTTGTACATCAGTTCACTCTGACATGCCGTCCGAACCTGAGAACTATTTGGTTGGGACATACATGTACCACCTCCCATGAGGTTCAGATTGTATCGTTTAGGGATTGGCCCACTTCACCACGTTGAGAATAAAAATAAAGACTGCAAAGAGTGGTCTGGTCCTCTGTACACATATGAAAGTATAAATATCTTAGGTCAACATTTATAGAATAAAAATTAACCTGCAACAGAATTTATTAGTGCTGCTGCTAATGATGATAAAAGATGTACTGTATGTTCTGTTCTTAAAGTACCAGTTCCTACATATGAGCAATTTGTCAAACATCCTGTGTGCATTAGTTTTGAAACTTTCACAACCATCCTATACAACACAACTTTAATCTTATAGCATGTGTAAGATAGATTAATAATACAGAGGCCCTAAATGAACATCTTTCCACCTTTTTCCTATTTTTCTAAGGATGTTCTAATCAAGATGTAGCTGATTCTAAGAAGCCAACGGTTTTGGCATGACATTTACCAGCAAGAAATTTTCTTCAACACTTTGAGCTTCTATTGATAGTTTGTGGATGTGTTAATGCCCTCCATCTTAGCAGTATTTTTCAAAGAAACAAAATAGTTTCAAATGTTTCTACATTAAAAAAATATTGTACATTAAAAGAAGGCAAACTAATACAATGATTTTTACATATAGTACAAAACATAAAAAGCACCAGTTTACTTTCCCATTATTTTGCAAATCATTTACTAGCCTGTTTAGAAAATATGTAAATTACCAGATTTTTGCAAGTAAAACCTTGTAAGTAATCTCAGAATTTATTTACTGAGGATAAAATAAAATAACATTAGGAAGTTAACCAGAAAACCACTTCTAATGTGGCTCTTTTGGCTATAATTATCCAAATGGGTAACTGCTATCCTGAACTGAATCAATCTGAAATCATTAGTTGATCTGGCCTCAATAATTCTCTCCTCCTTAAAGAGCCTACTCCTCTTCTCCAGTGGCTTTATCCCAACAATCCTGTAAAACTCCATCTGAGAATCAAACATAATCTTCAAAGTTTTATAGAACAGAAGTCTGGCTTTTTAGAATTATTACATTACAGCTAGAACTGCTCCACTAACAATATAAGTAGAATGGTCCACCAAAATTTTGGCTTTCCGTAAGGCCTAAGTGTTGAAAGAAACAGAATGTGTTAGAACAGCTCTGTTGCTGTCACACTCTGCCCCTATAATACAGCTCTGGTCACTCTCCTCTATCCCAGGCTAACGACAACCCAAACTGGACATTTCTGCCTATCTTTAACATTCACTCTCAGCTGGGGGACATTTGGCCAGTCTCACCAGGATATAAAGTAAAAACAATTTAACCATTTAAGGATCTATAATACAAAGGGGGAAATGGTTAATTTCAGCTTGTTCAAGAAAAAGAAATATGTGAGATCATTCATAAAGATCATTTCATCCTTCCCTAAAAGGAGCAAGGTGAATAGCTTTGGCAAGAAAGGAAATAGGAAGAGAAATCAACCTCCCACAGGTTACCATGGTGCCCACTGGGGAGGCTCTCAGCTTCTTCAAAGGTGAGTCTCCCTTCAGGTTAGCACTATGCGTGAGGGTATAGTCTGTAGCCTGGAAGAATTGTATTTGAAGAATTCCAAGATGGCGATGGAGTAGGCAGATGTTCCAACTGACACCTCCCAAGACCAAATTGAATTACAATTTAATTTAAGAACAATCATTTTGAAAAACCAACTTTGGACTAAATGAAGAGGAGTCTATAACCAAGGATTACAAAAGAAGCAACACCAAAACTGGTAGGAAGGGTGGAGACGTGAAAAGTACTATCCCACTCCTAGAAGCAAGCGTGGCTAAGTGTCCTGAGGGACTCTCACTGTGGGGGGGGGGGGCTGCCCTGAGAGGTGTGGATCTTCAGCCCAGGCCTGGAGCCCCAGCCTGGAGCCCCAGAGCCTAAAAGAGGTACCTAGACAGCATTTGGCAGTGAAAAGACTAGGGTTTCTCTCTGCAAGAAAGAGATAGAGCTCTCAGAGATGCAGGCTCCATCTTAAAGGGCTCACACAGAAAATTTTGTTCACAGACACTTACCCAGGGCTCTGGGGGTGGGGGAGGGAGCTGAGAGGACTGGAGTTGTGTGAGGAGACTGTAAAGTTTCAGACTGCAGGCAGACCACATCTCTCGGTCTCATAGGCCATACCCACCATACTCCTTGGGACCACACCATAATGAGGTCTGTGAAAAAAGTCTGGACAGACTGACACCTAGGGTCCAGGGGCAGAGTCACACCCACCACCCTTCCTAATCCCTGAATTGCTGCAGGCACTAGACTCTAGCAGAAATTTTCTTCAGCAGCTGAGCCCAATAAGCAGCCAGCAGATAGAGGCTGCAGGAGGCAGAACTCAGGAAACATGGCCTCTAAGCAGACCTTCTCTCAGGCCCAATGTGGGTAAAAGCCAGCATAGGTGTGCAGCTTGGTACTTCCATGTACACTTGTGCCCAGCAGAGGCAGCCTCAAACTCTGCATTGCTTATAGATCCAAGAAGGTTGCTGAGGGCCACTCATGGGCAGTGTTTCCCACTGGTCTGTGCTGGATTTCTGCCAGAGTGACCCAAGACTGGCACATCCAGGGGCTAGCTGCAGAAAGCATTAGTTCAGGACCTAACAACCCTTGCTACATTGGTATCTTAAAGAAGGGATCCTCATACCTAGTCCAGCTGAATCTAGCTTCGTTCTCTGTGATCAGCACTGGCACAGCAACTCATGTACATTGGATAGGGTGGAGCTTCAGTCAGCCAGCCTAGGCACTGGATATCCAGCCCTGCCGGATTAGATTCCACAGGGGTAAGGGAAAGAGGCTGAGAACATGGACATTTAACATGTGGTTCCCTGTGACTCTGCTGTTTTATCTGGTCGACAGGCTTATTCATTTTTTTTGGGGGGCGGGGCCAAGTCAGTCCCAGAAGAAGACTCTCTCAGTCTTCCTCCCTGAGACCAGGGTCTTTCCAGCTGAAAGAACTTCTGTAGAGGGGACTGTCGGCCACACTCGGTCTCAACCTGCTGCTCACCTTGTTGGGGAGAAATAAAATTTAAGTGTCCAGCAGGGACTGAAGGAGAAATAAAATTTGAGTATCTAGCAGTGGCTGAGGGATTAAGCTCTGGAGTAGGGGCTACATTCGCTGTACGGAGCTCCTGACCAAGAGATCTTTGAAGTAGGAGGTCCCACTAATGTATTCATAACCTCAACTGCTCTAACCCACCAAGCATGCAACCTCTAGAGGGGTTGGTTGGGTGAGGCCAATCTGAGTCCACACTACAGTCTTACTACAGAAGACTCTATGGGAAGACCAAGCAGCTGCCAGAAGAGGAGGCAGCTGAAAAAATGGAGACAAATATTACAGAGCTTAGGGCTTTTTACATAGAAGCTGTCATCTCTAAGCAGGAAGAAGCTGATCCTTATACAAAGGTTGGCCCCCCACACTACTCAGTCACAGAAAATGCAGACACAAACAGTGAAAAGTGCAATAGCTACACACAGGTACCCCACAATGGGTTACAAACAACAGCTGACACCAACCCAAGAAGAATTAGAGCCAACATAACTGGTACTGGGTGGCAGACAGCACCAACCCTAGACTCAGCTGCCTATACAAGCAGCATGCCCAAACTTGGAGTTTAGCAGGCACCAGAAACTGTGGAGAATAAAAACGCCCAACAGGACAGAAATTGCACAGTATCTAATACACATGATCAAGATTGACCCTTAGAGCCAGCTAGTTTGAAGGGATAACTGTATGCATGAAGGGACCAACTGCATCTAATACATACATACAAGAGGTAGTACCCTCAAGAAGCTTCCTACAACAAGGAAAACAGATGGCCTGTCAGTACCACTGGGCCATCTTCCTTTTAAAGACACCATGAAACATTCAGTCATATAGTGCTACCTAATACACAGACAAAATGGGCAGACAGAGAAATGTTACCCAAATGAATCAACAAGAGAAAGCCCCAGAAAAAGAACTGAATGAGATGTAAATAACCAAAATTCCAGATGCAAAGTTTAAAATAATGATTTTTAGAATGCTCAAGGATCTTAGAGCAACAATAGATGAACATAATGAGCACCTAAATAAAAAGATAGCAAGCATCAAAAATGACATTTAAGTAATAAAAATGAACCACTCAAAAATGACAAATATAATATCAGAAATGAAGACTACATTAGAAGGAATGTATAGCAGGCTGGATGAAGCAGAGGATCAAATCAGCAATTTAAAGGACAAGATAAACAAAAGCATGGAAGTAGAGCAGCAAAAAGAAAAGTGTCCAGAAAGACTGAGGAAACTCTGAGAGAACTCTATGACAACATGAAGAGAAACAACATATGCATCATAGGGGTTCCTGAAGGAGAACAAACAAGGGATAGTGAACCTGTTTGAATAAATCATAGTTGAAAATTTCCTTAAATTGATGAAGGAAAAAGTCACACAAGTTCAAGAAGCAGAGTCCCATTAAAGAGGAACCCAAGGAGGCCTACACCAAGACACCTCATAATTAAAGTGACAAAGTTAAGAGACAAAGAAAGAATACTAAAAGCTGCAAGAGAAAAGCAGTCAATTCACTACAGAGGAGTCCCCATAAAGATGACATCTGACTTCTCAACAGAAACACTTGAGGCCAGAAGAGATTGGCAAGAAATATTCAAAGTAATGCAGAACAAGAACCCACAACCAAGACTGTTTTTATCCAGCAAGGCTATCATTTAAAATTGAAGGAGAAATAAAAAGCTTCCCAAACAAACAAACAAAAAAACCTCAAAGAATTCATTACAACCAAACCAATACTGCAAGAAATGTAAAGGGGCCTGCTGTAAAAAGAGCAAAGGGAAAGAAATCTAGAAAAAGAGGATTGTAGATTTAAAGAATAAAATGGCAATAAATAAGTACATATCAATAATAACCTCAAATGTAAATGGATTAAATGCTCCATTCCAAAGATGTAGGGTAGCTGCAAGGATAAGAAAGCAGGACCTATACATATGTTGTCTACAAGAGACCCACCTAGAACAAAAGATACATATAGACTGAAACTGAATGAATGGAAAAAAGTATTTCATGCAAATGGAAACAAAAAAAAAAGGCTGGGGTAGAAATATTTTTATTAGATAAAATAGACTTTAAAATAAAGGCTATAGGCCTG
Organism: Saccopteryx leptura; assembly: GCF_036850995.1. Classification (NCBI taxonomy): domain Eukaryota; kingdom Metazoa; phylum Chordata; class Mammalia; order Chiroptera; family Emballonuridae; genus Saccopteryx; species Saccopteryx leptura. The sequence continues at coordinate 142,061,634 of NC_089503.1, read as the reverse complement.
ACCTGTGGTGGTGCAGTGGATAAAGTGTCAACCTGGAACACTGAAGTCACTGGTTCAAAACCCTGGACTTGTCTGGTCAAGGCATATATGGGAGTTGATACTTCCTGCTCCTCCCCCTTCTCTCTCTCTCTCTCTCTCTCTCTCTCTCTCCTTTTTAAAATGAGTAAATAAAAAAAAGTTTAAAAAAATTAAAATAAAGGCTATAGTAAGGGCTAAAGAAGGTCACTACATAATGATAAAGGGAGCAATACAACAGGAGGATATAACCATTGTAAATATTTATGTGCCTAATATAGGAGCAACTAAATATATAAAGCAGATTTTGATGGACATAAAGGGTGAGATCAATAGAAATATTATAATAGTAGGTGATTTTAATACCTCACTAACATCAATAGATAGATCCTCCAGACAGAAAATTAACAAAGAAACAGCAGCCTTAAATGACACACTGGATCAACTGGATTTAATAGATATCATCAGAACCTTTCACCCAAAACAACAGAACATACATTCTTTTCAAGTGCTCATGGTACATTCTCTAGGATAGACCACTTGTTAGGATACAAAACAAATCTCAATAAATTTAAGAAGATTAAAATCATACCAAGCTTCTTCTCTGATCATAATGGCATGAAACTAGAAATCAACTACAATAGAAAAACTGAAAAACATTTAAACAGTTGGAAACTAAATAGCATGTTATTAAATAACAAATGGCTTAACAACAAGATCAAGAAACAAATAAAAAATGTCCTTGAAACAAATGAAAATGAACGTATAACAACTCAAAATTTATGGGACACAGTAAAAGCAGTCCTGAGAGGGAAGTTCAAAGCATTACAGGCATACTTAATAAGCAAGAAAAAGCTCAAATAAGCAACTTGACCCTGCATCTAAAAGAAATAAAAAAAAAATAACAACAAATAAAGCCCAGAGGAAGTAGAAGGAAGGAAATAGTAAAGATCAGGCAGAAATAAATTACATAGAGGCTAAAAAAAATACAAAGGATCAATGAAACCAACAACTGGTTCTTTAAAAAGGTAAACAAGATTGATGAACATTTAACCAGATTCATCAAGAAATAAAGAGAGAAGACTCAAATAAATAAAATTAGAAATAAAAATGGAGAAGCAACAACTAACACCACAGAAATACAAAGGATTGTAAGAATATATTATGAAGATGTATATGCCAAAAAATTAGACAACCTAGGTGAAATGGATACATTTCTAGAAAGATACAATTTTCCAAGACTCAGTCTGGAAGAATTAGAAAACCTAAACAGACCGATTACAACAAATGAAATTAAAACAGTCATCAAAAAACTCCCAACAAACAAAATCCTGAACTGGATGGCTTCACAGGCAAATTTTCCCAAATATTTAAAGAACTAATACCTATCCTTCTCAAGCTATTTCGGAAAATTTAAGAGGAGGGAAGACTTCTAAGCTCCTTTTATGAGGCAAGCATTATCCTCATTCTAAAACTAGGTAAAGACGCTACAAAGAAGAAAACTATAGACCAATATCCCTGATGAACACAGATGCTAAAATTTTCAACAAAATAATAGCAAACCAGATCCAGCAATACATTAAACAAGCCATACATCATGATCAAGTGGGATTTATTCCAGGAGGCAAGGCTGGTACAATATTCGCATTTCAATGTGATTTATCACATAAACAAAAGGAAGGGTAAAAATCACATGATTATATCAATAGATGCAGAAAAAGCTTTTGATAAAATCCAGCACCCATTTATGATAAAAATTCTCAACAAAGTGGGGATACAAGAAACATACCTCAATATGATAAAGGCCATCTATGACAAACCTACAGCCAACACCATATTCAATGGACAAAAATTAAAAGCAATCCCCTTAAGATGAGGAACAAGGCAGGAGTGTGCCCTTTCACCACTCTTATTCAACACAGTTCTGAAGTCCTAGCCACAGCATTAGACAAGAAGAATAAATAAAAGGCATTCAAATTGGAAAAGAAGAAGTAAAACAATCATTATTTGCTAATGAAATGATACTGTACACAGAAAACCCTAAAGTCTCAGTCAAAAAACTGCTAGATCTGATAAATTAATTCAGCAAGGTGGCAGGATATAAAATTAATATTCAGAAATCAGCATCATTTGTATACAACCACAATAAACTGTTGGAAAGAGAAATTAAGGAAACAATCCCCTTCATTATTGCAATAAAAAAATAAAGTACCTAGGAGTAAATTTATCCAAGGAAGTAAAAGACTTGTACTCAGAAAATTATAAGATATTTAAAAAAGAAATCAAGGAAGATACAGACAAATCAAAGCATATACCATGTTCATGGATAGGAAGAATAAACATCATTAAAATGTCATATTACCCAAAGCAATCTATAGATTCAATGCAGTTCCTATTAAAATACCAATGGCATACTTCAAAGATATAGAACAAATATTCCAAAAATTTATATGGAACCAAAAGAGAACATGAATATCCTCAGCAATCTTGAAAATGAATAATAAAGTGTGAGGTATCACATTTCCTGATATAAAGTTATACTACAAGGCCATAGTAATCAACACAGCTTGGTACTGGCATAAGAACAGGCATACAGATCAATGGAACAGAACAGAGAACCCAGAAATAAACCCACATCTTTACTGTCAATTGATATTTTACAAAGAAGGTAAGAGCATACAGTGGAGTAAAGACAGTCTCTTTAATAAATAGTGTTGGGAAAATTGGACAGGTACATGCAAAAATAAATGAAACTAGGCCACCAACTTACACCAGTCAAAAAATAAACTCAAAATGGATAAAAGACTTAAATGTAAGTCATGAAACCATAAACATCTTGGGAGAAAACATAGGCAGTAAACTAAATCTCTTGTGGCAATATTTTTGCCTATTTGTCTCCATAGGTAAGTAAAATAATGGACAAAATAAACAAATGGGACTATATCAAACTGAAAAGCTTTTGCATAGCAAAAGACACCATGAACAAAATAAAAAGACAACCCACACAACGGGAGAACATATTCACCAATACATCTGATAAGGGGTTAATAACCTAAATTTATAAAGAACTTCTAAAACTCAACACCAGGAAGGTAAACAATCCAATTAAAAATGGGCAGAAGAAATGAATAGACACTTCTCCAAAGAGGACATACAGATGGCCAATAGGCATATGAAAAAATGTTCAATGTCATTAATCATCAGAAAAATGCAAATTAAAACCACAATGAGATACCACCTCATACCTGTAAGAATGGTGCTCATTAACAAATCAACACACAATATGTGCTGGCAAGGATGTGGAGAAATGGGAACCCTCCTGCACTGCTGGTGGGAATGCAGACTGGTGCAGCCACTGTGGAAAACAGTATGGAGTTTTCTCAAAATGGAACTGCCTTTTGACCCAGCTATCCCACTTTTAGGAATATATCCTAAGAATACCAAATCACTGATTCAAAAGAAGATATGCACCCCCATGTTTACTGCAGTATTGTTTACAATAACCAAGATCGGGAAACAGCCCAAGTGTCCATCAGTGGACGAGTGGATTTAAAAGCTGTGGTACAAATACACAATGGAATACTACATTGCTATGAAAAAGAAGGAAATCTTACCTTTTGTGGTGGCATGGATGGACCTGGAGATTATTATGCTAAGTGAAATAAGCCAGACAGAGAAAGAAAAATATCACATGATCTCACTTATATGTGAAATCTAATGAACAAAGTGAACTGAGGAACGGAATAGAAGTAGAGGCGGGGTCACAGGGAGAAGAGGGACAGCTGCCAGAAGGGGAATAAGAAGATAGGATCAGAGTAGGTGAAGGGATTAATGAAATTATATATATATAACACATAGATACAGATAACAGGAGAGCAAATCCCAAAGGGAAAAGGAAAGGGAGTTAGGGGGAGAGAGGCAAAGGAGGGGTAATGGGAACAAGGGGGGTGGGCGTGAGGGAGTTCTATTAAGTGGAACACTTGAATCCATGTTAACACAATAAATTAAAAAAATAATAATAATAATTGTATTCAACTTCTGCCTTCTTCCTCTGGGTAACTTAGACAAGTTTCCTAATCTCACCCACCAGAGCCCTAACTATGTAAAATAAAAATAAGAATAAGAATATCTACTGCACTGAGCTGTCCTGAGATAAAATGAGATAACATTTGTAGGTGTTTAATACAGTTCCTGGCCTGTGGTAAACATTTTAAAATCATTATTACTTTACTATTGTTTTCCACATGAAGCCCTAGTACTAAGAATATTTGTAAAACCTAATACATTTAGAATGTTTATTGGCAGAACTAATGGTAATACAAACCAAAGTACACAAACAAATGTATTTACATGTTATGTTAACATGGGATTTTATTATTCTCACCCTGTCACACAGTTCACTGGTTCTGCCAACTTGTTTTTATTAATTTTCTTCATTGAAATAAAATTATACAGCCCTTTTACTACATGTGAACAAATTATAATGTTCTGTGGAACATATTTGCCAAGGTCTTTGCTTAAACAAGAAATTTCAAAACCTACAAATAACTTAAATATGATCGGTAAAGGCACTTTTCCATTTGTGAAAATGTGAATGGGAAAAAAGATCAGAAATTTAAATAAAAGATTCCAGGCATGTTACTGTCATGGATATTAGTGAAGTCCTACAGAGAATGTGATAGAATTCAACATGTGGCAGTATCAAAACATTCCCAGGATTTCTGATGGTTCAGGCCGCAGCACCAGTGGTGCTAGAATCTCTTCAATTCATCAGAACAGTAGTGTCAATCATGCAGTTTTATCCATCAGAGCCATACAGGGTATTGAGTCTCCTTTAATGATTGTCTTTACAAATTTCAAATCCTCAGGCATTTTTCATTTATGCCATGCACAACTCTGAAGGCTGTAAACATGGAAAGAGAGACATTATTCTGGGTGGTCTTAGTAAGGGTGAAGGGGACATAATTAGGACTGATACAGCAAAATGAAAGACAGACTTTAATCTGAGAGCAGAAGACAACTTTCTAACTACATCAAGAGCTAATATGATAGTATCCAAAGGAAAGTGAAGGAAACCAATGACACAGAAGAATTTGACGAGACCAAAAGAAGAATTTTAATTCCTCGAGCATCATTAATGCAATTTTTAGCTGACAGCAAGAGCATTGTAAAATAAACAATAGCACACATTCATTTTATTTTGAAGGTGAAATGAACAGAACAACGAAGAGGGAATATTTATATTTTAGACCAAGACTTTCACATCAGATTTGGAAACCTCAGCAAACGTGGCAAACCACGAGCGAAACCGGGCAAGGGCTAGCACGGATCTCAACTTTTCTCCCCTCCAATTCTCCGGCTTAGGAAAGTGAACACCTCAGCCAAATGAGACCAGGAAACCAGGAAGAGCTTTTTCTAGCACTAATTTTTTGGATGAAGATATCATGAATCATTCCAAAATTGGCAGCAGAAGTGTGAAGAATTTGGAAAAGCAAAAGGAGAGCTGTGCAGCCAGCACTGATGCCTCAAAGAGAAGGGAGGCCAGAGGGCTGAAGGACCGCCAGAGGACAGCCTGCGAAGGGTGGGGGGAGGGAAAGCCAGAAATGCTGAGAAAACTGCAAAGCATGATGGGAAAATGCTCTTCCAAAGTGGTTAAGAGCAGACTGCCTGCTCTTGTCTGAAACATTAAGTTATTTATTCCATCCAAAGGGCTGCTCTCTGGTATCATCAGACTCATCCCTTCCTTTCCTCTTTCCCCACACTTCCCAGGTAAAACATGTTTGCTGCTGGAGAAAAATATGGAAGAATTAGAATGTTAATTCTAGTATTTCTGATGTTAATTCTCAATACTTTTGGATGTGCATAATTAAAACTCAGCAAATGAGAAGAAGGGGGAAGAATTGGAAGATGGAGACAGAGAGAATGGGAGGAAGAATGCCAAGAGGAAGAGCATGGTTGGGAGCCTGAAAAACGGTCAAAAGTAGAAGGGGATGGGAGTCAACTTCAAGGGTATAACAGGGTAGGGTCAGGATGACTTGCTGGGCTGGAGAAGCCTGGGATATTTACAGACACAAAACATATGGATGAGGAAATAATTCCAACTCCTACAGTTAAAATGACAAAGCGTCCTCCCATTTTCTCTGGAAAATTGGAACCTGCTCTAAACACTGGTGGCGATTGTGTTTGACTTGCTTTGCAAAAGCTCCATTATGAAATGTTAATGCTAAATAATCTTGAAGTCTTTATTTTGAGGTTCATTTAAATTGCAGATCTCCTATGTTAACTTTGGAATTCTAAATTCTCAGAATCGGGACCATGGAAGTCAGCTAGGCCAGCTCTTATCTGGTTCATAGAAATATCTCACTTGGTGAGCAACCCCTCCATGGCACTCAGTTAAGCAATGTGGTCAAAGCCCCATGTGCTCCCAGTGGGATCATATCTCAGATGACTGGCCAAGGTCAAGGATTATGAAATGTGAATTTCACATTCCAGTTCTCTAGGCACTTTAATGAGCAATCACATGAAATCCTGGAACTCTCTTGACACTAAAATGATCCTTGCATGTAGATAGCACTTGTGAGTTTGCCAAGACCATTTAGAGTACTTCCCCCTTATGTGACATTTCCACTTTCTGCTGTTTCAGTTATCCATGGTCAACCAAGGTGGACTATTCAGAAGGAGGAAAAAAACCTGAGAGAAGTCCAGGGATTAACCTCATATCCTACAGATAATAAATGGTGCAGTCAAGCTTCGACCTAGACTCTCTGGATCTGTTTTAAATATTGTAATCTAGACAGAGTGGGGGGACCAGTCAACATGACTGCTGTGTGATATCCTTACAAATATGGGCCTACATTTAGGCCTCAATTCTACAAACCTATCATTATTCACTGAAAAGTCAATTTTTAAAAAAACAAATGAAGTCTCTGAAATCAGTATCAGTTTGACCAAAGTTTAAGAATCCATGTGGTTACAAGGCATGCTGCAATCGTACAAGATCTTATAGTCTGCCAAACATTTTCATAGAAGTACCACATTTAATTTTTACAGCAAACCGTCATTGTCTTCATTTTTAGTTGGAACAACTGGTTCAGAGATGTTGGATAATTCTGGTATTTCTATGCCACACAGTTAAGGAACCATTTTGAATCTGAGTGTATAGTTACAGTTCTTTCCTCTACACATTTTTTTTTGTGTGTGTGTGACAGAGACAGAGAGAGGGACAGATAGGGACAGATAGACAGGAAGGGAGAGAGATGAGAAGCTAATGCTTCTTCGTTGGAGCACTTTAGTTGTTTATTGATTGCTTTCTCCTATGTGTCTTGACTGGAGGGGCTACAGCAGAGTGAATGACCCCTTGCTCAAGCCAGCGACTATGGGCTTAAGCCAGCGAACACGGGGTCATATCTATGATCCTACACTCAAGTCAGCAATCCCACAAACTAGTGAGCCCACACTCAAGCCGAATGAGCCCATGCTCAAGCAGGTGACCTCGGGGTTTCGAATCTGGGTCCTCCGTGTCCTAGTCAGAACTCTATCCATTGTGCCACCACCTGGTCAGGCTCCTCTGCACATTTCCCTCTCTGCTCCTTTACCCTTGACTTCTGTTGTTTCTACTTTTTCCTAAACAAATTAATGTGGTACTTCTGATCAGATGTGCTTCCACGGAGCCACTCATCAACATATGTCCTATTTTACCTGACAGAGGACATAACCTGTGCAAACAAGACATACATTAACCGGCCCTGGCCGGTTGGCTCAGCGGTAGAGCATTGGCCTGGCGTGCAGGGGACCCGGGTTCAATTCCCAGCCAGGGCACATAGGAGAGGCACCCATTTGCTTCTCCATCCCCCCCCCTTCCTCTCTGTCTCTCTCTTCTCCTCCTGCAGCCAGGGCTCCATTGGAGCAGGGATGGCCCGGGCGCTGGGGATGGCCCGGGCGCTGGGGATGGCTCGGGCGCTGGGGATGGCTCCTTGGCCTCTGCCCCAGGCGCTAGAGTGGCTCTGGTCTCGGCAGAGCGATGACTCGGAGGGGCAGAGCATCGCCCCCTGGTGGGCAGAGCTTCGCCCCTGGTGGGCGGGCAGGGTGGATCCCAGTCGGGCGCATGCGGGAGTCTGTCTGACTGTCTCTCCCCGTTTCCGGCTTCAGAGAGATACAAAAAAAAAAAAAAAAAAAAGACATACACTAACCATCAGAACCGTGATGAAGGTCCCTGCATAGCACAGCTTACTCTTTAAGTGGTTTCTCCAGTGAGTATTAATGGAAAATTTAGTGGAAATTAGTAAGGTAAGATTAAATAATTATTATTAAAACAATTTTTTTTAAACTTTCTTTTGAGTAACTAAAAAATTGCATTTCTACATCTATGGCTGTTTGGGTGGTTGTAAATTACAAAGAAAATTCTCCTTTATTAATTTTATTTTTACTAGTAAAATATACTTTTTATTATTAAAAACTTGGTCATATCTAATCCTATCTCAAGGCTAAAAAGGGGGTATCAAATGTGTGTATAGAGAGAGTTTTATATACATATACATACATATATAAAGATTCTTATATCAAAACTTTCAGAAACATCGATGTGGGATTAGGGTGGTTTAATATTTTTCCAACAAAGGGAATGTTACCCTAGCCATGTTTCTCCAACCCCGCTAACTATATTCCACAAAAAAAGATCCAAAGGAGCATGTCTGATATTATGCTTAAACAAATTTCAAAAGTACCCTCTTCAGATTGCTACTTGGCAGAGAGAAATCAGTTTCAGTTCACTTGGGACCTGTAAATTCAGAAATTAGGAGAAAAAGCTTTGCATCTACTGATTTGAGTTGGGTGATGCAATTGGACAATTGCATTAAAGTATTTCAGAGCTGCAGTTCCAAGTAGAAAGTAAAAAATAAATAGGATGCCATGGTATTTCTCCCTTCTCCAAGAAATGTAGACAACTCAGATTTCATACCCTGCATGGAACATATGTCCATTTTGGAGTTCTTTCCAACTTCTACTAAGAACAAAGTATCATGTGATTCAAAGGAAATCACATAAGTAGGACATATAAAGGTTTATATCACTAATGCTTCAAATTAGTAGGTATGTTAAATCAATTATGTCAATATCATTAGCTAGGCAATGAAAGTTTTTTCAGGTCCATTATTCCTCCTTTAATAAACTGGAGAAAAAACATATTAATTTCTGTCATTTTAATGATTGAGAATGGAGTCCTTAGAAGTTTTCAAGAAGGTTTAGATCATATGTATTTTATTTTATGAGTGAAAGTGGGAGTGGTGTAGGGGAAGGATCCCTTGAACTGATTCAGTTCAAGTTACTTGCTTTAGAATTTAATTAATGACCTGGTGACATCTTTTGAAAACACCCATGTTTCTAAGTCCGTCCCTTAGCAATATCAAATCCAGGACTTCCCCTCACTTCAGCCAGGATTGATTTAAATTCCAGCTCCATGGATAAAAGGAAATTTCTGTTATTGTGGCTAAAAAATGTAGGTCACCCCAGTGACTGTGTCACGGAACAAAGAAACAAAATATAGGAAAGGTGGAACAGGAATAGGGCAGAGCCTAATAAATGGACAAGCTTGTCCCAGCTTCAATAAACAGCTTATTTAAAACCACTCTTGCAATGCTCCTCACATCGGTCATAACGAGATTTCAGGCATAACTAGGCTAAAAAAAAGAGGCCCTACAGAGGTACATTGGCAATGCCATGAAAAAATACAGAAAAGAGAAAACACAGATGTGGAAAAAGACAATATTAATAATTACACGGTACATTCACTTTTGCTTTTTATGAAAGCATCCTAACATCATATTCTCAAAGCATGCTTAATCCATGTTTAACCTTAAAAAATATATTTTATATACAAGAAATGCAAAGTACGTGTTAAATTCCAAATGCCCTTTGGGAACATTAGCTTCTGGCTGGTCAAACAGTCTCTCCCTTCTTCCATGAGCCACATTGTTTTGACTCAATGGTGCTACTGTTGACTCACAGAAGAAAATCTCTCATTCACATTCTTTTCCTCACAGTCATTTTTTCTACTTGAAAAGAATATACATACACCATTTACTCTACTTCTATTCTTAAAGTAATTATAACTAAAATGATATCTATTTACAAAATAAACATATATATTCTCTATAACTTCTTTCCCTCTTCTCCTTTTCACTCTAACTCTTTACCTAATTACTTTAGCAAAATCTTTCACTTTCTTTTGATTATATATGCAAACAGCAACAAAAATGTCCTTGCTGTTTTGAAGTTCTAAAGTATAGAAACTACTACCAGCACAACTATATCAATTAAAGGGAGACCTTCACATTTAAAATAAAATCAGATGTATTAAAACATTTATCTCCAAAGCCCTTAAAAGTACTCAAAAATCAAAAACCTTTTTGAAAATTTCTACCTACTTCCTTATCCTCCTCTCCTTTAAGCATAGTCATCCAAGAGTAAGCTATAGTAACATTTCACCCTCTATTTTTACCAATATTGTGGCAGCACTGCTCTTTTTTTCTTAATTTATTGCCAATGAGTGTATTTAGCTATCTCATGGCTTAAACAGACTATGGATTTGCCTGGAAATTTAACTACTCATTATGACATTGTTCCTTTTGAGAAATATGTTGGTGTTCAGATACTTTGACTTCAAAATAATTGCCAAACAGAACTCCATTCATATCCATAGTGGTTGAACTGACTGAACAAGTAAAACCAAGAGGCTCAGCTTCAGAAATCCAAAAGCATCTCATCAAGGATGTATCAGGACTGTCTTTCAACATGTTAGAAGAGTATTTATTTGGACTATGAGCTAAGAACACATCTCAAGCACCACAACTCTTTCTATGTAATCCCATCAAATGTCCTCCTGAAAGCAGCAGTAAATGTATAAATACTACTATTTCAATTGTGGCCAATCATTTTGTAGGTGGCTTAAAAAAAACACATATTGTTGAACTTTAAAATCTGGCTGTTAGAGTTGGAAAAACAGAACTAAAATGGTGCTTACGCATGGGCAAAAATACAGTCATAGAACAGACTCGTAAATGTCACAAAAATTCTCATATGTAATGTTGCTTATGTTCAAACTTTTTCTCACATGCTTCTAAAATCCCTGAGGCTACCATATCTCTGACCAGTTGTCACTACATCCTTCGCGAGGAGAGAAGTGGAGTGACAAGAGGTACCAGTTGCCCAACTCTCATCTGATGCTGCTTCTACAGTACTCCATTATGCTATGTATACAAGAGAGAGGACAAATTATATTTTAAATATAGTATTTTAACTAAATATATAATTTTTTTCAAATGAAAGTAACTTAAAAGCAAGAAACATTGCTTATAAGCTCCTTTGTAATTTATATTAGCTTTTTTTTTTTGCAATTCAAGTTATCACTGAAAAGAAAAAGAAGGGACACTGGTTTAGTAAAGTATGCTTTATATTTTCTATTCTAGAAATAAAATGTGCATTTGAGTAATATTAGACAACATGAGACTAAAAACAACAACAATTAAAATAAGCCTTTTATCCACCATCTAAGCTAAGCAGTCAGTCACTCTTAATAGGTTGGTGTATATCTCTCTATTTTAATTTTTCTGCCATAATTTTTATTTATTTATAATTAGATTATATATAATGCTAAATTTTCATTTTCACTTAACAGTATAACATAAGCAATTTTTTCCATTTTTATTTTATTTTTTATTTATTCATTTTAGAGAGGAGAGACAGAGAAAGAGACAGAGAGAAAGAGAGAGAGGGAAAAGATAAAAGAAGGGGGGAGGAGTAGGAAGCAACAACTTCCATATGTGCCTTGACCAGGCAAACCCAGAGTTTTTGAACCAGCAACTTCAGCATTCCAGGTCAATGCTCTACCCACTGAGCTACCACAGGTTAGGCCTTTTTGCTTTTTTTTTCCCCCTGAAGAAGGGGGCGGGGGCAGGGGCGGCAGACAGACAGACTTCCGCATGTACCCGACTGGGATCCACCCAGATGCCCACCAAGGGGCAATGCTTGGCCCCTCTAGAGTGCTGCTCCACTACAATTGGAGCCATTTGAGGCAGAGGCCATGGAACCATCCTCAGCACCTGGGTCAACTTTGCTCCAGTGGAGCTTTGGCTACAGGAGGGGAAGATAGAGAGATAAAGAAAAAGGAGAACAGGGAGGGTGGAGAAGAAGATGGGTGCTTCTCCTATGTGCCCTGGCAGGGAATCGAACCAGGAACTTCCACACGCAAGGCCCACGCTGTACTACTGAGCCAACCGGCCAGGGCCTCTTTTTTCATTTTTAAAATGCATGCTCTGCCTGACCCATAGTGGTACACTGGATAGAGCATCGACCTGGAATGCTAAGGTCCCCAGTTTGAATCCCCGAGGTCACCAGCTTGAGTGCAAGCTTGCCAGCTTGGACGTGAGATCATTGATATGATCCCAAAATCACTGGCTTGAGGAAAGGGTCACTGGCTCGGCTTGAGCAACCCCTCCCTCTCCCCCCATCAAGGCAGGTACAACAAGCAATCAGTGAATAACTAAAGTGAAGCAACTACGAGTTGATGCTTTTCTCTCTCTCAAAAATCAATTTCAAAAATTAAAATGCATGTTCCAAGAGAAAACTACAAAAGAAAAATAAAATTCATTTTAATTAAATTTTACAATTAAAATTAATATTAAATTTTTAAATAGAATTTAAATCATCCATAATACCACACCGTTGGTATATGATCTTTGCTATCAGTATTCAGTGCGGTTTCCTGTCCCTTCCATGTTCCCTGTGTTGGCACCTTCTCTACTCTGTAAATTCCAGGGTTTGACTTTGGAGCCTCAAGATACATCAAGTGTACCGAGAGAAGAGGCATTAGCAAGGGAGGCCAACCCCATGACCTCTCCCTTACCTCCTGCTCAAGTTCCTCCCAGGTTTAAAATCTCTTTATTTAGGATTGTGTTCAGCTGGAAGAGGAGATTCCAGGAGGATAAAGAGGGAACAGAACAACCCACAGCAGGGGAAACAGTTAACTATGAGGCTCTGACTACAAACGGACAATCAATCTCAAACAGAAAGCCTCCCAGCAAAGTCAGGGCCAAGCGGGTGAAATCCAAGGGAGGCGAATGGAATGAAGAATAATAGAGAAAAACTAAGAAATAAAAAGAAATTTAAAAAGATGAGATTAGCAGAGAGAAACTACTCTTCCCTTCTTTTCTTCCTGTTCTTCTATGACCTAAACTGATAATAACGTTACTGCCCAAAGCATGATGGGGAATTTTGTAACAAATATTCTCTCTCCAACTGATATTCAGTTTGGCTCCTCCACGTATTTATTTAGGACTTTACCTCTGCCCACCATCTCCTTACATGGTAGAGAACTGTGATAACTTAGCTCCTCTTACCCATTGCTCCTGCCAGGTGAAACAAAAACTTGAGAGGGCCAATGGCTGAAACGATGGCAGAACAGTTTATAATGTTTAAAGATCTGTTGGAGACAAGGTTCTGAGATGTCACATCCCTCAGTTTTTACAGTGACAGTTTTACATCTTCCGTAAAATAGGTTTCGACATCAGGACAGAACAACCATCATTTTCAACAGATTGGTTGTAGAAGAATCTATTCAGTTGAAATTTGCACTGCTGTCCTTGATATCTTTCCTTCAATGGAATAAACTATCTGTTTCACTTTCTAACAGGGGTTTGTAGATATACCTACTGAATTTAGAGTTGTATATTTAAAATAGCTCTGTAGGCAAGAAAAGATATCAGAGGTTATGTTTTCTAGAATGAATTTACTAGACTTATGAGAACTTTTGTATTTATATGTTTTATTGAATAACTGCCTATTGATTATTTCTAACTATTTTCAATATGCTAGCCTTTATTTAGAAATTAGCCACCCAACATACTATGAGAACAGAAGTAAGCTGATTGGCTTCCTCATTCCCCCTGACATTTGGGTACACTGTGCTCCTGAGGTTATCCCCACCACCCTAACTAGTTGGAAAAGTATAACATCCCAAAGAGGGCAAGCTTCCAATGTCTTCTGCAGGATTCTTACCCTGGGTCAGACCTCACTCCTTTTCTAAATTCCTACAGGTTCGTTTGTGGTGCAATTTGAAGCTAACTAACAACTAAAACTCTTCCCTCAGGCTTGTGTTTCATCATTCCCTATAGCTCATGCCGATACCTATGCCAGCATTATCCTGACAAATCGCATACATAGTTAAATATCAGTGTTCTGTCTCTGCAAGGCTGCCGCCACAATCCTAAGTATGTATGTGCATATAAATAGATATGTTTTCCACTCAGGAAAAAACTGCAATTGTATTTTCATGTACTGTGGAAAATCCTCTTTGAAAATGAATAAGAAGCCCTGGCCGGTTGGCTCAGTGGTAGAGCATCGGCCTAGCGTGCGGAGGACCCGGGTTCGATTCCCGGCCAGGGCACACAGGAGAAGCGCCCATTTGCTTCTCCACCCCTCCGCCGCGCTTTCCTCTCTATCTCTCTCTTCCCCTCCCGCAGCCAAGGCTCCATTGGAGCAAAGATGGCCCGGGCGCTGGGGATGGCTCTGTGGCCTCTGCCTCAGGTGCTAGAGTGGCTCTGGTCGCAACATGGCGACGCCCAGGATGGGCAGAGCATCGCTCCCTGGTGGGCAGAGCGTCGCCCCTGGTGGGCGTGCCGGGTGGATCCCGGTCGGGCGCATGCGGGAGTCTGTCTGACTGTCTCTCCCTGTTTCCAAGCTTCAGAAAAATGAAAAAAGAAAAGAAAAACAAAAAAAAAAAAAAAAAAAAAGAAAATGAATAAGAAGAATAGAATCAAATTGAGTGATCAATCACAGCCAAATATGTCAGGCTAAAGACTTTGCAGTGTGAGGGCTTTTGAAACACCAGACTGAAAGCTAAATTATACTGCCACCAGGCTCTACTGATATATATCCACCTATGTACAATTGGGAAACAACATAAAAAAAATCAGCCAACTATAATGCTTAAAAGGGAGAAAAAAAGAGTAGGTATATATTATATCTTTAAGAGAAGATAAAACTATGTGGAAAACAGTATACACTTTTTCTTACATACAACTAAACCTGTGTTAGAAAATCAAAATATTCCTTATAGCTTTGATCTCTTCTTGATTTATAGTGTTTTCTCATTTCTGAGGATGCATTCCTTAATTAATTATTACTCTCAATTCTCACATTCCCAGAGGAAACATTAAACAACCCAGTTTACCCCCCCCCCTCATTTTTCTATATGGAAATAGATTAAGTAGCAGATTAGACACAGCAGAGAAGGTGTGTACTAAATGCTCATACTAAATATTCTTTCAAATCTCAATGAATGAAAGTTTAAGAAGGTCCACTGAGCCTGGGCCGGAATGCCATGAAAACATGTTTTACATTAAAGTGCCTGGCCAAAAACCTGTTCTTTCAGAGCTCCCAGGCAGACACCAGCACACGGCCTGATCATAGGACTAGCAGCATAGCTCATCCCTGGCCCAAAGACACTGCCCAGGAGAAATACCAGGGTGTCTGAGATGCCGTTAAAAACACATTCCCGCAGGTTCAGGCACTGCCTGTTCCTAAATAAACTCTTTTTTAAATCAGTCCAAATGTTAGGAAGGATAGTATAATGATATAAATAAAATGTTATTTATTTGCAAGGCCATTTTGTAAATATTACCCTGGCTCTTTCCTGTCCTGACTGGTGAAGTTCCCTGAGTCTGTATTTGCTCCCCCTTCTTTATAGCTGTGTGTTTGCAAATTGCTTTGTCTTTCTGAGCACTGTTGACTTCACTTACAAATATACAAGAAAATATTTTCCTGCCCAGATAATCATGTAGATTCATTCATTCATTCATTCATTCATTTATGCATTCCAAAGCATTTATTAAGACCTTTATAATAGGCACTATTCCAGGAGCTGGGGACACAGCAGTGCAAAACATGTAATATTAATGCATGCCCTCTTGAAACAGACAATAGTTGGGAGTGAGGGTAGGCAGGGTTCGAGCAGACAATCAATCCATCAGTAGTTACCTGGTAGTAAGTGCTATAGAGTGTTCCATTTTTATATCAAGTGATTAGCAACAGCCTCCCGCTAGTCATGCAGATAGTTGATGGAAGGGAAGAGGGAAGAGCAGGTGCAAAGGCTGTGATGCAGAAATGTGTTTGCATTTTTCACACAACAGTGAAGACACCAGGGTGGCTGGAGCAAAGTGATGGAGGGAGGGAGTGGTGGGGGATGAGGTCAGAGAACCAGGAGAGCAAAGGATCATGTAGGGCCTTGTAGGCCAGTGTAAGGACTTTGATTTTACTTTGCATCTTTGCATGAAACAGGAGCCTCTGGAAATTGTAAGCAAAGGCAGAACATGGTCTGATTTCTACTGTGAAAGAATCGCTCTGGCTCCCAAGCTGTGATTAAACTGTAAAGGCAAGGGCCGAAGAGGTGAGTCTTCTTAGTAGACCAAAACATTAGCCCAGGAGGAAGGTGGTAGTGGCATTGGAAGGGCCAAGAGCAGAGAGATGAAGAGCAGCGGCTGGACTGTGGAGATACTGTCAAGGTTGAGGAATGGGATTTGCTGATGGGTTGGAGGAAATAAATGAGGAAAACCAGACTTAAATGTTGCCACAGAGTTGAAGCTCTATGCATACTAGTTTCCTTTCCTTTCTTTCGTCCTAATAGGTATTTGAGTTAAGGCATTAGGGAAAGGAGAGATTTGGAGGGATGAAAGGACTCAAAGTTGATAGGGAGAAGACAGAGCATGCCCTTGGGGACAGGGACCTGCCAGTTGGGTGCCTCTTTCAAGCCAGATGACACCCTTAAAAAGCTGCTGAGGGGAAGATCCCTCCCTCCCACAGGTCACCCTGTGCCCCTAAGGGGTGGGGGTGGGTAGAAGGGAATCCTGCTAGAAGTGTAATATATGGTTTCCAAGGGATGCTTTACTGACTTTACTCTGACTTTAGATTAGTCTTGATAACCCTACCAGAGGAGGGAAAAATCTTTCTAATATGTTGATCAAGCCTCATCGATGGCTAAGTTTCCTCCTCCCCTAAACACCTGCACTGACACTCTCATGACACTAGATAAAACTTGAATTCAACTTAGGGGAAAGTGGGAGCATCAAAGGACCAGAATTTATTGGGATTTATTTTCACTTCACAGAAAAATAAGGACTCTAATACTAAATGATGTCACTTGAAAAAATAAGCTGTAGTTCATCCACCAAACACTTTTTTGATATGATATGTGACCCACTATAATAGTAATACCTTAATGTTAATACCTACTCTAGTAACTTAATATTCGTCTATCAGTTTTTCTCCTATAAATGTATATTTGATGCATTTTACAAATATTTCTTTTTCTTTTTTTAAAGTGAGAGGCAGTAAGGCAGAGAGACAGACTCACACATGTACCCTGACTGGAATCCACCTGGCAAACCCCCTATGGGGCGATGCTCTGCCCATCTGGGGCAGTTGCTCCATTGCTCAGCAAATGAACTATTTTGGTGCCTGAAGCAAGGCCACCATCCTCAGTACCCCGGGGCCAACTTGTTTCAACTGAAACTATGGCTGCGGGAGGGGGGAGAGAGAGAGAGAGAGAAACAAGAGAAGGAGTGGTGGAGAAGCAGATGGCTGTTTCTCCGGTGTGCCCTGACCAGAAATTGAACCTGAGACATCCACAGGCTGGGCCAATGCTCTACCACTAAGCCAACCGGCCAGGGCTTTTTTCCCCAAAATATTATTTTTCAAATTTATTTAAGCTTAGTTATATTTCAAAAGCTCCAACTCCATCAGGGTAAAATAGCTTAATTTATCAACATATGACAATCATACTGAAGTAAACTATCTAGAGCCTGAAGAAAGGTGGTAACCACAGGCAGGGAGCCTTTTCCTAGGAGCAGTCCAAGCAGAACTTGAGGAGCCCAAGAGATACTAACCATCTGGACATGGTGGCAAACTAGGGTAGTTAGGAAATCTACAAGTTCCTTGGTGTTGTTTTCTTTGATGAAAGATAACAAAGAAAAAGTCATTTATTTTCCTTCAAGTTTCTGCTAACTCTGCCATGTCGTGTTCATAATAAGCCTCAGGCAGAATTCTGGACCTCTGCTATAGTTTCTCTGTGGACTCACGTTATGGAGAGGAGTTATGACAGTCTGGAAATACTCATTTTGCCCTCACAGCTCTGGGGGTTTTCTCACTCTCATAACTTAAGACAGGGTTTATTTCATTTCCTTCTCAACATTGGTCACAGCCATTCCATGCTCTTACTACACTTCAAAACCTATTTCTAACAGCCAGAAATCATTTAGATGAGAACAAGAGTCTTTGAAAAGCACTAGGTTTCTAGAAGCCAAAAGTTACAGAAGAGAAGAGTTAAGCCAAGGAAGTCTGGGTAACTGCTCTCGGGTATGAGAGGAGAAAAAGAAGAAGAAAAACCATGCAGAAACGTGACATTCAAGTTTTCTTCAACTTTACAAAATGTTCAAGTTATATACTATATATAAGATTCTATTTTTATAACATCTTTGAAAGGATAAATTTTAGAAATGAATAGCAGATTAGTGGTTACAGAGGTATGTCAGGGGAGTGCAAGAGGAAGGTAACTGTGATTATAAAAGGGCAATAAGAGGGATCCTAGTGGTGTTGGTTGGAACTGTTGACTGTGGTGGTGAATATGCCAACTCACACAGGTGATAAACGTTACCGAACTTATATGCACGCACGCACACATACACACATGTGGTGCAAGCAAAACGGAGGAAATCTGATTTTGAGATTTATGAATTCTATGAATGACAATATCTTGGTTGCAATATGTTACTATAGTTTTGCAAAATATTACCATTGGGGGAAACTGGGCAAAGTGTACAAGGTATGGCTTGTATTATTTCTTACAACCTCATATGAATCTAATAGTATCTGAATAAAAAATTCAATTAAAAAGTGATTAATGAAAGGACACTCGGTCTTCGAAACTTTTTTTCATGCTGCAGACACTGACAAATCTAGAAACACTGACAAAGAATATATTTAACAGTGAGAAAAAATTAATAAAAAATAATGAAAAACTGTTTTAGCTGACTATAGAAATACAAAATAATGACAGTAAAACATCATTTTCATTCATCAAGAGTTAATATTAAAGTAAAAACGGTGTGGTTAACATATAATAATACCTATGCTACCATACAATGATACTAGGAGTGCAAACTGACACAATATTTTTAAAAAGCCATTTAATAGCTTTGTAAAAATGAAACATGCATGGTATTTATAATTGAAAATAAAGGACAGTAAAAGAAGAATGCAAAAAGTGGTCTAAAATTCTATAACCTAGATATAGCCCTTAACATTAGGTAAACAGTTCAGACTATTTTTTATACATATAGTCAGACAGATTAAAAAAAATAATTTAATAAATAAATTAACTTATACATGATTTTAAAATAAAAGTGTTTAATTCTATTTTCCTTGAAACTAGCAAAAGACTATGACTGTCTTAAATTGTAGGAATTGCCCTGGCCAGTTGGCTCAGCGGTAGAGCGTCAGCCTGGCGTGCGGGGGACCCGGGTTCGATTCCCGGCCAGGGCACACAGGAGAAGCACCCATTTGCTTCTCCACCCCCCCCTCCTTCCTCTCTGTCTCTCTCTTCCCCTTCCGCAGCGAGGCTCCATTGGAGCAAAGATGGCCTGGGCGCTGGGGATGGCTCCTTGGCCTCTGCCCCAGGCGCTAGAGTGGCTCTGGTAGCGGCAGAGCGACGCCCCGGAGGGGCAGAGCATCGCCCCCTGGTGGGCAGAGCATCGCCCCAGGTGGGTGTGCCGGGTGGATCCCGGTCGGGCGCATGCGGGAGTCTGTCTGACTGTCTCTCCCTGTTTTCAGCTTCAGAAAAATACAAAAAAAAAAAAATTAAAAAAAAAATTGTAGGAATTTGGCCCTGGCTGGTTGGCTCAGTGGTGGAGCATCAGCCCAGAATGTGGATGTCCTGGGTTCGATTCCTAGTTAGGGTACACAGGAGAAGTGTCCTTCTGCTTCTCCACCTGTCCTCTCTCACTTCTCTCTCTCTCTCTCTCTCTCTCTCTCTTTCCCTCCCACAGCCATGGCTCGATTGGAGTGAGTTGGCCCTGGGCAGTAAAGATGCCTCCATGGCCTCTGCCTCAGGTGCTAAAAAGAATTTGGTTGCTAAGCAATGGAGCAATGCCCCAGAGGGGCACAGCATCATCCCCTAGTGGACTTGCTGGGTGAATCCTGGTTGGGCACATGTGGGAGTTTATCTCTGCCTCCCCTCCTCTCACTGAGTAATAATAAGTGAGTAAATAAATAAATAAATAAATAAATTGCAGGAATTCTTCATCCATACTGTTGTCTGCATCTATGAGTTTTTTTTGTTCTTTTTTGCTTTACCCCTCCACCCCACTCACCAAGCCACCCACCACAAGCACACAGCTGTCAGCCTGCTTTCTATGTATGAGTTTGTCTCTATTTTGCTTGTTAGTTCTTTTTGTTCATTAGATTTTACATATGAATAAAATAATATGATAATTGGCTGGCTTATTTCACTTAAGCTAATACTCTCAATGTCCATCTATACTGTCACAAAAGGTAAGATATCCTTCTTTTTATGGCTGCATAATATTCTGTTGCATAAATGCATCACAGTTGTTTGGAGGAGTGGGGATAAACACAATATGGTATACAGAGATGTGTCATAGTATTGGGAACCTGTATAATTGTGTATCCAGTATCACCCTGATAAATTCAATTAAAAATAAATAAATAAATTGCAGGAGTTTGCTGACTATCTGGTAAACATTTCTTTGTAGCAAGCAATATTATTTCTCAAGAGGTTTTTCCAAATTAAAAAGATTAGGTAAAATATTATAAACTGGTATTATTATGTGTCTCCATGTGTATTTTAATGTGTTTCTATTAAGAAGCATCTATTGCAATTTTTTTTTGTATTTTTTTTTTCTGAAGCTGGAAACGGGGAGAGACAGTCAGACAGACTTCCGCATGCGCCCGACCGGGATCCACCCGGCACGCCCACCAGGGGGTGATGCTCTGCCCCTCCAGGGCGTCGCTCTGTTGCGACCAGAGCCACTCTAGCACCTGGGGCAGAGACCAAGGAGCCATCCCCAGCGCCCGGGCCATCTTTGCTCCAATGGAGCCTCAGCTGCAGAAGGGGAAGAGAGAGACAGAGAGGAAGGAGAGGGGGAGGGGTGGAGAAGCAGATGGGCGCTTCTCCTGTGTGCCCTGGCCAGGAATCGAACCCGGGACTTCTGCACGTCAGGCCGACGCTCTACCACTGAGCCAACCGGCCAGGGCTCAATTTTTAAGTAGTAAAATTTAGTCAACTTGGTAATAAAAAACAGGAATCCAAAAAAACTCTAAATTAACTACAAATATTTCATCCTATTGTTTACATACATAAAACAAGCTTACTGGTACAATGAGTTTTCAAGAAAAGAATAATAATAGAATGTTAAGCTAAAAGCAAAATAATACATAAAATGGAAAAGCTATATGAGATTTTAAATCTAGTAGTGATTATAGCAATTTTAAATTCAGAGAAATTATTCATTTATTCAGAGTATCAATCTGTCTTCTTCTTTCTGAATTACCTGTCCAGTGAAGATTTAGCTTTGTAATTTCATCAACCAATGTCTTACACACAGTGAATAACTCAGAAAAATTCTGTTTCAGCTTGCTCGGGTTTTTTCTATAACCCTTTCTCTAATATTTCAATTGTTTTTCTTTTTTTTCTTTTTCTTGTTTTTTAGACAGATGAGCAGTTTCACTCATTACAAAAAATCTTTTAGGTTTGTAACAATGAAAGATGTATATTAGTATATATTATCTTCTTATAATAAGCTCCATAAAAGTATAAACTTTGGCCTAATAATCCTCTAAGTTTATTCCAAAGAAACAAACAGGGATGCATTTAACATTTATGTTTAAATCTACTTGTTTTTATGATAAAAATTAGAAACAATCTAAATAATCAACAGTAAAGGATTTGTTAAACAAATTTCAAAAAAGCATAAACCATGAAAAACTATTTTCTAAATATAGACACCTATGATAGCGAATGCCTAGGAAAACGTTTGGAAGGATACGTGCACAACTGATGACAACAGCAACCACTCAGGGTAGGAGGACTTAATTTAACCATTCGAGGCTTCTGAAATGAAAATACATTGGTATAGTACTTGATTTTAAATATATATTAAAAAACTATTATTAAAGTTCTAGAAACCCTACACAAATAAGAAGTAGGTAGAAGAAAAAACAGCAATGAACAAAAGCACATCTATAAGGTGAAACCTCAGATACTTATTAAAATTCATGTGTTTGAATAAATTTTAGTGATATGGGAAAACGTTTCTTATAGTTTACTAACTAGAGAAAAAGAGAGAATAAAATGTTCTCTCTGCTGCAAATATCCATGTATATCTATAAACTGGAAAGCAGAAAAAAAAAATCAAAATATTCATAGTTGTTCTATCTGGGTTGTAAAATGTTAATGATTTCTGTTTTCTTTCTACATTCGTTCACTAAGTTTTCTGAATATTTATAATACAAGTGAAAATATTTTAAAACCAAACCAAAAACTGAGTTTCCTCTTCAGCTCTACAGTATATTGCCATCAATTCCCAGGAGAACAGCCTTTCTGCTGTGGCTCTTCATCATAGCGGTGGTAACCAGAAACTGGCGATGGTCTGCCACAAGCTGGAAGGCTCCATCAATTTTACTAAACACAAAACAAGTACACAGAATGGGGAAGCAAACTAGAGAAATTTAGCAAATGCCAGACATCTTAGCTTTAAAAAAAAAAAAAAGATGCATTCTGAATGGCTGCTCATGTGATGTTGGTACACCCTGGGGATTGTAGGTTAGGGTTAGTCAGAAGTGAGAAGTCCTGATAGGGTAGCTTTCAAGGTGAGGGTGCTCCTCTCTGCGACATCAGGGATGCTTTCTAGTGGTCTGCTGAAGGCAGTGGGCTGGACTAAATGACTCATTTTCTGCTTTATTACAATAAGTAGCAAAAATAGCAAAATACTCCGCAACCTAAATGACACATTTTATAAATTGGGGTTTACAGGCAACTTTAAGTATTGTAAAAAGTGACTTAGGGTAGAGATTTTTACTCATGTTAGTTTAGAAGTTCAAGGTTCTCAAACAATTTTAATAAATGCCATGAAATTCTCAAATCAAAATTATTTTCAACTTACTTTGCATGCAGTTCTTTTAGGAGGCTTTGTATGTGTGCATTCACACACCTGTCCATGAGCACGCATGCACACATACACGAAATGAACAGCAGTTGCTGAACAAGCAGTGGGCATTACACCATCATCTGAGCCAGATTCTGTGTGAAGCTACTGCTGTTTAAACTTCAAGAAACTTTATTTATGTAGACTCCTCACAAACCTTGAATAGTTAGTTGCTAGTGATCTATTCAATTGATCATGTTTTGATAAAAGTCATGAAAGAAGATATTTTAATTTTCTGCTTAAAGATATGGCCCAATATTGTGTATGCTTTTGGCCCCACAAGTCCAGATCATTTGCTGAGTAGTTAGTGTTAATAAGGCTAGTGTATAGCTGGAAGGGAAGAAGCTCAGAAAAGAGAATGATATAAACATTTACTGAGTGCTAAAAATATGCTGGCCCAATGAGAGGCATTTTGTACAAACTAAAGCTTCCACAGAATCTCAGAGATTCAGTTTCTCACTTTGGAATTACCTTCACTTTCAGGCTCAGTGTGAAGTCAGTTCAGGTGAATTGTGGGGTACACAGAGGAAACAGGTTCACAGCAACCCCCGCAGGGATAAGGGCCATGGGAGAAGGATGGGATGTTTATCCCTGCCTTGTTTCCTCATTGTCTTCCACTTCCCTCCTTCCCTTGATTGATAATATTGCATTTTATTTATAATGCACTCTTTGGTTTTAAAGTACCTTTTTAACATATTTCATCTAAGCCTACAACTACCCTAGAAGATAGACAGGTATTAATAAAGTAATTTTAAAGACAAGAAAACTAATGTTGAGAGATGTTGAGTAGTTTGATGAAGATTAAATAACAGATAGAAGAATAGTTACCAGAACCTAGGCTTCCTGAATTTCTAGATCATCCAGTGACCTTCCTCTATTCCATCCCTTGAAGCAATATAAGAGACAAATAGGAAATAGGCCTTTCTTCAACTACATAACACTAATTTCTGCAGAAACACCCCGAGTCCTCTTCCAGACTAAATCAGACCAACACACAGCCATGGGAATTCAGGAGGAGCAAAAACCACTAACATAATAATATTTTCTCTTAAATTTCATTCTGCAAACATCAACAAGCAAGTCCCCATCCACCAGTCAAGGCCAACGCCAGACACAGCCTCTATACTCTGCCTCTAAAAGAAATATGTTACCTTTGGCCTCCACCATCGTATCTCCTAAACCTTAGTTTTCTCAACAGTCTTCCATGAGCTTCCTCCTCTCTATCCCCTCCCCACTGTCACTCTAGTATTTCAACAAATTTTCCCCTTTTAGGAACTCACATCTCATTTTATTGCAAGTGGAAACCATGATGGCTCTAATGTCAAACAGAACCACTCATCATCATCCAATGTTATTAAAATAGAGAAAGAAGTTGACTGTGAAGATCGCCAAGGAGGTCATCTTGCCGTCTCTGCCCAAATTCCCCAGCTACAGGAAATTCTTTTTCCTTCCTAATTCAAATGAAAAGATTTTATAACTCAGACTGAGCCAACATAATGGAAAAGTAAAGGTAACTGACATGAAAAATGATTTCCAGAGAACTTGGCCACATTTCTAGAATAAGCAGGTTATGATCATTGCTTTCATTTTTTTCATCACTTGTTTTTTCATTACCTTTTTTTTTTTTTTTTTTTTACCAAATCTGTTTAGTTATTTATTTATTTTGGTCTTTACTTTTTTAGTTATATTTTTATTTAGACAGTTAAATCTAACAGGGTGACATTGGTCAACCAGAGTACATAGATTTAGAGAAAACATCTCCACATCATTTGGACAGTCGATTATGCTGTATAGCATCATCCAAAGTCAAATCATCTTCTGTCACCCTATATTTTGTTTCTCTTTAAGCCTATCCCTCTCCCCCACCCCCTCCTTTTCCTCCCTGCCCCTCCCTTAGTAACCACTGCACTTTTATCTATGTCCATGAGTCTCAATTTTGTGTCCCACCTATGTATGGAATCATTCATTACCCTTTTGTAATTAGCTTCCTTCCTTACCACTCTCCTAAAACAGCACACTCCAGAGTCTCCAACAGCCCCTTCCTGCCAAGTCAATTGCTTCTTTACCCAGTCCTTGTTTTCTACATTTTCTAGGTGGCCCTTCATCCTATTAATTTCCCCTTCTTAAAACTTTCCATGGCTTTGGCCTTACAGGCTTATGAGGGTTTTAGTTTTTCCCTGTTTCTCCATCTACTTTTTTCTTCTATGGTTCTCCTTACAGAACATTCTGCTAATCTCTGTTTCTCATTCTTTTTGACTATTTTTCCCATCCAATAACAAAAATGATTCAAAACCTATATGTCACCCCCCCAAGTCAATCTGAGAATAAATCACTGCAAATATAAGGTGTTTTTAGACTTTAGCTCAGGAAAGACTCTGGAAGAAGGCATGGGACACAGTGTATTGTCTTTGGGTTGAGACATATATAATCTCAGGATGATGAGGTTGTACAAGGAGTCAAGGAAAGCTCAAAGACCTCTCTGTCCAAGTCTTCTCCAAGGTGGTGGCAAATAGTGAACCTTTTTACTTCCATCATTACAGGCCAAATGCCAAGAACTCAAGGACTATACCTCAGGATCACATGTTTAATGGGATTGCTGATTAGTCATAAGCTAAACTGATATGTAATTGAGAGTATCTTTTGCCTGTCAGCACTCCATGAGAATCAGCACAATTTTCTAATAGAAAGGCAGTGTAATTAAAGAAGTTCTGAAAAATGGAATTAAGAACTCGCTGAGGGATGTGCTTGCCCACAGTATATACTACTTACACAAGGCATCCTAGAGCTTACACATGTCTCATGTCCAGGAAGAAAAGCAGTGGTCATTGACTAAATGTTTGACTGATGATACAGATAGAGGTAAAATTCTTTGCATTCCCAATACAATCTTCATTGACTATTAACAAGTAAGTTTCAGTAAACATCTCTTTAAGTTTTACAGGGCTTCGGGGAGGTGAAGCATGGTATAGAGGGATAAATGATAATGGATGAAGACTTGACTTGGGGTGGTTAACATACAATATAGTGTGTGTAGAATTGAGCACCTGAAACCTGTATAATTATGTTAACCAATGTCACCCCAATAAAATTTTTTTAAAAGACCAAATGCAAAACATTAAAAAAGAAGTTTCACAGGGCTTCTTAGGATTCAGCCATTCATTCAAGCGACCTGACTGTTGACTGCGCACAGGCACTGCAGGAAATGCAAAGGTAAACGAAGTACCTCTGGGCAAACATTCAACAGGCTAGCAGTATGATTAAATATGCACTTCATAGGTAGAGAGTAAGTGATGTTGGAACTGTCCAGATAAAACACTACATGTTTAGCTTTGTTATCAGGATAGTAAAATTACTCTTTCTTTTTTAATTTAAAAAAAATTTTTCATTGACTTAAGAGAGAAAAAGAGAGAAGGGAGAGAGAGAGAAGATCAATTTGTTCCACATAGTTGTCCCATTTAGCTGTGCATTCATCGGTTGCTTCTCCAATGTGCCTTTAATGGGGATGGAACCCTGCAACCTCAATGCACCAGGAGGACACTCTGTCCATTAAGCCACCCAGCCAGGGCCAGTAAGATTTCTCTTAAGCAGCATTTTATCTGCATTGCATATCCCAGTTCATTCCTTCATTACACAATTACTTATTACTTGCTCACGAAGTACATGAATGTGGGGAAAAGAGTGAGAAAGCACATGGTAATCCAGTCTTTATGTAGCTCAGAATCTCATCAGGAAAGCACATGTTACACAAGCAATTGCAAGAACACAGAATCACCAAAACAATGTGCTAAGTCTTGAAACTTGACAACCTCCAGGTAGCCTCACCTCCTCCTCCCAACTGCCCACAAGATATCCTTGTGCTTCCCCTTTCCCAGCCAGGAAGCCCAGGAAAGGGGCTGTGGGGTTGAAAATTTCTACCTAGGAAACAAAAGATTTATTTATGGATCACAAACAGTATTGGTCTTTTATCTCCAAAGAACCCAATCGCTAGTTTAAAAAAAATAATTAGAGCAGTCAAACATATATGTTGGTCATTCAACTGACCATGAATGTAGCCTAAGACTAATTACTAAGTAATGTTTCTTAATTAGGTATGATAATCCTCTTCACAAAAGCTAGATGAGCATATTATGTTTTATACCAAGCCCCATAGCTTGATAGTGAAATGGCCTTCTATTGGGTAGCTGAGAGAAACTCAACTGAGACACATCCCCATGATTGACAGTAATAAAAGAAAATTACTCCTTTTATGCCATATAAGCAAGAATAGTCATACTCATTCTTTTTTTTTTTTTTTTAAAGAGACAGAGAGAGGGATAGATAGGAACAGACAGACAGGAATGGAGAGAGATGAGAAGCATCAAACAGTTTTTTGTTTGCAACACCTTAGTTCAGGGGTCGGGAACCTTTTTGGCTGAGAGAGCCATGAACACCACATATTTTAAAATGTAATTCTGTGAGAGCCATACAACATCATGTACGTTTGCATTATCCAATAAAAATTTGATGTCCCGGAGGACAGCTGTGATTGGCTCCAGCCACTTGCAACCATGAACATGAGTGGTAGGAAATTAATGGATTGTAAAATATGAAAATGTTTTACATTTTTAATGCTATTATTTTTTTTATTAAAGATTTGTCTGCGAGCCACATGCAGCCATCAGAAGAGCCACATCTGGCTCGTGAGCCATAGGTTCCCGACCCCTGCCTTAGTTGTTCATTGATTGCTTTCTCATATGTGCCTTAACCGTGGGGCTACAGCAGACCGAGCAACTCCTTTCTCAAGCCAGTGACCTCGGGCTCAAGCTGGTGAACTTTTTTGCTTAAACCAGATGAGCCTGCACTCAAGCTGTTGACCTCGATGTCTCGAACCTGGGTCCTCCGCATGCCAGTCCGACATTCTATCCACTGCGCCACCGCCTGGTCAGGCTCATTCTTAATTATTCTTTTATTCCTGGTATAAAAACAAACTCAATAGAATGTTTTAAATTACCAGGGCTTCATATAAAATGGGGGTTCCTTTATAAAAAAAATTTATGGTACATTAAAAAAAAGACCTTTTATCTTTTTCTGAGAGCCTAAATAAACTTTGAGAAGTTAACAAGCTTACTTCATTTATTCCCTCATTTGTTTGTGTAGTTAGCACCCATTGGGTATGGCATGTTATATGCTCTTGCAGTAAAAACAAGTAAAGTGTAGCCCCTGCACTCAAGGTGTCTACAGTCTAGCTATCAAAGCATAGAAGAGGAAGTGGTCAATACTCAAAGCCTAACTCTAGCACCAGTAGAGTTGGGTCCTAGAGGAAAACAATAGCTATTAGTGGGCCAGAAAGTGGCCATGCCAGGCAGAGATAACAGCTGAAGGGAAAAGGCCAGAGATTTATGGGAGAGTAGGGTAGAAACTTGCTTGTTTAGAATTTGGTTTAATTACATATTAATTTGGCCTTGGCTGGTTGGCTCAGTAGTGGAGTGTCGGCCTGGCGTGCAGGAGTCCCGGGTTCGATTCCCAGCCAGGGCACACAGGAGAAGCACCCGTCTGCTTCTCCACCCCTCCCCATCTCCTTTCTCTTTGTCTCTCTCTTCCTCTCCCACAGCTGAGGCTCCATTGGAGCAAAGTTTGCCCGAGCGCTGAGGATGGCTCTGTGGCCTCTGCCTCAGGCGCTGGAATGGCTCTGGTAACAGCAGAGCAGCGCCCCAGATGGGCAGAGCATCGCCCCCTGGTGGGCATGCCGGGTGGATCCCGGTCGGGCGCGTGCAGGAGTCTTTCTGGCTGCCTCCCCGTTTCCAACTTCAGAAGAAAAAAAAAATTACATATTAATTTAACAAGACTTTTATCCTAAGAGTCTTGGAAGATTCTCAAAACACATTAAATAAAGGCTTAAAGTGTTTCTCTCTAAATAAATCCTAGAAGTCCCATATTCAATGTGAGCTACAAGGCTTACAAAAGTATTGCTTATTAAAAGCATGCCTTCTTCAGAAAGAAAGGTAAACTCTAAATCCTAAGGACAGATGTGGAAGAAGAGTCAAAAGTATTGTGAGTGCTTTAACAGTTATACAGTTACTTTAGCAAACACACCCTGAATTGCCTACAAAACAGGCATTTACATGAGGGTAAACATTATGAATTGGTTATCTTCAGAGCCCAATTTCATTTTGTGTGTGTGTGTGTGTGTGTGTGTGTGTGTGTGTGTGTGTGTGTGTGTGGTGGAGAGGATTAAGAGAGAGAAAGAGAGAGTGTTTTATAATTATGAAATATTTTCCTTACCACTTTTTCATTCCTGTATCTAAATATCCTTGACAAGTATCATTGATAGAATTTTTATTATTCCATAGCTGAAGCCTACAGGGGTCAAGAATCTGACATAAATACATTAACTTGAGAAAACAGAGTTAGATTTAAGGCCCATTGTCCAATCTACCATTCTATTTCTAAACCAGCTCTGGACAACACTTTTGAAAATGAGCTATAAATTAGAAAGGAAATGAACTCTGAGTTACCTTGTAACTAATCCAAAACACCTCAATTCAGTGCCACCACACCCTCCCTTAGAGTGACCAAAGGCCAAGACCTCTTATAGGTCTTGTGTCTTTCATGCTTAACCAGTGAATTTCTGGTAGAAAGGCAGAGAACTCCCCTCCCGTCTCTTCTAGCCCTTAACATGTAGAAAGTACCCTTTCTTTTTATATACTTTCTGGGAAGAAGTGGGCACTTCTTTTGTGGCCATCACTTTTTTTCTATAAGGTCATATTAATTTATTTTTTATTTTTAATGGTACACTTTGATGAATTTTGACAACTGTATAATTCTGCATAACCACTACCCTCTGTCAAGATATATATTTTTTCATCACCTGCAAACTTTCCCTAATGCCAGTTTCCAGTCAATTCTTATCCATCCCCAACAGAG
Organism: Saccopteryx leptura; assembly: GCF_036850995.1. NCBI lineage: Eukaryota > Metazoa > Chordata > Mammalia > Chiroptera > Emballonuridae > Saccopteryx > Saccopteryx leptura. The sequence goes on along the minus strand of NC_089503.1, from coordinate 142,031,449 downwards.
TAATACCAGCACTGATTTCTATGTCCATGGAATAGTTTTGCCTATAGTAAAACATCATAAAAAGAGTCATCTAATATAAACTTTTTTGTGTGTGTGACTGGTTTCTTTTACTCAGCATGTTTTTGAAAGTCATCCATGTTAGTGGGTATATTGGTACTTTATTTCTATTTATTGCTGAGTAGTATCACACTATAGGAATATACCACATTGTCCATTATCCTGTTGATGGATATTTGCATTATTTTCAGTTATAGACTGTTAATAATAAAGCCTCCATAAATATACTCCAAGAAATCTGTCTAGGTCCTGGCCAATTGGTTCAGCAGTAGAGCATCGGCTCAGTGTGTGGAAGTCCCAGGTTCGATTCCCAGTAAGGGCACACAGGAGAAGCGACCATCTGCTTCTCCACCTCCCATCTCACTCTCTCTCTTTCCCTCCTGCAGCCATGGCTTGAATGGGTCAAGCAAAGTTGGCCCCAGGGTTGCTGAGGATGGCTCCATGGCCTCACCTCAGGTGCTAAAAATAGCTCAGTTGTGAAGCAACAGAGCAGCAGCCCAGACAGGTAGAGTATTGCCCTATAAGGGGCTTGCTAGGTAGATCTCAGTCGGGGCACATGTGGGAATCTATCTCTGCCTCCCCATCTCTCAATTTAAAAAAAGAAAAAGAAATCTTTCTAGGGACAACTGCTTTTATTTTTCTTAAGTATATTTTGTAAAGGATTAAAGAGCTAAAGGCTTTGATAGGACAGAGCTAGAGTTAACCTAATTATAGGGCTAATGTAGCCTATTCCTAAGGCATGATCTTCTGGTATCTCAACCAAACATTTAATATGTTCATTGAGGTTTTTCCCCTCTGAATGTTGAGAAATCCAACATCTCTCACCCCTATGCTACTTTCAGAATATTCATTCATCTAAGAGCCTTCAGTATCTGTTTTTGTCAGGACTGGCAGTCTCACCTATACATGAATAGCACCTATAGACACAAAGAAAACTATATTCAGATTTCTGAAATTCCTTCTCTGTACATTTTCCTGACTTCTCATACCCTACCCTGCAAGCTTCAATACTCTACAATTTTGAAATCTGTTCCCCTCGTCCAGCAAGACAGCTGTCTCCTGTGTGGGCTCTTCTTCTCTGTTTGTCACTTGGAAAGTCCCCTCATACAGAAAGCCAGAGTGAATGTGGAGCTCACTGTGTTTACATCCCTTCTCTCAAGGATCACAGGCTGGTGCTGTCTGCCAATGCCTCAAACAAGTTGCTTCAAATATTCCAACCTGTTTTCTATCTGTTAATGGAAGATCAATAAATTTGATAATAATTCCTATGTCATAGATGGAATTATAAAACCATTCTTTGAGGTTATAAGCCGCCCTTTTGCCAAGCAGAAGGAAAACACTTATACACACACACCACATACACTTCCATAGCCACATCTCAACAAAACTTCAAATATCTAAAACATTCCAATAACCTGAAAATTGGGACCTACATACTTCTGATCGTGGTTACATTGCACCCCTTTCCTCCGAAAAAACAGGCATTTACTGTTGGCAATACTTCTTGCTTTGTTTTTGGAAGACAAGAAGAAGCAAAACACCAAACTATACCTTGACTTTTTTTTTTAACAGGGACAGAGAGAGAGTCAGAGAAAGAGATAGACAGGGACAGACAGACAGGAATGGAGAGAGATGAGAAGCATCAATTACCAGTTTTTTGTTGCGACACCTTAGTTGCTCATTGATTGCTTTCTCATATGTGCCTTGACCGTGGGCCTTCAGCAGACCAAGTAACCCCTTGCTCGAGCCTGTGATCTTGGGTCCAAGCTGGTGAGCTTTTTGCTCAAGCCAGATGAGCCTGTGCTCAAGCTGGCGACCTCAGGGTCAAGAACCTGGGTCCTCGGTCCCAGTCCGATGCTCTATCCACTGCGCCACCGCCTGGTCAGGCCCAAACCATACCTTGGAAACTTGAGACTTCCCAAGTGTCATGGGAAGTCTGACCACCTGATGGCTGAACCAGTTTAAATTTGTTCCTAAGCATGATTTTCAGCTCTATGCACATAAATCTCTGATAATCTTTAAAGTGACATTTAGCCCACTCATTTAGTCACAGTGCAACTTCTTTGGAGATCAAATTATCTTATGACTAGGATAATCATTTAATTTATTATTCAAACTAGGAATCTTTGAACGTTTTAATAAATATGCAAAGGCAAGGATCGTACACCTTGAGTGGGCACATGATCACCCTGCTTATATTGTATTCTTGAGGAAGTAGTTAGAAAATGGTCTTCTGCCTGGAGCTGTGGAGATAAGAAAGGAAGGTGGTTCTAATTCTACTTGAAAGCACAAAATGGAAAAGTCTTATATTCAGTACAAAATGGGAAAGTCTGTTCCTTACTTTTCTCTTTGGAAATGCAGAGGTCTGAGGAAGATCACCAGTTTCAAGTGGCCAGTTCTCACTTTTCCCTTCCTTTTAGTGTATTTTCTGTCATGTCTTGAAAGACCACTTCGCTCCAACTGCAGGAATAACCATTGTGTATCTGCTGTGCATGTGTGGGAAGGAATAAAGAAAGGGGAGAGAAAAAAGAAAGAGAAAATACATTTTGCTGTTTTTCCTGATAGGCACGCCAAATTGCCCTCAGTTTTTTTCGTTGAAAGTTGGATAAACTGCACTCAGGTCCTCTGCAGGCCAATTACATCATTTGTTGCATTGTCTTCATTAAGGGCATTGTGTGAGACCTCAAAGTAGAAATCTTTCTTTATTAAAGATTGTTTACCTCATTGTGATTAGTGAGAATACTAATCAGCCAAAGAAGAAAAGAAGGGAAGATCGTGCAAGGACTAAAATAAATAGTTTGTTAAAGGAAACAGCTTTATCCTAGTCCTTGAAAAATATTCCATCAATATCCTTTTTAAAACTGTTTGCAATGTCCTTGGTCCTCTTCTCTTTAGTCCCTCGATTCTATTTAACAGTTAGTTGTTCCAGAACATTTACAGCCACTCAGCCTGGTTTCCATTGATTTCTTTCACCGTTCTCAGAAAATATGACTACAAAATGTTCCCCTGCCATAGGGGTATCTAACAGAAAGGACATAAAAATGTTCTTACAAAACTAAAAACCTTATTTGTCCTATAATCATGGCCAGATAGAAAACATTTTTAAAGGAGAAATAAACAAATGTCTTCCCTCGTTTTTCTTCTTAACTAGATGAATAAGAAACAGGTACTATTCTTGGAATGGGAAATATAAGTAAATGATGATATATAACTAGCATATTTCTCAAAGTGGCTCGATTGGTCTGATGTTGGCCATGCATAAATGAGCAGGAGATACTTAACTGAAACAAATGGACAGACAACACTGGTGCCGTTTGGGCCAGGGCAGCATTTCCTACAGCAACACTGCTGCGTTGCACAGGCATGCCCAGCGTCTCCCAAGTTCTGCAGCAGACATTTATTGGCAGAGCTGATATAAGAGAGCTGCATTTCCTTAAATTCTGATACTATATGATGTGTGAATACTAATCAGAACATAAATTATAATTGCATTATTAAGACAGTTTATGAAGATTCTAAACTTAAAATGTGAACTTTCAGCAATTGAAGAGAACTAAAAAAACAAGGAAAACTCTTTGGTGTCTATGAATCTCGATATGAGGTTATTCATTTGACCTAAATCAAATATAAATTGGAAGAAATGGGAAGACTGTTTGGAACCAGGAGATGGAAGAAGAGAGACAATCAAGATGAAGAACAGTCCTTCCCTTAGCCCCTTCTAGATGAACTTCACATGTGTACCTGTTGAGGAGAATTGATATGAAATGCTAATCAGTATCACAGATGATGCCAACTTTATCCTTCTAATTGTGTGGGGCAAAAAACACTCTTGCTCCTTACAGCCAACCCACCAGGAAATCTCGGTGGCTCTACCTTCAAATATATCCAAACTCTGGCCAATTCTTACCGTCATCAGCACTCCTCCCCAGCTACCATCACCTCTCAACTAGATTACGAAAACAGTCCCAACTGATCTTGCTGTTTCTAATCCTTATTTCCTAAAGTCAGATTGTTTTAAAGTTAAGGCAAATGTCACTCATCTACTCAAAATGCTGCAATGTCTTCTCATTCCACTGGGGGGGGGGGGGAGAAACTAAAGTTTTTGCCCAACCACGCGGTGGCACAGTGGATAGAGCGTCAACTGGGATGTGGAGGACCCATGTTGAAAAACCCCAAGGTTGCCAGCTTGAGTGAGAGCTCATCAAGTTTGAGCAAGGCTCACCAGCTTGAGCCCAAGGTGGCTGGCTTGAGCAAGGGGTCACTCGGTCTGCTGTAGTCCCTGGTCAAAGCACATATGAGAAAGCAATCAATGAACAACTAAGAATTGATGATTCTCATCTCTCTCCCTTCCTGTCTGTCTGTCCCTATCTGTCCCTCTCTCTGTCTCTGTCATACACCCCAAAAAACCCTAAAGTTTTTATAATGGTGGATATGGTCTACGTACAGGGTGGAGCAAAAGTAGGTTTATAACTATGAATACACAAAAAAGTTTATTCTTGTATTATTATTGATTATTGTATTATTTTTCATATGAAACACCTATAAACTTACTTTTGCCTCACCATATATACTAGCATCAGTCAGTAACTGGATTCAGTATATGTCCATATTTACGCATGAAGCAGAACAGACCACTTCTGTTGGGGACCGAAAAATAAACAGGATATTTTGCAGTTTGGATTCTGGGGACAGAGGTGCTGGGAGCTGACTGGGGACTGACAGTCTGCCCAACCCCCCACCTCACCTGCTTAAGTTGCAAAAGGCTGTGATGTTCGTCCTGCTTCCCATGTTCCCCGGAAGGACTGGAAGGAAGATACTTCTTTGGATAAAGTTGTGTGTGTTAAGTACTGGTGGGGTTTTTTCTGCACATGGTGAAGTTCTTGGGTTGCCTTGAAAATGTCAATGAATTGCTAATGTCCACCTTGCCCAGAGAATAAAGAAGGATGCGGCTAGGGCTGCGGCCATGGTGTGCGGCTCTCCCGGGACAGGAGTTACTGCTGGTAAGGAGCTGTGGCTTCCTCCTGAAACCCATCTTTTATATGTCTTTAGTTTTTTGTCTACATTCATTAATTTTGTATCATTTCCACTCAGGACCCTGAAATATACTCATCACACGGGGCGCGACACACTTCTAACATCTAAATCATATGACTTTATGGAGCTAGAAAGACTTACTTAAAATGTCCCTATTGCTGATAGATAACAGAAATTCAAGCAAGGAAAGATTTATATCTGACCGATGACTATGATCTTTGTTGAATAATAAATATATTTTAGAAAGGCAAAAATGTATGCTATGATTAGTCATTATATTTCAAGAGTATGAATTTCTTGTACCCTTTTTGACAGTAAATTTTGATAGAAAAATACCGTGGATGTTGTAATAAGGAGAGAGGAAAATAGAATCAAATTTTATAGGGTAAGTAGGCAGAAGACACAGGCCACAAATTTCTGCTGAATCTTATTATTTTAAAAGAACCAAAATTAAAAGTAACTGGTATTAAAAATGTAATGGCTTTTAAAAAAAATAGTACATGCTTGTTGCAATAGTTCAAGTAATTAAAAAATGTAAATAAAATAAAAACCTTCATCTCCACCCTAAGTCTATCCTCAACACCGTCAAGATACATTATTTAAATAGTTCACTGTATATCCTTCCATTGAGATACATTTAAATTTAAAGTATACTTCTAATGCTAACTGAACCAAAACTTTTACTGTCAGTTTCATTATACCATTTTTAGGATTGAGGTTATTTTTCAAAAACTCATCTTAGCTTTCTGTAAACTATTTAAAAGTAATTATTTTACTTTAATCTTTTATTTTAAAAATAAAGAAAAAAGATTCAAATGTACACCTCTCAGGAAGCCTGGCAAACCAGCTCATTAAGCAATGTTTCCTTGAGTTTCAGATTTTTGTTAAAGGTCATGAATTATTTCAGAAAAAGAAAATGAGATGCTATTTTCTAGTGGAAATTTTACAAAATTGTTTTTCTCATTTTTTTTTACATTGAAAGTATACTTGGATATATTAATGATAATTTCTGTGATTGTTAAAATTCTAACTCAGGAACAGGTTCTAGGGTCAGTAATAATTTTTCTCCTTTAACTCCTCATAACAAACAGAAATGTTTATTCTAGTTTTACAGATTATATAGTTACAAACTAGAAATTAATCAAGAAATTTTCACCCCTCCCCCAAAGAAAGTATGTTCATTTTTCTCTGATTAATAGGGAAAATATCTATATAATATCACATTCAGATTCTATTCTTTTTATTTTTCAGTCATCTTCAAACTTTCAAAAAATAAATTACAAACTAACATTTTTCACTTTTTTTTTTTTTGCTTAAAGGGAAATACTTTTTCTTTTGAAAAAATGGAAAAATAACCAAAGTAACAAACTTGCTACAATCAACTCAGCACAGTATAACTCTATACATCCAAGCCCTAGTAAATCATCTTTGGTGTGTTGGAACCATTTTAGAATATAGGAAAGAAAGGAAAGTCACACGACAACATGGCTAGAACCTGAACTAAAACAATATCAGAAGGCAAAGTACTAGACTGAGATGGGGTGGGATCTAGTAAACAGATGTAGCTGAGTCATATTTAGAAATGGGAAAATACTGTCTCTCATTTATCCAGGACAAGATGACAAATAAGTTTTATCTCATGTGTGGACTCCCTCTGATTGCTAGCAGCTGCCTGGAATGTTGTCCTGAAAGGGGATTCGAAAGCTCTCCTTGGGCTCAGCAAGAGTATTAGGAAGATTCTGACATGTCTAATTTGGGATTAAATTAGGGAATGGTAACATACATGCTATGCATCTGCTATCTTTTAGCTACAGGACAAAAAGAAATGGGCACTAATAGCCCATTGCAAGTAATAGTACTTGCTTTGTAGCCGGTGCTTTCTACACGTTCTTTTATTAACGTCTCAAGGATCCAATGAGATTCACATTAGAACCTACACTTTACAGATGAGGAAAATCATTCTCTGAGATAAATTTGGAGAAAGAGGGAAAGAAACAAGGACTTGGCGATAGAGATGAGGGAAGGCAATGTGCAAATTACCAGTCCTAATATGAAAGGTTTGTGAGTTGGCTGTTGTCATTCAGGAAGAACCTATGTACACTAATTTCTTCCTTTCTCATTGCTTCCAATGTTCCCAATGTTTCTTATCATTAGTATCACAAATATTCATCAGCCTAAATTGTTTCACTCTTCAAGATGTACCATTATGCTAATTATAACTTCTTTATCAATGGTGAATAATTTCTCCCTTTGGAAATTAGAGTTTGAAATAAACTTTCTTCAAACTCTCTGATTACTGCTCCTAGACTACAAAAAGATTACTTTAGAGCAATCGAGAAGAAAACATGCTAGTCTGAGAGTGCAGAACTCATCAGCAGTCTCTGCTACCAAGATACCCAGATACCGATAACTTGATCTGCATCTCAATTAGTCTCTCTCTCTCCAGGCCTTAGTTTTCCTGATAGGCGGCTGCCAGTCCCTCTCAGGTCTTTGCTGGCTCCCAAATGTTATGCTTTCTGATAGTTCATATGCAACACTTATGAGAAGGGGTCAGAGAGGCTTTACCATGAATAGTAAATAATGTTGGTTGGGAATGAAGAATAAATGCTTTCTTTGTTACTTTTTTTCAAAACATTTGAGATATTTTAAGACATATTGGGTATCTACCAGCTGAAAGCCCCTTGCTGGGCCCAGAGACCAAGGATGGTCATTTGATATTCCCTCAACCTGTGTGTACTGACCACTGGCTATAAGTAAGACATTGCATAGATTTTAGAAGGATTTAAAGTTGTAGGAAGTATACATTTGCTACAAACTTATAAATAATAAAGGTACTTCAATAACTAAAACATGTAGCAGAAACTAAAAAGAGTCACAAGAGTTATACAGATAAGTTGCTATGGGAGGTAAGAGGAAAGGCATAGTACTGCCCATGGGGCTGCAGAACTGGTAAAAAAAAAAACCATCTCCATGGATAGAGCCTCGTAAGCAGGCTTTCAGAAATAAGGGAGTCTTGGTCACATGGAGGAAAGTGCAAAAAGGAAGATGATCTTGGCAGGTGGTGCACTGTGAGCAGACAAGGAGGTGGGCAGGTGCAGAACATAAATGGAAAAAAGTAAACTATTCATCCTGGCTAGGGTGAAAGGTCTTTGGAAATGACAATGAAAAATAGTACAGAATCTTCAGTACCAAACAGTGGACTTAAAGCTTTTATTTTGTGATTTAAAGCTCTTTAAGTAGGAGAGTAAAAAAAATCTTTGCCAACTGTCCAATAAATCTGGTAGCAAAATGTATATTGAATTGGACCAAGAAGATCCTGAGGATGAGGAGGTCAATTAGGAACCACCTTAATGTCCAACTAAGAACTATCACCTACAGGGATTAATTAGCATAATTACAGGGAGAATAGAGAAAGGGGGAGCACATGCAAAAACTAATAATAATCATAATATTCACATCTACTGGATGTTTAGTGCACAGCCTGCACTGTTCAGAGATGAAGTAAATAATTCATTTAATTCTCACAATGGTGCTATGAGGGAAGTTCTATTTTTCCATTTTATAGAGGAAGGAACTGAGGCACAGAAAGGTTAAAAATTGCCTAAGGTTGCCCATTAAGGGGTGCAACCTCTGGTTCCAGAACCCTGTTTTCTCAACCATTTAGAAATAAGATTGGCATGACATGGCCATTGACTGATGATGAAAAGCCAGGAAGAAGAAAGAATCAAAGCTGATGCTGAGATTCCAAGCCTGGTTGCCAGGAAGATGGAGAAGCAATTGTCCAAAGATGGAGACGGGAACAGGTGAGGAAGGTTTGGAAGAAAGACTGAGTTTTAGGCAGCCATGAATGGAGGTAAATAGCAATAGCAAACAAACAGAGGCAGGAAATCGAAGGGAGAGCTGGGGACCAGTGATATAGACTCATTAGGGTGAGAGTTGCAGTCATGGCATTTCCCAGACAGAGTGCAGTAAGAGGAGCCTAAGGTTCCATCCTGTTGGAACACTGAAATGGGGTTAAAGGCCAAGATTGTCCACAGAGAAAGGGAATGAGGTTGGAGAGTACATTCTGTAGAAACTAAATAAAAACTGGCTCCAAGACGGATAATGTTAAGATGTCAGTGGAATTAGGGAGGAGAGAGCACATGTAAAGCCATCTAGGAAAGCCCTTTGCAGTGAGTTTGGTATTCCATACCAACCCTGGGGAAGCAACGTCATTTCCACAGGTGCTTTCCCTATGATCAAGGACATGGCTAAAGTCTGATTCATTGTTGAATGTAATATCTGCTAATGAAGGACGAATGAGCCCATCATTACCTGGATTCTGATTCTTTCAGGGAACTTCTGCTTATTTATGTCACAAATAAAATAATAAGCAGATAAATAAAATACATAATAAGTAAAATAAACATACACAATTTACCTATACTATGTGCTCAATTCTTCAGAAATACAATACTAAATGATCAACTGATGATTAATTAACTACTCCATGACCTCATTTAGAAGCAAAAGTACGCTGACAACCTCTCAGCCCTACTGGCTATCTCATACACAGTTTCTCCCCAGATAAAATATTTATATATGAGAAATTTGCTTTGCAATTTAGTAAGGAAAGAGAGTTCCCACCACTGTCCTCACTGTATGACAGCTGACTTTACCACAGAAGATGTATGGCTTTATACCATGTAAATCAAGCATGCAGACTCAATAGTTGTCCTTGCCCAACTCTCCTCTTACCAATCAAGCAGACTCGGCCCCAGTCCACTCAGCTTTCGGCCATACAACATGACTTAAACTGAACTCGTGATTAGGAATCACGTGTCCTCAGAGAAGGACACAGGGCAGTAGTCAACTATAAATGAATTTAGAAGCACACTTACAATTCCAATTCTCCCCACTGCTCAGAGGTAACCCTGGCATTTACAAGAATCATCAGTGACCACTCCATAACAACCTATCTGTCATCTTTATTATGCCTCTACCATACCATTTCCTCTTTTGTTTTCTCTACTGCTTTCTTGGTTTTTGGCTGTCAATAACAATGCCTAGGAATACAATGACATAAGCCATAAAATGCTGGAAGGAGAAATGTCAGGGATTAAAAGTCAGAGATTCAGCTTGACCAGGTGGTAGTGCAGTGGATAGATCACCGAACTGGGACACAGAGGACCCAGATTTGAAATGCTGAGGTTGCCAGTTTGAGCGCTGGCTCACCAGCTTGAGCGCGGGGTCACGGGCTTGAGCATGGGATCATAGACATGACCCCAAAGTTGCTGGCTTGAGCAAGGGGTCACTCGTTCTGCTCTAGCCTCCCAGTCAAAGCACATACGAGAAAGCAATTAATGAACAACTAGGAGCCACAACGAAGAACTGATGCTTCTCATCTCTCTCCCTTCCTGTCTATCTGTCCCTCTCTGTATCTGTCTCACACACATACACACACACACACACACACACACACACACACACACACACACACACAGAGTCAGAGATTCATATTTAGAAACTGAAATAAATGCTAGTTACTAATCACAAAGTCCAGGTCCTTGCTTTGGCTCAGCCACAGGTTCTGTGCCCATGTCCCTGTCACCCTCCTGCATCTGTCTTCCCACAGGCAGAATTCAGCACAGGGAAGAGCAAGGTTGCCATTTTATATATAAAACACATTTAATTCCCAGCAGGAAAAATTAATGTCTTCACAACACTTCTCTTGATGTAGATACATTGTATACTTAATTTCAAATCATCTACTAATTTGCTGTCAATTGTCCTAATAATTAGTATTGCTTAAAAGTGTGGCAGTAAAACAGCTTCTGCTTTTTAGAAAGCTGATATTGACAGCAGGTGCTTTTCACGCCACTGTAATTTTTCCAATAAAGATCATTATCACTTAATTGTATATGGCAGCTACTTGGAGTGTATTTTGGTTCCTGATGATGATTTGATTGATTAGTGGAGTTCCAATAACACTATGCTAAAGAGGCTAGCCTGTTGGGATTTCTAAAAGGTATCATCGAAATTCTCAATATCAGCTCATATTAATTCACTCTGTTACTGACTGTCAGACATGAGGTAATGTTTTTTATAAAACACAAAGACAATTCTGTTTTCCTTTTTGGCCAACAAATTTAAAAAAAATAAACAAAACATTTGTGTGTGGCTTCAAATAATATGTTTCTTCAGCTTCATACTCAACCAGAAATGCTTTGAAGACAACTAATTTAAGCAGTGTTTTGTTTGAAGGACATTATATTTAAAAAGGAACAGAAGTTCTCTAGACTAAAAGATACATACGATGAGGGTAATACATACAAGACGTTTCATGTTTTAAAAACTAATACATATCTTAGAAACACAATTTTGTCATTTTCTCCAAACTATACAATAAAACATAAAAGTGAGCAGATGTGGTTATTTACCCTTGAAACTCATGCAATCTGTAGGTTATAAATTCTGTGGACCCGTGTGGATCCACCTTTGCTTTCCATTGAGAGACATGGATGCTAAAACATCAAAGGGACAATCTTCTTTTGGAGCCTAACTCAACAGAGGAAGAACATAAATAAATGCTTCATCCCAGCCCTACTTCTTTTCTAATGTTGTTGTTATTGTTGTTGTTGTTGTTTGTTTGTTTGAGAGAGGCAGGAGTAGAGAGACAGGAACAGTGAGCTGCTCCTGTATGTACCCTACTGGGAAATTGAACCAGAAACCTCCACGCTCCTGGATAGATTCCAACTAACCAAGCTAACCCGACAGGGCTTAATTTCTTTTATTTTCAGAGAGACAAAAAGAGGAAGGGAGAGAGAGGGAAAGGGAAGGGAGGCATTCATTTGTTGTTCCACATAGTCACGCACTCACTGGTTGCTTCCCATATGGGCCCTGATCAAGGATTAAACCCATAACTTTGTTGTTTTGGGAAGACACTCTTAACTGACTGAGCTAACCAGCCAGGACCTCTAGCTTCTTAAGTATTCTTAAATACAAGCGGCTTCACGATCTTTGGCAAGGCTCTCAGCTTCTCAATGCCACAACAGCTTCATCTACAAAACGGTGATGACAATATGACCTGATTTTGTGGAAACCAAATGACATAAGCTACACTAAGTTCTTGGAAGAATTACTGTCACATATAAAATATTCAAATATTATAGACGATTTTATGGTCACTATTAAAGAACCGCACATTTTTTACTGAGTTTCTTGCTAGAGTCAGGCAATCTATTGAGTGAAAAATGAAATATGACCTCTCTTCTCCAAGGCCAAGGTCAGAAAATTGCAGCCTATAGCAGCCTGTTTTTGCTTGGCCCCAAAGCTAAGAATCAATTGTATGTTTTCAAAGGGTTACGAAGAAAAACAAAGAATTATATACAACAAAGACCTGTAAAGCTCTCAAACTCTAAAATATTTACTATCTGTTCCTTTACAGAATAAGTTTGGCAAGTCCTGCTCTGGAAAGTTCTTAGTCTAATAAGAAAAATTAGTGAGTGCTACAGTAAGATCTCCATAAGGAACTACAATGTCTGTGAGGGAATACCAGGCTATCTAATCCTGCCAGAACAGTAGGGAGAGAGTCACAGAAGGCTTTACAGAAGAGGTTATATTTCAATTAGGACGTATAGACTTGGGGACTAGGTAAAAATCTCATCAGCCTGAGAAGGGATAAGGGTATACACAAAGAAAAAAAAAAGACCAAAACATGAGGATGATTTAATCCAGGAATTGTGGTTCAATCAAGTATGGCTTGATTATAGGGTATTGATATGTGTGTAGGATGTGGGATAGGAAAAGGGAAAGGGGAAGTTAATAGCCAAAAATGAAAAATAGCCATAATATGAAAGGCCTTAGACACTCTAATAAAGGTTAGAACTTTGATTTCAAGGCAAAAAAGTTATCACCAAGATTTTTAAGTAGGAGTAGTAGGAGCGTGTTAAGTTAGACTAGAGATTTAGAATAATAATTCAGGCAACAGTACAAAAAATGAATTATAAAGAACTTAGATTTGGCACCAAAGTAGAATAATAGGAATCTGATTTACTATCCTGCCTGAAACATACATACATACATATATATATATATGAAACTAGACAAAATATATAAAACAAGGTTTTCAGACATTGACAACAGCCAGTAGCAATGACTCCAGAGAAAAGAGTAAAAAAGAAACTGAGCCCAATTGCCCCGATTCCTATGTTCTAGGCTTCAGTTCTAGGCAAAAGGGATAAAATATAGCTCATAATGAGGAGAAAAATCACCAACAGAAACAGACTAAGAAATGACAGATTACAAAATTGGTAGAGAAGTACATTAAGAATTATAACTATATCCTAAGTGTCCAAATGTCAAAGTAATGTTTGAACATGTTAAGGAAAGATATAAGAGGTATTTTTGAAAGACCTAAAGTGAACTTCTAAAGACGAAAGAAAGAAAGAAAGAAAGAAAGAAAGAAAGAAAGAAAGAAAGAAAGAAAGAAAGAAAGAAAGAAAGAAAGAAAGAAAGAAAGAAAAGAAAAGCCTGACCAGGTGGTGGTGCAGGAGAGCATCAGACAGGGATGCAGAAGATCCAGGTTCAAAACCTCGAAGTCATTGGCTTGAGTGCGGGCTCATCCGGCTTGAGCGTAGGGTCACTAGCTTGAGCATGGGATCAGAGACATGACTCCAAGGTCACTGGCTTGAGCCCAAGGTCCCTGGCTTAAGCAAGGGGTCACTAGCTCTGCAATAGCTCCCCGGTCAAGGCACATATGAGAAAGCAATCAATGAACAACTAAGGAGCCACAATGAAGAATTAAAGCTTCTCATCTCTCTCCCTTCCTATCTATCTGTCCCTATCTGTCCCTCTCTCTGTCTCTCTCTGTCTCTGTCTCACACACACACACACACACACACACACACACACACACACACACACAAAATACAATGTCTACAATGGAAAATAAATTGGATAAGATTAACAAAAAACTTGACATTACTGAAAAAAGTATCAATAAATCTGCAAACAGTAATAAGAACTATCTGAAATGACCCACACACAGAAAAAAGCCTCCCTTTCCCCGACAAGAATTAAAATGAGTATAAATGAACTGTGAGAAAACTTCAAGCTTCCTAAGGTATGCAATGAGTCCCTGAAAGAAAAAAAATAAAAACGTGGGACAGAAAATTATTTAAAGAAATAATTTTTGAAAACAAAAATTTCCAAACTAAATATCTACTATAAACCTACAGATTCAAGGAGTTCAATGAACCCAAAGTATAAGAAGCCTGCATGTAATAACACTGTTTCATCATAATCCAATTGGTTCAAAACTAGTGATTGGTAGAAAAGCTTAAAAGAAACTAGAGCAGAGGGCAAGAAAAAATAATTGTGCTAAATAAAAGAAGTAAAAAAATGGGGGGGGGGGGAATGTTCCATTTACACCAAATTCTAGGAAATACAAAGTGATCTGTAGTAACATAAAGAAGACCCACAACTTTGTGAGGCTGCAGGAAGGCTGGTGGGGAGGGGAGTAAGGGAGAGATTGCAAAGGAGCGGATGGAATCTTTTGAAGATCAAGGTTATGTTCATTATCTTTATTACGGTGATGGTTTTGAAATTCCTCAAATTGTATACTTTAAATGTGTGCAGTTTATTGTACATAAGTTATAGGTCAATAAATCTGGGGGAAAAATGATGTTCAGGGTTGAGATGCAGAGAGGCAGGCACTGACCTACCAGAAAATGACAGTAGACAAGAGAAGAAATGATAAAGACCAGGGCCAGAGAGGTGACTTTGGGAATGGAGAGAATGAACAGATATGAGGCATTCTTTTGAGGCAGAGTGGACAACTGGGCAACTGGGTGTGTGGTGCTACTATTAACAGTGTTTAGAAACAAAGGAGGAGCAGCTTGATTAAAGGGGAAAGGTAATGATTTGAGTTCTAAACATGTCCTATGGGGCCTCCAGTCACAAACTGAAGAAACCGCTACACATACAGCGCTTGATTTCAGGAGACAGATCTTGGTTGAAGATACAGATTTGGGGGATTATAGGTGTATATAATAGACCATTTAGGCTATGGGATTGGGTAAGAATGCCCAGGAAGAGTATTTAGATTAAGAAAGAAGTGAGACTTGAAAAATACCAGCATTAAAGGATGAGTGACAGGCTTTGTTCTCTAAGAGGCTCAGTCCTCTTTCTATCATTTTAGACTCTAATCTGACTTTTCCCATCAGATCCAGTGAAAGTAAACAAGCATCTTCAGCAACCAAAGATTTATTTCTCTCTAGGAACTGGCAAGATGTGTGCTTACAATTTCAACTCAGTCTTGGATCAAAACAAGAACTGTTTCACCAGGTTATCAAGTGGCATACAAAATACCTATCTAACTCTTTCCAGGGGACACAGTGTACCCACGTGTTGCTGTTTGGTGAGAGAGACAGCAGAGAACTGGGAGATGCAGGAATGGAAGGAAGACGGGAGTGAAGCTTAGAAGACAAGTTTCCTTATCCTGGCAGAAATTTCTGTAGCTCTCATCCAGGTGTACCAAAATATATTTTAATAAATAATATTTTCATATTTTATATATATGAAAAAGTATTATACTTCTCCATAAGATAATAGAAAAATAATTTTTACCCCAAATTCTTCTGTGTTTTCCAAGAAAAAACAAGGAGGTTGAGGTTAAAGCTGTCCTTTATTCACCAAGCAGAGCGAGATTATCTCCCTCCTCGTGAAGTGCCCCCGCTGGGCTACCACCACCGCCTTCCCTGTCCCAGCCCGATACCATGTGCTTATTGGCAAAATCTATATTTGGATTCTAAGAAATATTCTGAAAGGCCAAAGCCTCTTTACTTTTTGTTCTATTCAATGAACGCAAACCTCTTAGCCCCGGAAGTATCAGAAACTGGTAGAACACTAAATACGGAGCAACAGCAGAAAGATCCTTATTCCTACGAACAAAGGAGTATTGTGTCTGTACTTTGACTTTGGAGGAGAGGAATATTTGCAGTCAGACAAAGCTACTCTTTGCTGACATTTAATTTGATCCTTCTTTTCCCCTTTCCATATGTAGACCATATTCAAACTCACTAAACTCTAATTCATCAAATAAACTCCTCTGCAATGATAGAGTCAAGCTTTGAACAACACTTAAAGATTTGCTTTTGTTTTTGTATTTGTGAGTCACACCCTGGACTGCAAACTATCCCTTTTACCTGGTCAATTCAGAAAGCTCAGTGCTTCTAGGGTGAGTACAAGCAGAGACAGCAACAAAACTTTAGATACATGGTACAGAAAAAAACTTCTAAATTTCACTGCACAAGTGTGTATTTAGGACTCCCACAGGACTTCTTTCCATAAAAAGATAAACTAGTTGTTTTCAAGGAATTCCTCTTATGATTGTTGTGAAGTAACTAACTGTTGACTGTAATTCTGTGGGCACAGACCGAAGAGATGGCATAGTCAAAAGTATCATCCTCTGTGGAGAAAAGGGAACCCTCCTGCACTGCTGGTGGGAATGCAGACTGGTGCAGCCACTGTGGAAAACAGTATGGAGATTCCTCAAAAAACTGAAAATCGAACTGCCTTTTGACCCAGCTATCCCACTTTTAGGAATATACCCCAAGGACACCATAGAACGGCTCGAAAAGGAGAAATGCACCCGCATGTTTGTGGCAGCATTGTTCACAATAGCGAAGATCTGGAAACAGCCCAAGTGTCCGTCAGAGGACGAGTGGATTAAAAAACTTTGGTACATATATACTATGGAATACTACTCAGCCATAAGAAATGATGACATCGGATCATTTACAATAACATAGATGGACCTTGATAACATTATATGGAGTGAAATAAGTAAATCAGAAAAAAAACTGAGATGAATCCATACATAGAAGGGACATAAAAATGAGACTCAGAGACATGAACTAGAATGTGATGGCAACAGGGGCGGGGGGTTGGGGGAGGGGGGATGGGGTGAAGAAGGAGAGAGGGGTTAGGGGAGGGGAGGGGCACAAAGAAAACCAGATAGAAGGTGACAGAAGACAATTTAACTTTGCGGGAGGGGTATACAGCACAATCAAATGTCAAAATAATCTAGAGATATTTTCTCTCAACATATGTACCCTGATTTATCAATGTCACTGCATTAAATTTAATTAAAAAAAAAAAAGTATCATCCTCATTAAAGGATGTGATACACACACAGATACCAACATCATTTACTTTGGTTTTAATCATCTGAGATACAATGCATTCAAGAAAAACAGTTTAACTGAATAGCTGGGGGACAAAGGTAGATCTAAACAGAAGGACAAGGGCAACTGCTGGAATGCAGCGTCCAATCCCAAGCAGAGAGGACTGAGTGAACCTTAAGTCCCTCACAGACCTATTGGTCAAGGTCTTAATATGTTCATCAGACCTTTTATTCAAGCAGACCTTTTTGGGTTTTGAAAGCTTTATTGCGCTCTTTTATTGCCTCTAGCATTAAGCTTTCTTTCTTCTGTGTCCTCTTTCCTTACTTCTAGATTTCATCCTTTTCAAAAGAATTAATAGTACTTGGACCTCCTACACAATAGTCCTCAAAGAGATTCTGCACTCAGTTTAGTTAAACTACAATATGAGAGGGAGAGAAATATGTCTATTTTAAGAATAACAACATATAATCCAAAAGAATGGAA
Organism: Saccopteryx leptura; assembly: GCF_036850995.1. NCBI lineage: Eukaryota > Metazoa > Chordata > Mammalia > Chiroptera > Emballonuridae > Saccopteryx > Saccopteryx leptura. The sequence continues at coordinate 142,013,708 of NC_089503.1, read as the reverse complement.
TTACTCAAAAGAGACAGCCCCTGGAGGAAATACATGACAATAACCCATAAAAAGTAATTAAAGCATTCCTGGTCTACTCCAAAGTGGCCAGAAGAATTTAATTACAAACTTCATAGTTACATTATGAAGATTTATATAAAGGCTAGAAATAAGAGTGACCAAGATGGGAAAGACCTAATCACAGAGCATCTAATTACTTCTCCCTTGGGGAACTGCATGCCTCCTCTCCCCCAGAAGCATTTTTTACCATTTCTGAAGAGCATTCACATTAACTTTTTCAAAAGCTGGAGAGCTCACATGTGACACTGAGGGGAATGGGAAAGATGTCATATTCAGATCTTCCGTGAGCAAAGGTGATAGGAACATCCATATCTAGAATGGCCAGCAGTCACCACACTAACCAGAGTATATATACATCTAGCAAAGCACATTCTGTCTGGAACATGAACAAAGAGGACAGCTTTTAACACAAAGGCATTTAGAATTCTCCATAAGGCCTTATTTGCTTTCAAATAACTGACTTCCTACCAAATTACAGTTCTGCTTGCCTCTGATCAAGATTTGAGTTATTAGAAACAAGAGTGGATAAAACAATGAAGACAATATTGTTTCTAGAAGGCTTCTTTTACAATGTGGTCTCTTCTTAGGAGCCGAGAAGATGGGTCTTACCTTATTATCCAAGATCATGATTCTGACAATGCTTTCATCTGCAAGTAACAAAACCCATGAAAAATTTATGATCTCAAATATAACAAAGTACAAACGTAGGGGAGCTCTAGACACACACTGTGGTATAAGAAATGTATTTGAACTTTGTCCCTGGTTCCTGGCACAGAACTCCCAAAACCCTTAGAATTTCCTGAAAGGAGCATCTTTTGTTATTCATAGGGTGACCCTTTCTATCACATCTGAGTGCATGCTTGTGAGATGACTGAAAGTAGGGCCCCTACATCATCTCCTGCTGGGACTGCTCACCAGAAAGACCAGTGACGAGAGGATTGGAAGTTTTCACCCCACCACCAACCTCTGGAAGAGGGTGGGGACCAGACAAGAAGTGTTATAAAAACTCGCAAACAACGAGATTTGATGAGCTTCTGTGTTGGTGAACACACCACGGAGCTGGGAGGATAGCACACCTGGACAGAAAAGGATGCTCCGTGAATCCCTCCCCCACACCTCGACCTATGCGTCTGTTCCATTTGCTGTTCCTGAATTGTGCCCTTCATAATAAACCCGTGATAGTAAGTAAAGCACTCTCCTGAATCCTGTTGGCCATTTTAGCAAATTATGGAACCTGGGGGAGGGGGGTGGAAACCCCCTATTGAGAGCCAGTTAGTCATTATTACTGGTAGTCTGGGACTTGTAATTGGCATCTAAAATAGAACCTATCTTGTGGGACTGAGTCCCTAACCTGTCAGGCCTGTGCTAACTCCCAGTAGTTAGTGTCAGACTTGAACTGGGACATGCAGTTGGTGTCTGGAGAGCTGGAGGATTTGGATGTTGTGAGGAAAAACTCCCACATGTCTGGTGTCAGAACTGTTGTATGTAGAAACAGATCATAATACATACCAAGCTAGTTCAGGACTTGGCAACTACAACCCACAGGCGGATCTGGCCTCCTGCTTTTTTTGGGGGGAGGGGGGGTTAATAAAGTTTTATTGAAACAAAGCCTTGGCCATTCTTGAATGTATGTCTCTCTGGCTGCTTTTGTGCTGCAAAAAAAGAGATGAGAGGTTATGCCACAGATCATATGGTCACAACACCTAAAATACTTATTATCAGGCAAGTCTGGACAGACTGCAATATACTGTATTCTTACAGTTGAATAATTTTATAGGTTCTGACTTTCAATGGCATATATATTTGATAGCACTCATTTAGCACTCAAATATACAACTGTTTTATTAAAAGTACAAAATTACAAGTTCCCTGACAGATTTATATATCCCCACCAAGGTAAATATTTTGTTTCCTGCTGATAAATTGCTCAAAATATGTGCTCAGCATAAATGAAAGAACTCTACCTTTTTTGCAGTCCACAGTTTTAAAATTAATTATGTTCCAAAATTTTATCTGTAAATTCGAACTAGAAAGTTGGCTCAATTTTTTCCTTAAAACAATTGTTAAAGACAGTAGTTTGGTCTCTAGAATAGTCCACAAATGATTCTTTAGCAAATAATATGACTAATATAGTTTACCTTTACAACAAAAAGCAGTGAAAAACCACACTAATAGAAGGTCACAAGGATCACTTTACAAGTTCATGATTTAGAGTGTTCTGCTGAGTCAAATAAGCCAGTCAGAGAAAGACAAGTACCATATGATTTCACTTATATGGGAATCTAATGAACAAAATAAACTAAGAAAAAGAACAGAAACACACTCATAGAAATGGAGAAAAGATTGACAGCTATCAGAGGAAAGGGAGATTTAGGGGCTGGGTGAAAAAGGTGAAGGGATTAAGCAAAAAAAAATAAACCTCATAGATACAGATAGCAGTGTGGTGATTACCAGAGGGAAGGGGGGATTGGGAGGTAGAAGAGGGTAAAGGGGGTATATGGGATGATGAAAGGAGACTTGACTTGGGTGGTGAAGACACAACACAATATACAGATGACGTATTATAGAATTGTACACCTGAAACCTATATAATTTTATTAACCAATATTGTCCCAGTAAGTTCAATAATTTTTAAAGAATGTTATTTAAAAATTCCCTTGATGACAGAAGACAATTGGACTTTGGGTGATGGAAATGCAGCATAATCAAATGTCAAAATATCCTAGAGATTTTTTTTCTCTGAACATATATACCCTGATTTATCAATGTCACCCCATTAAAATTAATTTTTAAAAAAAAGCATGCAGTAGTCATCAGGGCAATAAGCACTTCCACAATTAAAAGCATTACAACCAGAGAACACAGAATGCCTCCTATTTTATCATCCCTAGTACCCAAAATTCTTTATCTGGATTTTGTGTGTCAGAACATGCTGAAAATTTATACCAGCACACTAGCCATTTTTATCTAACCAGTTCAAATAAGTTAATATTTTCATGTTGTTGGACTCCCTGCCAAGAAAAACTATCCATGACAGTTGCATTGGAGAAGGGAGAAAATAGCATGGGGTGGGGGTGGAGCAAAATGAGAAATGTTGTGCCATTTGTCAATCAAAAAGGACAATTTTTTTAAAGTATTGATACACCATTTAAAATATAAAAAGTTCTCAAGTTTACATTGGTTTTATGTCTTATTTCTAAAGGCTTTTAATCAAAAGAATTTCTCTTAGAACAAGTCCCATAAGCTTCCAACCAATTTTTTTCTTCTACTTGCATAGATACCTATTACAGATACAGAAATGGTTTTTAATGGTCAATACTGTGCCTCTGTTTAGCAATTCAGAACTAATTCTTGGAGCAAAATTCAAGTCACCATTTTTGCTCCCTGCAGCTTGTTTTTATAATTAGTATAATTAGTCAAAGGTGGCTAAAAGGGGAAATCATATCATTTGCTTCCCAAGGACATGCGCTGGGATGCCTCACCAGTGTTTTTCACTAATGAGCAGAGACTGTAAACCCAGTTCCTCAATTGAACTCAAAGCAGAGAGCTAACTTCCAATATCCAAATTACTTATACTTTAAGACTAGCTCAAGGTTGATTCTGTATTCACCAATATGTTTAATTAAAGTATACAAAATCATTGCCTCGGTGATATTTTATCTAAGTACAAATTCTTCATAATCACCAGATTTAAGGCAATTTAAAAAATATTTGGTAATTATTTGTAGAATAAGGGAAGCAGTTTTATAACAGTGATGCCTGTTCACAAAGAAATTAAGTAATAACAGAGAACTTTTTAAAAATCACTTTAATTTTCCAAATTACTGTTGATGTTTAGTAGAGAACTTTTTAAACATTTCTATGAGTATGAACAACTAAAAGATGGGCAGGTCAATTTATGAATAGATTGAGATCATTTCATTAAAATAGATCCATACTATAAATTTTACTTTTGAATAAAAAGCTGGAGTTTAATTTTTCTTTAATTTAACAGACAAAAGTAAATAAAATTAAAGAAATAGCTCAGCTTTAGACAGTCTTCCAATGTTAAAAATATATAAAACTTTTAAGAAATAAGAACAAGCTTATTTAGGTAATATCCAGAGATGCCTTAGTAGAAATATATTTTGGTGCTCCTTGGTTTGGTGCATATATATTAAGAATTGTTATGTCTTCTTTATTCAGTGTCCCCTTAGCCATTATGAAATGGCCATTTTTGTCTCTGAGTACTTTTCCTATCTTGTACTCAGCATTATCCGATATGAGTATTGCTACACCTGCTTTTTTTTGGATGTTATTTGCTTGAAGTATTGTTTTCCAGCCTTTCACTTTGAATTTGTTTTTATCCTTGTTACTTAGATGAGTTTCCTGTAGGCAGCATACAGTTGGATTTTCTTTTTTAATCCATTCTGCTACTCTGTGCCTTTTTATTGGTGAGTTTAATCCATTTACATTTAGTGTAATTATTGATACTTGTGAGTTCCCTATTGCCATTTTATATCTTGCTTTCTGTTAGTTTTGTGTCTTGTTTGATCCTTCTCTTTCGTTTTTCTATCTTTTGTTTTTATTTGGTTGTATTCCATATATCTTTCCTCTGTTGCTATCTTTTTTATCTCATGTGCTTCTGTGGTGGTTTTTTCAATGGTGGTTACCTTTGAGTAATGAAAAGGGTCCCTACCCTGTTCATTGTAGCGAACTATTTTGTGAGTACTTTTGCACTCCATCGTCCTTTGCTACTGTTAATCTCCATCTTCTCCCCCTCTTTCTTTTTGTTGTTGTCACAGTTTAAATTTGGTTTTATTGTGTTCTTCTTGGAGCTTTTTAACTTGTGGCTCTGCTTTTTTTTTTGTTCTTTGTTTCTGATTGGAGAACCCCCTTTAGTAATTCCTGGAGTGAGGGTTTTCTGATGATAAATTCCTTCATCTTTTCTGTATCTGTGAATGTTTTTATTTCTCCTTCATATTTGAAGGATAGCTTTGATGGGTATAGTATTCGTGGCTGAAAGTTCCTCTCTTTCAGGACTTTAAATATTGGGGTCCACTCTCTTCTAGCTTGTAGAGTTTCTGCTGAGAAATCTGATGATAATCTAATGGGCCTTCCTTTATATTTTGTATTCTTCTTTTCCCTGGCTGCCTTGAGAATTTTTTCTTTGCTATTGGTTTGTGTCAATTTCATTATGATATGCCTTGGAGTAGGTTTGTTGGGGTTAAGAAAACTCGGAGTTCTGTTTGTTTCATGAACTTGAGGCTTTAGTTCTTTCCACAGGCTTGGGAAGTTCTCATCTATTATTTGTTTGAGTATGTTCTCCATTCCATTTTCTCTCTCTTCTCCCTCTGATATACCTATTATTCTTATGTTATTCTTTTTGATGGAGTCAGATAATTCTTGTAGGGCTATCTCATTTTTTTAAATTTTTGAGTCTCTTTCCTCTTCTCTCTGTCGTGCCTCAAGTTGCTTGTCTTCTATTTCACTAATCCTCTCTTCTATCTGTCCTGTTCTATTAGCTAAGCTTGTTACTTCGTTTTTCAGCTTATGAATTGAGTTTTTCATCTCTGTTTGATTTGTTTTTATAGTTTCAATTTCCTTGGACATATATTCTTTGTGTTCATTGAGTTGTTTTCTGAGCCCCCTAAATTGCCTTTCTGTGTTTTCTTGTATATCTTGGAGGATTTTTAGGATTTCTATCTTGAATTCTCTGTCATTTAGCTCCAAGGTTTCCAATATATTAAATTTTTTCTCCATAGATTTTTCCTCATCTAGCTGTGTTACCTCTCTTTCTTTTGTATCCATGATATTCGATTTTCTCTTCTTTAATGGCATCTGAGGGTGGTTTTGTTGATAGTATTAATGAGATTAAATAAAGAATAAAAAGTTAAAAAAAATAAAAAAATAAAAAATCAAAAAGAGTTGTTTTTTTTAAAAAAAAATTAATGAAATAAAGAAAAATAAAATAAAAAATTTAAAAAAAGGAATTATTCCCCCCCTCCTTTTTTCCTCTCCTCTCCTCTCCCCTCTTTCTTGAGAAAATCTTGTGGTGAACTGTGAATTATAACAAACAATGCCTGTGATGGAGGGCCTGAATTGAGGAAAAGTAATAAAGGGGCAAAAAAAAAAAGAAAAAAAAAGAAAAAAAAAAGGGGGTATGGACCCACAAAAAGCAAATAAGGAAAAAATTTGGGTCCAGAATAAAATGATTTGCTTTTAGGTGTTGGTTGTCTAAGAGTTATGATGAGAGGAATAAGAGGAAAACAGAAAAATGGGGGGACAAATTAAAAGATTACTATTGTATTTAGTGGAACAAGAACTAGATAAAATGGAGAGCCAGGGATGGGAGCACTGCTAGTGAGTTAAAAAGGTGAAGTAAAAATCCCCCAAAATGCCACAAACGTAAGTTTGAGTCCCAGATAAGATAATTTGTTTGTTATTCAGGTTTGAATGAGAGGAGATGTAAAGGAGAAAGGAAGAAACTAATATAGAGGGAGAAAAGAAAGAGAGAGAGAAAAAAAAAGAGGGAACCACTATTAGAAGAAAAAAGAAAGGAGAGAGAGAGAGAGAGAGAGAGTTAAGGGTTTTGGAGTGCAACCCTCATAGAGAGAAAGGAAGAGGAGAGAAAAGATAATGGGAGATGTAACACTTATGGGTAATGTAGTTCAAGGAGAGGAGAGAGTAAGACCGGCAGAGAGTTAATCGGCCAAATTGGAGGAGGAAAAAAAGTATCAAGAATGAAGATAAGAGAAACAAACGAACAAATATAATAAAATGGGATAGGTTATAAAGTCTGCAGATTATTCTTGATCTTGAGAGGTTATCTTCTTGCTTTTTCTTTTCTCTCCCTCTTCCTGGTCGGTGACTCTGTACCCCGGGTTCTGCCCCTTTGGCACGCTCAGGTAGAGGTTTGCAGTTGATAAGTCTCTATGGCAATGTCATGTATTGTGCTTTAGTCTCGTTGGCAGTCGAGGCTCATTAGCATTTATAGGCTCCGACAGTGAGAGAGTCTGTGTTCTGGAGCCTTTCTCCTAGTCTTTCCTTTTTCAATTAGTAGCCTGATAATCCAGCTATGGGGTTACTGCTGCCTCTGCCTGGATAGTAAGAGGCTCAAAGAGCTGGCAACTCCCCACTCTATTTCCACTCAGCACAGGGCTCTGGGTAAGGCTCAGTCAGTCAGAGCTGCTAGCATAATCAGGTGGGCTTTCCGCCCACTCAAAGACCTCTGGCTCTGCCACTCTGTCCAGTAACACAGGCGGGCACCCACTTCCGGGGCGCTTGGAGGAAACTCTCACTCACTATCTGCGTGCGCAGACCAGGATATCCGGCCAGCAGTCTCACGCTCTGAGTGAAACCCCCAACCGCATGGAAAAGTTGCAGCGTTGGAATTGGCTCTCGCTCCGTCCCCGTGCGCGGCTTTTGCAAGGCGCTGGGGCGGCCCGAGATTCCGCTTTGGCCCACACAAAGGCCCCTGACTCTGCCCCTCTGTGCGATAACATGGGCGCGCACTGCCGAGGCACTCGGAGGAATCTCTCACTCACTATCTGCGCGCGCAGACCAGGATATGAGGCCGGCCGTGTTTCCCTCTGAGTGAAACCCCCACCAGCACGGAAAATTTCCACCGTTGGAATTAGTTCTTGCTCCCTCCCGTGCGCGGCTTTCCCAGGGCACTTGGGCTGCCCAGAGATTCTGCTTTCGGCCCACAGAAAGGCCTCTGACTCTGCCTCTCTGTGGGGTAACACGGGCACCCACTCCCGGGTCTTAGGAAGAAATCTCTCACCCACTAACTGCGCACCGACCAGGAGATCGGGTAAAATGGCTGCCCCGCTTGTCTTTCTTTCTTTGGGTTTGGCACGAGTGTTAGCTTGTATTGCCCGGGTTGCCACAGGATCAGTTTTTCCTCGGCTTGGATCTCCGTGCCACAGCCTGGTTTGGCCGTTTGTGCCGTGGCCTGGATCTATTCACCCCCTTTGCCCGCCTCAGTTTCTATATTCACAGTTACCAGAGAAAGCCGCTCTGTTTAGGTTAGTGAGGAAGGCGGAGCATTTCTTACTCCCTAATTCCTTCGGGGTTTGGTTATATATTTAGCCAATTTTTTACTCGACCATACCTTCGAGTGTATTGCGAAGCATCTGGAGGCTCCAAGTATAGGTTTTTCTGTTTCTGGTTGAAGATATTGTTGAGTTTTGGGGGAGATTTATCGGTATCGCTTCCTACCCCGCCATTACTCTGACGTCATCTCTCCACTTGTTCTTTATTTATAGTTACATCTTGGTTGGTTGGATTTCATACTGTATAGTAGATTTTTAGGAACTCCATCTCCCTGATTTATTTCATGTTGATGATGTCAGTCTGTTGCCTTTACACTTGAAAGATAATTTCACCTGGTACACAGCTTGTAGTTAATATTAATTTCCTTAAACTTTCTAGATACTATTCAACTGTCATCTATTACTTATTGTTGCTATGGAGAAGCTATTAGGGGTTAGGGTACTAAGAAAACATGTATATATCCTACAATATAAAAACATTTACTACAGAAAATCAATGTTCTGAATGTTGCAAGGGGTCAGCAATAGGGTCTTATTTATTAAAGAGAATAGGGGTATGATAAATAATGTTTCTTTTCAGACTTATCTTCACCAACTTTTTCTTTTAATTGTATAAAAATATTTAGTCTAACTATCTACATGGGTACTAGAGGTGATGAGAATCTGGCAATTCCAAAGTTATCTCCTTACTTTTGAAGTGAGGATATAATAATATCTATGACATAATTATTATATCAAATGAGATAAAGCATAAACCAGTTAGCAAAAAGGTACCAATTGGTCAGTAAATCATATATATACACACACACAGTGGTTTGGAGGTAAATGTTTAACAATGAGCTAGGAGGGCAGATGTCTGATTTGGAACATTTTCTAATTTCCATAGTGTAAGTATTCTCTCACCATGGCTGATTTCAAGCTCCACCATGACTTCACTAACCAGGCAGGTTAGAAGAGATGTGCACAATCAGAGACTCACTGTATTTATACAGACATAGAAAAGGAAAAAAAAGAAAACTAGTGTGAGTAAAAGAAATATCAGGGCTTAAAGTATTCTGGGGAGTGTGATATGAGGGAGATAACCTCTCAAATACATACAGGATTAGTTTTAGATAACAAGGCGACACGGTTAAAGAGAATTTTTGAAGAGGTGACTTTTAGGCTGATTACCAAAGAATGAGTAGAGATTACCAGGTAAAGTTGGGGTAAGGCAACCCAGAAACTGGAATCCAAGACCCATGAGATGCAGAAAGCATGTTTCAAAAACTAAGGAAGGGATTTTTCTTCGATATTTACTGTGGGAATCTAGTCGAGATCCTGCAGCCACATGGTTATATGCAAACAGCCAGAGTCTTCACAGCAATTGGGGGGCTCTAATCTGGCCCTGCTTCTACACAGACCTACACTGCTGGGCTCCCCAGCAGGTAGCCCCTGCACCCTGCACCCTGCACCCTTCACCCTGCACCCTGCACCCTTCACCCTGCACCCTGCACCCTGCACCCTGCTGGTTTGAACCTTGTGGACTCCACTGCTGTGCAAACACCCACAGAGAGATCCTGCGGGCACAGGAGTAACAGGCCCCTGCCACTTCACAGATACCTGTGTCCCCTCTAAACTCATGAACAAGAGAAGGGCGCTCACTCTCACAATTCCTTTTCAACATAATATTGGAAGATCTAGCCAAATGAATCACACAAGCAAAAAAGTCAAAGAGGAAAAAATAAAATTGTGTTCGTTTGCTGATGACCTGACCTTGTATACAGAAAATTCTAAAGATGTCACCAAAAATCTGAAATAAATAAATTCAGCAAATTTTCAGGATAAAAAAATTAACATATAAAAATTAGTTGTGGTTCTTCACACTAATAATAAAGAATCTGAAAAAATATTTTAAAATACCACTTATAATAACATCAAAAACAACAAACTACTTAGGAATAAATTTAACCAAGGAAATAAATTATTGATACATTGAAAACTATAAGACATTGCTAAAAGAAACTGAAGAATACATAAGTAAATGGAAAGCTAGTCTCTGTTAATGGAGCAAAGTTAAGAGTGTTAAAATGTAAATAAATAAATAAATAAATAAATAAATAAATAAATAAATAAATAAAATGCCTGACCTGTGGTGGCGCAGTGGATAAAAGCGTTGACCTAGAATGCTAAAGTCGCCGGTTTGAAACCCCGTGCTTGCCTGGTCAAGGCACATCTGGGATTTTATGCTTCCTGCTTCTCCCCCCTTCTCTCTCTCTTTCCTCTCTCTCTCTCTCTCTCCTCTCTAAAGAATAGTCTCAAAACATAAATAAATAAATAAATAAATAAATAAATAAAGATTGTTAAAATGTTCAAGTACCCTCATCTATAGATTCAATACAATCCCTATCAAAGTTCCAATGACATTGTTTGCAGAATTAAAAAAAAAATCCCAAAATTTTTATGGAACCACAAAGAACCCCAAATAGACAAGGGAATCTTATAATAATAATAATAATAATAATAATAATAAAACTCGCCTGACCAGGTGGTGGCGCAGTGGATAGAGCATCAGACTGGGATGCGGAAGACCCAGGTTCGAGACCCCGAGGTCGCCAGCTTGAACGTGGGCTCATCTGGTTTGAGCAAAAATTCACCAGCTTGGACCCAAGGTTGCTGGCTCCAGCAAGGGGTTACTCGGTCTGCTGAAGGCCTGCGGTCAAGGCACATATGAGAAAGCAATCAATGCACAACTAAGGTGTCGCAACGAAAAACTGATGATTGATGCCTTTCATCTCTCTCTGTTCCTGTCTATCTGTCCCTGTCTATCCCTCACTCTGACTCTCTCTCTGTCTCTGTAAAAAAAAATAATAATAATAATAATAATAATAAAACTGAAGATGGCTCCTGATTTCAAACTATTACAATGCTACAGTATGGTACTGGCATAAAACAACACAACAATGGAACAGAAATGAGAGCCACAAACACGCCTATTCACATATATGTGGTGAGGGGGCCAAGAATACTCAATGGGGAAAGAATCGTCTCTTCAGTAAATGGTGCTGGGAAAACTGGATATTCATATACAAAAGAATGAAAATGGACTTCTATTTTATACCACTCAGAAAAATTAACTTGAAATGTATTAAGAACTTAAACATAAGACCTAAAATCATAAAACACCTAGAAGAAAACATAGGGAAATACTCTTTGTCATTAGTGTTAACAATAATTTTTTTGAATATGACACCAAAACCATAAGCAACAGAGCAAAAATTGAGTGGACTACATCAAACTGGAAAACTGCACAGCAAATGAAACAACAAAATGAAAGGCAATCTGTGGGATGGGAGAAAACATTTGCAAGTAAGGTGTTAATACCCAAAATATAAGGTCTATCCTACCGGAAAGTTCTGTCCATTTCTATCACAACAAGTTTCGACAGGTAAGCACATGTTTATTTGACTCATGTGTGCCTCTCTATTTTTATCACTTAATGTATACATATTGACGTAGCAAATTAACTAAAACAAAGTTGATTCACGTTAGTCTTATGTGTGAAGCGATAGTGTACCCATGGCTACTGATAAAGTTCATTTACGCCACTGTATTTTTATGAATTTCAACAAGGAAGAAATCTACAGAAGCATGTAGAAATTTATTGAAAGTGTTTGGTGAAGGTACAGTTTCTGATAGGACATGCAGAAGATGGTTCGAAAAATTCGAAACAGGTGATTTCGACCATTCTGATAAGCCACGTTCTGGGCAACCATCTTTGATCGATGACAATGTTGTTAAGACCATGTTGGAGCAAGATCCTTTTCTGACAACATCGGAGATTGCAGAAAGGCTTAATTCACCTCAGCAAACCATTTCGGACCATATTCGAAAGATAGGATTAGTGTGGAAATATTCAAGATGGGTGCCACATGATTTAAGTCAGAAGAATTTGTATTTTGTTTTATTCCCAAAACAGACAGAACTTTCTGGTAGACCTTATATATAGGGAGTCTGTACAACTCATAGCAAAATCAAACAAATAAATAAATAATCCAATTTAAAAATGGGCAAAGTACATGAAAAGATGTTCCACATCACTAATCATGAGAGCAATACAAATCAAAACCACAACAATATTCCTCCTCATACCTGTTAGAATGGCTATCATCAAAAACATAAGACAAATGGCTATTGTCATCATTTGCTATTAAATAAAATTATCTTTTTAACATTAACAAATGTTGGCAAGGATGTGGAGTAAAAGAAAGCCTGGTATACTGTTGGTAAGAATGTAAATTGGTATAACCATTATGGAAAACAGTATGGGGTTCCTCAAAAAGTTAAAAATAGGACTACCATATGACCCAGCATGTCCACTTCTTAGTATATATCCAAAATAAAAAAATCACTGTCAAAATAATATCTCTATTCTCATGTTTACTGCAGCCTTATTGACAATGAAAATGACCTGAGTGCCATAGACAGAAAAGTAGACAAATAAAATGTGGTTGATAAGATATATATACATTTCTTACCATTTGCATCAACATATGGAAATCATTCCATTTGCATCAGCATGAATGGACCTTGAGGGCATTTTGCTAAGTGAAATAAGTCAGAGAAAGACAAATGTTTGATCTCTCTATATGTGGAATCTAAAACATCAAACTCATAGCAGCAGAGGGTAAATCAATAGATGCAGGGTAGGGAAGGTACAAACATTCAGTTATCAGATGAATAATTCCAGGGTTCTCATGTTACAGCATGGTGACTATAGTTAACAATATTGTATTATATACTTAAAAGTTGCTTTGAGAGTAGATCTTAAATGATCTCACCCTAACAACAACAACAAAAATTGGTAATGTTGGAATGTGATGGCTGTATTAACTTTATTATGGTAAACATTTCACAACATATACATTTATCAAATAATCACATTGTACACCACAAACATATATAACATTATGTGTCAATTATATACCAATAAAGCTGGGATGGAATTTTATAGCAACAACAACAAAAGAATAACTAGGAATGAAGAACCTATCCTGAGCAAAGTAGAAAGAAGCACATGAGGCCAGAGAAGCAGGCAGGGGTAATATCCCACAGGGCCTTGTGCACCAGCCATGGTGAAGAGTTTGTGTTTTATCCTAAATGCAACTAGAAGCCATTGCAAGCTTCAAATAAGGGTGTAAAATGCAATGCAAAGTGCAAAGGGGCATTCTGACTACAGCATAGAAAAAAGGGTTTTAAAAGGATAGGGATGTAAGAGCTGAAGAACTATCAGGACAATAAGGAACAATTAGGAAGTTTTAAGATCGGAAGCTGTGAAAATACTTCCAGGAGAAATATGATTTTGACCTAATCCAGGGTTGGGAAGGCAAAGATAGAGAAACAGAGGTTCAAGATGTGCTAGACTAGATAAAGTGTCCTCAGGATGTGGCACGTGAAGGAGAGGCAGATGTCAAAGATCACTTCTAGTTCCTGGCTCAAACAAGTGGATTGATTGAGGTGCCCTTTACTGAGAGGAGAAAAATCAATGAAGAGCAGCTTGGTAAGAAGATTGGTTGAGATGTCAATGGTATATTGAAGTGAATTTTAGAACTTCTTTTCAAATATGTGGTTCTGGTCTTCACATGAGCTTGCGACTGAAATTTTGAATTGGTCTATCTATACTTAGGATTTAAACCACTTTATAGGCATAAAGGCCTAGAGGAAAAGTGTCAGATAACTCCAGAAAAGGGTCCAGGCCTAAGCCCTGTACTTCCAACAATTTTTGACTGGTAAGGGAAGAAGATACCTTCAAAGGAGCCTGAGAAAAGCTGTCCGAAAAATATTCAAAAAAATCAAACTATCACGAAATCTAAGAGATAAAATTTTTCAAAGAGAGGGAAGAGTTAACCTCCAAGAGGTCACATAAAATGAGTAAAATTTCCATTGGATTTAGCAATTTGGAAGTTATTGGTAACTTTAGCAAAAAAATGTTTCAAGGGAGGAATTGGGGTACAATCCAGGCGTCAGTGGTTTGGACAAAAAATGATTCTTCCACGATTCCTCAGCTTTTGAATGTAAATTCAGGCCAGTAAGACAGGCTAGATTTCCTGAGGATTTGCTCAATTACATGACACAAAAGGCCATGTGGGACATCCACTATAAAGACATAGGAATTTACCTTCTTGGAGAAAGCTACAATCTCATGAGATTTACACATCCTGCAGAGAAGTAGTTAAAATTTCCACAGAGTGCACAAATAAATAATGAATCATCTTTGCAGACATGTCCAGTAGCCTTCCCAAGGCTCCTTTTCACACTGAGTGCTATGTACATACAAGAGTTGGATGGAGGACCCTGACCAGGCAGTGGCACAGTGGATAGAGCATTGACCTGGGACACTGAGGACCCAGGTTTGAAACCCCAAGGTTGCTGGTTTGAGCATCGGATCATAGACATGACCCCATGATTGCTGGCCTGAGCTCAAAGGTCACTGGCTTGAAGCCCAAGGTCACTGGTTTGAGCAAGGGGTCACTGGCTCAGCTGGAGCCCCCTGGCCAAGGCACATATGAGAAAACAATCAATGAACAACTGAAAATGCTGCAACTATGAGCTGATACTTCTCATCTCTCTCCCTTCCTGTCTCTCTGCCCGTGTCTGTCCTCTCGCACATACACTTAAAAAAAAAGAGTTGGATGGAAGAAATTGGCTGAAAAATAAGACAGCATTGACTTCTCTTTCCTAGTAGAGAAGTACTAGAAAACATTAAAACTAAATTAGTGTAAGGAAGGAAGAGGGGTTTTGTATTAAATAAAATGGCATTTTAAATCTAAGTTTATTTATAACTGGGACATAGCAAAAATGTACCATTTTCCATCCAAAGCACAGTAGTCATATTTCTAGGCAAACATTTTAAAAGATACCTGTGCTATGTTCCCAAATTCTTCACATTGAAAAGAAAAAGGTTAAACAAATTATGAATATTTCCTCAGAGCAAATGGTTTGCATTCTATTATGACTAAGAACCACTATTGATTAATTTAGTTGTTCCTGCTCTGGTTTTGTTAAAAGACCATTTGGCAGGCTGAATTATTTTTATTTAATTCACGTATTTGCTTAAAATAGATATTTCATAAGTCTATTTATTCCCTTTACTGTTGAATGTTCAACTATAAATTAAAGTTTTTTAAGTAACTAAGAAAAATAAGAAAAAAGTTGTTCTTACTCAATTTAAACAAATATTTTTAAAATAAAAAATGTGTTAGTCTAAATCAGTGGTCCCCAACCTTTTTTGGGCCACGAACCAGTTTAATGTCAGTAAATATTTTTACGGACTGGCCTTTAAGGTGGGACGGATAAATGTATCATGTGACTGAGACAAGCGTCAAGAGTGAGTCTTAGACAGATGTAACAGAGGGAATCTGGTCATTTTTTTAAAAATAAAACATCATTCAGACTTAAATATAAATAAAATGGAAATAAATAATGTAAGTTATTTATTCTTTCTCTGCGGACCGGTACCAAATGGCCCACGGTCTGTGGCCCAGGGGTTGGGGACCACTGGTCTAAATGATACCATTTTCCCCATAGTGCTGCACATGTAGAGCCTGCTTATATTAATATTATCATGGAGGCCCTGGCTGGTTGGCTCAGTGGTAGAGCATCAGCCTGGAGTGCGGGGGATCCGGGTTCGATTCCCGGCCAGGGCACATAGGAGAAGCGCCCATTTGCTTCTCCACCCCCCCCCCTCCCTGTCTCTCTCTTCCCCTCCCTCAGCCAAGACTCTATTGGAGCAAAGATGGCCCGGGCGCTGGGGATGGCTCCTTGGCCTCTGCCCCAAGCGCTAGAGTGGCTCTAGTCACGGCAGAGTGATGCCCTGGAGGGACAGAGCATCGCCCCCTGGTGGGCAGAGCATCGCCCCTGGTGGGCGTGCCGGGTGGATCCCGGTTGGGCGCATGCGGGAGTCTGTCTGACTGTCTCTCCCCGTTTCCAGCTTCAGAAAAATGCAAAAAAAAAAAAAAAAAAAAGAAATATTATCATGGAAATTTAGAGTTGAAAAACATGTAAGTTCAGAAAAGTCTCAGAGATCCTTTTAGTTAACTAATAATCACAGGAAATGATCAACTCTGCATAACTTTTTTCAAGAAGTTTGCACAATGTTGAATTTCAAATTTCTACCCAGAGACATGTGGCAAATATCAGAAATGACCTTTTGTCCTTTTGTAAAAACATAATTTGAATGCTGCAATGTGGTATTTCTTTTCTGGGGATACACAGATTTTAAGGTGTAGTCCCATTCTTACTACATATTTTAGCCAGGTGGTAAATGAGAAAAGAGAAGTGAGTGGGGGCAAAAGGGGAGATCAGTCAAGCAATCTTTGTCATAATCTAGACAGAGGAGAGTAGGGTCTAGGTCTAGGGTGCTGGTGGTGGGAAATAACAGAAAAGAAGGGAAGCCCCGGCCAGTTGGCTCAGTGGTAGAGCGTCAGCCCAGTGTGTGGATGTCCCGGATTCAATCCCCAGCCAGGGCATATAGGAGAAGCGCCCATCTGCTTCTCCACCCTTCCCCCTCTCCTTTCTCTCTATCTTTCTTCCTCTCCCATAGCCAAGGTTCCATTGGAGCAAAGTTGGCCCTGGCACTGAGGACAGCTCCATGGCCTCCACCTCAAGTCCTAGAATGGCTCCAGTTGCAATGGAACCATGGCCCATATGGGCAGAGCATCACCCCCTGGTGGGCATACTGGGTGGATCTCAGTCGGGCACATGCAGGAGTCTGTCCGACTGCCTCCTAGCTTCTCATTTTAGAAAAATACAAAATAAAAAAAGAGAGAGAGAGAGAGAAAAAAGGGAAGGGTGTAGAATGGAAGAATCAATGGGGTAGGGCACTGAATGATTGCTATATATAGGGGATGGGAGGCAAAAGAAAAAATAAAAGCAGATTGAAGCTTCCAGTTGCAGTGAGAATGGTGGCACACTGAAAGAAATATGGAAAGTGAGTGCGAGACTTCAAGAAAGAAGATGAGCTCAGTTTCAGATGGACTGAATTGATGTTAGTATGGGACCATCAAGTTATCAAGAAGAGAAAGAACTAAAACTGGAGTTGAGGGGAGACGTCGGGCCCAGAGAAGTAGATCGTCGGTTACACACAGAAACGTAATGGTCAACTCAGAAGTGGAAGAACAGTGTGTGCAGGAATAAATAGGGAGGAAAGCAGAGCATTACTCTGAGGTACCTGAGGAAACGCATTACTTTAATGGAAATAAATGAAAGACAATTGGACATAGGGATCCTATGTCAAGGAAAGTATAGGTTCTTTTATTATTGTTTCAGTACAGATAAAAATGCTTAAATATCATAACTATATTAAAAAGCAGATGCAAAAACAGATTCTACTAGTAGAACTTTAAAAATAAAGGACACAAATGAAAATGAGACACAAAAGGAACTAAATGAAATCAAATTTGAAAATAATATCAGGGTATAGTCCCCCTTGTGCCTTCCAAGACCACAAATAGCTGCCAGAAACTACAGATAGTACCAAACTCTAGAAGCCCTTTTTTTTTTCTATATAATTGATCCTTAAACAATGCAGAGGTTTAGAAATCCACATGTAACTTTTAACTCCCCCAAACTTTAACTACTGTAGACACTTTGGAATCACAAATTCAATCAACCACAGATTGAAAACTCTGTTTCAATCTGCACTCAGGAATATGAATATACTGTTTCTGATCTGCGGTCGGCTGAATCCACAGATGCAAGACCCACAGATACCAAGGGCTGACTGTAGTGAAAAATATCTGTGTATAGGTGGACCCACTCAGTTAAATCCAAGGTGTTCAAGAGTCAACTTTACATACATATCTATGATGAAGTTTAATGTACACACTAGGCACAGAAAGAGATTAACAACAATAACTAGTAATAAAATAGAACAATTATAACAATATACTGTAATAAAAGCTATGTCAGTGTGGTTACTCTCTCTTAAAATACCTATTGTACGGTATTCACCCTTCTTCACAATTCATGGATTAAAGATTCATATTTACTGTGGATCTTAGCAACCTCAGCATGCATTTTTTTTTCTCATTAAGTCAAGAACTTTCACCTGTTCACTTAAAGGAAGCCTTCTCTTTAGCATATTCGAATGGTCAGCATCTAACTCTTGTAGTTTGGGATCCATTACTAAGTAGTTGGAAACAAGATGGCTGCTGAGTGACTACGGGGAAGGCGGAGCAGAGCACATGCAGTGTGTAGACCCGAATCACTTCCCAGGCAGGATAGAGCAGGCCACTGCGAGATCTTAACACACTACACAAAATGGTGCACAATTTAAAACCTATGAACTGTTTACTTAGGAAATTTTTCATTTAATACTTTCAGGCTTGGTAGGTTGCAAATAACTGCAACTATGGATAAGGGACTCCTGTAATTTTATTTTTTTTAAAAAAAAAAAGCTAAAATATTTTTGAAATGGATGAGAAAAACAGAATTTTTTAAAAAAAATTCTCACTGGCTTTTGTTTTCTGTTAACTAGAATATAATTTGTTGAATCTGAAGATGACACTATGTATGCTGATCATTTTCCCTCTGTAGACAAACAAGCTCTCCTATTTAAAAACACATTTAAGTGATTGTAAAATTAATTGCGGGGGGGGGGGGTGAAGGAGAGTATGGTGGGATAAATGGTGAGGACCGAGACTTGACTTGGGAGGTGAACACGCAATATGGTGTAAAAAAATGTGTTGTAGAACTGGGCACCTGAAACCTGTATAATAATGTTAACTGGTGTCATTCCAACTAATTCTTTTTTAAAAAGATTGGCACAAAGCACGGTTACATTTAATTATTTGCAGAGTTCCTAGAAACATTACTCAATGTTAAAAATTAACAATTTTTAAGTTTAATTTTTAAGTTTACAATTCCACATATTTCTTTGATACTTAGATTGAATGAACTGAATTCAGTGAAATGTCAAAACAAAACATGTGAGTCCTTGTTTTGTTTGGTCAGACATAGGAAAGACAGTCTTCAGGTTTACACATTTTGCGATATTTGTATGATTTTTCTTTAAAGTCAAGCAATTTGTAAAGATAGATTTACAGATGTTTATAATAGAGCTTCTGACCAAGGACAACTTTTGGCTTCTATGGCATATTTTTTAAAAACTTTAATGATTAAATAGTTCCCATTAAAATAAAAAATAGAATAAAATTAAATTAATTTTATATTTTAAAAGGCTTATAAATGGTGTTGGTGTGTGTGTGTGTGTGTGTATGTGTGTGTGTGTGTGTGTAAAGTGTTCTGATCCCTTGACACTGTTAGGTCAGCAACAGGAAAGACAGGCTTTCATGGAGTAATTTCCCATGTGGCTCACAGTGGGAAAAGCAGTAAAAATGGAAGCCACAGCCCTTCCTCTTGCCCTTTTCCCTGTCCTAAGTTAGGTTTACTTAATCCTCAGGACTTTTATGTACAATTAAAAGAACTAAATTTAAATAAATATATTTTTCAGGAGTGACAAGCTCTTTTTCATTTTGCAAAGTGAAGACAGAAGATTCATCCATTGTTAACATTTCTTCTGATTTCAAAAACCCAAAATGCAATATAGCAAAACAAAGATAAAGTGTTTACTAAGATGGGGCTAAACACAGCCAGCAAAGTTAAATCACTTCTTTGAGCAGGTGGGATATATGCTCACAATGCCAGATAGTGTTTACAGGCTGGTTCTCTCCTACCATTTTTCTAAACGTGTGTGCACCTGGGCCTACCTGGAGCAGGCAAGTTCAAGGAGCTGGCACCAATAGCCTTGGGTTCAGAACCCCAACACTATTTGGAAGGAAGAAGGGCAGGTTAAAAAACAACAACAGAAAATAAACTCTTCCTAGGTGGTTGAAATTTTCAGCATTTGCTGGCAGAGCTGTGGCCACTCGGCCCCACTCTCTAGCACTGTCCAGGTCTGGGTGCCTGCCACCACCACTGATTGGCAGACTTGCAGCCCCAGGAGGTACTCTGTCACCTGCCCCTCGTCAGTCACTCATCCTGGCCGACTCACGTTCACATGGTATTAATAATATATTGGAAAGCAGAGTTGACGGTGAGCGTGTCAGGGCACCCAAATACTCTGTGGGTGTCATTTGTCCTGGCAGACAGCAAAAGCTTTATCACTAACAATTCGCTTATTAAGCAAATGTCACCCATCAGAGTTGTCCTTTTTGGGACCCTATTTAAAACTCCATTTTGTCCTCTCTCTCTCTCTCTCTCTCTCCCTCATGTCTATATATGTATATGCACAAATATATGCATGCACACATACATACACACACATATATATATACACACACACAGACATACACACATACACAAACAACACATATATGTATATACATGTGTCTGTATTTACTACCTGTATATTTGCCTCCTCTACTAAAATATGAGTTCTGTGAGTAGAGGTATTTTTTCCTGTGTGTTCACTGCTATATTCCCAAAACTTACAACTGTGCCTGCCATACAGAGGCACTGGTAGATGCTTTTAAAGTGAATGTATAAATTATACTAATTACTTAGTGCCATCAGAACAGTTTGCTTATTTTTTTCTTCCCTTTTTATTGAATGTATTGGGGTGACATTGGTTAACAAAATTATACAGGTTTCAGCTGCACAGTTTTACAGCCATCATCTGTACACTGTATCATGTGTTCACCACCCGAAGTCAAGTCTCTATTTATCACCATTTATCCCCCTATAGCCCTCTTCCACCTCCCTCTACTCCCCTACCCCCAGTAATCAGTTTGCTTATTTTAGATAATTAGATATATATGATATAATTAGGTTGTTGGTCAAAAACTAATTTTATATAACCTGAAGAGAACCATAGTCTTCTTTGTTTTTACGAATGACTATTAGTTTAAAAATCCATGTTTTCTTAAGTAATTAATTACTAACACTTATGCAATTATGTCAGAACTCAAAATATATAATAAAATTAAATATTTGAACATGCTTTTGAAAAAAGTGAGTATACAAATAGGTTCAGGAGGCATTTGATTCTAAGTTATCTATAGAAGAATTGAAATAATAAATTACATCTTTTAAATAAATCATGTTCTAGACACAATAGCTTCTTGATCCACACTTTAAAAACTGCTAGGTTTGGCAAATACAGCCAGTGATGGACTCTGCCCAGTGACAGTCAAGGAGTTACCCACTTTTAAATGTAAACCGTATCTTAGATAGTGATGAGAAAGAGGAGGAGGAGGAGGAGGAGGAGGAGGGGGAGGAGGAGGAGGAGGAGGAGGGAGAGGGGGAGGGGGAGGAGGGGGAGGGGGAGGAGGGGGAAGAGGAGGGGGAGGAGAGGGAGGAGGAGGAAGAGGAGGGGGGGGGAGGAGGAGGAGGGGGAGGAGGAGGAGGAGGAGGAGGAGGAGGAGGAGGAGGAGGAGGAGGACAACAACACACAGAACCGTAACTGGCAGTCACTAACATTTCTGGGCATCCATAAACATATTACCTCATTTACCTTCCTCCCCCTTCTTACTCTATTGGTAATATTTAAATAAAGTAATACATATAAGTACTTACAACCATATCTTACAACTAGTAATTGCTCTAAAATTGTTAGATGTTCATTAGATGATCATTTCAAAGATTAGAAAATTTAGCTAAGCAATTGACCCAAAATCACAGAGATAGTAAGTGACTGAACTAGAATCTGAATCTGAAGCTAGAAATGCATTGTCTCTATAACTGAGCCTTCAGCCTCTGGACAATCCAGCCTCCCATGGGCTCTGCACCTCCACCCTTAATCTCACTACTCTGTGGTACAAAACCCTGCACCTGGATATAACTTCAAGGCTAAGTCAGAATAATAGAATCAGTAAATATGGTCAACCAAAATTATTTACTCAGAGAAAATTTAAGTATCTCTGAATTTACTGATTTTGTAAGGTGAGCATTAATTTGCTAATGCTATATTGACACTTCTTTCTTCATACTCTTTGTCACAGACCTAACTGGGACATTGAATGAAATTGCCACCAATTCATCTATGCTAATGGGAAATGTGAAAAATGTGTCTCTTCTATGTTGGACAGTCAGCTATATTTTAACTGCATATATGAGTAGCCTCAACTTAATACTATTGAACACAATTCTGAACCCAATTCTGAAAATGTTTTTAAACTTAGTTTTCATCACTGAAGTTTTTTCTTCTCATTGAACTTCATTCAAATTTCACTTTGTCTTCTATTTGGAAAAAGTTGGGTTTCTAAATGAAATAGTCACATACAAACAAAATGCATGTTGTAAAATCCCATGAGAATGATATTATTAGAAGCTACCCTTTCTAACTAGAACAAGGGACAGAAAGTTACTAACAAGTCCATGGTCCAAATAAGTCATTCCAGCTTGCCACGTTGCCTCCAAAGAGGCAGGCAGTCTGGCCCACCGTCTGCCTCATCTGCTTTGAGAGCAGCAGGAATCTGAGTTAAGCGGTATTTCTGTATATTCCTATTTCCCTTGCGGAATCTTCAGATAACAGCAGAAAGATATAATAAATTATTCACTCATTTATACGTTTCCTATCAAGTATTTTTCTCCCTAATCCACTTTAATGAACAGCTCTTCTAGAGAAATGAAAGCTGACCATCTGGCACACACAACCCAAATACTCACTGTAGTCAAAGTAATTGAATGTGAGGATGGGGTGAGGAGAATGAGATTTTGCTGACCAGAGCTGATCCTAGTCAGCAATTCCTAGCTAATCAGTAGCTAATCTCACTTTGGCTGCATGAAATGTGAAGCCAGGGGAAACTCTAAGCTTCTTTTAGGTACCCAGAAGTCACGTACTGGAAATAATGATTTCATTTAAGAGGTAGCCTGTGCTCTTCGCACCATCTAACTCTTCTGGGCCTGTAAGTTCAGTCCAAGATCAGCCTCCCCAGCTGGTCATCCAGCCCTCATTCCATTACCTTGTACTTACTTTATACTTGTCTTCAAGTTGCCCTGTCTTCCACTTTCCTATAAACCACACTTACTTTGTACTGGGCACAAGTGATTTTTAAATCTTATTTTATCAAGAGCCTAAATTCTTTTTGGATACAGGCTATATCTAATTCTTCTAAAGCAAATGCTTTTAGAGCAAGTGCATGCTTACTCTATGCTAGCTCTGCGCTGCAGGAGTCAACTGTCTGTTCATATATTTCCCCAGTCCAGTTTGAAGAAGTGTCTTATATCCTGCTCACAGAAATTAGGGGACATTTCAAAATGAATATGAAGCAATAAAAGAAAGAAGCATTTGATTTCTTTTCATTAAACAAGAACATCAGAAAAGCAAATAAGTCAAAGATTTGTTTGATTATGCAAATGAGATGCAAAACCAACTTTTATTTCACTGGTGAAAATGCACTATAGAAAAGGCTGAAAGTACTGGAGTATCTGCACGTTCCCTGACCCCCTAATTTTTGTGAGCAGTGTATTTTATCTTGATCTGAGGAATTACTAGATTCTTCTGTTTCTGTAGGAGGAACGCATGCAGAAATAAAAATCAACACAATACTGTTTCCTTCCTGGTTTTTTTTTTCAATGTTCATTTTATTGATTTTAGAAAGAGAGGAAGGAAGAAAGAGAGATGGGAACATTGATCTGTCCGTATATGTGCCCTGACCAGGGGTTGAACTGGCAACATTTGCGCTTTGGGATGAAGCTCCAATGAGTTGAGCTCTCTGGCCAGGGCTCCTTCCTAATTTTAACGATGAGGACCAAGTCCTGCTGATTATTCGAGTCTTAATTCCTTGCTATATTTACAGTGTGGTCCATGGACTGACCCATGGCTTTGGCATCACCTGGGATCTTGTTAGAAGTGCAGTGCCAGACCTGATGGATCAGAACCTGCAATTGAACAAGATTCACAGTTGGATTTTATATACATTAAATTTTAAGCACTACCTTAGTTTGCAACTCTTTTTCTGTAAATTTTTCCTTTTTTTTCATTTGATTGGATTCTTTAAGTACTATATGTCTTATAAAACAATTCAGAGAATATTAAATTATATATGTAAAAAGTTAATACCCCATCCTAACCTCCTGTCAGAATCAGTGTTAAAAATTGTATCTGCCTGTATCTTTCTATATAGTTCATATATACTTCCACAAAAATACATACACATCTAGCTGGTAAGCTATAATGGTGGAATAATCTTTATTTTCTATCAACTCCAGAATGTGGACACAAAGAGGCTGTTAACCCAAATCAGCACCAGCTGTCTAAGTCTTCCCAAGGCATTTCTCAGACTTCCTAGGTGCTGATGGGCAGCTTCACAACACACTGTGCACAAGTGCCAATCTCCAAGCAGTAAAACAAAGATGAACCAAGTGGATGGATACAATAAATGCACAGGTTATGAAGGCCTAAACTTTCTATATTTCTGATGGTATGCATGTAACATGGAGAAAACCAAATGTATATGCAATCAAATCAGTACATTGTGGTATTTTCTTTCTCCATTTACAATTGGGCGGCACTGACAGTGATGAAAATTATATGGCTTGATTCAGAGGACAAAGGATATTATAAGTACAGTTTTCCCTTCAGGTCAAATGTCAGTTATTACAAAGCCAGGAAATGACTGTTATATACTCACAAGTTTTCTCTACACAGTTGATGCACATTATTTATGCATGTACAGAATAGAGTATATAAGTAAAAATGAATACCTATTTTGCAAAAAATAAAAATTATAGTTTATTCTGGGATAACAGGTAGCTGGACTAATTGAAATAAGACAAAGCTGAAGGAGATAATGTTAAAAATAATAAATGGTAGGGTATGCATCAAATTATGAACTGGCCAACTCCTCTGATAGATGGCTTCCTTAGTGTGGGACAGGTCTAATTCTAGAGCTATAAATATGCATAGTTTTGCATTAGACACTGAAATTAGATCATGCAGTGTTTAAACATGGCCTGAAAACTGACTGTACCTTTTTTCCTATATATGGGAATTTGATTGGTCTACCTAGAGCCCTATCTAGAGGGTGAGTCAGTGAAGGGCCCAAGCCCTCCCTGATGGAGCAGTTCTCTCTGACGGCACCACCCCGAGCATTGTGCATCATCAACAGTGGAGTCAGTCCTTCTACCCTATCCTTCAGCTCTCACCCCACAGCTTAGCTCTCCAAACGTCCAAACCATAACACTGCAGGGTTTTCAACGTTGACTCAATCCTTCTGGTCTAGTCTAGTCTGGTCTGCAGAAAAACTGAAATCAAAAGAATCCTTAAATAAATGAAAAATAACTAGGTGAGCCCAGATGGTAATATAATACAAGGCCATTAACCAAAGGCCAGTGCCCTAATGTGGTAGATATTGATCAGGGTCCAACCAGCCCAGAAACAACTTTATTTCTACTTTCTTGTGAAACCTTGCTTGTGCATAATACAATTCCATTATAAGAGGAGACGTGGCAAAACATAATATTGGGGAAATTTGAAACATACTTCAAAAAGATATTTAAAAAAAACACATTCCTTATGACTTACACTACCAAGAGCATCCAATTGGCCTGACTTAAAAGAGAAAAGAAAAAGAGAGCTAAGAATCAGTATCCTTGAATGAGAGCTAACTATGTACAAGATAGCATGCTAAATGTTTTACCTGCACTATCTCATGTCATCACTGAAACAACTGTGTGTTCAAAAGTATCACCATGTTAGAGATAAGGAAATAGGGGCTTAGAGAGATTATATGGCTTCCAAGAATCATACACCTACACTAGCTGCAGAGATGTCTTTTGATGGCATATTTTTCTGCCTGTAGAGCCTAGGGTCTTTCACACTTTTCTATGGAGGATTTGTAAATATATTAACATATAGGGGGTGGGTAACACACTAGATTTGGAGTCACAGTGCGTGAGTCTAAAGCTGGTTCTGCCACCCGCCGCAGGCAAGTTATTTAACATCTTTGAATGGCAGAATCCTCATTTTAACATGGGCTATTTTAAGAATTAAATAGGTTTACATAGAAAATAAAGTGCCTGCAGGGCAGTATAACTTTATAAGTCTTATTTTCCCCAAAGATGAAGATCCTTAGCCATTTAGAATAACTGTAGAAACTCATCCTTGACATGTGTATTTCAGCTCTTGCTACATGTTAAGATAGATAATGAACAGACAAGTGTCATCAAGCACTTAATTGTTTTGTTGGAAAAAAGATGACATCATCCATAGATACACCGGAAAAGGAGGTCACAGCAAATGTCTGTGGTGTGTTGCCTCTCCCGTTGATGCATGGCTTAAAACAAATAAAGATTGTTATCCTAATATCAATAGAATTAATTCAAAATCTTTGAAATTAAAACATATCTATTTAATTTCAAAGGCATTCTTATACTTTAGCTAGGGATGCATATCTAGGCTAATATTTATAAAACAGTGCAAATCTTATTTAGCAAAAAATCTGCTTCTAAGCCAGGAGACCAGCAAGGCTCTCTAAGTCTCATCAGCACAGAAGCCGAAAAAAAGGTTAATCCCGATTTAGCCGCCTAGACGTTAAAAACTGACCAGCTGTTTCTGTCCTGTTGTTCTCTCCCATCTGCACAAATCACCATGGCTCCATCTAACTCTGTGGCAAGGTGCTGAGCAGCAGGAGGGCCCCAGGCCGGTGACACGAGAGACTTGACAGAGAAAGTTCCAGCACCATCCGTACTGGTGCACATTGCCAGAGGGCTTACACATGGTCTCTGGAAACTCAGATGTGAAAATGAGCCATTTATTCCAGTTTTGCATCATGTAGCATCTTACAACAATTTGTGTATTCCCTTTATTTTTGTTTAAAGACAAAGAATACAGGAGAGAAAGTGACTCGAGTTTTGAAACATCAGGGGTTATAACTTGGGCTGGTACAGCGGTAAGCTGAGAATGTCTATGATGCTGTCTGTAGGTGTGGCCCAGGACAAGCTGAGAGCAGAGTAGACAAGGAGAGAAAGCCTGAGGGTTGCAGAGAATTCTGCAGCTCATGGGGGAGTTTGTTCTCATCACACAAATAAACAAGCAAGAAAACAAACAAACAGGAAATCATTGGACCTAACACATGCATTTTGCTGATTAAAAAAAAAGAAAAGAAAAAATAGGTTCGCAATTGGAATGAGAGAAAGGAGAAACTCAAGTCTCTTTGATTTAAAAACCAAAAATAAAACAGGCCTCTTTTTGCCCCAACCTCCTCCTCTAATTCTCATCTCCTTTCTCTCTTTTACAAATTGCCTTGGTTCAATTCCTGCTTCCATAGAATTTACTAGCTGTAGGTTCATGGGCAAGTTAATTTAATGATCTGTCCCTTATTTTCTCATCTGTAAAAAGAGGATACTAAGAGTCCATACCTCAGGGAACTATGGTAAGGATTAATTGAATACCTGGAAAGAGTGCTGAACTTAGGAGGGACACCACAAGAACATGACAAGTCTGGGTCTGCAGGTGTCTGTAGGACAGGACTGGCCACTGTACTTTGAGAACACCCCTTGGTGATGGGATTCACTACGAAGTAATTCCAGGGTAAGGCACTTCAAGTAAAGAGGCTGAAGGTAGTATGTAGTCTACTGAAGAGTGTGGGTGGAGCGCAGAGCACATTCCTAGCAGCTGTGGCTGATGCAATGCTGTGAGAACACTCCAGCTCCCAGAAGCCTCCTGGGCACACCCAGGAAGGAAGCTTGCCTGCTATAAGGAAGTGACTTAGTGCCAACCACACAGCTCCCTGATCTTTTCAGCCATTGGCTATGAAGGACACGCTGTAACACCCTATAGGCTGAACCCACATATATAAGCTAGCCTACTTCCTGAATAAAGTGGATCTGCGTCACTGAACCTGGTCCCTGGAGTCCGGTCTCTGCGTCTCCGTCGTCCTCACCCCCAGCAGGACTTGTCCACAACTGGCACCCAACATCAGGCAGGGACCTAACTGGCATCCAAGGGACAGGTGAGTGACCCTCTGCAATGGGAAACCTTCTCCCCCACTCTCCAGCCCAGCAGGCTCGAGCCCTGCACGCCCTATTGCAGAGTAGGTGAGTTGAAGTTAGTGAAAAGGATCTCAGTACTTACTGGGAGATTCTCTATAGTATCAATCCCTGGATTGAGGATGCGCCACTCTGGGACCCAGATACTTGGGCCCGAGCTCTCCAACAGGTTCATTTGGCCGAGGTGCATGAGGGACGGGTCTTCCCTCTCGGCCTCACTCCTGCCTTATTGGCAACACACGCCTGCTTGACCGGTGCTCCTGCCGGACCCTCTGCCGGTCCCTAAGGTCCTACAGGCTACCCGGCTACCCCTCTCTCTGAGGAGCCCCTACCATCCTATTCACCCCCCTCCATTGAGAAGGAAAGTAGTTTCGCCTCCTGAGTTTGATGGACTTGCAGCCGAGTGCGCAGAAACAAAACTAACCGAATTGCTAATTGCGCCATCAGCTCTGACACCGAAAAAAGCGGAAGTCACTACTTCTACATTCCCTGCCGGGGCTCAGTGCCCCACCCCAGCCTCTCAGACGCCATTTTCTCCAACCTGTGTTCCTGCTGCAGACCCATGGGCCAGCCTACACACCCCCATGTGTCTTTTTTCTTTCTGTCTGTCTTGTCTATTTTTCTGTATCTCTCACTCTCTCTCCCCCGCCCCTCTCTCTGAAATGATGCTGGAGGGACCCAGCCATGGCACATGGCAGGGAACACACCCTCTTCTAATGCAAGAGAGAGGTTATGCTTGTGTTTTTCAGCCAATTTGGATCCCAGGAACTCCCCAACCTGCTTGACAGGGTTTCTTGGGCACCCACTAAGTGGTTCAGTCTTCATCCGTCCAAAGCCACAACCCTGGCCTTCTCCACACTGACTATGCCTGAGGGGAGGAGGTCCTTAGTGCTCCAGAAGAAGACCTCATGGCCAGCATGCACACCCCATCACCTGGGGGCATGTGGAGGCTTTGGCGGGGCGGGCCCAGAGAATTGCCTCTGATGGGCCCCCAGGCCTGGGTGCTCTGTTCTTGCTTGTGTGTGCTATAGTAACCGCTGACTCCCAGAGGCAGGCGGCAGCCCAGGGCTCGAGCCTGGCAGTGCGAGCTGGTGTTTTCAGTTCATCTTTGGAGGATGAGGAGAATTGGGCCAGAGTTGTGATTCGCAGACTCCAGAAGGTAAACGGCGGCAGCTGCGGTGGGAGGATGAACAGAAGCCAGGCTTGCATTGCCGAGTGGCCACTGGAACGGCAGGGAATGCCTGCTAAGCTGCTGGTGGGTTCGCTGACATTTTGAGACATAGGCGTGGATGCAATCATGCTCTCCAGAGCAGAGATGGAAATGCTGACTGCCATTGCCACGTGCTCCTCCTTGGGACAATGTAAGACCTGCCAGGATGGCAGGAATGAGGGCAGCAGCTAACGCCCTATGTGCATGGACTGATTCCTGGATTATGACCTGACTGAGCATTGGCTCCTTTGTTGGGTCAACTTATGGATTTTGGACAATGTGAAATACCCTGATGGGGTTAGGGGGTGGCTTTGCTGGAGGCCCTTCCCCTGCCCCGGGAAGCTTTTCCCATGGCTAGAAAGAAGGCCGAGGACATTTTGTGCTTTTGGCAAAGTGCTCAGAGACTGGTGAAGTGTACCTCTGTAATTGTTGAAATTGTATGATTTGTCATGTTGTTGTAATTTTTGTAATGTACCTTGCAACCATATGCAGTACGCAACCCACGGCAGGCCATCCGTTTTGTGTTTGTACACTGGGACCTTTGTGGGAAGGGGGCGTGCATGAACCTACATCCATTTTTACAATCAAAATGGAACTGTGTTTAACAGCACCTAGAAGGTCTCTGTAACACAATGGGAGGGAAATGACATCCTGACACCTAGGAGGAATCCCCTGTTTAAGACCCCCGTTCTATTTCCTAACTACTCAAACATTACAGAAGCTTGTCTCGTTGTTTAATCCAGCTAATCTATTAGCATATAGTATAATAGGTATTATAGTTGTTTTAGTTCTACTAGGGTTCTGTTGCATAATGCGTAGCATTCAGAAGCTACAACAGTAAGCTGTCATTCATCAAGTCCAATTGGCCTTAATTAAAAGAGAAGGGGGAGTTGTGGGTGGAGTGCAGAGCATGTTCCTAGCAGCTGTGGCTGATGCAATGCTGTAAGAATACTCCAGCTCCCAAAAGCCTCCTGGGCATACCCAGGAAGGAAGCTCACCCACTATAAAGAAGTGAGTTAGCACCAACCATTCAGCTCCCTGATCTTTTCAGCCATTGGCTATGAAGGACATGCTGTAACATCCTATTGGCTGAACCCATGTATATAAGCTAGCTTACTTCCTGAATAAAGTGGATCTGCATCACTGAACCTGGTCCCCGGAGTTGGGTCTCTGCATCTCTGTCATCCTCATCCCTGGCAGGACTTGTCCACAGAAGAGGGCTTATGGACTTTAACTCAAAGTTTTGGACATAAAAATCTGAGCAGGTGGTGGTATATAAGGCCAGTGGCCATGACCATGGCCATGCAGGTTCTCATTGGATTTGGGCAGACAGTAAAAGAATGGTGGAGCCAGAAAATGGTGGGCCATTCCATTAATTAGAATCTCATAATGGCAGACAAGCAAACACGCAGGGGAAACTGCTTCCCTCTCTCTCAGGACTCCCAAAGCCTGACTCCCTCTCTGGCATTCACCCCACTCACAGGCCCCTACAAGCAAAACAGACTAGGTGGAAATACCCCTTCTCTAGCAAACAATAGTAAACAATCACTCCTCCCCATGGAAGCAGGCAATCTGCAATTTGCAATCTGCCGCCCTGAGGGCAAGCACCCACAGCCTTCAACAGACTATACACACATGGCGCTGCCCTGCACCAATGCAAAATAGAAGTGAGCAAACCTAAACACACTTTACAAACTTGTTTACCCCAAACAGTAGAAAATAAAGAGGAACAAACGAGCCTTTGGGGCATATCTACTCCATGGGAAAGAAATTTTGCATTAGGAGAATTGAGAACTGCTGTTTTTTTTTTGGGGGGGGGAGGAGAAGATACAATCCAAAGGGTAGCTCATATCTAATACCAGGGACCAGAGACTCATTAAGAAGGTAAAGAGCAGCACTGTGTAAGTTCAGGAGCTTGGAGAAGCAGAAACCAATACAGGAGCTTTAGTGGGGGAAAGACCTGTGAAGGATTCAGGGATGGGAGCCAGAGAAGGTAGGGAGACCTGCAAGGCTTCCCTGGAGACTGCGATGTGGGTCTGAGTCCTGTGAAGGAGAGGGGGATGGGAGGGGTTGGGGCAGGAAGAGTCCCAGACTACAGTGCTGTTCCAAGAAAGTCTTGGCCAGGCCGATGGAAAGGCCTCAAACCAAAGTTGCCAATCAGAGGGGGGAAGGGTCCCTCATCTTACAGGGAAGGGCCTGAATTATTCCCTCCCTGTGCCAGTCATTGACAGAGAAGTCTGAGTGAAGTGTGGCTCCAGTGGGAACACAGAGGTGGATCCTGAAACACAGCAGCTGGGGCCATCAGTCAGTTATGCTCTCGCAGCATATCTGAGAGATCATGGTCATGGCCACCACATTCCACCTGTACTGCATGGGTTTATTCTGTACACAGGCCTAGGAGCAGCTCCCCCATCCATGGCTCTTGGGAGGCTTCTCTTACTAACGGGAGTGAGTTGGTCAGAGGGCTCTAACTGGTTTTGATACTATTCATCCTAAATTCCCTCACCCCCTGCTATCACCTCAGCAGATTTTGGTGGCTTTTTGGGTAATGTGAGCCAAACTTTCAATGTTTTTGGGAAATCACACCCTTCTGGCACATATCTGTTCACAGCTCTAATGGGGTAGAGGAGTGAGAGCAAATTCTAAAGCAGATCAGAAAAGTTGCATACACATTTTTCCCTGCCCACACTGTGCAAATACAGCCCATTGCCCCTGCTGGTCAGCATCAGTTACCCCTGCCAGGATGTGACTTTTCTTCACACCCACTAGCCCCTCAGTGCAAGTTATTCAAAATGCTTTGGCAGCAGGGGTAACTTGGACTTCAGTAGGACCTAAATGTATCCTCTGGCAGATTAGCCTCTTCGAACCTGTAAGTTTCAGGGAGAGTGGGTAGCGCAGCATGTGATAAGATCAGTGGATCCTCTGGTCATGATCCCACTCCACTCCTCCTTTCCTATAAGGTCAAATACATGGTTGGATCCATGTCTGTGGGTCAGGCATTCTGTGAGTCCCTGGATAGTGGCACTGGCTGATACTTGGCAGACAGGAAAGGCAAACACACACCCATCTATGCATGGAAGGATGAACCACTGGCACTTCCAAGAGAGGTCCAATGTAGCCGCTTTACACCAAGTGGCCAGTTGGACTCCTCATGGATTATCTAGATCAGGGCTCAGGTTTGGTTCTGTGGGAGTCAGAGCATCAGAGCATGAGGGGCTACATCTGAGTGGTGCACAGTTCACTCCATCTACACTGCCAAACACACTGTGAGACATTGAGCAGGTCACATGATCTCTCTGCTTTTATAAATAATAAGAGAGGCTGCACTAAGTGTTCCCTAAAATTTCTTCCATGTCCAACACGATAAACACTATGAAGATCTGAGATCTTACTGAACAGAGGTGGGGGTGGTCCTCTAACCTCTGAGTCCGCACACAGAGACCATTCGTGAATTGCTTAAATTAGTATTTCCTGTGGAGAATTCTATTGGCAGAATAAGTTGGACTGTAAAATTTGAGGCTTTGTTACTTTTAAGGAAACTAGGCTAAAGAATCTATTTGATCAAAGGAGAAAACTGTTTTGTCTTTTTATTTCACTAATTTGCACAAGACAATTGTTAAAATAATAAAAATAAAAACACCACTCTGTAAACTTATGTAGCCTCCTCCTGCCTCAAATTTACTACTTAACCACTAGCAAGGCTCTTGGTTTAAATCACTTTCGTTAGGGTATCACCAGAGTGACAGATGTAATTAACACGATAAAATCCAAATGTTTCATTATCAAGACTGAGGTTTCAGGACTTCAGCTTCCTGAGACCTGCCTGGTTCCTCTCATCCAGCTTGACCTTGGGCAGTTACTTAACTGCTCTGTCACCTTGCTCATTTCTTCACCTGTAGAATTGGGTCTGCCTCATAATGTGGTTCAGAAGACTAAATGAGATAATGTACATACAAGATACTCAAAAGGAGTTTGATTTCAAATATTCTAAATAATCTCCCAGTCCCACACTCAGAAACACAGGCACTTTTCTGATCATATTGGCACAACCCATGAAAGAAGATTCATGTGCCCGACAAGATAGTCCTAGCTCAGGCTCAGTTCAAAACACTAGTGTCTGATTTGATGGCAATGTCCAATATGTGCTCAAAGCTAATAATTTAATGAATAGAGTTGTCCCCAAATAAGGTTGCTACAAAATAACAGTCTATCTTTTTTTTCCCTCTCCCAATTTAAGAGCAGTTCCATCAAAGTGCTTACTTTTCAATGACAAGAAGCTACAAGTGTTTGGGTAAAACAACCTGCTAATGCCTAGTTGGAGGTGGTGGTTTTTAAATTTTCTCCCATTTTCTTCTATTTGTGAGGTTGTCAGGTTTAATGATCCCAAAGTCACCGATAAGGGAACAGGCCCGGAGCAGATGCGCAGTCCTCTAGGGATCACAGACACGGTGGACTGGCTCTCAGCCCTTTCTCATTTAGAGGATATTGGAGGCAGCAAACGTTTTCTGAAAAGAGGACGATTGTAAACATTTTAGGCTTTGAAGGCCACACATGGCTTCTGTTGCATATTCTTCCTTACTATCTGTCTTACAACCCATTAAGAATGGGAAAATCTTAGTTCACATGCTGTATTAAAACAGGTACAGGACTGGGTTTGGCCTACAGGCCATAGTTTGTCAACTTCTGGACTAGAACACCTTAACTGATGTATTATTTGCCTTTTATTTTTCACCTGTCTCATGAACCAGATACAAATTTAAATGCCTTCAGGCTTTACAACTATGGTTTACCCTTAAACTGCCTATGTACACACTGATTTTTTTATTTTTTTTTTTTACAATAAATATCTGTACTGTCTTCCATCCGTGGTTGGGAGTCTGTGGATGCAGAAGGCTGAAGTATGCACTGATCTGTTTCGTTTCATATAAGGGACTTGAGCATCCGCGGATCTGGGTGTCCAAGGGGGTTCCTGGACCCCATCGCTCACAGACACTGAGGGATGACTGGTCCAGGGGAGTCAGAAGTTACACACTGACTTTTAACTGTGTGGGGGGGTTGGCACCCCTAACACTTGCATTGTTCAAGGGTCAACTGTAGGTTTTTATTTTGTTTGGGGAAGGTGGTGTTATTTGTTTGTTCAATAGCAATTATAAATATTTTATTCTTCTTTCATATTTCTCTTCCCAAAAGTTTTAAAAAATAAATTTATAATTTATAGATCTCTAAATATCAAATCCCTCAACCTAAAAAAGCTAAATAATTGTGACTATATCTTTATAAAGAGTAAAATATGTCAGTCTTATCCCTTTGATTTAAAAATATCTTATGTAGTCTCAGCCTCCAAGGATTTTGCATGGTGTCCTCTTTCAAAAAATTTCTGCATATAAAAGGGGGAGAAAATGGGGCTTCTGAGCTTCTTTAGCTAAATTTTACTATTTGTCAGCACTTCGAACTTAACCAGTGAGTCTTTCTCTGAAAAATTCATCAACCCATATAAAGAGCACACAGAGGACTTGAAATGAATATAAAGAATTAGGCTCTTTCATCAGCATTCACTTGTCTATTTTGTCCTGATGACTTTTTTAGAGGTGAAAGATCATTTTCCGTGTTGACTCAAAAAAAGCAAACAGGAAATCAATACCATGTTAATAAATACAATGGTCACTCTGGGTGAAAATTAGTCGTTCTTCAAATGTCATTTGCTTTAATCTGTTATGAGAATTGCTCCTCTTATGTTGTACAGTTACAGGAAACATGCAGTTTTGGTAAGCCAGATGCTAAGATGACCTTCTTCGTAATCTGTTCCATATGCTAATTGTTCTGCAAACCCACTCATCTCTATAACCAGGTGGGTCAAAATCTTTTCGGCATAGTGTTGATGAAAAACACGTTTCATATGTTATGCATTACAAAATGGGCATCTACACAATAAAGACATGGTCCATCTTTTTCCTCCTTCCCTCCATCCTCCTTTAGAAAATTGAGGATTGGCTACAGCCGGAAGCTGGACACTATGAGTCCTATCAGTTCCTGCAGGAGCATTTCTACACCAGGCCCCAGGATACACTGGTCTTTGCTGCTGCTCTGCACAAACACCTGCTTCTTCTCTATGAACCTCAGTGGTACCTTCACTCTCTTTTGCAGTTTTGAATACTTTCTTAGTATTTTTTCCTTCAATAAAAAATAATTATACTTTAGGTTATTTCTGTGATGTTTTAAAATTGAATCTGTTATATACTCACATCCAACAACAACAAGTAGAGCCCATATTTAAAAGAATTGGCTCATGGGTTGTGGCGATTTCGTGAGTCCAAAACCTGATGGGAGAGTGTGGCAGGTTGAGACTCAGGATAGAGTTGCAATTGCTAAAGCAAGGTTTAAAATAACTATCTGTACAAAAATCAAAAGCTTACTTCTCTTTGATCTTTAGATCTTTATGGTGGGGAAACTATTATTCTTTTTCATCATTTACTTGAGATTCAAAATATCCAGACTTTTGGAGGGTAGAGTTCAACAGAACTCATTTATAGACATACTCTTTGTTCTCAACTTCCCTTATAACTATGATTGTAAAAAATCTACCAGATGATTACTATAGATTTCCTTCATTCAGAAGAAGCATGAGTCTTTTATATTGCTTTATTAGAGATATTTTGTTAGTTAAAATCACAACTTAAGTCAACGTCAAACAGAATTCCTAGGACCTCCAAGAGAGTCTTGAAGAATCTGCTTTTGCTTTTAAAAGGGGCCTATATGATTTCCAAGCTTGAAAAAAAACAAAACACTGCTCTGTGCAGGTGCTATCTAGCTGTGTTAACAAGCCAAACACCCTTGTTGTTGGGGGCAATAAAGTAGAAAATGCATGCTCCTTACCTACATTCCAGATTTTCTTGGTATTTACATGTGCATTTGAATAGTGAAATTTCTGCAAGGTAGATCCTGGAGAAGGATATCTAAATGCCAACACAAACAAATATTATCAAAACCAACAGAGTTTTAGGAAGCAAGCACTGCCTACTAGAGAAGCTACTCCACATCAGAGCATTAATATTCTGAACACTCTTACAAGAAAACCCTATTACAA
The DNA here is from genome assembly GCF_036850995.1 of Saccopteryx leptura. Classification (NCBI taxonomy): domain Eukaryota; kingdom Metazoa; phylum Chordata; class Mammalia; order Chiroptera; family Emballonuridae; genus Saccopteryx; species Saccopteryx leptura. Next base: position 141,977,350 of record NC_089503.1, on the reverse strand, counting down.
GTCAAAAACCACGATGACAATCTCTAAGATGTAGTCCTAGCTCTTCACTTGCCCAGAAATTTTGCTGCATCAAACATTGTTACACATCCTTTAGCCATTACCTGGGGTTCATAGATGCTTTTGTTTTGTTTGGCATGGCATTTAACACCGTGGGGTATTAGTGAGTAGATGATATGCATGTGCGCCCACAGGTATATACATGGAGTGGCAGGTTTAGAAAGCAGGTCAAACATATAACAAGTACATAGAGCTCTATTTGAACATATGAAGGAAATCAATGGAAGCTATCTGCTCAATCAGATATTTTTTTAAATAGAATGTTGCAGGGGCATGCCACTCTACAGGATCCTTTCCTCAGAGAACTTTGTTCTGTCCAAATCTCGGTCCTGTGCGTTTCCAATTCTCTCTAGCCTCAAGTAAATATCTTATACATTATTATCACAAACTTTTATGGGCTTTTCATATTTGTGTGCCTGTGCGATTTTGTTCAAATGTACATTTTTTTTTTCTCTTCTGAAATGCTAAAAGAGTCATTTTGGTCTCCTGAAAGCCTGAATAAATTCTTGGATTAAGTTAGTCCTGTCACATTGCCAGTTCTGAATATTGGCCACAGCACCAGAACAAACACATTTGTGCTTGTAGAAAGTATCCTGGAGTTATTGGTCAGACCCATTTTAGATGTCGGCTTGGTCTCTGGCATAGCACCTTGACAAAGGTCCATCCTTCCTAGGAAAAAAAAATCCTCTTCAGAACCATCTATTCTTGAAAAAGTTAAGACTGTCATTTATATTCTGAAAAAGAGCAATTGCTTTACCTGTTGTGAATCAATTGCACTAAAAGGCACAAAGCATAAAGCTGAAACATTTGTCCATCCAAATCTATCTTGAGCATCTGTGCTCAACCATGAGGGTCGACAGATGAAAAGGACATATTTTCTCTCCTCTAAGTGCTAAAATCTACTGGAAGTACCAGCTATGTAAGCAGCTATAGTGCCACATAATACGTGCTATAAGGGACATGGATACAGTGATGCAGAACCCAAAGGAGGGGAGCATTTTTGTGTATGTGTGTGCGCTGTTATCTTCCCCATCACTGGCACCTCTTTCTAGAGGCCTCAGGAGACAGAGGTGAAACAAAGACGTTCTAAGCATGCATCTGGAGGTATCGCCCAGAGATGAGGGCTTCATTGTACTGGGGCTGAATAAAGTGCTGATTATATAAGTATCATTACCTGCCTGTGTTGAGCTTTGACTATTTCTAGCTCACAGCTAAGAGTGAACGCTTCTCAGTGGAGTGCCAAGGAAACTGTTGGAGTTTGCCAGTCATTTACAGAAATGCCACAGAGCACTGCACGCCAGATGGCTACTGATGAAAGTGATGAAGGTTCACGCTTGGAAATGAAGCCCAATTCCATATTTGGTCCTCCCTTCCTTCTTTCTCTTTTGAATGCATAAGAGAGCACAGAAACTCAGCCTTCTTCTACTCCTGCCCTACAAAATCTCCATTATCCTTTCTTCTTTTAATAAGGTCCTGGAGAGATGGGACCAAGCTAATTCTACTTTATTCCCAATGCCTCAGAGGCCCCAGAGACCCACTTTCTGGGAGCCAGGCACTTTCTCTTCTACCTCTTCTTATTCATGACTGCCAGAAAGGGCTGTCAATGAAACCTCAGGGGGTGGCCTGCCAGAGACCAAAGTTTCTGTGTGAGGTAAGTTTTCCCATCTCAATACCTCACACAAGGGGGAAGGAGAAATGCCTGCTGGAAACATTTCATAATGGTTCCGTTTTTGTGGAAGTTCACCTTGTCTCTGCTGAGGACATTCCCCACAGCCACAAGCCCTGACCGCCCTTTCCCTTCCTGCCTAGTGCATGAGCACAGAGTTAACTAACCGTGTCTTCCTCACTGCTAATGTCCCAGAGGGACAGGGCTCTGCTGAGGTAACAACCCTGGTCTATCTCGCCCCCCTGTTACCCCTCTACCCCAGGGAAGTGGAGGGGAAATGGGGAAAGTAAACTGAGCCTGCTTCCCCCAGCACCTTGCTCTGTCATGCTAGGGGCCAAGTCATCACTGCTCCTCTATGCCAGTCCTGGGGTGGGCGAGTCTGCAGTCAGCATCAGTAGGCCATCTTACCTAGAGCCATACAACCACCATTCAAACTAAGGTTTTATCATAATACAGGTGACATTTGGGTTCTTTATCTGTCATTAGGTCCTCTCAAAGACACCCTGCAAATGAGAAGTGGTAATTAATGTTTCATTCCGCTCTTTGACCTTGAGGTAGAGTAGGTCTCGCTTGGAGAGAGGGAAATGGTGGCACTCTTCTGAATCCACCTGACTTCACACATCTTTGATATAAGAAAGCCCTGAGATGGGCAGAACAAGCTAGGAAACTCTACTTTTTGATGACTTCAACTTGATTCTTGTCCTTCAGGGTTGGTTAAAAAAAGAACATTCTGATTCTGGTTAAAGAATGCCCTTGGTTCTCTCCCCTTTCCATCCATCTACCATATCCTCATAACTACATCTCCAAAAAGCCTTCCTAAAGCTTTCTAAGAAGAGTTCCCTGGTCTCTGACAGCCAGAGTGATATCTCCCTCCTCTAGCTTTCCATTGTATTTGTTCTAATGGCATATGAATGAATGAATGAATGAATGAATGAATGAATGAATGATTTTTTAAAATTAAATGTCTCTTGCTTGCCCATCTGTGGAAGAGAGGTGGAGCCTTCCCTGATCTTCTTCAGGATCACGTCTCCTCTGCTACTATAAGACCCACTGAAAGGCCTCAGGAACAGCAGGAGCCCAGAAACTCTTTATCCAATAGCCTAATAAAAAAGTATGAAGATCCATTGCAATAACTATCTATGGAGTCAAATGGGTACTAGACTTAGTGGGTGACCACTCAGGGAGTTATAGAATGTCTAATCACTGGGTTACATGTACACCTGAACTATATAATATTGTATGTCAACTGTAATTAAAAAAATAAAAGGTTTTAAAATAAAGACTGAAGATCAAGGAAGCTCAGAATATGCAAATTGATTTTCATCACACTGGACTTTGCATTGCCTTGAACTTTGGGGTCAGCCTAAAGTCTGTAACATTCAGGCTTGTAGTCTTTTCATGCAGGCCAATTAAACTTCCCGGTCCAAGACCAGGTCTCCACCGGCACAGGATGGCAGAGCAGAGGGCAGTGTTCCAGGCAATTTGGAGGAACAGAGACAGAGCTTGGCTAGAAAAGACCTGAGAAAAGCAATTTTGATGCCTGGATAATCGCCGCCATTGCTTACAAAGCAGGCCAGTGGAAACCTGTCCCGGGGGTTCCAAGCTTAGAAAGTAAAATGATTGAAGTTCTATCCAGAAGGAGGGTAGTGAGCCAATTAAGCAGGGGAAAAAGCGGGGCCTTTGCCTGGAGCGACTTCTGTTCCATCAATTGAGAGAATTTACTTGCCCTCAAAGGAAGGCTATTTCAGCACCTGGCACCAGAATTCTCAATATATGAGCTTTGCCATTTCCTTTGATCTGCACTTACTAGTTCCTGGATTATCAGGCAGTAGCTAAGGGAAGAGACATGTTCTCTAGCGGCACTTGGTCCATGGGCTATGATCCGCCCCGAGCACTGTAACCCATGTAGTTAGCCTACTTAATGGATAGGATTTCTCATCAGACCTCCTTTCCAAAAATCCAGTTGAAGAGAATGTAGTCATTTCTCATGCCAAACTAAACCTCAATCTATGCTGTAGGTTACTTCTGGCTTCACACATCTTTGATCTACTAGCCCTGCCATGATGGTTCTGATGCTGTGATACCACCCCAAAAAATCAGGTACTATTCTTTTTTTTTTTGGATGGAGAGTGACTTTGAGTTCAGGAAGAACTGAACTCAAATTTGTTGTATGATTCAGAGAAGTGATTTGACCTTATTTCCTCATCTAAAAAATGGAAATAGCAAGGCATAATCTCATAGATTTGTTATGATGACCAAATGAAACATTTTATGTCAAAGATCAAAACAATGACTGAGATGTAGCAATCACTTTCTCCTCAACTCTCTCTCCCCAAGCAGTCCCTGGAGAGCTGTTCTAGACCAATGGTTCCATTCCAGTGTATGCTAGTTAGAGCCAGTTGTTAAATGTTTAGGAATTTTGTGAGCCAGTTGATGTCATGCTGGGTGCTTGAAATTGGCCATGTTGGGAGCATTTACATCACAGAAATCAACAGACACTATAAATCATGGCTTATACCCACCCACTCATCCAGAGATCTGGTTTATCAGCAAAGTGCCAGTGCTTCTCAAAGTGAGATCCCTGAAACATCAACAAACAGAGCACTTGAAACCTTCTAGTATTGCAAATTAGCGGTCATATTCCCAGGCCTGAACCCTGAAGAATGACGAACTCTGGAGGCGGGCCCCAGAAACCCATGTTTTAACAAACCCTCTTAGTGAGAGTTGTATCTGGTGTGTTTAATGCCTAGCAGAGAGACCAGTGTGGCTGGAGTGAAGTAAGCCATAAAGAGTGTTAATATAGAAGATAGGGTGGAGGGTGCAGGTCACAGGAAGGTAAAGACCACTGTAAGGATTTTGATTTGTATTCTAAGTGATAAGAAAACCAGTAAGGTGTTTTCAGCAGAAGAATATAAGTCTTTCGAATCTCATTGAAAAGGATCAGTGTGAATGCTGTGTTAAGAAGAGGGGCAAAGGTGATGAGAGGAGACAGTGGTGTGGGTCAGGATGACAGAAACATATATGACATGAAATGGTTGGTTGGCTTCAAGACAGATTTTGAAGGTAGAGCCAACAGGATTTGATGTGGGTAGTTTAGATGTAGAGAGTGAGAGAAAGAGGAGCCAGAGATAACTCAAAAATTCATTAGCCTATGCCAGTGGTCGGCAAACCCATTAGTCAACAGAGCCAAATATCAACAGTACAATTGAAATTTCTTTTGAGAGCCAATTTTTTTTTTTTTTTTTTTTTTTTTTTTGTATTTTTCTGAAGCTGGAAACGGGGAGGCAGCCAGACAGGCTCCTGCATGCGCCCAACCGGGGGCGATGCTCTGCCCATCCAGGGCGTCACTCTGTTGAGACCAGAGCCACTCTAGCACCTGGGGCAGAGGCCATGGAGCCATCCCCAGTGCCCGGGCCATCTTTTGCTCCAATGGATCCTCAGCGGGAGGGGAAGAGAGAGACAGAAAGCAAGAAGAGGGGGAGGGGTGGAGAAGCAGATGGGTGCCTCTCCTGTGTGTCCTGGCCAGGAATCGAACCTGGGACTTCCGCAAGCCAGGCCGACGCTCTACCACTGAGCCAACCGGCCAGGGCCAAGAGCCAAATTTTTAAAACAAACTAGGCCCTGGCCGGTTGGCTCAGCGGTAGAGTGTCAGTCTGGCGTGCGGGGTACCCAGGTTCGGTTCCCAGTCAGGGCACATAGGAGAAGCGCCCATTTGCTTCTCCACCCTCCCCCCCTCCTTCCTCTCTGTCTCTCTCTTCCCCTCCCGCAGCCAAGGCTCCATTGGAGCGGAGATGGCCTGGGCGCTGGGGATGGCTCCTTGGCCTCTGCCCCAGGCGCTGGAGTGGCTCTGGTCACGGCAGAGCGATGCCCCCTGGTGGGCAGAACGTTGCCCCTGGTGGGCATGCGGGGTGGATCCCGGTGGGGCGCATGCGGGAGTCTGTCTGACTGTCTCTCCCTGTTTCCAGCTTCAGAAAAATACAAAAAAAAAAAAACAAAAAAAAAAAAACCTTAAACTATATAGGTAGGTACATTCTTATCGAGGTAGTGCCCGCACATGGTATTTTGTGGAAGAGCCACACTCAAGGGGCCAAAGAGCTGCATATGGCTCACAAGCCGCAGTTTGCCAACTAAGCAACTGGAAAGATAGATTTTTTTTAAGATACAGAAAAAGATGGGCTGATGGAAGGTAAATGAATAATTAGAAAATCACTGCACTTGGACATGAGTTTAAAAAGTCTATTAGACATCATGAGGAAATATCAAGGAGGTCATGAGAAATGAGTTTGGAGGTTAGACTAAGGATTCCATACAAATTTGGAAGCTCTCAGAGAGTTGAAATAATATATTACAAAGAGCTATCCAACTTTAGCTGATGTTTCCAGGGCCTCCTTTATGCCCTTTCTTAATTATCAATGAGTAACACAGTCTTCACACATAGCCGGCATGACAGGTAAAGGCTGCTGTGCCAAGTTACTTGCGAAGGCTGACCCACTGAGCCTGTCTGCTCTACCTTCATTCCCTAAGATCCTACAGGACTCACTTCTCCCAAGTCATTACCACAGTTCATCACAGGCGAAAACCGCTCAGCAGACCAGTCTGAATCTACGTCTGTGTTTGTGAATGTTTTTGCTTCATCAAAAGGAACATGTAATTATCTTAAAAATATAATTCTCCTCTTTAACATAAGCTAGAACAGTCAAACCTCCTTAAGCCCTAAATGTTTTTACAAGGACAGTTTATTCAATTACCTTTTTAAGCTTTTAAAAGTCTCTGACTCATTTGAGCAAGTGGGGGAAAAAGACAAAACATCAGTATCTTTCTGGAAAAATATTGTGATTATTGACACTAAAACAAAAATAACACTATGGTACCAGTATTTTATTCCCCAAATCAAGTGTATGCCTCATCTTTTTCTTAAGAACTCTTCCTGCATTGGAGACTTTATGAGTTGTGAATGTCTGTAATCTACACAATATGACCTTGACCAAGTTCTTTGATCATTAGTTCTTCCCTAGGGAAAATGGAGATAACAATACTTACACAATATTATGTGTGTAGGAAGCACCCAAAACAATGCCTAATACTCAACTCCCTCCCATTGCCCTTACATATGGCCACAAGTAGCTGAAAGGACCATTTCATATTTGAAAAAACTGCTGCTACTGTCTGTCCTGTCCCATCCCTGCCTCGTAGTCCCTCTCCGGTTGCCGATATAAAGCAATACAACATGTACTTGGGATCATTTTTGCCCAAATAGGACACTTTGGGCTTGGTTGTTTATTTGTAGAGAATATTAGGACATAGCCTTATCAAAACAGCTGTGAACAAAATGTAAAATGGCTTTTTAAAAAAATTACAAGTAATTGCAAAGCAAACACCACTGATCTTCTCCATCCATGACCTTCACCTCCTCCCTGATGCCCTTCCTCTAGAGCTAGATTAGGAATGTCTATGTGCCACATTATCTGAGTTTTTCTGAATGGAAAATTTAGTGCTTATTATTGTAACCTAGTCAAAATATGTGTCCAAAGGCATCTTGTGGTGAATACATGCCATTATACCCTTGTACATTTATCCAAACACATAGAATGCACTGCACCAAGAGTGAGCCCGAATGCTGACTGTGGACTCTGAGCGACAATGACGTACCAGTGCAGGCTCTCCTGTTGTAACAAGAGCATCACTCTGGTGAGGGACGTTGATAATGGGGAGGTTGTGCATGTGCGGGGGCAGGGCACATATGGAAATTGTGTACATTCCTCTTAATTTTGCTGTAAACCTAAAAACTGCTCTAAAATATTTTTTTTATTTAAAAGCAAAACTAAATTATATTTGAAAAACATAAAAAAATTTTAAGACAGCTTGATGTCTCACGTACCCCTCTTTGTGGTCAATAGGGAGGCTACATAGTGTAAGGAAAGAGTTCTCAAATGCTGAGACAAGCATGAGGAAGCGATCCTGCTCAAGACAGAAAGCCAGTGGAATGGCCGCCTCAGGGATGAGGGTCTGAGTGAATTGGCTGAGCCTCTCACCCACAGATAGGATTTGGTATGTAAATCCCTTTAAATGTATGATAGTTTTCCAAAGTAGCTAGTTCCCCCATACATCAGACTTCCCCAAGGGAAGCCTTCTATCCTACCTACTTCACTCTGTCTCCTCTAGAAACTTGGTTAAAGATAAAAAATATCATAAGAAACAATGAGCAACTAGGCAATTATGGTCAGTCCTCTGGGAGAATGTATTTGAAGCAAACCAGATATCACTGGCTCTGAAGGAAAACCAGAGGAGTTGTTTCCTGACCACTACTTTCTTGAAGTTCTTCTTCTTACCTTCTGTGACATAGTTTTCCTGGAGTCCCCCGCTTTTCTGACAGGTCCTTCTCTGTCTCCTGGTGAGTTCCTCTACCTCCACTTAGTTCTAAAATGCGAGGGTGCCTCTGTTTTTCTCACACTGATTCTCAGATTTCCCCTCCCAGCCACAAAAAGCCTGCTGGTTTCTCATCAGCACTGGGGTTTCAGGAGATGGTGCTGGACCCAGGAAGGGGAAAAACCTGGTTTGCACATTTGGAGCAAAAGGGGAGCAAAATGGGGAACCTTTGCCTGAACTAGCAATTGTAGAGAATATTAAGAGCCAGTTCTTTTCTGTTCCCCTGACTTCAGTTACCATTTTTATGCTGAGGAATCCCCACATCTATATCTCTAGCATAAGTTACCTCATGTGCTTCACAACCTTCTATCCTCATCTGAATATCCCACAGGGAACTCAAACTAAAAATGTCTAAAATCACATTATTCTTCTTCTAACTTTAAACCTACTCCTTATTCTGTTTTCTTTTGAGGGGACCACCATCTGTCTTGTTATCCAAGCTAGAAGCCTATTTCCAATTTCCCCCAGTCTCATTCCCCAAGTCCGATCACAAATCCTATAAATTCTGCATGCTGAATATTTTGTGGGCCCCCCTACCTCTCCATCACTAAGTGAAAAAAACACAGAGTTCTACAAACTGCCCTGTTCTGGCCCCAGGCTAGCCCTAGTGATGAATTCAAGGATCCATAGGATGGTTGTGACATGCAAGGAGAACTCAAGAGACCCATTACCCTTCTGGTCATATACATTTTTCTCCTGGAAGCCATTAATTTTCATCCCTGTAGTAAAGTGCTGGGCATTTTTAATTTTCCTTGACATCTAATACTCTCCTCACTCTCCAGTTGGCATGTAGTCAACTCTTGAGAATTCTAGAATTCAGGTCTTTGCTAGACCAATGCCATAATAGTCTGCTAGCTATGATGAAGGGATCCACTGGGAGTCAGAATGCTACTGCAACCTCAAGTTGCACATGCAGAGCTGTCTAACACTAAGAACAGACATGTGCCCAGGGAGGACACCATCACAGAAGAGATATGCATATAAACTAGGGCAAAAACTCAGAAGCTTATAAGCAATTTCCTAATTCTAGTAAGAACCTAGGAATCCAGTTCCTATTTGAGTTCCTTGAAGAAATAAAAAATGTAGAATTGGGGAATAAGCAGGGGTCAGGAGAAAAAAAAAAGACACAACCTAGACAACCTAGGTACATCCCCATCCCAATCAGCAGAAAGAAAACCAGGAAAGCGCTGTCAATTCTCATGGAATTCTCACTTATATGTGGAATCTAATGAACACAATAAATTGAGAAACAAATAGAAACAGAGGCAGGGTCACAGGGAGCAGAGGGACAGTTGTCAGAGGGAAGGGGAAGAAGAGGATGAGATCAAAAAAGGTGAAGGGATTAACCAAAAACATATATACATAACATATTTATATATACTGCTCATAAAAATTACGGGATATTAGCCCTGGCCGGTTGGCTCAGCGGTAGAGTGTCGGCATGGTGTGCGGGGGACCCGGGTTCGATTCCCGGCCAGGGCACATAGGAGAAGCGCCCATTTGCTTCTCCACCCCCCCCCTCCTTCCTCTCTGTCTCTCTCTTCCCCTCCCGCAGCCAAGGCTCCAATGGAGCAAAGATGGCCCAGGCGCTGGGGATGGCTCCTTGGCCTCTGCCCCAGGCGCTAGAGTGGCTCTGGTCGCGGCAGAGCGATGCCCGGGAGGGGCAGAGCATCGCCCCCTGGTGGGCAGAGCGTCGCCCCTGGTGGGCGTGCCGGTTGGATCCCAGTCGGGCGCATGCGGGAGTCTGTCTGACTGTCCCCGTTTCCAGCTTCAGAAAAATACAAAAAAAAAAAAAATTAGGAGATATTTTATTGCTTCATATTCATTTTGAAACTTCCCCTAATTTTTTGTGAGCAGTATATATAGACAACAGAGTAGCAATAGCCAGAGGGAAGGGGAAGGGGGACAGTAGTGGGGGAGGGAGGTCAAAGATGGAAAATGGGGAAGAAGGTAAAGGAGGGAAAGACTTTGCATGTGGGTACAATGTGGTGTGCAGAGGGTGTTACATTGAGGGGGACACTTTCAACCATGTCAACACAATAAATTAAAAAGGAAAATTTTAAAAAATCAGTGAAAAAAATTTCTCATGGAGTTGACATTATTACTTGGTATTGAATTATTCTATAGATATTTCATGAGAATCTACTCTGGAAATGTAATAGGTACATATATAGAGAGCTTCCAATAAGATAACTATGATTGTTGTCTTCCACAAGTTTACAGTACAGAGGGAGATGCACACAAGGAAACAAGCCCTTATAGAGCTATGTTATTAGAACTGTAACAAATGTGGTAGGGGAGAGTTGTAAGGTGCATGGGTGTGTGAAGTGGGCAGAGAACAAGATTTAAGAGAATGGGGAAAAAAAAATCTTGCTGTGGACATGATATCCAAGTTGAGACCAGAAGGTGAATAAGAATTAGTTAGTTAGCGGCAAGGGAATGCAGACAGGGGAGAAGGGTTCTCATAAGCAAAGACCCATCCATGAGAAATGGCCTGCTGCATTTAGTTTTCCAAGAGAAGTCCAGTCTGGCTTGTGTAGAATTCAGGAGCAAAACAATAAGATAGGAGACCAGAAAGACAAAGTTTGGGCTTCGAAAGCTCTTACTTGCCACATGAAGAAATGTAAATATTTTATGTCATAGAAATACTACTCGGGTAGTGACATCAGAGAAATACTGCTGTGAGGAGCGCGACTGACAAATCTCCCCAAAATTTCAACAAGTTCATCAACAAGAGACAGAAAAAATCTATCCTTGGAGTGTCTGAGAGTCTCACATACTGAAAGCAAAGGTATGATTGAGCAAAAAATTGACTAAATATATAATCAACCCTGAAGGAAATAAGATAGAGAAAGGAACACTCTGTCTTCCTCACTAACCTGAGCAAAGGCTGCTTTCACTTGGAACTGAGAGTCGGGGGCGGGGCTAAGGGTGTGGAAGAAGCTAGGCTGCGGCACAGACGCTCGTTCAAGCCAAGGAAAGAGTGTGCCTGCAGCGAATCAGCCCATGCGAGCTAACACCCCCACCACAAGCAGCTGCCAGTGGTGCGCAGGGAGGGCACCAAAGCGAACTTCCCTACCTCCGAGCTTCTCTGGGTGGGCGGGGCGCCTCACCCAGCCATTCAAGCTATCAATCAAGCGTCGGGGGTGGGGCGCGCGGGCAGCTTGCAGTCCTTCCTGGAGCAGATCTGCGGATCCAATTGCTGAAATTAGCTTAATCTACGGTCTGCTCACCTCCCAACTGACCTACGCAGCTCTAACTGACAAGATCTAAGACAAGAGGCGTGATATTTTTTAGTGCCTCTTGCTAAAGGGGTGGGGGCAACTTCTGATTGGCAGAGCTTTCATACTCAGGGACATATGCTAAAAAGAGGGACTTGGCAGCTGTTAAGACCTCCTGTACTACAGGCAGCAACTAGGGCATCTTCTTCCCAGCCAAAACAGGATACAAAGTGCAAAAAGCCTGGGGAGAGTGGTCCCACAGAGTGCTAGGCATGCTGAACAGGCCTGGAGGATCATAGAAAGTCACCTTGAGAGCAATTGGCTCCCAGCCCCCCCTGATTACGCTGGCAGCTCTGACTGACAGAGCCTTACCCAGAGCCCTGAATTGAGTGGGGATAGAGTGAGGATTTGCCAGCTCTTTGAGCCTCTTACTCCCCAGGCAGAGGCAGTGGCAGCCTCATAGCTGGATCATCAGGCTGCTAATTCAGGAAGGAGAGACTAGAAGAGACACTCCGGGAAAACAGACTCTCAATGTCAGAGCCTGCAAACGCTAACAAGCCTTGACTACCAATGAGACTGAAGCCTAATATATGACATCACCATAGAGTCTCATCAACTGCAAATCCCTACCTAAGGGTGTCACAGGGGTAGAGCCTGGGGTACAGAGTCACCAACCAGGAAAGGGAGAGGAAAGAAAAAGGAAGAAATTAACTTCTCAAAATCAAGAAAAATCCACAGACTTTATAACTTGTTCCACTATATTTTTTTGTTTCTTTCATCATATGCCATTATTATTATTATTTCTTTTTCCACCACCTTGGTCCTTTAATTCTCTGCCCATCTTATTCTTTCCTCTTCTTGAATTACACTACGCATAAGTGTTACATTTCCCATTTAATTTTTTTTCTTCTTCCTTACTCTCCATGAGGGTTACACTCCAAAACCCTTAAATCTCTCTCTCTTTTTGTTTTTTTTTTTCTTTTTTCTTCTTTTTCTTTTCCCCTTTTTCTTTTTTCTCCCTCTCTATTAGTTTCTTCTTTTTTTCTTTTACTTTTCCTCTCATTCAATGCACAATCATGAACAAATTATTTTATTTGGGACTCAAGTATTTTTTTGTGTGTGTGGCATTTTGGGTGCTTTTTTCTTTGCCTTTTAACTCATTAGCATTCCTCCCAACCCAGGCTCTCCATTCTATTTAGTTTTTGCTCCACTTAACACAATAGTAATTTTTTTCTTTTTTCCTGTTTCCCTCTTATCCCTGTCATTATATGTCTTAGTCGACCATCACTTACAAGCAAATCATTTTATACTTGACCCAAATTTTTTCCTTTTTTGCATTTTGTGGGTCCCTACCTGCTTTTTTACCCCTTGAACACTTCCCCCAACTCAGGCCCTCCATTATAGGCAGTTTTTGTTCCATTTAGCATAATATAATTCACAGTTCATTATGATATTTTCCTAAGGAGGAGGGGAGAGGAGGGGAAGAGAAGAAAAAAAGGGGGGGAATAATAAATTATTATTATTGTTTTTTAATTAATTCTTTTTCTAAATTTTTTTCCATTTTTTTTTACTTTTTATTCCTTATTAATTCTCATTAGTGCTATCAACAAGACCACCCTCAGATGCCATTGAGAAAAAGGAAATCGAATATCATGGATACAAAAGATAGAGAAGAAACACAGATAGATGTGGAAAAATCTATGGAGAAAAAATTTAACATATTGAAAACCTTGGAGCTAAATGACAGAGAATTTAAAATAGAAATCCTAAAAATACTCAGAGATATACAAGAAAACACAGAAAGGCAATTTAGGGAGCTCAGAAAACAACTCAACGAACATGAAGAATATATTACCAAGAAAATTGAAACTATAAAACCAAATCAAACAGAGATAAAAAACTCAATTCATGAACTGAAAAACAAGGTAACAAGCTTAGCTAATAGAACAGGCCAGATAGAAGGTAGAATTAGTGACATAGAAGATAAGCAACTTCAGGCACAACAGAGAGAAGAAGAGAGAGTCTCAAAAATTTTTAAAAATGAGAAAGCCCTACAGGAATTGTCTGACACCATCAAAAAGAATAACATAAGAATAATAGGTAGGCCCTGGCTGTTTGGCTCAGTGGTAGAGCATTGGCCTGGCGTGCAGAAGTCCTGGGTTCGATTCCCGGCCAGGGCACACAGGAGAAGTGCCCATCTGCTTCTCCACCCCTCCCCCTCTCCTTCCTCTCTGTCTCTCTCTTCCCCTCCTGCAGCCAAGGCTCCATTGGAGCAGGGATGGCCCGGGTGCTGGGGATGGCTCCTTGGCCTCTGCCCCAGGCGCTAGAGTGGCTCTGGTCGCGATGGAGCGACGCCCCGGAGGGGCAAAGCATCGCCCCCTGGTGGGCAGAGCATAGCCCCTGGTGGGCGTACCGGGTGGATCCCGGTCGGGCGCATGCAGGAGTCTGTCTGACTGTCTCTCCCCATTTCCAGCTTCAGAAAAATACAAAAAAAAAAAAAAAAAGAATAATAGGTATATCAGAGGGAAAACAGAGAGAAAATGAAACAGAGAATATATTCAAACAAATAATAGATGAGAACTTCCCAAGCCTGTGGAAAGAACTAAAGCCTCAAATTCAAGAAGCAAACAGAACACCAAGTTTTCTTAACCACAACAAACCTACTCCAAGGCATATCATAATGAAATTGGCACAAACCAACGACAAAGAACAAATTCTCAAGGCAGCCAGGAAAAGAAGAATACAACATATAAAGTAAGGCCTATTAGATTATCATCAGATTTCTCAGCAGAAACTCCACAAGCTAGAAGAGAGTAGACCCCAATATTTAAAGCCCTGAAAGAGAGGAACTTTCAGCCAAGAATACTATACCTATCAAAGCTACCCTTCAAATATGAAGGAGAAATAAAAACATTCCCAAATACAGAAAAGATGAGGGAATTTATCAGCAGAAAACCCCCACTCCAGGAAATACTAAAGGGGGTTTTCCAACCAGATACAAAGAACAAAACAAAACCACAAGTAACAGCTCCACCAAGAACACAATAAAACCAAATTTAAACTTTGACAACAAAAACAAAAAAAGGGGAGAGAACAGAGATTAACAGTAGCAAAGGACGATGGAGTGCAGAAACACTCATAAGATAGGGTACTACAATGAATATGGTAGGTACCCTTTTTATTACTTAATGGTAACCACCCTTGAAAAAACCACCACAGAAGCACATGATTTAAAAAAGGTAGCAACAGAGGAAAGAAGTATGGAATACAAACAAACAAAAAAAAGTGATAGAAAAACAAAAGAGAAGAATCAAACAAGATACAAAACTAACAGAAAGCAATTTATAAAATGGCAATAGGGAACCCACAAGTGTCAATAATTACACTAAATATAAATGGATTAAACTCACCAATAAAAAGACACAGAGTAGCAGAATGGATTAAAAAAGGAATTCCAATTGTATGCTGCCTACAAGAAACTCATCTAAGCAACAAGGATAAAAACAAATTCAAAGTGAAAGGCTGGAAAACAATACTCTAAGCAAATAACATTAAAAAAAAAGCAGGTGTAGCAATACTCATATCTAATAATGTTGACTACAAGACAGAAAAAGTACTCAGAGACAAAAATGGCCATTTCATAATGATTAAGGGGACACTGAATCAAGAAGACATAACAATCCTTAATATATATGCACCAAACCAAGGAGCAACAAAATATAAAAGACAGCTACTTATTGAACTAAAAACAAAAACTGACAAAAATACAATCATACTTGGAGATTTCAATACATCACTGATGGCTCTAGATCGTTCATCCAAACAGAAAATCAATAAAGTTATATTGGCCTTAAATGAAACACTAGAGCACCTGGATATGATAGACATCTACAGGACACTTCATCCCAAAGTGACAGAGTATACATTTTTCTCTAGTGTACATAAAACATTCTCAAGAATTGACCATATGTTGGGCCACAAAAATAACATCAGCAAATTCAGAAAAATTGAAATTGTACCAAGCATATTTTTGGAACATAAAGCCTTGAAACTAGAATTCAACTGAAAAAAAGAGGGAAAAAAACCCACAAAAATGTGGAAACTAAACAACATACTTTTAAAAAATGAATGGGTCAAAGAAGAAATAAGTGCAGAGATCAAAGATATATACAGACTAATGAAAATGAAAATATGACATATCAGAATTTCTGGGATGCAGCAAAAGCAATAATAAGAGGGAAGTTCATATCATTTCAGGCCTATATGAACAAACAAGAGAGAGTCCAAGTAAACCACTTAACTTCACACCTTAAGGAACTAGAAAAGGAAGAACAAAAACAACTCAAAACCAGCCGAAGAAAGGAAATAATAAAAATCAGAGCATAAATAAATGAAATAGAGAACAGAAAAACTATAGAAAAAATTAATAAAACAAGGAACTGGTTCTTTGAAAAGATCAACAAAATTGACAAACCCTTGGCAAGACTCACCAAGGAGAGAGAAGATAAGATGGCGCTGGAGTAGGCGGACGTACCAACATCCATCTCCCAGAACCAAAGTGGATTACAAACTAATTTTAAGAACTATCATCTGGAAAAACCAACTTTGGACTAAACTAAGAGCACTCTTCAACTAAGGAACACTGAAGAAGCCACACTGAGACTGCTAGGAAAAGCAGAAACGTGGAGAGGGCTACCCAGCTCCCCGGAGCGAACGGCAGCTGGGAGAGACTCGTGTGGCAGGAAGTGAGTTTAGCAGAGAGGGGAGGGTCCTGAGTCCCAGGAACAAAGCCCCAGCCTGCAGCCCCAGAGCCCAGAAGAGGCGTATGGACAGTATTTAGCTGGAAACAAGTCAGGATACTCTTTGTGAGAAAGAATCTGATTTCTCAGACCCAGGATTCTTCTTAAAGGGACTGCGCAGAACACCTCTCTCACAACCAATCACCCGGGGCTCTGAGGGATGGGGAGAGGGAGAATACCAGAGTAGCAGGAAGAGAGTGTAATCTAGGAAGCACAGGGAGAAACATTTTGGGAGACAGCCACCCTAACCCCTGGGATGAGTCACTCCCCAAATCTGAAGTGAATAATTCCCCCGGAAATAGCAATACCAGCAAAGGGAAGCAGGAGAGCAGCCAAACAAGTTCCCCCACGGCACTCAGAGCAGAGTTGCTTAGAAGGAGGGAGATTTCGGGGCTACAGTAGTGAGTGTTAGGGTCTGAGCTTCAGCACCCCCACCCACAGAGCTGAGGGCTCGCCAGCGGGCGGGTGGCGGCGGGACACAGAAGTGCGGTTCTGTTGGCAGGGGCAGAAGCAGGTTGACCGCCACTGGGCTCACGTGTGAGCTCAGTCTTGCCCGGCTGGGGAGGAGTAGGCGTGCAAAAGTGGTCAAGCCCAGCTGCCGGCAGCCCGTAATCTAGCCCGCAGGAGAAGGACAGGAACCCCGGAAGGGGTGGAGACCAGCCCCCGAGCAAGGGTGCAGGAGCACAACCTTGCCCCGCCCGTGGAACCGAGGCTTGTGGCCTGACTTGGGAGTCAGCTCCTCCTGCAAGGATGGAACCAAAAGCCCAGAACAGGTGGAGTTCTGCTACTGAGCTGAGCCTGGGCACGCAGTCCTGTCCGGCCAGTAGAGCCAAACCTAGCAGCCAATCCACGAGCGGGCTTCTTCTGCAAGGGTGGGGCGAAAACCTGGAAACAGGCGGAGACCTGCAGCTGAGCAAAGGTGCTCGCCAGTGCCCTCAGGACCGAGTATAACGCCACCCATGGGGGCGGGGCAGAAGCCAAGGCCACCAAGGCTTGTGCACCTGAGCACGTGAGCACAGCCACTGCCGTGAAAGAGAGGTGGAAACCACAGCAACAGCCCCAGTGGCAGGCACCAGCAACGCCCAAACCCAAAAGCCCTAGGCAGCAACAGAAGAGGGGGTGGCAGGCCTGCAGACAGACGATACCTAGGGAAGAGAGGCCATACCCAGTGGACTCCAGGGGCCAAAACCTTTCTTTACACAAAGAAAATGCAGAGGCAGAGAAATGCAACACAAATGAACCAAAAGAAATCCCCAGAAAAAGATCTAAATGAATCAGATATAACCAAATTACCAGATGCAGAGTTTAAAATAACGACTGTTAGAATGCTTAAAGATATGAGAACAATAGATGGTCATTATGAAAACCTAAATAAAGAGATAACAAATATAAAAAAGGACATTGAAATAATAAAAAAGAATCAGTCAGAAATGACAAATACAATATCTGAAATAAAGAACACAATGGAGGGAATTAAAAGCAGGATGGATGAAGTGGAGAATTGAATCAGTGAGTTAGAGGACACGATAAATAAAGGCACAGAAGCAGAGCAGAAAAAAGAAAAGAGACTCAAAAAGTCTGAGGAAACTCTTAGAGAGCTCTGTGACAACATGAAGAGAAATAACATCCGCATCATAGGGGTTCCTGAAGAAGAAGAGAAAGAACAAGGGATAGGGACTTTGTTCAAGCATATCATAGCTGAAAACTTCCCTCAATTAAGGCAGGAAAACATCTCACATGTTCAGGAAGCACAGAGAACTCCATTAAGGAGAAACCCAAAGAAATTAACACCAAGACACATCATAATTAAAATACCAAAGCTAAGTGATAAAGAGAAAATATTAAAAGCTGCTAGAGAAAAAAAGACTATCACCTACAAAGGAGCCCCCATAAGGATGACTTCTGACTTCTCAACAGAAACACTTGAGGCCAGAAGGGAATGGCAAGAAATATTCAAAGTAATGCAGAACAAGAGCCTACAACCAATATTACTTTATCCAGCAAGGCTATCGTTTAAAATTGAAGGAGAAATAAAAAGCTTTACAGACAAAAAAAAAAACTCAAGGAATTCACTACAACCGAACCAAGGCTGCAAGAAATGCTAAGGGACCTGTAAACAGATCAAAGGAGAAAAAGAATATAGCAAAAGAGGAATACCATTTTAAAGAATAAAATGGCAATAAACAATTACATATCAATAATAACCTTAAATGGAAATGGATTAAATGATCCAATCAAAAGACATAGAGTAGCTGCGTGGATAAGAAAACAGGACCCATATATATGCTGTCTACAAGAGACACACCTTAAATCAAAAGATCCACATAGACTGAAGATAAAGGGATGGAAAAAAATATTTCACACAAATGAAAATTTAAAAAAAAGCTGGGTAGCAATACTTATATCAGACAAAATGGACTTTAAAACAAAGACTATAGTTAGAGATAAAGAAAGTCACTATATAATGATAAAGAGAGCAATACAAAAGGAAGATATAACCGTTATAAATATCTATGCACCTAATATAGGATCACCTAAATATATAAAGCAGACTTTGATGGATTTAAAGGGCAAGATCAACAGCAGTACTATAATAGTAGGGGATTTCAATACCCCATTAAAATCATTATATAGATCCACAAGAAAGAAAATTAACAAAGAAACAGCAGACTTAAAGGACATATTAGATCAACTTGATTTAATAGATATCTTCAGAACCTTTCACCCTAAAGCAGCAGAATATACATTCTTTTCAAGTGCTCATGGTACATTCTCTAAAATAGACCACATGTTAGGGCACAAAAGCGATCTCAACAAATTTAAGATGATTGAAATCATATCGAGCACTTTCTCTGATCACAATGGCATTAAACTAGAAATCAACCACAACAGAAAAACTGAAAAATACTCAAACACTTGGAAATTAAATAGCATGTTATTAAATAATGAATGGGTAAACAATGAGATCAAAGAAGAAATTAAAAAATTCCTAGAAACAAACAATAATGAGCATACATCAACTCAAAATTTATAAGACACAGCAAAACCAGTCCTTAGAGGGAAGTTTATAGCATTACAGGCATATCTCAAGAAGCTAGAAAAAGCTCAGATAAACAACTTGACCCTACATCTAAAAGAACTAGAAAAAGAACAGCAAGTAAAGCCCAAATGTAGTAGAAGGAAGGAAATAATAAAGATCAGAGCAGAAATAAATGACATAGAGGCTAAAGAAACAGTACAGAGGATCAATGAAACCAGGAGCTGGTTCTTTGAAAAGGTAAACAAGATCGATGAACCTTTAACCAGATTCACCAAGAAAAAAAGAGAGGACTCAAATAAATAAAATTAGAAACGAGAGTGGAGAAATAACAACTGACACAACAAAAATACAAAATATTGTAAAAAAAAATACTATGAAGAACTGTATGCCAAAAAACTAGACAACCTAGATGAAATGGACAAATTCCTTGAAACATACAATCTTCCAAAAATCAATCTGGAAGAATCAGAAAACCTAAACAGACCAATTACAACAAATGAGATTGAAACAGTTATCAAAAAACTCCCAAAAAAGAAAAGTTCTGGGCCTGATGTCTTCACAAGTGAATTCTACCAAATATTCAAAGAAGAACTAACTCCTATTCTTCTCAAGCTATTTCAAAAACTTCAAGAGGTAGGAAGACTTCCAAGCTCCTTTTATGAGTCGAGCATAATTCTGATTCCAAAACCAGGCAAAGACAACACAAAAAAAGAAAATTATAGGCCAATATCCCTGATAAATATAGATGCTAAAATCCTCAACAAAATATTAGCAAACCAGATCCAGCAATATATGAAAAAAATCATACACCATGATCAAGTGGGATTTATTCTTGGGAGGCAAGGCTGGTACAATATTCACAAATCAATCAATGTGATTCATCACATAAACAAAAGGAAGGAGAAAAACCACATGGTAATTTCAATAGATGCAGAAAAAGCATTTGATAAAATCCAGCACCCATTCATGATCAAAACTCTCAGCAAAGTGGGAATACCCCTGTATAACATACCTCAACATGATAAAGGCCATCTATGACAAACCCACAGCCAATATCATACTCAATGGGCAAAAATTAAATGCAATACCCTTAAGATCAGGAACAAGGCAGGGGTGCCCCCTTTCACCACTCTTATTCAACATAGTTTTGGAATTTCTAGCCACAGCAATCAGACAAGAAAAAGAAATAAAAGTCATTCAAGTTGGAAAAGAAGAAGTTAAACTATCATTATTTGCAGATGATATGATATTGTATATAGAAAACCCTAAAGTCAGAGTAAAAAAACTACTAGACCTGATAAATGAATTCAGCAACGTGGCAGGATATAAAATCAATACTCAGAAATCAGAGGCATTTTTATACACTAACAATAAACTGTCAGAAAGAGAAATTAAGAAATCAATCCCCTTAACCATTCAAGCAAAAAATAAAGTACCTAGGAATAAATTTAACCAGGGAGATTAAAGACTTGTACTCGGAAAATTATAAAACATTGATAAAAGAAATCAGGGAAGATACAAACAAGTGGAGGCATATTTCGTGCTCATGATTAGGAAGAATAAACATCATTAAAATGTCTATATTACCCAAAGCAATTTATAAATTCAATGCAATACCAATTAAATTACCAATAACTTACTTCAAAGATATAGAACACATATTCCAAAAATTTATATGGAACCAAAAGAGATCACGAATAGCCTCAGTAATCTTGAAAAGGAAGAATAAAGCGGAAGGTATCACACTTCCAGATATCAAGTTATATTATAAGGCCACTGTACTCAAAACAGCCTGGTACTGGCATAAGAACAGGCATATAGATCAATGGAACAGAACTGAGAACCCAGAAATAAACCCACACTTGTATGGACAACTGATATTTGACAAACGAGGTAAGAGCATACATTGGAGTAAAGACAGCCTCTTCAACAAATGGTATTGGAAAAATTGGACAGCTACCTGCAAAAAAATGAAACTAGACCACCAACTTACACCATTTACAAAAATAAACTCAAAATGGATAAAAGACTTAAATGTAAGCTGTAAAACCGTAAGCATCTTAGTAGAAAACATAGGCAGTAAGCTCTCTGACATCTCTCGCAGCAATATATTTGCTGATTTGTCTCCACAGGCAAGTGAAATAAAAGACAGGATAAACAAATGGGACTTTATCAAACTAAAAAACTTCTGCACAGCTAAGGACAATAAGAACAGAACAAAAAGACAAACTACACAATGGGAGAATATATTTGACATTGCGTCTGATAAGGGGTTAATAACCAAAATTTATAAAGAACTTGTAAAACTTAATACCAGGAAGACAAACAATCCAATCCAAAAATGGGCAAAAGAAATGAATAGACACTTCTCCAAAGAGGACACACAGATGGCTAATAGACATATGAAAAAATGCTCAACATCACTAATTATTAGAGAAGTGCAAATTAAAACCACAAAGAGATATCACCTCACACCAGTCAGAATGGCACTCATCAATAAAACAACACAGAATAAGTGCTGGTGAGGATGTGGAGAAAAGGGAACCCTCCTGCACTGCTGGTGGGAATGCAGACTGGTGCAGCCACTGTGGAAAACAGTATGGAGATTCCTCAAGAAGTTAAAAATCGAACTGCCTTTTGACCCAGCTATACCACTGTTAGGAATATACCCCAAGAACACCATAGCACTGATTGAAAAGAAGAAATGCACCCCCATGTTTATGGCAGCATTGTTCACAATAGCAAAGATCTGGAAACAGCCCAAGTGTCCATCAGAGGACGAGTGGATTAAAAAGCTTTGGTATATATATATACTATGGAATACTACTCAGCCATAAGAAATGATGACATCGGGGCCCTGGCCAGTTGGCTCATTGGTAGAGCGTCTGCCTGGCATGCAGAAGTCCCGGGTTCAATTCCCAGCCAGGGCACACAGGAGAGGTGCCCATCTGCTTCTCCACCCCTCCCCCTCTCCTTCCTCTCTGTCTCTCTCTTCCCCTCCTGCAGCGAGGCTCCATTGGAGCAAAGATGGCCCGGGCGCTGGGGATGGCTCCTTGGCCTCTGCCCCAGGCACTGGAGTGGCTCTGGTCGTAAAAGAGCGATGCCCCGGAGGGGCAGAGCATCGCCCCCTGGTGAGCAGAGCGTCGCCCCCTGGTGGGCGTGTCGGGTGGATCCCGGTCGGGCGCATGCGGGAGTCTGTCTAACTGTCTCTCCCTATTTCCAGCTTCAGAAAAATACAAAAAAAAAAAAAAAAAAGAAAAGAAAAAAAGAAATGATGACATCGGATCTTTTACAACAACATGGATGGACCTTTATAACATTATACAGAGTGAAATAAGTAAATCAGAAAGAACTAAGAACTATATGATTCCATACCTAGGTGGGTCATAAAAATGAGACTCAGAGACATGGACAACAGTGTTGGGGTTACAGGGTGGGGGGGAGGAGAGGGAGCGGATTGGGGGAGGGGAGGGGCACAAAGAAAACCTGTTAGGTGACGGAAGACAATGTTATCAATGTCACCCCATCAAAATTAATCAAAAAAAAAAAAAAGAAAAGAATGTGTCTCACGGCTAATTCAGGCAGTTAGAAGAATAGTATAAGGATGCTAATTCTGCTTCTCAGGCCACATTCTGCAAAAGGGGCCCCAAGCAAATTGGTGATTTGGCTCCTCTGATTTTGCCAATTGGATTTTAAAAAAATAGGTCAGGAACACCCTGAAATGGAACTAACAATACATGAGCATAAATTTAAAGGACTTTTAGATACTGGAGCTGATGTATCTGTTATTGCTAAGCTACATTGGCCTCCTTTCTGGCCCACTCATGCAGCAGCCACAGAATTACAAGGTATAGAGCAGAGTAAATCCCCTCAACAAAGTTCTAGTTTTCTACATTGGTAAGATTAAGAAGGTCACTCTGGATTTTTTAAGCCTTATGTGCTCCCTGGATGGCCAGTTAATTTTGTGGGGTAGAGATGTTTTAAAAAAATAAGGGAGTGTTGCCTGTCAGTCCTAATGGTTTAGTCAGTACTCAGATAATTGATCAGGGATTTTTGCCCACCAAGGGACTAGGGAAAGAACAGTGAGGAATTCTCACCCCCATAGAAATGGCACCCAATACCAGAAGGTGTAGATTAGGATATCAAAATTTAGCATAGGGGCCTCAGTAGCTCCTGCTACCTCAATAACGCATTGTGCAGACCCAATTACTTGGAAATCAGATAGTCTTGTATGGGTAGACCAATGGCCCCTTTCTCAGGAGAAACTTAGGGCAGCTGCTCAAATGGTACAAGAGCAGCTACAGCTTGGGCACATTAAACCATCTAATATCCCATGGAATACACTTCCATATTTTGAACTTGTTGCCTCCTGGATTATCAAGGGGCATAGGCGACCCTTACCACATATAGGTTTTGAGCCTCAAAATTATTGTTGTTCCTTTTTTCAAAGGATCAACAACAATGGCTCTGGGAAACTTCCACTAAATGGCAAATCACTCTTGCAAATCATTGGACAACTTTATACTGAAACTATCAACTTAAAATCAGCTCAAAGTCTAGAATTAAATGCCATTATCGTGGCTTTTCAGCATTTGCCATATTCCCCCATTAATCTATATACAGACAGCAAATATTTACTTAGGTTTTTCCACTATAAAGACTGCTGTCTTAGGGACAAATACTGATAAACTATTTCAGCAGTTCCTCTTTCTTCAAAGACTTGTATATCAACATAGAGTTCCATGTTTTATAGGACATACTTGAGCTCACTCCATGCTCCCTGGAGCTTTAGCACAAGGAAATGCCTTTTTTTGTGTGTGTGTATTTTTCTGAAGTGCACTGTTCTACTATTAGATTTCCTAAACTGGTTAAACTGACAATGCTCCTGCATATGGAGCAAAAGCATTTACTATATTTTGTCATTTTTACAATCTTTAAAGTCAAGGTATTATTAAAGTGTACCTAGCAAATATTTTAAGGTCAATTTAAAAAAATTTAAAAGGGGGGAGTCATATCTTGGAACTCCTATGGGTCTACCATATCATGCTTTTTACTTAAAAAAAAAATTTAAATTTCTTTGGAATGCTGATGAACAGGAGATGCCAAATCTTTTTCGCCTGCAAACTACTACTTTCTTTATTTGATCCAGCTAGTAACACTGTTTTGTCTTTTTCCAAATGCTCCAGATATGTGGAAAAGATTTATATAGGTAGATGGGGATCCTCAAACCCCTCAGCGAGATCTTCTGAGCATGGCCTTTAAGATACCAAGAGGCAGAAAAAGCCCGATAGAGATCAGGGGAACTACCAGCTTTTAGGATATGCTCTTAAAGGCTCCAATGCCCCAAAGGGATCTCATAGGATGCCATTTGGGTCCTTCGTCAATAGTGGAAAGGAAGGTCATTGAGCTAAAGCCTGCCAGACTTACATGCCTCTGCTGTGAGGAAACAGGGACACTGGAAGGTAGACTTCTCACTCGCTCCTCCAAGGGAGGGTTCAGTCTCTTCCAGCCCTGCTCCAGCCACCTATGACCTAACCTTGCCCAGAATGCTGGGGTTTGCCACTGAAGGCTGAAGGTGCCCAGGGTTGTCGGCCCCATCTACGACACTGTGGATGAGCCTAGGGTATTTCTTCCAAGAAGCAGGTAAACTGATCTCATTTGCACAAGGGCCACTTAACTATGTTTTGCCTGAATAGTCAGGTTTTTTATTCTTCCCTCGAAGATCTCTATTGTGGGAGTTGATAGTCCTATTTTCTGCTGCTTTGTTTAATATATAGTGTTTCCTTTATTCCTCCTACCTCAATGCCCCACTCATATTTCAGGCTGGGACCTATTCATAATTTAGAGCTCTCTTTCCCCTTTTGCCAACTTCTATTATGAATCTACCTTTGCTACCCAGCTTAGTGTATCCTAAGGTTCTCTTTACCAAGCCACAGGCGCAGAGCTCCAGGGAAAAGCAACCTGGTCTCATCTCTCCAGGCAGTGGAGAACAGAAGCTCCATCTCCACACATGCTGCAGATGGCTTTTTCAGTCTACCTGAATCATTACCAGCTAGAAGCAGTGGTCATTGGGACTTGGACGTGAGCTGCAAAGTATAGAATTGTGACAACAATTCCAGTGCCAAGCGGACTTTTCCTGGATGTGGACTTTTCCTGGACTCCTGCTCCTTGTGACAGCTCCTAACAGACTGAACTGGGGTTGGGTTGCATTTTTCAGGAATTTGGCATGGTGTTGGGGCCAACTTAGACTTGGTGAACATGTTAAGGACACTACTCTTTTATGGATTCTTGCTGTACTGGCCAAGAGTTTGCTTAAAGGCTTTAATCACAGTAAAAAAAAAAAAATAGAAGACTGGATAAAGAAGACGTGGCACATATACACCATGGTATAATATTCAACCATAAGAAATGATGTCATCGGATCACTTACAACAAAAGGGTGGGATCTTGATAACATTATGCAGAGTGAAATAAGTAAATCAGAAAAAAAAAAACAAGAACTGCAGGGTTCCATACATTGGTGGGACATGAAATCGAGACTAAGAGACATGGACAAGGGTGTGGTGGTTACGAGGGGGCAGGGGGAGGGAAGGAGGGAGAGGGGTAGGGGGTAGGAGAGGGGCACAAAGAAAACTAGATAGAAGGTGACGGAGGACAATCTGACTTTGGGTGATGGGTATGCAACATAATTGAATGACAAGATAACCTGGACATGTTTTCTTTGAATATATGCACTCTGATTTATGTACCCTAATTTATTAATGTCATCCCATTAAAATAGAAATTTATTTATTAAAAAAAAAAACTCACCAAGGAAAAAAGAGAAAGGACTCATATAAACAAAATCCAAAATGAAAGAGGAGAAATCACCACAGACATCATAGATATACAAAGAAATATTGTAGAATACTATGAAAAACTATATGCCACCAAATTTAACAATATAGAAGAAATGGACAAATTCCTAGAACAATACAACCTTCCTAGACTGAGTCATAAAGAAGCAGAAAGCCTAAACAGACCAATTAGCAGGGAGGAAATAGAAAAAACTATTAAAAACCTCCCCAAAAATAAAAGTTCAGGCCCAGACAGTTATACTAGTGAATTCTATCAAATATTCAAAGAAGACTTGGTTTCTATTCTACTCAAAGTCTTCCAAAAAATTGAAGAAGAAGCAATACTTCCAAACACATTTTATGAGGCCAACATAACCCTCATACCAAAACCTGGCAAGGATGGCACAAAAAAAGAAAACTACAGACCAATATCTCTAATAAATACAGATGCTAAAATACTAAACAAAATACTAGCAAATCGAATACAACAACATATTAAAAAAATAATACATCATGATCAAGTGGGATTCATCCCAGAATCTCAAGGATGGTTCAACATACATAAAATGGTTAATGTAATACACCATATCAACAAAACAAAGAACAAAATCCACATGATCTTATCAATAGATGCAGAAAAGGCATTAGATAAAGTACAACACAACTTTATGTTTAAGACACTCAACAAAATGGGTATAGAAGGAAAATATCTCAACATGATAAAGGCCATATATGATAAACCATCAGCCAACATCATATTAAATGGCATAAAACTGAGGACTTTCCCCTTTAAATCAGCAACAAGACAGGGTTGTCCACTCTCTCCACTCTTATTTAACGTGGTGCTAGAAGTTCTGGCCAGAGCAATCAGACAAGACAAAGAAATAAAAGGCATCCATATCGGAAAAGAAGAAGTAAAGGTATCACTTTTTGCAGATGATATGATCCTATACATCAAAAACCCCAAAGACTCCACAAAAAGATTACTAGAAACAATAAACCAATACAGTAAGGTAGCAAAATACAAAATTAATATACAAAAGTATAGCCTTTCTATATGCCAACAATAAAATATTAGAAAATGAACTCAAAAAAATAATCACCTTCACGATTGCAACAGAAAAAATAAAATACCTAGGAATAAACATAACAAAGAATGTAAAGGACCTATATAACGAAAACTACAAAGCATTGTTAAGGAAATTGAAAAAGATACAATGAGATGGAAAAATATTCCTTGTTCTTGGATAGGAAGAATAAATATAATCAAAATGGCCTTATTACCCAAAGCAATTTATAAATTTAATGCAACTCCCATCAAAATTCCAATGACATTTTTTAAAGAAATGGAACAAAAAATCATCAGATTTATATAGAACTATAAAAAACCCCGAATAGCCAAAGCAATCCTAATGAAAAGGAATGAAGCTTAGGGCATTACAATACCTGACTTCAAACTATGTTATAGGGCCACGACAATCAAAACAGCATGGTATTGGCAGAAAAATAGACACTCAGACCAATGGAACAGAATAGAAAGTCCAGAAATAAGGCCACATATATATGGTCAAATAATTTTCGATAAAGGGGCCAACAACATACAATGGAGAAAAGAAAGCCTCTTCAACAAATGGTGCTGGGAAAACTGGAAAGCCACATGCAAAAGAATGAAACTCGACTACAGCTTGTCCCCGTGTACTAAAATTAATTCAAAATGGATCAAAGATCTAAACATAAGACCTGAAACAATCAAGTACATAGAAGAAGACATAGGTACTAAACTCATGGACCTGGGTTTTAAAGAGCATTTTATGAATTTGTCTCCAAAGGCAAGAGAAGTGAAGGCAAAGATAAATGAATGGGACTACATCAGACTAAGAAGTTTTTGCTCAGCAAGAGAAACTGACAACAAAATAAACAGACGGCCAACTAAATGGGAAATGATATTTTTAAACAACAGCTCAGATAAGGGCCTAATATCCAAAATATATAAAGAACTCATAAAACTCAACAACAAACAAACAATCCAATAAAAAAATGGGAAGAGGACATGAACAGACACTTCTCCCAGGAAGAAATACAAATGGCCAACAGATATATGAAAAGATGCTCATCTTCATTAGTTATTAGAGAAATGCAAATCAAAACTACAATGAGATACCACCTCACACCTGTTAGATTAGCTATTATCAATAAGACAGGTAATAGCAAATGATGGAGAGGCTGTGGAGAAAAAGGAACCCTCATTCTTTTTGTTTTTTAATATTTTATTTATTGATTTTTAGAGAGAGGGGAGAGAGAAAGAGAGAGAAAGGGGAGGAGCAGGAAGCATCAACTCCCATATGTGCCTTGACCAGGCAAGCCCAGGGTTTCGAATCGGCAACCTCAGTGTTCCAGGTTGACGCTTTATCCCGCTGCGCCACCACAGGTCAGGCAGGAACCCTCATTCACTATTGGTGGGAATGTAAAGTAGTACAACCATTATGGAAGAAAGTATGGTGGTTCCTCAAAAAACTGCAAATAGAACTACCTCATGACCCAGCAATCCCTCTACTGGTATATACCCCAAAAACTCAGAAACATTGATATGTAAAGACACATGCAGCCCCATGTTCATTGCAGCATTGTTCACAGTGGCCAGGACATGGAAACAACCAAAAAGCCCAATAGAAAACTGGATAAAGAAGATGTGGCACATATACACTATGGAATACTACTCAGCCATAAGAAATGATGACATCGGATCATTTACAACAAAATGGTGGGATCTTGATAACATTATACAGAGTGAAATAAGTAAATCAGAAAAAAACAAGAACTACATGATTCCATACATTGGTGGGACATAAAAATGAGACTAAGATACATGGACAAGAGTGTGGTGGTTACGGGGGTGGAGGGGAGGGAAAGAGGGAGAGGAGAAGGGGGAGGGGGAGGTGCACAAAGAAAACTAGATAGAGGGTGACGCAGGACAATCTGACTTTGGGTGATGGGTATGCAACATAATTGAATGACAAGATAACCTGGACATGTTTTCTTTGAATATATGTACCCTGATTTATTGATGTCACTCCATTAACATTAATAAAATTTATTTTAAAAATAAAAGAAATACTATTTGGCAGTGGGAAGAATGGATTCCAGTGGGAGAAGACTGGAGGAAAGCCCATTTATTAGAATTATTACATGGGAAGGTTGCAGGTAAAGAGAAGTTAAGGATGACCCAGGTTATTTTTGACATTAGCAATTTGTTGGGCATTCACTATGATAGAAAACTAGCGAGAAGAAGCAGGTTTAGGGAATGGGAACAAAGAGGGACAATAAGCTGACTTTCTGATGTGCCAAATCCTACATATGTACAATATATTCAAGTGGAAGTATGCAGATGGCCATTAAGTATGGAAATTAGAGAAGAAATGTGGACAAGAGATAAAGTTTAGAGAGTCACCAGCATGTAATTGTGAATGGGAGTAGGTGACATTTACCGAGGTGGGAGCTGCAAAGGTGAGCTGCTAGAACAGGGCCCAGGGACTGAATTTGCAGAGGAGGCTGAGAAGATGCTTATGGATAAGGTGACCAACTTCTTTACAATGAAAAGGAGGACAAAAATAAATTGAAGAAAACAATATGTAAATAAAATAAACATTTTATTCATTGCAACAATAATACACTATAATATGATAAATGCATAATAAAAACATTTGTAATATTTTATATTGTAATTATACTTACATAACTATTAATTTTTAACTTATAGTCTTTAACTTTTAACTTTTCCATTGAATGAATTTTTTTTGTCAATATATCATCTTGTAACAATATATTGGAAATATCTGGAGTCAGATGCACTACCGTTGCACCACGAGGTCCTTATTGGAAATATCTGAACAAGAAATATCCTTCATATTGAATTTTACGGGAAGTGCTGCAGCCAGAGTATCAACATTCAATCTCCATTTCTCATTTGTCCAAAAATCATTAGCAATTGAAAAAACTCTTTCAACTGCTGCATTAGTTCCAGGGCAGCACAATGTAAATTGAACAAGAATAAATAAATTTTCACATAAAATATGTTCATTTTTGAAATGGCTAAATATTTCCACCCATCTTTTATCAATTTTGATATGTTCATTTTCCCATTGTATTAATTTTTTAGAATTTAAATATATATTCAGTCTT
The DNA here is from genome assembly GCF_036850995.1 of Saccopteryx leptura. NCBI lineage: Eukaryota > Metazoa > Chordata > Mammalia > Chiroptera > Emballonuridae > Saccopteryx > Saccopteryx leptura. The sequence continues at coordinate 141,947,126 of NC_089503.1, read as the reverse complement.
CTAGTTCTTCAAGGAGACAATTTTCATCTATTTTGATGTCTGGGATTTCTTTAGATAAAAACTCAAGACAAGATTCAATATCTGTCCAATGTACTTGCAATGAAGTAAAAAAACACCATTGGAAACTGTGATGTTTGTTTCAGATCATTCTTCGATATTCTGAAAACATATCTGGTAAAAACTCTGCATTTCTTTGATAAATTTTTCTGTTATGCCCAGATTTGATTCCTCTAAGTCTGACAATTTTCTTTTTATAATTAAAGAAAAAATTTTTCTTCAAAACAAGATTTATATTGAAGGATAAAGTCATTCAAAATAAGACTAACTTCCATAGCTGAAATGTGTTCACCTTCAATCTTTTGAATCATTTTGTGAAAAATAGATGCTTGATTATGTACAATATACATTAATATCTCAGATATTTTATTGTTGAAAAATGATTCCAGGATTTTAGGACATTTGTCTAAACTTAAAAATTATGAACAGAGGCTCAAATAATTGTAGAACACGCTCTACAGCAGGTATTAGAGCAAGCCATCTAACTTTTGAATATCCTAAAAGTTTTTTGTATTCAACATTTGCTTCTTCACAAAATCATTTTAAAGTAGCAACATGAATGGTAAAAAAACTAAAATGCAAATAAATTGTAGTTATTATTACTTCTACATCAATTGGCATGGCACATGATGCTGTGTTGATTGCATTTGACAAAATATGTGCATTACAACTCATTCCTACTATTTTCTTTTAGAGTAACTCTTGTAATTTTACATACACATTATTCACCCCTTTGCAACTTCTCCCACCAAAATTTATATTTGTATTATCAGCCGTTAGTGCAACAACTTTGGATTTCAAATTGTTTTCATTTATTACTCTGTATAAATCAGGGGTCCCCAAACTTTTTACACAGGGGGCCAGTTCACTGTCCCTCAGACCGTTGGAGGGCCAGACTATAAAAAAAAACTATGAACAAATCCCTATGCACACTGCACAAATCTTATTTTAAAGTAAAAAAACAAAACGGGAACAAATACAATATTTAAAATAAAGAACAAGTAAATTTAAATCAACAAACTGACCAGTATTTCAATGGGAACTATGGGCCTGCTTTTGGCTAATGAGATGGTCAATGTCCAGTTCCATATTTGTCACTGCTAGCCGTAACAAGTGATATGATGCACTTCCGGAGCCGTGATTCGTGCGTCCCATGTCACCGGAAGTAGTACTGTACATGAGCGACGCCACGCTTTGCATCCTGTGCTCCTCTCACTGACCACCAATGAAAGAGGTGCCCCTTCTGGAAATGCAGCGGGGGCCAGATAAATGGCCTCAGGGGGCCGCATGTGGCCCGCAGGCTGTAGTTTGGGGACCTCTGGTATAGATGGTTTGACAAAATTTCAAAAGTTTTGCCCTCAATGGATTCTAAATTTGAAATTTTTACTTGGATGCCCTTGGTAACATTAAAATATCTTACTATTATTGGATACAATTTAATTTCATGATGATTTGATGTATCAGATAAAATTATTACAAATTCTGCAGTTTCCAAGTCCTCTGTATTTTGTCACAGTAATTTTTTTTTTTTTTTTTTTTTTTTGTGGTAGAGACAAAGAGAGTCAGAGAGAGGGACAGATAGGGATAGACAGACAGGAAGGGAGAGAGATGAGAAACATCAATTCTTTGTTGTGGCTCCTTAGTTGTTCATTGATTGATTTCTCATATATGCCTTGCTACAGCAGACTGAGTGACCCCTTGCTCGAGCCAGTGACCTTGGGCTCAAGCTGGTGAGCCTTGCTCAAACCAGATGAGCCCACACTCAAGCTGGCAACCTCAGGGTCTTGAACTTGGGTCCTCCACATCCCAGGCCGACGCCCTGTCCACTGCGCCACCACCTGGTCAGGCTGTCACAGTAATTTTTAAATACTGATTTCAAAACAGCCTCACATTAGCCAGGGCACATGAAAATTTTGCATTGTGAAATTCTTTCAATAATTTAGTTGTACAATCCATATTACACAAACTTTGATTATGAATTATAGTATGAAATGCAAATGTTCCCTCCATTGCAGCCAACTGTTTTTCATCTTCACAATAATTTGAAGTTTTAAAAAGACTTGTTACTTTACAACTGGAAGCTGATGCATCTAATGACTACTTATGTTTGTTGGTGGTCAAGTGTTTTTTTATCACTGCTCTGCCCCCAACTGCAATACAAAAGTCTCCACTGCAAATATTGCAGAAAACAATGGTATCTTTCTTTGAGATGAGGAATGGAAATTTCTTTTTCAATTTATCGTTGAAACGGCATTTTCTCTTTTTTTATTTTTCCATCCTTTAAATGAACTTTAAAATTAAAAATAAAATATAGAGTTACACGAATGATGCAAGCACATTAGGAACTGAAAACATTACATCGTGGTAGGTGAATTTTCCGGAAGCTAAATTAACAAAACTAAATCAAACAAAACCACTAATTTGGAGTGGTATTCAGGTGTATTTGTCATTTTTTAATTAAAAAATGTCTGTTTTATGCAACTATTTAATTTAAATGCATTATTAATAGATATGGTTTGAGGTTCGATTTCCACTTTAAAACTTGAATTTTGTGAAAATAGTTGTAAATAAAATTATACATATTTGGAAATTATTAAACAGATAATAAAACGTGAATTGTGCTTACGTGTCTATGATTGAATATTCACTAAGAAAGAAATAATCATGAGTCTACAATGTCATATATGCCGTGTCATTTTTTAGTAAGAAGCACACAAAGCCATTTGCGCGCTCAGTATATTGCATGTTCTCTAAAGTCTCCCGTGTGGAGCGCATGCGTCTCATAATGTGTCTTGCTGCACTGTACTGATGCTTGACGAATCATCATGTCAGATACAAATATGTTACATCACACAAAATGGATCGACTCTGCATCTATTAAATATGGACATTTACAGATTAGTCTTCCAATATCAAAAAGGAGGACATGCAGGAGGACACTTTTGAGGGAGGACAGAACTTACAAAAAGGGCTGTCCTCCCTAAAGGAGGACGATTGGTCGCCTTATTATGGAAGAGGGGTAAGCATGGCTATGGTCTGGAGAACAGGTTCTTTTCAGATGGAGGGACTTTACAATACCATGCTGCAGTTATCAAAAATTGAACTGTGCGTGCCAATATGTAAAGATGTTGAAAATACATTACGTAAAAAAAGCAGATTGAAGAACAGTATGTGTGGTATGATCTCACCACATTTTTGTCATGTTGAATCTGAGTTATTTCTAGGAGACTCAAGAAACTGTCAAAAGAGGTCCTTAAGAAAGTGAGACTAGCAAATCAGAGAGGAGAAGGGGACTGTTAATTACCACTTAGTGTACCCCCAGTACTGATGGAATATTTTACCTTGTGTATTATATTTGCATATTTTTAAGTTAATTAAGAAGGGTTAAGAGCGACCAACAGTAAATGGTGCAGAGAAAAAAAGTAAATCAAAATGAAAACTATTCATTAGCGTTGCAGCAAAAAGGTCATTAGCAAGTTGATGAAAGTCTTTTTAGTGGGTGATGGTGTGTGGAAATGGGAGAAGATCTGTATAGCTGACTCATTCTAGAAGGTTGGTGATAAAGACAAGGGAATCTGTAGGGCAGTTACAGGAGGGAGCATGGGTTCAGGAAGGAGATGTCTTAATATGGAGAATTTAGAACCCTTTGACATCTTGATGGAATTCATCTCATAAGCAAGGGTGTTTCCACAGAAGTAGGACTCAAGATAGACACCTCAGAGAGGTAGCAAGGGACAGGACTCAGAGGAAAGACACAGGAATTATTAACCTTAGACAGGAGAGGCACCTCTCTCCCTGCGAAGAAAGTCAAAAGGAACGAGTTAAGGCAGTCCAGGCCAGTCTGCAGGCTGCTAGCAATAACACACACCAGTGTCTTAGGCTTTTGAAATTTCCCTGGATGCAATAAAATATACAATCAAATTCTATGCTGCAGGCTGATAGCAGAGTGATTTAGAGTTTGAATACTGACATCTATGATAAAAACATTGTCTCTCTTTAATATCATTATCATGCAAAGCAGCACATATGCTATTAAGAGACCTTATGTACAATTTCTGCTTTTGAAGGAGCTATCATTAAATCTGGATAAGTTGTATAAATTATAAGCTGTCCCTTCATTCCTTATTTACATTTACACCCAAGAAGTCATGCAATATGATAACAATTTATATTATGAGTAATGTTCTGAGTTTCTTGAGGGTAAGGATCATTTCTTTTTTGTCTTTATGTACTTGTATTTAAGAACAGGACCAGCACGGTCACTGCTCAAGTAATGGTTAATAAACAAATAAACACAATTCTAAAAAAAATTTTAACAGTTGGTGCTTTATTCTGACCTATATCACCACTCAAAAATTTAAAATGTATATATGTTCATATATGAACTGCTATATAAATTTTACTCTATAGAGCCTTTAAAAGAAGCAGTTACAAGGGTGCTTTCAAAAACAGGGAGAAAAGAAGAGGTTACAAAAGCAGTTAACAGTGCAGACTGGCCGGTGTGCATTTACTCCACACTGCTCACTCTAGCCTTAGTCATGATTTCAAAATAATAGCACAGGTTAATGCATTTTCACACCTCTAAAGAGGGTTACTCTCCTCGTGCCAGCATGCTGTGCACATTTATGGGAGAGAAACCACAGGGAGTATCCAGTTGCTAACAAGCATCTCCCAGGACATCCCAGGAGTTTTACCAATATTGCCTCACTGGAGCTGCCCAGTGCAAATTTAGTCTGACTTTTCACTTAGAAATGATGCATCCTGATGGCAGACTATTTTGAAGGACCGGAGCATTCGGAGGGGCTGCAGGGAGCGGAGCTCTGCACGTCTACATAACTGGCTCCATTATTTTTTCTCCTCCTTGATGACTAATTAGAGTTCATTACCATGGGAAGGCTATTTACCAGTCTGCATAAAAGGCGTGAAATGTCGAGGTAACAGACTGAAAATATGTCCACATAACACAATGTGCTCCTCCCACTGGCACTCCTAATGGCCACCTAGAAAAAGGGCCAAGATTGTAAAACACATCACAGCTACTTAGCTGCAACCCCGGTGGGCCAGCTCTGGCAGGGTTAATGCAGGGACCAGAAAGCCGTTATCAACGTGTACTCTCTGCTTGTACTCAACAGGAAGAGGACCTTTTGAAAGTACTAGATTTATTTTTAAAATAAATTGAAAGGCTGGCCTTCTACAAAGAGCACTCAGTGTACAAGTCATAGAGCTTGTCTTACGACCGCTGCACGTTAAGATGGGCACCGTTTAGTTGAAGCATTCGTCTGAAATACCGCTTCTTTCTGCTCTCGTTCCCACCACGTACGTCAGACTTTGACAAGCTAACCTCCAGTGATCTTCTCTCTTTTGCCAGGCTTAGGAAATTTGAAAAGCATAAAATAAAAAAAAAGACAGAAAGAGACAATGACACAAAATTAAGAATGTGGTCTACAACAACGAGATGGAGGCCTTGATGTGGGTGGGTGTGACATCTTTCTTCTGGGAAGTGTAAGCAAAATTGCCCAAACTCATCCAGAGTCCTCAGTACACTCATAGCATAAGCATTCATTGCTTCCTAAAAGCAAAGCAGCAATCACCTGACGTACTGTTCCAGCCCTTAAGCCTCACTCCTCCTCTGCAAAACTGGGAATAATGCACGTACGATGGGGAAGTCATGAGCATTAAATGAGGTCATGTAGTAATGTGGTTAGCACAGTTCCTGGTACCACAAGAACATTCAGTTCATTATGAGCATAATTATGATTAAGCAGAGTAAGAATGTTACCTTTAGACTACAAGATAAACTACCAAATTATTTTGATCCATGAGATACAAGGCCACTCACCTCATCAACCTGTATTTCAGTAAACATAAAAGGCCTTGGGCATTGATTCATAGTGCTTACCAAAAAAAAATCTGGTTGTGATTAAACACTGCAAATGATCCAATTATCCTCAGATTCACAGGGTCACAGCACAGCTGGAAAATGCAGTAGCACAGACATTCTCCACCTCCTGGATAGGTGCCACACCCTCAGACCACAGGTGGAGATCTGTGCCCTGGATGCGGCCACCCGGTGTAGCAGAGGCCAGCCTATGGGTACCTCACTAATATCTCCTCCACACCAATATCTCCTCCACACCAACCAACTCAATGGCTTCCACCTGCATGTACCTATGCTTTCTTGCCTGAGGGCTTTCTTTGGCCTACTGAGCTGGATGGCAGAAATGCTAGGGAGTTAGTACTCCCTGCAGGAGACCTCTTCACATAACTGGTAGAAGTTAGTGAATTGCTAGCTCTCGGGTGAGATAGCCCAAGACATTCTGCACTGTCTCCCAGAGGACTGAGCAGCAGGAGGACTGAGCAGACGACCAGCAGGACTGAGTTCGGGCTGTGCATGGCAGTAACCTGCTCAATAATGCCAACATCAGCTTGCTTCCCTTCCCCATCTCTCTTCCCTACTTTAGTGCTAGTATTTCCTGGGACTACCTCCCAAATCCTTGTCTTCAGGCTTTCCTTCTGGAAACACCCAACCCCCCAAAAGGTCCTTCCTTCAGGCTCCACAAGGATCTCCCCCTGCTCCTCATCACCGAGCTGCTGCATCCCTATGCCATTCCATCTTGGGCATGATTGTCAGTGCTGTTTCCATTTATGGAGTTCTAATTTAGGGACATCACATACAACTTCCAAAACAATTTCTACCCTATGGGAAACAATACCAACCAAGATTTCCTGAGAGTTCACCTTCTGCCAAGCATCATAAGAATCAATTCTTATGTACCATCTATAACCATCACAATAAAGTAGGTATCATTATTAACCCCACATAATAGATTTGAAAATCCGAGTCCAAGGAAGTTAAGTCACTTGCTAAATTCTAACAGAGCAAGTGAGAGGGAGAGCTGGGTGGAAATCCTTATCTTTTTGGCATCAATGCTTATGAAGTTTAATTCCTTGTGATCTCCATAAAACCTGCTGAGTAGCAGTTCTGGGGTCTGTATATTTATAGAGCATGATTGGGTGACTAACATATTTAGACTGCTGACACAGCTTATCAGGGAAAACCTTTCTCTTTCCCATTAGCAACTTATATTCTAGTCTACTTTACCCATTCTTCGGTCATTTTTAATAAAAAGTTCAACAGCATGAGTGGTATGGCCAATATCTGTGCCCTCACATCATTCTCCACCCCCTTCATCCAATAGTAGAGCCCCTTAGTTTTAACTGAACACCTGGCTGTCTGCTAGAGACTCCCTCTTCCAGCCTGTCTTGCAACTAGATGTGGCTGAAAGGAAGTCAGTGGAAGTGCTGAGAGCAATTGACCTATCAAGTTGAGCTTTACTTCCACAGCTTTCTGCTCCTTTCCTTTGGGAGACCATTCAGATGTTGGAGGTCACAGAGAATCAACAGAAAGGAGAGCAAGACTTAGAATGAGGATGAATCATGTTTTATTTATTTTCTTCCTTTTTTTTCTTTAGGTTTTAGGAACACAGAGGAAGAGGAGGAAATCAAAGCCAGAGAAAAAAGGAAAAGCTATGACATTCCCTTTTATCCTGCCCCTTGGGAGGCTGTGGGTGGTAGGAAAACAGAGTGGGAAGGAATCCCCAGCTGTTATCAGAGCTCATAAAAAGTTCAAACCCAACCTTCTAAGGGGGTGGGGGGCAGAAGATGTCACTGACTCTGAAGCAGAAGGGGTCCTTGAGATGCACTAGGTGCCCACAGACGCCCCTTTGAATGTGCAGGGGCCTCAACCCACACTAGCCTCCCTCACTGTGCAACACAGCAAACCTCACATTACAAGGAGGGCACAGATCAGTCATTACAGTGGACCATGGTTCCACTTTGCTCATAACTATGACGATCATGCAATGCAAATGTGTGCAAATTTCCAGTTATTTTCTAAGAGGACATATGTTTTGAAACATTCATTTCCAGAGTCCACTCAACAGGACATTGTCAGGTATTTACATAAAAACAAATACAGTTACTTGGAATTAAGGGACACTTTAAAAATTTCACATGCTTAAAAATCTTCCATGCAATGTCTTAACCACAACCGGTCCTTTTGTGAGTGAACTTACTGACTGCCTTTCAGGACCTGGCAAAGCCCCAGGCCCACACGAGCCCCACACACAGTGTCGCTTAAGCTGGCTGCCAGACCTCAGCAGCTCGACCACATTCTGCCGGTGCAGTGAGTGTTGATGTGGCACTTCAGAGGCAACACGCAGATCAATGGAAGACGCAAATTAGCCGTGGTCGATGAATAATGGCAAGTGATGAAAGATGCAACAACAGCACACAATTTGAATCAGAATATATCAAAAGTTAAAAGCCAGCAACTCTGAAAGAATATGAATAAGAGTGTGTATAATCCAGGTTTCCCAACTCTCTACTTACCTTGAGTCATTCTTGCCTTTTTTTTTTTAATTTATTTGGGGGGTGGGGAGGAAGACAGAAAGACAAAAATAGAGAGAAAAATACATTGATTTGATGTTCCACTTATTTATGCATCCATTGGTTGATTTTTTATGTGCCCTGACCAGGAATTGAATCCGCCAACTGAGATTATCAGGACAATGCTCAAACCATCTGAGCTTTCTGACCAGGGCAAGTCATTCTTGCCTTTAACACCAGTAGTCTGCAAACCCATTCTACAGAACTTCAGAAAGCACCATCTTTGGGGAATTTTTCTCCCTTAACTACTGCTGAATCTTTATAGAGATATTTTCACATACAAAAGTCTTTCCTGCTGTTATCTACCACCTCGATCAGCCATCTTTTCCTCAGCAACTTGTCTCTTCTGCGGGTCATTACTTGGTAGCTCAGAAATAGTTGTCGGGGCTGCTGTCTTTTTTTCCTGAACTATTTCTCTCTGAGCATTGACACCCTCAAAAATGTCTGAGGCCAGGATATAATGTCTCACAATAAACAGGCTAGGAGATGCTCACGGGAATAACATTACAGAAAAATCAGGCTATTGGACCTCATCCACCCAAGGATCCACAGACCTAATGGTGGCCTGACCAGCTTGCCTCTCAGTCTTCCCAGGCCTGCCAAAATGTAGGGGAGAAGGGAAGGAGGTACTATTTTACTCTGACCAGACCTCAAGCAACGCAGGACCCCTGGGTAAGTCCACTGGAACAGTTTTCTCTTTGCCCTTGGTCAGGGCAAACATCCTTCAGAGATTCAATTCTGACCTCAAGAAAGTGACTTTCATATTATCAGGCAGAGCCTCAGTGTCCTGGTCCCAATTTGGGCTCTATCTTACATCAACCAATGCACAGATTCGAGGGGTCTACTGAAACTAACTAAACAGAAACTGCCAACAGCCTGGAAAGAGCAGCTCTCTCTCCTGCCCCCACTTTACTCTGATAAAGGTGTCAGAGCCACTGGGGTTTAATCAGGCCTCGATTAAAACCACTGGAGAGCATTAAGCACATTATAGTATCCCTGGCCCTCATACAATGCAAAATTACAACCCTTAACCATAATATAAGAAAATCCAACTAAATTTTATTTTTCTCATGATGATGATTTTGGTGTTTTTTAAAACAATTTTTTTTTAATTCAAATACTTTCTCTTGATGCTCTCATTTTCTTCAAAATCCCTCCTTGCTGGTGCCCCCTGGAGGGGGCATCAACTCTGCATCCTGGGAGGCCCAGCACTGGGACGAGTGTCAGAGGCCCCCACTTACACCTGAAGAGCTTAGTCCCAGAGCCCTGCTAACGTCACGGCTGCCTCTGCCTAGGAATCCACCAACCTTCTCATGGTAAAAAAAAACAAAACAAAACAATGTTCCCTCCCAAATGTCTTCCTATGGGAGTACTCCTGAGAACAACAGGGTTTTGTACTCAGCTGACAGACTGAGCTGCCCCTAGATGATTTAGAACCAAAGGTAACCCTCCCTTTCTTTTTATCTTCTGTTTCTTCAAGGGCTTCAACCTTAAGGTCAAATGAAACCTTATTTGGCTCATTTATTCAACAATGTTTGTTGAGTACTTGTTGTGGGTTGAACAGTGTCCCTCAAATTGCACGTGCACCCAGCACCTCAGAATGTGATCTTATTTGGAAATTGATTCTTTGCAGGTGCAATTGGTTAAGATAAGGTCATAATGGCATAGGCAGACCCTAAAGCCAGCAGCCATCACCCTTATACAAAGTGGAGAGGACACACAGAGATAAATAAGGCAAAGTGAGGATGAAGGAACCAACCGCCAACACCTTGATTTCTGACTTCTGCACTCCTGAATGGTGAGAGTAAATTTCTATTGTTTTGAGCCACTCCATTTGTGATCACTTGTAAAAGCAGCCACAGGAAACTAATACAACTCCTAATATTTTCTAGCCACAGTACCAAGCACTAAAGGGTTAGCAATCCTAGAGCTGAAATTCTGGGGCAGAAGACAAACAATAAGCAAGTAACGAAATAAATAAATAGGATCACTTCAGGATGGGATAGGTTTTATGAAAAAGCAAAACAAAAGAGGTATGTGATAGAGCTGACCATGGTGGGAGGTGCAGCAATAGCACCTTGTACAGTGGATGTCTCTGCCTCGTTCACACCGAGAGATGTTCATACGACCCACTAACTCTCCCATCCAGCCAGGACTCTCCAGAGAGTGTGCTCCCTTCCACTCCTGTGAGCTCCTCGCACTCAGCCACACAGAGCTGTCCTCTCCTCCCCTCTCCTCCCCTCTCCTCCCCTCTCCTCCCCTCTCCTCCCCTCTCCTCCCCTCTCCTCCCCTCTCCTCCCCTCCCCTCTCCTCCCCTCTCCTCCCCTCCCCTCCCCTCCCCTCCCTTCCCTTCCCAACCTCAATGCCATGTGGTTCCAAAGGCACTTCTGCTTCTGAGGTAGCGCCATGTTCCTCCACAGACATTTTCCTTCCTTCACATGTTCCCAAGCTTGAACATGTATCAAAACTGACAAGAATGGCTCCCCCACCCCCACCCCGGCCACCACCAGTTTGTACATAATGGATGTCAGTATATTTCCTCACCATACTAAGAGAGCATATCCAATTTGACTTCATTACCGCCGGAGCTCTATAAACAGCCGCTAGTCAGGGCCAAACCCTGTGGTTTATGAAGAGAACACCACAAATGACAGGAAGCTGCGGGGGAAAATAGTCTGACTGCCTTTGGCGTGTTCATTTTTGAGTACAGATACTTCCATTCATCAGGGGGGACGTTTATGAAGCCTGAGCTGTCAAGAGGATGTTCCAGAAAGGAGCCCAACAGGCCGAGAGCACTGTGATTATGAGGCCATCTCCAAGCAGAGGCCTTACAACTAGAAGGCGAGATGCTCAAACCGCCAAGAGCGAATGTTGGCGCGCGCGCGCACACACACACACACACACACACACCCTACCTGCCGGTCTTCGAGAAGCAGGGCAGACTCAAAAGCAAATTCATTCAGCCAGAACTTGATTACCTAAGAGAAACGTTTCTACACACAAATGCCAGATGAAAGCTGTGACAGCAGCATCTAACTGAAAACGGCCGTGTGCGCAAGGAGAGGAACACAATGAATGGAAAGCAGGCTCGGCCATCGCAATAGACCGGGGAGCCCTGAGCCAGTGCGCAGAGGGCGGAGGTGGGCCTCCCAGAGCGCTGTGCTCAGCTGTGAGCGTGAGTCTTGTTAAAATGCAGACTCAGGTTCAGCAGGCCTGGGACAGGACCTAGCACTGTGCGCCTGGAGCAAGCTCGTGGTGATGTGACAGAGACCCTATGGAACCGGCTGTGGCGTGAGGACGGACAGGAAAGCGGTCGTCAGGAGGCTGTTGGGAGCGCCTAGGCATCCAGGCAACCAGCAGTAACATCCCTTGGCTTCTCCCGGAATACCCACAATGGGGCAACGATAAACTTTATTACCCATTAGATGTCGCTTATCAATAAAAATAATTGCATATAGCAATTCTATGTGTTGAATTAAGACAGGTTCAAAGATAAGTTGTTTTTCAAAGATAATAAAGCAATGTCTCTCAAATCGGCCTGCATGTGACAATGAATTGGTAGCAGTAAGAAGCCCCAATGCCCGGACCCCAGCTCACAGCAGCTGAGTCTGGATCTCTTGCCCTAGTGTGCAAACAGGGGTGAGGGTGGGAGGCAAGAAGGCCACCGCCTGAGGGGAGGGGAGAGAAATTTTCAGAACAAAAGGGACCGAAGAGAAAGAGTAAATCCACACATTTCTTCCTTTTATTTCCAAATTTCCAGCTCTCACTCTCATGGAGGGACTCTTCTTCTCCTCACTGGTCTTCTACTCAAAGTGTGTTCCACGGAGCAGCAATGTCAGCATCACCTGGGAGCATGCTAGAAACAATTGGAAGCCCTTCCCCCAACCTACTGAATCAGAATCTGCATTTTAAAAGACCCCCAGGTAATCAGAGTGCACGGTGAAGTCTGAAAGCAAGCGCTGCGCACTTGGACGGGAGCCCAGGCGTTCTGTGCAGAGACATGCAACGTACAAAGAGGATCATTAAACTGCTGGAGCAATGCAAACTGGGCTCAGCTGCTGCTTCTACCGCGCCAGGCAGGCGACTGCAGGAGAGGGTGCCTGCGAATGTGTAATTGATTTACAACATCCTCTGGCTGTAAAGAAGTGAAAGCCAAGTTGTCTTTCTCTGTATTGATATAATTACCGACATGAGGGGAAGCAGGTTCCTTCTTCAGATCAAGTAACCTTGTTATTTATCAGCCTGTGCTAATCCCACTTCTGATTAGCAATTTATTCTGGGTGGTTATTGACTGAACCCACTTGGTTCTCGTTATTCATTCTGTTTCCACCAGCAGCAATTATTTAGCTCTCAGGATGATGGCAATGTAGATGCAGGTACACATATTTGCATTTTCTGTACATTTTCCTATGTTCCTTGCCTGCCTCTATAGACAGAACATTACCTATGGACTATGATTGCTGTTTTAACTCCTCACAATACCTAGCAAAGCATTACTTATTGGGAAATATAATGGATCCTGCTGGGTGATGCCAGGAACCATTCTCAACACTGTTCATCTCAATTCTCCTTCCCATGAGCCAGAAACAACATTGTTTTAAGGCCACATTGGAATACTCTTTGATGCAACAAGATTCACCGCCTGCATCTGTGCACTGACTCTAAGCTGTCACCAGCTTAGAAGTTGTGTCCATTTCACTGTCACTTATTAGAACTTCAAGTGCATTATCCCAGAACAATCCCCTCAGTTCCCTCTGCTGCCAAGCTGGACCCCAAGAAGAGGAAACCGTACTCTTACAATACTACTAATCAAATCCCACATGGAATTTTATTGAATTTGATGTTGGTGCTTAAGGAATAGTTTGAATCAGAAGATTATTAAGAGGTGGAAATGGATGATATTACAGATTCTGACTTTTGTATATTTATAACAGCTTTGAAGATGAGTAGCATTAATTTTTCAGGGAAACTTTATTTTTATTGAAACTTTTGATTGTCCTTTTTCTTTCAAAACATGTAGATATGCTTTCATTTTTATACTTATTTTCCATAAGCATTATCATTCAGTGGCTGATAGATGACTTTTTAGGTGAACTAAAGATGAGGGAGGGAAAAAGGGAAAGGTTAAAAGAAAGAAAAAAATAAAAGTGGTCACAGCCTAGTGAGTCCAGTGTAGGAGAAATTAAAGGTTGGGTATATATATGAGTGAAGGACAGCTTATAAGCAGATATAAAATAATCAAAGTTTAGCCTGGCCTTCCAGTCACAGTTACTGCATTTTCCCTTGGACGATGTTTTTTAAATGGTGGTAGGGGAATTAACTTGGCACCCTAAGGGACATGGGGCACTGTCTAGAGACATTTTTGTGTTTCACAGATGGTGGAGGAGTATGTAATGCCAGTGGCCGAGGCCAGGCAGGTCCACATTGGATTCAGGCAGATGGTAGAGAAACTACGAAGCCAGAAAGCATTAGGGCCATTCTGTTTAATAAAGTCTCACAACAGCAGACAAGCACACAGTCAGGGGAAACTGCCTCTCAAGCAAACAAACAGCAAAATGGCCCCTCACAGTGGCTGACAGGCAGGCAACCCGCCATCCACAATCCCCCATCTCTCATCTCTCTCGAGTGCAAGCACCCATAGCCTTATATAGGCTATGGACACGTGCCTCTGCCACGTGTTCATGCACTAATCAAAGCAAAGTGCTTGTAGCCAGTAAACCCACAAGCAAACCTAACACAGCTGCCCCACAGAGTACTACAGACATCTGGTGGGTAGGAGCCAGGTTTGGTGCTAAACATTCTACAGTGCACAGGACAGGCCCTAATAACAAAGACTCATGTGGCCCAAAATGTCAATAGTGCCAAGATTGAGAAACTCCTTTAAAGAGCAATGGACAAGATAGTCATGGGCAGGTTGAATAGAGAGAAGCATTCCTCAGGTTGTTCTACAGGAAGATAATGAGGTAGAGAGGTGGAATGGCTGATCTGACAACCCAAGGTTGAATGAAGTTGAGAAGACGGAACTGTACATCAAATACTAAGAATGATGGTAGAGTGTCGGCCTGGCATGCAGAAGTCCTGGGTTCAATTCCTGGCCAGGGCACACAGGAGAGGCGCCCATCTGCTTCTCCACCCCTCCCCCTCTCCTTCCTCTCTGTCTCTCTCTTCCCCTCCCACAGAGAGGCTCCATTGGAGCAAGGGTGGCCCGGGCACTGGGGATGACTCCTTGGCCTCTGCCTCAGGCGCTAGAGTGGCTCTGGTCGCAACAGAGCGATGCCCCAGAGAGGCAGAGCATCGCCCCTGGTGGGCGTGCCGGGTGGATCCCGGTCGGGCGCATGCTGGAGTCTGTCTGACTGTCTCTCCCCGTTTCCAGCTTAAGAAAAATACAAAAAAAAAAAATACTAAGAATGAGACAAAGAAAAAGAGCCAGCTGTTGGGAGAGTTCCATGTAGAGAGAAAAAGGTGCCAAGGACGGGCCAGGGAAGGCAGTTGCAGATTGAGCGCCTCTGCTGTTTTGGAAGTAGACATGATAGCTAAAAGACTGGTCAGAACTTTTCTTCATGTGGAGCCTGACATCTGATTTGAGCTTCCAGATTGGAAGAAGGAGAGATTGGACCAACTTCTGTGCAGCAATTTATTAAAGTGAACATGAGATATCTGTAAGGGAGATCCCCATAACTTAGAGGGCACCTGTTTATCAAATGGTCTCTGACCTCCAGGAGTGAACAGCCTCATTGGGAGAAAATTTACAAATATATGCTGATGACTCCTAAATTCTTCTCTTTAGCTAGACCTCCTCATCGAACTACTAAATAATGTATCAAATGCCAATTTACTTCCTTGATGTAAATATCAAATAGGCATCTCAAATTAGCATGTTTAAATATAAACTCTTGACAGTCCCTCAATCTACACCTCCTACAGTTTTTCTTCTCAGTTGCTCAAATAAAAACATTGGAATCATTCATTATTCTCTTTTTTCCTGACACCAAACACCCAACCAGTCAACAAATTCTCTCAGAGCTATTTTCAAAATATATTCTGACTGAAATTCTGTTAAGTGAAAAAAGACCCACAAAGGGCTGCATGTTGTGTGATTCCAGTTATATGAATTGTCCAGAATAGGCATAACATATAAAGGCAGAACATCAGTGGCTGCCAGGCTGAAGGGAATGAGGGGATGCAGGGGCAATCACTTGGGGGTACTAGGTTTCATTTTGGAATGATGAAAATGGTCTAAAATTAGTTGTAATAGTTGTACAAATCCATGACTATATTAAAAGTCATTGAGATATACTTCAAATGGGTGAATTGGAGAGTATATCTCAATAAACCTATTATAAAAAATATACATATAGACACACTTAGATAGATCATTTAAATCTTTTCTCACTCTCTGCACCATGGCCACACTGGCCTAAGCCATCACTCCCCACCTGCATTATAGCAGCAGCCTCCTGACCGGACTGGCTTCTTTTCCTGCTCTACCTGGACACCTTCCCATGAGCAGTGATAGCGACCCTCTGAAAACGTAAGTCAGGTCTATCATTCTTCTTCTCAAACCCTTTTGATGGCTCCCATCTCAGTGGTGTGACAGCCAAGGTGACCTACCAAGCTCCACACAAACCTGCCCCCACTGGGCACCCCAGCCTCACCTCATTACTCGCTGCTGTAAACCACCGGCTTCCTCCCTGCTTCTCAGCCACCAAGTCTGCTTCCTCAAGGACTTTTAGCTTGTTATTTTGTACGCCTGTTCTCCCAGGTCCACATGTCTCGCTCCCTCACCTCCATCAATCTCTGCTCAAATACCTTTACTGTAGGATCTTCCTGACCATCTGATTTAAACTGCAACACCCCACTCTCTCTTCAGTAATTCATAGATGTGCTCACTGTTTTATTTTTATCTAAATACTTATAAACATCTAACAAAGCAGGTATTTTACTTATTTTTTTTACTGTCTATGTTCCCTAAAATGGAAACTTTATGAGAGCAGTAATTTTTGTCTGTATATTCACCATATATCCTTAGCACCTAGAGCACAGACTAACATAATAGATGCTTAACATATATAAATTTGTTGAAAGAAAAAATAAAACAAGGAAAGGACAGTAAAAGACAGAATGTAAAAATATTGATATTAAACTATATAAAATTGAAAATCTACTCAATAGAAGTTTTATAAAAAATAATTTTATAGCTTTGATATCTTTTACCCTCTTTTAGATGTGCTCTGTCATAGCCACATAATAATTTGTGCACACAGAAGAGGAATATATTATCATTAGAGAAGCAAACCTATAAAAAATTAGTGATAGCAATATACCTTTAATAATTTACTAGAAAAAAAGACACTGTTAGAAGGGGCAACGAAGGGGAAAAAATTTCTTCCAAACTGGACATTCTTTGTTTACTTTGCGTTCTGTGGATTTTGGCTTATCTCCAAAAATGAAAAGGAGAGGTGATGAGAGAGGAGCACAGGCGCATGGCTGGAAAAGAAAAATGACCATTAAAGCAAGCAAGTCTCTTTCATTAGGATACAGCTACAGGGTTTTGGCATCTCGTAGGGTTACTTGAAATCCTCAGGTTCCTAATATTTCCCCCAAAGAGCCTTTGCATCACATAAGTGATTGTGAATGAATTAGAGAAAATATTCTAATAAGCCTAAAAGAAAATCATGATTTGATTAAGGAATCAATAATGATCAGTGAATAAGCATTTATTTTGTACCTCTACTTACACATTTCTATCAGCCTTGCTCTAATATATAAATATATCTCTTTTAAATAGATTTGTAAATCGAGTAGCTATACTTAGCACATGCATGTGAACCCATGCTAAGTTCTCAGTTAGCTCTCCTTCAGGAGAGCCTAGAGTAATGGACCATGATGACCCCTAGTCCAGGAGCCACTTTTTACCTAGTGGCCTATATCAGAACTGCATTCACCATACCCAGAAAAAAAGGGCAGTGCCGTGTTGAAACACACAGCTACAAAGAGTAACAGCATCACATTTCTGAAGGGGGATCTGTAGTATCAAGGAAAAGTTTCATGAATGAAAAATAGAATTTCAAATAATGGAGGGTTGGATAGGTGGAGAAGAGTGAGAATGACATCTAGGGGGACAAAGGGGATTCCAGGTAGACTAGAGCAAAGACGAGCCCTGTACTGTGACAGCAGAGAAGCTCCTCCAATCGTGCTTCTCAAGGAGTTTGAAGGAAACTCTTTCCCACGGGGAGGCCCCAGAGCCACAGCGACAGCGATTGTCTGGGGGATGTGGCATTGCAGATTGCTGGAGGTAGAAACAGATTATGGCCAATAGACTGGACATTTTCTCCATTTAACTTTGCACATAACTATTTTTGACTCAAATATTTGCAGATCCTCGGGAAACAGTATAAATGGAGGCTCATATGCCATATATCTGAACTATATCCCAGGTAAGCAAACTCTTGATTATAATTAAAATTTGTTCTATTCTCTTACCTTAATGGATATAACTTTCCAACAACCCGGATGGCCAGATCCCAAAAATAGAATTCTCAGAATTTGAAGCAAGACATGACATCAAAGGATGATGTCCAGGGGACAACCAACTTCAGCCTCTGGCCTACGGACTATCCCCTTACCTTCCCAAGCCCAGCTCTCTTCTGCAACTTTCTCCACACGTACGTGGACACCCCGACTGCATATACAGGTCGGTCCACAGCAGCCATTGGACCATCTCGCAGGCCTAGAAGTTTATACACCAGTGGCCCAGTCTGCCTTCTGAAAACAGGCCTGGAGGAGAGGACCATGGAGGTCCTGGAAGTGGGTTCAGGACCATTTGAGCAGAAAAGTCCAGGGTCCTGTTACCAAGGGCATGATCTTGAAGAAGTGGTACAGGCTTCAGGTATGCACAGGGGGAAACATACTTGAGTAAGGCCAGTGAGGATTTAAGTAAAATTTTTAAAAATGCTCATGGACAGTGTCAAAGAATCACAGTCTAACCATCATTCTATCTCATCATGCCCCACATTCACTCAGTGGAAAAATAGAATCGCATTTCTCAAGTCTGGAATGCTGATTTGGAGCCTTTTTTCATGAGATCTCAAATATGCCAATTTTCATAGTCAAAATCAGTCTGATCCCAAGAGGCACACAATTGACAGATCCTTAGAACATCAAGATGTGTCTGTAAGCATTCCAAAGAAGTTAAAGAAGGTTTAGAAGAAGAGGATAAAGGGAAATTACTCATGCCACGTTTATAATTTGGAACAGCATAAAGTAGGAAACAAGTGACATATATAAAACTCTGGTAATAAACCTGAGGAGGAATTATTAAGCAGACCATAGAGACCATATGACTCTCTGGGATAGAGCATTCAGCTGTAGAACCTCCCTTTGGGAAGCACATAGTAGGTTCTCCACAAAACTGACTCAGAATGAAATTATTTGTAAACATGGGCCACCACCTGCATCTCCTCTTAAAGAGAGGACATTAAGAGTTTGCATTAAACTCAACAGATCAACTCTTTTTAAGATAAGCATTTGGAAAAGTAGCACAAGACCTAGATCTGGCCATGCACGAGTTTCATTCACTCAGGATTACAAGAGGGAAGGGGATTGGAGGGAGGTAGAAGATGATAAAAGGGGGATAAACGGTGATGAAAGGAGACTTGACTTGGGGTGATGAACACCCAATACAATATGCAGATGATCTATTATAGAATTATATACCTGATACCTATATAATTTTATTAACCAATGTCACCACAATAAATTTAATAAAAAAAAATTTTTAAATCCAGACAATAAAAATAAATAACCATAATAAAACACATGGTTCTCATACATATAAGCATACACATTTGATCATGAATAAAACACATGACTGCAAGTATTTTCTGTAGTTACATACCCAGTGTTGTCTCCATTCTGAATGGCCTCTCCCAATGCAGCTCCCAAGAGTGAAAGCTTCCCAATTTTCATCTAAAGAGAAATGCATTAGAAATCTCAGCTGAGACAGTGAGATGGCAGAATGACCAGAATATAGAAAGTACAAATTCTTCCTTGGCCCAGTAAGCCTCAACCCTCATCCTTATCAGCACCACTGCCATCGTCCTCAAGCTTTGTGGTTTCCTACAGGACATATATACAAAAGACAATGAAGACTGGAAAACAGAACTCTACTTTACCACTTTCCAGGTGCACATTACCCACAAATCAGGGTTCCCTGGTAAATTCAACAAGAGTCCTTGATGTAAACTTAAAACATCAAGAGGGTCTCTCCCGTCCAGCCACCAAGTTGGATGTAATGAGAACTCTCAAATATTGAATTGTTTCTGTGAGAAGAAGAGAAAAATTCTACCTAACGGGCAACACAGTAGTAGAATAGGAAGAAAAAACAAATCCAAGGACAACCTCTTTCTCTAAACATTATTTAGATGGAGGAAGCAGAAGACAGCCATGCCCAAAGGTTGATTAAGGTTGGTCAAGGCCCCAGGGGCAGAAGAAAATATCGGGCCCCTTAAAAAAAAGAGAGTCAGGAAAATAAAAATAAATGTTAACCATACTTTTAAATAACTAAAAAAATTATGTACTACTAAGGTTTTATTTCCAATAAAATTTGAATATATGTATAATATAATTAATAATACAGCATAATAATAACCACAAGTTTTGAATAGTTGAACATATGTAAAATTATAATTAATGATAGTATACATATAATAGGAGTAACAATCAGAAATTTGAACAAAAATATCATAGAATTTTACTTGAAATTAAAATTACAAATATGAAAATATTTAAATAAATTTTTTTCTTGTTTTCCATTTTGCAAACTTATTAACTATCTCATCACAGTCAAACTAATTTACATCCCTGCGTATTTGCATATATAGTAAGTCTGCACTGCAGAAGAACCTTTGTAAATACTAAGTAGCAAATATGATTCTATTGCTCCGATGAGCGGTAGCACAGCCGTGTGGGGCCTATGCAGTGTAGTATGTGTATAGTATGCAGCATAGTAATGAAATAATGAAAATAAGTGAATATAAATATACTATCAGGTTTTACTGCCAATTGCAAACTTGTACATAATTAAAATTGCATATATGAAACCAAACTTGGTGTCGTTAGAAAAAAGTATAAAGTTGGGGTTTTGCGGGGCCCTTCAGAAGTCGAGGCCCAGGGCCCGCGCCCAGTGAGCCCACCGTTAAATCTGTCTCTGGTCACGCGCCTGTGTGGGACTTCTCCCACCAGAAAGTGCGGCTCCATCCGCATCCTTCCATCTGACCAAGGCATCTTAGTATTACTTCCTCTTGGGGAAATACAATTATTATTAGGCATTGCCTCCATGGCTCAGAAGCTATTCCTCCTAGAAGGAGCTTTCTGGCTTCTTAGGTGGGATGAATGATGCTTTGTGACATAATTAGGAGAGGGAAAACTAGCCCAAAGACTAGCTACGGACATTGCTTTGCATCACCATGCTGGGGAAACATTCCCGTAAGCAGCAAGTCAACTCGACTTGATTTTTCCACAGGGAAGTAACTGACAAATTTCATATGGATTTATAGTACAGAAATTTGTTGAAAAATGTCTGCAAGATATATCTGCTCTTCACACCCATCTTATTCAGAACTGAGAGGCTGTTGCCAATTGGGCAACGCTGAGCAAATCACTTCCCTTTTCTCTGCTTTAGTTTTCACATTTACACATTGGTAGAAGCTGGTGCTGGCTGAACACTGAGGCTGTTT
Source organism: Saccopteryx leptura (assembly GCF_036850995.1). Classification (NCBI taxonomy): domain Eukaryota; kingdom Metazoa; phylum Chordata; class Mammalia; order Chiroptera; family Emballonuridae; genus Saccopteryx; species Saccopteryx leptura. The sequence continues at coordinate 141,925,884 of NC_089503.1, read as the reverse complement.
TCAGAGGTCTCAAATATTCAAAGGAAGGGTATTTATAAGTAAATGGGGATTTGAGTATTGCCTATTAAGAAGTAACACTTGTTTGTGTACCAAATTGTTTTGCAATATATTTAAGGCCACTATTTCTTCTTTTCTTATGCTCAACAGAGGAGATGCTGAGCCATAAAATGATACATAGCACCTTCTACTCAGATGATCCCAGGTAAATATTTAGTAATGGTACTAATGGGGATAAAGTTGCTCTCGCTCAAGGGTCCAGTAAAGAAATAAGATCCTTGTCATCAACTCAGGTATGTAAACTATTTCTATACTTGTGTGACTGAATAAGACAAATAAGAAGAATAGGTTGAAAACAAATGTATTTAAATCTATAGAAATATTCCAGTAATGTTCTCTGTCCAGTTTAGCTTTTGGCTGACCACATAGGTGAAAACATTCCTTCTTGCTCATCTTCTCTTCCCTCAAAGAGTATGTTATCCGTCTGCCCGTCAGCATAAGCTAAGGCTTCTAGATGTCCTTGATTCTAGTGCTTTTCTCCTTATTCTCAGGATTTTTTAAAATAAGTTGTGTGATGCAGTGAAACAGGCATGTGATCAAAAAACTAGGTTCAGGGCCCAATTCTAAGTAAGAGATATGTCTAGACAAGTGACTTCTATAATATTAAAAGAATAATTAGAGATGGGAAGATGGCAGCGGAGTAGGCGGACGCACAGACGCCCAGCTTTCACCACCAAACTGGAATACAAATCAATTTAGGAAAAATCAGCATGAAAAACCAACTCTGGACTACAAGAACAGCTCTCAAAAACCAAGGAGCAAAGAAGAAGCCACAACAAACCTGGTAGGGAGTGCCTGAATCTCCTCTGCTTATAGGAATGGAGGGGGGAGGCTGAGAGCCCAGAGGGGATCTCACCCAAGGGAAAAAAGCAGAAAATACTACTCACAGCCACTTGCCTGGTGACCAGGGAGCAAGATGTGTTGAAAAGACCAGCTTATCTCCCAAGTGGAAAGGACAGGGAGAGGGACAGAGTGTGAGGGGCTAAGGAATTCAAGAAATGAACTAAAAAAGCTGACTCATCCATGCTGGAGGTGGCCATAGCTGGGGGAGGGACTGAACCTTCCACAAAACAGTACTGAATTGATTCTGGATCAGAGATCTCCAGATATCTCTCCAGCTCTAATCAGCGCAACAAGACACAGCTGAAAACAAGAAGTGGGGAGGAGGGACAGTAACTCAGGTCTCCATGGAGATCTGAGATACACCTCCCCCTACTGAAGCTGAGAAAACACCCTGCCCCCAGAGAGATTAGCTGGCTAAAGAGGACTTCAGAGTCTCAGGTTACACCCATCGCATTCCAGGATACACTTTCAAGGAAGCCCCCTGCTGAGATCAATAAACAAGACTATCACCTGTTAAGAAAAGAAAAAAATCAAGACTTCAAAGCTGCCCAAATCCGAAAGTGGATTATAAATAATAGCTGATACCAACCCAAAAAGACCTAGAAATAACACAACTGAAAACTGGAGGCAGACAACACCAAGCCTAGACTCAACCAACTCTACAAATAAAACACCCAAACACAATGAGAAGACAAAAAAGTACAATCCAAATGAAACCACAAGAGATACCTTCAGGAGATGAACTGAGTGATATGGAAATAATCAAACTTCCAGATGCGGAGTTCAAAATAATGATTGTAAGGATGCTTAGGGATCTTAGAACAACAATGGATGGTCATTATGAACAACTAAATAAAGAAATAGTAATTATAAAAAAGAATCAGACGGAGATGACAAATACAATATCAGAAATAAAGACCACAATGGAGGAAATTAAAAACAGGATAGATAGAGCTGACAATCGAATCAGCAAGTTGGAGGACAACTGGAATGAAGGCATGAAAGCAGAGAAGAAAAAAGAAAAGAGACTCAAAAAGTCTGAGGAAACTCTTAGAGAGCTCTGTGACAACATGAAGAGAAATAACATCTGCATCATAGGGGTTCCTGAAGAAGAAGAAGAAAAAGAACGAGGGATAGAGACTTTGTTCAATCATATCATAGCTGAAAATTTTCCTAAATTAATGAAGGAGAAACTCTCACAAGTTCAAGAAGCACAGAGGACTCCATTAAAGAGAAACCCAAAGAAACCTACACCAAGACACATCATAATTAAAATACCAAAGCTAAGCGATAAAGAGAAAATATTAAAAGCTGCAAAAGAACAAAAAGCTATCACCTATAAAGGAGCCCCCATAAGGATGACATCTGACTTCTCAACAGAAACACTTGAGGCCAGAAGGGAATGGCAAGAAATATTCAAAGTAATGCAGAACAAGAACCTACAACCAAGACTACTTTATCCAGCAAGGCTATCATTTAAAATCGAAGGAGAAATAAAAAGCTTCCCAGACAAAAAACAACTCAAGGAATTCATTACAACCAAACCAATACTGCAGGAAATGTTAAGGGACCTGTTATAAACAGATCAAAGTGGGAAAAGAATATAGCAAAAAAGGAATACACCTTTAAAGAAGAAAATGGCAATAAACAACTACATATCAATAATAACCTTAAATGGAAATAGATTAAATGATCTAATCAAAAGACATAGATTAGCTGCGTGGATAAGAAAACAGGACCCGTACATATGCTATCTACAAGAGACACACCTTAGAACAAAAGATACACATAGATTGAAGGTAAAAGGATGGAAAAAAACATTTCATGCAAATGGAAATGAAAAAAAAGCTGGAGTAGCAATACTTATATCAGACAAAATGGACTTTAAAACAAAGGATATAGTAAGAGATAAAGAAGGCCACTACATAATGATAAAGGGAGTAATCCAACAGGAAGATATAACTATTATAAATATCTATGCACCTAATATAGGAGCACCTAAATATGTAAAGCAGACTTTGGTGGATTTAAAGGGTGAGATCAACAGCAATACTATAATAGTAGGGGATTTCAATACTCCACTAACATCACTAGATAGATTCTCAAGAAAGAAAATTAACAAAGAAACAGCAGACTTATTGGACACACTAGATCAACTCGATTTAATAGATATCTACAGAACCTTTCACCCAAAAGAAGCAGAATATACATTCTTTTCAAGTGCTCATGGTACATTCTCTAGAATAGACCACATGTAAGGGCACAAAAGTGCTCTCCACAAATTTAAGAAGATTGAAATCATATCAAGCACTTTCTCCGATCACAATGGCATGAAACTAGAAATGAACCACAACAGAAAAGCTCAAAAATTCTCAAACACATGGAAACTAAATAGCAGGTTGTTAAATAACAAATGGATTAAAAATGAGATCAAAAAAGAAATAAAAAAATTCCTAGAAACAAATGACAATGAGCATACAACAACTCAAAATTTATGGGACACAGCAAAAGCAGTACTGAAAGGGAAGTTCATAGCATTATAGGCACACTTTAAGAATCTAGAAAAAGCTCAAATAAACAACTTAACCCTGCATCTAAAAGAACTAGATAAAGAATAGCAAGTAAAGCCCAAATGTAGTAGAAAGAAGGAAATAATAAAGATCAGAGCAGAAATAAATGACATAGAGGCTAAAGAAACAATACAGAGGATCAATGAAACTAGAAGCTGGTTCTTTAAAAGGTAAATAAGATTGATGAACCTTTAACTAGACTCACCAAGAAAAAGAGAGAGAGGACTCAAATAAATAAAATTAGAAATGAGAGTGGAGAAATAACAACTGACACAACAGAAATACAAAATATTGTAAGAAAATACTATGAAGAACTGTATGCCAAAAAACTAGACAACCTAGATGAAATGGACAAATTCCTTGAAACATACAATCTTCCAAAAATCAATCTGGAAGAATCAGAAAACCTAAACAGACCAATTATACCAAATGAGATTGAAACAGTTATCAAAAAACTCCCAACAAAGAAAAATCCGGGGCCTGATGGCTTCACAACTGAATTCTACCAAATATTCAAAGAAGAACTAACTCCTATTCTTCTCAAACTATTTCAAAAAATTCAAGAGGAAGGAAGACTTCCAAGCTCCTTTTATGAGGCGAGCATAATTCTGATTCCAAAACCAGGCAAAGACAACACAAAGAAAGAAAATTATAGGCCATATCTCTGATGAATATAGATGCTAAAATCCTCAACAAAATATTAGCAAACCGGATCCAACAATATATGGAAAAAATCATACACCATGATCAAGTGGGATTTATTCCAATCAATGTGATTCATCACATAAACAAAGAGGAGAAAAACCATATGATAATTTCAATAGATGCAGAAAAATCATTTGATAAAATCCAGCACCCATTCATGATCAAAACTCTCAGCAAAGTGGGAATACAGGGAACATACCTCAACATGATAAAAGCCATCTATGAGAAACCCACAGCCAACATCATACTCAATGGGAAAAAATTAAATGCAATCCCCTTAAGATCAGGAACAAGGCAGGGGTGCCCCCTTTCACCACTCTTATTTAACATAGTCCTAGAAGTCCTAGCCACAGCAATCAGACAAGAAGAAGAAATAAAAGGCATTCAAGTTGGAAAAGAAGTTAAACTATCATTATTTTCAGATGATATGATATTGTATATAGAAAACCCTAAAGTCTCAGTCAAAAAACTACTGGACCTGATAAATGAGTTCAGCAAAGTGGCAGGATATAAAATCAATACTTAGAAATCAGAGACATTTTTATATGCCAACAATGAACAGTCAGAAAGAGAAATTAAGGAAACAATCCCCTTCACAATTACAACCAAAAAAATAAAGTACCTAGGAGTAAACTTAACCAAGGAGACTAAAGACTTGTACTCAAAAAATTACAAAGCATTGATAAAAGAAATCAAGGAAGATACAAACAAGTGGAAGCATATACCATGCTCATGGTTAGGAAGCATAAACATCATTAAAATGTCTATATTACCCAAAGCAATCTATAATTTAATGCAATACCAATTAAAATACCAATGACATACTTCAAAGATATAGATCACATATTCCAAAAATTTATATGGAACCAAAAAAGAACACAAATAGCCTCAGCAATCTTAAAAAAGAAGAATAAAGTGGGAGGTATCACACTTCCTGATATCAAGTTATACTACAAGACCATTGTACTCAAAACAGCCTGGTACTGGCATAAGAACAGGCATATAGATCAATGGAACAGAACAGAGAACCCAGAAATAAACCCACAGTTCTATGGACAACTGATATTTGGCAAAGGAGGCAAGGAAATACAATGGAGTAAAGACAGCCTCTTTAACAAATGGTGTTGGGAAAATTGGACAGCTACGGGCAAAAAAATGAAACTAGATCACCAGCTTACACCACTCACAAAAATAAACTCAAAATGGATAAAAGACTTAAATGTAAGCCTTAAAACTATAGGCATATTAGAAGAAAACATAGGCGGTAAGCTCTCTGACATCTCTCGCAGCAATATATTTGCTGATTTATCTCCACGGGGAAGTGAAATAAAAGACAGGATAAACAAATGGGTCTATATCAAACTAAAAAGCTTTTGCACAGCTAAAGACAACAAGAACAAAATAAAAAGACAAACTACACAATGGGAGAACATATTTGACAATACGTCTGATAAGGGGTTAATAACCAAAATTTATAAAGAACTTGTAAAACTTAATACCAGGAAGACAAACAATCCAATCCAAAAATGGGCAAAAAAAATGAATAGACACTTCTCCAAAGAGGACATACAGATGGCCAATAGGCATATAAAAAAATGCTCAACATCACTAATTATTAGAGAAATGCAAATTAAAACCACAACGATATACCACCTCACACCAGTCAAAATGGCGCTCATCAATAAAACAACACAGAATAAATGCTGGCGAGGATGTGTAGAAAAGGGAACCCTCCTGCACCGCTGGTGGGAATGCAGACTGGTGCAGCCTTTGTGGAAAACAGTATGGAGATTCCTCAGGAAATTAAAAATCGAACTGCCTTTTGACCCAGCTATCCTACTGTTAAGAATATACCCCAAGAACACCATAGCACTGTATGAAAAGAATAAATTCACCCCCATGTTTATGGCAGCATTGTTCACAATAGCAAAGATCTGGAAACAGCCCAAGTGTCCGTCAGAGGACGAGTGGATAAAAAAGCTTTGGTACATATATACTATGGAATACTACTCAGCCATAAGAAATGATGACATCGGATCATTTACGATAACATGGATGGACCTTGATAACATTATACGGAGTGAAATAAGTAAATCAGAAAAAAACTAAGAACTATATGAATCCATACATAGATGGGACATAAAAATGAGACTCAGAGACATGAACAAGAATGTGATGGCAACGGGGGAGGGGGATGGGGCGAGGAAGGAGAGAGGGGTTGGGGGAGGGGAGGGGCACAAAGAAAACCAGATAGAAGGTGACAGAAGACAATTTGACTTTGGGGGAGGGGTATACAGCACAATCAAATGTCAAAATAATCTGGAGATGTTTTCTCTCAACATATGTACCCTGATTTATCAATGTCACTGCATTAAATTTAATAAATAAATTTTTAAAAAAAGAATAATTACATTTACCTTACAGGATTCTTGTGAAAATTATTTTTATTTATTTATACTTTATGTTCTTTCAGGAAAGAGTTAAGACAGCTGCCATGAATACAAAAGATTATAAGATGCATAAGAAATGGGACTGAGAAAAAAAAACAACAACAACCAAGACTTGAGATATAAAATGGAACTGAGAATAAAGTTAAAATAGTTCATCACATAAAGACCTAAATGTCCGCTGTAGGTAAGCCACAAAGTGAACGGCTGTGGACAGCAATTGACACAGTAGACTAAAGAATGCTTAGGAATGTATCAAGCACTATATTACTGTTACTTGTTAGTGACAATTATGCCAATCTCAGTGCCACCACTGGCTCTGTAATTTATGATTTCTCAGAACCTCAAATTTTGCCATCTATACATCAAAGAGAATAAATCCTACCTTGCAGGATTGTGAAGCTATGAAGTGCCCTATATGTGGTGAGAATGTTTGCCTTCTGCCCCTTTTAACCCTCCCTGTCCCTTCTGACTTCAATATCTCCTTTCCACTTACTGCAAGTAGTCAACACTCCTGTGAGAAACTTTTTGTAGTTCACTGAATTACCCTCTGTTTATCACCACTTTATTTATCATAATTACTAATAACAGTACAATATCCATATCAACCTCAGAGAGTTGCATACATCTGTATTTGCTAGAAACCAGTTTTCTCTCAAGGTGTCAACAAGAATAACAAAACAGAAAGTACCTTTAAAAGCTTGCCCTGAAACTCACAGAGCCATTAATGTCAAAGGCAATATAGCAGCGTTGATTTCTTGACAGAAGGTTAATTAGTTCTCTCCCATAGGATGGCATTGCCGTAACTAAACCAATAATAGCAAGGGAAACTACACCCCTGGGCAATTGAAGACAATCTGACAATAATGAGAAAAGGCACTGGGCACTGAGTACCAGAGCTATTTTCAGGTTGCTGTTGTTTAAGCATCACTGGCATAGGAAATAAAGTCTTCCCATGCCAGATAACATCTGTTCCTGAGAGAGCCCCATTTTAAACAGACAGAAGGTATTTCAGCTTCATACTGGGCTTTCCTTTACAAACCCTTGATAAATGAAAACAAGAAACTCCAAAGGTGGATAAAACCTTGTATCTGAGGTTATGTGGTGCCATAGATCATCTCCCCTGGAAATGATATGATTAATAGCATATGTTATGTGACCTAATTATAGACAAATTCATGCATATTCATGGTAGGGAGGGGAAGAGAGAAACCTACTCACATTAGGAGCCTACCTGCTCGGGCAGTTTCCCCTAAATGAGAAAATTAAATAGGATCACTGAAAAGGCTGCTGTTCCAAGAGTTCACGGACACCCACTGGCTTGGCTGGAGGGTGCATTTCTTTTTAAGTGAGAAGAGGAGAGCTAGAAAGACAGATTCCCGCGTGCACCCTGACCATGACCATGATCCACCTAGAAACCCCTGTCTAGGGCTGATGCTTGAATCAACAGAGCTATCCTCGGTGTTCGGGGCTGCTGCTAGGACCAATTGAGTCACTGGCTGCAAAAGGAAAGAGAGAGCTAAGGGAGAGATAGAGGGGGAGATGGAGGGAGAAAGAGGGAGAGAGAGGGAGAAAGAGGGAGAGAGAGGGAGAGAGAGGGAGAAAGAGGGAGAGAGAGGGAGAGAGGACAGGAAAGAAAAGGAGGGGGAGAGGGAGGGGAAGAGAAGCAGATGTCACTTCTCATGTGTGCCCTGACTGGGGATTGAACATGAGATGTCCACATGACAGGCTGGTGATCTATCCATTGAGCCAACAAGCCTGGGCCACATGGAGGGTGCATTTTTCTCTCCTCCATTCGGGCATGTTGGAAGTGCATCATTTCCTGAGACACTTTTCTCAAAACCCTAGAGAGGATTCCAGGGAAGTAGGATTAGCAGCTTCAACTCATTGGGGATAGCCTTCAGAAAGGTTGAGGAGGGGGTTCAAAATTCAAAAATGAAAAATAATACCATGTGGTCACACCACTATGCCCTGAAGGTTGCGTATGTTGGAAAAAAATACAGCCTCCTATCCCTTATAAATTTAAGACCCTTTGGGATGAGAGGTGATTATCAGTGTTTAGTCTGAGCTTCATTCAAAAACCACCACCTTCAAAGCCAACTGACTATCTAGGGGTTTGCAGCTCAAACCAATCAGGAAAAATAGACCTAAACAAAGATGACTGCTCAGAATACATAGAAACTGCTCAAAAATCCTTCAATGTGAGTCCAGAGCACGTCTATCTCCTAAGCCTTATCTTTTGATGTGACTTTGGAAGGTCACGGGTATTAACAACTCCTAGGACCTTTATCATGATCCTCCAATAAAAACTCAGATGGCAAATATGCAGGACCAAATGAATAGGCATACTTCTCTTTTCTTTTTTTTTTTTTTTTTTTTTCATTTTTATCAAGAGGAGGGGAAGTAGAGACAGACTTCCACATGTGCCCCAACTCGAATCAATCTAGCAAGCCCATAGGGGGCAGTAGCTCATTGTAACCAAAGCCATTTTTTAGCACCTGAAACAGAGGCTATGGAGCCATCCTCAGCACCTGAGTCCAACAATCAAGCCATGGCTGTGGGAGGGGAAGAAAGAGAGAGACAGAGAGAGAAAGGGGAGGCGGTGAAGAAGCAAATGGTTGCTTCTCCTGTGTGCCCTGACTGGGAATTGAACCTGGGACATTCGGTAGAGCAAGCCAATACTCTACCACTGAGCCAACTGGCCATGGACCATACTTCTCAATCTAAAACTTTCTCTATGGAAATGTGGACACCCTTCTTTTCTTTGCAAAAGCACTTCTGACTCCTATCTGTCAGTTTCCCGGGCTCAGGCTGCTTTGCAGGGTAACACATGAACCCTGTGTTTGCCAAGCAAATAGAGGAGTCTGCTCAGAGGAAGCAGGCATGCAGATGGCTATGATTTCCTGCAAGATTAAGGACATTCGCAGACATAATCAACAGGCTCATAGTCAGGCACCCATGGACTGTATCTTCAGTGTCACTAAGATGTCACAAGTCAATACTACTTTTAGATAGTGCCTCACACATGACATTCAAAAAAGTTCACCTTGAAAATAACTTGTAAGAATATGTATTAATGTGTGATTGAAGGCATAGTGTAGAATTTGGCAATGAATGAAACACACCCATTGTTAATTCTGGGTAATTTACTACATAGAATTTGTAGTTCTTATACAAGCAAGATGCATGAGTTATTAAATTCAAAACCCTATGAAGGATACAAAAAAAATTAAGATACAGTCATTGACCTGCAGATACTTAAAATCTAGGTGAAAAAATGAGTGATGTGAAATGAATAACCTCACTATGAAGCAGGATGTGATCAGTGCCACAGAATAGTGCAGAAAATAGGTGCCAATCTTGTCCAGCTATTAAAAAAAAAAAAAAAAAAAAAAAAACACCACAGGAAAACAAACAAAACCCAGAGACCTACTATTCTATCTTCAAATAATATAAAACTGCTAATACCCCCATGCAAAACATAAATGTTTTTATTCCTCATTGAGCAGACCCTAAGCAATACACATTTCAAATCAATTATTCATTTTGTGGCCTAGTGCTATTACCTTCTCAAGTAGCCATGGCTATAAATTCACCAAGATGACTAGGCCAGTTAAACAGATTACAAATGACATGTTCTAACGGCATCATAAACCCAGAAGGCAAATCAAATCTTCAAGTTGGGAAATGTTTGACATATGAGAATTTAATCCTGCTATCTTATATTTAACTGACGGTGCTCATGGGAGAAATGCCAGACACTCAAAATGAAAAGTTCATTGATTGAATCTAACCTCAAAGTTTAAAAATACATAACATCAAGATAAAACCCATGGTTTGACCTAAACCAAAGACCATTTAAAACTCAATTTAGTACTTAATAACGATTCACTGGTCCTTGAATGAGAGACTACAAATGGCATTCAAATCATATATTTTAACATTCAGGTTTTCCACAACCAATTATGATTTACTCCCCAAAATAGCATGGTACAAGTGAAGTGAGACTTCCAGAGGGAAGGGCTGTGGGTCCCAGGGCTCTGAATTCTGGTGTATCCCTGTGCTGTTCAGATCTGAGAACTAGGAATGCATGCGTCTCAGTCCATGTGCCAAGACCTCCCAACTTATGACAACATTCGTGCCATCACATTTGCACTGACTTAAACAAAATCTCTACCAAGGGACATTTAAATAATAATTCCCCTTTCTTTTATTCTTCCACCTTCTGTGTTCCCTCTTTTTTACCTTGACAAAGGGATTCGTTCATAAGTAGGAATTTGGTCAAGTTTTGTGAACATTTATTTATAGATCTTGGATAGCTCTCTTTTCACTAAGTTGGGATATAAAAATTAGGTCACATATCTTTAAATATTCTAATTAGATGACGCTCCTTTATCAAGAACGAGTGACTTTGTCTTTCCTTCCTGTGGTAAGTCTGGGATCCCAAAAATGTTGACTCAGCAAGGAATAGTCCTGGTTGATCATCTCATGGAAGAAAAATGCAAATTCAATCTCAGCATCCTACATGGAAAGGCCACCTTTTTTGCTGTGGTCATTGTCTGAACCATTACTTGGTGTTGTTGAAAATAGCAACTCTGCCTAATCCTTGTCAAATGCTGAGACACTGCAGTGAACTAGGCATGCCCCTCACCACACTGAGACGGAGTATCCTAACAGCTTGAGGCAGAATAAAGGCCTCAAGGAGCTGTGGTGATCTAAACATGTGCCCAATTACACTGGACTAAGTTTGTGCTGCTTGAGCCTTTGGGCTTTAGACATATGCCCCATTCCTTGCTCCCTAGCCAGGGAAGTCCAAGAAATAGCTTAAAATGTCCCCACAGTTCAAGCATCTGCTGTCAGTGGTATTGCCATCACCACAACTGATGGGACCCCGTGCCACAGCTGACAAGGAGAGGCCTGTGCACTGGCTGGCTGCACCCACAAAAACCCTGGTTTTCATATTTCACAAAACCCTGTTTCCCAGCGTTTTGACCGGTTACACGCCCCAGAATTGTGGACCTACTAGGAGATTTAATCAGCTATCTTCACTGTATCATTTGAATGGCAAACAACCGCCTTCCTCACCAAATCACCAAAATCATCCAGTCCTATCTTCCCTTCCTGACAGGTTGTCTTTAATTCCTGACATTAAATTCCTTTTTTTTTTAAGAACCTCTAGAAACATGTGAATCTAAAACCATTAAGTGGGATAGACAGGAGGGGAATGGTTATGTGAAAGCCAATCAATATGCTTGCACAGGTTCATTGAAATAAGCCCAGTTTTGATGCAGTTGGAGGTCGTTCACAACTTTCAGACAACATACACTGAGCACCCACACGTGGGTGCCAGCTGCCAGGGAAAAAAAGAACCAAAGGTCCCTCTCCCCCTACCCTGAAGAGACACACTGCAAAATGGTTGAGGCTTGTTTTGTTTGCCTTGTGATCATTTTATTATAAAACTCTATGTTTTATAATAAATAAATATGAAAACAAATCCATATTATTGTCCATCACTTTGCGTGCATTCTGGAGAGTTATATGGACAAATAAATGCCTTTTTTAAACAGTTAAAATCATCTTTTGCAAAGCATTTTAAAATAAATGTTATATCACAGATATCATGTCCTAAATGTTAACATTTCAATACTGTATGTGATAGTAACTTTTAACCCTCTTTCTGTTCAAATATACCTAGTGATGATAATAACCTTCTACCAGTAACCTTCTACCATTCTTATTAGAATAGTGGTTAAGTACCCCCCCCTCACTCCTGCCCCCTGAGACTCACTAATATAGAACATTCCATAGTAATGAAGAACCAGACTTGACTTAAACATTGCTCTACTATTCATCATTTGGGTTATTGTTCTCTTTTGTGTATAGTAATGGGCATACCTTACTGCTACGAACACTTTTAAATAAATCATCCTTCCTTCCTTTTGGGGTACATTCTTCAAAGTGAGTGTGTAACTGGTACTACACCATGCCAGATGCCTGCCCAGGAGGCTGGAACAATAGAGCCCCGCTAACAATAGTGTGTCCCTTCAGCCCACGAGGTTTGATCAGTTACAGCCATTTCTGCTGATCCAGTAGTTTTCATTCTCATTTCCTCAATTATTTCAAAGCTATGTATTTATTATACATGTTTTACTTCCTCTGTTTCCTTTGATGTAAACCATCTGTTCAAATCCTTTGACACATAGAAAAAGTGAGTTTATATGAGAAACAAGAAGTAAGAAGAAACTTGGGACATGGTGGGGCATTTGGGTTCAGTCAGAAGGAGGGTACTAAGCAGGGGGACCAGATCTTAGAAGGAAGAGGACAAGATCAGGGAACTCTGTGGTGGGCCAGCCCTACATTCTGCACAGAAAGCCACGGACTACCACCCAAGAAAGGGAAATTCTCCAACTTTTGTGCCAGTTCCTAAAACCTAGACGATAGCCAATCATTCTACATGAGCCGACATTGTCAAAGGGCTTTTTAGGCATGCCCCACAGCTCCTGAATTGATCTGACCACCCCCAGTGGCAAAGAAAGGAGCTGAGTCACAGAGGGCTGGCTGACAGGCTCAGAGGGCCAGGGCCCGTCAGTGGAGGAGCTGGAGGCAAGCAAAGCCCTGAATTCTTGTCCTGGGCTGCAGAAAAGAGACCACTTTGCCTCTTTATTGTGTCCACCAAAGAACAGACACCAATTGTGAATTTCCCCCACTTCCCACAAAAGAGCAATTTTCCACTTTGCCAACAGTGGGACTGAAACAGACTGGCCCTCTGCTGAGAGTATGCTGAACCCAAGTCTCTGCACCAAGCGGAGAGCGGGTCCAGCATGCTCGCCAGTCACAGGGCATGCGGGCCGAGGGCCCGGGGTGCCTGGAGGCCCTCCCTGCAGCTCGAGATGGCTTGGGTAGAAAAGAGGCTGTCAGTAACTTGGCCATTCCCCCATGTTCTTGAAGAAGAAAATGAAGCGGATGAATAGATAAATGAAAATGCAATATTGATATATAATAGAACATTATCTAGTCATAAAAAGGGAGAAAATTCTGAAACATGCTACAACACGGATGGAACTTGAAGATAGTATGCTGAGTTAAATAAGTCAGACATAAAAGGACAAGTATTGTATAAGTCCACTCACGTAAGGTACCTAGAGTATTCAAATTCTTACCAAGGCAGAAAGTAAAGTGGTGGCTGCCAGGGGCTGAGGGGAGAGGGGAATGGAATGCTGTTAGTTAATGGATATATAATTTCAGTTTGAGATGATGAAAATGTTCTAGAGATAAAGAGTGGTGATGGTGGCACAAAAACGTACATATACTTAGTGCCACTAAACTGGACACTTGACACTGGTAGATGGTAAATTTTATTTATGTCTATTTTACCACAATAAAAAAAGATTCTGCTCTGTTCAGAATTAGAAAAATTAAAATTAAAAATGGGGAAAATGACTAATTAATTTTTAAAGTAAATTAATCCCAATTCCTGAATTAGAAATTTGAATTCATTGCCTCTCCAGAGGCTTAAAGACAACATAAAGAGCACCTGATCAATTTAACTGACCCCCAAGGTGCTTAGCCAGCTTTTGCCCGACATCCACATAGGTTGTAGGACTATATTATTAATACTTAACAGAGCAGATATTTGGCGATGAATGAGTGTTTTCTAAAGAAGTCAGGCACAGCGAAAACAAGTTCTTCAATATTGACTTTCCTATTTCATATCACCTTGAAGTGAGAGAAAGCGGCAAATCTATCTGCTTCCAAACTGACCCTTTGTCATTCATGGCAAGACAAGCGGGGTCCTATCTGAAGAGCTAGTCTCTTCCTCCATACAGGACCAAATGCGATTCTGCTGCCGGGGTTCTGGTTCACTTTCTGGCTATTTTAGAAAAAAAATGTGTATATATATTTATGTATATAAAATATATTAATATATTTTAAGGGATAGTAGGTCACAGAAAGAAGATCAAGATTTTATGAAACAAATGTTTACACACGCCCTTGGACATCCACTGTCAAGTGTATACAGTGGGAGTCTTGGGAATGAAGACCTGGCTTTAAAAGTCCTTCCTTCAAAGTGCTGTAATCATTCTGAGCAAATAAACAAAGCCGCACTCCCTCCAGGCCGCGTCTGCAGCCGGAGGCAGAGCGCCACAAAGGCCTCCGGTGCTCCCGGGGTCCTTGGCCAGCTCTTCCTGTCCCCCATTTGCTGCCCGGTTCCTCTTGGGCAGGCAGGCTGTATTTGTTGCTGGCAAACCCCCAAACTTCACCTTGACAGGAATGCAGTCTGTGTTTCCTTCCCCAGCGGTAGGAACCACAAGGGGAAGTGCCTGTGTTTTGATTAGCTTCCCCACAAACCAGCTCTTGTACGCACACTCTGCCCGGCATGGCAGACCATGGCTGGCAGCCTGCTTACTGTGACACCCAGGACAGCTTGCATGTGGCTGGGCCTGTTGTTCCCTGTAGCTTCCACAGCCCCTAGCACAGGAGGCAATAATTCCACCAGTGTTAACCGAAGGCCTACATGTGCCAGGCTCGGTTTCAGGTGCGGGGGATATAGCATTGAACGAAACCAAACGGCTAGGCCCTTGCTCCAGTGCAATTTATTTTTGAGAAGGGGAAACAGCCAATAAACCATGAAATAGTAAATAGATGTGACCATTGCAAGCACCGTCAGGGCCTTGGTGAAAATGAAATCAGGTGGCATGAAAGGAAGTGACTTGTGTTACATTGGGCTTCAAAGGAGACCTCTCTGGAGAGATGCCTGTTGAACTCTTTACCGCTAAATGATGAAGGCAGAAGAAATGAAACACGCAGAGACCTTGGAAGTGGAATGGGTAAAGGGCAGAAGTATTTGAGGTCTTAGCAAAAGACCCGTGAACTCTGCCATCCCAGGCTGCTAGTCTTACCAGAACAGGTGTCTAGGAGACCGATTTACCTCGGAGACATACAGCCAAGGGCCAGCTGTGGCCCTGGAGGTCATTTCATCCAAACCTTATTTTAAAGGCAGAAAGCAAAGGCTCAGAAAGACAAAAGTTTTCCCTACGTCACAGGGCTCCAGGTAGGTGTGGCAAGTTCAGGGACAGGGTGGGGATTATGAGGAGGTGGTGATATTTTAAGGTAGCATAGTCTTTCTGGAACTCTAAAATCATAGCAGTCTATTCCACACCAGGGAAAGCAGACCCTGAATTCTGATAAAAGGTAACTGCCTAAATTGGTCAGGACAGGCCAGGTTATGCTGCCATAACAAACTCCAAAATCTTAGTGACTTAAAAGCAATGCAGGTTGCTTATCATGTGTCTGTTTATCATAGTCAAGTCACTATCTTGAACCTTCCCCAGAGAGAGGGGAGAGCTCTGGAAAGTCTCACATTGACAGATATATTCCAGCTCAGAGGTCACGCACGTCACTCCGCTCCTTGGCTACTTAAATGGTCTCTCTCAACTACAAGGGGGGTTGGATATGCAGGCTACATGTGTACAGAGGAGAGAGAAGAACTGGAAGTATTTGGCAAATTCTACTTACATGAAGTTTTGTACTCAACATGTTCACCAGCAAATGTAAAACCTTCCACAGGACCAAACAGGCCTTCATTTTCCATCCTAGAAAAATGGAGACATTATCAGGAATCAAGTAACCAGAAAACATGGTGAGGAGGGAAATACCCAACAGTTGACCACTCATTGTTATGTTCAAGGAGGGGTATGGAGGGTAGGGGGGAGTGTGGGGGTGTGTGGGGGGAGTTTGGGGGGTGTGGGGGTATGGGGGATGTGGGGGGGTATGGGGGATGTGGGGGAGTGTGGGGGGGTGGGAGAGTGTGAGGGGAGTGTGGGGGGGTTGGGGAGTAGGGGAGTGTGAGGGGAGTGTGGGGGGGTGTGGGGGGTGGGGGTATGGGGGATGTAGGGGGAGTGTGGGGGATGTGGGGGAAATGTGGGGGGGTTGGGGAGTGTGGGGGAGTGTGGGGGTATGGGAGATGTGGGGGGTATGGGGGATGTGGGGGAGTGTGGGGGGTGGGGGAGTGTGAGGGGAGTATGGGGGGTGTGGGGGTGGGGGGGTATGGGGGATGTGGGGGGAGTGTGGGGGGTTGGGGAGTGTGGGGGAGTGTGAGGGGAGTGTGGGGGGGTGTGGGGGTATGGGAGATGTGGGGGGTATGGGGGATGTGGGGGAGTGTGGGGGGGGTGGGGGAGTGTGAGGGGAGTGTGGGGGGGTTGGGGAGTGGGGGAGTGTGAGGAGAGTGTGTGGAGGTGTGGGGTTATGGGAGATGTGGGGGGTATGGGGGATGTGGGGGAGTGTGGGGGGGTGGGGGAGTGTGAGGGGAGTGTGGGGGGGTTGGGGAGTGGGGGGAGTGTGAGGAGAGTGTGAGGAGGTGTGGGGGTATGGGAGATGTGGGGGGTATGGGGGATGTGGGGGAGTGTGGGGGGGTGGGGGAGTGTGAGGGGAGTGTGGGGGGGTTGGGGAGTGGGGGAGTGTGAGGAGAGTGTGTGGAGGTGTGGGGATATGGGAGATGTGGGGGGTATGGGGGATGTGGGGGAGTGTGGGGGGTGGGGGAGTGTGAGGGGAGTGTGGGGGGGTTGGGGAGTGGGGGAGTGTGAGGAGAGTGTGGGGGGGTGTGGGGCTATGGGAGATGTGGGGGGTATGGGGGATGTGGGGGATATGGGGGGAGTGTGGGGGAGTATGAGGGGAGTGTGGGGGTGTGGGGGGAGTGTGGGGGTATGGGAGATGTGGGGCGAGTGTGGGGGAGTGTGAGGGGAGTGTGGGGGATATGGGGGAGTGTGGGGGATATGGGGGGAGTGTGGGGGAGTATGAGGGGAGTGTGGGGGAGTATGAGGAGAGTGTGGGGTGTGGGGGGAGTGTGGGGGAGTGTGGGGGAGTGTGAGGGGAGTGTGGGGGAGTGTGGGGGATATGGGGAGTGTGGGGGAGTATGAGGAGAGTGTGGGGGTGTGGGGGGAGTGTGGAGGGAGTGTGGGGGAGTGTGGGGGATATGGGGAGTGTGAGGGGAGTGTGGGGGGAGTGTGGGGGATATGGGGAGTGTGGGGGAGTATGAGGAGAGTGTGGGGGTGTGGGGGGAGTGTGGGGGAGTATGAGGGGAGTGTGAGGGGAGTGTGGGGGGAGTGTGGGGGAGTGTGGGGGATATGGGGGAGTGTGGGGGTGTATGAGGGGAGTGTGGGGGTGTGGGGGGAGTGTGGGGGAGTGTGGGGGATATGGGGGAGTGTGGGGGATATGGGGGAGTGTGGGGGAGTATGAGGAGAGTGTGGGGTGTGGGGGGAGTGTGGGGGAGTGTGAGGGGAGTGTGGGGGGAGTATGAGGGGAGTGTGGGGGTGTGGGGGAGTGTGGGGGAGTGTGGGGGATATGGGGGGAGTGTGGGGGAGTATGAGGGGAGTGTGGGGGTGTGGGGGGAGTGTGGGGGAGTGTGGGGGATATGGGGGAGTGTGGGGGAGTATGAGGAGAGTGTTGGGTGTGGGGGGAGTGTGGGGGAGTGTGAGGGGAGTGTGGGGGGAGTGTGGGGGAGTGTGGGGGATATGGGGAGTGTGGGGGAGTATGAGGGGAGTGTGGGGGTGTGGGGGGAGTGTGGGGGAGTGTGGGTGTGGGGGGAGTGGGAGGGAGTGGGGAGGAGTGCAGGGAGGAGGGTGGGGGTGTGGGGGAGTGTGAGGAGGAGTGTGAAGCAGAGTATAGGGGGAATGTGGTTGGCTCAGGAGGAAGAACACCATGCTAAAATCTGGAAGTCAGTTCCCAGGGTTCTCAGGGACTCAAACCATGGATCTGAGAAATGCTATCCTATTTGGTATAGATACCATAAAATGGATCTTAATATGTAGTTAGTAGGAAGTCTTACTCTTATTTTAGAAGGCAGCTTCAAATGGTAAACTGGCTCCAGAAAGAGTCTTGGCTTTGATACAGACTCCGCTCACCTCAAACCTTCTAGGACTGTTTCCCAGCCAGGTCAGACCCAGCCATGTGCTCATAACAACTACACCTCACCCCAGAAATAGGCACATGCAGATTTGCTGCCTGCTGCTACCTCAGTCTCCTCCAGTCCAACTAAAGTTGTCATCTACTGCCTCCCCTGGCCTGAGTGATCTTATGCAACCTGATGATTATGGCATGATTACTGCATCCGGTGTAAGATACAGGAAGATGCCACCACCACGCACATGTGCACACACCCTCTCTGATGCAAACACAGTGTGAATGCTGAGGAACAGAATTATCTTCTGTTCTCTTTTGCCCCAGCATAAATGTCCATGACAGAGGTTTAGTGATCTGTTCCCAAAGGCCACAGTGAGATGGGTTTAAAAATCAGTTCAAGGACCCAGCACGTCAAAAAAACCACACATGGAGTTCTAATCATATGAACCCCAAGAATGTGATGGCTATTTTTAAATCTTCAGAATCTGCCCACTTTTTCCACACACATCATGCTCTTAGAATCCCCTTTACCACCACCCCCTCCCCTGCTACAAAGGGAAGCGATCCAAAATCACATAGACTTCATGGTTACAGAATTCTTCACCACTTTTCCATGGAAATTGTGCAAAAATCCTGGCTTTCCAGCAGGATGTTAAAATGTCCTCAGCCTGCCGGCTTCTCCGTATGAGACACCAGAGTCCTTCAGGAAATTCCCCCAATGATCTTTCACAGCACATAATTAGTGTGTGAGGTTTTCTTAAACCCTGTGCTAAGATGTTCCTGGTACGAACCCACTGGCAATCTGAAATCTCCTGTGATTACTATAGAGTGCAGTGCCACTTCTCAGGGTTCAAAAGCCAAGCAGACAAATACCGCAGGGCTTTGGGGACACACAGCACTGATGCGTTTGCCAAACTAAAATGCTTTCTCATTAGAACTACACAAAATCTGCAATTACTGGTCCGCTGAGACCGTTGAGAAAATTCCTATACATTTTCTTCACCTCACAAAGAATCTGCAAGAGTTCACAGACCACCTCCACCCTCCTCCCTCCCATCTGGCTCAACTTTGTCAAGGCTAGTCTTAATCGTATTAAAATGTCACATCTGAAAGATAAACTTTTTCATGGGGCCGCACACATGGTCTTTACGAGGGACTTGTAATGCTGATTCATGAGCTGAGCTGTCTCCTGCTTGAGCTAAGGTTCTGGTGTGGCTTCCAGCCAATGGTGATCTTTCCTACCACCCCCCTTCTCCCTCCACCTCACCCCTTACCACCTTCCCCACTGGCACTGGGTGCCCAGTTTCACCAGTCACAGCTGGGGAGGAAATTCTCCCTCATCATCGACTGCTTAGTTCACTTCCTCCACTAAAGTCATCCAAGAGCATGGGTTTCACCAGCTAAGAAATAATTTTTCAGGAGCGGTACACCCGCACTCCTCCAGGCAGCCTGCCAACATCCTCTCTCTTATTAGCTCAACAGCCACAAAATATCCCTATTCAGTGTCACCTCCCAGGTGAATATGAAATATGACTTTTGCTAATGTGAAAATGGGTAGTGGTGGGTTACTGGTTTGGCGACAAGGTTATTGTCACCATCCTGGTTGTAGCTGACATTCCTGAGGGCATATGTGATGTCAGACACTAATCTATTTCTTTTCTATGTCATCTCATCCAGTCCTAGAAACAAATGCACAAGGGGAAAGGTATAATTATCCCCATATTAGAGAGGAGGACACTGAGGTTAAAGGAGAGTAAATCACTTACCCAAGGTCAGCTAGTGACCGAGCCAAGATAAAATCTCAGACATCCTGACTCTGGAGCTTACTTTCTTAGCAGTCTTTCTAGATGATCCACAGAAAAACACACAAGGTGTTTCCCCAGAAAAGCCTGCTCTCGTGACCTGTGCCCTGTCCATGTTCTCCTCTCTCCTCCCTTCCTCCTGAGCAACAAAGGAAACCATCCACCCTGTGGAGTGGTGGGGATTTCAGTGGGGTGCAGGTGCCCAGCCTCGAGCCAGCACAGCCTCAGGTCCACACCTGGTCTGATCATCAGATTTCTATCAGTCGTGCTGGGTGAGGAGAAGGCAGACAGAACCCTCTGCTTTCACAGTCATGGGTTCCTCTGGGACCTGCTGGGGTCTCCACTTAGCACTGAGGAGGGTTTGCAACTTCAGGTAAAGACTGAACACCAGTTCCTCTTTTTACAGAATGAAAACCAAAGTATCCTCTTCCTAGCCAATTCTACCTTCATTCCCAGGTGGCCACTAAATAGACCCAGGGACTTACTCTTCATTCCAAGACTGACAGTCAAGACATAGGATTTGATATCAACGTTCACCTCTCTCTGGGACTCAGTTCATGGAGGTGCATGGAGTAGACCTGCAGGAAGTCAATGGGGGAAGCACAGCACCTTCACACAGGTCCAACACATTCGGTTCTTTCTCTGGACACTGCTGGTTTGCCCTTCTGCCCCAGCTTTAGCGAGCTACACTGTAAAGCTCTCCAAATACCGCAGGCTCCTGAGCTCCCAACTGATCCTGATTCTGTGACCTTTGACATTCTCTCTGGTTCCAGTTTTTTGCTTACTTTTTAATAACCTCACCCCTGACCTCCACTTTCCCTCTCTCATTCCTGGCACATTGTCCTTCTCTGATCCACCCCTGCCTCAGGGCTCGCCGGCTGTGTTTTTTGAGCAGCAAACTCATTGAAGGCCCGAGGCTAAATCACTTAGTAGGCGATTTGTTTCAGCACACCCACCCAATGTGGCTGGTCTGTCTTCTGGAAAAATCCCAGTACTCACTCCCTCACTCTCATATTCAAGAGTTTTGAGTAATAGTTTATAGCCCACAGAATTAAGTGCAAATTCTCGCTGAGGCATTTCAGTCCCACTCCCATCCTTTTCTCTGGCCAGCCTTTGGCTCTGTTCCTACAACACCTCCCCACGGACGCCCGGCTCCAGCCAACCGGAAGCACTGCCAGCCCCCTATAGTCACTGACTTTGAGCAAGTCCCTTTATTTTTCAGGGCTTTAGGTTCACCTGCTAATTGCAGAGGATCTTCAAAGCTCTTTATGCAAAATCCACAATTCTGATACTTGAGAAAATGGGGGCTTACTTGACAGCAATAGAGCTAGACAGCCTAATTTTTTCTTCTTTTCCAAGTGAAAGTAAGGGAGATAAACAGACTCCCACATGTGCCCTGACCAGGATTCACCTGACAACCTCCATCTGGAGCAGATGCTCTGACCACCTGGGGCCATGCTCACAACCAAGCTATTTTTAGCACTTGAGGCAAAAGTTCCGCAGAGCCATCCTTAGCACCCTGGGCCAATGCACTCAAACCAATTAAGCCATGGCTGTGGGAGGAGAAGAGAGAGAAAGAAGAAGGAGGGCTGGAGAAGCAGATGGTCACTTATCCTGTGTGCCCTTACCAGGAACTGAACCCAGGACATCTACATGCTGGGCCAATGCTCTACTACTGGGCCAACCGGTCAGGGCCCAGCCACATTTTTTTAACCTTTGTGGAAGTTATTTTTGAGTTCATGGCACCTTTAAAAAAACCACCACTTCATTTTGTCTATCATCACCTTGACCTCTGCTTCAAGATGACTGACTATCTTTGGTCCCTGGAGTAGCTCCTACTCATTCTGTTGTCAGGCCACTGTGCAATAACAAGTATCCTCACATCCCTCCAGACTGTGCCAAAGACTTGTCAGGGTCTGGAATGATCCAGTAACACAAACCCACTAAAGCTAAAGTTGCTATAAGTGAGAGAACATTTATGAATGAGATTTTTCTCACTGTACTCAAGTCAGGAAGTGAATCATTCAACCTCCCACCCACCAGCAATTCCTCCCTTTAGATCTGCAGGATTCACCACCCAACAGTTTTTATATCTAGTGGGGAACAGGAAGGCGGGTCCTCCTCTGGTGGGTGTTAAAATAATCAGGCTCTGGCAGCATGAAGAAACTCTTGTTTCTCTAAGAAGCCGCTGAGACAGAGAAGGAAGAATGTGGACATGACATGCAGGTTTTTATGCACTGCCCTTGTATATAAGTGAAACTCAATTTTAAAACTTGGACATGAATGCTAACATTCATTACTTTATATAAAGCCACAAATTCCCCTTTTTTTGAGATTATTCTGTTATTCACTATGGGCAAGAAGATGGGAACTGAGAAAAATAAAACACTGTGGAAATAATAGGTGCTATAGAAATCTCCCAAGTTCTGTTTTTAGGTGGTACACATATTCTTTGCTCAAAGGCAAATGTCCTGGCCTACTGTTGGGCAAATTGGTTTATAAAATTTGTATATTTTGAGTTTGCTCACTTTTATTGTTAGAAAATGGCACTGGGCAGTGCCAGTTATATGTGGTCTGGGAAATTGCAAATTACATTCCTGCTTGGGAAGGGCCATTGTTTTGCTAATGTTTGCTGGAGGAGAGGTGTTGGTGCCAGAAAGTTTTGAAAAGAGAGAGAAGAAGGAGAAAAGGCAGAAAGAAGCCATGTTTGCAGAGAGGAACAGAAAGAGGAGAGAGAGTGCAGAGTGCTGAAGAAGAAGCCATGTTTTTGCAGAGAGAGGAGTGCAGATGGGGAACCAGAGCTGAGGGGCTTTGGGAGCTCCACTGAGGCTTGTGGGGCCTTTGATTCTAGGAGGAACCAGAGAAGATTCTCCTAGTTGTTGAACTGGAGAATGCGTCAGTGGCTTTGTGAGCCCTGAGTGAAAGGGAAGTGTTTCCTTGTGTGTTGCTCGCCAGCTGGTGAGAGACTTTAATAAAGGAATGGCCCACCATATTTTGGCTCCACTGTTTCTTTACTGTCTGCCCGAATCCAGTGTGAACCTGCATGAGCCTGGCAGCAACGGCCGCTACTACTGGCCTTACACTCACACTTAGCCACTTCCAGAAATTGATTTCTTCCTTGGTTTACTCTTCATTCCTGGAGGTAGAGTTTAAAGGACACATAAACCTCTAAACCCCAGTATTTACATCCTTGTATTTATGTATATATGGGCATTCCTTTAGGAAGGAAACTCATAAATTTCATTAAGCACCAAAAAGATTCAGAAGTCCATTAAAGGTTAAAGTCTCACCTTTCTAATAAGAAGTCCTTTATCCATATTCTAGGCTAAAGAAATATAGTTGGTCTTTGAAAAATACAGGGTTAGGGCACAACCCCCCCCACAGTCAAAAACTGAAATATGACCTCTGAATCTACAGTCAGCCTTTCTCCTCCTTGGATTCAACCAACTGCAAATCCTGATCTACCACTGGAAAACCATGGTTGAGAATTGGAAAATACTGTTTTTGATCTCTGGTTGGTTGAATCTATGGTTGTGAAGGGTTATTTGTATTTATTTTATAAAACAAAGTGCCTGACTTGTGGTGGCGCAGTAGATAAAGCATCCACCTCAATCGCTGAGGTCACCGGATTGAAACCCTGGGCTTACCAATAAAGGCACACACAAAAAGCAACTACTATGAGTTGATGTTTCCTGTTCCTCCCCACCCCCTTTCTCTCTCTCCTCTCTCTAAAATCAATAAATAAAATATTTTTTATAAATAAATAAAAACAAAAAGTCTACATATAAGTAAACCTGTGCAGTCCAAACCCATATTGTTCAAAGGTCAATTGTACATCAAATAGAGTTCACACAGATGTCTCTAGATTTCATGGACTGTATACACTAAGAGGGACTCCCAACAGATGTCTGCAATTTGTAACCTCAGTACACAATCAGGACCCTATTTTAATTTATACAAATTATCTGGTTTCAATTAAATAAGAAGCATATATCAGACACCTACAGTGTGTCCGTAAAGTCATGGTGCACTTTTGACCAGTCACAGGAAAGCAACAAAAGACAATAGAAATGTGAAATCTGCACCAAATAAAAAGAAAACCCTCCCAGTTTCTGTAGGATGATGTGGCAGCATGTGCACATGCACAAATGATGGCGTAACACCGTGAATACAGCGGAGCAGTTCACGGCCATGCCAATCGAGATGTGGACGGTACAAAGAAAAGTTCAGTGTGTTCTGTGGCTTGCTAAATTCAAATCTATGAGTAAAATGCAACGCATTTATAACAAAGCACCACCACATAGGAATAACATTACTCGGTGGGATAAGCAGTTGAAGGAAACCAGCAGTTTGGTGGAGAAACCCCATTCTGGTAGACCATCAGTCAGTGATGAGTCTGTAGAGGCTATATGGGATAGCTACCTAAAGAGCCCTAAAAAATCTGTGTGTGAGCCCACATCGAACTGCACTGAATAGGTATGAAACTGGGAGAGTTTTCCTTTTATTTGGTGCAGATTTCACATTTCTATCGTCTTTTGTTGCTTTCCTGTGACTGGTCAAAGTGCACCATGACTTTATGGACACACTGTATTTGTGCTAGGATTGTGCTAAGCATTAGTGATATAATGCACCAGTACCACTGTGTGGGCTGTTAATATATTGAAGTTCTTCAATACGGCCAATTATTTCCCCCACCTCTAACCCCTGGGGTTCCCTCAAATCCTTCACTAAAGGGTTAACACCTGGCAATCCAGAAGGCCTCCAGGACCTTCCTTAGCACTGCATTCAGTATTTGTGTGAATTGACTGGTCTCAAAATTGTGGCATTTGTTGACATTGTGGATATCACCCCTGGATATAATAATGAAATAAAACTGGACTGGTCTTTGTCCTCTTTTTACTTATACCCTTTATGAACTAGAGAAATTAATAGAAGCTGTTGTGAGAAATGATCCAAAAATCTTAGTTGGTTAATACAATAAAGCTTTGGCTCATGGTCCAGTACAGGCTGGTTGTACACTTGTCAGTACCTAGTCTTTGAAATGGATTACTTCACTTCCATGCTATTACATTGGCCAGAGCCCAGTCATATGGCCAATCTAACTGCAAAGGAGTCTGGGAAATGTAGTCTTCCTGTGTGCCCAAAAGAGGAAACAAATTGGTAAGCATCTAGCCACCTCTGGTACATGGTCTGAACTTACAACCTAGTATGGCACATAGCTATTAAACAAATAATCACATTAATAAAGGAAAAATGGTATTTGTGATAAGCTTCTCTCTGTGTTGCTAAAGATCACCTGAATGGCTCTGTATGTCTCAGAGCTGTGCTGCTTAAAGATTAGATGCATCTAAAACCTGAAGAGTTTACTAACCCTGCACTGCTGGCCCCAGCGCCAGCACTTCTGATTCAGCAGGTCTGGGGAAAGGCCTGAACATTTGATTTCTTAGACGTTCCCAAGTGATGCTGCTACCAGGACTAGATTTTGATCCCAAGCTGGAGTTTTCCTAGATCAGCAAAGAGAGCCTGAACAAGGAATAATTATCCTTGCTCCTGTTCTGCATTTCCAAAGCCCTTGTCTTCTCTCTCCTGGGTGTTCACTTTTCTTTCTGAAATTTTTGCAGTTTGTTGGTATTTGCTATCTTTCTGACTGAGGTAAGAAGGTGGCTGGGGCCCTTCAAAGCTAATTACATCTTGCTAATGGCTGTCTTTCACAGCCTTCTCACTCTCTGCCCAGCATGCTTGCCCAAAATCAGATCTCTCCTGTAAAGCCAGTAGTCATGGCTACCATCAAAGCCGCCTGGCCAACGCAGGTTCAGGTTTGATTTGGATCGACTGTTAAGAAACAACTGAGCCAAAAACTGGTGGTCCATTTTCCTTTAATCCTAGCTCATACCTGGCAAGTGAGTAAATACATACAGAGGGAAACACTTCCCTTTCCATTCAGGATTCCCAAAGCCACTGACTCATCTGAGTTTTCCTAGAATCAAAGGTTCCCATCTCTTTGCCTCCATTTTGACTGCCTCCTCTCCTCCATGTGGCCTTTCTCTGCCCTGCTACAGCATGGGCTTCTTCTCTCTACAAGAATGTGGCCACTCTCTCCTAAAATGGCCTCCTTGCTCCTCCTTTTAAAACTTTTCCCAGGACAACCCCTTCCTCCAGCACGCATTAGCACAACCACGCCCATCCCAAGCAAGAAGTGCAATTAGCTGTATCACATGAGGGCAGCGGCCATCTTGAACTATAAGGATGAGAAAGAATAACTTTATCTGCCCAACATCTCCTAAGACAGAACGACCAAGGCCACAATGTGGGCAGGTCCTCTTCATCCAGCCTCCATGCCTTTCTTCTCCTTTTCCCACTCATAGCAAAACCCCAACCCCGTTAACAACAAACAACCTTCACTTTCTTTTAAAATGTTAATGGGAAGGGAGGAGGGGGCACCAGAAGGGAACACATACTGAATTTATTGAAACCAGAAACTAGCAAGTCAAATATTATCTGAACAGTTTACTCTTCAGTTTCTCTTAGAATACTGACTCTGCAGATGTCATGAGCCCACCCTGTTGTATCTGTCTCATGGCCAGAGAGCTCTGCTCTTAAATGTCTCACTGGCAGCAGATGGAGAGGGTCAGCTGGATTTGAGTTTAAACGCTATCACTCTCTGTGCCAACTCTGTGACCCTGAGTCCCATTTTTCCCATTTGTGGTAGCAAAACCAACCTTGTAAAGTTCTGGGGGGAAGGGGGGGGGGAATGAGATGATTCGTGGAAGCTCCAGGCACAGACAAGGCTGGACTCCAGTTTTCTGCATGGGGTGTGCTTGTCAGGTACCCCGTACACAGATTATTGTCACTTGAGATACAGTATCAGTATCAAGTGTTGGCAGCATTAAATAGCCAATGACCATGCACGCTTTATATCACATCCCAACTCTAGTGGTGTGACCCTGGACAAGTCACTTAACCTCTCTGTGACCCTTGGCCTTTTGCCACCTGTAAGAAGGGCAGTTTAGGGACTCGCTATTTTCTCCTGAAGGCATTCTGCAAATAGGAAAAAAAAAAAATCTTGGAGCTCCTTGAAAATGAGCATTCCACAAATTCAAATCTATGATTATATAATTCCGCAATATCAAACAGTGAATTAAATAGACTACCTGATGCAAACTTGTTTTTCTAGGTGAAAGATTTATATCTCCAGAAGAAATTATCTACAAATAATACCCACTACACTTTTAAGTGGGAGGTTGGGTTCTGGGTTTTTTGTTTTGTTTTAGCTGATTTTTGCCCAGGTGAGCCTGAACATGAAAGTTTTAACCTGAGATCCAATACCTAAATATTTAGAAAGGTTCTATAGCAACTCGAGGATTAAACATCAGTGCATCAGTCAGAGAAAGCAGACGTCACTGTTAATCCGGGGCTGCATTAGTGTGCTCTCTTTCTCCCCTTCCTGCACATCCAGCACCTGGACAAGTTGGTGTATGCTCCCACAGCCTCCAGAATATGGAAATATCCCAGCACTGAAAGGAAATGAGAAGGGCCTATGCCATCCATCAGGAAATTGAGTATTTAACATAATGTGCTTTTCCATCTTAAAGAACTCTGTGAATGACATCTTTTTCGCCCTGTTAATGACAGGAAATGAATCATTCCGTTTCATTTGCCCAGGGAAGTTCCATTTTCTGACCTTTGGGAGATGGCCTGCAACAGGCTCTCTTGCTCCCCCGGGCAGCTGTGGGAAGGCCTCCCAACACTCAGACTCTCACAAAAGGCCTGAACCAGAGAGGGAAGGTTGGTGCAACCCAGCCCGGGAGGAACCCCTGTCTAGCCTGCTGGGAATTTAAAACGTGTTGTCCCCTCCCCTTCACATTCCCCTGACAGTAAATTATCAGAGAGTGTGAGTGTGTATGTGTGTGTTTTGGTTCCCTGTTTCTCCTTGCCTTGCATGAACAGAGACAATGAGACTTAAATTTCCCAATATCAGCCCTAACGCATAGTAAAATAAGGACTTGCCAGATGGATTCTAATGAGTTTGAGTCAACACATTTTAAAATCTGTATTCCTGGCCCTAGCCAGTTGGCTCAGTGGTAGAGCGTCGGCCTGGCGTGCAGGAGTCCCGGGTTCGATTCCCGGCCAGGGCACACAGGAGAAGTGCCCATCTGCTTCTCCACCCCTCCCCCTCTCCTTCCTCTCTGTCTCTCTCTTCCCCTCCCGCAGCCGAGGCTCCATTGGAGCAAAGTTGGCCCGGGCGCTGAAGATGGCTCTATGGCCTCTGCCTCAGGTGCTAGAATGGCTCTGGTTGCAACAGAGCAACTCCCCAGATGGGCAGAGCATCGCCCCCTGGTGCGCGTGCCGGGTGGATCCCGGTCAGGCGCATGTGGGAGTCTGTCTGACTGCCTCCTCGTTTCCAACTTCAGATAAATACTAAATAAATAAATAAAATCTGTCTTGCTTCCTGCACTATTCCAAAGCATTCCTTCCACCAGGGAAGCCTGAGCAGGTTTTAAGTGTTTGTAGAGAAAAATTAAAACAAGAGAAAGATCATTGGTTTGGGCCTGACTATGCCAAACTCTCTTCTAAGAGCCCCATCGGGATTATCAAATAAGATTACGTGATCTGAACAAACGAGGCGGGGGCTGGTCCAGCCCTACAAATTAATGACTTCTTCCACCCAGTGTCTTCTGCTTCTCGGGAGTAGCCCTCACATTGTGTCTCTGATTTCAAGCAGGGACACTTGATCAGAGGCAAAAAGGCAAACACACAAAATAAGAGAAAGCATGGTCACCCTGCACAGACAGGAAGCCACGGAGAAGAGGACTTCCCCAACGACAGAGGGAGCCTCCCAGCAAGCCCCCAGTTCCTGTATCCTGAATGGGTAGTGTGGAGAGGAAATAAGCAGAGGCCACGATGAGGTGGAGGCCTTCTAGGTGAGGAGAGGTCTCACAAAAGTGCAAAACGATCCCAGAACTAATACAAAGGAACAGTAAACTGTTCAACAGCACTGACAAGGAAAGAACAGGGGGCCCGCTCCATATACAAAGAGGGGAGGAGGGGGGAAGGAATGAAGGGGGGGGAGAAAGAAAGTAGAAGAATAGGTAGATTACATTATATTTGGAATGACAGAATCCTTTTGCTTCTCTCCAAAGTATGGGCAGAATAATGTTTAACCTTGATGCTGAAAGTGGGTTTTGTAAGGTCAGTGGATAGAGGCATGGTCACGTAGGGACTTCAGACCCGCCCACATTGGCTAGGACCGCCCACAATCAAGCCCGCCAAAGGAAGCTTCCCAGGAACCATTTGGAAAGAAGCGATCGTCTGCCAGCCAGTGAAATTTCACCACGTCATAGTAGCTCCACTTCCCTAGAGGAACCCTTTAAATATCTCCCACGCGGTTTAATCTTTGCAACTTCTCTGGCCTCCATTTTTCCTTGGGGCCAGGGAACCTTGCCGGGCGGGGTGTGCGCTCTGTACTCAATAAAGCCGTTTACTTATTCCACACTTTGCGGCTCCGGCCCTCTTCCTTCCTTCTCGGCGGGGAAAAATACCTTACAGGTTTGATTTTCTTTCTTTCCTTCTACAGTACCTGCCTCTATCCCTTACTCTCATATACATACATAGACCAAAAGTTTCATGATTTTCAGCCTGAGGGGTTGAAATGCTCAGACTCCCTGAAGCACAGGTTCACATTCTAGCAGAATAACTAAAGCCCTCTTCCTTTAATGCCTGCTGGTTGGGGGGTGTATTCAGTTTACTTTCTTCCTCAAGGTCCAAGTGGATGAATTTCCAGTCTGCAGCAAAATTCTTTGTTATTTATCAGGGTAGATAGGACAAAGATGTGCTGAGATCTTAAGAATGAGAAAAAAATAAGAGGGTAAATGTGATCCAACATGCACAATGGGGAAATATTTTAGCAAATTAATGACTCAGATCTCTTGTTAACCTGTCTTCATGAGGAGTAATTGTTTGTTAACTTGGGTGAATGTGACATCAAATCTCTCGATTTCAAGCCTCAGTGGAAGAATGTGTTCATTAGAACTGAGTCCCAGTGAGCAGGTGCCAGAAGCAGCACATTCAAACAGAATCATGTTTGCTCCTGACCACTCAGGATTTTAACTGAAGTGTTACCTCCATTGTAAAAACAAATGATTAACTGACTAATGGCTATAGGATAAAAACAAAGCCATAGCTAGTGCTTCCATCAATGGTCAGGCTCATTGGCTCTGGAACAGGGTAACCTAGGTCCTCTCCCTGTTCCCTTACTTAATGGAGGGTGGGGTGTGATCTTGGGAGAGCTACTTAACCTCTCTGTGCTTCTGTTTCCTCATTTATCAGTTGAAGAGCCACAGTGCCAAGATCACTGAGTTGTTGAAACAATTCAAATAAAGGACAATACATGTGCAGCAATGAGGAAAGGCCTGGCATAAAGTATAACTTGAAACTGATACTCGCATGATGTCAAACATAACCATAAGGGGAGAGAACAGCAATTTACAAGAAATAGGGAGGACAAATGGGCACCACCCTTATTGTTTTAGGGAAGGGATCACAACTCAAAATAAGAGTTCTTCTGAGAGGTATGTATTGCCTATGTGAGCAGTGTGAAGTTGTGGGGTTTTTGTGTTTTATTTTTAAAGTTAAGTACAACAAAAACACAGGCTTTGGTTAATTTTGATCCACCAAATTTCACCATATATCAATACATAGCTGAAATAAATTCTTTTATTTCTAACAACACTTATCCTCCAGTCATTACTAAATAAATGGGAGCTACAAATATAAGAGGCAGTGATCCTCACAGCTTAGAGGGGCACAGCCGGAAAAGATGCGTTGCAATGGGATGCTACCAGCACCGTGTCAGGGTTCGAACAAAGAGCTAGAGGAGCACAGAAGAGGAAATCTTTGGTTCTGTCTGGGGAGTCCAGAAGGAAGATGTGTGCTGGGTCCTGAAAGACATGCAATAGGAGACTCAGGCAGTGATTTTCCACCAGCATACTGCAAGAATACTTCAAACATGCAATGCTTCACCATTGGTCAGTGGCACTGACTTCTTTTCCATTAGACTGTCAAATTAAATAATGACAACAGCCAACACAACAATAGCCATCTGATATAAATCAAAATTATACTTTTTTTTTCTTTTGTCAGATTGGCAACAAAATATCTTTCTTGGTGTGCCACAGAATTTTAGTAGTTTATGTGTGCCATGAAATGTAAAAGATTGAAAATCACTGGTCTCAGGTATAAGGAAGTCCTCTAAAGGCAAATTGGGACAAGACTGGGAAGGGCCTTTACCCTGTAGACACTGGGGGACCTGTCAAGCGCTTACTCAGTGAAGTGGTGTGCTGTGTGTTCAGAAACACACCTTCGGCAGCCGTGTGGGGAATGTGGGTGATGGGGGAGAGAGGTGGAGGGTGGAAGAGCCGGCAAAGGTGACTGAAATGGCCTGAGCATAGAACCACACAAGCCCAAACTAGGACAGGCTTGATAGACATGGAGAGATGGAGATGGCTAGATAGGAGAAATAGAAATAGCAGGCATGGTCAATACTTAGACATCAGTTAGAAATTGAGAGTCAAGATGCTCAAAGGACTTCAACTTGCACTATCAGTCGGATGGTGGTACTCTATTCAAAAGACTATGCAACAGAAACAAATGGTTTTATTTTGGTTTTGGTGGGAGGTTTGCACATACTGGGTTGGAGGAGCCTCTGAGGTGATCAGATGAAGGTGTTGGGACCAATCCCAGAATTTAGGCAAAAGACAGGAGTCCGAACCACATACCTAAACATCACTGGCCTTCAGGCTATCTTTGAAGACAGAGTCAGGGAGAGCACAGCAACTGAGGGGAAAGCCAAGGATGGAACCCACAGGCACACAAAGCGGGGCAGGTGACAGCGCTGTCGGAGAGATAGGAATGTGACTAAAGCACCCGGTCACAGAAGAACTCAGGTTCTAAATTTGGGGCCTTTGGCTAAACTCTGACTCCTCAAGTTCTCCTTTTCACCATGTATACTGATGAGAAGAGTGCTTACCTCTATTACATCTCATGATGAACAGCTAAGTAAACATCCCTAGAAAACACAGAGGTTGGAAGCTGGCATTAAGAACATCGCTGATGTATGATGGGGACACCACTTTCTGTCTTGCTATCCATTCAATAGCTTGCACTTCAGCACAGGACTACACATGTTCTTTGTACGACCTGTCACTGTGGAAAGATTAGCCTTTTTACCTTGACTGTTTCTCCAGAGGCATCGCCCCACTCTGGGTCCGTGTTGGGTCATGCTGGCTCCCCCCCCCCCCCCCCGCGTTCTCCACATTCCACATTGCTAAGTGTTCAGCTTCAGTTAGTCCATAAACTTTGTCAATTGGCTAAAAGAATCTTGCTCCAAATGCACTCTCATGGTCTGTGTACTTGCAAAAGGGACAGCTATATATTTACTTGTTTTTAGAGAGGTGTAATTATTAGAGCGAGATGAAACATAGATTACAACCTGTCCCTGCCCCTTGCCACCCACAGGGTATCAGTTTACTTAAGTTTTTTGATTGCCAGTTTCCTCATCTGAAAAATAGGGATGATGCTTTAATCGGGTGCTCATGAGTGCACATCCAGCATCTGCCCTTGTTTCTTAACAAGACCCCAGTTTGATAGGTATCCACTCCCTCTCTATAGTATGAGCCTTTGTCCAGCTAATGCCACCCTTCACTCTAGGAGTGGACCTGATCAATCAAAGGGTAATTAATATTTGCTTTGCTAATGATTGGTTCAGAAACAGGCAACATTCTGAACTCTGAAGTGGAAAGGAAAATGTGTTACAGACATTTGGAGAAAGTCTCTCTCTTCTAAGAGAGAGCCACATGAAGAGATGGTCTCACTCTGGACTTCAGTGTGTTTGGCTGCGATGTCTGGAACTACTGCCACCATCTCGCTTCTAGCTTGCCAGTGCAGCCAGTGTAGGGATGACAGATGAGAGGGAAGGCAACAGGGTTGCATTTGCGATTTTGGAATGCTAAATCAACCCACTCAGCAGTCCACTTTAATTCTAGACTTCCTGTTGTAAAAGAAGATGAATTTTCTCATCATTTAAGACAGCTTGCTTTGGGGATTTCAAATATTCTAACTGAAAAAGTGGTGGAATCTACTTCATGGGATTACAGTGAAAATTAAATGAAACCCTGTGAAGTGCTTGAAAGGTAGGAAGTACTCAAGTAGCCATTGCTACTATTGCATTGCTCCATCACTTCTGCTTCACCTCGCCCTCCAAAGTCTCATCTTGTGCAGGTCATCTTGGGAAGACATCACTTGATTACTGCACATAACTTGTGCTACAGTCTTGCAATTGGTGAACCATTATATCTACAAATTGAATACACTCCACATCATGTGCACTGTGCTGAGCGCATTTCTCAAGTTATCTCATTGAATCCTTGCCATAACCCTGGGTCAAGTGCTTACTTTTAATATCCCATTTGCAGATAATAAAACTGTGTCTAGATAAATGGACCTGATCATGGGCTTCTACCACCGAGCCAAATATTACACAAATTTGCTTTTGAATGTTGAAATGACCCATTTCACAGGCACCTGTGAAGGAACAGGAGATGCCTCCCATAGCTCATCCATATGTAAAAACTGTTGCACATGACACTGCTGTCTATGAAGCTCCAGATGGGGCCAGCTGGGGTAAGAGGAACTAACGCTAGCTAGACTTAACTTTAGAGTCAAAAAGGCATTCTGAAATAGAGTGAGCAGGACTGTAAATGTTGAGACGCACATGATGGAGATGAGCAGATTAAACAAAACGGTAAGTTCATGGGTCCTGAGGATATTGGAAAAAATCAGAGAATATCAATGAGTATGTTCCTAGTGTCAAGCAATAACCATACTTATTCTATGTTGGCCAAAATAAAGTTATCAATAATGAGTAGACATAAGGTCATTTCTGATCTAAAATATATGTTATGTACACATGTGTGTAGTCATAAAAAGAAAGAAATGTAGCAATATTAAGCAGAGATTTCTCTCAATGGTGAAACTGTGGTTAGTTATTATCTTCTTTGGGTTTCTCCATAGTTTCCATATTTCCTAACCAAAATTTTTTATTTGCATTAATTATATAATTAGAAAAATAATCGTGTAAATATTCATGTGTGTGTGCATGCACGCTCACTCACACACAGACACTATATTAACCATACTTCTGCTGGGTCAGCCCAGGCCTAGTCATGTCCTCGCTTTTGACCAGACTCTCCTCACCTCCCCCCAGCCACCTGCCACATGTTTGCTTGTGTCCGGCTTCTCTTCCCCACAAGAGTGAGCTCTTTCTTTTAGGGAAGGGATGCAGTCTTAAGATGAGTCCTCAATCTAACTGGTTGTCCTGCTCCAGTGGCCACAAAGGCACGATGGAGTGCCCCTTTGGGGAGGGGCACTCTGAGCATGTCCTGCTCAGGGGAGGGAGCAGTTCACTCTCAAGTGATGGCCCCCAGAGGCTCCATACTCAGTCTGCATGAGAACTGGGAGGTAAATGCCATCCGTGAACTCTTCCAGGGAGCAACTAGGAGGAAAAGAAAGGATTCTCTGAAAATTCAATAGCACTGGAAAGGGACAAATAACATTTCAAGGCATATATTTTTCTTCATATTAGAAAATACTTAAACAGTGAATTTGGTGCTTTTCTTACATTTTAGAACAGGAGAAAAAAAGGAAGGAAGAAAGGAAGGAAGGAAGGAAGGAAGGAAGGAAGGAAGGAAGGAAGGAAGGAAGGAAGGAAGGAAAGGAGGGAGGGAGAAAGGGAGAGAGGGAGGGAGGAAGAGAGGGAGGAAGGAAGAGAGGGAGGAGAAGGAAGGAAGGAAGGGAGGGAGGGAGGAAGGGAGGGAGGCAGGGAGGGAGGGAGGGAAGAAGGGAGGGAGGCAGGGAGGGAGGGAGGGAGGGAAGAAGGGAGGGAGGGAGGGAGGAAAGAAGGAAAGAAAGGCTACATTAATAGTCAGCAATAAGATTTTCTTCAGAAAACTTTTCTTTCTGAAAACATCTTAATAAAGTAGAGTATGAGGCTGTGAGCACAGAGGTTAGCAAAAGACAAAGCAGTAACAGCTATGACACATACAAGATGGACTTTTAAGAAAAAGCACATACAATTTTCAACTGAGATTATTCACTTTCCTGAGAAATGAAGAGGTAATTCCCCTCTGATTCTCTCACAACCTTGGTAAAGCCTACTAAAGATACACACAGGGTCTGAAGAAATAGGGTTTATGGAAATCAAAAGGACTAAGTTCTATGCTGGTATTGGCAGAGGATTGGGACCAAGGGATTCAAGGATGAGAGACCTTCCATAAAAAGAATTTATTCAGCACACGCAGGAACCTGGGTCCAGAAGCAGCATCCATAGCAATCATTGCAGGCCAGCAATCAATGTGTGCTGGCCTGGGTGAACTAGTTTAAACCTCACGACAGCCCTGTGAAGGAGAAACCTTTCTTACCTCCCAGTCATAGACCAGGGCAGTGAGGCACAGACAGGTTGCTCATGTCTCCCAGGGCCCACGCTCCTAAATCACTGAGATGAACCACATCTCCTGCAAGAAAAGATATGTTCCTAGAAACCTAGAAGTTGCTATCGGACTTTCCTCCCCTTTTTGGATGGGGGTGTGAGTTTTAAGACAATCTTGTTTATTCGCACCTGAAGTGGCAGGAGGGGTATGAGTGACATTTGAGTCAAAGTGCTATGAGACAGTCCTGATTGGTTGGTAGATACTCCAGTTTTGCATTCTCACTTCTACCTCTGTGACCTTAGAGAAGTTCTCTTCTCTGATCCTTGGTTTCTCTTCAGTAAGTAGCAGGCTAATGAAAGACCAACCTCATGAGATTATGTAACAAACATATGATTATTAATGAAGAATATGTAACTTCACAGCTAATGAACCTAAAGCACATAGCACAGGGCCCGGCACATAAGTGCCCAATATACGGAGCCTTTTATTTGTTCTCTGTAGTTAATGTATATACCGATACCAAGAGTGTGAGTGAACAACTGGCCACCTGCAAACCCGCATAAGCTCTGGCCATCAGGTGCACCTTCTGTAAATGGAAAACATCTGGTTTACTTTATATAGGCTCCTAGGGTTTCAGTCAAATGAAATAAATATAGTCCTAAAGAAAATTTAGGAAGAGTATGCATTCAAAGGTCACTTTAATGCACGATTGTGCAAATTGAATATTAAAATAGGAAATGAAATGTTCCTGCCACTGTCTGCATAGACTGATTCCCAGCGATGTGCAATTTACATAAAACTGTTTTCCCAAGGATTAAAGTTTCTTACTCCAAGTTCAACACATATGTTGAAGTTTTGCTTTCTTTCTCCCTTCAGGATTTTTATAGAGAAGCCTGAATTAAGATTACACAAACATATAACAACCTGTATCACATTTTCAGCTGGAAAGAAAGAAGAAAGAAAGAAAGAAAGAAAGAAAGAAAGAAAGAAAGAAAGAAAGAAAGAAAGAAAGAAAGAAAGAAAGAAAGAAAGAAAGAAAGAAAGAGAAGGAAGGAAGGAAGGAAGGAAGGAAGGAAGGAAGGAAGGAAGGAAGGAAGGAAGGAAGGAAGGAAGGAAGGAAGGAAGGAAAGGGAAAAAAGAAAAGAGGAGAAAAGAAAAGAGGAGAAAAGGAAGGAAAGGAAGGAAGGAAAGGAAAGAAGAAAGAAAGGAAGAAAGAAAGGAAAGAAAGAGAGAAAAGAAAAGAAAGCAAGCCTGAATCAGTCAACCCACCTCCCTACTTCCATCTGGGCCATAAATGTCAGTTGTTCTGCTCAAACAGAAACAGAGGGCCTGTCTCATGTCTCTGTGGGAGCCAAGTGAGACGAGAAACCAGAGAAAAGAGACAATTGTTTCAAAAACTGCAATGCTGGTGTACTTGGAGTTCTCAAAAAGCAAAAATTGCTGAACACCAAATTTTTAGCTATCAAAGCGCCCCTGTTCAGGAGTTAACCTCATCCCACAAGATGACTTTGAGAACATGTGATGTGAATAAAAATGTTTCTATACATTTTTTTCCTTAAAATATTCTAGAGAAAATACTAAAAAAAAAAAAAAATCACTAAGTGCAAGGGAAATGATGAACTGTCCCAGCTTTCAAACTCATTGAAAGGGATTTTTCACAAAAATAGTAAACTGAAGTGTGGGTTCATAGGCATTCATGTGGATTTATTTATACCTGGAACGTTAAGGGTAAGAGTGTAAAATGAAATCCATGAATTTGCCTCCACAAAACAATTCCTTTAAAAAAAAATGTGTACTTGATATATCTTAAATAGAGAAGAGCTTTCATTAAAAAATGGAAGGAAGGAAGAAAGGAAGGAAGGAAGGAAGAAAGGAAGGAAGGAAGGAAGGAAGGAAGGAAGGAAGGAAGGAAGGAAGGAAGGAAGGAAGGGAGGGAGGGAGGGAGGGAGAGAGAGAGAGAGAGAGAGAGAGAGAGAGAGAGAGAGAGAGAGAAAGAAAGAAAGAAAGAAAGAAAGAAAGAAAGAAAGAAAGAAAGAAAGAAAGAAAGAAAGAAAGAAAGAAAGAAAGAAAGAAAGGAAATTTTAAGGTTTCCAGAATTCTAAATGCTTTAAATTAAATTTTTTACCCTCTGGAAAGGAAAATTAGAAATCTTGTCAGAGACGCAGGAAGGTCTCATTATTATGTCCCCAGCTGGTGCTTCAGCAATGGTCCAAAGCTGATACAAGCTAACCTTTACCAGCAGTGCCCTAGCAACTCACTGTCAGCTCACTTCACCCAGTGCCTTAGCAGTGGGCCAGTCCCTTGCCAATTCAAGGAAACAGTTTTCCCACAATTCAAGGAAAGCAAAGCTATTAATGATGTCTGCTGAACAGCAGTTGGTAATATAAACAAAAGATTCTCCCCTACCCCAACACCCTCATGCCCCTACTCCTATTAGGTAGCCCATGCTGTCCCTGTGACCATCCCCGCCTGGGTCATGGCACTGCACTGAGAAGTTCACACTCAGGGCAGAAGACACAGGGCTGAATACTCGGTAATTCCCTGCTGGGTGGAGCAAACTCCTTGAACAAGAAATCCAAAGGAACAAAATCCATGTTGAAAATATTCTGAAACAGTGAATTTTGTGTATGTTGAAGAGAAGATTATTTGACTCAGTTTTGTTCTTGGAAATCAAGACCAGTCTGCTTGTGGGTAGAACAGTCTGATGAGCCACTTCCGTGGGTGTTCCCAGCAAGTTCATTCGATGTGAAAATCATCCCCAGGAACTCTCCCCTTCAAAAAGAACTCATCCCTCCATCTCCACCTCTTTCTGCATGTTCAGAGGTTAATAATTTAGCAATAGATGTTTCTTTACAAGAGGTAGAGGCTATCTTGGGAGTATTAAAAGGTTCATTTGCCCAAAGACTGTTCCCCCTTTAACTTTTCAATTATAGTCAATTATTTGAGGAAGGGTATGTTGAACAGGCATATGTGGGTGAAGGGCTAGAGCAGAGATCAAAGGGAACCAGCAGCAAAGCTTGTAGAACAGAAACCTGCTTGGGCACCACACTGGGGCTATTCGAGCCCCAGCAGGGGTGGGAGGAACAGGCACAATCAGAAACTGGGAAGATTAACAGGCTAAAGACTCATATTTCCTTCTTAATTATTTTTCCCCAGAGAGCCCAGCCAAGACCAGGAAAATAAGAGTGGACTAGTGCACATACCTGACAGTGTTCTCACATTCCAGTGAAAACATACAGGTTTAGGGAAAACACTGTAACAGCTCTCGCAGAATAAACCAAATTAATGTTCAAATCAAAGATGTGCACATTCAAAGACTCTTAGGGATCCAGTTCAGGAGTTTTTGACATTTGGGGAGCAATAGACCACTTTAGGGAATGTAACAAAAGCAATGAGTTTTCTCTCCAGCAAGAAAAAAAAATGCCCATACACACAAAGCTAAAACACATTGTAAACTATTTTATAGGGTTCACAAGACCCTTGAAGCTCTCTGGGTCTTGAGCAAAAGACATCAAACCCAACTGCCTCCCACCCACTCCGACCCTATTATAAATTGAGAAAGCAGAGGGACCAATAGCTAAAATCTCTCTAGTTTTGAGTAGCCAGCATTACAGCAGAGC
Source organism: Saccopteryx leptura (assembly GCF_036850995.1). Classification (NCBI taxonomy): domain Eukaryota; kingdom Metazoa; phylum Chordata; class Mammalia; order Chiroptera; family Emballonuridae; genus Saccopteryx; species Saccopteryx leptura. The sequence continues at coordinate 141,886,460 of NC_089503.1, read as the reverse complement.
CAAAGCAAGTCCCATTTCCCTCCATTCCTAAAGCAGACTTCTTGCCATTGCTTTGTGAATCATTAAAAGAAATGTCTATTTTTGTTGTTGAGATCTCACACCAAAGATAACTTACAAGAAGAAATCAGTATCTTCTGCTGCCACTCACTCTATAGGGGCCATAGGGCAAAATGTAAGAGATCTAGAATATTAAACAAGAGCATCCTTGTTGTATATACTGACTGAATTTATTATTATTATTATTGGAAGATTATTATTCTGATGAGAGCTGCCTGGCACCTCTTAAAGTAGGCATCCCAGTTATCCCTGTCCACCTGCTTCTGGGTGTGACTGTGCTCGCGCTGTCCGCCACACTCACAAATGGACTTGTCTACTGCTGGCTGGACATCTTGTTGAAGCAATTTCATCTAATTCTCATCAGCATTCACTGAGAACTCTGTCCCCTTTTCCCTCTCTCTATTCAGAATATGGCTGCTGTTCTTTCCAAATCAACAGCAAACCATCCAAGTTGTCATGAGGCCAAACTTCCCCACCCCAACCCCCACCCCTACCCCCCACTGCCACTGACTAATGAATCTTCTCTAAATCCAGGCCTGAAGTGTAAGCTATTATATTGCAGACGAGCTCTTTAGTAGCCCTTTAGGCAACAGGCAAAGGAACAAGGATTTGGGTGGGCTCTCAGAGAGCTTCAGAGCATGTAATATATCTTTTATCACTTGGCTGGAGGTACTAATTGAAAGTTACTGTGAACCAATATTTTTTGGATCCATTGCTTCCTTTGCTTTGCAAGACCAACAATTAGTCCTTAGAGAGGCAAAGATTCTAGGAAAAAGTAGAACACTAGTTGCATAAAAATTTTTTCTAACCAAGTATGTAGAATGCTAATCTTTCCAAGATTGGTCATTGCCTCGGGTGCTTTAGTCATTGCCTAATGGGAGAGGCAGCATGGAACAAGAATGCAGATCCTTGGGGCACTGGCTGGGCCTGACCCAAGGAGGGGAGGGAGGGACGGGTCTCATATCATTACAGGCCACCAAGGGTGACTGACCATTCCCAAGCTTGTGTCTACTTCATCTGCCCTCTCACCCAAAAACTTACAGCTAGGAGGGTGCACCCAGCTGAACCACCTTCTAGGGACCTCTTAGGAGTCATGTGAAACTTGGGAGTCTGATTTGGCTCCCAAGGGTCAAGTAAGTCCAGGAAGCTACATGAATGTGCCCATCCCTTTATAAACCCAGAGCAGCTTTGAGCCTGGCGCACTCTGGGGCCATCTCCATTTCTACATGGGAACCAGCAGACATCCTGGTGCTGGACCATCACCGGGCAAGGGGCAGAGCAGTGGGTGGCAGGGCCTCCCCAGCAGCCAAGGGGAAAAGAGTGGGTGCGGTTCCTCTGCAGGAATACCTGACAGTGTGTGTGTGGATGGCTCCTGGAAGTACCTGGCCTTGCACGGCTTTCCAGAGCTCCCTCTAAATTGGCTACAGCCTCACCAAGGAGAGCTTCAAGGTCTAACCCTCCACTCACCCACACCTTGACCTCCATTAAGATTAAACCCGTCCCTCTGACCTGCCCCGCGCTGCCTACGCTACTGCCTCCTCGGTCCCTCGAGGTGCAGAGTCCTGAATCATCTACCTCTGCCCCTTCTCTTCCAATCTGCTGACACAGTATGAATTGTATGACTACTTCCCTCAGGACATTCCCTCTTCATTTTTTAAAGGTCTGCTTTTGGCAGTTCCACTTCTGGATATATACCTAAAAGAACTGAAAGCAGAGACTGGAGCAGATATCTGCACACCCACACTCGTAGTAGCATTACTCAAAAGGTAACAGTCCAACTGTAGAAGCAACCCAAGTGCCCATCCACAGATGAAAGGAAAAATAAAATGTGGCAAACACACCAATGGAATATTATTCAGTCATGAAAAGGAAATTCTGACAAATGCTACAACTTGGATGAACCTTGAACACATTATGCAAAGTGCAATAAGCCAGTCACAAAAGAACAAATTTTGTATGATTGCACTTACGTGAGTTACCGAGAGTGGTCAAATTCATAGAGACAGAAAGCAGAGTGGTGGTTGCCAGGGCTGGGGGGAGAGGAGAGTGAGGAGGTATTGTGCAAGGAGTACCGAGGGGCAGTCAGAGATGAGAGGGTCCCGGAGATGGGCTGTGGTAATGGATGCACAACATGGTGCATAGACTCAGTGTCCTTACACTATACACTTAAAATGGTTTAAAAATAAATGTTATGTATATTTTGTCACAATTTAAAATTTTTTAAGAGTCTATATTTGGGAGAAAAACAAAACAAACCAAAGTGTCGCCTCTTTGGGGCACATGTGCTGAATGCAATACTATTGACAGTGCAGCAGGAAGTCACTCCTCAGGCTTCCCGTCACCCGTCACTCGTTCACTCCCTTGTTGTGCCTCAGTAGCTGCCCTCCAGTTGCTGCTGGCTCCTGGAGGCCTGGGCAGTGCACAGCTCTGGGAGCCAAGCCTCCTGCCGGCTCAGGAAGAAGCCTTCTTTTCCTCTTGTTTCTGCTGAGCTGATAAGTATTCACAGCATGACATTCTGAGAAAAAATTACATAAAAGCAATTTTCCTCAGTACTATTTCTGGACCTTGTGCGAGTGCTTACTGCCGTCAGAAGTGCTCGCCTTGCTAATGAGGGTTTTCTGTGCACAGCGCAGCAAGAATCCTTCAAAATTCTATTGGGAGGGAGAGTAAAGGATTTGCTGTTTCATTCTGTAGTCCCACTTGCAAGGGGAGAGACAACTAGATGGAAGAATCAATGACGTATGCCCTCCAGGCTTTAGCTATAAAGACACCACCTGGGAGGTGCTAGCTCGCTGCATCTAGAGCCCATCCCCACACCAGCCTCAGTCATCTTTCATGCTTCCACGAGCTTGTTGTGCCATCAGTGCGAAACAAAGTGACACATACCTAAAGATAGACCGGCGCATGTTATATATATAATATATAATAACCAGGACCAACTAGGCTACCTCAGGGCTGGACTCCCTCTGGGCCTACTGGCTGGGCATTCTGCCCCACCCCCACCCCTGCCTCTGCTGTGTGTCTGAGCAGGGCAGGCTGAGGAATAGGGCTCTGCATGCTCAGGTTTTGCATGTGGCTGACAAAGCTTTTGATCATTTTCAGAGGCTATGTGTCATTTGAGTGAAGAATGATACTATGATTTTCAATCTAATTTACTACATGTAGTGCTCCAAAATCCTTTCCAAATGTCGATGCATTAAAAGAACTGAATGGTGGCCTTCTGCCTTCCTTTGCCAGAGAAACTCAGATTGGGGCTGGTGAGGGGGTAGTCCTATTCTCAGCCAAAGATGAGAGAGTGTTTGTTTTCAGTTTATCTCTCAGCTCCTTTGTGAGGATGGAATCAATGCCGACAAAGGCAAAAGGGGGTCCTTTGTGACCCTCTCTTGTTTATATTGATCTTTTATTTACGGTCATAGGGCCCAAAAATCCTCTGAGAAGAGGGAGCAAAATCAAAAGCCTGTTAAAGTTTGTTCAGACCAGAGAAAACAAAGATTACAAGTTGTGCGTAAATTCTCACAAGGAATGTTATCCAAAAAGCTTATTATATTTTCAAGTATGGACTGACACATAGCTGTTCAGAAGTATTTCTTCCATTTAAAGTTCCACAAAAGCAATAAATCACAGTAAAAATGAAAAGACATCTGAGAAAAGGTGTTCTTCTGTGCAGGGACAGGAGCAGAGAGATGGACCAGACGGTGCTGTTCAGTGGGCCCCCTGCACACTCGGCCGCGCTGAGACAGCCCTCTGGCAGCTCCGGCAGCGAGCGGACACTCAGGGACTCCTCACACTCTGACATCGAAGTGGCAGGCTTATCTCATTGAAAGGATGCCAGCTCTCCAAATCAGCGACTCTCGGTACAGGTGGCTAAGCAGGAAGAAAATGTCTCAAAACCACAATGGAGATGAGAAAAATGAAAGATGAAATCAAAATGTTTGAAAATTAAATTCATGGTTTGCTTTGCTGTTTTGTTTTGGGCAGGGGGTTTTCATCATTAGATTATTCCTACATTGGGCTGCAATGTAAATGAGGCTGGTTTCAGAGAGCAGATGAGAAAACTCAGGTTGAGGTTGAGGAGCCACTGAGCTATTTCACCCACAGGTGTTGTAAAGTACCAAAGGCTACAGAATTAATATTAATATTTTAGGAGGCTTGGAGAACATTTTATTAATTTGGGTTAAGAGAAATTGTGAGAATAGTCTCTGTGCTGTGTGATTAGCATAACTAGGATGGCTCTTGCCATTGTATTGTAAATGAAAAGGGAAGGAAGCATAGATTCCCTGACATTCCACCACACCTGTGGGGAAAGGAGTGAATGGCTAGCCAGGTGCAGGAAGGGAAAAACCAAAATAAACCTTTTCTTATAGCAATGAGCCATTTGCGGGCATTTGTCCCCACGGAAACTACCTCTCTTATGTAAATGCATGTGGTTAATACATCTGACTCTGGACAGAGAGATGGCGGATGAACACTAGAAAATATAAGAAGGTCTTTTAATATGTAAAGAGATATCTTCCTACCATTGTGTTGACTTGTAAATTTTGTTTTCTCCAAAATGATGTATGGTTTGCAAATTGAACGTGGTCCTATCATGTTAAAGGACATATGACTATAACCAATAGCGGTAAGGGGCTCCTAATTGCAATTTTTGCTTCTGTACTTCCCACTTACAAAACTATAAAAACTAAGTAGAACAAAGGGCCGGCGCGCTCTCCGTCAGATTTCTGTCGGAGTTCCCGCCGCTTGGCCAAGCTAGACAATAAAGCTTTAATGTGTAAACGACGGACCTTGCTTCTGTCTTCCATAATTCGGGTCCCTCCGAATTTGGATTAACAGAGGTATTGTGGGCCAAGTCTAGGGCTTTTAACCAAAAGTCAAGCCCTTATGATGGGAAGGAGCCCAAATTCCAAGTGGCATCCCAAGATGCTTTGAGACAAAGTTTCACATCCTATGGCCTATTTCAGTATAACCTACAAGCTCAGAATGGATTGTACATTTTTGTAAATCAATTAAAAAAATTTATCACACATAGAAAGCCACATGAATTTCAGAATGTTTCAGAGTCCACAAATAAAGTATTATTGGAACACAGCCCCACTTGTTCATTTACATGTTCTCTGTGGCCAAGTTTTATGCTACAAAGACAGTTAAATAGTTGCAACAGAGCCCATATGGCCCCCAAAGCCTAAGCTATTCACTGTCTAGCTCTTTACAGAGAAGTTGCCCATCTCTAAGATCACACAGGCAAAGAGTAAAGAACAGGGAACCGTTCTGGGGGCCTCCTCCTGGGGCCATGAGGAAAGAGGCTTGTGTTCTCCATTAAAGATGCTCTCACCAAGGCAGAGAACCCAGAGGCCAGGCTCTCTTGGCTGCTGAGGCCTGGGATAAACTCCTCTGTCCTGGGGTTCTGACCCTTCCGATCATTTCCAAGGTGGTACAGCCATCAAAGTAAATGATGTGTGCATTTTCAACCCCTGCTCTCAAGCTGCTTGGGCTCCGTTATCTCATGGTAAATGACAGGCTGTATTTGCACAAATGTGTAATTACATCAGATGAACACTGAGCGGGAAAGAGAGGTAAATGTCTCCCAGTTTGTGGCATTGGGCCGAATGATCTGTCAGACAATCCACACATACCCCAGGGCAGACCTCTGGACTTGCCTAGTGATAAAAGGACCTTCCCAAGATGAACATTACTTGAACTGACCATTTTAATGCCGCCTTGTTTTTTAATATCCAGGTTGAGTATCAGCCACATCTGGATCTTGAGATCATTGGCATTTATCTACTGACTGTCCCACCGAACTTCACACCCAAGAATTCAGTGCTTCACAGAGCTGGGAGAATGTCATCCCTTTGGGGAGGACTGATGGAAGACAATGTGGGATTGTTTGCCAACAACAAGTTCCAGTTGTCCTTTTGTTACAATGAGTCTCAAAGCTGCTGCATCTGTGTGTGCTGTGAAGTCAGCACAATGGCCATTGTCTGCAGCCCTGTTTGTTGTGGCTGCTCCATGTGCACAGTTGGCCAGGGCGGAGGTTTCCATATTAAAATCATTCTTCTGAGTGCTTAGTGTTGGTTCTCCAATCCCATCAATCTTTGCCTTCCGTGCTCCTGGACCTGGCAGCCCAGCCTGGAATGATCTAGGGATGAGGGTAGCACACAGAGGAGCCAGGGCCTTGAGTCTGAGGATGAACTGGCTTCTTGAGATGGAGGGACAAGACCAAAGGAGCACTCCACACAGAGAACATGTGCGACAGAGCTCTAGCTGACAGCACAACTGTGTGCCACAGCAAGCACCCTACAGAGCCGGTCTGCACTTCGGAAATGCTTGAATTCTAAGTCTCAAATTCTAAAATTGCTAATCTCTTTAGGAAGAAAGGAAGAAAAGGTGGATGGCAGGCGTCCCCAAACTACGGCCTGCGGGCCGCAATGCGGCCCCTGAGGCCATTTATCCAGCCCCCACTGCACTTCTGGAAGGGGCACCTCTTTCATTGGTGGTCAGTGAGAGGACCACTGTATTTGGCAGCCCTCCAATGGTCTGAGGGACAAAGAACTGGCCCCCTGTGTAAAAAGTTTGGAGATCCCTGGAGGGGAGAAGGAATGAAGGACGAAGAGAGGGAGGTAGTGATGATTCTCTTATTACTTACTGTATTTTTTGCTCCATAAGACATACCTTTCCCCCCAATAGTGGAGGGGAAAATGCCCATGCGTCTTATGGAGCAAAAAATATGGTATTTTATTAAATATTTTAACACACCATTTGGTTCAGAATATTTCTTTTCTTATTTTCCTCCTTTAAACCCTAGGTGTATCTTATGGTCAGATGTGTCTTATGGAGTGAAAAATACGGTATATCAAACTGACTAGGCTAAGCTACTGGGACAGAAGGGAGAGCAGAAGATATTTTACAGCAAACACACACCTTCTCCCAGTTATTCAACACTCATTTAGGCACTGCTAGGAAGGGGTTCTGTGGGTCTAATTAAAGTCTTTAATCAGTTGACTTTAAGTAAGTTTATCTTGATAGGCCTGACTTAATCAGTGGAAGGAAGCCCTTCAAAGAAGCCTTGGTCCATCCATGTCATTGCAGATGGTTAAGATTTTATTCTTTTTTATGGCTGAGTCATAGTCCATTGTATATATGCACCACTTCTTCTTTATCCACTCACCTATTGATGGGCACTTAGATTGCATCATATGTGGAATCTAAAAAAAACAAAACAAAACAAAATAAATGTACAAACAAAACAGAAACAAACTCATAGATATAGAGAACAGTTGTCAGATGGGAGGAGGGTTAGAGGGATGGGTGAAAGGGGGGAAGGTGTTAAGAAGTAAAAATTGGTAGTTGCAGAATCACGAGAGGCATGTCCAGTACAGCACAGGGAATACAGTCAATAATATTGCAGTAATTATGTATGGTGTCAGATAGGGATGAGATTTATCAGGGTGATCACTTTGTAAGTTATATAAATGTGTAATCACTATGTTGTACACCTAAAACTAATATAATATTATGTCAACTGCAATTAAACAATTTATTTTACAAATGCTGGGCATTGTCTGAGCTGTATTCTGAGCAGGATCAGGGGTCTATCGTTGCTCTCTCTTCGCCGGAGCTTCCCTCCTTGCCTGTTTGCAAAGCCAGCCTGTGCCGGTGGGATTCCAACTCGATCCTGATTTTCGCTCCCAGACTGCCCATAGATTTCAACTTCGCCACCACTTAAGTCTGTCCCTTGTGATGTCTGTCTCTACCAGTTCTGCTTCTCTGGTCAAAAGTGATTCGTACAGAGAATAAGCTAGTCTGCCAGGCAAATCAGCACAAGACCACAGCAGTATAAAGTCCACCAGCAATGTTGTTCTCAACTTTTCTCCGCCCTGCACCCACCTAAGGGATGTGACACTTTTCTATCAAAACCATGGCTCAGTCGGCCATGAGAGGGTTGGCAGCAACTGTAGCCAAAACTCTATGAGTTGTAGTTCACAAAGCCTCCCAGGGGCACATTAGTCTCATTTCTTGCCTTGATATCGGGTTCACCCAAAAGAGTATCCCGGTAGGAGATGGTCAAGACCAGGTAATATTGTGGTGGTCACAGACCACAGGTCGTGATTTAACACAAGCTTTTCTGTTCTTCCCATTGGCAGCACCTGAGCAGAAATGATGAGGCATGACCAGGATATTGTTGGTTTGCCTACGCTTTGAGTTATATATTCAGTAAATTACCTACTGAAAACCTTTTTTCTGTATTTAGTTCATCTGGGTCCCACTTGGCCCTGGGCAGAGTCAAAGGAGGGGACAGGTTTGCGTGTGAGGTGGGGGCTGTCTGGCCTTGGATACCAGCCCATCTTGGGACCCTCAGTTTCCTCAGAGAAGGATGCAGGACCCCTCACTGTTCAAAGAGGGGTGAGATAAGAGATAGGAGAGGGGTGAGCAGCAATGGGTAGAACCCAGTTTCTTTCAGCCTCCCATCCAGTATCCAGAATCCCCATCCAAGGAGGCCTCAGAATCCAGGTGCATTCCCTGAGGCTAGAAACTCCTGTTTGATTTTATGTTTATGTTGGTACAGTCAGATCAACAGACCCTTAAAAACACAACTTAGGAGGTTTCTGCTTGTTGTTGACTTCAGAAATGACCAGGAAGAAGCTGGCACACAAGTAGTATATTTTTAATGATTTACTAATTTAAAATCTTATGTATCCTAAGATCACACACTTGATCGAAATCAGCTCTGTGCCTCTGTATCTGAGAAAGCACAGGATGGAGGCGGAGGTACTGGGACTAATGTTTGTGTCTCTCAGTATTCCTGCTTAGGTGGAAGCAAAGTTGGTTAAACTTGCTTCCCAATCAGAAATATCACAGAAACAATATTTTCATATTTTCTTAATGAAAATGCTTTATAAAAATAGACCCTTAATCTTCAGCAAAAAAAAACCCTATTTCTTTTGGGATTAGACTATAGGATAATATCAATTTGGGAACAAACTTTTGGCTAAGAGTAAAGATTTTCACTTGGCTGGATCAAGTTTCTGAAAAGTAAAATTTTAATAAATGAGAAAAAATTTTAATAAATTAAAAAAATTTTAATTTTAATAAAAAATGTTTTGAGAAAAGATTTGAGACAAGGCACTCCTCTGCATTTAAGTGATTCAAAATCAACTTTATGTCAAAGGAGGGAAAAATAAAACTGATCGTATGAATACTATTCTCAAAAGGAGGGAGGGCATTGTGACTAGCTAAAAACGTCGATGCAGACATAGATATTCACACACACACGCAGCCTAGCTTTCAGACTCAGCAAAATCAGAAGAGGTAATACATATACACAACTAACCTTTTGCATCTCTCAAAACTAGAAAACATTATTACAGAAATAAACCCAAAGCCTGTTAGCCTCAGTGAGGTTTGTAAACTGCTGCACAACAGGCTTGACGGCTGTGATTAATATAGTTCTGAACCAGACACTGAGGCACGATGTCTGATACACGGGATTCTCAGGTGGGAGAGAGTAGTGTCAGGAAATTCTGGACACATGGCGGCTGCAATGACGCCACATGTAAAGCAACAGCGATGTTTAAATTTCTTCAGTTTTAAGAATTATGTTCCATGTCCTCCTTTTACCCCCTTCCCTGAAGAGGAAGGGGTGCATCCATGTGACAGCCTCAACAGACCGGGATGGGGCTTTATTGTTTATAAAGGTTTTTTTACATTTTTTATTTCACTTAATCATCAAAAGTACCTTAAAATGAAAGCAAAGAAGCTATTATGACTACCCATTCTATTGGAAGTACTATTAAAGTGACCGTCTTGTTGTTATGGAAAAAGGGGCTCGATGCCAAAGGTTATACAAATAGGAAATCGCAGAGCTGAGACTCATAAACACTCCATGATTGATCAATGAATTGATTGATTCAAGGGACTTCACTTTATTACCCGTAGAACTGGCAAAGACAAGAACAGAACCAAACACGTGTTAACGGGGTTAGATGTGCATTCCCAGGTAGCTCTGCTATGAGTGCCACCAGGACAACCTCTCGATAAAAGGATTTGTCCCTCTATATACATAGATGAGAAGTGTTTAAATATCCTAATTTTCCAAAACAAATCCCACCTCTAGGAATATATCCTGTATGCAATCCAATGTCCATCAATGGTCGACTAACTAAAATATTTTGCACCCATATGATAGACTACACTGTAGCCATTAATAACTTACCTTTAAAGGATAAAGACAGAGAAAAGTACTCTTGATATTAAGTGACAAAACAAGATACAAACCTTGATGGTAGAATTTATTTGAAAAAACTAAAAAATAAGAAAATGCAACAAAATATTAGCATCAGTTATATTTGGGTGGTATGATATGGGTGACTTTTTCATGTTCTGTTTTGATTTGTTTATTTTTTCTCTTTGATATGGATGACTTTTATTTCCATTCATGCTTTTCTTCATTTTCACATTTTCATGTGATCAGAAAATAGTTTCTTTTTCCTACTGAAGAAATAAGGAGGTGGCTGGGTCTAGCCACTGTAGGACTGTGAACACCACCAATTCTCAGCAACTAAGATCTTGGCAGTTAGGATGCACAGGGATGAAATACGGCAGAGATGACACTGGGGTGAGAGGGATGTGACAGAGGGCCAGTACTGGGACTTGGGGCCTCAGTGCCTCCAGAGCAGGGGGTAAGGTAAGAAGAAGTGACAGGGATGGGGACTGTGGGGCAAGGGAGATCAGGACTAGAAAGTGTCCAGTGCGCTTGGTGGCTGCAGGTGACCGAGGTAGGAAAGGCTATGGATACACAATGAGAGGTCGTCAACAATGGGATGGGCCTTAGCAACAGGAGTCATGCTATCTCTAGCCCTTCCTAAGTCTGAGATGAACAGGCCCCATGGACGGACAACATCGAGTCAGCCTTATCAGAAAGGAGCACAGGAACAGCATGGTGAAAAAAATGGGGGCTTCTCCCTGAGCAGCTCCTCCTCCTCAGCAGGTACCCCACTCCATGACCACCGTGTCCAATATCCTGCCCTTGCCCCAGGAAATACTTTCTACCTGCGAGAGCTCCCTTTGGTTCCCTGTGGGTAGGAAGTGCAGCAGACATATTTCAGGATGCTCAGAAATGCACTCAGTGCTCCTGGGCTCCTAGGCTACACTTACGGCATAACAGAGACCTGAGAGGGACCACTGAATGCTCCTGTCCCCCAGACACACTCTTCACAGGCCCCCTTTCTACCCACTGAGCTGCTACACACTTTTCAACTACTTTAGTCTTCCCCCTTCCCTGCTTCCTGCCCTGGTTTCTGTCCTTAATGGGGCCTAAAGGAGTATGCTGGGTGGGCTGGGGGAGTCTGCTAGGTAATTCCCTTGAGCTCTACCAGCGCCCAGGAAGGGAGCATCACCTCCTGGGTTGAAAAGAGGAGACTAACAGGAAAGGATTCTGCCACCTGCTTTTCACCGTTTTCTGTCTCACAGAGCACAGCATGCAGACGCTGCCGGGAGTTGGCCAGGCCGCCTTGGGTTTGCCTCCTCGGCTCTGTTGCCTGGAGAGAGCTCCCAGGCTTAGGGCGCTGACGTGATGCTGGGCCAGAGGAGGCCTGACATAATGGATGGAACAAACTTCTTCAAGTCCCCACTGAGAGTATTATTTTGGCAAAGCTAGTTAATCTCTCTAAACCTTGATTTCCTCACCTTTCAGTGGAAAAATATTAATCCCTTATAGGATGGCGTAAGAAAGATGGGCACAAAGAGCATAAAGGACATTGAAACACAGTTTTTAGAGCCCAGACTTCATCCAACAGTGGCAAATAGGAAGCAAAACGGGGACTGGAATCCTAAACTCTCACACAAATACCACTCTTCCCACTACACCATTCTCGCCATCTGCTAATGGCATATTTAGGGAAATTAGGCCTGACTGATAGGAAGATACAGCTCATATTTTTGCATGTGTATTTGTGGTACATTTTTATATTTGTATTAGAGAAGAAGGCATATACACAGAAAGGCTGACTTGGTGGAGGTGATCCTAGTGATATATTTAGAGATTAAAGGGATTGGGCATTATAATAAAATACAAAAATCAATTTGAGACTACTTTAGAAGCATATAGAATTACTAATGCAAATGGGGTGGGGAGGGGAACGGCATTACTCTGATACCAAAACCCAACACAGATGCTACAAGGAAACTACAGACCAGTATCCCTCATGAGCATGGACACAAATCCTTGAAAGAAGTTAACAGAACACAAACAAATGAACTAGCAATCTATCAGTAGAACAATATACATGGGATTTACTCCAGGAAGGAATGGTTGGTTCAAATTCAAAAATCAATCATATCGGAAGACTAAGGAAGAAAATCCATATCATCGTCTCAACAGATGTAAAAATACAATTGATATGATTTAATATCCATTTAAGATAAAATTCTCAGAAAACTTAGAAAGAAACTTTCCCTCACAGATAAAGGATCTATACGGAGAACCGACAGCTAACAGCATCCTCAGTTGGAAAGAATAGATGCTTTACCTCTAAGGTTGGGAACAAAGCAAGAATGTCCTCTCTTCTCATTCCTCCTCAGCATCTTACCACAGGTCCCAGCCAGTGCAGCGGGGCAACAGAGAAAACGAAAGGCATCCAGATTGGAATAGAAGAAATAAAATTGCCTCGATATCCAGGACATACGGTTATCTACATAGAAAGTCCTAAATAATTTGAAAAAAAAAAAACAAACAGGTTACTAGAACTAATTAGTGAATGTGATAAGGCCAATATGGGGGGAGGTGTTATTTCTATATACTAGAAAATGTGAACAATTATAAGTTGAATTTTTAAGTTGATTTACAATATCTAAGTAAAGGGAAAACTAAAACATGTTCAGAAATTGGAAAACTCAATATTGTTAAGATGCCAATTTTACCTAAAACAAGGTATAATTTCATTGCAAACCCAACAAAAATCACAAAAGGCTTCTTTGAAGAAATTGACAAGATGATTCTAAAAGTAATATAGAAAAGCAAAAGATCTGAAATAATCAAAACACTTTTGAAAAATAAAAAGGTGGCTGTTCAGAGAACCTTGCTTCTCCTGTGTCTCCTTTACGCTCACATTACAACCACACTCAGAACACTCAGACGCCAGATGCGTGTGACTGCCCCACACCAAGCAATCCTCTGCAATGCTGTGTGATGCCTCATTTAATGCCATCCCACACCCTCTGCCTGGGCATAGCAGCGTCAGGTCCCACAGAACTGCACCCTTTCCCCATTTCTGATGCCACGTCCCAGGCTGTCACCGGTACTTCTGACTGACCAGCAAAGGATTGGAAGTCCCACACATTCTCTTTGGGTTTGATAATTTGCTAGAATGCTCACAAAGCTCAGGGGGAAACTTACCTTTATAATTTACTATAAAGCAATGTGGTAAACGATATAAGAAAAGTCCAGACATCTGCGAGGCACAGGGTGAGGCGGGTAGGAGGCGCAGAGCTTACACACCCTCTCCAGGCACCCCAGAGCCCACACAGGCTCACCGGCTTGGACTCTCTCAGCACCCCACACCTGTGGGGTTATTATGAAGGCATCATCCCGCAGGCATGTTATCAGTAACTCCATTTGCAGCCCCTCTCCCTCTCTGGAGAATGGGGGACTGAAATTTCCAAGCTTCTAATCATGAGCTGGTCTTTTTGGTGACCAGCCCTGACCCTGGAGCCCACTCAGAGTCACCTTATTGGAACAAAAGACAGTCTTATCCCCCACGGAACTCTGAGGGGTTCAGGGCTTTGGGTGGGAACCAGGGTCAAAGACCAAATATTAGAAGAAAAGATCCTCCCAGTGCCCTTATCACTCAGGAAATCACAAGGGTTTTAGGAGCCTTGTACCAGGATCTGGGAACAGAGACGTATGTGTGTGTACGTGTGTGTGTGTACATGTGTGTGTGTGTTTTATTTCACAGTAGAGAATTTTCATACCTAATTTCATGACTTCCTATAAAACTACAATGATCAAGAAGGTGTGGGCCTGACCAGGTGGTGGCGCAGTGGTTAGAGCACCAGACTGGGACACAGAGGACCCAGGTTGGAAACCCTGAGGTTACCAGCTTGAGTGTGGGCTCACCAGCTTGAGTGCAGCATCACTGGCTTGACCGTGGGATCATAGACATGACCCCTTGGTCACCGGCTTGAACCCAAGGTCATTGGCTTGAGCAAGGGGTCACTACTCTGCTATAGCCCCCCCCCCCAGTCAAGGCACATATGAGAAAGCAATCAATGGACAATTAAGGAGACTAGGAAACTAAGGAGCCACAACAAAGAATTGATGCTTCTCATCTCTCTCCCTTCCTGTCTGTCTGTCCCTATCTGTCCCTCTCTATCTGTCCAAAAAAAAAAAGACCCTGTGGTACCGGGGGAAAGATAAACACACTCATGAGAACAGAATAGAGTCCAGACATAGACCCACACATGAGTGGTCAATTGATTTCTGACAAAGGTGCCAAGATAAGCAAATCTTCAACAAATGATGCTGGAAAGTTTGCACATCCATATGCAAAGAATGAAACTCACTATATAATTCACACCACATACAAAGCCTGACTCTAAATAGATCATAGGCCTAAGTGTAAAGTCCCAAGCCTATAAAATTTGTAGAAGAAGATGGAGAAAATCTTTAAGACATTGGGTTAGACAAAATTTCTTAGATTGGACACAAAAACATGACAAAACTGGATTTCATAAAAATTAAGTTTCAGCTGCATACAAGACAGTGGTGAAAATAAAGAGAGAAGCCGCGTGTTGTGAGAAAGCGTGCGCAGAATGTAGATAGGATAACGGCCTGCTTTCCAGAGTACATGAAACCTTGCATAACTTAATAAGAAAACAAACAACCTTAATTAAAAATGGGCAAAGGATTTAAAGAGAAACTTCATCAAAGAGATACAGATGGCAAGGAAGCACATAAAAAGACTCTCAACACCTTAAGTCATTAGGTAAATGCACATTGAGATACCACAACACACTTACTAGAATGTAAATAAACAAAAAAACTGGCATTACCAAGGACTGGTGAGGATGCTAAGCCCCTGGAACCTTCATATTTTGTCAAGTGGGCATTAAAAGTGGTACCGCCATTTTGGAACAAACACTCTAGCAATTTCTTAGAAAGTTAAATATACATTTTCGATACAACCCAGCAATACTCTTTCTTTGGTAATTGTCCAAAGGAAATTAAAATACATGTTCAGACACAAAATAAACTATAAGTAAATGTTTATGGCATCTTGATTCATAATTGTAAAAAACAAACAAAAGACTAAAAACAACCCAGAAGAATATCAGCTGGGAGAGAGATAAACTGTGGTACATCTATATATTGAAATACTATGCTACTCAGGAGTAAAAAATAGGAACAAACTACTGATAACACGTAACAACATGAGTGAATCGCAAAAGCATTATTTTAAGCAAAATATATAATATATAAAAGGCTCCATCCTACGATTCTATTTTTATGACGTTGTTGAAAAGGCAAAAATCTAAAGAAGTGAAATCAGAGCAGTTGCTTCTAGGGAGTGTGGTGGGGGAAAGGGACTAACTAAAAGGGACATGACAGAAATTTGGGGCTATAGAAATATTGTAGAACTTGAGTTTGGTGGGATTACATGAGTATATACGTTTGTCAAAAGTCATGGAACTGTACACCTAATATGGGTGAATTTTACTGTATGTAAATTATATCTCAGTAAACCTTATGCTTAAAAATTGAGAAAACAAATTTTTTTCACACACACAAAAACACAAAGTCAAGTAGGTGAAAGTCATTTTAACACTGATTAATGTTAACATATGAGAGAAGGTAAATATCTAGTTCTTTGTATGATTTTGATTATATTTGTATAACATGTTTTCATATATTCAGAGAGAAAAAAGACCTCATCTTAGCTGGGTTATCAACCAGCAAAAGATTTAATAGATGCCAGACAAGGCAATTTATTCCCCAAATGTAGTAGGCTGAATGGTGACCCCCCAAAAATATATGGACACATTGTAACTTTCAGAACCAATGAATATTACCCTATATGGCAAAAGATGTGATTAAGTTAAGGATCTTAAGAGGAGCTTAACCTGGATAATCTGTTCTAAATGCAATCCATGTATCTTTAAAATGAAGGAAGGCAGCTTTGAGACAGACAGATGAGAAGGTGATGTGAAGATGGAACTGGAGGTTGGGGTGATGCAGCCACAAGCGCAAGACTGCTGGCAGCCACCAGGAGCTAGAAAAGGCAAGGAACGGATTCTCCCTGACAGTCCCCAAAAGTAGCACAGCCCTGTCAGCTCAGTGAAATCAATCTTGAACTTTTTGCCTCCAGAATTGTAGAAAAAAACACCACCACACATTTCTGTTGCCTTAAGCCGCTGAGTTTACGTAATGTTACAGCAGCCACAGGAAAACAATACACCACATTATAATGATATGGTAATACAAGGATATGGGCAGACATGCCTAACTTCACAACAGAAGTGGGCCCTGTGTGAATTATTCCTGGGTTATACTGACCAACATAGCCTGTTCTGTGGACTGTTCCCCCTGTCCTCCCCATCACACCCAAATAGTAGGCCTGCCCAGAGCAGGAAGTGAAGCCACAGTGGCTGCAGCAGAGGCTGCTGCTTGCCCACCCAGCAGCCATTCTCCTTTCTTCCTTAGTGACAGCTACACAGTGTGACACTGCAATGTGCCCAGCAGAAAAACCACCTTTCCAAACTTCCTTTATAGATACAGGGGGCCAATGAGATGTAAGCAGATTATTGGGGAATGTTTCAGGGAAAAGTCTTATGAAGTTAATTCAGCTTGGATTCAAGTGCCTTTATCCATTTCCTTCCCTCTTTCTGAGCTCTGCAAGGCAGAAATGATGGATGGAGTTCCAGCATCCATCTCTTGACAGCGTAGAGACCTTGAACATAGAAGGCACGCATTAAGGCAGGAGGAGCAGAAAAGATAGAAGGAGAGTCGGTTCCTAGTGACCATGGAGCTGCTGGACGAGTCCTGGACAGCTTGCCCCTGTTTTATATGAAAGGAAAAAGGGTGAGGGCTTTATTTTGTTAAAGTCACTTGTACTTTGAGCCTCTATTCATAGTAGTCAAAAGCAATTCCTGATTCAAGGATTTAATGAACTTTATAACGTGATACTAAAAACTAAAAAGAAGCTGAAAATGAAAAGTTAAAGATGATAGCTTGATGTCTCCCCTGGTTTAGCTTTCTCAGAACAAGAGTTCTATTATTTTAATCTGCTAATCATCACTCTTTCCTTTTTCAATTAAACTGAAAATGAATGGCAATATATAACTTGTTAAGTCATACCACTCTATGTCCCAGAATTGTATAAAAAGAGTCGCCAGTCCTGTTACTTGTTGCAGATGGGGAAAAAGTTACCTTAGCATCCAAATGACTAATATCCCCATTTTCTTATATTACTACCCCATGTACTCAAAGAACATTAACACACTTCCTTACTAAAATACATAATTTTGCACTTTGCAGAGGTTAACTTATTTTGACTCTAAAGAATTCAGGTAATTTTCTCTTGATCACTGAACACAGTTAAATCTACAAAACAGGTATAGAAGTGCAAGTCCTAAACTCTTAAAAAAAAAAAAAGTGAAGTCCCAGAATTGGGTAAAGAATAGAATTGCCAATTAAAGTGACTAAAAGATCTATAAAATAGCAAAAAAGAATGATAATACTTTAATAATAACTAATGATAATAATAAGAGCCTCTGCAGGTTTCCACACTAACAGGACCAGCTTCTGGGGCTCATTTCTGTTTATAAGAGCCCCATTCATACTGCTTTACAAGTCCTCCATTCACACTCCCATATAGACCGGGGGGGGGGGGCAGTTTGGGGAATGCCAGGGCCATCAACAAAGGGCATGATAAACAAGGTCTCTAGCTCTGCCAGGTACAAAACATAGAGCTGAAAAGCTCATCTACACTGGGCCCCTAGTCTAATATGACCCTCGTTTGAGTTTCCTTCACCCCCATAATGTTTCTGAAACGGGGGTTTTAAACCAGCACAGGGGAAATCCAGACTGACAGGTTTTTGTTGCATGCACTTCCAGGTGAAAGGAAGCTGCTGTGCACACACAAAGGAAGGGGCTGTATGGAGCACTGCCCAGGGAGCCACCCCAGGTCACTTCACACAGCTGTACATGTAAACGCGTCTGTCCAGTTCATGTCACTGGCTAACAAAGCAGAGAGGAACAGGAGTCACTTCAATTGCACTTTAATGTCAGCTTGGGAACATTCTCTGAGAAAAACTAGAAGAGCAGTCAAACCATGCAGAGCACTGACCTTGGTCTGGGAGGGTGGAAAAAATAGGATTTAGGTGGCTAAAGACTTGAAGGTGGGTGTGTCACAGTTTTGCTATATGACCTTAAACAAGTTACGTAACCTTCTTGAGCTTCAGTGTCCTCATCTGCTAAATCAGGTTGATAATACATTTATCCCTGGATAAGGTGGAAAACAATGACCCAGGTGCTCAGTAAAGTCTGACTCATTTTTCACTTCTTCTACACATTCCCATAACCCCAGAGTGGCAGTCTACAGACCAAACCTGTCCCATCAATGTGTTTTTGCTGCAATATTGTATTTTTTGTGTGTTTTAAATGGCCACAACTAAATATTTTCCTAAAACTATCATTTCAGTTTATCTTGAAAAACTGTAATGCTAACACCGTGCCTTTGCTCACGTGACTGCTGGCGCTGATTGTTCAAAAAGGGCTTATGCTCTCCAACTCATCAGCTTCCTAACCCAGCCATGTTTATTCCCTTGAGTTAATTGCCTGAGAACATAGACATTCAAATCTGTCAAATCTCCTTGCAATCACAAAGGGGTCCATTCAAACCACCATCTTTCTTCCCTTCTACTGCATCACATGTTCCTTTGGTACCTTAGTGCAATACTGAAGTTTAACGTGCCATTTGGGCTAACTCTACTCATGATGTAGCAAAAGACTGACTGAAATGGAGGCTCAGTCAACCAGTTACAGGAAACCGAGTGACGGAGGAAGGAAACACGCATCCAGTCCATGATAGATTGACTGAATTCAGTTAGGTTCGTTTCATTTTGTGAATTTAGTGAAATGAGTTCATAGGAATAAATAAAGTATAAATCATGAACTTTAATCTTATTAGTGGCAATTAATGTTTAAATGTATTTGTTTAAGAGGTGAAAGTTAAGAAGAGCCAGCTTACACTTATAATCAAATAAATATTAAATATAAGTATCAACCAAATACATAATGGGAACAAACTGTTCAGAGAGCAGGGAGAAACAGGCACTCTCACACGGCCAATTCAGTGAGTACAAAATGGTACAACTCCCACAAGGGGGCATTTGGAAATAACTAATAAAATTCTGAAAGAATTCACCATTTAGATCCCCTAAAACTCACTTCTAGGAATCCACCTTGGAAGATACACCAGCATAAGTGAGAAAAGACATCCACTAAGTGTATCAGTTACCCACTGCTGCATGACAAATACAGGACTGTGGGTTTACTGACACTCATAACTTCCAGGCAGACCAACTCTGTTCACCATCCTAGTAACAAATAGCCCGAAAATGTAGCATCTTAAAGCAATATACATTTTTTAACTCACAGGTTTTGTGAGTCAGGAACCCAGAAATGGCTCAGCTAGACTTCTGCTTCAGTCTCTCACAAGGCTGTGGAAAGTGTCAGACGGTGTGAGGGTCCCACCTGAAGCTCAGTGAGGAAAGGATCCACATCCCAGCTCACTTACCTGGTTATTGGCAGAATCCCGTTCCTTGGGGCTATTGGAAGGAAGGCTCTGGTTACTGGCTGGCTGTGGGATGGAGGCCACACTTCATTCCTTTCCATATGGTTCTCCCTAACATGGCAACTTGATTCATTAAAGCCAACAAAAGAGAAAATTTTCTAGCAAGACAGGACTCCCAATTTTGGTAACCTCACCATAGAAGTGACATCCTTCAATGTTGTTTTATGCTATTGGTCAGAAGCTCGTTACTAAATATTGCCATATTCTATTGGCTAAAAGGTGGGCTTACACAATGCCAGGAAGTGTAAGCACCTGGGGCCAGCATAGAATCTGACTCCTGACCTAGGTGTATCAGACACATCTGTGTTTCATTTCAAATCTTCTTAACTTCCACCTCTTACTCTAAATACTGCTGCAGCAAACACCCTGGTCTTGATTAGCTGTACACAGGTACAACCTGACAGTGCTTTGCTTTAAGCTCGTGATGATTCTAATAGAATTCTGAGAAGTAACAGAGATGGACACCAATGTAGTGTTTCTTGACTTTTATTTTTTAAATAAGAACAAAACAAATAAATAAACACAAGAGCTAGAGGGCAGAAACCTGAATTCAGATGTTACAATGGAAAAATCATGGACCTCCACCTGAGTTTCCAGTTAAGTGAATTCACAGACCCAGACCTCACTGATTGGAGGGGAAGCTGGGTTTCCTTAAAGACAATCCCTGCAAGTCCATGACAAGTATGTCTAATAAACATTCCCACAGGTCTTCCCCTAAGTGACCTACGGCCACTTACCAGAAAGAAAAAAAAATGTGTATCAGGAAAGGAAGAATACAGAGATATTTCAAGAAATAATGTGTGTGGGTTCTAACCTTAAAACATTACTAAGAAACTACAAATGGCATCTACTACTGTTCTCTGGTTAGAAAAGTGTAGAGAACAGGGGATAAGTGAAATTCTGGCCCAAATCCATCTCATGGTGGAACTAATCGTTATTTTTCCACTGAGTTTATAATTGGGATAGACAAACTTAGAAGATGGAAATCCCTCACACTTTTCCTGGAATACTGACGCCAGAGTCCTTATGGTAAGAATGGCTAAGGGGTAGGCCATTGAGATTTGCACAGCTCCAACAGTTTGGGGTGACAGGTACATGCAAAGCAAAATCAGATACCACCCATTTCCTTCCTGGGCATCATTTGTGGCATCCTAAAGCCAGGGTGTGCCCTATGAGTGTGAGTGTGATTTGAGACACACTGGAAAGGTTTATGGATCCCTCAGTATGTCTTCCACCCACTACTCTATCTTTGTAAAAGGTAATCACCCCTTAAAGGAGTAACACATTAACAGGAAGTCAGTTATATACCCTCTATACCCCCATTCAGAGGGTCTACTTAGCCTCACCTAGACTCTCAAGTCAAGGTATTTCCAGGCTGTGGCTGGTCTATACAGAAGGCTGTAGGGCAGGACTTAAGGCCGTGAGCAGAGCAGCTCCAGGGCTTCCCTCAGTGACAGTCCCGCAGCATGTGATCAGCCCGGATCGGCCTTGCAGTTCTAACTGCTCCTGAGGGATGGCTCGGGTACAAGGGATGAGCTCCACACGGGGAAAAAATGGAAGATAACCTGGCTTGAAATTCATACTTCCCAAAGGAGCCAATACTATGTCCCATAACAACTCCTTAGAAGTAGCTTTCATGGCCCCCAAGGAACACCTCTTAAAAATGTCACTATACTCAGTTCAGGGAAGCCCGAAGCATGGTGTCCTCAGCAAAGCATGGTTCCATATAGTTCCTCCAAGTCTAGACACAATTTATTAGTAGGGGCCATTTTTATCATTAGCAGTGTTGCCAGAAAATATAGTTTGTAGCCTACCCTTAAGAGGTTGCCAGAGTAACAGAGCTATACTATTGAACTAACCTAAAGTCAAGTTCTCACTCAGAAGAAAAAGATGTATTTACCGTTTATTCACCTGCCCGATTCTAAAGAATCTACAGATTCTGCTCTTCTTTAGGAAGAAGCTACTGTCCCAATGTCTTTGGGGGAGCCCCATAAAAATATGGGTAGAAGGAAAGGAATTTCAGAGCCAACTTTATCTCCTTCCCTTGTTTTCTGGAGAGATCCCTGCTTGAAGTATGAGATTTCAATACTGGTTGGTTGGTTGGTTGGTTGGTTTTAAAGAGGGAGGCTTCTATTGCAACAACCCAGTCAAATCTTACGGCTTCACTTGATAGCCTAAGCCTGAGGTGCTTGGGACTGTTAAAGCAGAGTGGGAATGTCACCTACTCTCTACTATGCCCCTCAAATCAGAGCCAGGGCAGCCTGACCCAGGGTTCAGTAAACCATGTTAGGCTTACCCTGATGGAATAATCAGTAGCAGTTCTTAATCCCTGGGAGCTCTTTTGCCTTCCAGGCTGGCCTGCACATTGGACACAGGTCCCGGGTCGGTAGGGACCTCTCACCTATTCCTCTCTCAGGCCTCTGAGCCCATAAGCCCTTTCCACTCCATGCTTCCTTCCATTGTGACCCTCTCTTCCTCTCCCAGATTTTTCACTTGGCTCTATTCCACGTCCCCTGGTATGGAGCTAGAGAGCGAGTTTAGGGTCCATATGGATAAAGGGCAGAATGAAAATCAAACATTTATTCATGCAACAATCAAATCATTTTTCTTGTGAGAGTGTGTGCCTCAGTAAAAATCTTCTGCTCTATTTTGCAAAAAGGATCTCTCTTTTCTCCCTCTTTGAGTTACATTAAGAACAGTTGCCTTAGCCCTAGTGGGTTGGCTCAGTGGTAGAGTGTCGGCCTGGCATGTGGATGTCCTGGGTCAATTCCTGGTTAGGGCACACAGGAGAAACGCCCGTCTGCTTCTCCCCTTCTCTCTCTCTCTCTCTCTCTCTTCTCCTCCCGCAGCCATGGCTCAATTGGAGCAAGTTGGCCCTGGGTGCTGAGGATGGCTCTATGGCCTCATCTCAGGTGCTAAAAAAAATAAATAAATAAAAAGGCTCCATTGCTGATCACGGCCCCAGGCGGTCAGAGAATTGTCCCCTAGTGGGCTTGCCTGGTGGATCCCAGTTGAAGCAAATGTGGAGTCTGTCTCTCTGCCTCCCCTCCTTTCACCAAAAAATAAAATAAATAAAAAGTAAAGAAAAAGAACTGGTGCCTCAAAGAAAACTAGATAGAAGGTGACAGAGGACAATCTGACTTTGGGTGATGGGTATACAACATAATTGAAAGACAAGATAACCTGGACTTGTTGATCTTTGAATATATGTAACCTGATTTATTGATGTTGCCCCATTAAAAAAATAAAATTATAATTAAAAAAAAAAAAAACATGCTAAGTGGAAGAAGCCAGTCACAAAGACCACTTTATATGATTTCATTTACATGAACTATCCAGAATAGGGACATCAATAAAGACAGAAAGCAGTGATTGCCTAGGGCTGGGAGAAATGGGGGGTGTTGGAAGGTCATAGCTGGGAGTTCAGGGTTTCTTTTCAGGATAATGTTCTAAATTTGACCACGGTGATGGTTGTAATGTTGTGATTGTATTAAAAGCCATTGACTTGTACACCTTAAATCAGTGAATTGTATGGTATGTGAATTGTATCTTAATAAAACCTTTTAAGGTTAAAAAATAATAATAATAAAATAAAGTGCTTCTTTTTCGAGAAAAAAAAAAAAAAAAAAAGAACTGGTGCCTTACCCCAGGGGATGGTGAGGTGGAGGGAAGCAAAGGACTCATACTGCACCTAAATATCTCCATTTTACAAAAACTTGACTTGTTTGTTTTCCCCAAACCTTAAACATCCATGGCAAGAGACGTGCCCTAAAAGGCCTCCCCTCCTCGAGGATGTGCCACCGGCACACTCTCCGTGGAGACCTGTGCTTTCATCCTCAGGGCTCTGCTGTGCCCTCCTTAGGGCCCAAATCTCCCTTTGCAGCTTGCGAACTGGCACCAGCCCAACGGCAAAAACTCAGTTCCTTTCTCCTGGGGCAAGTCCAGTCTGCGCCTATAATGATTCTTTGGGGGCTTTGGTCAACTGTCCAGAAAGCCCAGAGCAGGCTCTGGGGGGAGACAGACAAACTGGCATCCGCGGGCCACGGAGAGGTGAGCAGCAATTCCTTAATGAATGTGTTGGAAATGGAAGACGAAATATAGGGCACAGTCTGAGGAGATAGAGGAGAGCTTGGGAGAGAGAGCAGATGTGGTAAAAGATACCCTTTCATGTTTCCTGTGCTTCAGAGATCCGCAGATGGATGTTGGCAGGGCTACAGTCGGGGAACAGAGGGAGGCTGGAGGTCACACATCTGGAAGCCATTTGGCAGGGGGCAGAGTTCACGTGCTCTCTGCCTCCGTGGCTCTGACATACCTTGCCATGCGGGCCGCCGAGGGGGGAGGGGCCCGACGTCCAGGGTCGCGCGGGCCTCAGTCCCAGGAAGGCCAGCCGAAGCCAGTGGCTTTTCCCCTGTATCCGTTCAGTCACATGGAAAAGATGAAATAATTATATTTTTTGAAAGAAAGGAAGAAAGAAAGAAAGGAAGGGACAGAGGAAGGAGGGGTGTGAAGAGGGGAATGTGCCACAACGGAGAGAAGCCTGGCTGGAAATCAAGAAACAAAATGTACTTGGACCAAATCCAGTGCATGAGTTAACTTGAGAGCAAAGAACACCATTCAGGGGAGGGGAGAAAAAGGCTTTCTCTGTGTACAGTAACACCCAGGGATCACACTCAGACCACGGTCGCTTTTCTCAGAAACCCTTGTACACTCTGCCTTGGCCGATTTCAGGAACGCAGAGGGCTCTCTGGATGCAGAGGGAATTACTCCCAACGGGAGGATTTATGGGACTCCGCAGAGAAAGCAGGGACTGTGAGGGCCTGGTGGTCACCCTCACTGACCTGCAGCTTTCTGCTGCCCCTAGGAGACAGGTCCTCCCTCCCAGAAGGGGCAAGGTCACCTCGAGAGCTCAGCTTCCCATCCTTTGGGAGAAACCCATCTTTGGGGCAAAATTGTGCCCCGGCTCAAAGTTTCTGCCATGCTCAACCATGTAGACCATACTAGCTGCAGCTGCCAGCAGGCTTAGCTTGGGCTTTTTGTCCTTGCGTGTAGCTAGGTGAACTTGCAAGGGGTGGTAACGAGTTAAAGGCACCGACCGGGGCACACCCAGGTTGGCTGATATGGCCCAGGACCCCAGAAGGATCAGAGTCTACCTGGGGAGAGAACAGAGCACATGAAAAGATCACTGACAAAATGCAACCAGATACAATAAATGCCACACGAGAAATAAAGCACATTCAGACACGTCTCATAATCCTCATCCTCAAAACCTGCTTACCTTCCCATCCCTCTACCTTGATGAATCTCTGCCATCCCCGAAGTTGCCCAAGCCTGAAATGTTCTTTTCTCCTCCCCTAGCACCCTATGTATCCAATTTGGCCACAGGTCTCGGGGATTGTATGCCCTTAGTATCTCTGGAATGTGTTCACATCCCCCTCCCACCCACCTCAGCATCTTCTGCCTGAATCACTGTAGCTGCCTCTGAACTGGTCTTCTTCCCTGAATCCATCCTCCGAGTTTATCTTTCTGAAATAGAAATCTGAGCATTTCCCCGTTCTAAATGTTCCAATGACTCTACAGCCTTCAGAATAAAGCTCAGCCTCCTGAGCATGACATACAGAATTGTCATGATCTGGCTTTTGTCTGCTCTCTAAACTTCATCTTCCCTGGTGTGCTGGTAAATGTTTCACAGCCCGACCTCCAGATGTACCATGTGCTATCTTACACCACACACTCCCCTCCAAACAACAAGGAACTTCCCCCATCTTCCTGGCCACACCCTAATTCCTCCCTCACCTGGGCCTCCGCATATCTTTCTCTCAC
Source organism: Saccopteryx leptura (assembly GCF_036850995.1). Classification (NCBI taxonomy): domain Eukaryota; kingdom Metazoa; phylum Chordata; class Mammalia; order Chiroptera; family Emballonuridae; genus Saccopteryx; species Saccopteryx leptura. The sequence goes on along the minus strand of NC_089503.1, from coordinate 141,860,733 downwards.
TGTCCAGAAAGAACTTCTCTCTACTTCCTCATACCTCTAATCCTTCAAGGCATAGCCCCTCCAAGAAGTCACCCTATAGCAAACACAGGGAACTCCCTGTCCATGGCCATCGAAGTGCTGCACTGTAATTGTGCACCGGTGAGGCTCGCTATTCCACCCAGGAACCATTCAGAACAGCACTGCTTATTTTTATTTTTTTCAACTACAGTCAAAGTTCAATATTATTTTATATTAGCTTCAGCTATACAACAGAGTGGTTAGACATTTATATAAATTATGAAGTGCTCCCCCTGATAAATGGAGTACCTACCTAACACAATACATAGCTATTTTAAGTGCCCATCAGTAGACAAGTGGGTAAAAAGCAGTTGTACTTATCAACAATGAAATATTACTTGGACATGAAAAAGAATGAAATCTTACCATTTGTGACCACATGGATGGACCTAGAGGTTATTACACTAAGTGAACTAAAATCAGACAGAGAAAGACAAATGCCACATGAGTTCACTTATATGAGGAATCTAAAGAATAAAATAAACAAATGAACAAGCACTACTTTTATCTTTGTATCCAAACTGCCTTAAATGTTTCCTGGCACACAGTAGGTATTCAGTAATCGCCGAATTAAAAAGTAAAAAGAGTGCTGGTTTTTCATGTACTACCCTCTTGTAAAAAGTTAGGCTGCGCCTTCCTGTGAAAAGATGCAAGGTCATGAACAAGTGCTATTGGCCTTCCGTAGACATCGCGCTCTAGGAAGTACGAAGTCAGAGCAACCAGAGAAGGCTTCTTGGAATAGAGGCCAGATTTAGCCAATTAAACACAGAATGTCCAGTTAAATGTGAAGTTTAGATAAACAAATATTTTTTAGTATAAGTATGTCCCATGCATATTTGAGAAATACAGTAAAAAGTATTCATTTATCTAAAATTCATATTTAATAGGGCATCTTGTATTTTATCTGGAAACCTTGTGTTTGATGAGGCTGCATTTGAGCAAGAACTTGATGGATGAGTTAGATTTAGAGAGGGCAAAGAGCAGGGGGCGTGGTCTTGTCCCTGGAGCCTAGTGGCAGGGGTGATGGGTGCACAGAGAATAAAAACCTGCAAGAACTTTCAGTTGGTCAGGATAGAGCATAAGATTTGTGCCCACAGAGGATGAGAGGCTGAAAAGGAGGAAAATATTGAAATTGAAATTGAGGTCACCAGAGAGGAGAGACCATTGCAATTATGCACATATCTGTTGAGAGTTCCCAAGTCCTGAACTGGCCTGGAGGCAAGTGGAAGAAAACACAGGAAGAAGGGCAGATTTCCAAATCTGTGGAGCGTGGAGGAGGAGGGATCTAAAGGAATCCTCAAAGATGTAAGACACAAGAGGAGGAGCCAGATTGGGAGGAGCAGTCAGAAGAGGGTGTGCTTTATTTAGACAAAATGACTTTGATGTGAAAGGAGGACACCCAAGGAGAAATGTGCAGCTAAGTCGGACACGAGGTGCCAGAGCCTGGGCGAAACAGTGATTGGGAGTGTCCCTACCTTCGAGCTACGATGATTTGCAAGGATTCTCTTTCACTTATGTGCTCTGCTCACAGGACAAAGGTATGGATTCCCCTCACCAAAATCTCAAACAGCGAAACAGAACACGAACATGCTGACATGTTCAACAGCTCCTCAGTCCAGTTTCTCGGGAGTCCGACAGGCCACTGGGGAGAAGTCTCTCTCTGACTTCCCGAGGGAATGACTGATGCTGTTCACTCTTCATAAGATAGAAAACAACACTTTTCCAGTAAATCACCCAAATGTATTGTCAAGTCCAAGTTTAATATAGTTCAAATCCATGCCTGGACGGAGCAAAAATTCTTAATCTAAATGAAATTGGCAGGAGCAGAGTCTGTGGAAATAATAGGTATAAAAGTGCCTTGAAAATTATGGTGCACTATACAAATCTAAGAATATTATTATCCACACAAACTGAAAATCTATAACTGAAAACAATTATCCAGACAGCCACAATTATGTCAGACATCTAGATATTTCAAGAAAGCCAAATTTAACCCTCTCCCTGACACTTTCTACACCTCCCTTATCTGTTTCATATCGCACTTACCACCATCTAGGATACATACTCTATAGGTAATACTTGCTTTCTTGACTACCCACAAGAATATATAGGCTTTGAGGGCAAGAATTTGTCTGTTCTGTTCATGGCCATAGCTCCCCATGCCCCAAGCAATGCTTATTTCTGATGGATTGAATTAACTTCAGTTTTCAAAGGAAAGACTAAACTTGCATGGATATATCTTGGTAGCTAGCAAGTGTCCTGAAATATGAAATATGAAAGAAAGCTCCAAATCACAAACCCATTGTTCTATATCTATGCATCTAACTGTCATGTAGGCCTCATAGGAGACATTGTCCTTGTGAACAACTTGGTTGTCCTCACATTAAAACATTTGTGGACCAATGCGTAAATCCTCTCTGGTAGAGGACACAATAAGCGTCGCAGGTGACCTGTAAAAGTTAATTTCCCTCCCCCAGATGGATCTTGCTAAGCTAGGCTGTTTGAAACCTCCTATCATACCCTACAGGCTGCATGTCTCAACCCACCCCTGCTGCAAATTGACTCAACAAAGGCACCAAGTGTACTATGTATTTCCAGTCCTCCTAGGAGGCTATTTGTTGCAAATGCCAGAGAAAAGCCATGTCTGAATTCAGGTTCCAGAGCGCAGCATGTATATTTGAGCTGATGGTGCTTTCTGTGGAGTTCAGTCGAGTGTTTCTGTAGAGAGTTGACTGGACGCCTTGCACATGGTGTTCTGCAGAGTAAATGGAGGAGAAAGGATTCCTGCTTGGCTTCCCAGCATGAACTGGCATCCCTAATGTAGAAAACTCAAAAAGTACAGTGCATCTGAAGCTCAGATGAGCTTTGAAAGGCATCCAGCTGCACTCTGAAAACCCAGCTGGTGTGTGTTCTGGTTAAATAATGGAATAGACTGGCAAGTCTTTGGAAACCCAGTCCAAAAGGCTGTCATGTCTGAGGGTGCTTGGCCTCCCTGAGAGGCACGCGCGTCTGGGGGAAAAAAAGACTCAGTAGTAGGCCGTTAACCAAGATGGAGGGGTCCTAACTAAGAAGGACTCTAAATAGCTGCCTCCTATTGTAGTCTAGTTTCAAGGAGATGGATGGAAATTAGCAGTGACACAAGACCCACAGGGGGCAAACTGGAGAACCTGAGGAAGTCAGGGGTGGTGGCACCTGAATTCCCAGCAGGTCACCATAAGAGGAAACCTCATGCCGCCCTCACCATGCATTCCGTCTCCTTACTACTCTGTCTCCATTCTCTCCTGTGCATCAATCACCTGGCCACCCATAGAAAGGCTGGAAAGGAGGCTCCCTGCTGTCTCCTTCTAAGGCAGGGGTCTGCCTCCTGCCAGCCTTCCCCTTCCTCTGTGAGGACATCAAGCTCCACAAAGCTGATCAACCCTTTCCCTTTTCCATTCTTGTCCTCAAGTTGATTCATCGCAGTATTCCTTTGGCCTCCTAATTACTGCCAGACACAAAGCCGATGGGTCAAGCTTTGTAGACACTATTACTGCCAGATTCTCTTCCCTTCATTGTCTGGAAGCTTGTCTCTATTTAAGTCCTAATCCTTTTTGCCATTTTTGACCTAGTTCCCAGTATTTTATATTTTTCCATATTAAGTTAAATAAGCCACTTGTCAGCCTGCATATATCTTATTGAATCCAGCTCTTCTTTTGTGACTCAAATGAATGCCTGGAGGAAAACAATCCCACCGTCCAGTTTCAGGGATTTATCCACTATCTTAACTTACAGCATGAAGGACTAGATGAAGTCTGTCGATACTCCTTAATTGGCACAGAGGTGCTATAACTCAGTACTATCCTACTCCCTACCGTCTTCAGATGAACCAATGTGTTTAAATATATCAAAAATATGAAACAAGTATGAATAAAGAAATTCTTAAAACTATTAACTCAACCCATTTCTGAATGAAAATGCTGATAACAGTTGACGAGTGTGTTTCCTAGATAAGAAGGAAGAAGTAACTGAGCAAGAGAAGAGAAGGAGCAGGAAGAACCAGAGTTCGACAACAATAACTAGACACTCATCTAGAATGGAATTAATCCTCCCTCCTCATCTTAAGCCCCAGATAACTGTATATGTAACTGAACAAAACCCTAAGAGGCACTGCTTTAGAAAATATTATTTCTTGAAACATGTATTGCATGATCATGGGCCTAAACAAAGACATCATTAGTGATAAATAACCCACAGACTGGCCCCCCACCCCTTTTTGGGCACATTTCAGGAGGAATCACATGCACTGTGTTTGTACCACAAACCCTTTGCACCAAACCAAACTTTTAAAGGCTCTCTTTATTTCCTTAATAAGCCCTATCTTGCATATCCATCATTCAGGGAAACATTAGGGCTACTTAGGGGTTTTTCAGATATTATTCTTAGCTGATTTTTTCTTCTTGCGAATCAAGTAGTACTTTCACAGCTGACCAACTGAAACTGTGGAGCACTTGGGAACCTCTGGGAATCACACTCAGAAATAGTAATGTATCGAGGTGGTTTTAAATCCCAGCAAGGAGTGGTAACGCCCTGTCCTGGCTGGTAGCAACTTGCACTGTGCAATCCAGAGATGACATCTGAGACAGGTGAGACTTAAGAAATATAATCTATGGGTTTTGACCCTCCAAGAAGAAAAGCTGATGCTTACCCAATTTTTATCAAGTTATAGAGTCAATCCATTTTGTTTAAAAGAGTATGTTTTATAACTGATAAAATATCAACAGTAAAAAATAAAATAATTAACATAAATAGCTGTGACAAAAATGTACTATGCACTTTCTATGCATTACTTTAACACAGTCATCTATCAGGTCCATATTCTCATGATGCGTGTTTTATAGGTGGTAACCTGAGATCTAGTTAGTGAACCACTGCCAAAGGACACTTCGTAGATACGCACAAGTCCATCTAAGCCCAGAGCCCATGTTCTTAGCTACAATGCTTTAAAATATATTCATGATTTTTTTAAAAAGTTTCTAAATTTGATATATAAAAAGGAGAGCAGAACAATGATAACCACACTGACTCAGATATGACCACACCTCCTCAAATAAACATACAGGGTATACACACAACTGCACAAAAATGGCACCCATGCTTAACAAACTGTCACAGAAGCTTAATATTTTCATTTTAAACACAATATGAATATCTTTTATGTCAGTAAGTACACTTCTACCACAACATAGTTAATGGCTGTTTTCCATCATTCTCCCTACACCATAAGGTACATAATCATCCTCTTTTTAGACATTTTACAGAGTGCTGTGATAAATACCCCCATAGCTGACTTCTTACACACATCTTCATATCTTTAAGATAAATTCCTGGAAACAAGATATACATGTTCTACATATTATGAATTTTCATTCTCATTAGCAATGTATTAAAGAGCATCCTCTTTCCCATGCCATCATTACCAACATTAGGTATTAGTAGCATTTTATCATCATTGCCAATTGAAAAGGGGGAATGATAAGATCTCCTTGATGTTTTACTTGCTCTTCCCTACTTACTACTGGGGTAGAACATATTTTGTATGTTATTTTGGTGTTTGTATTAGTTCTTTGTGATCTCTCTACTCAGGTCCTTGGCTTATTTTTCTCTCAGGGTTTGTTAGGCTGTAGTCATTTGCCAAAATAATGCATCAAATATATTTCTCCCAATTTTTCCCTTGTTTTTCATTTTTTTTAAGTTTTTTAATTACAGAGAACTTTACATTTTTCTTTTTTGGTTTCTGTCATTGCCATCATCCTTTTAAAAGAATCTCTCTCTACTTCAAGTTTATAAAAATACCCGTCTTCTGCTTTTGCCTCAAAGTATTGTTTATTGAAATGTTTGATTTATTGAGTAATAAAATTTGTCTAATTAAATAATTAATTTATTGGTGTAAGATGTACTTTATTGCTTGCAATGTAGTAAGACAAGTCCAAACACCATTTACTAAATAATCTATAGATTCAGAACTTATTTTTACTTTATACCAAAACTTCGTTCATACTTATGTTTACTTCTAAAATTATTGCTCTATTCCATAGACTTTTCTCCTGATTTCTCTGCTATTATCTATATATTTTAGTTATTATAACTTTATAAGCCATACTAATGTCTTAGATTGCAAATTTTCCTTCATTATTACTAACAGTTTATTCATTCAAATACACTTAAGAATTATTCTTGTATTATGGTTAGAACGGTATTACATAATTAGAATAATTTAATAAGAATTGATAGCCTTACAATTTGTGTAAATTGTTCTTTCTATGAATAAGCACGGCATGTCTATTTATTCAAGTTTTCTTTGATTTTTCTCATTAATGCATTAATTTTTTTCATACATATTATAATGTATGCTATTAAATAAATAAAATCATCTTCTCATATTTTGTAACTGGCTCTTATGAAACTTAGATTGTTACAATTGGAATCCAAGTTGACCTCATTCTTGCAAGGGTAAACTTGATGCTCAAAGATACTCATTGTCATTTAGAAGTCTCCCATTTCTTTTTTGACACAACTTAAGATACAGAGGTACCAGCTAGTCCTGACTACTCTGTCTCCAGGATGCATTCCTCTATAGTCCACTTCTCCCCATCTCTGCCACCACCACCCTGGTCGAAGCACTGGCAACTCTTTTTGCCTGTGCTATTATTATGACTTCTAACTTGTCCTCTGGCTCCATACTCCTTCCTTTAATTCATTCTTCCACCTTCAAAAATGAACAAATTAGATCAGTGGTCTCCAACTTTTTTGGGGCCATGGACCAGTTTAATGTCAGAAAATATTTTCACCGACCGGCCTTTAGGGTGGGACAGATAAATGTATCACGTGACCAAGACAAGCATCAAGAGTGAGTCTTAGATGGATGTAACAGAGGGAATCTGGTCATTTTTTTTTAAATAAAACATCATTCAGACTTAAAAATAAATAAAACGGAAATAATGTAAGTTATTTATTCTTTCTCTGCGGACCAGTACCCAATGGCCCATGGACCGGTACTGGTCCACGGCCCGGGGGTTGGGGACCACTGAATTAGATCACTCCCCTGCTTAAAACCTTCCAGGGGCTTCTAAAATTCAAATGTCTTACTCAGGCCCACACGGCTCTACACAATCGGGGCCCCAGGTCCCTTTCCAACCACATCTCCTACCTGTCCTCCCTTCTCAGTGTGCTCTGCGCATGACTGTTTCCTCATCAGAGCCTGTCTGCAAGTATCTCCTTTGCCTGGGAGCTCTTCTTCCAAAAGGCTGCTTCTTCTAATCCCTGAGAGCTCACCTTAAGTGTCACTTGATCATGCAACTTAACGTAGACCCTGTTATTCTCTTACCACATCCTCCGGTTTTATCTTTAAAATAACATTTATCACATAATTTTATGTATTGGCATGTTGTCTCCCCAGCTGGATGTCCCCCATCTCCATCCTGAAGACAAGTCTCAGAGGAGTCCTAACTTCTGTCTTAAGCACTGTCGAATCCCTAGGGATGAGAGAAGTACCTGGCGCAGAGCAGATGCTCAGTAAAAACCTGTGAAATGAAAGAATAAAAGAATAAACTCAGGTCTTCTGAGTCATGGCATGCCTTGGTTGGTGCAAGCAGCTCGTGTTTTACCACCAGGTAGACATCTCAGTTCTCAATCTCATTTAATTTGAGTCTTTGGGAAAAAATATCCAAAGCTATGAAATATTGCTCTTTTTAGTCATAAAATGGGGTGATTAGTAACTGCCTCATAGGATGGGTTTGAGAATTAAATGAGAAAACATGTATCAGGCATTAGCATAATTCCTGGTGTACAATAGGTACTCAAGACAGGTTAGTTTTTGCCCATTCCTGAGCTATTTTCACTTACCAACTAGCATCTTTACCTATCTTTCATCTAGGGAACCATGGACTTAGTGCCAAGAGAGCCTCAGTATTAGATGAAATGAGACTTTCAACTTAGGTACAAAGCAGAAAGTGTTACCATTTGGATGAATAGACATTTCAGCAAAATATTCTCTACCCTAAATTGGGACATATAGTCAAAGACAAGCAAGTCAACAAAAGCCTTCATTTTGCTACAAATCAACACAATTTGGATCTTTAATCTTTTTTTTTTTTTGGAGACAGAGACAGAGAGAGACAGAGAGAGGGACAGACAGAAGGAAGGGAGAGAGATGAGAAGCATCAATTCTTCATTGCGGCACCTTAGTTGTTCATTGATTGCTTTCTCATATGTGCCTTGACCGTGGGGCTACAGCAGACTGAGTGACCCCTTGCTCAAGCCAATGACCTTGGGCTCAAGCTGGTGAGCCTTGCTCAAACCAGATGAGCCCGCGCTCAAGCTGGAGACCTCAGGATTTCGAACCTGGGTCCTTCACGTCCCAGTTGGACACTATCCACTGTGCCACCATCTGGTCAAGCTGGATCTCTAATCTTAACACCACATTAGGGGAAAACACTCGTTGCTTAGATATCACACAGCACAGTGGAATTATAAAAAGTGGCATTAAACATAATCCCCAGAGGACAATTCAAAATTCAAATAAATTAATTATGATGGTTTCCTAAAGCAATTTCTCTGAGTTTCCATGAGCCTCCAACACTAGGGGAGCACATAAATTACACAAGGCTATAAAGTCTGACAGTAGTAGTGGTTCATTCTGAAAAAGGAAATGAATTCTTTGACCTTGACTATCAAAACACCACCATTGATTTTTCTACACTTTACTTTAGAGATTATAATTGAGAAGCCCGTACAACTTGTTTCTCTTTTATCCATATTTTTGAGAGTTAATCCCATGGATACAAGTTTCCTAAATCTTAGGAAGGGTAGGCATATCACCAAAAAGGCCAACAATCTTAGTTGGTAGCACCCTCCAAATCGTGAGTGGCCCTACTTAGGATCAGGACTCACTTGAATTGAAATATTACCTGGAAAATGATGGGCACCAAAGTATAAGTCACCTGCTACTATGAAGAGCTTATATATTATGAGCATGGGGGTTTTTGTTGGTTTTTAGTTTTAACATGCAACATATGTTTTCCCAAGAGGTGCTAGAAAAGACTGGGACAGAGAGCACATAGCCCAGGACACCCTGCTGGGTGTGAATCCCTCTGCACATCCGATCAGTGGGGTGACCTCAAGAAAGTTACTTTCCCCTTTGTGCCTTAGACATCTTGTCTGTACAACAGATTAATAACAGTAGTATCTACTTTGTCATGGGGAGCTAATGAGGAATTAGAATTTGTAAGGAACTCAATAAAGCTTATTAAAGCCTTTATGTCACTCAATTATAACTCAAGGGAGCTTTTTTTTTGCTTTTTCCACCTTTCTTGTTGAATTTATTGGGGTGACACTGGCTAATAAAACTATATAGGTTCCAGGTGTACAATTGTATAATACATCATCTCTTTATTGTATTCTGTATTCACTGCCAAAGTCCAGTCTCTTTCCATCTCCGTCTATCCCCCCCTTCTCTCTTCTACCTGTCCCTCAGGGGAGATTTTTAATGTTTTCTGCTCTGTGAACTTGTGTCCTGTGGGGGGAGGGAAGAGATACACCCTGCCTTAGAGGGGTGATGGACAGGGACTCTTCACCTGGCCCCACCTTGTCCCACAAGGTGGAAGAGGTAAACATGAACTGTGAAAAAACTGACATAAGTGAAATGGGTAAAAATCTAATCCAACTCACCTTAATAATCAAAGGGAAATTCTGAAGCTGAACCCTGGTTCTTAGGTTTCCAGTCCTGCCTGTCACTTTCTGCAGGTGTCATTAAAAATTATGACCTGTTCTCAGAGCACAGATCTGAAGATAGATTTCCATTCCTTGGTAAAGTGCAGAATATCAAAATCTCCACCTTCAGAGAGCCCCCACAGTGTCAAAAGGAGTAAAATAAGACAGCTGCTTTCTAGTACTCCAGAGGATAGAAAGCCTCGGTGTGGAAAAGAATGCTTCAAACTCTTCAGTGTCAATTTGATGTGCCCTGCATCTCACCATCACTGCCTGGCCGTGTCTTAACTTTGCCCCTGGGTGCTGAGTCATCTCTTTGAAATTTGAAAAAAAAACTTTTAGTACAGTCCCTGAGAGTAGCCCATCTGCTGAGAAGAAATTAAATGAAACTTCTGAATGGCCTTTCTTACCACTAGATGGGGGTGATATTTAAAACTAAGGTTTGTGAGATGGAAGAGGAATTGGTGGACTTAGCCTGGGCGCGCACCTAAGAGGGCTGTTTGTAGATTTCAGGCTAATCCAGATGAGGTCTGGTTCTCCCAGCACCCAGGGCAGACTCTCCTAACTAGAAGATAATTCCAGAAAGTGAGAACAAAGACAGTGTCAACCCATTCATCACAATGGTGATAATGAATAGCCTAATGACAATGGCAAAAGGAAGAAGAGAAAATAAAATGTTACAAGACAGAAGAGACAGTTAGGAAAACTGCATATTGATCATTTTTCTTTAGGACACACCATTGAGAAAAATTAAGTCTTTAACCTCTGATAGCTTCCTGTGGCTAAGCCACAGAAATCTAATTGAGACTCAGATCCACAGAAATCTGCTGTCTGCTCTGGCTGTGGAATCATATTATAAACATGTGACTCAATTACTATAAGAAACGAAGAATCGTTGCTATAGCATCATTATGTAGACTGTACACCCAAATGATGCTTTTCTAATCTTTGTTTACAAGTCTTTTCTCTCCATTATCTCCAGCAAACAGATGAAGGAGAAACCTCCGGGGACATGGTATTCTGTTTGGTTCTTGGGTTTTCTAAATGCGTTTTGCATTTCCATTGTAGGAAAGACACAGAATTGAGTGCTTGTACCACAGACAGAAGGATAATTACTTCTGGGATAGCATTGTAATATTATTAATATTATAATACACTTTTTTCTTATTGTTGGGGTTAGTCAAGATGCTAGAACCGCAGTGTTTTCTCACAATTTTGTGCTTCTCTCCTGGTTATATTTGCCCATTGCACATTCTGAGACAGTATAAGTATATCTTTCTGTTTGTTAAAAAAACATCTGCTCCAACAGTGTTTGCACAGAATTAACCCCTGCTGAGGGCTGGGGTCTCATCCTGGTTTTATACTTCTCCACTCTTGGACTAGTGGCAGGTATAAACAACTGAAAGCTAACAGGCTTTCAGGAGAGGAAAATGCAGCTGAGATATAGTCTCAAATCTCCCTCCCTGTCCTCCATTAGAGTAACTTTATTCAATGTTGCCTTAAACTTCCGTCTCTTCTTCATTAGGAAAATCCTCACCTCCCCTGGTGGTCTTCCCTAGCTCTCCCAGAATAGAAAGCACTGCTCTCACCTTCTCCTGTCCCAACAGGCTCCTCTGCACAGAGATTTTCTCATACTTATCACTTCCTATGACAATGATCTCTCTGCAACGCCTCCTGCCACCCCCAACGTGGTCTTTGAAACCCTAGTGCCAAGCTCAGTGCCTGGCTCTCAGGAAATGTTCTCTGAGTAAATGAATAGATAAGCAAATTAATCAACCAAGGATTACAACAAAACTGTCAGGAAACCTCAGGAACATGGATGTTAATACCTGCTAAGGGTATGACTCTCTCATTAGGTGTGCAGATGAAGCTGCAATCACAAATAGAGAACTCCCAAAGGAGCATGGTAATTTCTGATCAACCAGAAGTACGTATTCAGAATTGGTTGTATTAGCTTAATCTCCTATGGCATGCAGTTTATATAGCCTGTGGTGGTACAATTTTAATAGCCCTTGTATTTCTACAGTCCATCTTCAAGTGTTGCTCAGCTCAGGGAAATAATAATAATGATGATAATGATAACAAAAACAACCAATAAGGGGCAATACAGGTTAATTTACCCCAAAGAGTAATAGTACAAGTAGATGCTATTTTTTGGTGATGTCTTTGTTCTGGGATTGGGCAGTGGGTCCATGGGTGTTCATTATTCTACTAAAAATATTAAATTCCACATCTTGAGCTGAAGATTATGATCAATGATCAATAAAATTCTGTGTAGCTAGGGATTGAAAATAAACTAAAAAAGCAAATCTTCTTATAATGTATAATTTTTAATCTATTATTATAATTATATACCTTTATATAGCACTTCAACTTTAATAGCACTCAGTGTTCTATTTTAGTTACTAATTTAGATTTTATTGAAAGTTTAATAAAATCTTTTGTCTCATGTTGAAAGTAGTAGAGAGACAGCTCTCAATATCCAGAAGTGAGCTGGACATGTGATACGTACGAGACTTCGAGTACAAGCAGATGCTGTGTTTTAGGACACATTATGGACTTGTGACCCACTTGAATCTACACAATAAATTATATTAAAAGAAAGAAAGAAAGAAAAAAACAACAGGCTTCCACTATATTCAGGCACAAAGCCTAAAAGAAAGACTTGTGAAAACCAAGTCAATGCTTTCTTCTTTCATTCGTGAACAATATCCTTAGTTGTCATAAAAACAACTCCTGGTTCAGAGGACAGAATTGAATTAACCAATGTTTTAACAACAATAACAAGAGGACTCACTAGGTGATGACTGTACCCTTGCATAAGGCCTAACTGATTTCTCATGATCTTGAACACAACGTTGTTAGCGAGGCTGGGATCACTGTGGATGCTGCCAGCAGTCAGGTGCCCTGTCTGAGCTGGGTAGGTAATCATTAGTGACAGTGACTGTGCTGACAAGATCATCCAGGGTTCCACTGTGTTCCCTCAGGAGTCAGGATGAAATCTCACCATAAACATTTCATTTTATGGCCTGCTTGCACTTACCTACAGAGAGCAGCACAGTTAACAGTAATGAGATTAGATTTTAAGTTAGAGGGAACATTTTACCCTGGGAGGCTGTAATGGTGCCTAAGAAGAATCAATTAGTTCTGGGCTTAGAACTAACTCTGAACACAGGAGGACTTTTAATCATGAAGAAAATGCCATTTCTCTATAAATTATTAAATCTCACAGTTTAGACCTGGGCTATGTAAGACTATCGCTTTTGTTACCTTTACAGTTATTCTAAAGGTGGGTCTCATGAATTGCAACCTGTCATGTGTGTATCTTAGGTGGAAGTACAACGTCACAGAATACGGTTAAGGAAAAGACTTCACTGAAGAGAGTGGAGGCTTGTATAGCTAGGCTTGGCAAGAGCAGGGGAGGCTGGGTCAACCTGTTGTCCCCATAGGGAGGAAGCGAGGGCACACTGCTGGACAAGCACTGTGGCTTATCTACCAGCAAAGGAAACCATGCCTCTTTTCTCTATACTAGTGCAAAGGACGTGGAGAGGAAAATGGGTTTGTTATCAGAGTTACAAATAGACTCCTTCTGCAGGTGGGCTGGGTTTAGATGCCAGCTGTTTACTGACGTTGTCCAGGAGAGTCAGGAAGCCACACAGCAGCCAGAGATCCTGAGCCCACCCTGGATTGCAGGTCTCCCTGCTGGGGTGGAAAGCTGAGCTTGGGCCCAGCATCTGCCCTGGCAGAGAGATGCCCCCATACTGGTTGAACCCTGTCGAGACAACCCAGAAAGGGCATCTATGGTCATTTGCAGATATCTGGTCCTTGTAGCACGATATGACCCAGATAGTTTACAAAACACTCTGAAATAAAATCATGCTAGCCTAAATTCTTTGCTTCCCAGTGTCTTACTTTGGCCTTTTGGGAATGATTCTGTTATAGCTTATGTCAAATAAAGCATTCTGTATCTTCTTATAAGAAGAGGGCATCCCTTGCCAGATTTCTCTCTTTTCATATAAAAAAAAAAGCATACATATTTCTCTACAAACAATTATAAACCCTTTTCTTCCTTTTACTTTGTAATCTATTATACAAAGGCTAACGTGACAAGAAACAAAACTGTGGTGCAGGTCACATTTGTCACCAGTGCGTCCTGCCTACACGTTGCTGCCTCCCTCCCCAACTACAAGGCCACTGGGTTGACCACCTGGTTCTCAGCTGCTCAGCTCCCGACCCAACCCCCTTTAAGCAACAAGACATCCCTGGTTCCTGCCCCATTCTCTAACAATAAATGGTGATTTAATATATGGATAAATTAACCCTATTAAACTTTTTTGCTATCTAATGTGCAGTGAAGTAAGTGATGAGAATTCTAAGCACTCAGAGGGGACATTTTTGTCCGGAAAGGATTCCAAGTTTCTTACATTCTGTCTAAGGCCCTTGTACACTGAGACTCAGTTTGGCTCACGACCAGATAAAAGGCTGGACTGTCACAGCTGATGAGCACTCACGTGACATTTCTAACGTCCTTGGTTAGGTCTGGGCGGGCCTTTTCTCCTGGCCTGCCTTTCGGCTCTTCCAGTTTATGCGTTCCTGTTACTTTATTGTATGTGTTACTGTGCAGACCATTTCGTTCCCTTTCTGGTAGGAGTTCTTCTGTAAATAAGTTTCGGTGTTGCTCCCTCGTGGTTAGTTGTTGGTGTATGTGAATCTCAAAAATGAAGCCACTGTCTCAAGTTGATTAGCTATTAAATACACTTGGTATTTATAAACTTGGCTATTAATATTGCCAAAACAATGTACTAAACTGGAACTCAAAAATCTCTGTTTGATTCCTGACTCAGCATTTGGTAATTTTTCCTAAATTATCCTTTTCCCTCTGCTGTTTCTCCATACTGGGAAGGAGTGGGATGTCATAAATGCAGAAGGCATATTCCACAGGAAATTGCCAAAGACTCTGCTATATTTTTGGCAACATTTTACTGTCAGGAAGAAACTTCCATTTAAGAAAAAAAAGAAAATATATTGAAATAATTTATTAATTGATTAAATACCAAGATAAGGTATGACTCAAGTCTCATTAACAAACCAGCTGCTGGTCAAGTCTCCAAATCTCTTTTATGAGACCTTTTAGGATTCCTTAAACTTAGTTTCCTAAGGTCTAGAACAGATTGCTTGACCTTGTGCCCAAATCAACAGAATGCTCCCAAGTCTGTCCCCAAGCCACCGGGGGAGGGCCTGACAGCGCCGTGGCATCACACAGGAAGTGCACTCTGTACCGCAGGGCACACGCTGAGAAATGTCCACAGCCATAAAGAATCAAGCAGGTACCTGTCTGTTTCCTGCAGGCTCCAGGAGCTGGGAACGAGACCAAGGCACATGGTGTTTCAACAGCAGCAAATCATGAGCAAAAAGGGCAAATGGTCACAGTGCAATTCCAACCACAAGCAGGTAGCACTTTTTTGGCACCAAAGATACTGTCCTGAAAACATGATTAATAGGCTCCAATGTCAACAACATACTTTTCTCATAAGCAAAGAAGTTTTGCAGCTGTCAGTTGCTCCAAGTCTTCTCATTCACTTCCCCTCTGTGGGTCTTTGAGACCCCTTCATAATAGACGTGCATGAAGAATGGGTACACGTGCGTGAAAAAAGGAGCAAAGGAACAATGAAATAATTGTCACTCCTGTCAATGTTTCAGAACCACTGGAGGACACAATTAGACGCTTCAGTGTAAACCCCGGTCTTCTGCTTCTGTCAGAGTGGTTCTTACTGTTGCTCTTATTTTTATATTGACCATCCTCCAGCTGGTTCAAGATTTGTCATCATAGAATGAGATTGCATTTTAACACAAATTAGGAATTCGAGTCTTTCGTGACACATCTCTCTGAAATCTGTAAATTTTTTTCTTCTCAAATATTGTGACACATTAATTTTGATCACCATAGGACACAAGGGAGCTGTTCTCACTTTTTTTTTAAGTCATCAAAATATCTGAATACTTTAAGTATGACTGTGTGATGAACTGTCCTAAATAAATTATTTTGATCTCCAGTGTACTATAGGACTTGGCATCAAAATTGAATAGTCTGCATACACAAAAGTATTGTATGTTTGAGAGATGCCTGCTGCTTCCGAATAAGCTAGGGTAGATGACCAGGTCCACGCCCCATGACGCTCCCTCCACACACTGTCACCTCCCACACACAATCTTTCCCTCCACATAGCTTTCCAGATGGGCACAGAGGCACCTCTGTTATGCATAGGCTAAAAACTACTACCCTAAATAGAATTCCATTAGAAAATCTAATACTAGAAATAAAGTTCCTTCAGAAATTTCAGGACAATAAAAAGCTTTTCTTCTTTTTTTCACATCGCTGTCGGCTCAGATTCTGCCAGCATGTTGCATATCTAGCATCTATCACCATCCTGGGAGCTCCATATTCTCATTCACATAATTTTTCCCTAAGCAGGAACCACTTGATTTCTGTATCATAAACTGTATTTCCAGCTGGGTCAATGCCTTTGCAAGATGAATTATCTGGGAGATATTACAGCTACAATTTTCATGATTGACTTGTATTGCTTTCTTCAGCAATGGCAAAATCCAGCCATTGTCCCAGGCCTCCTGCTTTGCAGATGGTTAAAAAAAAAAGAAAAAGAAAGAAAGAAAAGAAAAGATGCTAAGGTAGAAGTTGATAGAAAATTACATAACAGAAGTATAAAAAATAAGTGTGTGTGGGGGGGAGCGTGTGTGCATGTGTGTACATAGATATCAGGTTGTGGGGGAGCGTGTGTGCATGTGTGTACATAGATATCAGGTTGTGGGGGAGCGTGTGTGCATGTGTGTACATAGATATCAGGTTGTGGGGGGAGCGTGCATGTGTGTACATAGATATCAGGTTGTGGGGGAGCGTGTGTACATGTGTGTACATAGATATCAGGTTCTGGGGGAGGCAGGCACTGAAACAGAGCGGGTCTCTTTTTTTTTCAGAGATCCTTGTTATTTCACCAAGTTTAATCTAAATACAAATTTCAAGACAATCCAGAGCTTTTCCCTTTCACTTCTTTGCATTTTCTCCCTTTAATAATTTCCGAGCTCAACTCCTGATTCTGCCACACAGTGGCTCTGTGGCAGCTGGCAGGTTACTTACCTTCTCAGAGTCTCTCCTTGAGAATGGAGATATTAACATCATCTGCTTCTGAGAGTTTCTATGGGGATGAAATAAAGGAGCCTCCACGTAAAGTTCTGGGAGCTTCTACTCACTTGCATTAGCTCACCTTCCACTTCTGGCATTTCTTCAAGAATAAGATTATCTGGACCACTATACCAACACCACACTTTCAATGTACGAACTTGCAGAATATCAACTTTTCATCTCTCTGTCCTGCAGGAAATGGATACCCTATGCGCACACAGACTGCATAAACATGAAAATGTTCACTTTTCATAACAATGGTAACGGCATCAAGGAAGTCACATAATAAACAACATGTTTTAAAGTAAGGAATTATTTTCCAAGTGATTTACCAACTTTCCACACGCCAAGTTCCCAAAGCCACCAAGAACATCTGAGCCCCTGAAGGCTTCATGTTTCCTCTAATGGGGCACTAATTGTTTTCAAGTAAATGCCCCTAGTGTGCAAGCTCTCTATGTAGAATGAAAGTGGATTAAGGAACAGTCAACTTCACCCATCATTCTCATAACTACAATGTCACACTCAAAAGATTCCAGGAAAGATCTGGTTGGGATTAAATATATTTACTATTGGGATGACAAGAGTATTAATTGTGAAACATTTCCCTCATAATTACCGTACAAGTCTATCACTGCTCCCCATAACACATACTTTTTCTAAAATTATCACATCCCCAATACAAAGACACACACAACACACACAGACGTCACACACACTCACACTCCACTTTTTTGATATAAAGTATTTTCTATATCAAAGGCTCTTGAATTTTGCAACCTTTTTCAGAACTTTAAAATGATGTGTTTTAACAGCACCACCTTGTGGTGATGAACCATTTCTAATTCATCCACCCACCATCCCCTTTCTTCCCCTACCTTTTTCACTTCTTTTTTGTGAATGGTTTTTTCATTTGTATTCATTAAGCATTCCACGGTATTACTGACAATGAAGATGAGGACCTCATCAAAACACAAAAAGGGCATTCAAAAAACTAACAGACAATCATTAATGCGAGCCCCAGAGTAGAACCTGTACACATAAGAATATGCCTGTCTTTAGGGGAAAGAAGTGCACCTAAAAATGAACAAGACATTTATGAAGAAGAGCAAAGAAGCGGTAGGAATTCCAAAGTGGGTCTTAAACCGAGGGCTAACCTGATTTAACGCATTTTGGTGAGAGTTTCCCCCTCATCTCACCACATGTTCTGCTATTGCCAGTCTGAGAGCCAGGCTGCTCAGGACAGCAAGCAAATGCTGCAAACAATGGACTATTAAAGCCATTGGTATTCTTCTCACAGCAGCAAGACTCAGAGCCAAGTGCTGAAGGAACTGGTTGTTTATGAAGAAAAAATCAAATATTCCTTCTGTCTTCCTCATTTCTGCTACCTCTCAGACAACTGCCAGTACCTTTACTTTCCCCAGGGGCCAGAGTGTGACTTGGGGTGAATAATAACAACATGAACTTTCCCCTCAAATCACCACCAGCCCAGGGATTTAAACATTCATCAGACACTTATGCTAAGTGGTAGGTAATGTATGGACTCTTTTAAGGATTAGATCATCAAATCCATTGAAAACTTCATCCAGCCTTTGAAAGTCCTTGACTCTTTCAACTTTGAAACAGACCATGATGTGGATTCACATAACAAGAAACTGAGAGGGAAGGGGTAGAAAGAAGACTCAAGAAAGATGGCCAAAGAACGAGTAAAACCAAGAGCATGCCGGCAGCTAAAGAACCTTCTCTGACAGCGAGGCCCAAGGAGAAGGCCACCTCCTGACTTAAAGGTCAGACTCAGATACACACATGTGTGCACACATAGGCCCACACATGGACACATGTGCACACACGCACGGACATGGACACACACACACTGGAACAATCACCCACTCCCTTGGCATAGGGTTTAACCAAAGCTTCTTCCAGGGCCTCAGACCTGGGACCTGGTCCCAAAAATGGTGAGTGGGGTGGGGGACTCAAAACTCAAGTTGTCAAGTTTTGTGGAAGAGGAAAGTGATAGGAGAAGTTTTTGTCTGTTGGAGATTTTGGTTAACAGGAACCAAAGCTTAGCATCCGCAGATGACAAATGAGGGTGAGCTGGGGGGTGGATTTTATACCTGACTCCGAGGAGGAAGGGATGACTGGAACAGGCAAAGGAAGCTGTGAGTAAGCCGTAGGAAGCACCGAACCCCAGTGCGTTAGTCAGGGAGTGCAGGGCCCTGGAGGCCGGCCAGATCCAGACAGCTGACCTTCCCGGGTCACAGTCACTCCCATCCAGACTGAAGGCTGTGACAGAGGACTGAATTCCTTTCCTTCCTGATGACCCCGCAGTACTTTCCAGTAAGTTCTCCTGTGCTGCAATTGTTCTTTTATCTTCACAGGAAGGAATCTGTGATTCCTGCTGGAAACCGGAGTGTTTGGGTGCCAGGCTCACTCTCTTGGCAGCTGGCTCAGAGTCTGACCATATACAGACCTGGGAGGATGCCCAATCACGTGTGGGCCGTGATGCAACAGGCCGGCTTCCCACCAGGCTAGACGGTGGCCTTATCTCTCTAGGACCCAGTAGCCTTTTGGTGACCACCAAGCAGAAATTGCCATGACTCCAATTGTATAAAACATGGGCCAGCAAGCTATAGCCCCCAGGCCAAATCAGCTTACCACCTGTGTTTGTAAATAAAGCTTTTCTGGAGCCCAGAGGCTCTCATTCATCTTAGTACTCTCCACGCTGCTCTGACACAACAATGGCAGAGCTGCGTAGCTGCAAGAGCAGCTATTGGCCTGCTGAGCCTAAACTACTTAACTGCCTGGCCTTTTACAGCGAAGTCTGCCAACCTCTGGTTTCAAAGAAGGATCATCAAGGGAAGGCAGGGTGGTATACCAGAAGAACTCTAAGAAGGGCATTCCAAAGGCTGGGTTCTAGTCCTGGCTCTGTTAGGAAACGTGTGCATCTCTAGCTCTGAGAGACCTTGTATGTCTCTTCTAGCTGCAGAAAATACAAAACTTCTGTGCTTTAAATATTAGGTAGTGTACGTGGTTTCAGATGGCAATTTTACTGCCAAATACTTTCCACTTTAAAAAAAATGTCATTTTTCTATTTGTAACCCAAGGATTGTAGTATTTCAAATCATTTTGTTGGAATTCTTACCTTGTTCTTTAAAAAAAAAAACCCACACACCCGGGCACACAGATGCACATATACACGCACACCAGAGCAAGCCACTCAGCCCTCTGGTGTGAGCATAGGGTTTCATGCCCAAGCTCCTGCTCTGACCTTCTATGGGAAAGGCATGTGTGTTCTAGGCCTCACCACTTGCTCAGAGAAATCTGCTGTGTCTAGGGCCTCACCATCTGTAAAACTGTGATCAAAACATCACTATTCAGTTACCACCTAGGACACAGCTGTAGAATTATGGAGGAGTGTTTCACAAAAGTGAGCAATTGTCTGAGTCTGTCTCCTCACTGAAAAAGAATGCTAATTCCCAAAACATGTCATACTTTACAGCACATTTATATACAAGACAGTGGATGCTATCCCACTTACTTGTATTCCACACCATCTTTGTTCTATCAATACTTGATGAGCCTCACAAATAGTTTCCAAACATGTCTCCAAAAATATATATATATATATACATACATATATATATCTCACAGTGAAGCTGGTTTTAAATCAGGGCTTCTTAGTCTAGGTTCTCTCCAAAAACACAGTTTGAGACAAGATCATTCATATTGGGAAGTGATTCCAAGGAACCGAAGTGAAGAACTAGGCCGATTGAAACAGAAGGAAGAGAAGCCAATCCAAGCACCCGTTAGTCACTAGTATGAGCAGCTGCAGCTCCATGCCCTTGGGATGCTTTGAGGGACCTTGTAGAATGAGCCCCATATCTTCCTAATAAATGCAGGGGGGAGAATATTTATCCATCAACTCTCATCAATGCACCGTCAGGTTTTCATTTACTCCCACTTTCAGTGCATCCAGAAGGCAGAATGGCTGGCCGGGCTTCTGCAGGCAACAGCCTCAGAGAAACCCCAGCTCAGAAAGCAGGAGCTACGCGATATAGCTGAGGCAAGGAGCTGATGGGTCGCAACTGCACATCATCATCATGGCAATGGCTGGAGGCAAAAGGCAGGCTAAGAGGATGTAAGAAAGGGCATTAGAAGTGGCCCATATAATGTGTAATGCTTAAATTTTGCCACCATCCTCCCAACACATTATCAGTTAGGTTCACATGATCACACTACTACTTCATCCAGCATCAGAATAGTGGCCTCATGCTAGACACCAGGAATAAAGGAACTGATACACTTTCCTTGGGCTCAAGGAGAATTCCAGTTTAAGACACCACTCTATACATCAACTATTTTAATCCATTTGGATCAATACTACCAGTTAATACATGAACACACGCAGATGCTCCCACCTTTGTTCTGTGGGCAGCAATGATTGGAGGTCAGTACAAGGGAAGACTTCAGAAAGAGGGTGGTGTGGTGCCTGTGAGGTTTCAAACGACCAACTGGAATCTTCCAGGAACAAGATGAGAGAATAGATCACTTATGCAGAGTCATGGAAGTTGGAGAACTCAAAATGTATGCAAGAAAATATAAACACTTTACAAAGCTTAAAATAGAGATAGCATGTAGGGAAATGGTCAGTCATAACGAGGTAACACAGCCCATGAAATAGACCATGAAACCCTGGATCTCTACCTGAGTGCCTTGAACTCCATTGTACTGAAAATAAAGAACATGGAAAGATTATTTAAAAGGAAGGGAGTTATTCAGTTTGCTTTTAAGAAAGATAACTTTGATAATATCACGGCAGGGAGTTTATATAATTTCAAAGGAATTTCAGAGGTAAATTAAACCTTATATATCTTGATGATCCCAAGATTAAATTAATTCAGTTCTGTCAAACATTTCAATTCATAAAATATACAATAACCCATTTTTTATAAATGTACAGGACATTGTGGCTAATTTTAACACAAGACAAAATGAAAACCATGTAAAGGCTTCATCAAAGCAGAGACTTTTGTGAGAGTGTATGTCTGTTATTTATTAGTTAGTGTTCACAGAAATTTACAATTCAGACCTAGAGATAATTTAAGCCACTGGTCATTTCTCTGACCCTGTACTTTGGAGAAACAGTACGATCATTTAGGAAGACTAATGTCCAGAAGCGTAGGTTTATCCTAACCTGTTGGAAGAAAATCAGTCACTTAGACTTTTTGTTAAGATGGTAAATAATGGGCATCCAATAAACAAAGTTGACTTTCTCAACTCACATTCAGCAAAACAGATTCATTCTAAGGCTTCTTACATGAATGCATGTGCCAGACACAGCAGCATGATCATATCAGTGGAGGGAGAAGAAGACAACGATGTGAAATAGAACATGAAGGGATAGGCACAGAGACAAGAGAAACAGAGAGACAAGAGAAAGATTTAAAGGAGCAAAGAACCTGCTGGGCCTCAGGTTCCACAGCACCTACAGTGAGCATTTCTCCCTCTGCTAGACTGTTCACAATGGTGGGTATTGGTGTTAGATGGCTAGAAATGTGACCCATTTCTAGAGAGGCAATTCAGAGAACCTCTGCTAATGTTCAAGCCCCTTCCCCTCATGCAGCCAAGGCCACCAACTATTTTGAATCCATGGGCCATTTTGGCAGTCTGGTGAGAGACCTGAGAAACCCTTTCTTATTTCTATTTTCTAAATAATAATGTGTTGAAATACATAAAATAAAATTATATTGAAATACAATTACCAAACTATTGCAGAACAAATTCTGCGATGTGCAAATGCATGTACTTCTTTAGCAGTACGCAATGTCAAGCTCTAACGGCAACTGGTGCCTAGCATGATTTCAGCGACGTGATGAGCATCAGTGATATTCTGAAGCATCTGCAACGTTGTGAGGTGATATGAAAATACCAGTTATTTCTATCTGACAAACTCATAGTTGTTGCTAACACTGCTATAGTTTATTGTCTCCTAATAATTTATGCATATGCTAAAGTTTAATTAGAGGCTGGTGAAACTAAAGACTGTAATTCACAATCCCAGGTTAAGCCTGCTACTCACACTTCTGAAAGTGTGACCTCCATGTTACAATCTATTTCCTGGGGGGAATAAAACAAGTCTCATTTCAAAGAATTCCTCAAATCTCCACATAATAGAAGTTGTAATTTTTTAAATCAATTGATTGAAAACACATATAATAACTAAAAGCTACCATGAATTTAGAGTTACTTACAAATATTTGAATTTTATAAATCACAACCCCATCTGCATGTGTTACAGATAGAATAATGCCCATATAACTATACATGCAAAACCTTGTATTTATTTATTCAGGTAGCAAGCAATGCACTCAGCACATAAGAATTTGGAAGGCTGTTTTTAACGTAACTGGTGTCTGTTTTAAAAAGGAACATAATCTCAAGTATAAACCAGAGATTTCAGTTTCATTGTGGGACCTTGAACAGTTTCCTGTGTAAAATGGGTACTAAAGTCATACTGACTTCATTAGATTACTGTAAAAACCAAAATGATCTAAATCAGTGTTTTTCTAAACAATGGGTTATAAACCATTTCACAGGACATAAAATATATTAACATGTCATAATTAGCATACTTTAAAGGAAATAGAATAAAATGATAAATAGCAAAGTAAATGTTGTTTTGAGGAACCTCTATTCCAAATATATAGTTCAACTTAGTTCTACTTTATGGCACTATTTTTTAAATTGTAAGTTATGAAACTTTTTTTAAGTACTGAACAAAACATGTAAAGCACATAGCAGAAGGTGTGATACATACCAAGCTATCGTTAGTAATTAGAGTAAATCATTGGTGCCCCAGATCAGAGTCACAGATTGAGGACCACTCCCCTAAAAAGGCTACTTAGAGACCTGGTCTGCTAGGAATGTATGGGACCAGCATTTTCAATATATTTATACTACAATCCCGCAGAGGGACCTGAACAAGCCTTACCATAGAGAGGAGAAAATAAAAATATGACTCTTGAAAAACAGAATAGTTTTATTTAGCTTACCTTAAGAGCTTGAATGCCCTCTTGGTTAATTACTGGCCATGTGGCCTCAAACGAGTTATTTAATTTCTCTGCACTACAACTCCCTAGAATAAAGATAATAATAGTAGCTACCTCATATGGAATTAATTTAGTTAACTACAAATAATCCTTACTTTGCCTACCACATAGTAAGTGTTCAATAAATGCTAGCTCTTATATTTGCTATTATTACTGTTACCATAACAATAGACAAAAATCTACAAACAGTGACCATTTTTCTATCTCCTCCATTAGTTTCAAATGATTTAAAAAAAAATTTTTTTCCATTGATTTGAGAGAGAGAGGGGATGGAAGAAAGAGAGAGAAGCATCAACTCATTGTTCCACTTAGTTGTGCATTCATTGCTTGCTTCTCATTATGTGCCGTGATTGGGCATCGAACCTGCCACCTCGCCACACTGTGATGACACTCTATCCACTGAGCCACCTGGCCAGGGCCTCAAATGATTTTTATTTCTCATGGTTATTTCTGCAGCAAAACAACAGACTTTTTGAAATAAAATAAAAGGCTGAGAACAACCTTCTCTTTAGAAAATCCTTTCTTTATACATTACCACCTACATTCTTCTGTCTTTCCTCTGAGATCTGAGTTACTTTTCCAGGGTTATTTTTATTTTTCTCTCTTTCATGGTTGGCAGAGAGTGTGTGCGTACAAATCTGCACATCCTGACCACAAGCTGAAACTTCATCAGGAGACCCACAGGTGCTCAGCCCGGCTTCCTGGACACACGATTTCTTGCTTCCACTTAGAAAATACCATAAGGAATTGATGTGACCCGGACAAAGGGCAGTGGAGCTTTTCTAATATTCACAGACATACTGGCCCCTGGATCAAATCTGGGATTTACCACGCCAGCGCCCAGTCCCCTGACAGTGCCTGGTAACCGCTCGACTGGAAATAGACTTTCTGGATGACCGCTGAGTTTCTAAATCACATTACCCTTTGTCAAGCCACACAGCAGGTAAACAGTGGAATAATTTCGAATCTCCACGTCAGGGAAAGCACGCCCTCCAGAGAGGCATCAGCCTCCCGAAGGCTGCATTGCTTCGGTGCCCTCCCTTGCCCTAGCAGTGTCTGTTAGAGTTGGGAGGTGCCCACCAGCCTTTGCCTCACAGTCCTGCCCTCTTAGGGCCCACCAGCCAAAGGCGGTTTGGAATGCCACCCACCCAACATCCCACCCAGGTCCCTGTGCTCTGGGTCTCCTTTAAGTATCCAGAAGAAATCATTTCAGACCCAAAGTGAATAAGCTGCCTAGGACAGAATTTCGTGAGAATACATAACAGCAACCAAAAGCAGAGCCAGCAGAAGCAGACCAGAGCAGAGAGGGTTGGTCCAGTCTTTGTAACACAAAAGCTTTCCCAAATGAAAGGTGGTAGACTAGCATGGCCAGTATCTATATACCCACCCACTAGACGCAACAGTTGTTCATATTTTAGCATTATGTGTGCATGTATCCATTTGATTGTATGTGTGTGTGAGTGTGTGTGTTCACAGAGATTGGCAAGTTGCTGATGTCATGGCTCTGCACCCCTACATATTAATATTTCAGTGTGGGACTTCTCAGGATGAGGACAGTCTACTACGTAATCTTAATAGAATGATCACACCTAAGCAAATTAAGAATAACTTCATAATATCTTCTAATATTAGTCCACACTGCAACCTCCCTCCTGTACTAAGAATTAAAGCATTGTGTTTGCTTGCTAATAGCTCGTTTGGCCCTGTTATCATAGAGCAGTCCATCCTCTACTCATTTCAATGGCTTTGGCTTTTGCATGTGCCTGGGCCAGCTATCTATAGGATATCTCACACTGAGCCCCAGTGGGTTGTAACTGAGGGACAGCAGAGGGAAAGTAAACAGGACTTTCCATCTCATTCAGAGTGAGCCCCAGCCCTACACACCCGGCTCCCACCCCATGTCCCCACCCTCACACCTTACTTGCCACACTGGCCTCCAGCTGCTGTCCATCATGCCAACAACACCCAGCCTGACACCTCAGCCCTGGCTCGTCCCTCCTAAGAATACTTTTCTCCCGTGTGTCCAAAAGGGTGACTCCTGGATGTCTTCACTCTGTGACCCTTCTTTGAACATCTTATTTAAAATTGCAAACTACCTTCCCAGCTTATTTTTTCTTTACAGCATGTTTCAACATCTAGCTTTCTATGCATTTCATTCGTGTTGCTATTGCTTGTCTCACCACCTGGAATACATGCTTTGCTAAGACAGGGTGTTCATGTGATGCGCTCACTGCTGCATCCCCAGCTCCTGTATTAGTGCTGAGCTCTAGTCAGCCAACAAATATTAAGACCCACTGCTGTGCTCCAGACACTAGCAGAGCAGCAGGCCACCAGATGCACCCCTCATAGCTGACATAGCCTGGCTGTCCGGTCCCTGCTGCCCCAGGCCAGTGTGAAGCCACTGCCCAGCACTGAGAATGGCTCTCAGAAGCCAGCTGAGGCCCGGGGCTGCCCAGAGCCATTCCTGAGCCCTGGCATTCGCTAGAAGCTGGGTCTGTCCGCACATCTCCCTCTGCTGTCCCACGGGCCCCTGGGGAACCCCACGGAGGATCCCCCTGTGTGGGTCTCTGATGGCTCATCTGGGCCTCGCAACTCCGTCGTGTGTCCCAGCCAGAGCAGCCACTGCAAACCTGCCCCCACAGGGCCACCTCATATCTTCCAGTCACTCACCCTCTCACCTGTCCTCTTGAGGACTGATCTAAGAAGCAAACATTTACCAAACCAAGCTATTACCTCAGCTTAAAATATGTCATCAGCATCCCTCCTGGTACAGGAGAAAACGTAAGCCTGACATATGCACAAGGTCCTTCTTGATCCAACCACATCTTCCACCCCAGCTCCTGCCATGCCCCTCCCACTTGACAACGCTAAATGAATGGTTTCTGGAATAGCCATGCTCCTCACATCTTGACCTCACTCTTTCTTTGTCCAACATGCACTACGGCTCCTTCCTATCACCTCCAATGTGTGGCCCTGGGTAACCTCTAACTCTCCTTCAAATTTCAGCTAAAATGCTGCCTCCTCTGGGACCTTTTCTGACTCAGTGGGTGAACTTAAGCACTTCCTTCTGCTATGTGCACACAGGGCATTTTGTCTGGAATGAAAATCACTTTAACAGGACCCCTCCCCGTGACTGGTTTCCCTGTCTAACAACGAGGCCTCAGCATGGCTCCGGGAAGCACGCTCTGTGAAGGCGCTGGGCCTGTGCATCTTCCTAGTCACAGAGGCTTTGACAAAATACTAGGTGTTTGATACATTTGGACCACTTGGTCTTCACAGCTATTTTTCCCTGGGCAGTGCTGTTTGTTGAGGGCCTAAGGACCAGAGTCAGTGACCCTGATCTTCCCCACTCTGTTTTTATGGCTCAGGCCTTGAGTTAATGGTAAATGTTCTCATTGTTTCTGTCTGCTGAAACATTATGTAAACCCAGCATCAGGCTGCTGTTTGACTGGTGACAAACAATTCTGCATTCCAGAGCATGGTGACCTCTGGCCAGATTGTTTTGTTTGCTTCTCACTAACAAAAAGGACTCTCATTTAAAGCTCTGAAAGTTAAAACACATTCTATGTTCCATTTTACCCTCCTTCAAAGGAATGTGAGCATGTGTGCATGCACATGCATGTGTGAGAGAGACAGACCGAGAGATAGACACAGAGAAGCCACAGAATTCGCCTAGCTGCTATGCATCCCGCCAACTCTCATGCCCCAACGCAGAAAGAAGACTGTATAGCACACCAGGGACTAGGGACCAGGCCCAAAGGGCCATGCTGTGCTACTACTAGCCTTAGCAGACCATCTGTTTCCAAAGTATTGACAAACATAGACAGCATCCTTGCTAATTCTCTGCTCCATTTTATTTCCCTCTTAGTGCCATTATCTGTTTCACTCACCTAAATCCAGGCAATTAAGATTAACATTCTGGTCATGGCCAGCACCCAGCAAATAGCAGCATTAGGATTTCCATAGGCATTTAAGCTAATTTTCTACAACCTAGGAATCATCTATACTGTAAATATGTTTCTGTCGTTTCTGCCTGTGACAGGTCCACATGGCTGCAATATCACTTAGTGTTCTTATTTGTAAACCTTCAGCCACTGCCCTTCCCCTCACAGAGCCTGCACGCGTGTTCTGTGCAGTGAGAGAGCACAGGGCTCTCATGCTGAATGCTTACAGACTTGGGCTGAAGGTGAGTAAGCATTTCTTGCTGGGTCTTGAGACTCCCTCCCCTGGCTGTTAGCATTGTTTTAGTTTGTCTGGTTTGAACCAAAGCCAGCTGAATCTCCTCCAAATTCCAGTTTTGGTCAGATCTCAGGAGACAGCCTGTCTGGTTGTTTAAAAAACAAATATCTGCCTGACTATCCACCCCCACCTGGAATCAGGGCAGATCACTGATTCCTTGTGACCCTGCCAAGTGTCCCCATCTGTGGTGGAGGAGAGGGGCAAGGACATGGAGGGCTGTAATCTCCACATCAGAGGTTACAGAAACCTAAATAAAAGATCTGCTTGCCTAGGGCGAGGCTCTGGAGTCGCCTCCCTCTTGCACAGTCTCTGCTCCTGCCAGGCACCTATGTCTGCTGCACTTCTTCCCTCTTCGCTCAGGGCTGTGCTCTCGTGGCCTCAGAGCACGCTTGACAATCTGCCACTAATTAGTGAGCAGGTAATGAGCCTACCCCTGATCGGTTCCATAAAAAAATAGCAGGTGACCTGAAGAGGGGTCCCCACTTGGGAGGAGTGTATAATCCAGAGGTAGAGACAAAAAAAAATGTATAACAGCATGCAAAGCAGGATCGAGAGATGAGATCATTGTACTGAACACACACATATTAGGGCTCTTGATCGATAGGTGTGGACCAGGCCCACCCGGGGTGAGGACTACGGAGACGCAGAGACCCGACTCCAGGGACCAGGTTCAGTGACGCAGATCCGATTTATTCAGGAAGTAAGCTAGCTTATATACACAGGTTCAGCCTATAGGGTGTTACAGTGTGTTCCTCACAGCCAATGGCTGAAAAGGTCAGGGAGCTGCCTGGTTAGCGCTAAGTCACTTCCTTACAGCGGAGGGTTTCAGGTGCTGGAGTGTTCTCACAGCATTGCATCAGCCACAGCTGCTGGGAATGCACTCTGCACTCTACCTACAGATAGGTTTTTCTGCAAATGGGTGAGATTCTCTTCAGACTGGCATTTCAGACTTGTCCACAAAGGGGCAGAGGTGGGGTGGGGGGATTTGAGTCAGTGCTTTAAATCATCTATTTTTAAGACATTTTGCATTGAATTACAGTGACTTCCAATATTTTTAATTTAATCACAGTCTGACATTTTAATATAGTGAAAAATTCCTCATCAAATATACCATTTTAAACTTACATTTAAATGTGTAAGGATACATATATTTTAGTAACATCTCTTTATATATAAGCATATATACATACGTATGCATATATTGTTTACATATATACATACACATATATATGTTTATATATGTTTTTCTTTTCTGCCAGGAAACTCAGAAGAGATTTTAAGGCTAATGCTAACCTTCAAACACTAATATAACAGTGGTATCTGGTAATTATATTATAAATTACTTAGTAAAGAGGCAGATAGGTATGGTAGAAAGAGCTTGGGCATTGGAGAAAGGAGATATAAATTTAAACCTGCTATTTTCTCATTATGTGAAGCTGCAAAAGAATAATAATTCTTATTTCATGGGGTTTTTTTAATGGGGAAAGGGATTAATGTGAATAAAGTATACCATCTAATTTTACATATGCTGCTTTGAGCTGCCTGGTATACTTTTGGGTATTAGGTTTAAATCATTAAAAACCATGTAAACTCTGCTTTTAAAGTTAATAATTGTTTATTAATCAATTGCACGATCTTTGAGGATAAAAACATGCTCTCAGGCCTTATTTGAGACTTGTGAAAACCAGATACCACCTGCAACGGGAAAGTTTAGTCAAAGTCAGGTAAGGTTTATTCACTCCCAGCTTTAAGAGCAGTCACGTGTTTAAGTTAGGAGAGCGGTGTCCTAGCAAGGGGACGAGGAGACAGTCTGTGTACGCAGCACGGGAGTGAGACTGGATGGGCAGGAAAAGGCTAGGGACAAGGGAGATCAAATGCATCAGCACAAACAGAAATTCTCCAGTCCCTGTGGGAGACAGCATGGTAGAGTGGAGTGCTCACAGGCATGGCAATCGGCTGCTTTCAAATTCACGGGGGTTTTCAACCAGTAGACACTATATATCCCTGAGCAAAGCATGGGACCCTTCCAAACTTCCACCTCACCTTCACCCATGCATGGAAGATTAGAAATTATATATGTAAAGGGCATGACAGAACACCCTGTCTACAGGGACATCTATCTACTAAATAGCTATTATAGTCCCCTACCATCTGTGTGAAGCAGATCCCTAACAAAACAAACAAAAACGGGCCAACTAGTTAACCAAAATGAGAGTGGATACTATCACCAGACCAACAACAGACAGTACACAAGCAAATAATAATAATAATCTTTCTGGGAACCCTAGCAAGACCAACCAAGAAAAAGATAGAAAGGATAATACTGGAATATCATGGGGAAATGTTTTGATGTGCCCACGAGGTCTGAGGTTGGAGGGGACCCGGCCCCTAACCATCGGGGCGCGAGGTGCTCCGGCTCTACCTTCCCCCCTTCGGGAAGCACAGTCACGGGGCGGCGCGGGGCGGCCCAGGGGGCACCGGACAGAAATGATAGCTGGGTGCCAAACTACCACTGCAGACATCCGATGGAGAAATTCACATGTGCCTGATGGGCCAGCACCAGATGATACCCTTTCTGTAGAGAAGATGAACATGCTGATGGCAAGTGGGACTGAGCCCATTGGAAGCGGGTATCCAGGTAGAGTCAGTGAGGTTTTATTTCTCCCCGAGTTTTCCTACAGTACAACTATGATCAGCATTAGAAGGACACTGCATAGAGCCTAACTGCTCAAAAAAAATAAAAAAATAAAAAATAATAATAAAAAATAGGGAAACCACAACAACTAAGACCAGCAACACTTCTTAAGAGTTTCCCTGCAGAGGCCAAAGAGTGGGCTCATTTGAAGAAAGACACAGCCTGCTCTGGGTGCTGGATGCCAGGCCCCAGGCGACAGCGACAGCCCACAACACAAAGGAAAACAAGGAAGAAAAAACCGTGAGCTCCAGAATCATTTAAACTAGTAACACCATTCCTCAATCCTACAAAATAAGAATAAACATGCAGTATGCACTGATTATACAAGGCCTCCCTGTGTTCTCTAAACAGCTCTACTGTATTTAGACTAACAATGTATATTCTAGCTATAAGGAGATTTAAGTGTGTAACTGACAAAAATTGCCTTCTTAGAATTCAGAAGGTTTTTTTGAAGTAATGCTACAAATGGCCTAGCTTTCCTAACATAAACCAAACAAATATGAACTCTAACCCAAGAAGGTTGTGCTGCTGCCTTCTTGTTCCCGTCATTAGACTGAAGTCACTCTAATGCCTCAGCAGCCTACATAGCAAACCAAAACCTAAGCCTCGAAATGCCTCAAGGTCAAGAAATAGAAACCTAAGGACAACCAATCACAAACAGCCAACTAACCTTTCCCAAATTAGGCAACCGCTTAAGCTATAGCCAATCAAATAAATTTCTTAATAGCTTTTGAGTCTTCTCTATAAAACTCTTTACTCTAATTACATCTGGCTGTCTCTGCCTGATTAGAATCCATGTTTGCTCAAATAAACTCTTAAACACTTTAATATACCTCAGTTTATTTTTTAGCACATCCAAACTCAATGCCATCCTAAATGCCATCCTAGCCTATCGTCATGTTCTCTGACATTTAAAAGAGGAAAATGTTACCCGACCTGTGGTGGGTAAAAGCGTCGACCTGGAATGCTGAGGTTGCCGGTTCAAAACCCCAGACTTGCCTAGTGAAGGCATATATGGGAGTTGATGCTTTCTGCTCCTCCCCCCTTCTCTCTCTCTCTCTCTCTGTCTCCTCTCTCTAAAATTAATAAACAAAATCTAAAAAAAAAAAAAAGAGGGAAGTGTGTTAGAGATAATCGGGGCCACACACACACATACCACTATCACCCCATCACTATTTAAAATAAAGGGACTAAGATTCAGGGAGGTTGAGAGATGCCATAATGATGATATTTATCCCTCCATGAATGTGGATGAAATAATTTTAATAAAATTTAACTAGATTCATGTAAGTTGCCACT
Source organism: Saccopteryx leptura (assembly GCF_036850995.1). NCBI lineage: Eukaryota > Metazoa > Chordata > Mammalia > Chiroptera > Emballonuridae > Saccopteryx > Saccopteryx leptura. Next base: position 141,828,392 of record NC_089503.1, on the reverse strand, counting down.
TTCCAGCATGTGCTACTCAGTCACTCATACTATCAGTTGCTCTGTCACTTATAGAGAGTGATAGAAAAACTAAAATAAAAGTTATAGTGACATGTCATGTTCAGTCACATGAGAAATCTCCTCTTTTGAAGATTTCCACAAATGCATCACAGTCTGGATGTTCATATCAGACCAAAGACAATTTGGAAGCAGGAAGTGTATTTAGTCACATGAAGCTCACAGTGATAGCCCTTCAAACAATTCATACGACACAGAGAAACATATTTTTTATGCGGGCAGTTTTTAAAAAAGAAAATTTAAAAATATTTCACCAAAAGGAATATTTCACTAAAATGACTAGAAGTCTAATCTGGTTACAATTCCTATACTTCCTCTCCTTCCCCTCATCCTCCCCCCCCCCCGCCCCCGCACCAAGTCCACAGTAGATCTTGCCACACTGCCCTCCATGAGCCTGCAGGATCTAGCGTTTCAATGCTCGCCTGCTGGCTTCTTGAGGAAACCATTCTGGTCTCTTCCTTTATCTGCTACAAATCTGCACGTCCCTCTCTGAGACTCAGTGCTCCTTCTGTTAGTCTTGGGCAGACCTATTTTCACATTCTCCCAAACTACGGCCCGTGGGCCGCATGTAGCCACCTGAGGCCGTTTATCCGGCCCCCTGCAGCACTTCCAGAAGGAGCACCTCTTTCATTGGTGGTCAGTGAGAGGAGCACTGTATGTGGCGGCCCTCCAACGGTCTGAGGGACAGTGAACTGGACCCCTGTGTAAAAAGTTTGGGGACCCCTGCTACCAACAGCAAACTCATCCCACATGTCAGCCTAAAACCTAGCCAACCCACATGAAGAAGTGGGCCCTCCAAGCACCTGCTGCAGGTGCCAATTTTCAGAAAGATACACTAAACCCACACGGGAACACGTGTACAATGTGTCGCCACTGAACTCAGCTTCCCATATGAAACTCTTCACATAACCGGCAGAGGGTAATCTACTCCTGGCTCCTACCCATGTGTATATTTAAAAGCATCCCACACAGCACTGCTTCTTCCCTGTGAGGCACTCCAGCAAACTGAATGACCCACAAACAGTCACAGGTCTTGACATCAACTGACAGGACAGCCAAGGTCAGCACCAAGGGGCCAACCAACTGCATCTACTACAGAAGGTAATATCACGTACCAGGAACAGGTGGTTCACATTATCTCAGTTTGAAGCACTTGCCTGAGATTTCTATGAAGTTGACTAGATCAGAAAAAATAAATAAAAGAATTCAAAAGAGAGAGAACTAGAGAAAAATGGGAAACATTTTGCTTTCCTGGAAGTCAGAAATAAAAACTTTTTAAAATCATTTTGAACAAAACTTGACTACTGTTCACGTAGTTTTTATCTACACTTTGTAAAGAGGAGTGACCTGTAACTACAGAAAATATGTGAGGCGCAGAACAATTTTAACAAAGTCTGAATGTTATGCCATAATCAGTATATGTAATAAACTATTATTTGTACATAAAAACACAGGTATGGGCCCTGGCCGGTTGGCTCAGTGGTAGAGCGTTGGCCTGGCATGTGGAAGTCCCGGGTTCGATTCCCGGCCAGGGCACACAGGAGAAGTGCCCATCTGCTTCTCCACCCCTCCCCCTCTCCTTCCTCTCTGTCTCTCTCTTCCCCTCCCGCAGCCAAGGCTCCATTGGAGCAAAAGATGGCCCGGGCGCTGGGGATGGCTCCTTGCCCTCTGCTTCAGGCGCTAGAATGGCTCTGGTCGCAACAGAGCAACGCCCCAGATGGGCAGAGCATCGCCCCCTGGTGGGCGTGCCGGGTGGATCCCGGTCAGGAGCATGCGGGAGTCTGTCTGGCTGCCTCCCGTTTCCAGCTTCAGAAAAAAAAAAAAAAAAAAAACCACAGGTATGCAATTTTTTAAAGAGAAAATTGGCTTCTCTTGCCATCACAAAATGACTATTAGATAAAAACTTAAAGAATATGCACTGGAAGTCTACCAGCCTCCTCCCTTGCCCCCAAGCCCCACCCCCACACCCAGGTCTCACCATGACCTCAGCCCCATTTCCCCAGCATGCACACACAACATCAAGTCCTGCTTTTCTGATATGTTCCCCCCTCTCCATTACAAAGTTGTGTCCCCACTTGCTCCTCAGTCTGCTGCTACTGTCTCTTATTTCAAAACAGAGAGGTCCCTTTCCTCTCCACACTTGTTCTTCCTCAGCTTTCACATATAATTTGGTTTGATCAATCATCTCCTCCCTTACCTCTGAATTCTTCTTTCCTTGCATTCTTTCTTTTGGGCTGCACTAAAAGGGAGCCTAAGTCTCCTTTACCCTAATACACCCATTTTCTCTTCACTAGCACCCTGACTCACCATCCTCTTTCTCTTCTGCATGTTATTTCCAAACCTTGAAGTAGTCATCTACTTGCAAGAGTGAATGACATACACTTCCTCACCCTCCTTACATGCTTTGGTCAAAACACAAACAGACTGGCAGCAGAAATACAAGAGGGAGGCTGGGTGCCGCTGAGGAATACTGGAGGGACAAAGCACCCCCTGCACCCTGAGATAACCCTGTCACAGGGCCTCCAGCCAACACCCGGCCCCAGAGGAATGAGGGCCCTGGACAGCCAAAGCACTCAGATTTGGAAAATGGGGTTTTTATATTCATAAGTTATGAAATTTAATAAATTTTAAATATTAGCACTTAATTTAATTTTTTAAGTATTGAGAATAAACTAAAACACCTCTTTTGGCTGAATGCAGTCTATGGCCCTGAAGTTTGCAAAGTATGCTTTAAACCTCCGGCTTCTTTTACCCCACCATCTCCAAACACTGTTCTCTTAAACGTCATCACTGCCTCCTCGCTACCACAAGCAACAGCCTTTCTCAACTCGTTTTCGTCAGCCTTCTTGGCAAGGAGGGCATATTGTACTAGACTATCATAACTAAGATTCTGGGACACCATCCTCTCTTCCCCTCTGTCTTGTCTTCTCTTTCTTAGGCCTATCTTACTTGATCATTTTGTTTTTTTCTCTTTCAAAAATCTCTACTTGAAAAAACTATCTCATTTCTGGGCTTCAACCATTCCCACTACAGAACTCTTAAAACCCTCAGCCTTGCTCAGCAATCAGTCTCAAACTGGTTGCAAAACTGGTTGGTAAGGGGAACAAGAACCACCCTCCACCCAAAACCCTGTGCTGACTTATCCCCTCCTTGGCAGGTTGCCACCAAACTCACGTATTCCATCTCTTTTCTCAGAGCCAACCAGCCTCAAAACACCACCAATGGCTCGCTCTTCCCCAACACCCAATCCATCACTTCTGTGCCCTTGGACAGTCCATCAGCATGTCTCCTTCTCTTCTTTCTTCCTCCTTGACTCTCACGAGCTCGCAGAAAGAAGATGAATTACAGTCTACAGTTCATCTCCCAGGCCTGGGCCCTTCATCTCTTCACCCCCTTTCTGCTCCCAGATCCATCTCCTGAAGGGCTCAAGTCCTGACCCTTATGTCCTCAAACAACTAAGTGGCTTCGGACACCTACACAGATTGCTTCCTGAATAAATCGGATCTGTGTCACTGAACCTGGTCCCCGGAGTCGGGTCTCTGTGTCTCCATCATCCTCACCCCTGGCAGGCCTTGTCCACAACTAGCACCCAAACAGGGACCCAACCGGCATCCAAGGGATGGGTGAGTGACCCTCTGCAATAGGAAACCTTCTCCCTCACTCCCGAGCCCCGCAAGCTCGAGCCCTCCATGCCCTATTGCAGAGTAGGTGAGTTAAAGTTAGTGAAAAGGATCTTTGTACCTACTGGGAGATCCTCTCAGGTTTCAACCCTTGATTTTGGGATGCGCCTCTTGGGGACCCTGATACTTGGGCCCAAGTTCTCCGGTGCATCCATTCAGCGGAAGTACACGAAGGGCTTAGCCTCCGAGTTTAACACACTCACAGCTGAGCATGCAAAATCCCTCCCCAACCTTTCAGCCTGTTCACCTTCCATGCCCTTTCCAACTCCCTGCAATTCAATCAAACTTACTTATCTGTTCCCTAAACACACCTCCCTCTCTTTGCTTAAGCCAGTCTCTCCTGCATGAAATATCCTCCTTTCTTTTTATTAAAATCCTAAATGGCAAGCAAAGCCCTTTTCAAATGCCCTGAATGCTTCCTGACGAATGTAACACTTTTCTTTCTATTGCTCGGGAGAGACTTATCACAGAGGAGCCTCCGTTAGAGTACATGGTGCATGTGTTAGTTCTGTAAGACGATGGGTTTCTGTAAGTGGTAGGCATTTGTCTTGGACTCATCTCAACCCTAGGACAGTGACTTTCATCTCTATATCTGAGGACCAGATGGCTGGGCCAGTCTCCTGACTGCCTATAATAGTAATAATAATCATGTCACAGGTGCTTATCAGCTGGGGTTGAGTCCAGTAGTATGAGCAAGTGAGGCCTGCTTGTCTCTCCGGTCAAGGCAATCTTTGGATTTGAATAATATATATATATATACATAGTGGGCAAGTTACAGATACAAGCTCACATTTCTCATTTTAGCTTGACACTGGTTTGTGTCATGTGAACTTGAACTACTACTTCCAGTTTTTCTATTTGAGGTTCAAACTATTGCCCAGTTACCAGAATAGCAAGCTCCTTTGTATCAAAATTGTTCTCCTCGGAGGTCCCCCTCCATCCTGTCCTCTGGGACTCCAGCCAACTTATTACCTTGGACTTGTCCTCCTCCAGTTTTTGGCCCACAGCCTCTGATCCACAAAGTTGCTTTGGGCTATTTTCGTTCTCCTTAAAAATAAATGCAGTATTTTTTATTATTATTAGTGAACCCAGAATATATCTTACATGGTTAAAAATAAGTTAAACAGAATAAAAGTATTCTGAGTGAAAAGTCTCCCTCCCACATCATAGGTCTCTGAGTCTCTTAAAAAATACAACCACTATACCATTCTGGGAACACTTTATGAATTTTACTCCAAAGGCAAAGAAAGTGAAGGCAAAGATAAATGAATGGGCCTACATCAGACTAAGAAGCTTCTGCACAGCAAAAGAAACTGACAACAAAACAAACAGAGAGCCAACTAAATGAGAGATGATATTTTCAAATAACAGCTCAGATAAGGACATAATATCCAAAATATACAAAAAACTCACAAAACTCAACAACAAATAAGCAAACAATCCAATAAAAAAAAAATGGGAAGAGGACATGAATAGACACTTCTCCCAGGAAGAAATACAAATGGTCAATCGATATATGAAAAGATGCTCATCTTCACTAGCTATTAGAGAAATGCAAATCAAAACTACAGTGAGATATCATCTCACACCTGTTAGATTAGCTATTATCAACAAGACAGGTAACAAGTGTTGGAGAGGCTGTGGAGAAAAAGGAACCCTCATCCACTGTTGGTGGGAATGTACAATCATTATGGAAGAAAGTATGACGGTTCCTCAAAAAATTAAGAACAGAACTACCATATGACCCAGCAATCCTTCTACTGGGTATATACCCCCAAAACTCAAAAACATTGGTACGTAAAGACACATGCAGCCCCATGTTCATTGAAGCATTGTACATGGTGGCCAAGACATGGAAACAAGCAAAAAGCCCTTCAATAGAAGATTGGATAAAGAAGATGTGGAACATATGTACTATGGAATACAACTCAGCCATAAGAAATGATGACATAAGATCATTTATGACAACATAGATGGACTTTGATAACATACTGAGTGAAATAAGTAAATCAGAAAAAAATAAGAACTGTATTATTCCATACATAGGTAGAACACAAAATTGAGACTCATGGACATAGATAAGATTGCAGTGGTTACCAGGGGAAGAGGAAGGGAGAAAAAGGAAGGGGTGGGGGTGAGGAAGGGCATAAAGAAAACCAAATAGAAGGTGACAGAGGACAATTTGACTTTGGATAATGGGTATACAACATAATCAAATGTCAAAATGATCTGGAGATGTTTTCTCTGAATCTATGTACTCTAGTTGATCAATGCCATTCTGTTAAAATTAATTGTCTAAATAAAATGAAAATAAAAAAATACAACCACTATACATTTGGGGGATACCCTTCCAGAAGTTTTTCCTTCCTTGCAAATATAATAAAATATAATTACTTGTAGGTAGAGCATAGAGCGCATTCCTAGCAGCTGTGGCTGATGCAATGCTGTCAGAACACTCCAGCACCTGAAACCCTCCTAGGCACACTCAGGAGGAAGCTCACCAGCTGTGGGGAGGTGGCTCAGCACCAAACAGGCAGCTCCCTGACCTTTTCGGCCTTTGGCTTTGAAGAACATGCTGTAACCTGTGTATATAAGCTGGCTTGCTTCCTGAATAAATCGGATCTGTGTCACTGAACCTGGTCCCCGGAGTCGGGTCTCTGTGTCTCCATCATCCTCACCCCTGGCAGGCCTTGTCCACAACTGGCACCCAAACAGGGTCCCAACTGGCATCCAAGGGATGGGTGAGTGACCCTCTGCAACAGAAAACCTTCCCAAGCCCCGCAAACTCGAGCCCTCTATGCCCTATTGCAGAGTAGGTGAGTTAAAGTTAGTGAAAAGGATCTTTGTACCTACTGGGAGATCCTCTTAGGTTTCAACCCTTGACTTTGGGACGTGCCTCTTGGGGACCCTGATACTTGGGCCCAAGTTCTCCAGTGCGTCCATTCAGCGGAAGTACAGGAAGGGCAAACCTTCACTAGCCATCTCCTGCCAAGGCCAAACTACCCCTCTCCCTGCGGAGCCCCTTCCTCCCTATTCGCCCCCCTCCACTGAGGAGGAAAGTGGCTTAGCCTCTGAGTTTAACACACTCGCAGCTGAGCGTGCAAAAATGAAACCAACCTGCCAGCAGAAGAAGCGGAAGTTGTCACTCCCGAACCCCTTTACCGTTAGTACCCTGGAAGGACCCAGCCATGGCACAGTGGCAGGGTCCACACCCCCTTCTAACGCAAGGGAGAGGTTATGCTTATGTCTTTCCAGAAAACAGCCCTCAGCCAATTTGGATCCCAGGATGAAACATAAGGCCAGTCCCAGTGTCCCAAGATGACCCCTCTGCCGAACCCTTCAACCCAGGATATGGCAAGTCTCCAGAAGACCTCGCGGCCAACGTGCACTCCCCATCACCTGGGGGGATGTGAAGGCTTTAGTGGAGCAAGCCCAGAGAATGGCCCCTAGCGAGCCCCCAGGCCCTGGTAACCGCTAAATCTCAGATGTGGGTGGCCCCACCCTGGCATTGTCCTGCCCGTAGAGACAACAACAGCAAGCTGTCATTCATCAAGTCCAACTGGCCCTAATTAAAAGAGAAAGGGGAAATGTAGGTAGAGTGCAGAGCGCATTCCTAGCAGCTGTGGCTGATGCAATGCTGTGAGAACACTCCAGCACCTGAAACCCTCCTAGGCACACCCAGGAGGGAGCTCACCTGCTGTGGGGAGGTGGCTCAGCACCAACCAGGCAGCTCCCTGACCTTTTCGGCCATTGGCTGTGAAGGACATGCTGTAACCTGTGTATATAAGCTGGCTTGCTTCCTGAATAAATCAGATCTGCATTACTGAACCTGGTCTCTGGAATCGGGTCTCTGCGTCTCCGTCATCCTCACCCCTGGTGGGCTTTATCCACAACTACTTTTCCATAGGAACAAAAGAACACAATGCACATACTCTTGAGCTGCTTGGTTTTTGTTCTCAATGATATTCAGTAACTTGTAAATCTAAGTTAAGACATGGTGAAGCCCTTAGAGTGGTGGTCCTGGCCCACAGTAAATGCGAAGTACACAACTCTTCACATGCAGTACATGAAAGGACTCTCAGCATACAAAAGTGGAAGCAATCTGACCCCAGGAGCACACAGGGCAACACAGTGGTTCTGCCCCACAAGAGCTCAAAGATGCTTCTTCCCACTCACACTCCCAGAGATGGCCCGCAGACTGGGCTGTCTCTTCAACCCCTCTGTGGCATCGGCAGGACGCACGGCCACCAGAGCTCTCCTAAATAGAGACCCACCTACTTTCTCTGACCCCATCCACTCTAAATAACACATGCAAGGGTAGAGCCTTCGTAAAAAAGTTTGGCTGCAACCACTTTTCGAAAACTGAAAAAAAAATGCCTTGTTACACTTTGATTTGATTACATGGTAAAGAAAGTTAAAATCCCCCAGATACAATGAGCCATGTTGCATTGACACCCCAAACCACTTTGCCTAGGCTGGCTCAGCTCTGCACTAGGTCACAGAGTGTTTCTAGAAGGTAATGTGGAGTTCCTGGCATTTGAACCTGCCCCAGACCTCTCTGAGCCGCCCAGTTAGAGCAGAGTTCACAGGTGGTGCAAATTAGGAAGTGACCAGGGCAAGGGCAAGGCTGTGTGTTTCAGTGGCTTTATGGAAGGACCACTGAAGTCTTGGTTCCCCATCACCGTCAGTGTTCAGTTCTGAGGACTTTGTTGGAAAACTCCAGAGAACAGATCCCCTGTTTTCACCATTTTTCAGTTCCCTAACTAGGAGGCCTGCAGCACTTTCTGTTGGTTGTCTGCATACCTGATGAGCCTTTCACTTTCTGCTGCAAACAGCCATCTTACCCAGAATGCACCAGGGCAGACACCAACCATGTGGGGGGAGGGGGGACAGGACCAGGGCCAGCTCAGAGCTTTTTGAATATTGAGGGTGTTTTTGTAGGGGGAGGGGTCTGTGGAATTTGAGAAAGCCTGCCACTGCATTTAGGAAGGAAGCTGGTGACTTCAATAAATGTTGACCACTCCTGAACAAATAGTTGAGTCAGTTTGGATTCATTCCCCCAAGAGACTTGTCTTTCCATGTAAGCATAGGTTTACGGGCTCACAGACATATGTGTTCACACGCAGCGTCCACCTAGCAACTGAAAACTGGGCGATATCATGGCACTCCTGAGCACATATGTCATTGGAGGAAGAAACATGAGATGTTTGACCCCTTCGTGTAACTTGCTGAGAGGCTTAGATGGGGTGAAGGACTGGGTCAAAACAGGGCCTGTCACAGACAACTGCTCTTGCCACTGACAATCCAAAATATTTCCCAAAGCCTCCTCGCACCCGATACACGTACATGCATAACTAAGTGCACATAGATGGGGAAAATGAGCCTTCTTTCATAACAGCTGCAGCTTCTTAACAGAATGGTCTGACATTGAGCCCGACACACAGACTAGCCCAAAGCCCCTATCAAGGAGAATATTAAAAATCCAGGAGGCAGTTGAGTAAACAGAGCATGGTTACCTAAAAAGTGGCACTTGGCCAGGCCACCTGGGCCAACAGAGATGCAGGGAATACTGAATGGCCTCAACCAGTCTGAACCACGACAGGAGAAACTTTGATGAGCAAAATAATAATCAGGTCAACATCCTAGAGTCCTGGGTTTGAACTCAAAGCCAAGGATCGGGAGGGTCGAACCTCGGACCAGCCTGAAGAGGAAGGCCCAGGATGCATCACGTGCGTGAGTCACGGACGGAATGTGGGCTGCGGGCTGGGCACTGTGCTGAAGGCAAACTCACTGACGCAGTCCCCGTGCACAGATGTGAGCGGGGAGTGGGGCGTGAGTTTAGGGAAGGGACCAGACGCTCTCCAGGGAAGGATGCATGACAACTATGTGCAGCTGTCTGGAAAGTTCAGGGCCGTCGAGCCGTTCCAGTGACTTTAGGGAATTAAGATGTTTGGGGTAGAAGTTCCAGACAACACTCTGAATTTAGTCTAGCTTCCAGTTGCTCAAGCCAAAAACCTTGGCATCATTCTTGATGTCTCTCTCCTCCCCTCCATCTCTCTCCCCCAACATCCATTTTTTGTGGAAATCCTCTTGGCCCTATCTTCAAAATAGTATATACAAATTCTGCCTGTTTTTTACCACCTGGCCCAAGCCACCATCACCTTTTGCCTTGATTACTGAAATAACTTCCCCAGGGGCTCTTGTTTTCCCCCTTGCTCTGCTACAGTCCAAACAGGAGCCAGAGGAATACTTTTAAAGTATAAGTCAGATCGTGCCTGTTCTCTGCTGGAAAGCCTCCAGAGAATCCCCATCTCACCCAGAGGAAAAGCCAGAGTCCTTCCCTGCTTTACAGGATCCTACACAGGCTGGCCCACAGCCTCTTGGCCCTCACCACCTCCTCCTCTGAGCCTTATTCACTCACCCCAGCCTCATGAGCCTCCTCCTCCTCCTTCTCCTCCCCCTCCCCTCCTCCTCCTCCTCCAGCTGCCCAGGGCCACTCCTGCCTCAGGGGCCTCATCCAATGCCATTCCCTCAGTCTGGGAAACCTCATTTCCCAGATACTTTCATGCTTCACACTCTCGGTTCCTTCAGGCCTTTCCTCAATGTCCACTCTCAGAAAGCTCTACCCCACCAAAAATTACTGGTATACACAAACTCCCTCTGAACTCCTTTGTTCTTTTCCATACCATCTATCACTTTCCAGTGTTAAACATAAGCACATCTACATATACAGAATGCATTTATTATATCATATATTATGCTGCCTGTCTTTCCCCACATTAAAATGTAGTTTCATGAGAGCAAGGAGTTTTAGGTAATTTGTTAACTGGTTGTTCTTTGAGTCTACTGGGATGTCCAGCACACAGATGGTTATCAATACAAATAGTTTAAATGAGCAAGTGGCAGGAAATGTATCATCCATTCATCCATACATGTGGCCAGTATTTATTGAGTACTTACACTATACCAGACACTATACTGGGGTCTGAAATATAATGAACAAAACATATGTGAACCTGCCTTCATGGAGCTTGCAGTTTAGTGACTGGAGACACTCAGCAAATAACTGCACGTGAGGAGATGATCATCACTGATATAAGTGTATCGTTGAAATAATTCAGGAAATACATTATATTTGGAGTTAGGTTGATGGCAGATGAGCAGGTTAAAAATTATTTAGAAGATAGAAAATATAGAAATTGTTAATGGATTAGATAGCATTGCAGAAATTTTTATGGCAAAGGTAAGTCCCAATTTCTGGTTTCAGCAACTAGGTAGATTAAAGTGCCCTTTGTATGAATAATGTAGGCTGAATAATGGCTCCCTCAAAGATATCTATGTCCTAACACGAGAAATCTATAAATGCTGCTTTATCAGAAAAAGGGGTATGTGATTAATTTAAAGATCCAGAGATTATTCTGGATTATCTGGATGGGCCAAAATACAATCACGTTTGTTTGTTTGTTTTAATTAAGTGAGAGGCGGGGAGGCAGGAAGGCAGAGAGACACATGTGCCCAGACTGGGATCCACTCAGCAAGCCCCTCACAGGGCCATGCTGGGCCCATCTGGGGCTGCTACTCCATTGCTCAACAACTGAGTTATTTCAGTGCCTTAGGCAAGGCCATGGAGCCATCTTCAGTGTCAGGGACCAAACTGCTCAAACCATTTAAGCCATGGCTGCGGGAGAGGAAGACAAAAAGAGAGAGAGAAAGAGAGAGAGAAAGAGAGAGAGAGGAGGGCGGGTGGAGAAGCAGATGGTCGCTTCTCCTGTATGCCCTGACTGGAAATCGAACCACCCGGGGCCTTTCACATGCTGGGCCAACACTTGACTGCTGAGCCAACAGGCCAGGGCCAATCACATGTATTCTTATAAAAGAAAGGCAGAGGGAAACTAAAAGCCACACACACAAGTCAATGTGAATGTGGAACAGAAAGAGAGAGATTTGAAGATTGGAGTATTTCAGCCACAGGCCAAGTGTGATGGTTAATTTTAAGTGTCAGCTCAACTGGGCTACAGGGTGCTCAGACATCTGGCCAAATATCATTCTGGGTGTGCATGCGAGGGTGTTTGTGGATGAGATTTACATTACTTGGTATACTGAGTAAAGCAGATTGCCCTTCCTAATGTGGGTGGGCCCCATCCATCAGTTGAAGACCTGAATAGAAGAAAAGGCTGAGTGAGAGGGAACTGCTCCTGCCTGCCCGACTGCTTGAGCTAGATATTCATCTCTTCCTGGCCTCACTCTGGAATCTATACCGCTGGCCCTTCTCAGCCTCTAGCTTGCCAACTACAGATCTTGTGAGGTCTTTTTTTTTGACAGAGACAGAGAGAGAGTCTAAGAGTGAGAAAGAAGAGGACAGAGAGAAAGAGAGAGAGATGAAAAGCATCAATTCTTCCTTGTGGCGCTGTAGTTATTCATTGATTGCTTTCACATACGTGCCTTGACCAGGGGGCTAGAGCAGATCAAGTGACCTCTCGCTCAAGCCAGCAACCTTGGGCTTCAAGGCAGTGACCTTTGGGCTCAAAGTCAGCAGCCATGCACGGTCATGGCTATGATCCCACACTCAAGTCAGTGACCTCAGGGTTTCAAACGTGGGTCCTCCAGGTCCAAGTCTGACTCTCTGCCTACTGCACCACCATCTGGTCAGGCAAGATCTTACGACTTCTTACCCTCCATAGTTGCATAAGCCTGTTCTTATATTAAGACACCACACACACACACACACACACACACACGCACTATTGGTTTAGTTTCTCTGGAAAATCCTCACTGATACACCATGGGATGCTGACAGGCATTATAAACTGACAGAGCCAAGGAACAGATTTAGCCCTAAAGCCTGCAGGGAAGTGCGGTTCTGCTGACACCTTGATTTCAGCCCAGAGGAACTGAGTTTAGATTTCTGGCCGCCAGGACTGGGAAAGCATAAATGTGTGCTCTTTTAAGGTAGTGTGTTTTTGTAATTTGTTACAAAAACACACTACCTTAAAAGGAACCTAATGCCTTGGGAACTGCTGTGAGAAGAGCATCTAAAGGTGGGGCATCAAGACTCAGTCCGGACAAGGAAACAAGAGATGCCTGTGACACACACACCTCATGGAGGGGCAGCCACAACAGGGATCTGGGTATGCAGATACAGGACTGGAGAAGTGGTCTGAGCAGGCATTATCAATCCTGGGGCCCTGGGGACTGGAAAGCATGAGGGGGGAGTAAGGAGTGGGGTGGGGGGTGGAGTGAGCAGGAAGCCGGCTGGGTACCACGTCCTGGGGAACTCTGCTCTGAAAGGTCAGGCAGAAAGGCCGCCTGAGAAAGAAACAGGAGAGAGGGCACAGGTTCTTAGAGGCCAAGGGAGGTGAGTGCTTTTGGATATATATATATTTTTTAATGTTATTCAGTTTTTCTAGAGAGAGAAGAGAGACAGAGACAGAGAGAGAAGGGGGAGGAGCAGGAAGCATCAACTCCCATATGTGCCTTGACTAGGCAAGCCCAGGGTTTCGAACCGGTGACCTCAGCATTCCCAGGTCAACGCTTTATCCACTGCGCGACCACAGGTCAGGCAGGTGAGTGTTTTTGAATGACAGGGGGAACACTCTGGAACAGAAGCCAGTCCGGGGTAAATTTGAGAGTAAAGATTAATGAGAAAGCAGAGACCACCTCTCTAGGCAACTAATTCTTGAAGTTTGTTGGACTTAGAAAATGCTTAAAGAGAGCAGAGAGTTGTGGAGGATACTGACCCAGGCAGGCTTTTTAGTTCTTATTTTCAGCTAGGAAAGTTTAGGGCATTGTGTGTGACTTGGAAAAGAACGCAACAGAGTGGAAACAACTGGAAATGCCAGCGAGGGTAGGATTACCTGCGGAAGCCTGAGAAGGCTGTGAGGAGAAACATGTGGAGAGCAGGTCTCAGGCCAGCTGCAGTTTCAGCTCCTCCGGGGATAATGTTAAAATCGCCATGTCCAGCCAGCACCCAAGACCAATGACAGCAGGTTTTCTGAGTTGACACCCCAACATCAGTCATTGTTAAACTTCCCAGGGGGTGCCAGCGAATGGCCCAGGGGATTTGGAGCACATCGGCGGCCGTGGCTTCGGGTCCGAGGGAGGTGGGGCCGTCAGGCACAAATACAGGTAGGTTTGGAAGTTGGTGGCTGTAAGTCAGGGAGTTCTCAACGTCACCTATGTGTATTTCCGAAAATTCAAGACAAGATCGTGTGTTAAGCATGTGTTGATCATAAGATGGAGTAAAGGGGAGACTAAGAGCTGAAGAAAAGGAAGAAAAGATGACATAGTGCATCCAGAGAGTGGGGAAAGGAAGGTGCCCCAACCGGAGACACGTGGTAGGAGTTCTGGGAAGGGCTGTAAATTCATAGCCATACCATCCATCCATTCATCGACATTTGTCGGACAGACGATACACAAGGCTGTGGGGATAAAACATAAGCAAGACATTGTCCTCACAGATTTTACAATTCAGTGAAGAAGGGAGCCCATAAATAAACAGAAGATTCAGAAGCTATAACAGAATCAAGGGCAAAAGGCTAACAGGGACTCTTACCCTTGTGGAGGCACACATCTCTTCCTATCACAGTCCTTGGCGCACGGGATGCTCTTGAGACATGCTCATTGGACTCCAAGCACCTTACTGTTGTGAGGAAACAGAGGGGGTCAGTTGTAGTTGTACAAGTCAAGTCAGTTGTAGTTCTGTGAGCGCGGCTAAAGCAACCCTATAATAGTAATGACATCCCAGCAGCACAGCGCCAGCCACGCAGGATCTCTGAGCAGCGGGAAGTCTCAGAATTGTCAGAACTGTGCAATGCTAAACTCAACACAGAATTTTCTACATGGTCATCTCTAGGTGACATTCAAAAAGTGGTCACTAGGTGGCAGGGTTAGCATTTGCAAAATAACTGCTAGTAGCTGGGTGCTATTTAGGAACTAATCTGATACCACTGAAGTGCCCATACCCCAAACTTCCTGGTTTCTCTGCAGTTTCCTGTGTCATCGTGACCAGCCTGGAGAAGAACGGCAAATAAATGATGGTTTTAGATCAGTGTTTAATGTGAACTGACTGAGCCTTGGTTATTTAGTTTCATTTATCTCTAGCCTCTGGAACTCTGCTGCCCAAAAAGGTAGCCACTAGACATAAGAACCTTCTGAGGACTTGAAGTATGACTAGAGCAACTGAAAAACTGAATATTTAACTTTATTTCACTTAATTCATTTAAATATAAAAACTGATCCTCTAGTCAATTATTGAAAACTTTTAAGTATACTTGGAACAACTTGGGTATCTCGTCTACTTTTTGAACTGTAAATTTTGTGAAATCTAAATACAGATCAATTACTTCCAATGACAAGATAGTGTCAAACTGAGATGCGGTATAAGTACAAAATACACAGTATGAAAAATAGAAAGTAAATATCTCATTAATATTTTACATTGATTATATTGGTATCTATATTGCTTGAAATTATATTTTGATATATTGGGCTAAGTAAAATATATTATTAAAATTAATTTTACCTGCTTTTAAAAATATATATATATATTTAATGTAGGTGTCTTAGTCTGCTGCTATAACAGAGCACCATCAACTGGGTGGGTTAAACAACAAACATTTCTCCCAGTCCTGGAGGCTGAGAGGTCTACAATCAGGGTGCCGGCCAGACTCAGTATGTGGGGAGGACCCTCGTCCTGGTTTGGAATTGGCCTTCTTCTTGCTCTATTCTCACTTGAGGGGAAGAGAGATCATCCCTTCATGTCTCTTTTTATAAGGACACAAATCACCACAGGGCTCCACCCTTGTGATCTAATTCCTTCCCAAAGGTCCCCCCTCCAAATACTATCAAAATTGGAGATTTGGGTTTCAACGTATAAAACTTGAAGGGACACAAACAGCGCAGTGGGCTAGCAGAAAAGCATGCATATGGCTCCCACGATGCTTCAATTGCACAGTGTTGCTGCTCAGAGGATGTGTAGAGCCCGCCTATGCAATGGGACTTTCATTTCATGAGACAACGGGAGCCTGGGGGAGTGGGGGACAAAGAGAGGCTAGGATATGAGGCTGAGCTGGGATCACAGAGCCGTGAGCTAGCATTCTCCCAAAACCTACAAAATCCTGACCAAGTGGGCCTTTTTCATTTTTAGCCCAAAGGGAAGTGGCCCCACATCCCAGGGAGAGAGGATCGCCGGACAAGTCTCCGGAATCTCACCCAGAGCCTTCTCCATATACAATCAATCCCCTGCTTCTAAAGCTGCTCTCAAAA
Organism: Saccopteryx leptura; assembly: GCF_036850995.1. Lineage (NCBI taxonomy): Eukaryota > Metazoa > Chordata > Mammalia > Chiroptera > Emballonuridae > Saccopteryx > Saccopteryx leptura. Next base: position 141,812,391 of record NC_089503.1, on the reverse strand, counting down.
GCACTGGCCCAGTTCAGGCCCTGAAACTGTCCTGAGAGCAGTTTCAGAGAGAGAGTTGGGAGGTGGGGAACAGGAGTCAAAGGTTTCTTCAAAGCACTGGGCCAAGCTAGTCGTTCTCATGGCCTCTTCCCTTCTTCAGACTTCCTGTCGCCATCCCTCTCCTGTTGTGTCTCTGGTGCCAGGCTCCCTGGGTTCACGCCTTATCTCGGTCACATAGCTGAAGGACCTTGAGCAACATATGCAGCTTCTTCCTGTTTCTTTACCCAGAAGTGACTACTCAGAGTGTAGTCATAAAGATTACATTAGTTAATATATGTAAAGTACTTAGAACAGTACCTGGCCCGAGTAAGCACTGTGTGTTAGTTACTATCATTATTATTTTCTCAAGGGAAAAAAATTTAAAAAGCTAACTACTTTTTTTCCAACTGTCTTATGAAAATGGTAAATAGTTGGCATTCTAAGCCATAATTTAGAAATAAATAAATAAATAAATAAATAAATAAATAAATAAATAAAGAACTTTAAATCCCAATTTTGCAAATGAAAGTATAAAGAAAACAGCGACACCTCAACAAAGGCAGGTCTACTCTGGCGCTGTGGCCCCTGGTCAGGCTGCTTCGCTGGTAAAGGTCAGGATTGGGAATGGACCATGTCCTGCCCTGGTAGTGAGCATCCCATTCTCCCCGAAGCCCGGTCGGCATGTGCCATAACCCGCCACAGGTCTGCACTGTGGTGGCAGCTCAGGCGTTCTCCATAATAGCGCACCATTTTGACATCACAGGTGATCTCTCCAGTTTAGGGTAGGGGGGCATTTTCCTCAGAAAGCCACACCCTAGCTAGGACAGCTGGCTCAAAGTCTGGTTCTGCCATTATTGACTCATGTGACTTGTTTGTTTAGCTTTTTTTTTTTCTTTTTTTTTTACAGAGACAGAGAGAGAGTCAGAGGGATAGACAGGGGCAGACAGACAGAAACAGAGAGATAAGAAGCATCAATCATTTTCGTTGTGCATTGCGACACCTTAGTTGTTCGTTGATTGCTTTCTTATATGTGCCTTGACCGTGGGCCTTCAGCAGACTGAGTAACCCCTTGCTCGAGCCTGTGACCTTGGGTCAAGCTGGTGAGCTTTTGCTCAAACCAGATGAGCCCACGCTCAAGCTGGCGACCTCGGGGGTCTCGAACCTGGGTCCTCCGCATCCCAGTCCGACGCTCCATCCACTGCACCACTGCCTGGTCAGGCTGTTTAGCTTCTTATTGGCTCTTGAATATTAATGTGCACATTTCAAAGCTCCTTGCTTCACATAGCCGATTATACGTGTAGTTAAATGTTGAAAAATCAGGTCATCCAAAAATGCAGGAGATTTGGTTACAGTTTCAAGGAATTCTACAATGTAGTGAAGTCATAAATAGACTCGCCTTTTGGTAAAACAGATCATTATATTTTATCAGTTCTACAAACTTTTAATTTTTATTGTAGATTTGTTTAAAGCAAGTGAAACTATATTTAGAAAGTGAAAAAGGAGTCTTCGAATTTCCTCTTTCTTCTTCCTTTTCTCTTTTTTGTTTGTTTGTTTGTTTGTTTGTTAATAATAGACCACAACTAAGAACAAATTATGTTCCGAAGAGGAAGGCTAGGCTGGAATTGAAACTACAATCTTACAGTTTTCTCATACTTGACCACTGTTGATTGAATCTCTGAGTAAAGAATTTTGCTCTTACCTTAATGTCTGTTACAGCTGGTTTTCTCATGACACATGTTTATTCAGCAATGCAAAATGGATTTCCTCTTCTTTGTTGAAGATCCCAAGACATTCCAATTCTTGGCCCTCTATTTTCTTCCCTATAGGCTTCATATACTTGTATATTATTTTTAAAAAGAAAAAATTTAAAAATAGACCAAGAGCTAGATTTGTACCATCTTAGAGGTAAACCACCTATTGCGCTGGCCATTGTCAGGGCTGCAGGGCCGCGCTGCGCCTCAGCTGTGCCGGGCTCCCCACTCCCTGACACAGCTCCAGCCAGGCTCATCCCATCGGGCAGGCCCAGCCGACCACTGGGTTCCTGGTCTGGAAGCAGGGGAAGCTCAGAGCTGAGATCTGAGATACCTTTCCTCTCAACCATGTTGGTTGCTGATCTGATGGGCCATCTGGGTAACCTCAGAAGATGGGGAGACTATAAAACAAAAGTTCTAAGAAGAGAAAACATACAGGTGCTGCCTGGGCCTTCCAGGGACCAAGAAACATGATGACTCTACAGGAAAAAGTTCAGACGAGTAAGGGACAAATGGAGTGATACGATGATAAAAAGCCATAGTTAGAGATGAAGCTCAAAAATAAAAAGGAATATAAAAATCAGAGGAGGAGAAAGGTCAGAGACACAACTGAAGAAAGAACTAAATGCTAACACTACAGTCCTTACGATGGAAAGGTTGTCAGAAAGGAAATGTAATAGAAGTGAAATGGGAGACTGGCGAGGAAACAATGCCGCCTACGAGAGAGAGGCAGAGGGAAAGAGAGAGAGGCAGAGGGAAAGAGAGAGAGGCAGAGGGAAAGAGAGAGAGGCAGAGGGAAAGAACACAGCCCGCCCCTGAGCACAGAGGCCAGAGGGCTGCACGGTCCCTGCCAACCCGCCATCACCTCGAGCTCCACCAATCACTTCCTACGGTGAGGGTTGGTTTCGTTTTGTTTTGAAGTCAGTAATAATAACAACTTAGTCAACACTTGTAGATGCAGTATTTTTCATGATTTTGAAATAAAAAGAGACTCTCAAATGTTAATTGCCACAGACTAGCAACCCCAAAACCTTCAGTATATTCTAACTATGCAGGAACTAAAAGAGAAGTATTTGGATCAGGTTTTATTCGTACCATTTATGGAAACTGGGATTTCAAGAGTCTACTTGGGGCAAATAGTGCCTCTTTATTGGGGGGGGGAGGGATTGAAGGGGGAAAGAGTTTGGTTCCAACCCTGCTAAATTCAGTGGCTTTGGGCATTTATTGGAGGGATCTGAGCTCTGCTTTAAAATAGACAAAAGTCGGTGTGTACAATTCAAGCCTTCTCTAGAAATGGCTGCAGAAAACACAATGTTACCACAAAAATAAATAAATAAATAGATAAATAAATAAACAAACCCCTCTGTACAGGATCTTAACCTTTTACTTCTAGTCCCTCAGCTCTTCCCCAAGCTCCTTGGCCCTCCACCCATGGCACCCATGCGCAGGTGGGTGCTCAAGAATCCACGTGGCTGGAGAGGCCCTCCTGCCCAGGAGGAAGGAGTGGCAGTCAGCATGGGTGGCTATACAAACCTGGTGAGCCACCTTTAATTAGCTTCTTTGCTCGTACAAGTATTTCCTCTCATCCCTATTTAACAGTCAGCAGTCATGATGTGTCCTAATTACAACAATAAATTGGGCCTGGGGCAGGCACCTCCTGCTCCATCATTACAGAGGACCGCTTGCAGCGAGCGGCCTTTGCAGTCAATCCATCTCCTTAGCACAGGAGAATCAGCGCAGCTCACAGTGGTCGCTGGTTGTGAGCAGGGAAGTCCTTGGTGGCCAACAGAACCAGGCACCAGCCACCCGGGCAGCAGCTCAGAGCTGTGGATTCTGCACAGGTAAGAACACACGTCTGTGTGAAGTGGAGCAGCCCACAGGCCTGGGGACCAAGTCAGCGTGTCCTTGGCATTTACTCAGCCCAGATGTCTTTATCTTCTGGACAGGAAGTCAGAGTTTCTCCAGATGGCATCTTGATTGCTTTTGGTCCAGCTGATTACATTTCTAAGGCTGACATCTCTTCCAAACACCCTCTCCATCGTATGAAAATGTGGCTGTCAAGTCAGTGCCAGGAAGCATCCCTGCAGAGGACAGCAGCCTGGAAACCTGAGTGCCTGGGACATCCACGCCATGCAAATTTCCTGCCCACACAGAGGGCTCCGGACTTCTTCCCACTATAAGCAAGGGGATTTCTAGAGAGACTATGAGGGAAGGGGCAAGAGTCTCCCAGGATCAGAAAATCCAGGTTGGGGTCCTGGATCCTCCACGTTTTGACCTTTGACCTTGTGCATTTTCCTGAACCACTTTGAGTTCAGTTTATTTACCTATAGATTTGGCATTAGAATAGTTGTTACTTCAACAAATTGTTCTAAGGATTATATGAGATAATGCATGTCTTGTGCTTACAAGGGTGCTTTGGCATCTGGTTGGGTGCATTTTCTTAGTAGTCTGTTTATTGTTGTCCCTAGCTTTACTCTGCCTTCTGAGGAGCTGCTGCTTAAACACACACACCCAAATGAGGGCAAGGGACCAGCCTGGTCACTGGCACATGCTTTATACTAGACATAGTCAGTCATTCCTCCGAGTCCTTTATGAGTTAAAGTGGTTCTCAAAATGTGCGCCCTACACGATTTCCAGGTGCGCCCTATGGTATTCAAGAGAGATATGTGCCTGTTGGAGACCAAAAAGCCTTTTAGAGTTTAGATTTTTGGGGGACAGAAGTGTGGGGAATTGGCTGTAAGCTGACAGTCTGCCCAACCCCCCACCTCACTTGCCTGATTAGGTTGCAAAAGGCTGTTAAGCTGTGGTGATGGATTGTTTACACTACCCCCCATGTTCTCTGGAAAGACTGGAGGCAAGTTTTTTCTATCCTTTGTTTGGTGTAAAGTTAAGATGATATGTATGGTGGGGGTTTTGGATTGATGATTAAACATAAGGAATTATCTCTTGAAGCCTTTTGGATTTCTATAAAAGAAGAATATGTGGCAATATCTAAAAAAGCTTTGAACATTTTACTACAGATTTTCAACATCCTATTTATGTAAATTAGGATTTTCTACCCTCAACACAATTAAGAGTAAAAAGAGAGAAATTTTTCAATGTATTGATGAAGAAATAAGAATTTGTTTTTCAAATATATGCCCAAACATTGAAGAAATCACTAGGACACATCAGGCTTATATTTCTCATAAACACAAGAATGAAAAAACTTAAAACATTCACGCTGGGACCTGCTGAATTTACTAAATCTTACTAAGAATGTATCTATATACATAAAAAGATAAATTTTTGTCGTTTTTTTTTTTTACCCCTCTTTTTTATGAATTCTAAAAAACATAACAAAAAATGTAACATAAAAATGTTTTTTAATGTCAGAATAAATTTAATTTTGTCATATTTATTTTGTTTAATTATCATAAAAGCACACTTGAACTTTATATTTTTTCTTTAATATTTGACTTAATTATTATAATATATTTCTCAGAAATGTGTATATAGCACGCCTACAATTATTTGTAGGATTTTAAATGTGCCCCGACTTCACAAAGTTTGAGAACCACTGGGTTAACCCGTCTTTCACAAGCACCTGTGATGAGTGGTCAGGGCAGATGGTGTCTCTCTTCCACAGAAGGGGAGATGCTGAGAGGTCAATGCTTTGTCTAATGTTGGCAGGAAGCTGTTTCTGAGATAGACACCAGTAAAGGCTGTTGTATGCCTGTTTACTGCTGATCCCATTCACAAAAAGAAGTCAGTGCCCCACTGGAGCAGGGGAACAAACAAACTCCCCTCAATCCACCAACATCCTGCTCCCCACAAATGCTTCCTGTCCTCACCCTGGAATGTTCTGAGGTTCACCAGAATGAAGGTGGGGTGCCACGTTGCTGTGTACAGAAGTGGCTGCCTGTTTGCTCGTTCAGAAAACCCCTCTCTCCCATACCTCACGGTAGAGGGCTGTGACATTTAATCTAACACAGTGCTCACAGTAAAAAACCTGACAGGAAACGGGATGTGAAAAATGTTCCTGAAGGCCTAAAAGTAAATGGCTTATTAATAATAGGAATAATCTCAACTCTAGGGAATGTCAGGCTCACATTGTTCTTTTACATTCCTGAAGGGGGGAATAATGGCAGAGTTTGATTAGATTATTTTAAAGCTTATTTTTAGCTTTGAAATTTTCTGATGTTAATGTACTACTATTAGGACGACTTTATTTCCGAGTTGCAAGCCTGTCTCAGAATCCCAATTCCCGGCGCTGTTCTTTTGTCCCCATATCCCACTGCCTGTTAATATCAGATTCATTTAAAGCTTGAGAGAAAAACCCCAAGGATGCTTTTAACATTTCTGTCTTTATAAATTACACCATTCGAGAGAGAAGTTAGAGAATGGCACTGACCTTATGGTTAATTAGAAGTTAAATCTCGACAAATATTCTAATGTGTTCCATATATTTCCGGACCCCATATGTATGTCTATGTAACTAGATGACCACAGATGATAGTGAAGTCTAGATTTGGGCAAATAGCCCAACATCAGACAGTTTTTGAATTGTTATAATGGGGACCCCAGACGTGGATATTTCTAATATCAGTCATCTGGGGAAGAGATGCATCCTAAGGCAGGAAATGCAGACACACCGCCCCTGGATTGGGCATGGAAGAAGCCCCTTTCCCCGAGGCAGAAGCCAGGAAGACTGAGCTGCGAGATGGGTAAAGCCCCGGAGTGCTTTTTGTGGTGGAGCGGAGCTGGCTGTGTCACATGGAGATACTGCTTAGCTGTTGGTAATGCCATCAACAACAGGGCAGAGAAATGGCCATATCTGCAGTGACAGGATCAAGGGTGGCATTGTGGTGCCCTCAATAAAACTGAGTTTGAACTCAAGCAGGAGGTGAGGAAAGCCATGTCCCCTCCCCACGTGGGAATGGGTCACAGCATCACTTGCTCTGTCTAAGCTGGTGACCTCACAAGAGCCATCAGTTGCAAAGGCAGCACCATAGCTGCACGACAAGGAGTCTTGCAGGCTCTGTTCTCCGTGCCCAGGAGGCGGCTCAGCAGGAGCCCCTCAGAGAAGGGACCAGACAACTTTGAGAGGGCTTTTTTACTTTCAGCCTTTCTGGCTCTAAATCTTCTGTCATAATAATTGGGTAAAACAAACCAATATGAACAAATAACAATCAGGAGTAAAACTGGCCATAAAATGCATCAGGACATTCAAGTTTAAGCATAATTAGATGCAAGTAATTTAACCATCTGGGGCAGGGGGGTAAGCAGGCATGACCAAAAAGCAGAACAAAAACCACACGTACAGAAGGAAAAAAAAAATAAAGCCAGACAGTTTAACACCAACTGGTGCCCATAAGCTGTAATGAACATTAAACATCAAGTTCTTAATTGACGTTGAATCACAACAGCATATTTTGTTTTGCAAACCTTTGAAGGAAAGTAAATAGCCCTCGGGCTATTGAGAAGAAAGGGCTTGAAGAACTGAACAAGGTTTCCCAGGACATCACATCATTCCCCAGGTTATAATGACCTAGAAACACAAGGGAGTGAGTGCACAGGCCTCCCACGCATGAAAGTGGGCAGCTATGTGGAGTTACCCAAGGGTGGCAGCTGACCCAAGGGCGGAACTGCATGCAAACCTAGTGGATTAAAAGGAAGAACAACAAAAAAGAATGGTGTGGGGTGTGTGTGTCAATATGTAATACAAGGGTACTTAAACTTTATAAAATTGTCTTGGTTCCAAAAATCTTTTATTCTCCACTGATGCGGATACTGGTCAATAGAAACAAATGAATTTCTAGTGCCTTACTTCATCTCATTTCCCTCTCCGTATCTCTGCAGGTACTGTTTTTAGAATGGGTGCCAGCAGTTCCATCCCTTAAAGTCACTGGGAATAAATTAGGATTGTAGCAATCATGATGCCCATTGTTCCAGCCAAACCAGTCTATCTTCTGTTTGCCAAAAAGGAGTAAGACCACCTGGAGTAGGAGAGAAAGGGCAATTGTCAGCAAAAAGCTAATGTAACTCCATTTTATTGGCTCAAGCCAAAGATTTTTACATAGTAAATAGGAAATCATTGTTCTGGAATAAAGTAATGGGATGTTCACTGAAGAGGTGCCTTAGAGATAAGCTAGTCCAATGCCATCATTTTATAGATAAGAGAATTAAGACCAGAGAAACTTTCCCAAGCATACATGACTGGCTAATGGCAAAGCGAGAACCAGCTTTTCTTAGGGGAGTTAGAAAATATTCAGATAAACATATGGTTAAGGACTATAATGAATGTACTTATAACAGCTGGAGAAACTAGAGATTTTTAACCTAGCCAGGATGATTCAGGGACATAACCATTTTCAAATACATAAGGAACTGGCAAGTAGGGAAAAAAAAAAAGGCTTGAACTGGTTCTGTTGGCCTGAGGAAACAAGAATGATTGTGCAGAAGTTCGAGGAAAGGCTTTAGCAGTTCAGAATAAAATAAAACCATTTATACAGTCAAATTTTGCCAAAACAATTTGTTGAGGGAAGAGTGAGCTTTCTGTCACGTGAGGCATTTCAGAAAAGACTGGAAGAGAATGTAACGTGGATGTTTTGTCCACTGACAGGCGAGGAGTAGGGGTATGGATGAGAGAATTCAGGCATGAAAGTCATTAGGATGGGGTGACCTTTAAAAGTATGTGATTCTTTACAACCTGGGACAAAATAAGGGTTTCATTCTTGCCTCTGAACTCTAAAACCTATCTTCCCATCTGTTTGCAAGTTTAAATTTTAATCTATTTCCTATTTCAGGGTATTATGCCCTGAATATTTGATTTGAATGCTGTGGCAGAAGGTTACTTGTATTCATTTATTTTCTTTTACTCTTATACACTGTCAGTGGGTCTTTTGAATCCATTATGCAAACACATGCAAATTATATGCAAATATTATAGCCTCAGAAAATGACAAAACCTTAACTGAGCCATCAAACCTTTCTTTGAAAAGGAAAGTAATATGCCTTTTCAATGTCTCTGGGGCAGGAGACAATTTCCTGAGAGTGATATTTCCATGACATTGGTAGTGGTTACTCAGAGGTGTCTTTTCCTTACATTCTTCATATTTATGTAGGACTTCACGGTTTAAAAAGCACTGTCACGTAAACTATCTCATTTGATTCTCATAATTAGCCTGTGATGTCAACGGAACAAAATTGGAATTCCTGTTCTATCTTTCAGGTGGGAAGTAGACTCAGAGAAGTGCAATGACTGGTCCAAGTTCTCTCATTTGGTGAGCGGTGGGTCTGGGCTTCCCTGCACCATGAGACCTGCCTTCTTTCACCCTGTGAGTAGTGAGTTCTTTTCATGCTCGCGGACCCCGGGAGTGAGGTGGTTTTTTTTTTTTCAAAAAATGAAATTAGTTCCAGTTCCAGTTTTGTTAACTTAAAATCATATTTGTTTGATAACCAATTTATGGAAACACAAAGAACATACATTTGCCTTTTTTTTTAAGGTTGCCCTTACACATTTTTAAAATAAATTGATCGTACTCTGGATGGTCAGAAGACACAAGGACGTATATGAACGTTTGTACTACTCAAAGGGTTAAGGTGGTCCATTGTCAGTCTCGGTTTGCTGAGACTGTGTCTTGCCAAAAGCATCTTTGAATGTGTTTTGTTGTTGAAGATGGAATTTTAGGGATGAGCAGAAAGTTTAAATATTTGTAGTAAGTCTCATACAATGCCAAGCATATAGTTTCTCCAACCCTCTCTGCTTTTTAGCACTGCTCTGAAATACCTAGATGAAAAAATTTTTGTACCCCATTCACTCTTCAGCTCCTTCAGGAGGCAAAAGGCTTTCTGAAGCCATGAAGAGGAAGAGCAGTCTCTGCAGCGAGACGGGATCGAAGCCCTAATCCACTCCTTTCCAGCTGGGCTGGGAGAAGCCGTTTCATTTCTTTAAGCATCAGTTTCTCCAAACGTAACATGGGATAAATAATAACACTGCCTTGATAGAATATGTGACAAGGAGATATACAAGAAAAAACAAAAAACAAAAACACAGCAACCTGCCCAGTGACTGACAAATAGCAAGTGCTCAATAAATGGTAGTTACTAAATTATTGTATTAGAGGTAGTCATATAGGAGTGCTGGTATTGGCAGTAGCATCTCAAGTCACTGTGACTCCAATGCAGACAACTGGGCCCTTGGAAATGGAATGGGAGAACAGGAAAACTAAACATCCCCTACATGCCTGACAGAGGGTTGGAGAGAAGACAAGGTTTGAAGTAGCTAAATTCAGCCCAGTGAGGAATGCTTGAACTTTTACTTTCTCTAATCACTACCACATTTTGCACTGTAATGACAGTATTTGCCATCTTGCTTCAAAGCTATTTCTAAGGAGAAATAGAACCAAGACTGCTGTCCTCAACTCTGCTCTTAGCCGGACTGCTCTGTCTATAGCAGTGTCCTCTGTGTCGGGCTGGGAAGGAACAGAGGGGGTTCAGCCCCTGCTGCGTTAGCATGCCTGAGTCACCAGGTCGGGGGAGGGGCCTATCCTACTGTGCCGAGACCAGAGGCAGGTATTAATGAAGCGGCCATGGGGGCAGTGGAGGTGCAAGGAGCAGCTACTTTTCTAGGATGACCCTGTTCCCTCTTGCTCCAGTGCCCAGCGCCAGCGGCCCCCAGCTGGGCTCAGTCTGTCTGTCCATGCCCACAGAGGGCGCTGCCCTTCCAGCAAGTCCCAGCACCTCTCCCAATCACTCACCTAGAACAACTAACGAAGTGGCCTACTTAGCAATCAGTGAACAACTAAAGTGATGCAACTACAAACAAGTTCATTCTTCTCATCTCTCTTCCTTCTGTCTGTCTCTCTTGCCCCCTCCCAAAAAAAAAAGAAAGAAAGAAAGGGCCTTCTTCGTGAGAATAGTAGGACAGTGTCCTGTTCCCATAACCTCTCTCGAGGAAAGGAACCAGAAGCTCTTAGAGTTGGCCAAACCCTTGACAGTAGCCTAAAGTCAGTAGAAACCATCACAATCAGCTCAAGAGAGTTGTACATCTGATTCGTGTTTGCCAGGAAGCGAGCTGGGCCACTCTGGGGCTGGGTCCTCAGCTATTTTTGGCAAGGGAGGGTGAGGGTGGTATGTAGAGAGACTTCCCCTTTTGCAGCACAGAGCCACCAAATGCTAAGCAGTCAGAGCATTTCTTGTTCCGAGGCCACCCTCTGCACACCTCGCTGGCTGCCGGAGTCCCGAGGGCACCTCAGCCTGGTTTGATCCCCAGCTCCGGGCATTGGAGAAGCCCACCAAGCTGGGCGGCACTGGTTGTGTGATGGCTCCCACTGTCAGCTGCTTCCTCTTGGCGGTGCTGTTTTCTGCCAGCTGTCAAGTCATCACCTCCTCGGATCAGATGTGCATGGAGGTGAGTCCAAACTTTTTGCCTTTATTCAGATTAAACTGCCTGGACATGTGGAGATTCAGCCTGCAGTCCCGTCTGAGCCTTGGCATCACAATATCCGCCAGCTTTGAAAGGGCAAGGAGGTGCGTAGAGGTTTTTCTGTATTGTGAAGAAGGAGCCGAGAATTCAGCCAGAAAATAATCTCACAGATATGATATAGAGGAGGAAGAAGGGAAAGCTATCCTCCTCAGCAAACAATGCCCCTCAAATAATCCTAATTAGGACATAAAGTATCAACAGGGCCCCAGTGCAAAGAACAGACCCGACGAAGGAGCTATTTGTCCAACATCCTCGCACATGGCCCAACAGTCCTTCGGTTTCCTGGATCTTGGGGTAGGATTAGTCAGGATAACCTGTGCCAGGTTTTAGAGCATATAAAGATCCCTCTGAATGAGTCTGGCATCCTCCTCGAGTTGGACAGCCCTCCATCTGTCTCCCTAACCCGCAGAAGCGACTTCGGAGAACAGAGCCAAATTGCACCTTCTGTTTTGGACCATAACAATATTTAGCAACCTGTGGGAAATTCTCAGAGAAGGTGGTGAGAAAGAAAGAAGGGCCTCGGTTTCCTGCCATCTTCTAAAATGCTTCACCCTCTCCACCACTGTCTCTGACCCTAGCAAGTACACACACCATATGGCCTGTCGGACAAGCGTGGGGGCAGGAAGAACCATCACCAGTCTTGGTGTCCGGGTGGGCTGCTTTCCTAGGCTGGGGCTAAAAGCAGAAATGGAGGCAGGAGGAGCATGATCCAGAAATGTGGTGGTTGGGAGCTGCGGCAGGAGAATGAGAAGGGAGAACAGGGTAAAGACCTACCAGGCAGGAGCAAGGATCCCAGTCAGGACGAGAACTGGACTGGGAGTAGAAAAGAACAGCACTTTCTTAGTCTGGTATTAGGACAGAATCAGGATGCACTAAGACTAAAAGGAGGCACTCTGCCCGAGGGAAATGAAGGCTGGGAAGGTACGTTACTTTGTCCAGGCTGCCATAGCAAAGTACAATAGATCAGGTAGTTTAGATAAAAGAACCTTATGTTCTCACAGTTCTGGAGGCTAGAAATCCAAGATCGAGGTGTTGGCAGGGTTGGTTTCTTCCCAGATCTCTCTCTTTGGCTTATTGATGGCGCTCTGCTCCCCGTGGCTTCACATGGTCTTCCCTCTGGACATGTCTGTCTCCAAATTTATTCTTCTTATAAAAACAGCAATCATATTGGATTAAGGCCCACCCTAATGATCTCATCTGAATTTAATTACCACTTAAAGACTATTTCCAAATAAAGTCACATTCTGAGATACCTGGTTAGGAATTCAACATATGGATTTGGGGAGGAGGGCACAATTCATCCTATAAGAGAAAGGAGTGAGAAGTTTTTTGTGAGCTCCAGAAAGCTGCCTTCTCCTCATTCAGGTCGGAAGGCCAATTTCATACAGACATGTAGGTGGCGTGACAAGAGGAGAGGGTTGGGGTCATCACCTCCTCTGTGATCAGGGAGGTATGCCAATCACAACATCCGATTATCACCATTACCTTACAGGCCGGGGGAAGCAGATTGTTTTAAGTGCTGCACTCTTAAGCCTACCTTTTCAACTCTTAAATCCCCATATTTCTGCAAAGCTATATTCTGCAAAGCCCCTGTCAGCCCTTCTAAAGCCCACAGAGAGTCCTGGTAGATTGGAAAGCCTGTGGAAACACTGGACCAGACTAGCTTCTTATTGAGGACACCAGACACTAGAGCTTCCAGTTCCTTTTTGCAAATAACCTCGGCTCTGGCTAGTCTTTTGCTGCCTGCTCCAGGGCCTTCTAAGATACACAGGCGGCAAGAGGTGAGAATGGTGCTGAGAGTCCCGGGATCTCCAGGCCTGACCCTATGCTGCAGCGAGAGCTCTCCTTTCCATCTAAGTTTATATTGAAGCCTTCCCATACAACCTCCCTGCAGCCCTCGCTCTGAAAGAACTCCGGTTTTAAGTGCCCTGGGACCTATTCAATCACCATTGGATCTACATTCTCCTGGACCTCCTCCACCACATATGCAGTCTCAGCAGCAGGATTCTAAGGCTGCGTGTTGAGCCCTCACTCTGTGTAAGTCCAGGGAGGTTGTGGGAGACACACAGGGGCGAGAGTTGTTCCTGAACTCCAGGAATTTGAGAATGTAGGCAAGTGGGATGAACCCGGGAGTGGTGGGAGAGGACGCTGTGACAGGAGGCTTTCCCCCTTCTTCAAGTGCAGAGGACCCCAGTTAACCTCTGCCTTCCCTTTGCTCTCCTTTCCTCTTTAGCCCTGCCCCTCCAGCTTCAGCAAAACTAACCACATACTGTATATATGTTCATGTGACCACTGTTAGCTTATCAGGATCAGTCCTGAAAACCAGGTTTTGTTTGACTTTATTTTCAGTAAATTTTTTATGGAAGTAAACCATCAATGCAGAACAGTTCACCAAACCTAAGTATACAGTTCAGTGAGTTTTCACTAAGGAATTACATCTATGTGACTGGCACACAGACCAAAACAGAACTTTCTCAACCCCTCAGAAGCCCCTTCCCACCTCCTCCCAGTCACCAGGCCTGCGGACATCCTTTTCTCTAACTCCCACTTACCGCAGATGGATTTCACCTCTTTTTTTTTTCTTTTTTAAAAGATTTTATTTATAGATGTTACAAAAGAAGGGTGGGGATGGGAAGTGGTTGCTTTACTCTAGTTGTTCATTGATTGCTTGTCGTATGTGCCTTGACCGAGCAAGCCCAGGGTTTCGAACCAGAGACCTCAGCGTTCCAGGTCGGCCCTCTATCCACTGCACCACCACAGGCCAGTCACCTCTGTTTGAATTTTATATCCATGAGCTCACACGGAGTGTACTCTTCTATGCTTGTTTTTCTCTTTTATTCTCAACATTAAATAAATGAGATTTATTGATGTTGTGTGAACCAATCATTAGTTCATTCTCCTCACTGAATGGGATTCTCTTATATCAGTGAGTCACCATTTATTTATCCATTCTATTGTTAATGGACATTTGCATTGTTTTCCATTTTTTGGCTATCACAGATGCTGCTGCTTTGGAATTGCTTTCTATGTCTCAGTAAGCACACGTACAAATCTTTACTAGGTGTATCCCAGGGAGTGGATGCATTGGTCATGGGGTGTACACATTTAACTTTAGCCAATTATCACCAGTTTCCAAGTTGCTGATTTATATTCATCAGCAATGTTTGTGAGTTCTGTTTGCTCCACAGCCTCACTAATATGTGCTGTTGTTTGTTTTAAAAATCCATCCTGATGGATAGTGGTATTTCACTGGGATCTAATTTTTATTTTCCTGGTGAATAATTAAATTGAGTACATTTTCATGCTCCTGTATGCTGGTGTGAAGTGCCTTTTCAAGTCTTTTGCTCATATTCATTTGTCTGTTGTTATTGTTATTATTATTATTATTATTGAGTTGTAAGAGTTCTTTATGTTCTGTGACCACAATTCCTTAATCAGGTGGCAAATATCCCACTCTGTAGCTTGCCTTCCCACTCTCCCAGAGATGTCTTTTTTTCTGTTTGCTAGTTTGTTATAGAAGATATTGTAAAGGCTACTGAGTAAGAAGTACAGGGAGCTGGGCCCAGCAGGGTGCCGAGAGCAAGAGCTCAGCCCCGGCCCCGTCCCAGTCCAGGCCCCGTCCCCGTCCCCGTCCCCGTCCCCGTCTCCGTCCCCGTCCCCGTCTCCGTCTCCGTTCCCATCCCCGTCCCCGTCCCCGTCCCCAGCCCAGGCCCCGTCCCCGTCTCCGTCTCCGTTCCCATCCCCGTCCCCGTCCCCGTCCCTTTCCCTGTCCCCGTCCCCGTCCCCGTCCCCAGCCCAGGCCCCGTCCCAGTCCAGGCCCCGTCCCCGTCTCCGTCCCCACGGAACTGGGCTGCACCCTGTCACGTGAATGAGTTTATCAACCTACAAGATCATCAAACTCTTTTTCAAGAGTTCCTTTTTAAACTCAATTTATTGGGGGAACATTGTTAAATAAAATTATATAGGTTTCCAGTTCCTAGTGATATCTTTTGATGAGCAGAAGTCCTTAATGTTAATGTAGCTCAATTTATCATTGTTGCTTTACTTTCAGCACATTTCCATCCTGGTTTAAGAAATTTTTGCCTACTCAAGGCCATGAAGACATTATCCTATGTTTTATTCTAAAAGCTTTATTGTTTTGGATTTATTTCTATTTCTAGGTTTTACATTTAGACCTAGAGTCCCTCTGGAGTTGCTTTTTGTATTTGAAGCAAATAGGAGTAGCTTGAAATTTTTTAATAAAAGTTTTTGTTTGCGAATATTTCAAACATAGACAAGTTCTAAAAATAACACAACAAACACCCATCGACGCTCCATGTTGGGTCTTCCATGGCTAAACGCTACATGTTCTCTTTCTCTGTGTGTGGACCATGAGTGACAAAATCAGACCCATGACCAAGTCTTTGCTTCCCATAAATATGTGAAACACAGCTGGAATTCCGTGTTCTGTGATGTTGATCCTGGTACCATCTTAGATGTGCTCATGAATGATTTCTTAGGGGTGTAAGCATGTCTCCTTGTTTTAGATAGGCTCATCTGAGCTAGTCCGTACACTCAGAACCATGGGAGGAAATAGTCCTTCAGTCTTAGGTGTGGGGCGAGGGGTGTTCAGTTGAGCTTTTTTTTTTTAGGAGAATTACAAGTTCATGCATACAAGGGTTTCCTAATAGCTCTAGACAATGACATGCTGTGATGATCCAGTGAAATACTAACTCCTCTTGGGAGGGCTTGACATATATTATCCAATTAATCCTCAGAATTGGCCACAAAGAGGGGTTATTGTCCTCCATTTACAGCTGGGGGATAAAGGAGGCTCAGAGAACACAGCTTGGGGGTTGACAGCTGGGATTTGAACCCAAGCCGTCTGACTGCAGACAAACAGAGAATGAATGCACATAATTGGAATGCTCTTTGCCCAGAGGAATCAGATTGACAACAAAGCCTCTTGGTAATGTTTTGTTTTATTTGCAGAGAGTAATTGTTACTCTGGGATTTGACTCAGCCAAATTGCTATCTCTGGATAAAGGAGTGATTAGCGGGGAGGGTCGGGGTTCAGCCTCCCCTTCCTGTTCGTGGGAGAGCTGCATGTGCCCAGTGCAGAGGAGACGGTGGGAAAGGTGGGAATCAGCACTGCAGTGAAACTCAAAGGGCTCTGAATTAGAAAATGATTTCAACACTTGAGAGGAAAGAAAATACAGTGGGACCAGCAGGGAGTTAGAGATACGGCAGAGAGAAGCAAAATAAGATCCTGATTGAAAAAATGCAAATGAATACCTGCAGGGAAAGGGGATTGCAAACACAGATAGACACAGGAGTCCTGCTCTGTGGAACAGGCACACTCTGACAGAAGCCGGAGACGCAGTGGTTGGTGCAGGTCCCAGTGCACAGCGGTCCTGAGTCAGTGCCCCATGAGTGGGACAGGGGTGGACAGGGGACGGCTGTCCTGAATACCACGTGGCCTCGCACAGTTCTGCTAACGGCATGAGTTCACATCCGGGAAGGTGCCGCCTGCCATGGAACCAGCCAAGGCAGGAGAGTGAGAAAGCGACTTTGGAAATTGACCCTGTACGGAAGTCTGGGTTTATAATAGGAAAGGCTGTTTTTATAGGAAGTGGTCATGTGGAACTCAGAGGAACCACAAAGGCTGCAAAAATGGTGGTGGGTGTCTGCCTGGAAAAGCCGGCGAACACATGGCACTGGCAGCGGGTCCCACTCAGGGCAAAACGGCAGAGGCCACGCTGTATTGTTTCCTGCGTCCTGTCCTTTCCTCTCCATTGCACTGTCATCCTGCTGTCCTGAACTCCGGTGCTACGCTATCAGAACTTGCTCTCAATGTTTTGCTCTGAATCCTGACAGTGAGAAAGACATAACCTCACTGATGTAGTATTTCTGCCCAAAATGTATAACCTGAATCAGATCAGGAGGACAAATTAAACAACAACAACAACAACAAATGAAGGACATCCTATAAACTACAAGTCTGTATTTGTATTAATAAAAAAATCAATGCCATGAGAGATAATAAAAGGTTGAGGAACTGTCTCAGATTAAAGGAGAGTAAAAAGACAAGAAAAAGAAATGCAATACGTGATCATGGATTGGAAAAATGAAAATTACTATAATAGATATTATTAGGAAATTGGCAAAATTTGAATATAGATTATATGTTGGATATCATACCAATGTGTAATATTCTAAATTTTTGGTAATGGTATTGTGGTTGTATAAGAATATCCTTTCCCTTAACAGATTTAGGGAAAGGTCTTGGCATCTGCAATTTACTCTCAAAAACTAAAAGGATGTGTGTGCATATGTGTGTGTGTGTGTGTGTGTGTGTGTGTGTGTGTGTGTGTGTGTGTATAGTTTGTGCCTTAGAAAATACAATAAACTAAAAACAATTTAATGCTGCTTAAATAACATCAGAGCATGAAGGATTTCGGCATCATCACTGTTCTGTCTGACATGGTGATGGTGATTGTGCAGGAGTATGAATGTGAAAGCCAAAGACAGGCCAGTACATCCTCTGAAATTCTGTTTGCTTTTTAAATTCTCTCACAAGCTACAGTTCTTGTCATTTGCTTCTTTTTCCCAGGAACCAAAGGCAGAGAGTTCGCTGCAGCCTCTTCCTACTATGACCCAGGCTCATGGTGGCCCCTCGGTACCCTTGGTGGTGTGAAGTCCGTGGGCTCACGTTTCTTACTGGACCCAAATTGTGCCGCTTCATTTACGCCCTGCCTCTCCTTTTGCTATGGACTCCCTCAGGTCACTGGCTCAGTGGAGCTCTGGCTCAATCCTCAACCTTTCGAATCACATTAATACAGCAAAGTGCTTAGTAAAGCACAAAAGAGGAATAATTTAGGTGTCACCAGCACTCACATATTCAGGAGGCGAGAATTGCCGGAGTGGAGCCTTTTGCTGTGGGGTCAGAATAGAGCAAGACGCCTTGAGGAAAAGGCCTCTTGCTCCAAGTATATGTGACATCAGTTACGCCAGTGGAGACCAGAAAAGAAAATCGTCCCCTCACAGCTAACCTGAACCTTCACAGCTACTGGGGTAGCAGCTGAGCATACATCTCTCTGGGTCGGCTGTGTTCGTGGGCACCAAACAGGAGTCTAGCAACACATATTCTTTCCCACCAGTCAGCTAAATCTAAGTTTTCAATGCAATGTGTACATTTCAAGGACATTAGGTAGATTTGTGGCAGTGCCTGGAGGACTTAGGGTCTATAAACCAAAAAATGAATTACAAAGAAATATAAATATTCATAAAATTGTCACAATATAGAAGGAAACAGTGACTTCTTGTAGATGAGCATGCTCACTGTAACCACGCCAAAGTGCACCACTAAGCAGAAGCTGGAGTGAGTAAAGCAAAAAGCAATTACTATGATGACATCTCTACGACATCACACTTCAGGGCAAAGAGAGTGTGTGGTTTCTTCTGCTGCCAGCTAAGCAGGCCCGCTGGCACCTCAGTAACTGATCTTGAGTCCGATGGGCATGTCTTTTCCAGACCAGGGAAGTCTCCTGGGGGCCTTTAACGAGCCCACTGCTGGGCTGGGGAAAGGCGGAGTTTGGAAGGTGGGAGGAAAGCACATGGAGCTTGAGACTATCTCAGAGATGGTCCCTAGTGCATTTCCCTTGGGGATTATTTCAAAATAGACCCTATCAGACCTCCATACCTGCCCACTATGCTTTATCCAAAAGCATCCATCATCCAGATAAAGTATGACCCCATAATTCTATAGACTACTAACCAACCCTTCCCATTTTTACCTAGCTAGTCCAAGATTTATAACTTGAGTTAGGGAATCTAACAAGCAGTTACTGGCAGACTTCTGAATAGTTGACTGTCCTGGGACACGGGATCAAGGTAGTCCTCTAAACTCATGTACAGGACTGTGCCCCCAAAATAGCTGCCTGCTGTTCCAGAGATCCAAAATTAATTCACAGTTCAAGGTTGCAAGGCCCCATGACCTAAGGTCTGTGCCACACAGCCAGCTCGTTCAAACATTGCAATAAGAAAATTTCTAAATATACAAATACAGTTAGTTACAAAGAATCCCTATGAATGTATCACTCAACATTCAACAACCATCAACATTTTGCCTACTAATCTCATCTATTCCTCTCCTCCCTTTTTGCCAGAGTACATTAATGCAAATCTCAAACATCTTGTCATTTTACCCCTAAATACTTCAAAATGCATCTCAAAAAAGAAAAAGAACAGTTCTCTGATCATTAATAAAGCTTATAATTCTTTAGTATTCTCTAATATCTTGTCCTCATTCAAAGATCCTTAATAGTCTGTAAAAGTCTTTCCCTAAATGCATTATTTGAATTAGAATCTAGACAAGGGCTACTCTTTTATCTGTTGATTATGTCTCTTAAGTAGCTTTTATGTCTCTTTTTACCAGAGCAGTCTTCTCTCTCCTCCCACACCCTCCTTTTTCCATTTCTGCCCATAGTATTTACATGTTCATAAACCAGAGTCAGTTGTTCTACAGAATATCCCACCTTCTGCATCCGGATGATTGCTACATTGTGGTGCTGTTGAACTTGAACTCCCACATTTCTTATAGACTGGAAGTTATGCCAAAAGCTATGATTGGATTCAAACTTTAGTTGGGGAGAGGGGGAAACAAGAATACCATATAGATAGTATTGTGTACTTAAAGTTTTATCACATCAGAAAATAAGAATGTCTGATTGTCTAATTTTGTTTATGCTAATCCAGAATTGACTTGCTTTCAAAATGAAATAAGATATTTTCATGCATCCAAAATTAAACCTAAAAAACAAAGTATATTCAAAGAAGTCTTGTTTCCATTTTGTTCCTCTATCTGGTTCCTTTCTCCCCTTCAAGACAACCAGTTTTGAGTTTCCCCCCATGGTTTCTTTTTGCTAATATGAGAGAATACGCACATACCTTCTTACAGAAAAGGTAGTACACAATATACTACACACTCCATCCCATTTACTACATAACAATCTATGTACACTCGACATCTTGCCTTTCTCACCCCACAGTATACCTGGCTATCATCCCATGACAGTGTGTGGAGAGTTTATTCATTTCATTCCAGCTACGGAAGTTTCCCTTCTGTGAATGTATCATATTTTGTTTAACCAATGCTATAGTGATGGATAATCTGGTTATTGTCAGTCTTCTAATACAAAAAATGTTAAAGTGAATAATCTTATGCATAAATCATTTTGAGTTTTTGCAAGTATGTATTTGCTAAAGACTCCTAGAAGTGAGATTGCTGCTCAAAAAATAACATGCATAGAAATTTGCTAGTCAATCAAATCACAGTCTGATTTAATTTACATTGTTTCTCTCATCAGAAAGAAGACAACAAAACATATAGCTGTGAAAATTTAGGTCTCAGAGAAATTCCTGACACTCTACCAAACACAACAGAATATTTGGAATTCGGATTTAATTTCCTGCCTGCGATTCAAAATACGACTTTCAGCAGACTCATGGATCTTATCTTTTTGGATTTAACCAGGTATGTATCCAAGTTCCTTGTGTGCAATTGATGTTTTACTTAAGTAATAACTTGCATTCCGATTGTTTCCAGCACCTTTGTGGGAGAGGACACAATGACAATCTGCTTATCCTGCATGTTTACCCCCCACATGAAATAGTTTTATGCAGATGAAATGTGATTTTTAAAACAATTATAACAAAACTGAAAACAAATTTTGTACTAAATCTGATGCCATATTGCACTAGATTATTGGGTGATAACATTTTTCAAAAATCACAGGAGAAATATATACCATCTGCTAACTTCTTTTCCTACAAATGAGGGAATGTTCCATTATTTGGCTTTAGAGGCAAAATCAAGATTCCAAATGCTGAACCAGTGTTTATGAACTATCAGAAGTATAACAAGGAGATAAAGGAAGCAAACAAAAGGGAAAGAGTGTGTGTGTGTGTGTGTGTGTGTGTGTGTGTGTGTGTGTGTGTGTGTAAGGAGAGAGGGTTCTGCATGTGGATGGGGCTTTCAGAGTGGGCAGCTCAAGAAGACTTTGTGAGCTTGCTTGAGGCCACAGGGTAAGCAAACTGGGACCCTGTTCTCCTGACTCCCAGTCCAGCATTCCCCCAATGATGTCAGGCCATCTCCCTAGCCAAGATTTCATCTGCACATGCTTAGAAATACTTGAGAGAAAACCTTGCTCTGGGAGAGACAAAGGTCATTCTGCTACCTAACTACTACGCTGCGCACCAAGACTTTCCCTTGCCTTTACCTTTCCTCATGTTTAGAGGAAATGTTTCAGAAGTGTATGGGCCAGGACAGCTTGCTTAGCTGGAGACTTCTAAGTTTCTTCTTTTCATATTTTCAAAAAGTAATAATAATATGACCTC
The DNA here is from genome assembly GCF_036850995.1 of Saccopteryx leptura. Lineage (NCBI taxonomy): Eukaryota > Metazoa > Chordata > Mammalia > Chiroptera > Emballonuridae > Saccopteryx > Saccopteryx leptura. Next base: position 141,790,776 of record NC_089503.1, on the reverse strand, counting down.
ATGCTTTCTAAAATCCTTTTCCTCTGCTCCACCCCACCCTGCCTTTTATCTGGTCACAATTAGATACTACTTTTATTACTCTAAATAGTCTTTGTGTCTGTCTTTAGCTTTGCCAACATGTTTTGGGGGAGGGGGTTGTTTGTTTTCTTTGTCCATTCTTCCATTTTGCTTTTCAGGTCTTACTCTCTGGAAAAAAAATTTTCCTGAAGTACATTCTTAGAAATTATTTTAATGAGTGTTTGTTAGCAGTAAACTCCCTTGATTTTTGTTTTTCTGAAAGTCTTGATCTCACTCTGATTCTTGAAAGATACCATTTTCTGACATAGAATTCTAGGTTGCCAGTATTTTTTTCTCAGCCCCTCATGCTGTCATTCCAGTCTTCCACGGTTGTTTCTGAGCAGTCACCAATCTGTCTAATCACTGTACACACGCAGAAAACCCATCTTTTTCTCTCCGGAAGTTTTCAGTAGTTTCTCTTTGTCTTCAGCACTCTAGAATAGCACAGGAATGCATTGTGTAGAACAGGGGTCCCCAAACTTTTTACACAGGGGGCCAGTTCCCTGTCCCTCAGACCGTTTGAGGGCTGGACTATAAAAAAAACTATGAACAAATCCCTATGCACACTGCACATATCTTATTTTAAAGTAAAAAAACAAAACGGGAACAAATACAATATTTAAAATAAAGAACAAGTAAATTTAAATCAACAAACTGACCAGTATTTCAATGGGAACTATGGGCCTGCTTTTGGCTAATGAGATGGTCAATGTCCGGTTCCATAATTGTCACTGCTAGCCGTAACAAGGGATATGGCGTGCTTCTGGAGCTGTGATGCGTGCATCCCGGGTCACCGGAAGTAAATGGCCTCAGGGGGCTTCATGCGGCCTGTGGGCAGTAGTTTGGGGACCCCTGGTATAGAGTGTTGGGCTCCTTGGATGTGAGATGGGTGTATATTGTCAATTCTAATACCCTAATCTTTATTTGAACCTTGGCTTGCCCCCATTTATTATTTTATCATCTCTGGGTCTCTAATTAGACTTATATTGTATCTTCTCATCTATCCTTCATATTTCTTAGTATCTTTTTCTTGCTTTCTATCTCTTTGGTTTTTTAGACTATTTTCTAGGGCAATTTTCTCATATTTACTTCTAGTCCATTAATATCCTCTTCAACTGTGTCTAATATCCTGTATAGATCATACATTGGCTTTCTAAATTTAATTATTGTTTATCCATTTCAATAAGTTTTATTGATTTGTCACTTTACAAATATAGCAGGTCAGTTTTAATATTCTTTTCCTTCATCGTAATGTTGGTTCTTACTGTTTTCTTCAAGTATGTCAAACATGTTTGATATAAATATATTTATCATCTGTTCTGATAATATATACAAGAATAGGCTGCTGTATTCTTCATATATCCTATATAATCAGATACATCTGATAATTCTGGTATCTGCTTCTTTTTAACCTGATTCTGTAGAACATTTTTTTTTTTGCTGACTTTGATTAATATGTTTCCTTTATGGTTTAGTGAATTTTTATTTTGAGATCAGTTATCTTTTGGAAATTTGTGTAAATCTTTGTTGAAAACGCTTTCCTGGAATTAGATAATACCAATGAATTATTAATATTGTTATATGTGACAATGGCATATGGCTATAGAAAATAAGCCTAGATTTTTTTTGTATTTTGTGGCTGCCTACTTAAATATGTATGGAATATGTAGAATTTGCTTTAGAACAATTCAGGAGCAAAAGGCGGGATAGATGAAGCAAAGAAGCATTTGTGACCAAATCTCGAGAATGGCTGCATCTGTGTGAGAGATAATTAAAGGCTCAGTGTACTATTCTCTTTGCTTTTATGTAAATTTGAAAGATTTTCTTATTAAAAATAAAGTACATCAATCCAGAAAGTGTTTCTATTTACTTCTGCCAGTTATCTAAAGTTACTACCTTCCTGGAACCACTTTAAACTAAATTTTCCACTTGGGTTTCTTTGGGGGGAGATCTACAGGGGTAGCATAAATCCAGGCCACAGTCCTCATGAGTAGAAGCATATGGCTAGGGACTCTCAGAAGATACTTTTCTTATTGTTGTTCTTGTTCCATTCAGAGCCAAGGCCAAGATACACTTATATCCTTAAGGTCTCCTTCTATGAGCTTTCTTTTTGTTAAGGTCACTCACTGAAAGGATTCGTTTTGAGGGTTTTGGTAGTTTGCATGTTTCGGATAGGGCCTCCTATCCTATCTCCAAGCTCTGTCTCCTGCCATTGATACATGTGGCTCGTTAAACCTCAGGCTCGAGGTCACTAGCAACTGACAGATTTGGGCAGATATGACAAAGCTAGCACTAGGGCTCCCTTGCTCCTATGGATTCAAGTTCCTTTTCCACAATTCATTTCTAAGGCATTCCCTATCCACCTCCATGGAAGGTGTGTTGTATATGTGTGTGTGCAATTCTGCACTATTCGGTGCAATTCCAAGATAGGTGTCCTGAACCTCTAGTGTTGCATACTTCTGTGGACTATTTTCATATAAATAATTGGATTCTCAACCATTCTACAAAGTAATCATTGTTTCTGTACTTCATAGATGAAAAAAACAGAAGTTGAGAAAAGTTATAACTTGTCCAGGATGACAGATTCATATATAACATATCATTATTATAAATTATATATATATACATATATAACATGTATATTGTATATTATGTAACACATTTTATATTACTTAAAGTACTAAATAATAGTTTGATTTTTCTGACAAGCAAACCACTAATCTAGGGAATACCCTAGATTCCACACACAAACCTTCAATCTAAAGGGACAAGATATCTGGGGAAAAAATCTAAATGAGTACATTTAGAACTAAGGCTAGTCATTAATTCAACAGGCTAACTGTGGTTACTGAAAAATGTTTTTATGTTTTACTTTGAATAATAATGTACACTGTTTTTGCTATACACATATGGTGGCTTTGTTAATATAGGTCGTTGTGACATTTTTTATTTTTTATAATTAATTATTGTTAAATACTATTATATTTTTAAGGTGCCAGATTAACTGGATACATGAAAACACTTTTCAAAGCCATCATCAGTTGAACACAATTGTGTTGACTGGGAATCCCCTGATATTCATGGCAGAAACATCACTCAATGGGCCCAGGTCATTGAAGCATCTTTTCTTAATCCAAACAGGAATATCCAATCTTGAGTTTATCCCTGTGCACAATCTGGACAACTTGGAAAGTTTGTATCTTGGAAGCAACCATATTTCCTCCATTACACTCCCAGAAAAATTTCCAACACAGAATCTGAAAGTTCTGGATTTTCAGAATAATGCTATACACTACTTCTCTCGTAAGGACATAAACGCTCTGGAGGCCACCAACCTAAGCCTTAACTTCGATGGCAATGACATTAAAGGCATTGAGCCTGGTGCTTTCCATTCAAAAGTCTTCCAAAGTTTGAGATTCGGAGGGACTCTTGACTTGTCTGTTATATTAAAGGGCCTACAGAATTCTACTACTCAATCTCTCTGGCTGGGGACATATGAGGACACTAAGAACCAAGACCTTATGCCAGCCATGCTTGAAGGACTTTGTGAAATGTCTGTTGAGAGCATCAACCTACAGAAGCACCATTTCTCCAACTTGTCCTCTACCACATTCCAGTGCTTCACACGACTCCAGGAACTGGATCTGACAGCGACTCACTTGAAAGAGTTACCCTCTGGGATTCAGGGCATGAATTCTCTCAGGAAATTAGTTCTCAATGTAAATAATTTTGACCAATTGTGTCAGATCAATGCTGCCAGTTTCCCATCCCTTACAGACCTCTATATCAAAGGCAACCTGAAGAGCCTTGACCTTGGTACTGGCTGTTTGGAAAAACTAAAAAATCTTCAAAGACTTGATTTAAGCCACAGTGATATAAAGGCTTCTGACTGCTGCACTCTGTCACTCAAAGGTCTGCACCACCTGCAGTACCTAAACTTGAGCTACAATATGCCCATTGGTCTCCAGAACAAGGCGTTCAAAGAGTGTCCTAAGCTGGAAGTCCTGGATTTGGCATTTACCCACCTGGATGTTAGTGCTGCACAAAGTCCCTTCCAAAACCTCCCTCTCCTGCAGACGCTGAACCTCTCCCACTGCCACCTAGAGACCAGCAATCAGCACCTTCTAGAAGGCCTGCTGGGTCTTCGGCAACTGAATCTAGAGGGAAATCACTTTCAAGATGGGAGAATCGCAATGACCAACCTCCTTCAGACAGTAGGCAACGTGGAGGTTCTGATTTTATCCTGCTGTGAGCTCGTTTCTATAGACCAGCACGCATTCCGCAGCCTCCAGAAATTGAGTCACATAGACTTAAGCCACAACAGCCTGATGGAAAGCAGCATCGATGCACTCAGCCCTCTGAAGGGGCTCTACCTCAACCTGGCCTCCAATAGCATCCGCATCCTCCCACCTCATCTCCTCCCCATCTTGTCCCAGCAGAGCACCATTAACTTAAGTCACAATCCCCTGGACTGCACTTGCTCCAATGGTCGTTTCATAGCATGGTACCAAGAAAACCTGCAAAGACTCGAAGACCCGGAGAAGACAGTGTGTGCCAGCCCCCCATCTTTGAGGGGAGTGAAGCTGTCTGAGGTCAAACTCTCTTGCAGGATGACGGCTGTGGGCATTTTTTTTCTCGTGACATTCGCGTTCCTCTTCATCATTCTGCTCGTGTTTTTGGTTAAATTCCTTCTTCGGTGGAAATACCAGCACATTTAGTGCAAAAGGTTTCTAGGGATGGCAAATAAACGTGTTTAGCAAACTTGTCTTCAGTAGAGGAACCATTGTCTGATGGTGAGCTGTCTTTACAGATGGGCTCCTGGCACTGGGCAGGGGTTTACTGTGCTGTTCTGAGTCCCTGAACTAAGGAACTTCCCTGGGAAGGAAACGGAATGTTAGAAGGATAGATACAGCTGTGAGACCCAGAGCGACTTCCTGGTGTGGAGGTGGTGGGTGGAAGCTGAGGGGGGACCTGTGGCAGGGCGGGGCCAGGAGAGTCACCCACCAGGAGGCCATCTCACTTACCCGCATGGACATCCTTTGAAGCACCTCCTATCCTAACCTTAAATGAAGGCCATCAATGCCCACAACTTGGCAGTACCATGAACCCCTGCTCCCAACTCTGTCTCACACAATTTGGACGTGTGCTTGGGTTTGAGTTCCCAATCATGTAGCACTTTGGGAAACTTGTTAAAAAACAAAGTCTTTTTTTTTTTTGTTTTAGACAATTAAATATAACAGGGTGACATTGGTCAACTAGAGTACATAGATTTAGAGAAAACATTTCCACATCATTTGGACAGTCAATTATGTTGTGTACCCATCACCCAAAGTCAAATCGTCCTCTGTCACCTTATACTTTGTTTCTCTTTATGCACCTCCCCACCCCCACCCACTTCCTTTTCCTCCCTTCCCCTCCCCTTGGTAACCACTGCAGTTCTTAGCTTTTTCTGATTTACTTACTTCACTCACTATAATGTTATCAAGGTCCATCCATGTTGTCATAAATGGCAATATGTCATCATTTCTTATGGCTGTGCATATTCCATTGTATATATGTACCACATCCTCTTTACTCAATCCTCTATTGTGGGGAATTTGGTTGTTTCCATGTCTTGGCCACCGTGAACAGTGCTGTGATGAACGACAAAGTCTTAGTGCTCGTTTTAAATGAGAAAGGGAAAACCTCATGAATCTAAAAGAAGAGGCTGAGAAATGAATCTTGGCATCCAGCTGACTCCATTAATCCCTATAATCCTTAGGTGTCTGAGGTCTCTACAATGCCACTACAGTGCAAATAGCTACCAACCAACCAACCAACCAACGATCAAAACACCCTCTGCCAGGATCTCGCTCCCCCAGGGTTTAGGATTTTTGCTGCATTGCCCACACTCACCTTAGCATCAGGGAAGTTCTTTTGCCAGTCTGGTGTTCTCATTGTTATATTACAAAGCCTAACTCACAGGTGAGCTGTAGTCCAAATGCTCTTCTCATTCAGCTGTCTGGTCCTTTGAAGCTTCTTTCCCATCAGAACCATGAGATAAGTGGTGGTTTGGCTGCCTGGCCAGCTCTCAAATGCCTATTCACCTGGGACAGCAATTGAGATAGCACATTTACAATGAAAACTAGTGGAAGACAGCGTCTCTGCATACCAGCTGTCTGTCAAGAACACAATCAGCTGGCTCAGTGAGTAGTTTCTGTTGAGGCTGGGGGGGGGGGGGGTCAGCAAAGGCAGTACTAGTGGCAGAGAATGGACAGGACCACTGAATGCAGAGAGAGAAAGAAGAAAAGCTGGCAGTGTGGTGACTTAGGACTTCCCAAATCCCAGAGGGCCACATTCCTATAGTGCTCCATCTTCTGAAGTCTGTGTGGGTGGGCGAGAGGACTCTTGTACTCAGATGCTGCATTTACAAGAACTCAATTAAATTCTATAAGCAATTTTAGGCTAGTGATGGTAACAGTAATGAAATTCTTATTGGATATCAAAGGAAAATTTGATTAATATCCAATCAGAATTAATTAGCTCTTAAGTTGAGGGCATAATGGTAGGACATAATAGTAGAAATTTGGGGACTAACTCCTTTTTATACTGCTCACAAAAATTAGGGGATATTTTTTTGCCTCATATTCATTTTGAAATATCGCCTAATTTTTGTGAGCAGTATATACTTCTATATGCCCCAGAAAAAGGCTAGAAAGACAAGGGAATAGTAAAGTCATAAACCTTCACTGAAAATGCTCTGTTAGTCTTAGGGGATATTTTGTACTAGACAGGAGGTCAAGTTTTCCCACAAGTTCTTGGTTAAGGACACAAGCCCAGGGCTAGGGCAAGTTGAGTGAGGCCTTTATCTTTGGTGCTAAATTTAAGTGAGAACCAAAAAACTCAATAATCAAAACCAAACAAAATTAATGCAATATTTTAAAAACTTTAAGTTAATTCAAAAAAATCAATGATAAATAAGCCCTGAAAATGTCAAAGGTAGGTTTCATAACAGTACCATGCTAAACCATATCAGAGCCTGAGGAAGAAGGAAAATTAGTGATACCAGTCCTGCCTTCTTCAAAATGTTGGTATTTGGTTCACTGTGGATTTTTATCTTATTTTATTTTTTTAGAGAGAGGCAGAGAGAGATAGACAGGAACATCGACCTGTTCCTGGATGTGCCTTGACCCGAGATTGAACTGGCACCTTTGCAGTTCAGGATGATGCTCCAACCAATTGAGCTATCTAGCCAGGGCTTTTTAAAATTTATTGATTGATTTTTAGAGAGACAAAGAGAGAAAGGGGAGAGGGGGAGGGGGAAGGGAAGCATTCATTAGTTGTTCCACTCAGTCATGCATTCATTTGTTGCTTCCTATGTGTGCCCTGACTGGGGATCGAACCTGCAACCTTGTCATTTCAGGATGACGTTCTAACTGACTGAGCTAACCCACCAGGTCCATGTTTATCTCTTCATGTTTTAATGTTATGTTAAAATATTACTTCTCTTTATTACTGAGGTTTTTTTTGGTCTCCCCCTTAAATTTTGTACCCAAGGTGGGTGCCTCACTCACCCCACCTGGTTCTACCCTGAGGATGGTGAGAAGTGGGGTTTCCCAGCCGACTCCAGGCTAGTTTCCTGAGGGCCTATTGGCTGGCACAGTGTCTCAGTTTTCCTCAGAAGTGTGCATCGCCTTCCACTTTACATTCTGGAAGCTGAGAGAACTCTTGAAGATCTTCCACTTTGTTCCTCCAGCCTCAGCTAACTCCCATCTAACTCATGAGCTCAAAGACATCTTTCCTTCAAAGCCAAGAGAGGTGGCAGTGATGAATGGATACCGAATCCCTCTGAGCCCAAGGCTGCCTGGGCCCGGTGGGAGAGGGTGGGCAGAGCACTGCTCTGCTAATGAAATGAAACAAAACATCACACAATTAACTGCTATAGTCATGTTGAATATCAGCACTGAGAAGGGAGTTTTCAAAGGCAGTTATTTAAGGCTGTGTGTTAAAGGAGAAAGTGACTGAAAATACGAGGAGGACATTGAGACACACTCCTGAGCCACCGTTTTATCCTCCTAGGCCTAGGAAGTGAGGCATCCTTCTGAGCAGGCCAATCATAGCCACTGCTGGGTTGGTGTTGGTCTTGAGTCTGGCAGTGACTTAAGTCTTTTGTCATTGAGTTTTGGGCTTGGAAGGGACCCAATGGGGAAATGGGTATGGCTGCCTGGGCCAGCCTCTCTAAGTGTTCAGGGCAGGGGCTCCGCCAGGCAGCTTCCTAACTGCTGCTACAGGAAAAGCCTCTCATTCTAGGAGCCCGAAGGCAGCATGGGTTTAGAAAGGTCAGGCAGCCAGCCTTCTGAAGGCAGAGATGCTCTCCCTTCCTGCCGACTGCCCCATGCTGCCCAGTCCTGTGCAGGGACCACTCACCTGTGGGAGTCCAGGCAGGAATGCAGTCTGACACATGGTCATGCTGTTGTGTTGATTATCTTGCTTATACTGACTGTGATTATCAGCTCTGGAAACTTTGGGAAATATTTCTGGTGGTGGCCATGACGATGCAGAAAGTGTGCTCACTGGTAGCATGCTCCCTCTGTTCTCTCTTTCCTTTTTCTTTTCTTGCTGCTTCTTCCCCTCTTTCTTTTTCTCCTTCTCTCCCTCTGTACTCCCCTCCTTTTTTACCTTCCTTCTTTCCTTCCTTCCTTCCTTTCTTTCATCCTTCCTTCTTCCCTCCCTCCCTCCCTCCCTCCCTCCCTCCCTCCCTCCTTCCTTCCTTCCTTCCTTCCTTCCTTCCTTCCTTCCTTCCTTCCTTCCTTCCTTCCTTCCTTCCTTCCTTCTTTCCTCCCTCCCTCCCTCCCTCCCTCCCTCCCTTTCTCCTTCTTCCCTCCCTTTCCTTCTTCCATCACAGAGTATGAAAGCCACCACTCTAGGAATCCAGACTAAGACAGCACCAACCCACTGCATTCCCTGTGTATTAAGCTCTTTCCTGCCTTAAGGATATAAACAGAAGATGGGAAACACTAATTGCTGACCTACCACTCCATAGCCACTGTCCTTAATAATATTTAATGAGTCACTTGGAAAAACCAAAGCATTCTGTTAACTATCTCTAATGTGAATTGCATCATCCTAAAGACTACAGGGTCCCAGGCCCTAGCAGAACATACCTGCCCACCCTGCTTTTGTCCACCAGGTGTGTGCCCCTTCCATGCAATGTAACCTGCTACCCCTTAACTGCACGCTGATCTAAGGCTTCGTGACAGCTCCTCTGTTTTAAGCAACAGTAAATTCACCTTACAGAGTCAGAAAGGGAGCTTTTTGATGATTGCTGTCAATTTTATTGCTTTATCCTGGTTACTGGGATAGAATCTGTAGACACGGTGTGTTTATTGGTTTTATGTATCACATGTTGTTGCTGCTCTGACAAGCTAGTCCTATAAAAATGTGTTATTATTGCGTGTTGTAGTTCAGTGAGCTGACCCTGCATTTCAAAGTGTACTGAAGCAAATAGCATTCAAGTCCATAAAAACTGACTGGCCTCCATCACAGAGAACTCTGCAGGAGCTGCAACTCCCACAATCGGGGAGCAAATTATACCTCCCCCCATGCCAGCAGCCATCACTGCTAACCAAACACAGCACAGGCCCAGACACAGGCATCACCTGTGAAATATCAAGACAGGAAACTACCGTATCATTCATACTCATTCAACTCTCCAATAAATGCTGATTCTAATTTTAAAGTTTACAAATGTAGGTAATAAGTGGGTTTTTCATGTTTTGTGTATTAGTATACAATGCAGGAGGGACAGCTGATGCTGTTTTCGATCTGCTCTGAATGCTGAAGGGAAAATTGACTTGAATTACAGCAAGAGAAGATGTGGTTAGTTCTAAGCAAGTCAGGGCAGGGGGTGCAGGATGTTGAGCTAGAATCAAGCACCTGATACATTCAGGGTTAGTATGTCTGACGTGGGCGGGGGGATGAGCCTGGATTGTGCAGAGCAATGAGCCAGCTCAGAGGGGCTCCCAGACAATGACTCATCACAAGTCATCCAGGACTTTCTTCATAAAACAGATCCTTGGGCCCCACCTAGAGAGTAGGATTCTGTTAGGCTAGGGTGGGCCCTGGACTCTCAGGCAAATGATTTCATGTAGAATCCTTCTCTCATCCTAATTTTATCAAAAAAATAGCAGAAGCACATACTAGGCTTCACGGGTCAGATGAGCTGAAGAAGTGCCCTATGTGCTGTAAGAGGAAACTTCCTGACAAAATGAGAAAGAGGCCTAAGGAGCCTTCGAGCCCAACGGTGAGGTGTTCTGGGAAGGCAGCTGGTCAGTCCTTCTGCCATCGGGCCACAGGCTCTGCTCCAGAACCACCCTGCTCTGCCACCTGCCCCCTCCCCAACTCCATCCCAGCTAGTCACAATTAAAAAAAAAATAAGACTTTATTCACTTTTGGAGAAAGAGAGAGAGAGAGAAGAAAAGGGGGGAGGAGCAGGAAGCATCAACTCCCATATGTGCCTTTCTTTACCAGGGGTTTTGAACCAGCAACCTCACTAGTCACAATTTGAAATAATATATTAAATATTGCAGGTCTTGTAACAGGAAAGAACTCATCTACTGATTATTATTATTATTATTATTATTACTATTACTATTTGTATTTTTCCGAAGTTAGAAGCAGGGAGGCAGTGAGACTCCTGTATGCGCCCGACCGGGATCCACCCGGCATGCCCACCAGGGGGTGTTGCTCTGCTGCCGCTGGAGCCATTCTAGCGCCTGAGGTGGAAGCCATGGAGCCATTTCCAGCATCCGGGCCAACTTTGCTCCAATAGAGCCTTGGCTGAGGGAAGGGAAGAGAGAGACAGAGAGGAAGGAGAGGGGGAAGGGTGGAGAAGCAGATGGGCGCTTCTCCTGTGTGCCCTGACCAGGGATCGAACCTGGGACTTCCACACACCGGGCAGACGCTCTACCGCTGAGCCAACCAGACAGGGCTCTACTGATTATTTTTAAAAAGCCATTGTTACCCATTTAAGATTAAATAGTAAACTTCATTAAATAGCATCCTTTGATCTTCCCCCCCTCTTTTTTTTCAGAGAGAGAGACAGGAAGGGAGGGTGAGAAGCATCAACTTGTCATTGCTTTCATGTTAGTTATGAATTGAGTTTCTTGTATGTGCCTTGACTAGGGCTAAGCCAGTGTCCCCTTGCTTGAGCCAGCGACCTTGGGCTTTTCATGACAGTGACCTTTAGGCCCAAGATGGTGAGCTTTGAGATCATATGGAGGACTCCCCACTCTAGCCAGCAACCCCGTGCTGATAAGCCCACGCTCAGAGCCAGTGACCTTGGGGTCAGTGACCTCAGCTTTTCAGGTTGACACTTTACCAACTGTGCCACCACCAGCCAGCCGTTCCCCATCTTTCAATAAATTCTCTAAGCATTTGTCTATTCAAGATGGACCAGATCCCACAAAGGTGAGTAGAGGACAGGGGGCCACCGGAACATCCATCTTCTTCTCTGTTCATGTTGGCTCATAGGCTTTCTAAACAGGTTGGGGTCTCTCTTTTTCTATCTCCTGCCCTTGGCAAAACCTAAATATTCAACAATAAACCAATGATTAAATAAACTAGGGAGCAATCTGAACAAACTGGGAGAAATTCTGTGTTCTTGGATGGGATGACAACATTATAGACATGTGGATTCTACTAGGAAATAAAGAAATACAAGTTAAAATGAGATAAAGTTTTATACCTATTATCTTGGCAAGAAAGCCAGATGAAAGTGTAGGATGGGCTTGAGATAACAGGAACCGTATGCCCTGCTTGTGGGTGTAGACTGGAGCAGCCACTAGGACTACTTGGCAATAGTCAAATTAAACACGTGGCCCACAAATTCTGTGCCGGTTATATATCCCAAGAAAGTTTTATATTTCCAAAATGATATTTAGGGCAGCATTATTTACGGAGAATGAAATTCCAATTTGAGTGTCTATCACTAGGAAAACAGATAGGTAAAATGTGGAAGACATCCCCATGAGGTATCATACAGAAGTTAGAAGCAATGGATTAGATAGAGCTAGAGCAATATGGCTGACTCTTAAACATATAGTGTTGGGGGAGGTCCTTGAGATGATGTGACCGCCAGTTGACCAACAAGCTGGACCCTGGAAATTGAGGGTCATCTTTCCCTCCCTTGTCTTGGAATGTATGCTCTGCTCAGTGTTCCTACAGTGGGAGCCATTTTCAAGGACACCTCTGAGAGTAAGGTGTTAGAGACCATCTGGACAGTATATGTGACTGAACCACACAAAGGCCTCTGTATAAACTTTTAAGATTCTGGCAAGTGGTTGAGGAGATCTAGTCTCTTGTGGCCACCCAAGACAAGCCTAATTTGTAAAGTCTCTTGCTCATTAAAACTGCTTTCTACCAATCCGGAGCGGTCTGCCTCTGTCTCTGGTCTTCCTTGTCCTCCGTGTGTGTGTGGGGGGGGGGCAGTTTGCAAACCAACATATAGGGCTCGATGGAAAAACAAACTCAAAATGACATGTTAGCATGAATACTTTTATAAATTAAAAAAAATGCACGCATACAAAACAATGATGCCTATATTTTGTAAGATCACACACACACACACACACACACACACACACACACAAATCCATTAACACAGTTGCCTATGGAAGGAAGAGGGATGGGGTGTAGGGACGGGAGGGAGTGTAGGGATAAAGGAAATGAACCTTGCTACAAGCTGAGGTTGCAGTGCCAAGAACTGAGGAGCAGGATGACCTCAACCGTTGCGCCTGAGCTTCTCTGCGCACGTGCGCATGAAACAAACCAATAGGGCATGCCCACAGAATGAAATGCCATCCAGCCATTATAAGTAATATTGCAGATGTGGATTTATAGACATTGAAATATATTTGTGATTTCATACTAAGGGAAAGGTAGGTTACCAAACATGCCATTACTTAGTTTTCTTTTTTGAAAAAAAAAAAAAAATCTGTAACAATTGAAGAATGACAGAGGGCTGGCGGGATGGCAGTGACTCTCCCGCTTCCCGTTTCTGATGTGCCTTTAATAACCACGCACTGCGCAGTAAAGAGGAAACGAGGGACTTTCTTCTAAAGACTCTTTTTGTCTTTAGGAAGGTACAAGGAGAATAGAGGTGATTGGTTGTGAGAATTCAGAGGTACTAAACAGGAGGTACCCTTATTCTAAGGTTTTGTGTTTTCAAATGCAAATGGTAAAGCCCCGGCTTTATGGTGTGCTCTTTCTTTTCCCTTGAGGACAGAGAGAGCCCCACTGATTTGAAGGCTCCCCACTTGAATGGTTCAGGGAGCTGGGACTCGTATCACAGGATGGCTCTGTGCTGATGGATGTGATGGACTGTCCACAGGAACTGCCCTTAGTCCCAACAAGAGTAAATCTGTCACCAGCCTAGGACAGGCACTTCAGCACAGCACTGTTAACACAGTGTGTGTATTCCAAGTGGACAGAACTTCCAAGCAGAGGATTTAGACAGGTCAGAGGTGGAGGTTATGGTGATACCAGCCTGACATAAGAAGAGCTGGCTTCAGGCCTTGCAAACATATCATTCTTCACCTCCCGGCTGCTGACAGCCATGTCCACGGAGGGCTTAATGAAATCTGTTAAAGGCTTTCCACGTTACAATATTAGTCAACCTTTTGGAACACTGTGGGGGGTAATAAAAGGTAAATATATGCAACAGATTTTTCTTTTCCTGTATCTGGGTTGACTTGACTGGCACGTCACAGAGTGTACAGGAAACTCCAGTCTTGGGAGCAAACTCCCTTTTTGAAGTGCCTTCCCATAGCCAAGTATTGGAACTGATAGCCCAGCCATCAGCCTGTGATATTGGGAAATGACGATCTTGTCTTTCGGAATGTGCGGTGTCAGAATTGTGAGACGCTACTGCCTGTTTTCCAGGAGGGCTGGCGCTGATGACTCTGGTTGTCTGAGGTGTTCCCACTGGCCCGGGACCTGGACTTGGGCCTGGCTGACTGACTTTCTGGATGCAAACAGTGGTGGAACTGAGATTCAGCAAAGCTGTGGTCATGAGCTAAGAGACGTGTATGATAGGAACGAGGGTCAGAGGTGGAACATGAGTGGAACCACACAAAATGACTGCTGTGGGGAATGAATGAGCAACATGCAGTAGGAGTGGAGTTAACTGGGAGAACTGCCCCACCACTGAGTTCCTAATGCCTGGCCTTTACTGCAGGAAGATTTCTGTAGTGAAATACAGCAACATTTTTTTTTTAAATGTTGCATTGGTGTTGCGAACTGAAAATGCTAGATGTGAAACTGTCTACTGATTAATTTAATTAATTAATTAATTAATTAATTTTTTTACAGAGACAGAGAGTCAGAGAGAGGGATGGACAGAGACAGACAGGAATGGAGATGAGAAGCATCAATCATCAGTTTTTCCTTGCAACATCCTAGTTGTTCATTGACAGCTCTCCCATATGTGCCTTGACCGTGGGCCTTCAGCAGACCGAGTAACCCCTTGCTCAAGCCAGCGACCCTGGGCTCAAGCTGGTGAGCTTTTTTTGCTCAAATCAGATGAGTCCACGCTCAACCTGGCGACCTCGGGGTCTCGAACCTGGGTCCTTCCGAATCCCAGTCCGATGCTCCATCCACTGCACCACTGCCTGATCAGGCGATTTAGAACTAAGGAGGCATATCACACAGAATGAGCAGCTTCCTTGGCTTATGGTTTCCCACTAATGGTCACATCTGTTACTTGACACCTTATGAATTTTCTCAGCACATAAAGAGATGAGGTGGCTTACATCAAAGGGGCCTGTATCTCAATTCAGTTGCATGACATCTGGCAATACTTAGAAAGGCCAAGAGCTTTAGAACCAGAAAAATCTAGATTCTAATCCAATCTCCGTCTGAGGTGTATGTTAAACAAATTACATAGCCTATCTGGGCTGGTTTCATCATCTGGTTTGAGGACTGTGTTGGAGCCCAAATGAGATGGTCAATGAAAAGCATCTCATCCAGTACTAAGTGTACACACATATACATGAATATATATAACATATATAATATATATCATGCTATCTACCATCTACCTACCTGTCGATCAATCGACTGTATGTAGACAATAAGTTTTGGGTTGCTTCTTTCCGTCCCGATTGCTTCAATGGTTTTTAATTATAAGGAGATGGGGGGGGGGAAGGGAGGGCAAGAGGACACAGTGATAACCGATGGAACAAGGTTTGGGGAGATCGAGGGAGGCAGCGGCCCTGAGAGCAGACACCTTCCCCGGGACAGCAGAGAGATGGTGAGTGTGCTGTGGAAGTGGAGACGTTTTGCAGGTAGAAACAGGAAGGATGTAAAGGAGACTTAATCTTGAAGAATGAAACATATTTAAGTTAAAAAAAAAATTAGCAAACCTTCCCACTCAACAAATAATCAGCAAAAAACCATCCTTCCCACTATCTAGTTATATTCAGTAACATTGTAGAGCTAGTACGTGTGTATGTGTAGAAAAAAACACTTATTAGCCGTTATCTTTTCATGCTAAATTTTTATTTCAATGTTATGCAACTGCATAAGTATAAATATTTGTTCAGTATACAACAATTATGACATCCATAGGGAATTCCTTAGAGAAAATAAGACTGCAAACACTCTATTGCACAGATCCTAACAAACTTGAAGCTGGTAAATCTACCGCTGGGAGTACTACCGAGGAGCACACCTTACAATCACAGGAGACCGACCGAAGAGAACACAGGAGAACATCTACCAGCTGACGGGAGAGGTTCACAACAACGAACAGGTATCACATGAATGCAACCTTAAGTACTCTTTACTCATCCAAAATGCAAAAAAAACATATTTGGCAAAAATGATAATACACTATACAAAATGTACATAAATATATCATTTGTAAACAAGCACCTAGTTGTGCTTTAAAGGAAACGGGACAGTTTAAAACCCAAGGCTGTAAACCATGAACTGCGTCCCCGACAGACCTGCTGATGTCTGAGTGCAGAAGCACTGGGTTATGACAACCGCCTAACACAGACACGAATTATAAATGTTGAGACCACTTTTGAAAGCCATTTCAGTTCCTGTGAAATATTTGCTTCTTGTACAACTTTATAATGTAGTTATGTGGAATGGCTAAAACTACATGAGAAAAAAAAATTAGGGGCCAGGGGGGAGACTTTTCCTATTTATTTAATTAATTTCCTTTTGCCCTCGCCAACTCATGTTACAATGAAGGACAACCAAGGGGTGGGTTAAATTATGCCTTTGTTTTTGGAGCAGAGTTTACAGCCTGGCTAAATGATTTACAATCCACAGGGCTATAGGATTATGCTGTGCTTGGATGAAGAATTTGATAGCCTAACTATACTAAGACAACCCCGAGGTGCTGTGGGTGCTGGGTTAATATTCATTGGTAATTTTTTTTCCCCTTTTACAAAACAGAACAAAAATTCCTGCTATGGATCCCAAGCATCTTATAAATACTTATCTGTGTGAATTTTCCCTTAGTATTTAGTGCCTTAGTACTTAATGTCAGCAAGTGCCATCTCACAATACAAAACAATCCACCAGGAAAACTGCAACAAAAAAACAAACAAACAAAAAAAATCCTTTCAGCTCTAAAATGATTAGACAAATTCTACATATTCCATGGTATACAAAATTTAAATAAGGCTTAGCAAAAGTAAAAAGGACAGTCACATTCAAGCACCAAATAGCTCCAAACAGGTCTTTTTTGTTACAAAAATGCTGCTCTTTATTGATACAGTATTTCTTTTTTGCATACAAAGGAAGAGATCACCTTATGAAATGTATGGAGCTACTGGATGCATCAGAAATGAATGTGAAACCCAGGAACTTGCTAAAAACAGCAAGCTTCATCTACAACATAAGGCCCCAGCTATGTATTCAAAGGTAACTGATATCCTGATTATTCCTTAATATATATGCTGTGATGCCAAAATCCACCCGCCCCCTCCCTTCCCTCAGAAAAGCAAATGTAAAACCTCTTCCAAAGCCTGATGCTTATGACTCAACCTAAGCACTAGCGGACTGGTGTGTGGCCAGTAATATTCCTTTCTGGTCAAGCGCAGGGCTGGTGCAGGACTACAAAATGTGTGCTTCTTCAGCTAGCGACTCACAGCATAAAGGCCTGAGTTTAAGAGCAGGAAAAGAAGGGGGGGGGGGAGCAGGAGAACAGAAATAAAGATGAAGTATATTTTTAGAGCCCCTGCTCTATCTAGGTGAAGACCTGACACCCACACCCACAGACAAGGACAGCTGGCCTTCCACACAGGTAGACCCGGGATCGAGATGTCCATTAGGATGGCCACGAAGTGAACATGGCTCGCTCTGTTTTGTTCTGGCCATTCCTACTGGAGGAGGATTCTAGATGCAGCACTTGAGTAGTTCTTGCTTTAGATCTGGAAACATAGGTAGCCGTACAGTACTATCAAAATCTCTGGTTAAAAATACATGTAAAAACTCACCGTCTACTGTTTAGGGCTTTCTTGCATCTTTATCTCTACTGGGGATGTTTTAACTTAGAAAAATGTAGCCTTGAAATAGTCTCTTGAACCACACACAGACCAAGACACGTGGGCGATGTGTATGTACACGAGTGTGAGTGTCGCTCTACTTCCACATACATCCATTTGTAATCATTTTTGCTTCATGACTACATTATGGTAAGTGATGAAGCAAAAATCGTATTTTGTTTTTTTAAAAGCTGTATGTAGTAAATGACGCAAATCAGCAGCAAGATATAGACTCTACATCCCAAAACAAACACATTACCAGATATTTACAGAGAAAATCTTTTTCGCAAACAACCCTCAACTGTAAAGGAATTTATTTTTCCTTGTACAAACACTATCTGGTAACAGTTTTACCGGTTACAATTGGGAAGGCATTTGGAAGAAGGTCCCCTCTTTCTTTCCATCTTCTCTTTCTCTCTCTCATCCTCAGTGAGGCTCCAGGCTCTGCCCAGCGATGTTCCCACAGTGCTGGTTTGGAAAGGTGGTTAAGACTCAGCCACACTCTCCGGCGGGTCTCCCGGTGCCGCCTGGGGCCGCCCCCTTAGGAGGCCTTTTTGTGAGGGCTGCTCCGCACACTCTCTTTCCCCCGCCTCTGCCGGACCACAAAGTCCTTCTCGGAAGAGAGGGTGACGGGGCGGTCGGGGCTGGGCGCAGGGCACGGCCTGGCCGGCTCTCTGCCCACAGTCTGTTTCCTGGGCTGCGGAGGCGGGGCCGGGGCCGGCTCCTTCCCTTTGCTCTCCCCTCCGGCCGCAGTGACCGAGAGCGCCCTGTCCCGGGGGCCAGCGGCCCCCGCCGCGCCTGGGCTGGGGTGGTGTGACTCCGGAGTGATGGTGGAGCTCCGGAAGGACGGCAAAGAGTCACTTTTTGTCATTTGGGCTCTGCCGTTCCCCGCGGGCAGGGGTTTCCTGGGGTCCCTGTGGCTGGGGGCTGCAGGCTCGGCGGCGGCCCCGTTGGCCTTGGCCGAAGAGGGATCGCTGCTGGCTGTGCAGGCCTCTCGAGCTCCCGGTCTGGCTTCGGGAAAGCTGGAGGAGTAGCTCAGAGACTTCTCTGGGAGGGCGGTGGACCGAAAAGAACTCTGCCCGATGGCCGAGGGAGACCGCTTCATGCCGCTGGGCTTGCCTGCCTCGGTCGGTGGCTTCTGCGGCCCCAGCCCTTTCCCCTTGGCCTCCGGCAAGCCCTTCCCCACGACGCCGGCCGGCCTCTCTGCGCCTTTCGGCCTGGCCTCAGCCTGTGCCGGGGACAGGCTGGCCTCCGGCTTTCCGCTGTCTGTTGGAACGTAAAGTGCTTCCGTGCATTTTTTCCCTTCAGACTTCCTGTCTGTGGTGGCGGCCAGTGGATGAGGGCTCTTGTCTGTCTGTCTGCACGGTGGGGGACCATCTTTCACAGTGCATGGTTTGGGGTGCTTTGGAGACAGGTTTAGCTTTTCGCTGACAGTGGGAAGTTTCTGGTCTACAGATTCACTAACCCCTGGGTGTCCTGGCCGTGGCAGGTGCATGGGCTTCTCCAGCATCTCTGGGGCACGCCCACCACTGGCAGGCTTCAGCTTGGTGTCCGGGGAGCCCCCTCTGGGGGGCAGTGGGACTGAGGGCCCACTTCCTCCCTGGCCAATCACATTGCTGGCTGTGTTCTGGGAGCCTGGGAGGGCAGGGAATGCATCCAATGTGCCCTTAGTGCTGCCCTTCCCTTCTCGGCCAGGGCCGCCAGGGGGCTGTGTGCCAGGCTCTCTGACCACTGCAGCCCCTACGCTCGGCTTCTGGGAGGAGAGGGGCCTGTCTGGATGCTTGGACTTTGGAGGGGTCGGGTCAGGGCCAGACTTGGGCTTGTGGCTGCTGCTTTCACTGTGCAGAGCAGCGGGCTTGGGTGGGTCCTGGGGGCCCAGGCCGGCCTCCACAGCGCAGGCCCTGCTCCCCAGCTCTCTGCCTGAAGCGTGGCTGGGTGAGCCACAGTGCTGCCGGGCAGCCAGGCTGGGCAGCTCTTTGGTGATCAGTGGGGGCTGAGAGCCACTGCCGAGACACTGTTGTAGCTGTTCTTTCCTTTCTGGTTCCTTGGGGCTGTCTTTCTGCAAAGAAGGGAAACTGACGAACTTTTCACTCTTCCCACTCTCGGGTGGCTGCAGGGACCGCCTGGCAGGAGGGGCTTCTGACTTGGGCTCCATGGCCCCCCTGCCCTTGCCCAGCTCCCTCTCACAGGCAGCGTCCCCCGGCTGCAGAGAGGAGTCCTCTCTGGTCAGCGGCCTTGCCTCATCACGGCCGTTTCGGTGGTTTGTTTTCCCACCAGGCCCCCATGCTTTCTCCACAACCTGGGTCTGTGTGTGGAGATCTGGGTGGGTCCTTCCCACGGAGGGGAGAGTTTTGGAGTTGTCACTGGTCTTAGCAGCTTCTGGGGAACACAGTTCCATAGAGGGGTCCCTGCAGACATCAGCCCTTGCAGCAGACGGTTCAATTCTGGCTGTGGAAGGGCCTCGTTCCGATGACTCCTTCCCACTCAGCTTTTCTCTCGAGGGGACACCTTCAGATGGGAGCGGGCAACGTGACCTGGCCAGGCTGGTGCTGTGCAGGCTCTGCCCCAGGAAGGGCAGGTGTTTAGTGTCGGGGCTGGGATCTTGGTGCTTGCTGGGGCCGCCCTCTCTCCACTGGGGACTGTTTTCTGTGACTGTCGCTGGGCTCCTGGTGGCATGGGGAACTCTGCAGTCCTGCTTTAGCTCTGGGTTGGGGAGGGGAGATGCTGGTGAATTCTGGAGACCCCAGCTGGGTGGCGGGACCCAAGGTTCAAGCAGGTAGGATTTATTCATCTTGAAGCCAGCAGGGGAAAGCTCCCTCTGAGTAGTAGTGTCATTCTTCTTCCCCTCACTGCTGGGAAGAGCAGGTGGCACAGAGGGCCCCATGGCACTGCCCGAACTGGGGCTCTGTGCAGGTTCTGGGGAGGGCAGCTCGGTCTTGGAGGCCTGAGGTCCAGACAGGAGAGCAATGTCCAAAGTGCCCTCAATTGGCTTCAGGCATGACACAGACCTACCTTCCAGCTTATACTCGGAGGGGCTTTTCCGGACAGGTGACTCAGGAGCAACGCCACCCGGCTTCTCCGCTCCGCCATCTACCCGGCCAGCCAAGGTCTTGAGAGGAGCGAAAGACACAGCGCTCATCTGAGCTGCATGGGTGCTGCTGCTGAACACTCGGCTCTCTGAGGCTGGCAGGGCCTCCTGCAGCCCCCCCAGGGGACGGACTGGGTTCCCTGGCAGGCACTCATGGGCACCAGATGTCATCTTGGGCTTGAGCACAGGACAGAGGTTGTCATCTTTGTCATCAAGTGACATTTTCTTTCGGAGGTAATCGATGTTGGCCAGTTTGCTGTCTAACTTCTCACATCGGACACAGTCCTTGGTCTGGGGAGCCTTTTCCACACTGTCACCCTTCCCAGAGGCGGGCCTGTCAGTGGAGTGACAGAGACCGTCCTGAAGGGTGCTGGGAGCAGAGCCTCGTTTGAAATCACAGGCGCCCTGGCTATGGTCTCCGGGGGCCTGGCCATAGCTAGCGGCCACGCCGTCTGTGGTCACATCCTCGCTGGCCCGCACGCTGGCCTGCTTGTGAAGAGCATCCTTCAGCAGGCTGCCCAGGGACTGTGTCTCCTGAGTAGCTGCTTTGTTTTCAAAATGACTTGACCTTTCTAAAGCCTTTGGATATATTTTCTTCTCTCTCTCTTCTAGCCTCAGAGTAGAGTGGTTTTCCAAATCACTACCAAGTCCATGGGACTTCTGGTGCGATTCTCGTTTCTCTGGGAAGCCGTCTGGCTTCTTCACCACCACCTTGGCCTTCAGCTTTCCTCGGTCCAGGTCATCCACAGACTCCTGCCTGCCCAGCTTCCGGGAGACGGGGCGCTTCAGGCAGCCCTGCTCCACGGGCCTGGCCCGGCTGAGGGCCGGCGCATCGCACGCATTCTCCTCCAGGCTCTGCAAGACCACTTCCCGCTGAGACTGCTCCCGCTGCACCTCCTCCTGGGTCACCTCCAGGCTGTGTTTGCGGGAGCACAGGTGCTTCTTGTCACTGCCGTAGGAGGGAGAGAGCTTCTCCTCCGACTGCACGCGCTTGAGCAGTGGGGACCGAGGGGGCTCCGCACTCTTGGGCCTCACGATGTGTCTGACGATGGTGGGCGGGGAGTGCATTTTGCTGGGAAAGGCTTGAGTGATCTTGGAATTGCCAAGTGAGTGTCCCAACAGAGGTGACGGAGACCGCTGCGGGGAGGTGGGCTGTGGAGTAGGAGAGGGCGTCCGGGCCAGTGGGGAGAGCGGGATGTTGCCGGCTGACTTGCGCCTTCCAGACCGGTATCGCTGGCCGCTGAGTTTGGGGGCCAGACCATGGAGAGTGCTGGGCCGGATGTGTCCTGACCCCGCTGGGGAATTGGGGGCACTAGAACTTGGGGAGCTGCTCTGGGAGGAGTTAGTACCTGGGGGCGGAAAACAGAACACAGTGAGCATCGGCCACCTTCCCCTCCCCTTTCCGCCCCCAGCTCCAGCAGGTAAGGTCAGATGGAAGTCTGCAAATGTCCCAGCACCCAACTCTAATGAACAAACAAACGCTCTTCAGATAAACCTCCCTAGACGAAGTTTTAACCCAACACTTTCTGTCTTTTATTTTAATGCCTCAAATAGCCCTATCTTATGACCTCCAAGCTAGAATAACCCTCACGTGTCTTAGGGGTCTGACATGGTGACTCTGATGTCCTCAACCCTCCCTTGGTATTCTGACCGCTCACTCACCGGACGGGAAATCAGGGGTGGAGCGATAGCTGGGCGTGGGAGAGCGAGGAGACAAGCTGTGAGTGGGGGACCCCGGGAGGCTCTCCCCAGATGACAGCGATCGGTTCAGGCAGGAGAAACTTCGGCTGGTGTGGAGTAAAGGAGAGGGCTGCTTTGCTAGTTTTTTGAAAAGGGATCTCCTCCTAGAGCGAGAACGAGAGCACATGGATCAGATTCCGTGTTCGGAGCGGCTCCCGCCGCCCCACAGTACCCGCACACACCCTGCGCCAGACACGGTGGGTGACAGGAGGGCAGATCCGATCAAAGAGCAGGGTCCCACTTGTACATTAAAAACAGTTTTATGACTGAGAAAGAAAGCACACAGTGGAAGCTCTCTTAACTCCAAACACTTTAAGAAGAGCTGGGATAATAAAGTATATAAAGTATATTCAGTGTATATTCACTTATTTATTTGTCGTTTATGAGGAGGGTGCTCTTTGCCTGAAAGCTCCTGCCTATTCACCCCCAGATACTGCCAGTTTCATTAAGAGATAATACACAAGAACGCTCTGGAAGGAAAATCGTCTCCGATACCGAATTCTTTAATGGCAGCGCACTGGGCAGAGGCTTTATCTGTGAGGGGCTGTCTGCTGTGCTCATTGCATTGTGGGCTCTGGAGTATTTCTAATGACAATGCAGGCGGTACAGTCACAGAGAAACATCGAGAAAGGTGAACTGAAGCTTATCCTATCAGCAGGGCACCATGCTACAGCAGAAGCAAGTGTGTATTTATGCCCCAAAGCACCATTTACAGCACAAGGCACAGCTTCAGACTGCTTAGCCGTGCAGGAAGCTGCACACAGTTCCTTCACCATTATGCAAACCTGACCCACCCCTGGTGAGGGGGCTTAGGCAAAAGTTTAAACACAGCTACCCCTCGAAACAGTGTGTTCTGCATGACTCACAGCACAAACAAAATATAAAGCACACATAAAAAAAAAAGAAAAAAAAGAATTTCAGAGTTTATGTTGTGTGTGTCTGTGTGTGTGTATAATTTTAATAAAATAAATGCACTTGGGTTAAAAAGTCAGTTTCATAAAGTTATAATGAAAAATAACAGCTCCTCTCTCTGCCTCCCCTCTCCAACTCTCCAGAGAAAGGGAGTATTTCTTCTCCCATCTGCCTGCCTTCTGCTAAGTAATGTGCTTACATTACTTTTTAGTTTTTCAGTTTCAGAAATTATCTATTGATGTCCTACCACAGAAGATGAGAACTAAGCTCTTATACGACCCTTTCCACCTTCTGACCCAACACACGTCCCCTTTTCCATTCCTCCCAATGAAGCTAAACAAAAAAATTTGGTTAAGGAAAAAAAAAAAGGCTGGTGTTTTCTCTTTATGTTATAAATATTGTTCATAGCTGGGCTATGGAAAGAAAGCATAATTCTATTTTCTTTCTTGTCTAACTTTGTCTTTCCTGGAGTTGATCAGTATTCCTTTTCCATTTGCTTATTTTTCTACATTTCTATCATCAAAAATCCTCTTACTATGGTCAGACACATCAGATTCAAGTGGGTAAAGGGCAGGTGTGGAGCACTGTGTAGGGAGCACATTCGACAGCTGCCAGGCGGGAAAAGTCCCCACCAGAAACGTACTGCATCCTGCCGGGGTCCCGCACCAAGCCCAGAGAGACAGACCCGGTGCCTCCCAGATAAAGAACAGGCAAAGCCTTTATTTCCAGGCTTGTGCGGATGCTTTTAAGATATAGTTATTTCAAAATGTCTGGCATTTAAAAAACACCAACTGTTTTTAGATAGCATAAAGGACATTATTAAATGTGATTTAACATTAAAAACTGCTTGAAGGTCCAATTCCTCAAATCTAACTCAAATGAAATGAGGTCTAGGGGCTTAAGAAACACCAAAGGACTTTTCACAGTCCTTGCACAGAAGATAAAGCAACCCAAATTCTTCTACAAAGTAGCTATGTAAGTGCTAAATAATGCCATTGTGAAGATGAACTTTCATGTATAAATATATGTGAACCTTAGCATAAAATCTCTCATATATAAGCATTTAAATTCAGTAGGGAGTAACTTTTCTTCCAACATGAGTCCACTAAATTCTCAAAAAATACTGCTATAACCAACCTTTCTAGACTTTCTTTCTTCTTAGATTTCTTGCTCCGCCTCACCATCCGGCTCTTATAGCTGTTTCTCCTGGCTGGTCCCGTTTTGATTGATGTGTTTTCAAACGGGGTAGTAGTGATTGACACCTTATTCCCACTCTATTAAAGAAAAAAAAAAAAAAAGAGCTGGTATTAAAGGGAAATGCTGTAATGAAACAAGATCAGAACAGAGATAGGAGAGTTGAAGACAAAGACACATAAGGACATACATCTATACACGTATATAAAAGGACTTCCGTTTCTAAATAACCCTTTAAGCAGTGAAGCCCTAGGAGA
The DNA here is from genome assembly GCF_036850995.1 of Saccopteryx leptura. Lineage (NCBI taxonomy): Eukaryota > Metazoa > Chordata > Mammalia > Chiroptera > Emballonuridae > Saccopteryx > Saccopteryx leptura. The sequence goes on along the minus strand of NC_089503.1, from coordinate 141,765,988 downwards.
ATACAAACTGGAAGGAGGCAAAATGGAAGGTTTCCCTAAGAGGGGAGGCTCCGGGCTCCACAGATCTGAGTTCCAATCGAGCTCTGGGACCTGAGCGGGCGGCTCTCCTCCCTCAGCCCCACTTCCTGTGCTAACAGCAGAACCAGGCCTGTCTCCCTGTCTCCCAGGGGCCCCTCTGAGGACCACACACAGGAGCGAGCCGGTGACGCCTTCAGCAGCAGAGGGACACATGGGGAGGCTCTATAAATAACAGCTTCATCCATATGGATTAAGTATAAATAATGTGCCCAGGGGCTGTCGCCTTGGTTGATTTATGTTTCTTTTTTTCTCATTTTTGTGTTTTTCCTTTGACCTAGAAATCAAAGAGTCACAAAATTGAATAAGACTTTTATTTTTCATTATTTTAAAAGGTTCCTTTCCTATCACCATAAAACCTGTCAGCTTGCCGGGCTGGGAAGTTTATGCCAAGTGACTGTGAAACAGCCTCTCTTCAACCAGGTCACGTGAGGTCAGGTAATTCCAGTGGTTTCCTGCGTCTCTCGCTCAGTCCAGGGACAGGGCCTTGCCGGGCAGGCCTCGGGGACGGACTGGAGAAGGGAGTCTGAAGACAGGCCGGCGGTGCCGAGGGCTGGGGCGCGACTGATCCCCTTCGTTCTGGCATCAACGACCCGTTCTTACACTTCTTAATAACCAGGGAGAAACATGTCCTCTCAAAGTCACAAATGGCCCTGACTACCTTGGGAAGATGAGAAGTATAACGAGAAGGGCCTTCTAGAAAGCCAGTGTCGGGAGGACACCTAGCAATTCAGCCCTTGGTGGTACCAAGCAAGGGGGCGGTGAGCCTGAGGGGGCAGGGCACTGGAACAACAGGGAGCGACTGCTCTAACATTCACGTGTACTCCGTCCGTCCCCCAACCCGGGCGGTAACCAACGCCTTTATAAGAAGAAAATAGTGAAGTATAAATAAAAAAATTCCCAGTTGGCAGAAGCCAACTCCCCAACGAACAACGGTGGGATTTCAGTACGTTGCCTGCAGGCCTATTTCCAGGCCCGTGCACACTATGCACATGTATAGACATACTGCATAAGTAATATTAATCTTAAATGGATCTAATATTTAGTTTTATGTTGTCTTTTCATTTCACATTTTATAATTTTGAAAAACTTTCCCTTCGTCATTGAATATTCTTTAAAAACCTATGTTAATTAGCTGTATTATAATACGTATTCCATGAGACGGGTGTTATCAAAATTTAACTCTTTCCTCTACTGCTACTGTTTTCTACTTTTTAATTCTTATAAGGGTTGAAATAAATATCCTTCTCTATATATCATGTCTTGACCTCTGACATTTTCCTTAGATTAGGTCATTAGACTCCATGTGTTGAATCAAAGGGTCTATCTGAGCTTTTTAAAGACTCTCAGTACAACTGATACACTCTTTCCCAGAAAATTTATGCCAGTTCATGTTCCTGCCAGCAGCACGTGGGTACCTATCTTACCACAGGCTTGTCAGAACTGAATATTAACATTAAACTACCAAGTTTATAGGTACAAGTTATACCAAGTTTTAATTTTATTCTTTGACAATTAAGTTGAATGCTGTCTCATTGAATATGGTCATTTGTTTTTTGGGTTTTTTTAGGAAAGATTTGTTCCTCTCTTACATTTAATTTAGTATATAAAAAGCTTAGTATTTTATTATTAATTTTAGAATTCTATATCTATTTAAGAATCTATAATCTCATCCCTAATGTCATAATTACAAAAATAAGTTAGAAAAATGGATATGATCTTGAACAAGAGATAAAAACTACTTTTCATTATAAAAGGGTAAATTATATGTTCTATATGCAAATGCCAGAACTTTAAAAATATACCTCAATTTGATAATAGAGACTGACATTCTGTTTAGAGTTAAATGGGAAATTCTTGTAAGTATGAAAAGCCTACCAACGAAGGTTGTTTGGAATCGGGCCTTTCTTCTCTCCACAAATCCAGTGGAACCGTACTAAGTAGCTTCTCCTATGCCTTAGCTGAAGGAAAAAGGCAACAAAGTGGGAGCTGGGGCATACCCTTCACTGAGGCTGTCAGTCCCCTTCCGCACTCACATACAGAGCGGACACACAGGGCCACACTGGCCACTGGGGTGTTCCGCCACGTGAGCTTCCCGAGTCCGAATCCAGTCTACCCTTTTCTCACAGAATCAATGCTGACTTTTATATCTTTACCTAGGAAAGGATAACAATGCTACCTGGTACTTTAAAAGCACATTATGAATATTAGAGTATTTTTCTCATACATTCTTTCACTTTATTTTTACAACCAGGTCATGAGAGGGTTTTTTGTTTTTTGGGTTTTTTTACCTTGGGAGATGGGAAGGGATTGTTACCCTTCCTTGCATTCTAAATAAGGAAAACAGATTCAGGGACGTGGCGATTCTTCCTTCCTGGGGTCACAGCGCCCAGTGGGAGAGCCCGAACCTGTCTGCCCTGCCCCCACCGCCTCTCTCATTCCCAACTTGAGGGAAAGTGGAGGTGAGAGAACCAGGCACTGATTGACAGGAGGAACAAACAGGGCATCAGACTGTCAAGAAGACATTAAGAAGATATAAAAAGATCACAAACAGTTTATAAAATAAATATGAATGCTGAACAGGTGTCAGAAAATAGTTACAACCAGGAATGCTAGATCACAGGACATCACTGGACTCTGTAGAAACGGCCCCTTGGCCTGTAAAACAATCCTGGTTTTCTCTTCCTTGTTGCTACATATGGCTGTTCCAGAGGACAGGCAGCTAGACTTAGGGAACTACAGGAAGAGGTAGTGTCCCTAAGGGGAAATACAGACACGGAAGATGCCAAGTAGCAATATCTGGTTAGAAACACTAATGACTGAAAATGTAAGTGCCGGGAAGATAACTTCGTGACCAGGTGAGAAATGGCAAGCCTGCCCCCTGGTGGATCCATCAGCCACAGGGAGAGCTGCTTACACACGGCTCATGTTCAATACATTCCTTTGGAGAACGAGCAACCTCCTACCAGAGAGGTTCTGTGGTCCTGGTTTAAAAATAACAAAAAATGGGGCCAGCAGACTGTTAAACGTTCAGTTAGCTCTCTTTTACTTTAAACTATTTGTGTGATTAGTGCACAGTGGGAGGGAAATTATTTTCAGCTGGCTGAACTGAACACAGTAGCAGAAGTCGGTCTATCCAATCTCTTCTTTCAATCTGGCTCCTCATTTAGTTATCCGTTGGCCTGGAGTATCTCTTGAACTAGACTTTTTCCGCATTTCTTTCTCTGTAGAATGCGCACGGGGAATGGCGACCTCCCTGCGTAGCTGTGCCCTTGCCCTAATTCACGCCCTCCACCATCCAGCCCCAGCCAGCGAGCACAGTCCATCCCTTTTCTGAACCCAGGCTCCAGCCACACGGTTACTTGTGCACCTCAGGCACTTGGCGCTCTCTTGCCCCCGTGTTTCTATGCACTCCCTTTGCTTCGCCTAGACTGCCCTGCCTCTCCTTCCCACACGAAATACCAGCCTTCATCGTCCTGCACGGGCGACCCCTAACTCCTCACGCCTGTACACCCTGGTGGAAGGCCATCGCTCCTTCAGACCTGGGGCCACAGGTACAGTTTATTCTTGACGTTTAGCACACTGGTTGTAGCCTGGAATTGCCACTGTCTTCCCTGTGGCATCAGATGGTAAGTTACCGGCAACTGGAGAACCGAATGTGGGAACACGCTGGTGGAACACTTGAAAGTGGACCTGCAGGGATGCAAATCCTCTTCTGCTCCTTCCTAGCAGATAAGCGCAGGCTGCTTGGCTGACCTCCAGGCTTCAATCTCTTCATCTATAAAATGGGGGCTCTTTTATTCATAGCAGTTACCTCCCAGGGTGTGAGGATTACCTGAGCTTATTTATGTAAAGCATCCTCCATTTCCTGTTAGTCCTATGTGGCATTTTTGGTGGGACCCTTGCAGGACTTAGTGCAATACTCTGCACATTTCAGGGGCTCAGCAGCGATGTGAGGATGGTAATAATGAGGTTATCTTGACGGTCCCCACTTCAGTATTCAGAGGTTCCAGAGTTCATGGAAATAAAAATTCTGAAGCAGGGACTGATGAAGTTTTAGGGCTTGTCTTGTCTTATGCATTGGGGATTTAAACTAATGTTATCTCAAGAAAGCAATCTGATTGTGTAGACTTTCCTGGATTAGAGAGGTTTAGCCAGGTAGGTTATCATGTGAGCAGGGGCCATGACTGGGTCAATATGGTCTCCATCCATCATTATAGGGAAGCTGTGAAACAAACATGGAATATGCTATGTTCACAATCCAAATGATAAATAAATATTATAATGTATTTCTCTATATTTACATGCAGCCCTACGTGATGGCTCTCCCTCCTTTTTCTAAGGGTGCCATGAGATTTTGTAAAGAAGCTTGTAAATATAAACATCATGCAGACAGCATCCAAGAACACCAAACACAGCTACCGTCCTGATGTCCCGCCAGTGACGGCACAAAGGAGCCCAGTGTTGGTACCAGTCACTCCACACTCTGTAGAGGATCGCTGTGTGAATTTGGAAGAAAGCTGCACAATTACACAGTTCACTGGGAAGGTAATTAAATCCCTTGTATCCTCTTTGTTTCGTTACACTGGTTACTCCTCTTGAGTGCTTCCTTTATGAGCAATAGGCAGGATCTTCTGCTTGGATCTGTGACAGAGCACGCCACGGCTTCAAAGGGTGCCAATGGATCTCCAGTATAGCATGTCTACACGATTTCAGAGACACACATCGACTAGATGCAGGAATGAAAGCACTCTGTAACCAGATGATACAAATGCAATTGTGTGATCAGTGGGATCGTGTGATTCTGCCAAGAGACCTTGCCAGAGACCGCTAGGAGAAATGTATATTCAAATGTCACAGAATCAGGAAGAAAAGTATTGAGATTCAAAATCATATCAGAATACTTCATAAAATAAATGATGAAAATGAAAAATTACGTCTCAGCAAAATAAACACGTATTTTCTAAAGCTACATAATTCGGTTTATTATTTCTTCTGATTTTAAGAGCGGAAATATAAAATGATATAACGATATGCTGTGTCAGGCGCTACACTGCACAGAACAGAATGCGGTTATAAAGAATGAAGAGGGCCTGCGGAGGACCCGGGTTCGATTCCCGGCCAGGGCACACAGGAGAAGCGCCCATTTGCTTCTCCACCCCTCCGCCGCGCTTTCCTCTCTGTCTCTCTCTTCCCCTCCCGCAGCCGAGGCTCCATTGGAGCAAAGATGGCCCGGGCGCTGGGGATGGCTCTGTGGCCTCTGCCCCAGGCGCTAGAGTGGCTCTGGTCGCAATATGGCGACGCCCAGGATGGGCAGAGCATCGCCCCCTGGTGGGCAGAGCGTCGCCCCCTGGTGGGCGTGCCGGGTGGATCCCGGTCGGGCGCATGCGGGAGTCTGTCTGACTGTCTCTCCCTGTTTCCAGCTTCAGAAAAATGGAAAAAGAAAAAAAAAAAAAAAAAAAAAAAAAGAGGGCCAACCCATGTAACCGTGTAAAAATCCCCCTGACCTTCCTTTAATTACTGATGCCAAGGTACAGAAAAGATCGAGCAGGATTGATGACAACTAAGAGAAGCTCACCTATCAAAACACAGACGTATTATTGAAACAAAGGGTCAAAGTGAGCTCCTAGAAAAACTCAAGGACAAACAGCACCTCTGTCGGCCCACCTTTGAGGTCCCTCGTCCACTGGGATGGCTCATATACTGGATGTTGTAGACATAGGGACACATTCTCCTCCCTTGCCTCCCAAACCTTCCCTGACCCCTTACAAAGGGCCTATCTGTGAGCCCACAATGGGGCACCCCTAGAGCTCAGGATCGGCACTGTGGGAGAAGCAACTAGTCAGACACACTCATCTTTGTATCTCCTTGAATTTTGTCTTGGGGAGTTCTGAGGTCATCCTGAGGGACTTTCACAGCTAAGGGATCTCAAACTCAGCAGTCCTTCTCTGTCTCCCACTGCTTGGACACTTACTCAGAGAGGGTTGTTCCAGGCCAGCTGGGCAGAGAGCATTGTCAGATAGATGGTGAATGAAACTAGATCCAGGTAGGTACCAGAAGCAGCACATTTCTGCTCATTAGCCATATTGCAAAAGGGTGAACTGCCTCCATGGCACCTTACGGCTTTTATTACCAAACTGAAAGGCATATACAAAAGTAGTTGTGTGGTACTTGCTCCTCCCATGATAACTTTGGGACAGCAAGCAAAGCAGAACCCCAGAGTTCACCTCAATTCCATGAACATTTTATTGAGTACCCACTTATATACCAGAATCTGGCTAAATGTGGGGATTACGTGGGAAGTTTTCATTGTAATTCTGCATCCCTCCTGCAGGGCTTCTGTCAGATTGGCGTGTTCAGCATGACCACAGCTGATTTCTAACACTGCCTGTGGCTCTGCAGTGTTCTCCAGGCGTTCACTCCTATCCCTCTGGTGATCGATAGCATATATTTTTGAGAAAGCTGGCTGGCGTTAGAGGAATACCATGTGAGCGTAGATGACAGCAAATCCAGCTCTGAGCCTGTGTTGGACCTGAGCTCAAGACCAAAATCTCATTAATGCTGTGAAATAATCAATGGCAGTAACTTTTATACAATCTATTTCACAATGGACCTCTGAGCATATATGCTATTACTACTCTTGGAACCGAGGCCAGACTCAGAATCTTTTGAAGATTCTCTTGTGCTGCCTGGGGGTACAGCAGAGAAGGAAGGGAAACGGTCACCTAACTGAGCTCACTTTTGAAAGGCTTTACACACCCACTTCCCTGGGGCACCTCCTGCATTCCTCATTTCCTTTCAAGTTCCAATTACAGGTCATTTCCCTGTGATACCTCGTCCCACTCACAAGAATGTTTTCTCCAAAAGTATGAAATTCCTCCTTCTGCTAGAGCCCTGAATAATTAGTTACATTTTATGTGTTTACACATGCTCTGCATGTTCCACAATTCTTGAGGGCAAGGATTGCGTCTTAAATCCCATTACTAACTTCTACTATGGTACCTGCCTCAGCCAGTGTTCTAGAAATGGTCTGAGTGCACGTTATTTAGATGACAGACACGTGTCTATGCTTTGTCAATAGGCCTCAGATTATCTGAAGCTCTGACTCATACCTTCATGCCTGCTAGGCTCTTACAATGCTCACGAAGCAAGAGGCCATCCAAAAACCTGTTGATCTGTAAAACAATCCTACAACTAGAGAAACTAGTCTCTAATCACAGAAAAACTAGTCTACTTTCTAAAAAAAAAAAATGTAGTATCAAACTCTAATTCATCTCTATTTGTTTTAATCAGATCTATATTTGGAGCTACAACTTTATATTCTAGAGCCAGCAGTTGGCAAAGCAAGTAACTCAAAAAGCACAGGATCCACGGAAGATGTCCCCTCTGCACTCCTTTTGGGCTTCCTGTGCTCTTCTTACCCGCAGGCTTTGTTCCGCTTAGTTCTAAATAGAAATTAATCTCTATTCAAAGTCATTTGTGTGTGTGTATGGGGGGGGAGGCCTAATGATTGCCAGAGCCCTTCTTCCATTACCACCTATTTATATAACTTAGAGTATATGTGTTTATATTCACAATTCTGTTATTCCAAGGAAATCCAACTCTCAGGCTAAACTTCCAGGTCAGACGCCACAATTTAATACCACTTTGTCTTCTACTATACTGGAATAAAACCTCCTGAATGTGGCCCTGGTCCGTTGGCTCAGTGGTACAGTGTGGATGCCCCAGGTCTGATTACCACTCAGGGCACACAGGAGAAGTGCCCTTCTGCATCTCCACCCCTCCCCTACACCCTTCTCTCCCTCTCTCTCTCTCTCTCTCTCTCTTTCCCCCTCCTGCAGCCATGGCTCAACTGGAGCGAGTTGGCCGTGGGTGCAGAGGATGACTCCAGGCCTCTGCTTCAGGCATTAAGCATAGCTCTGTTGCTCAGCAACAGAGCAATGCCTCAGATGGGCAGAACACTGCCTCCTGGTGGGCTTACCAGGTGGATCCTAGTTGGGGTGCATGTGGGAGTCTGTCTCTCTGCTTCTCCTTCTCTCACTGAATAAAAAGAAAAAAAAAACCTTCCGAATGTTCCTAAAGAAAATCAACTTTAGCAGATTTCCAGATTTTCCTATGTGACACACATAAAACAAAGAGAACTCCTATTATCTGTAACTCAGATAAGAAGCCAAGTTAAATTAGGAAGTGATTATGCACGTATAAGAGTATGTTTTTCATGATATAGAACCAGAGAATTCATATTTTTCTCCTTAACATGAAATGTGGGACAACCGAATACATTCTCAGTGATAAGACGGTGTGTGCAGGGGTATCCCAGAGATGAGTTCTAGAACTCAGTTATAGAATACATGGTCCCAGGTCCTCCGACTGCCCGCCTCCTCTGTATGGCTATGACATGTAAAAGACAATACCTTTAGCAAGAGCTCTATTACTTCTGTGTGGACAAGTCCATGGACTGGTTCTCCATTGATGTGTGTGATCAGATCCCCGGCCTTCAGGCCTGCCTGGCAGGCTGGACTTCCTTCTTCTACATTCTACAGTCCAAGAGGAGAGGATACATTTGTAAGCAAACAAATGACAACCCCTACTGTTTCTAGTGGCAGACTATTCTGAGTCAATTAGCAAATGATTCTAAGCTCCTAAGAGGAAATCAAAAAGGCATGGTTACTACGCTGCTCACAAAAATTAGGAGAACAGGGATTGTGCAGATACTCCGGTACTTTCAGCCTTTTGTATAGTGCATCTTCACCAATAAAATAAAAGTTGGTTTTGCATATCATTTGCTTAATCAGACTTTCTTTGACTTGTCATTTGCTTTTCTGATGTTCTTGTTTAATAAAAAAAAATGCTTTTTTTTAATCGTTTCATATTCATTTTGAAATATCCCCTAATTTTTGTGAGCAGTATAGTTCTACTGTCATCATCCTAAAACAGGAGCATTCCTATGGTTCCTTAAAAAAAAATACAGGTGATTTGAAAAAGTAGGGTTTTTTTTTGCCTTTAAAAATAAAGAATAATAAAAAAAAGGATGGATATAGGACTGTCTTTGATTCTTTCTACCAGCTCGGTACAAAGACCGGACAATCAAATGTGAGAACTGGACAGACTATGAGAAAAGATCCATTTTTGCTAAGTTCCGTTGTACCATATAGGTAAAAGGAATAAGCACTAAAGGAAATGGGACAGGTGAACAAATGCCAGCTGCAGAGAACACACATTTGCCGTTGGCTCTGTCTCAGCCAACCCATCCATTCCCCGGTCTGGCTGGGAGTAAAGAGGGACGAGGAGGAGCGACTGCTGGCCTTACCCAGACGATGTGGTGCACTGTATAGATGTCACTGTCTCCCACGTACACCCGGATGGCTCGGATGGTGAAACCGTAGTTCTTCCCTGAGCTATGGATGACGATGGGCTGGTGGGGGCTGGCGGAGGCCGCTGAAGAATCTCGGCTGGGAGAGGAATCCCGTGACGAGGAAGGGTCCGAGGACAGGGAGTGGGGAGACATTGGACTCCCCAGGGGGGAAACAGCAAACATATCTGCAACAGAGAAGCCAGTCACGCACACTGATCAGGGCCCACACAAACATGCATGCAGCCAGGACACCCCATGTCAGCCCTGCTGGAGTTGGGAGCAGGGTTGCAAAACAAATTCATTGGTTTCTAATAGAAAAATAAAGAAGAAATAATGTAAAAATATTTCTATTGGGAAGTAGTATGGGTTTCAACACAGAAGCCTGTCAAGGGAATTTCAAAAGTGTCTCTATTTCAACTAGCTTTCATTTAATAACCTAAAGTTATAATTTCTTAGTTCTTTATGCTAATTAAAACACATGCAAAACTTAACTCCTCTCTCGCTGTGATATTGTTTAATGCATTTTATTTTAATTAAAGAAGTAAATCAAAATGCATGAATTTCAAGTGCACCCCACAGAGAACACTGTGGACAGAGTAAAAGAGTCTTAGGCTCCAAATCTTGCCTAAACCACTTTAACAGGGTCCTTTCCAAACACCGATGGCCAGGAAAGAAAGTTTTAATTTATCAGCTGCTTTTTACATTATTATTAAACTACTACTGATTAAAAAAAAAACCTGGACCTAAAAAGCACTAAAATGGCAACTTCTTTATAAAAGAATCCCTCATCACTATGGTTATAAGTGATTCTCTTCATATATCACCTGCATTTTAGTAAGGTTTCTGAGAAGACAATGCAGGAGAAATAGAGAAATGTTAAGAGGAATTTAGTTCACATTCCAAAACCCTGATTCTACTGTTTTCCTTGTTTTAAAAGCAAACACCTTCTAATTTATAGTTCGTATCAATGTTCCAGCTATGTGAATCTAAACAGATTTTCACTGGTCATGTGAAACTGTGTGCTGTGTGTCTGAGAAAAGAAGAATCTACAAGAGAGACTGAGGTTTAATCGTGAGCTCAGTCGGAGCCAGGCTACAAAATGCCAGCGCTACGAAGACTCGCCGGTGTGGTCAGCAGCCAGCGGCCACAGTGCGCTGGAAGTATCACCCTCGTTTGTTCCCATTCTTAGGTCTGTCCCAAGTAGAACAATGAGCTGCTGTGTCACTATCCACGCCCCTGCACTCCCTGATTTCATGTGGCATCCCGGTGCTCTTTGGCTGGCTACCTTCCGTCTAATTAAGAGGGCAGATGGAGAGACATACCCTGGTGGGCAAGGGACTTCAACACATGCAAGTGGAAAGAAGACGGGGTGGATACACAGACCCAGACTGCGGACAGTCCAGGCCTGGATCCTTTACTTCATGACAGATTGTTTCCCTTATCGCCCCAAGCTGAGTGACTGCTCTACTTTACCAAGACATGGGCTTTCTCACCAGCTTCCAAAAGTGGACTGGAAGGTCACTCCCGCCTTCCTGACTGCACTGCACTGCACTGCGGCCATGGCCCTTGGGTGTGAGTAGCTGCCCAAACTAGGGAGATGGGTGTTCGCTTTATGGTGCTAAGTGGGATGCCTCCCAGAGAACAGAATAGAGTGAGCGCAACCCCCAAATGAGCATTTGTTGATACCCAGTTTTTTTCCTGCACAAATTTGAATTTCAAAAAATGTAAACAATCTCTTTTATACATGGTCTGGATTCTTCCACATGCAAGTCATCTGTAATATAATTCAATTGTCACTTCTACTCTACTGCTGTCACTTGAGTGATAAGTCACCACCACCCCTAGTGTGTATATCTCATCTCTGCCAGCAGAATCACTGGACTCAGTGATTACTAGAGGCAAAACCAGGTTGATAGAAAAATACTGCAACTCAACGAAACTATAACCAAGCCCTGTTTCCTAATACAGGGCAGAAAACTATTTGACTACCAGTAGGAGGAAGCATAGCTCAACAGACAGGGCTGGGGAAACTTATAACTTCAGTGCTGTCTGTGAGTTTCTGCATCCCCAGAAATAAAAACGTATGTTTTCTGTGTCTACTTCCTCATTAATTACATGAGAAAAACTATACTTAGTTTTCCAACACAGCTGCTGTAAACAGTTCTGTAAAGTATATAAATGATGTATCGTGTAGGAGAGAAAATTCTTCAGGAGGGAACTTGATGACTTAACTTGGAAGGGGGAGAAAAGAAAAGGAAAGAACAAATAAAAGAAACAAGGCTTTGTGGGAAGAAGGGCTGCCCCATCTCCTGATTCGGAAGGATGCGGGAAGCAGCGAGGCACATGAGCTCTCCAGGAGCTCGGGGGGCTGTGGGGAGGAGCTCTGGAGAGCTGGGCGGGGACCCCTTCCTTATTGCTTCAGACAATCTTGCTTTTCCATCAGCATTCCAAACTGGGGCAGGGGGAAGGCCACATGCACATATCACACAAGTTCATGCGAGCAGATGTCTCTCTACCTCCTGGGATCATGAGGGACAGAGCACTGGCAGAAAGGGACTTTGTGACTTTCCCCGAGATTTTCTTTTTTTCTGTGCTTTCTAAGCGCTGCCGAGCCATGTGAGAAGCGGGTTCGCTGGATGGCTTTGAGGAATTATCTGTACTGTCCACACACTCGCTCCGTCCATTTATCTGATCCAAGTGCTCTGAAAAACTGCCAACTGTACAAAGAAGAAGGGATAAACACGTTCAAGAAAATCTGGGATAGGAGAGGTGGGGAAAGAGAGGAAGAGAGAGAAGGAAGGACAAACACTGGGAGACATACTCCCAACGTGGTTCTTGATCCAGACGGTGTCAGCAAACATCAAAACACATGACTGGTCTGAGAAGGTGACGTGGAGAAGGAAAGATGACAGACAGAGGGGTCAATTCAGGTTTCATTCTACTTGCATACTGAGTCTGCTAATTTTCAATCGATGACGGACTTTCTAGAATCTGTAGTTTATAACCCATGTAGAGACAACTCCTCCCCCAACTCCACCATGCTATGAAGCAAATATCACCTTATGAACTCCATGACCGCCTACTGTCTGCTATCCTCTGATAACTATGGCCATCGCTAGGAATGCTGTTCATAATGGTTTTTGATATATGAGCATCATTTAACCACTTCATGTGGACTTCAGTTTGTGTTACATCCTCCCCTCTTTCTAATACACACCTCTCACTTGGCTTAGGCACATAACTTACGGAAAAGTCCCTGGCGTGCCTCCTTTGACGTCTCACACCTTTCACTCTAAGCTCCTTGTACATCTCACAGGACAAGATAAAGGATATTACGGGCTCCATTACTCAATGGCTCACTACACCTTCCCAGCTTTTAATCTAGATGGTGTGTTGTATCTGCCCTACAGTTACTAGATCAGTGGGAAAAAGACCCCTTCCCCTCTAAGCCAGCCGTTTCTTATTTTAAATTTTATTAACTTTTAATGTACACTGGAAGAGTTATTCTTAGTTATAAAAATAAGGACCTCCTTCAGCAGAGGATCAGAAGAGAATATAACCACCTAAAAGAATGCAGAAATGTAGGTCCGGGGACTGCACAGTCCCCGAGGAAGATAGTTCTCGGGCAGGGAGACATGCTGAGTCCCCCAGAGAGAAGCTGGACAGCCTCCCTTCTGGGATCCACTGCTGTTCCTCCACAGGCTATCAGGGTCTTTCTTCTTTCTTTTTAAAATCACTGATAATACATCTCTGTTCTTTCAGGAAAAAAAATTGCTTATTTTATTTTTACTTCTAAATGCTATATTATAAGCCTCTGCTTTAATAAATCATGTACACTATCATCACCTCAAGATACATAATCCATACAGAGAATTTAATACCATTATAAATGATCTTTTGAAAGACCAGCCAGCACATTTTAAAGTGCTGACCATACGACATTCTTTGCCATGGAAAGAGTTAGGCTTAATTAGACCCAACGAACATCTCTGTCACACTGCTACATAAGCACTGCTCGACTGCACAGCTGGAGTCTGGCCCTAGTTCACAGGAAGTGGCACAGACTCTAGAAGGGGGTCCAAGCTAAGGGAAGCCTGTCATTTGGGAGAGTAGGCTTGGGCACAGCCCAGTTCGTGCCCTTCTATTGTGCTACGGGGACAGGAAAGATCCATGGACTTCCATCTACACCCATCGGACCTACAAAGGAAGACAGTTTTAAGGCAAGTATCAACAACCTTTCTCTACGCCAATCTCAATCTCACTTAACAGTACATCTATTCTATTCACTCTAAATAAGGAAATCTATTGCTGAAGGGCTTGGTAAAAACTGATTCACAAGTCAAACATCTCACCTCCGAAACCTTCAGCTTACTTCTGTGTAAGCTACTACCTCCCCCGCCCCCACACTTCTCCTTTCTAATTTGGTTTGGATAAGATCACTGACAAGTAAAAAATGAAAAGCCGAATCTCTTTACAATGAATAATTTGTTGGATGCGATTGAGCACTACACCTAAGACGCCATGACTTTTACTTTTCCCTTCTTTCAAGTGCTAGGAGGGCACGAGAGGAAGAGAACCAGGGGTAGCACTGGGACCCCGACACCTGGCGTGAGAACATGGCGTTCCACCGTCTCCCCTCTCGCCTCCCCCATCCTAGGTCACGGCACTGTTTGCAAGCGTGAGCTTCTTTTCTGCCAACGGTGGATAATGTCACCTTAATGTTCTAGAAATGTCAAGGGTTCTTTCTTTTTGATGGCAGAGCAAGATAAAAATCAACAAATTTAATTTTACTGCAGTCACGGCTCTCAGATTCTCTAATTACCCTTGGCTATGAGCAAATCAGCTCATTCTCGACTCTGTGCAGCCCCCAAGGTCTTTGATTATTTTTAGTGAGTGTAAGGGGGAGCCAGAGAGAAAGGTGGTTTGAATCTATTAATCAAAATGCATGGCAGGACCTAGGCAGATTTTTTTTTAATTATGAAAGTCATCTATCAAATATTAGACACCATTCCCCTCCCCTTACCTCCTACCTTTCTGATAGTAAGGTAAAGAGACTAAGAGATCATCAACAATTTACCATGTTAAGAATGAATTTTAAGTGGAGGTAAAAATACTCTATTCAGAGAAAGAAAATAAATGAAGAAATTAAACTAAAATAAACTTAGTAACTGGAAATATAAAATACTGAGTTAGCTACATTTGATTTGATTACCAAGATGAACGAAAAATGGTCCAGGGTCCTAGATTACCATGCCGTTTCTACACTATTTCTACACTCCTATTCTTTTGGCATTTTAGTCAGGACAAGTGGAATTATCCTAATGGAAATAGAACTGAGGTGAAGGGAGAGAAAAAACCACACGTAACAATGTTTTCCCCATGATAAACTATAAGTTACATATGAAGCTCCTCTATAGAATCTATTTGTTCTCACTTTTTTACTGAATTTAGTGGGGTGACATTGGTTAATAAAATTACAGGGTTCAGGTGTGCAGTTCTGTAATACATCACAATGTATATATTGCATTGTATGTTTACCCAAATCAAGTCTCCTTCCTAGAACCAAACTTTCACCCTGTCAGCCCCCACCCCACCCCAGGGGAGAGTGTGAACAAAGTCCCCACTACCATGAATTATGCAGTCAAGTTTCCCACATTTGGGAAAATCAAAAAGGTCAGCATATTGGAGTGTAATGGATAAGTCTCGTCCTGGGAAAACCACCTTTGTGATCGTGATGTCTCCCCTACTCTTTTTTTTTTTTTGTATTTTTCTGAAGCTAGAAACGGGGAGAGATAGTCAGACAGACTCCCACATGCGCCCGACCGGGATCCACCCGGCACGCCCACCAGGGGGCGACGCTCTGCCCACCAGGGGGTGATGCTCTGCCCCTCCGGGGCGTCGCTCTGTTGCGACCAGAGCCACTCTAGCGCCTGGGGCAGAGGCCAAGGAGCCATCCCCAGCGCCCGGGCCATCTTTGCTCCAATGGAGTCTCGGCTGCGGGAGGGGAAGAGAGAGACAGAGAGGAAGGAGAGGGGGAGGGGTGGAGAAGCAGATGGGCGTTTCTCCTGTGTGCCTTGGCCGGGAATCGAACCCGGGACTTCTGTATGCCAGGCCGACGTTCTACCACTGAGCCAACCGGCCAGGGCTTCCCCTGCTCTTTTTAATGAGGCTAGTATAAAACCAGCCTATGAAATTTATTTTCTTAAAATGATTTTTTCCTTTTTTGTAATTTAAGTGAGAGGACAGAATATAGACTCCTGCATGTGCCCCAACCAGGGTCTACCCGGCAAACCCCATGTGGGTCAGATACTCGGCTCATCTGGGGCTGATGCTCGCAACAGAGCTATTTTTATAGCTTCTGAGGTAGAGGCTCCACAGAGCCATCCTTAGTGCCCAGGGCCAACATGCTCGAATCAGTTGAGCCCTGGCTGAGGGAGAGGTAGAGGAAGAAAGAGACAGAGAGAGAGAGAGAGAGAGAGAAAGGAGGGGGAGGAGAGGAGAAGCAGATGGTCATTTCTCCTGTGTGCCATCAATGGGAATCAAACTTGGGACATCCATACCCCGGGTTGACACTCTACAACAGAGCCAATCAGCCAGGGCTTAAAATGATTTTTTTAAAAAGAACTTTACTCTATGAATATTCAGTGAGTTTAAGATTTTTTCATGAAAAAATCTTGGAATACTCATGGTTATCAATATAACATTGAATATGACTTAATGAAAACATTTATTATAGCAACCATAAGCCATTTTCATGTTTTATTTGTTTAAAAAAGCATAAATGTACATTGCTCTGTAGAAGGATGAGCTGTGCATAAAACTTTGATAAACCAAATGCCATTTTAAATGCACTCTATGGGCTCACTCTGAAGGAAGTGAAAGTTTGATTATGTAATGAGAACACCTCCATTATTAAGGGCCAGCAAGTTACCTATGATATATTAAGCATTTACCATGAAGACACTGTTTCTGTTGTCAGGATAGTACTTCATACAAAAGTAACATTATGAAGTGCTTCCACAGAAAAGGCGCAAGCCCCTGGCTGCCTCTCAAAGGGTCCAAGTGGTCTCAGGAATTTCTTACTCCAATTACTCCGAGATCGGGAAGGTAACTTTTGTCTGCAGCAGAGTAGTTTCATATGCACATAAAACACCAATCTGAACTGTGTCGGTACTTCTGACTGACCTCCCCACTCTCCATCCCAGATGCACAGGAGACATCCATGAATCTCACAGCTGTAAGCACACTGCCTCACCCACTGAGATTCTGGTGTGGAGACGTACGTTGCTCAGTTTGTCCCCTTAACAAAAAACTAACTCCATTTCTACCATCTATTTCAGTGCAAGAGGAAAAGGTGGCTTCTGCTATACCTTACAGGTGATGCAAGACATTTTTAAGGGTAATTTGGACACTGGACTATTTGATACCGTCCCTTATTCCTAACTTTGAGTTAGAGGCACCCCCCACAAGACAGGCCTTCGCAGCCACAACAGAGAGCATGTTCCCTTCGTGTGTTCGGACTGTCCCTGCTGGATCCCACTGAGACCAGCAAGAATGGTCTGCTGTATGGCCAGGCACTGAGGAGGGGTCCGTGACACCCGGTCTTAGTTCTTAGGGGCTCATCCCCCAAGCCCAAGAGGTTGGAGTCTAGAAGCATAAGACATCATCACCCACACACAGCTGGACAGGGCAGCCCCGGGACTGAGCACCCGCAGTCACAGCCAGGACGGTGCTTGCTGGCAGTCACCACGCCCAGGGCTTACCTGACAGGGTAGAGCTGCTGATGGTGCTGGCTGGGGTGGTGACCTCGGGCTCCTCCTGAGCACACTCAGTAGGAGGAAGGGCTGGCTTCTCTGGCTCCTCATGGAGATCTCCGGGGCAGGGAGCAGCTTCGTCTTGTTCTGCCTCTGTTGAAATAGCCAGTTTGGGAAGCAGGCCAGAACTGAGCTTATGTCTGTTGCTTTCAGTATCGGAAGAGTTGGATGTGGATAACTGTTGCCTTAATTGAAAACAAAAACAAGTTGTGTATATATATTTATATATACATCAGGAAACCGTTCAGGGTGCATTCTGTAAGAAACCAGGTAAAATGGAACTTACAGAAGCCTAACCAAGACCCGCCTAGAGCAGTGGTTCTTACAGTGAGGCTTCTAGACCTGTGGCATCAGCAGCACCTGGGACCTTGTGAAGAGATTCACGTTCTCGGCCCCCATCCCAGATCTGGGTCAGAAACTCTGAGGAGGGGACTAGCATCCTGTGTCTTCACAGGCCCTCCAGGTCACTCTGATGCACATTCAGCTTTAAGAACCACAGCTGTGGTAGCTACTGCTTATATTTTTTTCTTTTCTTTTTTATTTAAATATTGAGAGATAGAGAGATGGGAAGGAAGACAGATGAGAAGCATCAACTCGCAGTTGCATCACTTTAGTTGTTCACTGATTGCTACTCACGCTACTGCTTATAGTTCTTAACAGGCGTCTCACATACATTTCAGAATACTCCGAACTCCAGCTCAGCGTTTCCGTGGAGGGTACAGTCGTGCTTTTGGTTTTGTCCCCAGGGTCTTCCTTCTCCTCTCCTGAATTCTGCGTTATTCGGTCTATACTGCTGAAAACCTGGAAGGCAGAGTCAGTGCTTACTCATGTCTTCTTCACAGAGTCTGTCAGGAAAAATACCCAAGTCTCAGGAGAACAACCTGAGCTATGACTCAAGATTGAATTGAGACTGCATATCCAGAAGGTATTTTCTAATACTGTTTACTTGAGTCCTGAGATGAATGGTCAATGTATAGTTTTTCTTTCTTCTCTGTGTTGTGGGAAGCTATGAGTTCACCGCTCTGATAATGAACTCTGTGTCTGCTGACAAGCCCAGAGGGGCTCTGGGCTCTAGGTCTGGGGATCGAGGCACACCCCAGGTTACTCATTAGCCATGGAGTCAGTCAGAAAAAGAAAACCGGAGAAAAATACTTAGTGGCCACCAGTTAGAAGTAGGAAGGAGAAAAATGAATTGAAATTGAGTGCAAAGAGAAAAATAAATGACCTGTTTCAAAAGTGTGTGTGTGCGTGGGGGGGAGATGCAGTCCATATTTGGTTGTGAGTCAGAGGTATTTGCTCAGCTTATAAATCACATATATAGGCAGGCGGCTTCCTATGTTGGTACTGGGATCTCTGAAGGGGATCAGAGCTTAGGCAAACCCGAGACCTCTGGTATCAAACCTGAGACCTCTGGTATGTCACCGGAAAGATGGAACGTAATCTAGGAAGCTGAGAGCCCAGCCCAGGAAGCACTTCCTACTGCCCACCTCAGTTTTTAGCTGCTCTTGTGGCAATGGCCCTTAGACCACCTACCTCGACTGGGGTTAGGAGGAAAGTGGCTAAAAACATGAGCCAGCAGGAAGGAAACCGAGCCTAGCGGCTGGCTTTGATGAGTCAGAGAACAGGTGCTGGGGAAAGCCAGCACTCGGTGAGATCAACGCTCTACACTCAGGTCCTGGCTCTGGGGCAGACCTGCCCCACACCCTCCAGGGAAATGCCCGCCTCTCTAAGCCCTTCCTACAAACACAGGAGGTATGCCGGTCAATTTACAGGGGCGTTCTTGGTAGTCACTTAGAAAAAGATACAGAACACTAAAATCACTAAATGCAACAGAAGAGCTAAACAGGAATCGTGAAAATGTCATCGCAACAGCAAACACACAGCTACTGAAAATAGCGAAGGGAAGTCGGGTGCCTTCTACGTCCACCTCCATCTTCCCAGGGCCCGCTGCCCTGTCTCAGAAATATCAGGTTTCTTTGTTTTGATTGTTTGTTTTAATCTTACTTGATCAGCAAAAAAAAAAAAAAGCATCTTTCTCAAACATCAATTGTACTATCTTCTACCATTTCCCAAATTCTAGTCTCACTCCCCACTGGCTCTTTAATATAACTTACATTTTTCTGTTATTGGTTAGCAGACTTTCTCATTCTACCCGAGGGTCTTAATTCATGTTAAGGAGTAAGCCTTCTTCTTTGTGCTGTGGTCCGTGTAGCACTAGGAGAAGGCTCTGCCACTGAGCACAGCGTTCTTTATTAGAACAGGAAAGAAATGGGGGGGGTGCCTCCACAGCCTGGCCCCGAACTACCCCAGGGCATGCAGAGCCGATGCATGGCTATGAGGTACTCCCGAGACAGGACTCTGAGGGCAAGTCTGTCCCTCCAAGAAAATAAGATATGAATGCAACAGGGAAATATACTACTGAGGGATAGGGATTCTGGATTAATGAGATGGTGAGGTCACTTTTCCTAAAGAAAATGAAATTTTAAGTACAGGAGACCCCAACCTCCATAATACTGCAGGTGCTTTTTACAACTGTGTCCCACTGTAGGGTACCGACCCTCTGGCCGGTGGCAGGGACCCTCAGTGAGACCTACATTTCACTTACTTTTGAGAACCTGTGTGAACACGAGGAAAATTGCCTTATTTCCACGTTAAAGTCTTCATCGTTTGTGTCATCTTCCTCCTCGGTCTCCATGTGATGATACTTCTCGGACCGAGCTACAGAGAAACGTGAGGAAAGAGCTCCGATTACTCAGAATGTCAGCTTCTAACTTTGGTATTTTCATTATTGGTTTCTGTATCAAAGCAACCTTATGTTTAAGAACTCATAGGTTCTAGACTGGAAGGTTCTAAGAGAAGTAGAGCTATTTTTCTGCAATGCTCTATGTCAGATATACACGTACTATCAAAATAACTTGTGTCATCTTCGGATTCTAGCTGGGGAATGAATTCTGCCTTCTGTCTCAGCAAACTGTTCCAGTCCAAGGAACGGAAGAATCGATGCTGTTTGACCTCATAAGCGCCACCTGGGGGTAGGGAGTGGAGGAGAAATACAGAGGGGAAAGTGTTAAACTGTCCTTCAAGTAAAGGTAAACATCATTTTTAAAAGCAACCTTCCAAGCCTGACCAGGCAGTGGAGCAGTGGATAGAACGTTGAACTGGGATGCGGAGGACCCAGGTTCGAGACCCCGAAGTCGCCAGCTTGAGTGTGGGCTCATCTGGTTTGAGCAAAGCTCACCAGCTTGGACCCAAGGTCACTGGCTCGAGCAAGGGGTTACTCAGTCTGCTGAAGGCCCACGGTCAAGGCACATATGAAAAAGCAATCAATGAACAACTAAGGTGTAGCAATAAAAAAACTAATGATTGATGCTTCTCATCTCTCTGTGTTCCTGTCTGTCCCTATCTATCCCTCTCTCTGACTCTCTCTCTGTCTCTGTAAAAAAATAAAATTAAATTAAAAAAAAAACAAAAGCAACCTTCCCACCACCCCCCAAAAATCAATAGAGCAATAAAGAAGTCATAGAAATCTTATTTTTTCATTCTACATCCAAAACATCCCAAACCTCCCCATAATCTATCAGCAGATTTTATATTGTTGAAAGCAGTTGTTATGGCACAGTTCTTCATTGTTAATTTTTCCAGGGCTTCTTCCGTTTTTTCAAAGGTAAATGATGTGGCCACTTAAAATCACATTATGCTGAACCTGGGGATGTGGATGCAGGTTGGCCCAAAACACATTTGCTCATTGCAAACCTAAAGAAATTCTAACAAACCACTAAATGTGTTCACAGCAATATTTCCCCAGGAGGTTGGGTTAATAAAGATAAATTTTCCTAAACAGAATATAATGGTTACCATTCAATTTTATTGGATTGCTCATCAATAGACGTGGGAATTAGATTCTGTGGATTACAGATTCTTAACTAAGAAACAGACAAACCCATTTGATAGATTTGTAATGCACAGAATAAAAATCAATCACAATTCCTAAGTTTTAGGCTTCTTTCTGTCACCTCAGCACAGTAGTATGATTCAGTGAAAGAATGTTTTTAACTCACGATTTTAAAGAGTGACTTTGAAGGGCCTGCCCCATGTAAAGAAAAGAGGGTACACACATTATAAAATCATAATGCGAGAACAGGGCAGCTGCCCTGCCACGGACATGCCCACTATTGATGAGGGCGATGAGGCAGAAGCGCCCTAAAAAACATCAGGAAGAGAGAGAGTTCTCCCGAGACTAATACCAGGTCTAATCAGCCTCCCTGCCAGGAGACGCCCTTCTAGGTGTGATGTGCATGCCTCCTTAGTGCAGCTGTCACCCATACTTCTCATCCTGTCCTCAGTGGGCCACGAAAGGAACAGATGAGAAATGTAAGCGGAATGAAAAACAGGCGTGGGTCTTGGAGCGGGGGAGCGGACTGGCTGTGTGCCCAGCAGGCCCTTCCAGCACACGGTGCAGGTCTCAGCGCTAAAGCCGGCCAGGAGAAACGTGCTCTGAAACAACGGAGTGGAGGGGAAAGAGCAAAGGTGGGGTGTCACCCCCAAAAAGGGGGAACAGATCCTTGACCAAGCATTTGACTGGACTCTGTACCCAGGATCCTATGCAGGTACTCCCTGGGCTCCCAGCACAATCCCGAAGCCTGATGCTGATGACAGCAGCTACAGCACGAGCAACTGCCATCTGAGAGCTAACAAGTGTCGCACTGGATGTTAGAGGCACTGCGTTTCCTTGAGCGCATCACTGAAAGCAAACCCACAGAGGAGGCATTATCAACTCCATTTTTGCATGACTAAACTAAGAAAAAGCAACAAAGTATACCGAACCATGAGCCCCTGTAAGGTTTAGATGGCTGAGCAAAGTCAGTCTAAAAACACCCACATCCACGCTCTGTGCCTCACTGCCATTTGCTTTATAAGGGGGCAGCATGGTTTAGTTCGCATCCTATCCTGCTGCCTTTCTTGTATCAATTTGCAGATGGACTCACAATGGATAATACTGGGAAGCTGAGCCAAAGAGCCAACTCTCGAGGCTGTCCTCACGGCCCCTTCGTATAGTCCAACGTCAGTCCTCCGTGCAGCCCAGCCCTCCTCCCGCCCAACCAATGTCCTCAAACAGCTGCCAGTGACGTTTTCTTCTAGTGCCCTCATCATGGAGAAGTTAAAGGGCTTAAATATTTATCTATCCAACGTCCTCACTGTGTCAGTGATACTGAGGTCCGAAGAGTCAAGCTCTATCAGTGGTCACCACACACTACACTGCAACGGCCATCATGTTCATAGGCCTCACCAAATGGCAGCTCTGCCGGTCTGAGGTCACTCAGCTTCACCCAGAAAAGCGCGGTTCTCTAGCCAAGTGCTCAAACAGCACTGCTGAACCACAACCAGAGTGCCTGGTTTTTCACACCCCCACCTGCCACTCTTTGGAACACAGCTGGTGATAATCATATAGGACACCTGGGTCATCCCCAAGGAGTCACAGCCAACTGCAGACCCAGCTCACATTTCTCACCCTCTGGCCTTTGTGCCCACTGAAAAAAAGGCTGCTTATCCCTTGGTCTGTTTCTCATGCACCTTTGGAGAGATGAGGAACAAAAGAGTTAAAAGGACACACTGTGGGAAATTATCTTTGTTCTAAACTGTTGGTGCAATAAGGATGATGGCATTATGAGCCAAATGCAAGTCACCGGACAGAGGAATTCATGCAAATGACAGCTCTCAGAAGGATTCACTGGGTAGAGAAGAGAAACTGATTACTTGTTGAGCTTCTATTCTGTACGAGGTTAATGTACAATAGATACCTTCATGAACATGTTTGCACTGAGTCCTCACAATAATCCTGTGAGGTGTAGAACATGCCCATTCCCACAGATTAGAAAACTGAGATTCATGGCAATAAAGAAACTACTCCAGACCGTTAGTACGTGGTGGAAGTACATGGCTCAGGGGTGGAAGTCAGGCCCCTCTGAGCAGCTCTACAGGCCAATGAGCCAGGCTGCCACTAAATATGTTACAAGTTCAAAAGTCCAGTTCAAGTACAAGCTCCCAAATTGCAAGTTATGCTTTGTCAGTAATGTTCTCCCTTGAGTTTTTCTCTCCTTTCACGGAAGTTTCTTAAACATCCATTATGTTCTTCACAATCCTTTTCTCAGCCTTTCCAGTCTCTTGGGCAAATGTGCATTCACACATTTTCACAGTGCATTATTTTGCCTGCTAAATATGCATTAAATCCAAAATGCTATCATTGGAAGCAGCATGGCAGGCCTGCGGGACTCTCAGCCTCACTCTCTTGAGTCCCCTGGGACCCGTCACATTGGACCTGCCTGTTGGGCAGGCACTTCTTGACCATGCTAAGAGGTTGGGTGGGGTCTTTCCAAGGTCTCCTTTGCACTTGTGCTAGGAGATTTGTTTCTCAAACTGTCAAACCTGAAAAGACCGATAGTAGCAATCAAGAAGAAATTGCTCAGTGATATCTTGCAGCACATAATATATAAATGTGGACGTGCTGACAGTCGTCAGAGCCCTGTCTCATCAAGGCAGGCCCAGTCAGGAATTCGAGTATTCTTGGAGGAGCGAAATAGGCAAAATATTAAGTGGGAAAACTCTCCAAACGGAAACATGAACACTGAAGGGAAGGGGACTCATCAGAAGGGCTGGGCTGATTCCAATAAAATTTTAGTCATACCTGAGGACAACACTTCTCTGGGACAGCTGATTGGGACATATCAATAGATATTTGTATTGTTGCAGGGCAATCGTAAATTGCCATTGCCTCTCATATTTGGCTCAAACGAATAAAAATCACTCCTCAAAACTCTGCCCCATACAGAGCCTTGACACCAATTCTTTGACAGCTACTCTTATCTCTTGAACCATAAAGCAAATCTGACTGCAGGTCACAGAGGGTGGGAGATAGCAAGTTTGCTCGTCACTCAGTGAAGAGGAAAAGCAGAGAGAGGGGAGGGGGGAATACACAGCACTCTGCAAAGGGAGGAGCACCACCACCTCCTCTGTGGCCTCTGTCCAAAGGGGACAGCATGAGATTAAACATGCAGAACATTACAATGACAATGCCAGTGTCACACCAGGTTCTAGGAGGCAGAGAGGGGATCTCTTATCCTCACAGTGAGCCTGGGAGGCGGCGCTGCTACGCTTACTTTTACGGATGGGGACACAGGCACAGAAAGGGAGATAACCTGCCCATGGTCACACAGCTGAGATTTAAGCTCAGTCTGACTCCAGCCCTCGAGCCCCTCCCGTCCCTTTACAGTGCTGCTCCTGGTTTAAGGCACACTCACCTCAAAAAGGCCAAGAGGCACACCACTCCAGTAGGAGGCTCAACCCAAAACAGTTTTCCCAACGGAGCCCTGATTTTAAACTCTGATTCTCTAACTCAGAGTCTGTAACATTTTTCTATAAAGAGACATACAGTAGATATTTTAAGGCTTTAGGGGTCATATAGTCTGTCCTGACTACTCAACTTCGTCACTGCAGAATGAAGGCAGCCAAAGACAACAGGTGAATAAATGGCGTTGCTGTGTTACCCGTTCGTTTTCATGTATCATCATAATCTCTAGCGGTGCAGCACTCTATACTTACGCGAGCACAGGACTCTCCAACTAGAGAAGCTATGGGAACAATGTGGATGGAGCACAAGGTAAGATAAATATTTGGACCTGTTGCAAATGGTTTGTGTCTTGAAAAAATGGAGGGAGAGACTCATTTCTTCCATATTTTCTGATATCTCTATTAAAATGGAGTAGCATGATCTACTCAGTAAACAACCCATCAAGCCAATTTTTACAGATGGAAACGGAATATTGTCTACAGTGTGTGTGTGTGCTGTATGTGTTTATATTTAATATTTGGTCTCATCTATATAAATCCACATAGTGGGGCAGGCTGGGACTCTATCTTGGGATCTCTAAGTCTGTCTATTTAGAATACAAGGGAGAAAGGGAGAAAAGGAGAAAAGGAAGCAGAAATTAAAAAACAGTGGCAGAACTGTCAGGAAAAATAATCAGCAACTAACAAATCTATTACCTCCTTAATCTTGAAAGTCAATAGTTGTCTATCCTCTTTCTTGGGCCTTGGTGTTGCTCACCATGATGGAAACAGCATGGTTCAACCCCAGGCACTCATTTCTAGTAATTAGTTCAAGAACTGATAGCCCATTTCAAAGCCCATAGACAGTAACATGCTGGGTCAAATCCTTCTGAAAATACAGATTAAAAAAAAAAATCCTAGACACAGAAAAGCTCCACATCTTTAATCCTCTGTTTCAAATTATTTAAGATGCATGCTTGTTAGGACGAAAGAGTTACATGGCCCTTGAAGTTTCCTTCCAGAAAAATTTTATTTATTAAAACAAATTAAGAATAATTTCTGCTTTGCAAAACAAAACCAAAACCAAAACACAACAGCAGCAAAATAAATAAATAAATAAATAAATAAATAAAGACAAACACACACTACCACCCAATGTTCCTCATGTGTGTACTGCATTAAATCAGGAAAAAAAATACTATTGTTATAGGTGGTCATGTTCTACATCAACCAACAGATGTTTCCTATGCAAAAAAAGAAAAATTACAAACACAAATCTCTGAGAGTTCCACACAGACGCTATTTCTTGCACATTAGCAAAATTAAAACATATGTGCTCTAACCTGTTCCCAGCCTCTCCAGGGGATTCTGCCTGAGAAGCAAAGTAATCAGATCCTGGGCATCAGGTGGCGGTGCCTCATCCTTTTCAGGCCAGTTGATCTCATCTAGAAGGAACAGAAGCAGTTTACAACTCTATTGCACAAATGGTAGTCTGCATCCCAACAGCATGGACATGCCCTGAGAGTTTGTTCCGCATCCCAACAGGATGGACATCCCCTGGGAGTCTGGTAGAAATGCAGTCTTTCGGGCCCCACCCCCAGACCTACTGAATCAGAACATGCCCTTTAACAGGATCTTCAGTTGACTTCTAGGCTCAGGCCAGTTTTAGCAGCACTGTGTCACAGAACATGAATAGCATGGCTTTCAACAAGGCAGGGAGAGACTACTTCAATAAGCGGTATCTTTCATTTGCCTTTCTGATTCATTTTTCTTTGGCAGAATTGGTTCACAACAAATTACTCTTTTTATTTACTAAATGGACTTAATACAGTAGAAACTCTGAACACCTGCATTTCAGGTGGTCACCTATCCAGGGGTCATTTGAATGAGACTTTCCTACTATCTTCAGCCATAGAGTTCTGCAGTTCCAAGAAGCAAAAAGTAATCCTGTAAAAATAACTATTTCTAGAGATGAAGAAAAGGTCAAACAAAATGCTAATACTGAAGAAGGAAAAAAAAAAGTCAAAATAATCATATAAGGGAAATATTTTAAATCTGTCATAAATATTAGACTATGTTCTACATTCTAAAGGCGTTCGCCTGAAGATAGGTGTGCATGCTTGTGTGTATGGAAATGCAATAAAAACATGAGTTATTTCTGTGTGTGCCTGCCTCTAGCTTCCTCTGCTTTAAATCTGATTTGGAAAATAAAACATGAATATGCATCTGAGCCGTAAGGCATCGAGAACAAAGCCAGCATTTGCTGCTTGTGTTAATTAAACAGTTGATTCCTCTTGCCATTCAGGCCTTGGTGTACCAGAAAACAGCCTAGTTATAAATCCATAAACAGCTCAGATATTGTATAAAAGGGTTATTCACTGCAGGCGACTCACAAATCTACTTTGTTAAAGTTTACAAATATGTCTCACTCGCAAAGTCAATGCCAGAAAATAAAGCTGTGTTTAAAGGGCTGCAAAATAAAATTTCCTGTTTCCACTGTTAGAACCTGTACGCACAGTCTAGAACGGACTAGAGGTAGGTGATAGAGATATCAGTAATAACTGACAAACTTTGAAAGAGAGAGGCCTTTTTGATCTATGCTTAGGGGAAATTTACAAAAACAGCAGGTAGGGTAGTAACAGAGCCTATTTAATTATCATTTAGTTTTGTCACAAGTCACATAACAATAGTGAGGGTCAGCCTGCAGGTTAAGATCTAAAGCTTATTGAATTTTAAATGAAAGATGAACAGCTGTTACAGAAATAACATTACGCCATAACAACTACCAATGAAATCATTAACAATCTGTGGATTAAATTTGCTTCCTTCCCATTCTCATTATTTATTATTTGGTAGACGTTTGTTCTAGGATTTATTACATTTTTGTTAATTTCTTCATTGTGCCATTAGCTATTTTTTTTCATTTTTGTAAATGTTACCCACATTAACCTTCTCTTCCCTGGTGCAGTTCTGCTATTATGGAAAGGAAGACTGGACTGCAATCAACTCATTTGCAAGTCCCACACCATTTTCTTTCTCAGAAAATACACTCCATAAAAACTGGTTCCATTGCCAGTACATTTCCAATTTCCACATTAACAAAACTTCCTCAGATCAATTTTCACCCAAACTGCTCTCTTGATATTGTGAAAGTCAGTTACGTGCTACGATGAGTAAATTCTTTTAATCTGTTGGCTAACCTGTTTGATAAGGTTAATATTTTAGTTGTAAATACGGTGATACTTCATAAAACTGCATTAAATAGCTGCTTCCCAACAGTGGCTTAAAGGTAATTCCTGATGATATTTACCACTGATGACTTGTCCAAATAGCTCTTCCGGAGTGTCCCCAAAGAATGGCACGCATCCAACCAGAAATTCGTAGAGGATAATCCCCATGGCCCACCAGTCCACAGGTTTCCCGTAGCCCTGCCTCAGAATCACTTCTGGTGCAATGTATTCGGGTGTGCCACAGACCTAAGAGATGATTACAATATTAGAATAATTGGAATATTAGACATCAATTAAAATGAGCAAGAGGGCTAAGCATCAATTATTTTGCCCAGAGTGCACCTGCTCAACCACATGGAAGTACATCGACAAAGAACTTAGGAACAGCCGTTATAAGTCGGTACCCCTAATGCCAAAGGCAATAAAATAGTTAAATACCAAAGAAAGGAAGTGTAAAAGTATACTCTCATGTCAAACTATTTGTAATGTGTCATTTAAAAGTGATCACTTCACCCTGTTTGGCAGTTTTACCTATTTTACAATATTAAAAACATTTATAATCCTTAAATTGAAAATCTTAAGTCTTTTTCTAGCTGAATCTCTCAGAGATAGTTTCACCACTTAAGTGGCCAAAATATATTCCCACACTGGATACATCACAGAAGCATGACAGTTGAGATGTGTTTACCTTAAGTAACTTTACAATGAACAGATTGTGGGCACATGGTAATGAGGCTTAAAGGGAAATGGGCCATGGCTCAGATTTTAGCGCCCGTGATTGCACAATGCATCATGAGTTTCACGAGTGCTCTTCTGAGACTCCTGAATTCCTTACAAAAACAGTTTTCCATTTGTCTCTCTCACACTCTCACTTGTGTGCAATTAGGTCGTTCGTCTTGCTAATAGACTATAATGTTGGGGGAGGAATGTGGAGGAATGGACAGTTCAAAGACACCCTGGGAGAAAAATGGAGGCAATTTGCACCTTCTTAAATGTAAGGCTTATACAGACATCTAAACCCCCAGTAGTAATGTGACGACGGCCTATACAAGTTCATGCCGAAACTCACTGGCAATATGATACTTTGCATTTCTCTGTAGAACTGAACAGCAAGCAAGCTTACCTGTTTGTCTAGGAACTCTCGAGCATCCTTCTCAATATGACCCTCATAAAGATTGGTAGTCATGCTCATTAGTCCCACCTTGGATAATCCAAAATCTGTCAGCTTTATGTGCCCCATGGAGGTGACCAGCAAACTATGGAGCAGAAGGACATATATTACAGTGCTGCTTTAAAGCTTCTTCTATTTTTCTTTTTAGTGCTCTCCCTCCTCTGGTTAACTCTAAGACTATTTAGTACACAGGTATCAACCTTATTAGAAACATAGCCTGGGAAGAAATCAATTCCCACGGAGATGTCAAATACTGGCATCCGACAGCTGAGTGGAATTCAGCAGGGAGGACCAGAGAAGAGGCCCAGCTAACCTTTGCTGGAGCAGCCCCATACAATATCATCTACAACCCAAAGCGCTTACAGGAATTCAAGTGTGGAACCCTGTTGGGCAAATAAGACTGTAAAATGTAATTTTTACATTGCTCACTTTTATTGTTAAAAATGGTCACTGCCAGGCCCTGGCCGGTTGGCTCAGTGGTAGAGCGTCGGCCTGGCGTGCAGAAGTCTCGGGTTCGATTCCCAGCCAGGGAACACAGGAGAAGTGCCCATCTGCTTCTCCACCCCTCCCCCTCTCCTTCCTCTCGTGCCTCTCTCTTCCCCTCCCGCAGCCGAAGCTCCATTGGAGCAAAGATGGCCCGGGCGCTGGGGATGGCTCCTTGGCCTCTGACCCAGGCGCTAGAGTGGCTCTGGTCGCAACAGAGCGACGCCCCGGAGAGGCAGAGCGTCGCCCCCTGGTGGGCGTGCCGGGTGGATCCCGGTCGGGCGCATGCAGGAGTCTGTCTGACTGTCTCTCCCCGTTTCTAGCTTCAGAAAAATACAAAAAAAAAAAAAGGTCACTGCCCAGGTGAAACTGCTAATTACCTTCCTGCTTGGGAAGGGCCATTGTTATGCTAATGTTGCTGGAGAAGGGGTTTTCACGCCAAAAAGTTTTAAGAGAAGAGAAGAAGGAGGAAGAAGGAAGCCATGTTTTTGCAGAGTTTGTGCAGAGAGGAGATGGGGAACCAGAGGGGACTGAGGCTGGTGAGGGACCTTTGATGCTACGAAAACCGGAGAAGATTCTCCTGGTTGTGGAACCAGAGAATGTGTGAGTGGGTTTTGGAGCCCTCTGTGTGTTTACTCGTTGGCCAGGTGCGAGGCTAGAATAAAGGAATGACCCACCATTTTTCGGCTCCGCAGTTTCTTTACCATCTGTCCGAACCTAATGTGAACTTGCATCTGAATGGCCACGACGGCCACAACTACTGGCCATACAAACCCTGACATCTATTTTCAGAATAAGAAAACAGAAGAGAAAGGGCTACCAATAATATTCCATGTCACACATCAGGAACTAAGATAAGCAACCCATCTGTGACTCAAAGGAGACATAAGATAAGGAACTTGGACAGGAAAATGTAGATTTGTTTCAGATTTCAACTTCTGGCTTGAATTTAAATTTCTACTCATTAAGCACAAAACCTACATTTCTTACACATGCAACAGACTCACGTTTGACAGTTCATATATATTTTTAAAAATTTTCATTTGGGGGGAAAATTTTTAATTAATT
This sequence comes from Saccopteryx leptura, assembly GCF_036850995.1. Taxonomy (NCBI): domain Eukaryota; kingdom Metazoa; phylum Chordata; class Mammalia; order Chiroptera; family Emballonuridae; genus Saccopteryx; species Saccopteryx leptura. Next base: position 141,735,469 of record NC_089503.1, on the reverse strand, counting down.
AAAAAATAAGAAAATAGAGGAGCTGGGGAAAAAAGCTACTGAAAGGAAATATGCTAAAAATCTCATAGCTGCCTTTGCTCAATAATGTTGTACATTAACAAAAATATTGTTTTAAATGTTTTTCTCTATGTTCTTCTGCATTTTAAAAATTTCCTTGAATGAACATGAGTTAAATTTATCATACAATTTTCTGTGCACATAGAAGCTATACATATTAACATGTTGTGCATCTAGAGGCTTTTCAAGTTAGTGGAGAAAGCATGAAACATTTAATAGGTGATGTCAAGATGAATAGCTAGTCATTTGGAGAAAAATAGTCTGTCTGTATCTCAAATCAGACACCATAATGAACTCTAAACAGACTAAATTTTTTAAAATTAAATTATGGGTAAAATAGAATATAATACCAAGTGTCTCATCTTTCAGTAGGGAAGGATGACCTAGGTATGATACCAAAGGCACAAACTATCCAGAAAGCTAGTGGCAGTCCATATAGCTGTTCAAAACTTAATACAGTAAAGCTTTTTAAAAAATTAACTAACCCTGGATTTATAATCATCTTTTTTTTTATTTTGCATTTCCTATAAGCTATTATTGTAAACATCACATGTAGACTGATAAAATAATATATTTGGGCACATTATGGGAGGATTTTTAAAATGTGCAAATCAGCATTAAAAGAAAATGGTTTTATACACCCAAGAAAACTTCTATATTGTGTAAAACAAAAAGACATGTTTCGTCAGGGTACATACTTGTCTGGTTTCAAATCCCGGTGAACAATTCCATAATTATGCAGATATTCCAGGGCCAGGACCGTCTCGGCAAAGTACATCCTGGCCATGTCAACGGGGAGAGGCCCCATGTTCTTCATCAAGGTAGCACAGTCACCCCCTATAAAACGCAAGAGAAAGACTAAGCAGGTATAGGACCAGCTAGGACTGAGAAGATTGTCAGTTTAGACTGCAGAAGTTCAAAGCAGAATGGCCTTTACCCACCGACTTACGAGTAGCATATTCTTAAGTGGAGACTGTGTGTTACATAATCATGCTTCTAATTAAGATGTGGTGTGGAGAAAATGTAGATTTTTATCCAAGAAGCCGTATTCAGAGAGAGTAGGTTTGGCTCTGATGTGCAACTGAAGTTTGAAAAACTGCTAGCATAATTTTAGGAACACGGTGACAATTTAAAATATGCCAGTATAATACACGGATTCTAGAATTGGGCTGCCTGAGTTCAAATTCTAGCCTCTAGATCGGGGGTAGTCAACCTTTTTATACCTACCGCCCACTTTTGTGTCTCTGTTAGTAGTAAAATTTTCTAACCGCCCACCAGTTCCATAGTAATGGTGATTTATAAAATAGGGAAGTAACTTTACTTTATGAAATTTATAAAGCAGAGTTACAGCAAGTTAAAGCATATAATAATAATTACTTACCAAGTACTTTATGTCGGATTTTCGCTGTTTGGCAGAATAAATCTTTATAAAACAACTTACTATAGTTAAATCTATCTTTTTATTTATACTTTGGTTGCTCTGCTACCGCCCACCATGAAAGCTGGAATGCCCACTAGTGGGCGGTAGGGACCAGGTTGACTACCACTGCTCTAGATGTTAGGAAAACTCACCTTGGTTCTTTCATCAGTAATACCAGCATAGTAACAGGGTCATTCCTCTTAGTATTATTGTAAAGATTAAATGAAGTAATCTACGTAAAGATTTGAAGATATTGCCAACATGCATTAACACATAATAAATGATACTTGTTAAAATAACCACAAATAAGGGTAACAAAGCAAAGTACCGGTGTGGTGAAAATAATAATGGGTAGAAATCAGGCAAGCTATGCTTTTGTCTTGTATCTACTGCTAAATGATCAGTGAGACTCCCCCTTCTTGGATTTCAGTTCACCCATGTGCAAAATAAAAAGGCTGAACTAAAGGATAGTTAACATTTCTTCCAGTTTTATAGTTTTGGGATTCTGTTCAAACAATTATAAGAGCTTAAATTAGATGCTTTAAAAATTGTTTTGGCCCTTGCTGATCAATTCATGTTATTAACTGTTTATGTCAACAAGTCACAGCCACTGAAACATTCAGAAATCTCATGTAAAATTGATGAGAATAACATTATTCAGAGCACTTAAGAGGTAAAAACAAACCTAAAACAAAAAACAAAAAGCTAGATTTTCTTTAATATATCTCCTGTGTCCTAACTCACTTTTAATTTCCTACCATGGATGAGAAAGGGTATACTTTTAATTCATTGTTTAAGAGATCAATTGTAATGAATGCCCTTATGACATGTGATAAAAATAAGTAGGAAAAATCTTATCATCTGTATTCTCCCTTTAATGACCAATTGAGAGGAGATAGTTAGGATTAAAAGCTACTAAAAAAGAAAAACAACTTCTTCCCAAATAGTGCTAATTTTCCCTTTGTTATAGCAGAGCAGGCACTTTATAAGCAATTGACACAAGATAATGACCAGGAAGACTGCCATCTCCCTGCCTGGCTTCAGCTGCTAGGTGGACGAATACTACCATTCCGTTGCACACACACAGAAGGCTTCAGCCACACCAGTGAGTGAGGAGTTTCTGGGTACGGGTGCCACGTTCTCTGTGGCACACTGACTTACCTTCCACATACTCCATGACCATGCACAAGTGGCGCCTGGTTTCAAAGGAGCAATACATGCTGACCACAAAGGGGTTCTCTGCAAAAGTCAGGATATCCCGTTCCACAAAGGCCTGCTGGATCTGGTTCCGGAGGATGAGGTTCTGTTTATTAATCTTCTTCATGGCAAACCTCTGCCGGGACTCCTTGTGCCGGACGAAGTAGACTGCCCTGGAAAGGAGCACAGAGTTGGGGTTCACGGGAGGACAGGGTGCTTCTGAGTACAGTAAACAGCGTGATCAACAACTAAGTTCACACGGCAGCCGGAATTCAACTCACACAAGCTGCTGGCAGCTACAAACTTCCCATTCCAGGCCAAAATGTCAATGGGCTAGATTGATTTTTTTTTTAAGTCTTTCAGTAAAGGTCACAGGTCTAGATAAGGCATCAAATCTAAGCATAAGGCATCCAGTCTGGACAGTCTCCAGAGTGGGCTATTTTCCAATAGCTACCTGATGTTTTCAGTTTTCCCACACACAAAACGAATCCCAATATGTAAGTCAGCATAGGAAAGAATTAACCAAAGTACATACATATCATGAGAGCAAGATACTTCGAAACATTAGATATATGTTAGGTATTTTTTCTCTACTGACTAAAGCAAATATTTTCTATACGATACCTTTAAAATCTGCAAAAGGACCATAGCTTCTTAGAAGGGTTGGCTTCCAATCTGAGAGTAGTTTACTTCCCATGAAATTTCCAGATAAATGAATGAGAAGTGCGTAATTTAAGAGGCTGTTCTGCAACCAGGAATAGTGTATTTCGTCACTACAGACCCTGGCATGAATAACACCTCTGAATGGTTCAACAGGAAATGCATTTCCCAAAACAAAAGTGGGCCAATAATACACCGAGTTCTGCCTCGTCCAACCCATGGCCAAGGTGCCTGGCAAGTTTACCGTAAAATGAGTAGGTTGCGCTGAGTCTCTGCCGAAAGCCTCACTCAAACACTCCAGAGAAAAGACTGATTTACCTTCCCCATGTTCCATGACCATGCACTGCACTCCCTGAAGCTTTGAATGATGTGCAGAAAAGAATTAGGAGGAGGAGTCTTAAAACCCCAACTAATAATGAGCATTGAGGAAAATGTCTTGGACTGGCTGCTTTTCTCACTTGTTACTCCTCACTTGTCATTATTGTGGGAAAACAGGTGAACTCTCAAGTTTGACAGTGTTCAGATAAGTAATAATTTACTTCAAGAGCCATCAGGCATCAGAATTTAATGAGTTACAAGAGGCTGCCCTGTTGATCAAATAAAAGTCAACCAATCACAGTGAGATATATCCAATGGTCTACCTTATGAAACGGGTTTATCTGATTTGAGATGCATTTTCCACTGGTTATTTTCATTGTCCTTGAAATGAATATAGGTGGAACTAGACACCTTATATTCCTGCTGAACCAATACATCAGAGTGGTCCAGTTATATAAATCTTAAGTCTATTCAATCTCAGTTTAATCGATATTCACATTCTCCCCTTAAGCATTCAATTAGAAATTCATTTTTCTTTCAAGTATGTGTAGCTTTCATTTTGTCTTCTTGTGGTATCCATCTTTTCTTTTCATTCACAAAATTACACTTCTTTTTTGTCTCTGTTTAAACATTTTTTATTTTATTTTTTATTTTTGCTTTACTCCTGTTATTCCCAGAGTATAACACCTGACATGGAAACTGGCCAGCTGGGTGCTTGATGCTTTCTGAAGGGGCTGGACCACTTCAGGATGTTCTACACCTGGGTTCCCATCAATGGGGCTTATTTCCACACCTGGTTTTCTGGCTAGGCTTGATATCATAATTCTAACTTAAACAAATATTGAAACTGATGAAACATGAGGGTAAAAAGGTATAGTACTGCTGTTTATAAGAATATTAAACAATATTTTGGAAAGTGAGTTACTAAATACAATTCCTATTGTTTTAGTATGGGTAAAAGAGATTCCCAAAAGTTAAGAAAATAATAAAAATCTGTATTCCTACATTCAGATTGCTTCAGATTCTTCACCTTTAAAGAAGTTAAAGTTGAAAAACAGAAGTAATATATTCTTAGAATGGTTTATAGTGGTTGTCTTATAAAGGCCTTACATGAAAAAAACTAGTAAACTCACACACTTAGTTTAAGTTAAAATGTTTAAGGTATATATCAATTTTTATTGATTGCCTACTTTGACCAACTTTTTAACTAACCAACCAACTATTCATTCTTTCTAAATCAGATTAAAGCCTTTTATAATGTTTTCCTTTTTTCAGTTACTGATTGGATAAAATCAAACTCCAAAGAAAATTTGAGCCTCTCCTCCTCAGTTGCTGGTAGCAGATCAGACAGATACATGGGAGCATAGGAAATAACTTGGCTTTCCCCCTTCAATTTAAGGATAAGCACTACTAAACAAATATTGTCATAAATAGTAGTTTTTAAAATAGAAAATAAATTTTTGATAAAATTTAGAAGTCAAAAAGTCAAAAGAAAGATAGTATTGCCTAACTGGTTGTGGCTCAGTGAATAGAGTGTCGACCTGGAATACTGAGGTCCCAGGTTTGAAACCCCGAGGTCACGGGCTTGATTGTGGAATCATTAACATGATCCCATGGTCGCTGGCTTGAGCCCAAAAGTCACTGGCTTGAAGCCCAAGGTCATTGGCTCAGCTGGAACCCCTGGTCAAGGCAGGTATGAGAAGTAATCAATGAATGACTACAGTGTTGCAACTATGAGTTGATGCTCATCTCTCGTTAATAATATATCGATATAATATAATATTTATATATATAAAATCACTTGCCTATCCTGGAGAATAACTGGAATAAAACTTACTTGCCATCCTTCCTTTCATTATTTAATACGGAGCAGGGTTAGTGCTGAGTACCCAGACATATGCTACCATTAACTTCACTGTCAGAATATCAGAAGGTTGCCATTTTGATTTTCAATCAAGCAGCATCGTTGCTTACATAAATAACTCTTCAGCGATATGTTTAAGAGGAAAAGGAAGGAGAGAAAGAAGAATGGAGTTGTATACAATTTAATGAAAAGAACAAAGAGAAGGATTTCTCAGGCCCAGTTTGACCCCCACCAGACCAGGTTTTCAATGGTACTGTGTAAAAAACCTGCTCTAATCTTTATTCTCAGATTTTGAGTTCATAAAATTGATTTGGCTTTCTGCTTTCCCTTGCTATGATGTACTTAAAATAACCAGTTAGCCCTTAGGGAAATTTACCTAAACCAAATGAAATTAATCCTATAGGTAGCTTGAGATATCTCTGCCTCAAGACACACATACCACAATCCAGTCACAAAAATCAACTAGACTTCTTAGTTTGAATTTGCTATAGCTGAATTTTTATTTATTTGTCTTATGTTCTTGGCTTTTATACTCTTATACTGCTTTAGGAACAGTAATGCTGGCATTTGTTTATTTAGTAATAATTGTTGTCTTTCATGTATACTCCCCCCCCTCGTTAATCACTAATCCAAATCTCCTTTAAGTCAGCAGAGACAGAGAGAGAGACAGGGAGAGACTGAAAGAGAGGCAGATACACAGCGGCCCCCGGACAGACATCTAACACTGTGAAGCAGAGCTGTAAACCTCCCAAGGTTATAAAATGGAGTGAAGTGATTTGGCCTCACATTCCCCTGCTTTCTGGTCCCCAGTGCTGTTCTTTTTGAAAAGGCTGCTCGTGTCTCTCTTTTTCCCACACTGACCTCTCCGTGAAACAGGACAATTCAGGGGTGAGTGGTGATGTAGGGAGCAGGGCAGCCAGGGGTCCTGGCTCTCTGAGCCAAGCTTCACTCCACCCACTCAGGTGGGTGAGCGTGTGTGTGTGTGTGTGTGTGTGTGTGTGTGTGTGTGTGTGTATGTGTGTGTGAGTGTGTGTGTGTGTATGTGAGTGTGTGTATGTGTGTGTGAATGTGTATGTGTGAGTGTGTGTATATGTGTGTGAGTGTGTGTATGTGTGTATATGTATGTGTGCGTATGTGAGTGTGTATGTGTGTGAATGTGTATGTGTAAGTGTGTGTATATGTGTGTATATGTGTGTATGTATGTATGTGAGTGTGTATGTATGTGTGTATATGTGAGTGTGTGTATGTGTGTAGGCGTGTATATGTATGTATGTATGTATGTGTGTGTATATGTGTGTGTGTGTGTGTGTGTGTGTGTGTGTGTGTGTGGAGGGTGGGATGGAATCAGATGCTGACAGGATCTGGAACAGAATGAATCAGTCCTATCAGGAGTGTGAATGTCTAATGTGTGTAAAATTATGCATGAATCTGAGAGCCCTATACATGAGTCTGTGCAAGCAAATCTGCATGTATGAAAGAGAGTGCATGTATTGGAGAAAAGCTGAGAGGAAGGACTATGGGGACAGGAGGTGCAGGACCGGGGCCACCCTCAGCTGTCACAGCTCCTGACCTTGGAGGAAGAGAACAGCGGGTGTCAAGGTTAAAAGGAGAGCAGAGTGGGGCAGAAACACTGTGCCTTTCAGGGTTAGGGTTTTACTTTTTAGAATTTTTAGTCAATTTTATGCTTTCATTTTAAAGTGCTTTAAAGCTTTCCACAAAGTGCTACAACTGGCAGGAAGGAATGTTTAACTTCCAGTCAGGCATCCGAAACATGTTCAACAGAGGAGGAAATCAGATGCTTATCAAATTAGCAAATTGGCTTTATCACATGAACTGTCACTAAGTAGGATGTTGAGAAAAATCATGACGTGTTTTAGCCTGACAGGTAAGAAGCTTTTTCTAATGAGAAGGTTAGTTCCCAACATAACTGATTTTCAAGATCAGTGTCACTGAGTCACTGACACGAGTGCCATACTGTGACAGAGATGCCTACGAAACCTCCTAACAGCTCCGGTCCCTCCACCAGTGGAGGGACTCATTTGTTCAGCAGTTCACATAAGCCTGCAGTCAGCATCCTGACTGGGTGGACCAATGGGTTAACTCCACTCAAATTCAAACCAGAAATAATTAATACATAAAATCTGTCAAAAACGTAACAAGAGATTAAATCTGAGAAGAGCAAAAGAGGGAAAAAAAGTTTTAGTTGATTGGCAGGGGCTCCTGCAGGCAGCTTGTGAGCCCTTTAATGACTTGGCCAGCATACTGGGTGTTTACTGATTCATAGCTTGTTTAACTTCTTGTATATTCCCAACCATTCCCCAAAGTGTGATATACCTCATCTACTATACAGTGGTTTAATTGCACTACAAATGAGTTTACTCAACCAATTAGAACTCCAAATACTGCTAAGATCTATGCCCACATTTTATAAAATTGGTGCTTCACAGATAATCTTATTTCAGAATTCCACTGCCAATTAAGCCCAGCAGCGCTCAAATTCACAGACCCATTAAATCAAAGTCGAGTCTTCTCCCTAATGAAGAAAGAAATCCTCAGGGTGTCTCCAAAACTAAAAAGAACTAAGAACACATAATAAACAAACAAAACCCACAAATAACTGCATGCTGTAACAATTGTCTTAAGTAGAAAAGTTTCAGTGAAATCCTTGAAGGAAATAAAATATTGCAAAACAAACAAAAACAAACCATCAGGGAGTATTTCTAAGCTATATCTGGAAATACACCATTTGACATAATCCTGAAAGCAAATCAGTGAAGCATGGGAAGGACTCACAAATATTTAAGTTCTTCACGAAGTTAATGGTGTGGAAAATATCAGAGGTAAAAAAAAAAAATCCTAAGGAGAAACATCTCTTGTGGCACAACAGAAATCACTTCTACCTCATCTGCTCACATGGGTGATAAATGGCAATAAATGTCTGGGAGATTGTTTATTGCTCTCCATATTCAGATAGAGCTTAATTAAACTAGAGTTCCTGGGCCATCAAAAATGGTTCAGGACATAGTTTGTGTAGTAATTACCCTTTTAAACTATTTGTCAGTAACTCAAAGGTATAATGTCACTACTGACCCTATAAAAACAGATTAAGGAAGGGGACCACTAATGCCATCAGATTATAACACAGAGTTCAACTGGAAAACAATCCTGGTGTAATATAGAGATGAAAAGAAATGTATTGCTCTTAATTTTCAACCAGCTTTCCTACTTAAATACTTTTCTACTAGGCTGACTGGGAGTCAGACAGGAAGTATTAGCTAATTCTCAAGCAGTAATGCTATAGATGAAGTTATACATATTCATACACACACACACACACACACACACACACACACACACACACACACACATATCAACCAAGAGACAGTTACTTCTGAACCCAAAACGGCAGAATAAAGGAGTTTTGTAAAAGCAGGGATATATAAAAATTTTCCTTTACTTAACACATTTTTACTTTTAAAGTTAGCCTCTCTGATCCTCTACAATAACTGCCAGCCACCTGATATATGCTCTGATGCAGTATCCAGTGAAAAATGATGTTGGCTGCACGTCATACTCATCAACGAAGGAGCTGCAATCTGAAAACTAACGTCCCTATACGACATCTCTGACATAAGATAAACGTGAAGAATATATTACTCAAGTGTATTAAAATACAATAGAGTTTTCCCGAATTACTCACCCGTAGGCTCCATTGCTAATCAATTTAATAGTTTCAAAATCACTTTCCCGAGGTTTCCTTCGAAGTTTCAGGGAAGCATTAGAGCTCTTGGAAACAAAATATGAAAGTTAAAAAAGTTGAAAAATCAAGAATATGATTTTAATAGCCAAATAAATAATATTTGAACTACACGCTCTGTTAACACGTTGCAGCGCCACATTCTAGCCGTACTCTAGTAACCTAGGGGACAGCTTTAAAGATCAATTTCCCAGAGCAGCAGTTCTGACAAACTACTCTTGACAACAACATCTAAGTTTCCCTCAAGTGAACTCACATTCCCAGGAGGTAAAGGCACCAAGTTTTTGAAATTCTCAATTTTAATTTACCGCTATTAACTATTCAGGTGAGCCTCATCCTGGTCTTTTGAAGTTTGAGATTTAAATCCAGAATGCCAAACCTTTCCTCTGGTTTCCACTGGCCAGAAAAGAACAGGCCAGGGTGGCTGTGAGTGCCGTGGCTTCTCCGTCCCTGACCGGAGCACATCTGCTTCATCCTGTGGCCGACTTTCGTTGCTTGGAAAAGGTAGTCGGCAATGTATGAGACACCCTAACATGGAATGTCCACCTTTCTTTACTTCCATACCATAAGTCTTACCACGGTTTAGATATCAATTCTCCAAAAGAGGGCTCTTTAAAAAGTTTGGTTCAAAGGACAAGAACAAATAAAATGCTATTAAAAATATTTTTCCCCATACCCCATGTATTCCGAGCATTGACCGGCCTCTTTGCTCTTTCCACGGAGCCTAGAATACCTTTCATACAATTTTGGAAGAAACCCCATCCTCCCCCATTCAGTGCTGTCATCCACTGGCCCTGCCCACCACTCATCTGTGGAAGACTTGGGTACCCAACTTCCCGCCTCCTTCTGCCCATGTTCTCTCACCATCCGGGTGACTTCACTGTCTACACAGATAGCTCACCCTACTCCCTGGCCTCTGGGCTCCCTATCTCCTCAACTGAAACATTAGCCCTCTCCCCTAGCATCTACTAGCCTCTGGCCATAGGACCTGGGTCTAGGCATCATCTGCCAATGCTCCATCTCAGAAAAAGTAATTCAAGACTGGGACCAACTTGTCTCATTAACTTCTCCATCAGAGAGTGACCTCATTTAGACCTCCACCTAAAACTCTTCCTCCAAGTGCCAGGAGATACCACATCCTATATACAGCTACTAGTTTGATGGCTCTTCTTGGATATCTCAAAGGAACTTCAGTCTCAACACACCGAAAATTGTGACAGTTATAATAAAACAAAAACAGCTGCCATTTATTTTAGCATTTATTATGTGGTGTTGTCCTAACCATTTTACACAAACTATCTCATTTAATCTTTTGTATCTATTCTACAGATAAAAAACCTGAGGCACAGAGAGATCCCACAGTTAGTAAGAAGTGGAGCCAGGTTCCAAATCTAATGACCTGACTCTAGAGTCTGGATTCTAAGGCTACACAGTGCATAATGTTCCCTTGGTCTGGAAAGCTCCCTCTGCCTTTTCTCATCCTAGTAACATCTCACATCTCAAGCTCAGTGTCATTTCTTCAGGAGACCTTTGGGATTGGCAAGGCTAAGGTAAATATCTTCATGTTATGTTCTTGTAGCACATGGCCCTTTTTGTTCACAAATCTTATTTAAATCTATCATTTTAATTGTTTTTGCATGATCTTTGTGTATTTTATTATTTCCAGAGGTGGATTAAGGTCGGTTGAGGCCCGGAGCACAGAAGAAAATATTGGGCCCCTTACATTAGAAAAAAGTGTAAAGTTGGGGTTTTGCAGGCCCTTCAGAAGTCGGGGCCCAGGGCGCGTGCCTGCTGTACCCACCATTAAATTTGCCTCTGATTATCTCCCAGTAATGAATGCAACACTTCCCTGGAAGCGAAGAGCCTCTCTCTTTAAAGAGAGGAGCTAAAACTTTATGCCTAGTGCCTTATACATGAAATGCACAGTAAATATTTATTGAACAAAGTAATTAACACAGCCCAAATCTCCAGATGCCATAAACAGAAAAACTAATATCATATTTCATCAAGAAAGATACTTACACTCACTGATTCATCTGTTTCTGGTGTTTCTGCTGTCCCACTATTATAGTTCCCCAACTGAGCCATTTCTAAGTTTAAAAAAAAAAAACACAAAGTTTAAGTAAAACAAGGCAACTGCAATTAGTCGAGTACCATGCAAAAACAACGAAAAAAAAATTTCCAATATATATAAAAAAATTTTACTCGATACTCCAATAAACCCATAGGAAAATCTTAAATACAATGGCAAGAGCCAACAACTGACATTTGGAAATTGTTCATTACAAATCCTTCCATGGAATCTCATTTCTATCTTTTATAATCATCTGTATATTGTACTGTGTGTTCACCACCCCAAGTCAAGTCTCCTCCATCACCATCTATCCCCCTTTATCCTCTTCTACCCCCCACCACCACCTTTTTCCTCTGGTAATCACCATACCATTGTCTGTGTCTATGAGTTTTTTGTTTTGTTTTGTTTTATTATTGCTTAATCCCTTCACCTTTTTCTCAGCCTCCCAAACCCCTCCCCTCACAGCTATCAGTCTTCTCTCCATATCTATGAGTCTGTTTCTATTTCTTTCATTTGTTAGTTCATTTTGTTCATTAGATCCCACATATAAGTGAAATCTCTGATGGGCTTATTTCACTTAGCATAACTTAGCATACTTTCCAGGTCCATCCATGCTGTCCCAAAGAGTAAGACTTCCTTCTTTTTTATGGCTGAGTAGTATTCCATTATGTAAATGTACCACAGCTATTTTATCCACTCGTCTACTGATGGGCACTTGAGCTGCTCCCAAATCTTGGCTATTGTAAATAACACTGAAATGAACAGAGGGGTGCGTATATTTTTTTAAATTAGTGCTTTGGGTTTCTTCAGATATTCCCAGAAGTGGAATTGCTCGGTCATAGGGCAGGGCCCTTTTAAATATTTTGAGGTAAATCAATACTATTTTCCACAATGGCTGCATGAATCTGCATTCCCACCAATAGAGCATGAGGGTTCCTTTTTCTCTGCATCCTCACCAACACTTGTTTGTTGATTTATTGAGTGCCATTCTGACAGGTGTGAGGTGGTATCTCATTGTGGTTTTAATTTGTATTTCTCTGATGATTAGTGACATTTTCCTATGTCTATTGGCCATCTGCATATCCTCTTTGGAGAAGTGTCGACTCAGGTCCTGGCAAATATGTTCTCCCATTCAGTGGGTTGTCTTTTCATTTCGTGGATGGTTTCCTTTGCTGTGCAAAAACCTTTCAGTCTGACGTAATCCCATGGAAACTTATGTCTAATGAACACTAGACACAGGCACTCGAGAGCTGCGCTTCTGCTCTAGCTAGCGGGATTCACTGGCTAACACAATCCCCAAAGCTTGGAACCAGTTTGGGGGTCAATGACTGTGCTTATTATTAGATATCCAAGACAGGCAAGTCTTCCCAGACTCTGACAGGCATCAAAGAAGCACTGACTACAGCTCAGAAATGACTCAAGTTCTGGTGAGCATCCCTTCTTCCACTCCTTCAAATTCACTGAGACAAGCCCGTCTAGTACACTGAAAATACGCAGTTTGTCAGAAAAGAAGTAACAGTAGTGGTTAAGAGGGATTTGGAGATGAAAAGATGTGGGTTACTGCCACTATCAGCACTTATTACTGACCTTTTAACCTCAGGCTCTTACCCTATAAGATGGTAACAATATTATATATCTTTTAGAGCTTTTTATGTGTATTATTTATGCTAATGCATGCAAAGTTCTTAGCATGCAGACTAACAAAAATTAAGTGTTCATTGAATACTGATGGTTATTTAATATTATTGATTATATCCTGTAGTCAATACAGGGCTGGATGCCACATGCTTGACACCAGCTTAAGTATTACTCTAGTGGTCTAGTTAAAACAGACAAAGGCATCTAATTATTCAATCCACACTAAAATGCACCTTTGGAAACTCAAACCTAATGTATTTCACTGTTTCTTTTTATTTTTATACTTAAAAACATGTTTTATTTAAAAAAAAAAAAAAAAGGCTGACCAGACAGTGGTGCGGTGGATAGAGTGTCAGACTGGAACGTGGAGGACCCAGGTTCGAACCCAAGGAGGACCCAAGGTCATCAGCTTGAGCATGGGCTCATCTAGTATGAGCAAGGCTCTCCAGCTTGAGCCCAAGGTCGCTGGTTCAAGTAAGGGGTCACTCAGTCTGCTGTAGCCCCCCGGTCAAGGCACATGAGAAAGCAATCAATGAACAACTAAGGTGCCACAAATGAGGAACTGATGTTTCGCATCTTTCTCCATTTCTGTCTGTCTGTCCCTATCTGTCTCTTACAAAAAAAAAAAAAAAAAGAACATGAAAAAATTTTCTCCAAAACTTTCATAGGGGCTATCTCTGAGTGGTAGGCACAGGTAATTTGCATTTTCCAATATTTTCAAACTTGAACATGTACAATGAAACATTACATTTTTTTAGTTATATATTTTTGTATATATTTCAAATTATATCTTAGGCTCTTATTTCATATATCCATGCTCTTATAAATATAACCACCCTTTTGGGAGGAGAGATTACACATAAAGATATGAAGCAAAAGAACATTGGAGTGTTGTCTCTGGATGGAAATAAACTCCAGAGTTGACAATAACTGGAGACTGACACTCGCTTTCCCAGTTTATCTGTAGGGAATATTCAAGAATAAAAATGAGATCAGTATAAAGTATATAAGCTTTCTTGGTATCATTCAAATGCTGTCAACAATCCTATATGACTAGCACTTTAGATTTATGAACAACGAGGTGAACTAAAACGTATTCAGTGGGAGGGGCTTCCCAGGAAAGGGGCGATTTTAATATTGTTTAAATAAAATGGCAAAAGCAGCTCACAGAGATGAACTCACATAACCCTAAAAACAGCCGTCAAAATAAGTACTACTATTACCCCATTTTTATGGAAAGAACACTGAGACACAAACAGGCTTATCAGGAGCATGGCCCAGGTCACAAAGCCTGCAGTGCTGGCCACCAGGGTACAGTCCTGGGCAGTGCCAATGCAGCCCCTCACCGCTCACCTTCCAGGTCAGGCCTTGGAAACATCAGTGTAGACAGAGACAAGAAGGGAAGCAAATGTAGACCGAAGTTTGTAATAATCACACCTTATGTGATAACAAATAGGCTGATACCTATCCTCAGATATGAATCAAGAAAATTGTGCTGAGAGTAAAAACACAACTCCAAGTGATCAATTTGTATTTCTAAACTCAACCCTTGTCAAAGATCACAACTAATTTTTTTTGACGCTATGAAGGCACAAAAATGGGCCTGAGATTATTCACCAACGGAAACTCAGCCTGCAGCAATATTCACTGGCAGGTAGGAAGGCTGCCAGGAGCTCTCGCAGCCTACACGTCAAGGGCTGACACACACTTCACTGTGCCAGTGTGAAGAGTCACTCTAATAGGTTCTGACAGCCTCCCCACTCCAATTATTTACATAAAAAAAATTAAAAAATGGTTCTCTTTTCAATAGAACTTCTGCTAAATAACTATTATCTGCGAAATACATATTACTTGTAAGCAGTGGGTAGTAATGGGACGGAACCAAGAGTCAGCTTTTGAAGCAGGAAGCTAAGGCATCATTTTGTAACGCCTGAAGAGATTTTTAAAACTCATCTAAATACCATTAAACATCTGCCCTTTTTATTTCATTGATTTAAACCATTTCTGAAGACTCATGATTCAAAAAGGTAAAGATGGTAATTTAAAAGCCATGGGGGGAAATCTCTCCCCAGGGAACTTTTCAGGAAGGCAGCCACCAGTCTCTGATAAGTGCTGAATCTGTTGTGGTATTGCTTTCAGTACAGTATGAATTTTTCTGGCATTATCTCCCAGTAATGCATGCATCATTTCCCTGGAAGCAAAGATCAGATTCTGGCCGTAAGTGCAAACCAAGCAGGGGGAACAGGACAGCGGGGCGAGAGCAGCGGGCTCCTGGCTGTGGAGGGAAAGATGTCTGCACTGATACTCGCCGTCATTACAAACCATTTAGCAAGACAAACATGTCTGCAAATTCAACTCAGTGAACCAGGGAGACAATTCTGAATGAAGGAGTCTATGACTGTTCTTGAGTCTTTTTCCGCAGTACAAAACTGAAATGTTTTAAATGACAAACCCAAACAATCAAGAGCAGGAAAAGGGAGGGGAGGAGTCACTTCCCAAGATTAGATTTTTTTTAAAAATCACTAATAGAGTGCTTCCTCTTCTTTGTATTTAATAGCATTAGACCTGTTTTTTCATTGGAATCAATCGTAAGTCCTTATATAAGCTTTAAGAAGCACTGTCCCCTTACTGCCTCTCTTCTGTATTACTGTTGTTCAGGTCTTTTTGAGACAAGTAAGCAAAAAAAACATCTACCCACACTGTATACGATTTAAAGTAATTGATCATCAATTACTTCAACTTTAAATTACTTTTAATTTAAATGTCACTTTTATGTTAATTATAATTAATTTCTTTCACCACCATTTTCAATATTAAAAGCACCATTGAGAAGAACTCAGCTGAGCTTTGTAAGAGAAAAAAAAGTACTTAAAGAAGGTCGAAATCTAAACCCTCCAGGACACTGGCCCCGTCCAGCCGACAGGACGCCAGGATTTCAAGGTGCTCTCTGTACTCTAGAGAAGCACAAAGTGGGGCATGGCCACTGCTCCTTGGGACTCAGTCGGTAGCTACTTCCTTCAAATTACAATTGGTCCCCAAATTTGGACTTCTCAATAGACAGAGCCAAACCCTGAGAAAAAAAAAGATTTGTCACTAACTAAACAAGTGAAAGTGCAGCCCAACCAAGGTACTCACCTTCCAAAGGATCCTTATTGAGGCCCAGCTGGCTAATGATGTACCTTGGAATGTCAGTTTTAATACCCTGACCTTCTTTTGCATGGCCCTCTGCTGCTTCCAACAGGTAGTAAAATTCTTCAGGATCAAATTCCTAGCAGAAGAAAAACACAAATGGATACTTCTTTGAGCCAAAACTGTGTAACGTTTCATTACATAACTCCCATTCACAATCAGTTGTTGAATGCACATGGTTGTGGGTTATTTATGCAGAAAGGAGGCAAGTGGCTTTTAAAAAAATATGTAACTCTCCTTTCCTTCTCGAAACCTATTCATTCTTCTAAGACAATACATTTACATACTTGGTAACCCAAATAAAAGAACTAGGTATTTCCAATTTCCTTGTCACGCAACTTTGAAGGTGCAGTACTATCTACAGTTCAGATATCTATCTTACTGAAAATAAACAGGTCTGAATTTTTAACTGTGTCTTTTTAGCAAAGTTGTAAAGTCTGGTAATCTTATCAGAAGATTCCGTGTCTTTTCCACACAAACATTCACACACAAAAGAAGTAATGTCAAGACACGTTCTGTCAAAGTTTTGCAGGAAACTCCCTTAGTACAGTAAGAAGAAAAAGCTCAAAATTATCAATCCACTTTTCATCAGTAAACTCTAAAGTTAAGTCATTAACATTCATGCAACATGAAGGTTAACAAAGAAAAACACAATATCAGTGTTTCCGATGACCTCTGTCTTTTTAACCCTTTTAGTATGAACGTTCATATATGTCCTCGTGCCTCCTGACCATCCAGAGTACAATTGATTTATTTTTAAAATTTGTAAGGCAACATTAAAAAAAAGGCAAATGTATGTTCTTCTTGTTTCCATAAATTGGTCATCAAACAAACATGATTTTAAGTTAATAAAACCATAACCGGAACTAATTTCATTTTTTGAAAAAAAACTCACTCCTAGGGGGTCAGCAAGCCTGAGAAAAACTTACTACTCAAAGGGTTAAAAAAAATTGGTACCATACTGTTCCCATGTATTCTTTTTATTTTTTTAAATTTTTTTGACAGAGAGAGAGTCAGAGAGAGGGACAAATAGGGACAGACAGACAGGAAGGGAGAGAGATAAGAAGCATCAATTCTTTGTTGTGGCTCCTTAGTTGTTCACTGATTGCTTTCTCATATGTGCCTTGACTCAGGGAGGGGAGCTACAGCAGAGTGAGTAACCCCTTGTTCAAGCCAGCGACCTTGGGCTTCAAGCCAGCGACCTTGACCTTTGGGCTCAAGCTAGCAACCATGGGGTCATGTTTATGATTCCATGCTCAAGCCAGCGACCCCACACTCAAGCTGGTGAGCCCGTGCTCAAGTCGGCGACCTTAAGGTTTCGAACCTGGGTCCTCCACGTCCCAGTCCGATGCTCTATCCACTGCGCCACCGCCTGGTCAGGCTGTTTCCATGTATTCTTACTTTTACTTGGTGTCTGTTGCTTCTAGCATGTAGTAAAAAGCTTTAGGATCACATCGCTCTAGATGGAAGCTGTGAGATTATGTTTTATAAGAAATTATGCTCACAGATTTAAAGCACATTTGCTATTTTCAGTTATACTTCCTAGAATTTTCCCCCCAGAATTATTCCTATTTTGACTAATATCCCAAGTAGGCAACTTTGGAATCTCTGAATTTCACCTGACATTTTCTTAAGAGTTTCTAAAAACCATATATATATATAAAAGCCTGCTGCAAATGGAGTAAAGCCAAAGCAACATATTCACTGGGTGCCCTTTCTATAGATCTGCATTGACAGGCAGAACACCATCAGTGGGAGAGCCACCCCCTAAAACTTAGCAACCCCAATTTCAGCTGAGCTTTCAACAGTACTGAAAGAAGCCACATTTGCAGGTCAACTTCTGAGTGCATCGGTCTCTAGCTTCAAGAGGCTATGCTTTTACTTTTCTTCCTCTATTTAGGAGTGGTGACTGTAAAAGGTTCATTCCCTCTTTTAAGGCAAGATCTTCTCTAAGCCTGTCTGCTGCTGTCCAGAGAAACAAGTTTAAATGCTCACTAGTATTTTCCCCCAAATGAAATCACTGCAGGCGGTACATGCACATGGTGCCTAACTCGAAAGGTACACTAGGAGAATAAAAAGTCTTCCTTCTCCCTTACGCTAGGAGAATAAAAAGTCTTTCTTCTCCCTGCATTTGCCAGCCACACAATTCTCCCCCTCTCCCGAGGCATCTGAGTATTTCTGTCCCTTCACCCATCCAGAGACACTCAATGCCAAATGGTACTTTTGATTGTTCTAAGCCTCCTCCTGGCCATTGATGGAAAGACTGACTCCACCATGCCTCTAACCTTCTCCTCAAGATTTCTCTTCTACTACCTCTCATTATGCATTTGTATGTATGATATTTATGGGGCTCTGAACATGTCACTATTATAAAAAGTTATGAATGTTAATTAATTAAAATACAGGCAAACCATAGCAAAGGCTGCACACAGAGTTATGAAATACTTTTATGGCAAGTACAATTTAAAAGTGAGTTTTGGTAGTATGGTAAGCCCTTTAAAAAACTATTCTTATGTTCAAAGCTTCATATTTGGTTAGTGTTGAATGAAATCTTAATGAGAATTACATATAACAAAATAGAAGTTTTAAAACAGAAAAATGATCACTGACAAAAAAAATATATAACTGATAAAATGAACTGATTTCTAAAAGTCTCATTTCTTCAGGACTGGATGAGACCCTGTTGTATTCTCCCAGATAAACTGCTGACTAGAATATATTTCTAGCACGTCACATTTTAAAAACAAATAATTATAACCATAAGACACTGTATAGCATAGCTCTGATTTCCCTCTCTCTGCATCTTGGCAACACCCAAAAGTGAGGCTCAGCAAGTCTGTGAGTCAGCTGTGACAATGATTATACTGAGATAAGGTGACGCATGTATTTCATGATCACCTGCTAAGTTTGAACCGAGTGTGATGTGACTGTCACTGAATACAGCACAGTCCTAGAACTCTGACTTAAAACCAGAAAACAAAAATCACATATGGATGTCATCATAAATATTCACAACTGTACCTGCTTTTGGACTCTTTCTTTTTAGCTCTGTGGTCTTTGAAGCCAAATGAAATTGGAGCTTTCTGATGGTCATGGCTTTCCCACAGTTAACAATAAATAATGGAGTCACATCTCGGGAAACTTACCAGGCACTCTAGTAACCGAGCAGGGCGGGCAATCACAATCAGGATCTTTCGGACTAGTTGTTTAATAAATGCCAATTCACCACTTTCTGAACGATCATGAGCCTATGAGAAAGCAATGAGAAGAATGATGACACAGCGTTGCTCCATTAAACAGAAAAGAAAATCAGCAAACCATGCTAATTAGATAATTGCAAAGAGTCAAACATGAAGTGATTTAGAAAATATTTTTAGAAGATTGATAAACCAACGTTATCTCTACATAAATGGATACTATTAAACTTCCATATATACAAAATGGCTCCATTAGCTAAATTTTAATTGCAAAATATTGATTTATTCTCTCTGTTAAAAATCAAATGTTTAGGGTTTCTAATGTGAACCATGAATGAAGGAGACATTAAAAGTTTATGACACATTAAGTACATGGTACAAAAAGAGGGGGCAGCTGCTGAGGAACCTTGATTTTCCAGATGTAACATCTTAAATGTATGGAATGGCTAACAGAGTGGAGGACTGCTCTTGTTATCCAAAAGATGGGTATCTAACACATTCATGAAACAGTTCACATATATAATACCTTCAGCCTATAAATTAGTTATTTTGTAACATGTAAAAAGTGTGCATTACTTTTTATAAATGTTGGATGGATAATATTTAAACTTGGATATATACATATGACTTCAATTTCACATACTGAATAAATAATACCTAGGCACACAACTCAATAAATTTTAACTGACTTAAAATTCCTTAAAATTTTATTTTACCTGTTGCCTACATATGAAATCTAAGCACAACAAATATCCTAGAAACAAAACTCAGTTTATTAAGAGCCATCTTAATTTTCAGTGATGTTTTCTTGAAGAAATGAGGTAAATCTGCATCAAAGCAGATATAAAACCAAAGTCTTAAAAGTTTAAATGTAAACTCCTACAATGCATGGTTTTTGGTTTTAATTTTTAAATTTTTATGATTTACTTTCCTCTATTAAAATTCAAGGTGATGCTGGTACGACAGAATATAATTTCACAGACACAGTAAGAAACACTTCAAATCATTCCTGAAGGTGCTTTATTCTGACAAGAATCTGCTTTCCTATAAAAAAAAATTGGTTATATTTTTTAAATGGTTATATTTAGTAACATGACTACCAAATTTAAGCAACCAAATCAAAGGCAATTTTCTAAAATGTAGGTACAATAATTATATACTAGCAAAAGCAAGTCAGCTGGCATTAAAAAAACCACCCCCCCCCCCCAAACAAGGGAAAATGACCACTGGTGAATAATTTTAGAATACAGTGTGCTCAAAGCAAACCAACCAGTAACTATAACCAGTAAGAATGCTGTGACATATATAAGAAGATAGACATAATATTTAAACTGATCTTTTTATAATAAAAAGATTTGGAAAATACAATGAATGCCAAGAAATGTGGTTATATGCTTTCTTTAGTTTATCCTTAACCAAAACTAAACAGACAACCTTAAAGAAGAAACAAAAAATACTCATCTAACCTCTTGATTCACAATTTGGGCTAAATGCTGAATTTTCTTTTACTATAGTAATTACTGCTTTATAAATTCAGAAATGTAAAAACAAAAAACAAAATAAGAGACTAAAAAGCCAGCACATGTTTTGGTGGTCTCTTCAAAGGGAAACAAGAACTCTATGTCTTAAATTTTTTTTTAAATAGTCAGTTTAGACTAGGCAAATTCCATTTTAAAAAATTGTAATAATAATCTGTTCATTCTTACTTCTTACCATAAATAAGGCCAAAACATACAATGGGTTATATTAACTCAGATAATATTTTATCTACTAACATTACTGGGGAAGAGGAGGGAAACTTTGTTAAAATAACTTTAACAAAACCACAAACACAACATGAGAAGAGTACCATATTTCCTCATGTATAAGATGCACCCTTTTTTGAAAAATTTGGGGTCTATAAACAGGGTGCATCTTACACAGTGATTGTAGATTTTTTTAAACTTGCATTTCCCACTTTTTCACGCTTAATAAGGAGCTGTATAAATTTAATGATGAATAAAACTTGAGTTCAGTAACTTCATGTAATACATTTTTCCCCCCAAATTTCAGGCCCAAAAATTAAGGTGTGTCTTATATATACATGGGGAAATATGGTAATATTTTCTTGGCTGTCAACAAGCAGCTCCAATCCTCACTGATACCTTATGCTTATATTTTAAGTGTTGGCCACTACAAAAAGTACTGAGACCCAGATTTGAGGGTGAGTTATAGTTTCTTATGCATTTTATTTTCTTGGGCTAAATACACCTAAGTGGGGGTGAAAAAAACGGAGACACAAAGGCATTCATTGGGAATTGACCTAGATGTCAGCACTTTAAAAGGCATCAGTTAAATCAAGCTACCCACACCTCAAGGAGACCTCGCCTGGGGATGAGAAAGATTGATAATGGGAAAAATGGCTGGGACACAAGCCAGGCAGGCAACACTGTTACAGCTGGGAACTGACAACAGTGACATCGTGGGGAAGGCAAAGCAAGTTCCCACAATTCCACTCTCTCCAGAAGGGGTACATTCCCCTGTGACCATTTAGCTCCAACTCTGAAAGGACACTGTGAATGTGATTCCAAAGATAGTTTTGATTTCACAAAAGGACTGAAGGAAATGTTTATCTGTGAAGATAAATAAGAAAACATTCCTATTCATACCCAACAATGCCCTTTATGCTACAAGTTTCTATGCTTCTCTGCCTCAAAAAGAGAAATTTCTCTAAGAATAAGTTATTTTTTTATTATATGGCCCATTCATATAATTTTTGAAACCCTAAGATTTTTAATTGCCATGAAACAATCTGTTAAATCTCTCATAGAGATACAAAATTATGTGGGAGATCTCAATGTAAGCAGCTTTTGAAAGCGGCTGCAACCTTTCTAGGGAAAGCCCGGAAGGAAGGGAACTGGCCTGAACTGGTCACTGTGGTCATCTCCTGGGCCGGAGCCATGGCGTTCGAAGTATCTCACAGAGGCGGACCAGATTTCCCCTCTTACCTGCCTCTTCTGTTTAAAAATGCTCATTTAACAAGTACAATTTTCAAGGTATTCTTATAAAAATTAACATGCATAGTGTTTCCTGCTTTTTCCAGAAGTTGATTTGCTTAGATTACTAAACAACAGATCCAATATTTGGGCGTGTACACAAGCCACATGCATCTTCTTGCTCCTACCCTGCCTTCCTCCCAGTTACTGGGAAGCCAAAGAAACACCAGGCACGGAGTGAGGAACCAGGGAGTTAGAGGTGATGTGGAGGTAATCCCTGCACCTCAGAGAACCCACTGCATGCCGGTGATGTGAGGCTCCAAAACAGGTCACTATGGTGTACTGTAGCTCAATGCATTGCGGTGAAGAGTATGACCATGGGCCACATTACGGTTTTTACTTGTAGGCAGAATGGAGCCACTAAAGGATGTAAGATGGTCTTGCAACTGCACAGAGGTATGAAATCAAGGGGTGAAACATGAAAGGGGGGCAGACAAGTGAGGATGAGGGCTTGAGCCTGGTTAGAGAATAGGAGGGAAGAGTTGAACTCACACCAGTGAATTCAGGGAGAGGAAGTCAGGAGCCATGTATTCAACATATGGAGTGAGTCCTCCCATGCACTGGCCTTCTCCTAAATGAATATAACAGACAGCATCTCTGCCCACACAGACCTTCTGTTCTAGTGCGGTGCTACTCAGACGGTGGCCTGGAGCCGGGGTCCAGCCCATGGCCTGTTACCAGGCTGCTGGATGAGCACAGTCACGGAGAGTAAGCAGCCGACAGCTCTCACAGCAGTTCTAGACTGCTGCAACCCCCGACGCATGGTCACTTTCCTGTAAGCTTTCATTTTAATTCATAGGTGAACTGATTCATATCAAACTGGAAATTAACAACTAAAAATTAAAACAATGTGTTCCTTCCCAACCAGTCTGAGAAACACTGCCTTAGTGAACTAGGTTGAAATGTAAGAAACGGGGACAGAGACTAGAAAACTTGGGAGGTTTAGATGAGAAAGGGAAGCTAATAGTGGATTCTACCCAGAGAGGGACCTTCCCATCTCACCGCAACCAAATTCAGTAAGGGCAAGGACAGATGGATTTCTAGGTAAGTAGGATGCTAATATTTTCCTTCCGTTCCATAAGATTATTCACATATTCATGCTTAGAGAAAACCACCCTCAATTATGTTTACATGGGCATAATTTATTCCCTATGAGATACAGAAATACAACATACCCAAATATATAGGCTAAACAGCTTTTGCTTGTAGGCTGTAGCTTATCAATTTCAATCAGACTAGCAATACAGTACCACGCAGTAATTCCACTCCACCACCCACATGCTCCTCCTGTCCTGAGTATTATCAAGAGCTAGGCATGCAAGAGTTAGACTTAGATAAGACCCGTGTTTATCTGTCATTTCCAAAATTGGACATTTTGTTAGAAGAACTGATTCTAATGAAAATATCATATAAGTTGCCATCCACCAGCCAATACCACATGCAGGTTAATTAATAGGACACACAGTCTGGAAGACGCCATCAAGTTCCCATTTAGCTTCTGCAGATATTAGAACTAGATAGCATCATCAAATAATACACATACACTCAGGCAATTTAGAATTTTATGGCTAAGAGAGGGGAAATCACTGCTTCAAAATCCTTTGCAATCCACTTATCCTAGAGCCAGATTGTTGGGTCCCAAGGTTCCTGCAAAGGTTATTACATTAACTGTCTATTACTACAAATAATGACCAGAATCAATTTAGAGCAAGTAGCAATCAGGTTTTGATTTTTTGTTGTTTTAATCCCTTCTTCTTCTTTGCTTCCCTGGAATATAAACTCCATCTCATGGTTAAAAGTTGTTAAGCATCTCATGATATTTTCTTTTCTTCTTTTCCAGAGGAAAAGCAAAACAAATCAGAAGACTTTAAGCGCTGCATGGTCCTTACCTCCTGTAGCAACTTATCTAATTTGTGCTGTAATTCAAGGAAGTATCGTGAGGTGATGAGACCCTGGTGGGATTTATCCAGGCAATCTCGAGCCAGCTCGATAATCTGATGGTGAGTGAAACTCAGCACGCCGTCTGCCAGGGGCAGAACATGGTCAGGAGAGTAGCTGGTGACGATCTCCTTCAGACGCTCTTCCATCTGAGCCGTGGCCTGGACGAGAGGTACACACCGAGGTGATGCAAGGGAACATACATCTGGACAATTCCGTCGTCATGTTTATCTTGTATTTTCTGAGGCCTCCACAAGTTATTAAATATAACTCTAGAAATTAAACTTAAAAGAAGCCTCGCTTCTGTGTGATACTACACCGGGGCATGCATGTCATTACATGTCCCTCAAAAGCCATGGAATGTACACACCAAGAGCGAACCCTCATGGAAAGGATGGACTTTGGGACAATTATGACGTGTCAACGCAGGTTCATGGGTTGCAACAAATGAACCACTCTGGCAGGGGATGTTGATGGAGGGCGTTGTGCATGTGTAAGGTCAGGGAGTGCGTGGGAACTCGCTACTTTCTGCTCGATTTTTTCTGTTAACTGGAAACTGATCTGAAAAATAAAGTCTATTTGGAAAAAAAAAAAAAAAAGAAGTTGCACCGTGTGGAAGAAAGATTTGAAGTATATAAGGGAAACTGAATATCCAAGGTGATAACTACTTTCCTCCTATGCCCTACCAAATGAAAATGGTCCATATAGCCTTTCTTTGGATAACTTACTGTCTGTGAAATGTTATGCTTTCATATCAATATTGAGCTCTCTCAAAGAGATAGTCAAAAATATCAACAGCTCTTTCCGTATATTCAGAAACCAGGACTGCTGCTGGAGTTCCACAGGGCAGGCCAGGGTTTGTTCTCCTGGCCACGTTTCCACGTACCAGCAACAAGCATCCTACACCGCCTTGCTCCCTTTCTCAGAGAGCTATCCCACGTGCAGAGGGCCAAGGGGATTCTTTCAGTAATATAAACATAAAATCTCCTTCCCAACGTTCCTGTCCTGCCCTGTGAGTCCCCAGTGCCCAGTTGATGCTCCTCGCTCACACTAACTGCATAATCAGGGAGGCTCCCTCTGCCTCCTGCTCCCCTCTACAGGCCTAAACCAGCATTAACTGGTATAACAAGGACCAGCTTCCCTGGTGAACAAGTGACATGTGATAAATAGCTGAAATAACTCTAATCAATGACATCAATGTTGGGTTCATTACGAATAATAAGTACTCTACTCCTGATTTATGAAGCCAGAGATTTCCTTTTGTTCTCCTGCCAAAGGCTACAAAGGCTGGGGGGACAGGAACGAAATGGAGAGACTGCCTTCTCCTACATGTGTAGGAGCACACTGGTGTAAAGACCGTGGAAATGAGGTGGCAGGACCCTTCGGACAGCAAGCAGCTCCTCACAGCCAGGGGCCTGGGACTGCCTTCTCCCTGTCTGTTTGGGCTCAATTCAGATTTCACCTGCCAGCCTGTGTGTGTGTGTGTGTGTGTGTGTGTGTGTGTGTGTGTGTGTATGTGTGTGTGTGTGTGTGAGAGAGAGAGAGAGAGAGAGAGAGAGAGAGAGAGAGAGAGAGAGACAAACAGAAAGGGAGAGAGATGAGGAGCATCAATTCATGGTTGTGGAACCTTAGTTGTTTATTGATTGCTTTCTCATATGTGCCTTGACCAGGAGTGCTCCAGCCAAGCCAGTGAGTAGCGACCTTGGACTTCAAGCCAGCGACTTTTGGGCTCAAGCCGGTGACTAGGGGGTCATATCTCAAGCCAGCGCAAGCCCACGCTCAAGCCAGCCACCTCACACGCAAGTTGGTAGCCCGTGCTCAAGCTAGATGAGCCCGAGCTCCAGCCAGCGACCTCAGGGTTTCAAACCTGGGCTCTCAGTGTCCCAGGCTGATGTTCTATCCACAGTGCCACCATCTGGTCAGGCTCCCTTGCCAGTATAGTGGGGAACACTGCACCCATACTTTCCCTTCTAAAGTCATATGTAATTGCTAAAGAGTAGAAAGTGATAGAAAAATATTAGCCTGTGGGGGGGGGGGGAGGGGGAGGAGAAGATTTTCATGACATACCAGGCTTCTGAGCAAAGAGGGAAAAAAATAAAAAATAAACAGTCTCTGTTTACTAAGACAGCTGCAGGCCTAGAACCTGGCCAAGGGGCTCAAAGGCTGAGAGGCCTTTCACAGCTGGCTCTCTGGGGCACCTCACTGGGCCCACCCAGTGGCGGCACAATGCAGGGTTCCCCTTGGGGCCAGTGCAGCACACAGAGTGTGGCTAGCTCTCAGCAGCTTTTTAAAAATGTCTAGTGATGTAATCTTTCTAAGGAGGCTATGCTGTTTTATGCAAGTCATTTCTAGATTGAACCATTACATCCCTTAAAACCACCTTACAGACATTAAACCTGCGGTGCCTGTTTGTTTCAGTACTAGGCATCTTCCATCCAACTCATTACCTTTGGGAACCTTTCTTTGTAGACATGGTTCATCATAATTATTTCATGGTCACAGCAGGCGGGAGACCGTCCAGGGCTGCAAGCAAAGCAAATTAGCCTTTTAAACCTGCCACAGCGTGAAATGAAAATAAGCCTTTTATTTATAAACAGTGGGCATCAGACGTACTATGCTACTTTTGTTAAGAAAAAACATTAGGTATATTTTTAAACTACAAAATCATTCATTAGTACACACATACCTGCCCACACACATAGATACAGACACCCTCAAAAGGATTCAGAAAGAAAGCTCAAGATGCAGAATGCCACAAATTAATTATAGCTACACTATATGACTAGTTCAGAAAACATTCTTAAATTGAGCTGATATTCCGTTTGTCCCATCCACTTGTGTACTAGTTCTGGAAGCCAATTAGTGAGCTGCAATATAAAGGAAACTAGGGGGCCACAGAAACAACATCCAGCTCACATGGAAGTGTGTGATTTCACACTTTTGTCATCCAGCTGTGCTCCGCCATGGCCCACTGAGGGGTGGAGGAGCCTTCCGCGGCACAGGTGTCAGCACTGAAATCCATCTTCTAGCCTAGTGAGCACTTATTTGGGATGCTGAGGCAGGCACTGTGTACAGTATGAAACAGAGGCATCCAACTATTGTACGTTTTTCTTTATTTCAGTAGCAGCAGGTTTGTGTTCCTTCTCAGTGGTATATAGTTGTGCAGGTTATACATATACTCACAGTGTGAGTATTTACATTCCTGGGAGGAGATGTTTGCCCTAGATAGCTTAGAAACTCCTTTGATAAAACCTAGGTCCTGGCCGGTTGCTCAGTGAATAGAGCATTGGTCCGGCGCACAGATGTCCCAGGTTCAATCCCCGGTCAGGGCACACACAAGAAGTGGCCACTTGCTTCTCTTCCCCTCCCTCTCGCCTTTCTCTCCTTCTTTCCCTCTCGCAACTAGTGACTTGGTTGGTTGAGTGTCAGCTCCAGATAGGGTTGTCAGGTGGATCCTGGTCAGAGCACAGGTGGGAGTCTGTCTCACTATCTCCCCTCCTCTCACTTAAAAATAAATAAATAAATAAATAAATAAATAAATAAATAAATAAAATAAAGGGCACCTGTGTAGTAAAATATAATATCATTAAAGGAATTTGTAAAACTGGTCTTCTACTTCACACTTCAAAATAATCTAACACATACCATATCTCTTCATAATAGCAAGTAAGGAGAGTACAAAGGGGAACGCCCTTCTCAGTAAACGTCACCATTCAACTGTACACCTGAGAAAGCATTTTTAATAAAACCTTAACCTATCAAAGCATACCGATTCCCTACCATCAGGATCTCGCCCTGTGGTGGCGCTGGAGCGGGACTGTGCTGACCCCAGTGGAGGCACTGCTGTCCCAGCTGCTGGCAGCGCAGGAGCCTTCAGCTGTCAGTTCCCTCAGACATGGACACGGCCGCAGCTGCAGTCACCTCACCAACGCCACGTCCTTCCCAGGGCACTACATCCAGTGACTGAGGAGGAGACTGAGGAAGGGCCATTTGGCCTGGAGGGACACCTCTGACGGGCTGTGTCATCCTCACAGCACCCCGTGGGGTCGGCGCGCGTGGTCGGGCCAGTGTGGCCGTCAGATGCCTCCCCCTGCCCAGTGCTGCTTCTGCCCCTCCTTCCGCAGGGGCTGAGCCCGAGCACTGCCCCATAAACATACTGATCTCGGTTTTAGAGCCTGCTTCCTGAAGAATCAATAACTGCAATATATGTTACTTTTTGAATCCAGGTCAAATAAAACTGGCTTTACTCAATATGTCAAGTGAGCTACATTTGGCATCCACACAATTCAAGGGACACACACCGCTAACAGTTTGTTCAAATCCTGGAGAAAGTAAGACTTGCAATTGGAAAAAATAACGAAAGCTCTGGGGGGACTTTTATAACATGGGATCTGAAGTCCACGTGTGAATCTACATGTGTTTCCTTCCCATGTAGCCCAACCTCCCCCTTACAGTACCAACTCTGTAATTAGACTGTCTTGAAATTGCCAGTGGCTAGAAGTTTCTATAGGTGGTCACTTTAGTCTGCTGTGATTACTGCTACTACAGCAATTCATAAAATGTAAGAATTTAAAGGAAAACGAATAAGCTATCTTTCCATAGCAATTAACAATACCTTGTGGAGGTGGGGAAAAAATCACACTATATTTATAGTAGTTCACAAACCAATGAACACATGAATCAGAGGAACAAAGTCTTCCCTTGAAATGGCTGGAAAGAGATAATCCAATTAAGTGACATTTTCAATCGGGTCTACACACCTCAGACTTCGCGAGCGGGGGCGCATGGGTGTGTTCCTGCATCTGTTCTCGGTGGTGATGCTTTCGGTAGTACAAAAATGTTTCGATAAGAAGTGTAATTCATCTGGCGTTGGTTGGTATGGTAACTGATGCAACTTCTCCTGCGAGGAACAGGATGACTAAAACAAACCAAAGAGAGATTATATGACTACCTCAAAGAAAAAAAAATCTTCACATGACTATGAGATCAAAACTTGATATACCACCATTTTTTATTGTTTTCTTTTCATGTTATAATTACAGTAACTGATGCCTAGACAATAATGCCTTAATACTTTCTCTGGGGGGTCAAAATGGCTTCTATATTTTGTCTCATTTGTCTATAACATGATTTTCCCAAGAATACTTTCCTTTCTGGAGAAAAACCAGGTTCTGAAAATATATAGATGGGACACAGCCAAAGACAAAGTCAGAAAGTAACAAATGGAGTGAGAATTGGGTGCATCAAGTAACAGATTAGTTCCCAACTTATTTCTACCGCTGCTCATAATCCAACCCTGTGACTTTTAGGTAAGTAACATAAAATGAATTGAATGATGTATAATTATAAGTAAAATAATAAGATCTCTCTTTACAAAGCATGCTGCCCTTTGATGCAATTACCATCGATACCTGAGCCAAGTGGAAAAAAAAAAAAAAGACAAATGAAGATACTTTTCTCAATAATGCCATTGGTTTAAAAATTGGAATCTTTTTCCTTTTTTCTTTGGCTAAGACAATCATTTTTTAACAGCTTTAGTGGAGTTAAATTTTTAACCCCTTGAGTTTAGATGTACTTTTTGAAAATTTTCATTCAATACTTGACTTGGAGCAAGGTAAGGTAGAAAAGGTGAATGTCTAAATAACACTGCTTTTAATTAACCTTGGAAATAAAACTATAAAGCAGAGGCTGTTGTTTTTGTTTTTACTGGGTGATGAGCTCTGTAAGCAATTCTAACAAAGGAGATTTAGAAATTTTTGAATAATAGAAATATGGTTAACATCAACATATTTGGAAAGATACCACTTGTTTGAAAATTCAGTTATAATAGGTATTTTTTTCATTTAAAAGAAGTCATTGGGTTAAGAGCAGAAAGTTTATTCATAAGTTTACAGTAATCCCTTTTGGTGGCAAAGCCTCAACTAAACTGATGACAAGCTACTTGAAATATGTACTTAATCTACTTAATGTGAATGTTGATTCAGGTTGCTATGAAAATTAGACATATTTGATTATGAGCTGCTGGCCCAGTTGCTGCTGGGCTGTTAGGTACAGCACGGGAATCATGTTACCTTTCTAAAATGCGAAAATTAATTTCAAAGCATACCAGGCTCTGGAGTTCCACATACGAATTATGAACTTCCACTTGTATAAGAATGACATCAAGAGATTTCAAGAGAATAGTCCCCTCTGAGGGGGGGTGGGGAGCAGAAAGGAAGGGACTGGATAGGCGAGACTTCAGTAGTATATTTAACATTTATTAAACAAAATAAAAATTATTAAAAAACATAGTTGCAGCAAATGTAACAAAATGTTAACATGGGTTAAAGAATACAGTATGCCATAAACAGCCATGTAAGTGAATGCTGTAAGGAACGCGCCCCGTGTTTACGGACGGGGGGCATGTAAACAATGAGGCCGTGGTGCGAGGACTGCAAGCTTCCCAGGATTACAGAAGCAGGAGGCAAGGGCCTTCTCTGGGGAGAGCGTCCCGTTCATCTCAGTTAATAGGGCGACATCAGGATGAGTGCATAGTGGGAACAACCATAGGCCCCAAAATGTCCTGGGTATTTAAAAGGTACCAGTTGGGACCCCAAAAATGAGCTGATACAGAACAAAACAGCAATGCAAGGCTCAGTCTCAGCAGCCATCGGGGACTCAAAGGAGACCCTGCAGAGCCGGTGAAGACAGCTTCCAGGACAGCAGAGGGTGCAGGTACAGCCCCCGAGGCCTCCTACTATGAAAAGATACCTCCACCGGTTGGAACATCCTTGCAATATCACTTTTACAAGAGTTCCAAGAATTACTTAGGGAGTTTCTCAATAAGCTGAGTAGCATTACTTCATATTTCTAGCATGTTCTCTAAAAGTGGTGCCAGTTGAGTCTCATCCCCAACTAGTATGCATGTGACCTTTGATGGTATCATAAGTCAAATTCAGTTCCAAAGAGTGAAGATAACACAAAAACTGTGCTGCTACGCGGAAGACCCAGGTTTGAGACTCCGAGGTCACCAGCTTGAGTGCAGGCTCATTGGGTTTGAGCAGGGCTCACCAGCTTGAGCCCAAGGTTGCTAGCTTGAGCGAGAGGTCACTCAGTCTGCTGTAGCCCCTGGTCAAGGCACATATGAGAAAACAATTAATGAACAACTAAGGTGCCTCAATGAAGAATTGATGCTTCTCATCTCTCTCATTTCCTGTCTGTCTATCCCTATCTGTCCCTCTGTCTGACTCTGTCACACACACAAAAAAGAAATATAAAGAGGAATGTCCTCCTCCTGTTGCAATTTCGTATACTAACTTTAAAATAAAAACTTATGAATGTTATATTATCTTTTTTTTTAAATAATTTTTTGGAAGTCACAATTTTATTTATTTATTAAAGATTTTTTTATTTATTAATTTTAGAGAAGAGAGAGAGAGAGAAGTGGGAGGAGCAGGAAGCATCAACTCCCCATATGTGCCTTGACCAGGCAAGCCTAGGGTTTGAACCGGCATTTTAGGTCAACACTTTATCCACTGCGCCACTACAGGTCAGGGGAATGTTATATTATCTTGACAAGTTCTACTACTTAATTTCAACTGCAAAATTTAAAGTTAAAATAAGTTGCAATACTAAATATTCTCTGGAAGGACTGATTACCTATGATCAAATCATCCCAATTTAGGAAGACTATAGCATTTTTAACACTTGCTGATTTTGCAGTTTCCATAGTATGCAAAGGATAAAGGCATGATGCTTATATTTCAGCAGAAGAACTTCTGGAATTCAGCTAACAACACAATTGTCTGTAAGACTTAAGCTATACAATTAAAGCATTTGTAACTTTATTTGTATACAGTCTGTAGTTTTACTTAAGAAATAACTAAAATGTATTTCTGATTGACAAAATTACTAATAGTTAACCCAGAAATTGAGAACCTAAGAGTGATTCAGATTAGATTATAAGAGGAAAAAATGGAACTACTAACCGATTTTATACAGTTTTTGCTCTAATACTTAAAAGACAAGAACACAAGGAAACTGGGGGAAATGAGAAGTAGCTCTTCAAATTTTCACTCATGGTTTTTAGCAACAACCAATAGGGGGAAAAGACAGCTGAACTTGTGTGCAACAGCTCCTATATGCCACAAATGTAACAGTTTCTTATGTCTTTTGGCAAAAAGAGTAATTCTGAAAGTTAAAATTTCATTTTGAAGGACAGAACAGGAATATGAGAGCAACAATGATATGACACCACTTTCTTCAAGAAAATAAACACAAGAAAAGCTGTCTTACCTCTGGTCAGAAGCTATTAGAAGCACTAAATACATGTGTGTGACTGAAAACTGGTCCAGGAGGCTTCTTCTTTAGGCATATATGGAAGTCAGGGACAGCAATGACTTCATTATAACAGATGGCCAGGTCAGGTTTATTAATTACAAGATTTGTTTTAAGAAACACCATGTAAATTCCTTAAAAAGAGCCAAGAGCCTGAGTCTAGCTTACTTACTGCATTCTTACTGATAAAAAGAAGGGGGTTGGTAAATAGCCCTTCAGTTCGTTCTCTGCCTCACATTGTTGATCCATAAAATGAAGACAAAAATAGCAACTTCATCATAGGGTATATTGCTAGGATTATGTGAGCAAATGCATTATAAATAATTAAACTAGTGCCAAGTCCAAAAGTATTATTTATTTGTTTGTTTATTTTATTAAGTGAGAGGTGAGGAGGCAGAGAGTCAGGGTACACATGGGAGTGTTTCATGCAACCCCCCTACCTGGGGATGCTCTGCCCATCTGAGGCCACTGCTCTGTTGCTCAGCAACTGAGCTATTTTAGAGCCTGAGGCAAGGCCATAGAGCTATCCTCAGCACCTGGGGCCAATGTGCTCAAACCATTTGAACCATGGCTGCAGGAGGGGAAGAGATAGAGAGAGGGAAAGAGATAGATAGATAGATAGATAGATAGATAGATAGATAGATAGATAGATGTGGAGAAGCAGATGGTCGCTTCTCCTATGTGCCCTGATCTGGAATCAAACCCAGGACTTCCACACGCTAGGCCAACACTCTACCACAGAAGAAACCAGCCAGGGCCATAACTATTTATTTCAAAACATTTTTAAAAATTATTTGTAACAAAGACTGATTCTATGTAGCTCACCCTCTTTTTCTTCTATAGTTATACTTTTTTTTTTTTTTTTTCATTTTTCTGAAGCTGGAAACAGGGAGAGACAGTCAGACAGACTCCCGCATGCGCCCGACCGGGATCCACCCGGCACGCCCACCAGGGGCGACGCTCTGCCCACCAGGGGGTGATGCTCTGCCCATCCTGGGCGTCGCCATGTTGTGACCAGAGCCACTCCAGCGCCTGAGGCAGAGGCCACAGAGCCATCTCCAGTGCCCGGGCCATCTTTGCTCCAATGGAGCCTTGGCTGCGGGAGGGGAAGAGAGAGACAGAGAGGAGAGCGCGGCGGAGGGGTGGAGAAGCAAATGGGCGCTTCTCCTGTGTGCCCTGGCCGGGAATCGAACCCGGGTCCTCCACACGCTAGGCCAACGCTCTACCGCTGAGCCAATCGGCCAGGGCTATAGTTATACTTTTAAAAGCAGTGTATGATTTACTAGTTGGAAATAGAAAGATCTATTTTTCTTGCAAAAGAGAAATTTCTGTATCTCAACTATAATAAAATTTGAAGGGTGAAACAAGGTCAATAGTTAAAAAAAATTGGAGTTAAGAGACATGATATAAATTTGGAAAATGGAGATTAAATGAGAATATGTTTGGAAAAGTTACTGAACAAAGAACACAAGTATTCTGTTCATAGGTGGCTGGGTTCTAATTGGAGATGCCCAAGGGTATGGAAGGACAAAACTTAAAATTTGGAAAATTACTCTTTTGTACTTTTTGGTCAATCAATTTTGGGATTCATTTTTCATTCTGTGGTTATCCATGTTTTCAACATCTAAAAAATGGGCCCATAATCAATGATGGTTACTGACACAGTAACCAAAGGTGACTTTACAGTTACTTAGTGACAATTTTATCCACTGAAACCATTCAGGAGTTTTAAGCATCCTTTTCTGATGGGAGAAAGATGTGCCATTGAAACTACTCAAGGTTGTCAGGATGTTTTACAAAAGTAACCTAAATGGACAATAAACTCATATACCACAACAAAATGCAATAATGAATAGGAAAATAAATAACCTCTCAATAAAATACTATGAGGAGATGGCAAAAATAATGCAATTATTTTGTATTTGGAATTCAGAAACACATAGCTGATTGTAGTGTGACACCAGCTAAAGTCTATCAAGTTCATTGCATTTTCTTTTCCATTTAAATGTTGGTAATTGTTATTAGGCAGCTGATCCTATATGCTTAGCATGGTGCTTGGGTTTGTGGAAAAAGAAAAGGCAGACAGCCCTCCTTAATAAATCACAGATTTTGACAAAAGAGATGAAAATGAATCAAAAGGTGTCCTAATATTATCAGGTGCACATTCCTGGCTGGCACAAAGGCATTGGACCACTGCATGAAAAATTTATTGAACACCTACATCATACTTGCTCTTTCTAAATGACCAGTTTCTAAGGCTCTGTAGAGACAGATATCCCACAACATCACTAATTTAAACCAAGAAAGCATACATCTAACCTATTGCATCATTTCCAGAATTATTAGGGCTCTTAATTGAAATGTTATTTCTTGGATCAAGGGAATATCCTTCTTCCTCTATCCTGTGTTCATGGTTTCATCTTGTCTCTTTCTTTAGCTTCACTTACTACTAAGTTATTTTAATCTCTCTTTAAAAGAAAGTTCTTCCCCAGAGAGCACAAATTTAAAGCTTGCCATTATTTTCCTTTGAAGAAGAAAAGCAAATAAACAAAACAAACAAACAAAAACCCTAAACAAACATACAGATACCCTGCATCTAAGCCCCACAAGAAAAAAAGATCAGGCCATCCAAATTTAAAGGCATTTTCAGTACTAATGTCATGGGCATGGAACCAAAACAATAAAAGCAGATTGTGTTTTCCACCCCAGACTATACCAAATGGTATTAAAAAGAAAGCTCCTGGTCTGTAAACTTGCTGTCCTGGGACTTAACTGGCACACCACAGTTAAAAGCCTGCAGCAGAAAGAATGTCCTTTTTATGTCTGTTAGCTCATTATTTGATGCACAACCTATTCAGAGTGGCAAACATACAGCCTTTGTCTTCTCCTCCTCACCAGGAAATACCCAGAGAAAACACCATCTGCAGAAGAGCTCTAGGTTGTGAGAGAGAGGAAGAGGCGAGCACTTACAGAGACGGTGGAGCTGGGCGTGTTTGTCCCATAGCCAGAGGAGGGGAGAGAAGCCAAGGACCAGCGGCGTCCATCCGTCCTGTTGAGAACACGAGATTAGTTTAGGCCAACGCTCGAAGGCTGTGACACAGGAACCCCAGGGAAACCAAGTATTTTAGTCAATCAAATGACACAAACACAGTCAGTGGGGATGTGAAAATGTTCAGCAAGGAAGGGCCAGGATAAACAAACATTATACAGCAGGTTGACTTTTATTTAAACTGAATCAATATGCCCAAACAAGGAGAAAGTGAATGGTTTGATCCATATTATTGATCTCCCACTAATACACTTTGACAAAATGAATACCAGGGATAATTACAATGGTCAGACTCAGCAGATTCAAATGGGTAAAAACAGAAAGGTAGGAGGAAAAACACTCTTATCTGGAAACTGATAACCGGGGCCATGATCTTTAGAAGGGCCCGAATTCCAGCATGCTGCAAGATCTGATGGGGACCTTCATTGCATCCTAAAGACGTTCTGCTTATTCTACTCATCATGCCCAGGGAAGTAAGGATCAGCAGGCTCACGGCTGGCTCAAGCCTTAAGTGGCAAATAAGTTTAGCACTAAGAAAGTGGCTGACCTTACGCTCAGAATCTCTTAAAAGTTATATTCTGACATGACTGGGCTGAAAAAAATGTTGCAGCAAAAGGCTATTGCAGTGCCTGAGTGTGAGGCCCAGGTCTGGTTGGCTGCCAGGACAGAATGAAAATAAATGTTGCTAGCCCTGGCGGGTTGGCTCAGTGGTAGAGCGTCGGCCTGGTGTGCAGAAGTCCCGGGTTCGATTCCCCGGCCAGGGCACACAGGAGAAGCACCCATCTGCTTCTCCACCCCTCCCCCTCTCCTTCCTCTCTGTCTCTCTCTTCCCCTCCCGCAGCGAGGCTCCATTGGAGCAAAGATGGCCCGGGCGCTGGGGATGGCTCCTTGGCCTCTGCCCCAGGCGCTAGAGTGGCTCTGGTCACAACAGAGCGACACCCCGGAGGGGCAGAGCATCGCCCCCTGGTGGGCAGAGCGTCGCCCCCTGGTGGGCGTGCCAGGTGGATCCTGGTCGGGTGCATGCGGGAGTCTGTCTGACTGTCTCTCCCCATTTCCAGCTTCAGAAAATAAAAAATAAATAAATAAAATAAAAAAAGAAAATAAATGTTGCACTGGGGATAGACCTCAATGCAAAATGTAGAGTTGTCTGCCCCAGTCATAGAGGCCAAGTCATCAGGAGTCTTAAAAAGAGTAGTTTTTAATCTCCAAATGGTGACAGGATAGGTAGCTTTCTGGGTTGTACTCTGGTTATAAATTAGGGTCATTAGAGGAGTCTCAGGTGAGTTAATAAAATAGTAGAGACAATCGTTAAAGTAAGGCACTAGAAAGCAAATTTTCTGAAACCTCATACCAGAGCCAATACTTTATTAATAATTTCAAGTACAACAGTGCCTCCAAAATCAAGTAACACTGTGAAAACAAATACGTGCTTTTGCCAAAGAGAAAACGGGAAAAGCACACTTACAAAGAGCTACACTGCATTCTTCAATGGAGTATCAGATACAGACTTTGTGTAGTTCATTATTATATTAATTTACCATGTGAGAGATGAGAGTGAACCAAATTTACCACAGACACATTCACAGTAAGTTGAAATCAGGAAATTCAACATGTTGCATTAGACTTGAATTTGAGAGATGTGACAATTAGATGTTCATGTAAAAAACTGACATTTCAGCCTAAATTACATTCAAGGGAAAAGATAATCATACGCTATCATGGATGTTGCCTCCAAGAAATACAAATGGTCCACAAAGACAAAATGGAGAACGTCAAGTGGACAAATCACAGAAGGACTACAACATTAACATGTTAGTAAAATTTACCTGTCATTTCTGTGACCATGATTGGAGTACAATTGAATCAAGAATGTTTTAAAAGAAAGAAGCAAAATAAGATGTTTTTAAATATACCAGAGAGAAGAAATGGGGAGAATTAAGTCATATGTTCTCTAAAATTCTTTTTAAACAATTAAAAACATTCATGATTTAAGAAGAAAACAGTTATAATAACATGCTTCCAAAGACATCTAACTATCAAAGTGGATGTGGGGTGGTTCTATTTTATTTGGCTACTTATTAAAGACTTAAAAACCCATGCCTGTACTTTACATTTTGAACACCACGAATTTTTAAAAACAAGAAAAGGATATGATTTTAAAAGGATTGTTCAGTCCGTTTAATATCAACTATCAGAACTAGTATCTGGAAAAAGTGAGGGATATAATTTCCCCCACCATAATTTTGCTTTGTGAGTCATGAACACTCCTTTCCCTCAGGTATCAATGAACTTATTTCAGATCAATGAACAATTCCAAGAGGAGTCATGTTCTTATTAGTTCTGAAGCATAAATTACATTTGCTTATTCTGGAAAACACACGACTAGAAAGATGTTTAAACAAGAATGTGCTCAGTACCCTGCGCAACCACAGACCAGAAATAATTTATGTCTCATAAAGTTCCCTAAGTTGTCTGCGTCTGTTTACCCAAATGGAGCACAAAGGACCGTTGCATTTTCATTACCATGACAACCGCACACTGGAGTTACTATATATGCTATAGACAGTACTTAGAAAGAATGTCCTTTTTTTCAAGAAAGCTATCACACAAGTGCAATTTGGATCCCACTAACAATGTTGTCTTTTCTTTGCAGCAGCTACCAAAAAAAAAATGTTATCTGAAGACAAGATTATATTCTTGCCAAAGCAACAAGGCTTTTGGAATGAAGTGTTTTCTTGATGGGTAGAAATCTCAGTGTTATGCTAAATGAAACAGAAGGGAAAAACACCTGGCAGGAACACAGGATACAAAGAGACTGGCAAAGAAAGATCTCAACACCACTCACAAAAATTAGATTAATGTGGTGCACAATAAAGAAAGAATGAAAAGTTCCCATATTAACCTAGATGTTATAATTGTATAAAGAGGAAGCAGATTTCTTTATTTATTTAATTGGTCTAGTCACCTGGGGTAAAACATTTTATATTCTAGTTGAAGTTGGACTAAGCTTATATAATGTTACCCACTAAGGTTCACTCCAGAAAGAATTCTGAAAGTAACCAGTGTTCTGTCTACCAGCATTCAACAAGTGTCTTTTGACCTGAACTCAGCAGACAAGTCTGTTCTAGTAATTTGCTTGTGGAAATATTTCTGATATTTAAACATGTAAATAACAACAAAGCAACTAGGAGACATACATTTATTCAGGGCTCACATGCCCAGTGAAAGTGAAAGCAGTTTATAATGCATAAACCTCTGCAACTTCTGATTAAAAACAATGTTATTATCTCCTCCATCTTGTTGTCAAGAGAAAAAAAGTTAAAATGACACCACGATCAGATGGATTGTAAATCAGTATTATCATTAGCAAAGTAAAAATGTGTTTCCTTGCTTCAGACAAACTCAACTATACTACAGTGGTCATTTTCACGCTTTTGTTTTAACTCAGTATTAAACAATTAACTAGATAAATTTTACTCTCAAATATATATTAGATAATATTTTCCAGTCTGAAATTAAACTGTTACATTACAGAGAATGCCTACTGGAGGAGTAATATCTATCACATGGTATAAAATCAGAAAAGATTAGTGATATGATCTTTATCCCTTCACCCAAGAATAATTTTAAAAACAGAGCAATCTCTCCTCTGTTGCACCAAATACACAAAATAATAAAATGTGGAAGTCTCAAAATGGCATTACTACTTTCTTTTTAAAAACATGTATTGATTGATTTTAGAGAGAGGAAGGGGGGAGGGGGAAAACCATGGACCCGGCGGTCCACCTATTTATGCATTCATCAGTCGATTCCTGCATGTGCACTAGTGGGGCCAGAACCTGCATCCCTGCTGCACTGGAACAGTGCTCCATGAGCTGCCTGGCCAGGGAAAAGCGCCACTACTTCTTACGCTCAGAAATGTGTACTAAATGGAAGCAAAGGGAGAACCAGGGGTGCGATTTCCATGTTTCCCAAATGAAAACCAGCTTTAAAATGGAAGAGAAAGACCCTTAATGCATAATAATATGCCTGTTTGAGTTTTCATAGCAAATACAGGATTGATTCTATTTACTCAAATAAAAGTTTAAAAAGATGATCACTCATGTCCTAATCTAAATTAATATTTTTTGAAGAGTGTGGAGGGAGTTCCATCTGGAAATTCATGCAAAATGAACTGGAGGTCTCCTGTGATAATCTTCTGTCACGGTTTATGGTTTATTTGTCAAAAATTAACATGCCTGGGGGTTTGTGTATTTTTTTAATAGGAAAGAAACCAGATTCATCTGTCTTCCAGTCACCCACTTAATTATTAGATTCTCTTCATTTTCATAAATCTGGCAGGATTAAGAGGCTATGATTTCTGTCGTGTTTAAATGCATGCCGTAATGAGATTGCATTTTTCTTATTACTTAAAATAATTAAATGCATTCCCCCCCCTTTTTTTTTTTACAGAGACAGAGTGTCAGAGAGAGGGATAGAAAGGGACAGACAGACAGGAATGGAGAGAGGTGAGAAGCATCAATCATCAGTTTTTCGTTGCGACACCTTAGTTGTTCATTGATTGCTTTCTCATATGTGCCTTGACCGAGGGCCTTCAGCAGACCGAGTAACCCCTTGCTCGAGCCAGCGACCTTGAGTCCAAGCTGGTGAGCCTTGCTCAAACCAGATGAGCCCACGCTCAAGCTGGGGACCTCGGGGTCTCAAACCTGGGTCCTCCGCATCCCAGTCCAATGCCTCTATCCACTGTGCCACCGCCTGGTCAGGCAAATGCATTCTCTTTTTTAAAGAAAGAGATGTGTCTTAAAGACTATGGTGGGTTCTTGTTTATTAATTTTTATAAGATTTTTTTCACTTAGATGTTTTAAACTCACCACCATGAATTAATATTCATTGGGCAAACACAGGTTTTGTGGGACCAGTTAATTTTCCATTTTCTTCCAGTGCTTAAAATAAGGAGCTAAAAGAATAAAAGTGGGAACTAGAGGAAATCAGGGTATGGGCCTTGAGAAGTTTTCTGGAGATCACGTCTTAATTACTCTTGCATCCTCCCCGTGGTGGAGGTTTTGTACCTTCCACACATGGACAGTTAAACAGACAGTAGAGAAGTGTGTGCTGTTTACAAGGGAATCTTAATTACAAACAAGTCTGAAAATACTGCGAACATCCTCTTCTCTGGATTTAGTAATATAGACTGCATTACATGCTGACAAATGGCTGTGAGGCCACTGTATGTTTTGCTAGTTAGTAACGTGTTAAAACAAATCTATTTTTTTTAAAGCTTTCTTTCTTCCTTTTTTTTAATGTTTATTATATTGATTTTATAGAGAGAGAGACAGGAATATCAATCTGTTCCTGTATGTGCCCTCACCAGGGATCAAACCTGCAACTTCTGCACTTCAGGACAATGTTCTAACCAACTGACCTATCCGGCCAGGGCAAAACAAACCTATTTTTTTAACCTACCTAGATATCTTTAT
Organism: Saccopteryx leptura; assembly: GCF_036850995.1. Taxonomy (NCBI): domain Eukaryota; kingdom Metazoa; phylum Chordata; class Mammalia; order Chiroptera; family Emballonuridae; genus Saccopteryx; species Saccopteryx leptura. The sequence continues at coordinate 141,694,283 of NC_089503.1, read as the reverse complement.
AAGTTCTACCTTAGTCTACTTCAAAGTCTAGTTGGGTCTCTGAGGAAGATTCAGCAAATATCCAGAACCTTCAGACAATAAACTGAATCTATCCTAAATATTCAGAGACCTGGCTACAGGGGCATTTTGTTTTCTGTGTGTTTTTCCTGGGAAGAAAAGAATAGGGTAGGTATGCAAGAGGGGTGATGGGGCCCAGGATGGTGAAGGTTTGAATCTGACAGGGTAAAGTACCCTAATTCTATACACAGAACTCAGAGACAGTGGTTGGGTAGATCTCTCTGACCTGCAGCAATCATAACAGAAGATCTGGAACAGGAAAGATTCAATATGAGATCATGTGCCCACTGTCCTTGGAGCAGCAGCACCTCTTCTTGACTCAATGACCCAGAGACGAGACATATCTCTTTGCTATTGGGTGCCCAATTCTAACGACAATAGGAAAACATAAAACTTCCTATTATTCATGCATGGCTTTATCTTAGGGGTGGAGGTCAATAAATTGCTGGCTTGATGAACTCAAGTAAAAGGGCATCTTAGAGTTTATACCTTGTGATCCTAAAAAAGGCATTTTTATTTTTTAAAAAGTGTATTTCAAAGACAAGAACAATAAAGTATTGCACCAGGACACAAGGATGAATCAAGCCCTTATACTACAGGCTCAGAAAACTGTTGAGCATCAAGCATGTATTAGGCACTGCACTAGGCATGGGAGAAAACACAAGCAAGGCCATTCCTGCCTTCCCCAGGAGCCCACCACCTCGTGAAGGGCCAGGACAGGTAGAGACAACTCAAACGTGAGGCGGAAAGCATCAAAACTGTTAAAGCAAGAGTGTCACAACACAGTGCGCAATGGCTTAATGCGATCTTCGGCCAGGCGAGCTTCAGAGAAGGCCCTGTATTATACAGGCAGGCTGGAAGGCACAGAAGTAAGGGGGATTAGGAGCAAGTTGGGGGATATGAGGGTGGGGAGTGGGATTCTCTACATAACATTTGATTATTCATTCAGCTCACAAGAAGTGCTTACCTCCGTGCAAATGAGAAATGAGCTGAGGCACTGGGGGAGAAATTTCTCGGGCTATCTTGTGGGCTATTGCCTGTTGAGAGAAAGAAGGGGAAAAAAAAATTACAATGTGATTTTGTTTCTGTATCACTATCCACATCCTGAAACTCCTTCTCTTCAGCAGTAAGCTTCCGTACATGTCTGTAAGCTGTCTTAGTTTTACCCGGAGCAGGAATTGGGGGGGGGGGGGCTGAGTTCCAGGCACAGCGCTCCAGGCGTGCCTCCTCTACCCATACCACCAGCCAGCACTCCTCCATATACTTAATAACCTAAATCTTTCTGTCCTACAGAAGAACAGAAACACCAGCGTTTTGGTTTTTACCCTTCCAGATGTGCTAACATTTCAAACAGCGGGATGGATGTGGCAGCATATGTGTCAACGGGGCTGGGGCAGAATGGCCTTTCCATTCTAGGGAGGTAGTCTTAGTATTTTTTATTTACAGGAAACTGAATAGAAGTCTGAGTTCTCGAAAATAAATCCTCATATTCCCTAGTACATATATTAAGGGTGGACAGGTATGTTAGAACTAGTCAATAAAAAACTGCAGCTCAGACCTATTTCTCAAATAACCTAAATCGATCTCAGCGTGGCCAAAGTAGCCCAGTAGGACTCGCCCTTATCAACAGATCCCTCTGTTCCTAAGCAGCTGGGCTGTGACTGGCCAGGCAGCCTTTCAAAACCACAGTCACACAAAGGCTGGCAGAGGGTGTCTGCCCCAAGTCCGTCTGGGGTGGACGGAGCACGGACTGCTCACTGTCAGGAGGGCAGATCCGTGGGGGCTTGTTAGAACACTCGGCCGGCTGCTGATCATTGAGAAAGCCTGGCAGGCAGCTGGTGTGGGAAAGTTCAGGACACTCCAGACCACCCTGCTTCCCTCTGCATGTTTAATTAGATTGGCAGAATTATCTGAGGACCAGTGGGGACTGTAGCTGGTCTCAACAAGGAAGTGAGAAAAGGCTGCAAACTAATCCTGCACATTCTTGAAACACGCAAAATAATCAGGAAGATATTTTTAATCCTTTACTGCAAGCCAGTTGCCACATTACTGATTTTGTAACAGAAGTGACCACTATAATTAGGTGTAAGGAATACAAGATTGCACGTTAAAGTCAGTTCCTAGCTGTAAAGGTAAACAATTTATTATCTCTGTGTAAAAAGAATAGACCAACCCATTAAAGAGGATCCGTTTACTGTTACCTTGAGGACTTCCGGACTGGCTATATCTCTACTGAAAATTTTCAATTAACTTAAGGTTGCAAATTTTATAGTGATGCCATTAACTTTATGACAGACAACACAATTAAAGCCATTTAACTAGAAAAAGCCCATTTCTTAGTGGGTAGAGAATAAAGAGGCATTTTTACTCCTGCTGCAATCAAATTTATCCTGCCTTTACATCTGTTGTTTCTGGGCCCCTAGAGAAATGGATCCTGCTTTTGCCCACCAGTAATCCAGAACTATTCTTGTCCATTTATCTACAGGGCTGAATTAAGTGCTTCCAACTTCCCTCAACAGCCTTTATTTCCCTGCCTGCCCCCCTCTCCATTCAGCTTGTACATCAGTCTTCATATTCCTTAAAGTCTCAGTCATTTCAGGACGGCTAAAGATTTTGTTTTCCAAAGGGAAACAAATCTACCATCAGAAATCTTCATGTAAATTTTGTTTTTTCTTTGAAAAAAATGTTCACTTTGCTCATACCCTTCAGAGAGCAAACTACACGTCAATTATCAGGAGAAACAAAATGATTGTTGAACTGAACGCCACAGCATTTTCAGAACCATGCCTACCACCCTTTTCACTTAGAATAAATAATAAATTCATCACCAGTTCTGAGCCCTGTGTTCTTTGTAAAGAAAAGGCTGTATCTGGAGGTTATACAAGATCAACGAGAATAACTAGAGTGCTTATTGAACATATTTAAGAGTCTGAAGGAGGGAAAAACAGGGAGTTAACGTAAAACCTTTCTCACTTCTAGAGATTTTAATGAGTGGTCCCCAGGGAGTCATGTAACATCTAATAATACACGGTGACCCATCATTTTGAGAATGAATGGGCAGAGACAGAGATATAGACATAGGTTAATTTAACTCTGCTTTAAAAAAAGAAAAAGAAATCAAAGCTTCCATCAACTATTTCTCATCTTCAGGTTCCGCCTTTCCACCTTGTGCTGCCTTCCCAGGCTCCTCTGTTGAAAATGCTCATTTTCTCCTCACAAACTCCTATGCTGCTGTGAAACCCAATCCAAATCCCCACATTTTCAAGGTAAAGACTACAGAGCCATCTGTATTGTCTTATTTAACCACAGATCTTCCTTCTTGTTTCATGTCAGATTGAAAAACTAAACTGAAATTAATACATACACACACATACCACATTATCACAAAGGCTCTTCTTTTTTCCTCTCCGTGGAAATCTTTAGTAAAAGGCAAAAAGACTTATATAAGCTGAAGAGAAACCTGAGTATAAAGGCTGTTAAGTGTAGTAGGCTTTTAGAGAAAATGATGGTGTTGGGAACAAAATACCCGACAATTCCTTAAGGACAAGTATGTCTTAACCTGAGGGCAGCTCAGCAAGCTCGAGGTAAGAGAAGAAACAGGTCTTGGGAAGAGAACAGAAGGACCCCAACACAGCAGGGCAGAGCAGGAGAGACAGGCTCTCCGGGAGCAGGAGATTCAGACTGCTAAAACCACTGAGTTGTAACTGTTTATTGGTAGCTAGTGGGAGGTCCAAAGAGATGTTTGGAGGCAAGAGAGAGATGCTAGAGACTTTACCCGGAATGAGTGTGCTGGCTGGGTAGACAAGGGAATGGCCAAGGAGGAGAAACTAAATTAAGGCATGGAAAGTCAATAGAAAAATTAATTTGGTGAGCAAATCAAGTGTAATTGGTGATGAACCAGGAATCAGTAATGAAAAGGTCACAGGCTACAAATAACTCGTTCCCAATGTGGGTAGATTGAGAGAATGGCTGCCCCACGGACAGAGAATTTTGAGAGAAGTGAAGTGGAAGTGGTCATGGAGAAAAAGGGTAGACGAGGAATCTATAGATTTTTGTTTCATTTACTACAGAAAAGTTCCTCAATTTACCTTTTGGAGAAATTACAAGGTTAGCAGATTATATAGGTAAAAGTCAATCTTAGAAGTCTTTTGTTCTTATTTAAAATAAAAATTGGTTGCTGTGTTATCTACTTAGTCTTTGAAGACTCAGGCACACTATTTAGTTATACCGTGATCAAAACAACCGCTCATTTAGAACTGATTAAATCATAAAGCAACCCTTCTCTATTTTTCACTCAGAGATGAGGACCAGACTGCTGTGGACAAGCCCAGAGCTTCCCCAGGATGAGAGAGCAAGATGGATTGAAGCCAAAGTCCTGTGTGTGACCTTCACTCCTTATAGCACTGCTCTCTGAATTCATCCCCGCATCTGCGGAGGAATACCTGAGCGGCCTTCAAATGAAAACTGGTGCCAGTTAATTCTCTGCCCATATGTGCTGCACTTGCTGTAACTCAAATCCTGCTGTTCCCAGGGATTTGCTGGCTCTTGGATGTTTGAGGGCTAGGACACTTTATAGACCGCTGGTATTGCTGCTGACTGCTCTGACCCGGTAAAGCAAACCGTAGTAGTGGTCAGGCACTGGGTAGGTAATTAACTCTGTGATCCCCAGGGGGAACTAGCAAGGCTAATAAACAAGCAGTATATCAAAATGGTACTTTACCTAATGGTGCTGCACAGGGCGCCTCATTTTAGAGGCAGTTATTGTTAAGAAAGTGATTTCCAGATTAATTAAATTGTTTGATTGCTTTGTAATTAGGTTGGAGAAGTCCTGTGTCTTCACCACAGAGAAACAAGCTGCAAATCTTTTCAAAAGGCATATGCTAGACTCACTATAGATTATGAATGTGTTTTTAATAGATGTCTGTTCACAAAATAATAGTTTCTGGTTGCCTTGATTTTCTATCCGGACTGAGGGAATCCAAGAATTAATGATAACTGCCATGTGAAACTCCTGGTGGATCAAAGAGTAGTTTGAGTCCCTGTTGTTATATTTGATGATCTGTCTAAACGACTGGTGATGTTTTAGGCCGTAACAATCAGTGTTGTGTTTCTTATTGCTTTGTAGGAGATTCTCAGCAGCACACTGACACTACTTAAAAACCCTAGGACCTGACTTCACACCATCAAACCCAGAATCTTCTGACTAGGTGAACACCAGCAGGCAGAGTGGACAATGCAACAGTTATATGCAGGAACCTCAGGCTGAGCGACTTTGAAAAGTAACAGTTCAAATCACCTGAGAAGTTTGCCTCGCATACCCGATGGATGCTAGAGAGCAAGATCTTCCTTTCACTTAGACAGCTGTCTCAGAAACTGGCGCCTCTCCAGATATAATCGCCGAATATTAATTAAACCTGGACAGCTGTTTAGAATCTAAGTGGACACAGAAAGACCTTGACCTGCCTTCAGTGGAACTGTCTCTGGGTAAGCTGTGATGGATTCACAGCAGGTCGATGAATAGAAGTAAGCTTCTATGCCTGGGCTTTCAAGTAAAGAGAGGAGTATACACAAAGAAACAAAGCTTTCTTAAAATCGGGGCTCTCTGAACCTCCTCTGGTTTTCCCCTTCCCCTTGAGGCTTACTGATCCTTCTACAGCCAACACCACTGCTCACTGTCACCCGACTAATTCATTCAGCAGATACTTATTCATCCTCCCCCCATTACATAGAAGAGAATGGTATAATTTGGTTTACATTTAAAAAGATCCCTCCAGCAGGGCAGGAGATGACTAGCACAGACAAAGTAGGGAGGACAATGCCTTGAACAGGGTGACTGTAGATCTCAGGTAGGTTGTGGCTATAGAGCCAACAAGATTTGCTGAAAAATGGGATTTAGCAGAATGATGGGGGAAACAGAGGAGACAAAAATGACTCCTAGATTTGAGGACTAAGCAAATGGGTAGAGAGTGAATTAACTGGGATGGGGAAGACTGGAAGAGGATAAGGTTTGGAAGTGTGGGAGAGAATTAAGATCAAAACTTGAATACCTGGGAAGGTTTCAGACCTTTACTTATGGAGGCATCATCTCCAATAATTTCAAACTTGTTAAAATGTAGTCATAATCTACATTGTATGCAATTATATGTAACAATGTTACATTCCATTGCAATTCTTATTCATACTGTTTATATTACTTAATTAGACATTTTTAAAATTGTTAGTTTTTATTGTACTTGAGAGCAAGTAACAGTTTTCTAGCTCACATTATTTAGTGCCTAACAGATTTAATAGCCCTGATCTGTTTCAGACACTCATTAGTCAACAGCACTAAGCAGACGTCTATAGAGAAGGAAAATTCTATAGGCTAAATACGGACATTTGAGCAATGACAATTTCAATCATTCTGTCTCCTGTCACCATAGTTAAAAGTGAATGAAATATAATAACATGTGTACTATATTCTATTTTTCTCCTCTACTTGCTAACTTATTATTCTAAATGCTGGTGAGGAATAAATTCTAGTTATATGAGTAGATACACAAAAAGTATACTTTGATTTTTCAATGCCTAACCTAGTCCCAGTATATAGCAGACTAGAAATATGGCTTTCTTCCTAATTTAACAACTCTGTACTAAATTCTGTTTATGTACAGAGCTTTGAACTACCTGGTAGAACAGATTAAATAGGCAAACAAGTCCCAAAAAGCTGAAAATCTTCCGACAGAAGCAGATCTGAACATTGCCAACTCTAGACTCATCTGGTAAAACTAATTAATTCTGGATTCTATTTCATGTGAAAAAGGAACTTTCTTAAACCAACGCCCTTAAATGTACCAAAATGACTTACTAAAAGACTCTCAGTGATAATACCATATAGAGGATGTCATATGTCACAAAAGACTCAACTATTATGCACGTAAGGCTTCTAAGGAGTGACTAATAAGGTTACAGGGTGGAAACCATGCAGGGAGTGAAAGAGAGTTCCTATACCAGGTCAATTTCTATGTCATACAACTCTCATAAATGACTATTGTCTCCATTTCACGAGGCTGTTCCTCTGAAATTTGTATTCTGTATTTGAAATGCTGTGGCATTGACACGAATCCCTTGGAGGTGTGTAATAATGGGTTCTTAAGAATGTTTTAGCTTTTCAGTGACCCTTCCTGATTACTCTGTATTGGTGTCACATCTCAAGGTGATCCTGGGTAAAGATTGGTGAATGTCAAAAGTGATGAAGAAAGTTGATTTTTAGTTGTATGTTTTCTTCCCATCTACAGTAATTCATCTTCCCCGTAACAGGAAAGAGATTACTTTTGGCCTTTGCTTAAAGCTATGGAGTAGCATATGTAAAGTCAAGGAAGAGGATGGGGGCGGGGGCAATTAAAAACATAGCCACTGTAACAGGAGTTTCATGCAATTTTATAAAACTTGATACAATCTATTAGTCTTAGATAATTAATTAGTTGCCACAGCTAGATAAAAGATTGAGTTAAATAATATAACCTGAAGTATGAATGTTATTTTTTTTCTGCCTTACATGAAGGGATTTCAATTCTTTACCATAATTAGATATAAAGACTATCCCCTTTTACCTCGAGGAGGAGTGGATACTATCAGAAAATTGGTTCTTCTCAGATTGTTTGCTTCAATTGTTGAGTAATTTTTAGTCTAAGAGAAAGTATTTAAATGAAATGCTGTACATCCATGTAACTTGTATATAATGTAATCTTAATGTATTCAATATTTTTTATTATAAACCTTTTCCTTTCAGTTCCTCTTAGTTAAAAAATAAATACTAAATATAAAGTGAACTCATTTAACAAATGCTAAATGTTCCTTTAGCTTCTGGTATAGAGGAATTCTATCTAAGCAAAAGATGTGTATTTTTTTCTTTTAAATTTTCATCATTTTTCAGTTTCTAACTCCAGAAATATGTTCAGACTTATAAGAATCAAAGACATTAAATTATACTGCTTCATAATAAAATAATATGTAATGTGCCAACTATCTAACAAGTCTAAATTCTGACTTTAAGTTTCCATAAACAATAGAGACTTTGAAAATCCCCCAGTCTGGACACTCTTTTTCCGCTAATGTTTTCCTCACCCTTTCCTCTTCCATTTCATTAGATAAATAAACAGTTCTCAATCTGGGGTGCATAGGAGAATGAGGTGGGGAGCTTTAGAAATGCTGATGGCCAGGCGCTATTCCACCCCCTTTTAAATGAAGTGATTCTAACATGCTGCCAGGGCCAAGAGCCGGGGCCTTAGCATTTCCTTGGATGCTGTAAATCAATTACAGAACTTCCACTTGCCCTTTAGAACCCTTAACTAGGAAGTCTTAAATTGTTTTCCCTACTTCCCTATTTTCTTCTGTAACTCAACTTCCCTCTTTCTTGTTTCAGGTATACTAGTTCAATGCCCCTTGAATGCATTTACTTCACTCTGACTTCCAAGTATTCTCAAAACAGGACTAAGACCTGATCCCTTCCCTATCAATACAAACAAATACCTTCCTACCATGTCAACACTCCAGGAATCCCACCTTCCCACAGGTGTCCTCTTAGCTTGATCAAGTAAGCGAATCCACGTACCTTTCTCAAATAATATAGCTCTTCTCTTCTAAACACAATTATTTCCACAACTTATCCCTTCCTCTGAAACAGAAACATTGCCAACCTAAGTTGCGCATTGTTCCCATGTCCCTGGGTTAAGACTGAAAGTCTCTCTCAAAGAAAAACATAGGAAAGGAAACATTCATAAATCCTAATCCTGTTTGTATGTTTACTATCAACTTTGATCATTTGATTATTCAACTTTTGAAACACCAGTTTTCATTTTATTCAATACCTAACAATAAGTGAATGAGACATTTGACTTAAAACTGCACATCTTGCCCTAGCCAGATAGCTAAGTTGGTTAGAGCAGTGGTCCCCAACCATTTTTGGGCCACGGACCGGTTTAATGTCAGAAAATATTTTCACAGACTGGCCTTTAGGGTGGGATGAATAAATGTATCACGTGACCGAGACAAGCATCAATAGTGAGTCTTAAACGGATGTAACAGAGGGAATCTGGTCATTTTTTAAAAATAAAACATCGTTCAGACTTAAATATAAATAAAACGGAAATAATGTAAGTTATTTATTCTTTCTCTGTGGACCGGTACCAAATGGCCCATGGACCGGAACCGGTCCACGGCCCGGGGGTTGGGGACCACTGGGTTAGAGCATCATCCCGAAGTGCAGAAGTTGCCAGTTCTATCCCCAGTCAGGGCACATAGAGGAGCAGATATCAATGTTTCTCTCTCTCTCTCCCCCTCTTCCTCTCTTGCTAAAATAAATAAATAAATATAAAAAAACTCCTACACATCTTCTGCTTTCATTTTTTTTCAGAGGCAGAATGTCTATTACTTGGTCCATGTTAATTAATATGAAAACATTTGAAATATGACAGTTAAAATCAAGGCAGGAGGTTTCAATTTAACAAATGATTATCAAAAGCAAATATAAGATCACTCTAAGTATTCTAGTCATTCCTGCTTGCAGAAAATATAATTTTCCCTTACCCACTTTAGGGACATGTCCATCCAGGGACTTATTCTATTTATATTCCACATACGTGTGTACCTGATATATTAAGCATAGAATCCTAAGTAACTGGTGGGTTGGGTGAAGAAAGTTTGTTTCAAACCACACGCAACCAGAGATTCTGTAGGCACAAACATCAGTCTTTTAGAGAATCACTACCGTAACAAGCCACAGTTATTAATTACAATGTGTTGAACCCTTCAGATATGTCGAGATGTATTCAGGCAGGGTAAAACAGTTGTGATTACTCTCTCAAAAAGTAAAACAGGGTCTTTAAGGCCCTCTGAGTAAGAAATTAGGTATATAGCATATATATATATATTTTTTTTTGGCATATTAAATAATTTAACAAATACTTATCTTACTTAAATGTAAGATCTTACCATGTAAAACAACTAGAGGAAAACTTAGGGGAAAACTCTCCTTGACAGTGGTCTTGGTAACAACTTTTTGGCTATGATACCAGACATGCGAGCACCTAAAGCAAAAATAAACAAGCAAGTCTATATCAAACTAAAAAGCTTCTACCTAGCAAAAGACACTATTAGCAAAAGGAGATGGCAACCTACCAAATGGGAGAAAATATTTGTAAACCATATATCTGATAAAGGGTTACTATCCAAAATATATAAGGAACTCATACAACTCAATAGAAAAAAAAATTAGGATTAAAAATGGGCAAAGAAGCCGTGGCTGAACAGTTTGGTACATCATCCCTATAGGCGAAGGTTGTGGGTTGTTTCTGGTCAGGGCACAGACAGGAAAAGGTCGATGTTTCTGCCTCTCTTTTTCCTTCTCCTCTCTCTAAAATCAGTAAATAAATTTAAAAAAATCTTTAACAAAAGAAATATGGGCAAAGAATTTTAATAGGCATTTTTTCAAAGAAAACATACAGATGGCCAAAAGGCACACAAAAAGATGTACCCTTACAGACAGACAGCAGTGTGGTGATTACCAGAGGAAAAGGAGGGCGCAGAGTAAAGGGTAGATGAATGTGATGGAAGAAGTCTTTACTGGGGGTGTTGAACACACAATATAGATGACACATTATAGAATTATACCCCTGAAACCTACACATTTATTAACCAATGTCACCGCAACAAATTCAATTAGGAAAAAAGAAAAGATCAAACTAGAAAAGTCTGAGGGCTCATTGCCCATAAACTTGAGGGCAGTATTCCAGGTGAGTCGTCACCTGGGCGGGACGCGGGGGCTCTGCTTTTATTAAGCACTCGGGTGGTTCCTAGGCGCACCACAGTTGCAGAATTCCAGCTTGAGAATGGTGATTCTTAACCTTGGCTTCACATTATAAAGTAATAGTCTAAGGAACATTAAAAAAATAAAATAAAAAATCCCCATGGCCAAGTCACTTCAAATTAAATTAGAATGGGGTGAGGGTGGGGGCAGGCATCAATCATTTTTAAAGCTGCCCAGGTGATTCCCTTGTGTGTTCAAGTCTGAGATAGGCTGCTTTAGATTCCACTAAAGAAAGTGAATCTTACAGATTAAGTTGTTCTCTAACTTTGCTATGTATCAAAATCCCCCGGGGAGCTTTAAAAAGGCTATACACTGATGCCAGGCCAGACACTTCAAGTTTCTGACTTAATTGGTCTGGGACCTGAGTTTTTTTAAAAAGCTCCACTGGTGATTCCAACGTGCAGCCGGCTTTAGAACCTGCAGTAATCCTCACACTGCGGAGTGCGTTCGAATCACCTTGAGGATTTGATAGACCACAGATTACTGGGCACCTACCAGCAGTTAATTAGCAGTTCTGGGTTGGAGCCTCAAAGTTTGTATTTCCAACTAGTCTCCTGGTGCTGCTGCTGCTGGTCTGGGGGTCACATTCAGGGAACCCCACACTCACGTACATCATGATGAACAATGGGACGTACTTCTTTAATGAAAAGAAAATTGAGCTCATGTCTTTTTTTAAAAAAATAGCTTTAATGTTGAAGAGAGACCTCATGGAGGTGGCATGGGCAGAGAGAGCATTCACAAAGAGGGGGTCCGCTCCCATTCTACTGCAGAAGCCTGGGACCAGGGAGTGGCTGGGAAGAGGAGCAGGTGTGAAACCACGTCAGAGGGAAGAGAAGACTTATCAGGGAGGATGTAACGACATAGGAGGCCGAGGTTGCTAGCGTGGGTGATCAGGTGGGTAATGTTACTAATAACTGAGTTGCTGCCTTAGCCTCCTAACAGAACTGGTGATGATAAACTTGGTATTGGGTAACAGGTGCTGGAAAAAGCAGCAGTAAATAGAAGAATGTATCTGTGTGCTCAGGAGAAATGTCTAGGCTGAAGATAAAGCACATGCATGAAGCAGAAGACCTTGGTCAGAGAGTGCTTGTCATTGGTAAGAGGGTGACAAAGACGAAACCAAGGAATCTCAATAGTTAAAATGGATGAGGAAAGAAGCAGGAACCAATGAGGAGGACAGAGATACAGAAGAAAGTGTCACAGGAAGCAAGGCAAGGGCCACTTTCAGGAAGCAGGAAATGGTTCCTGGTATCAAGTGCTGTGGGGTGCCAGGGCTGAAGACAAAGCAGGCATGAGACTGGGCCACTGGATGCGCACGGACTGAGCGGAGCAGCAGGACAGTCACGTCCTGCCTGAGTACATCATCCAGGACACTTGGCCGAGGCTGGACTGAACTAGTTCCCCAAGGGACCTGGAGGAGGAATTGCTGGCTGTTTTACCAAGACAGAAAATAAAGACAATGAATAACAACATCAACATTTGGTTATTCAGTTAATCAAGTTAAAAATTTTAAAATAAGAAATTTCAAGTGCTATATCAATATCTAATCATTTCACAGAATGATTTAAAAACCTAATATTAAAAATGCGCTATCAGCTAGAAAATGGACAAGCGAGTGCCTCAGTGAGGGCTTGGTTTTTCCATTGTGTGATATGAAGTCGTAGCAAAATGAAACGATGCTTCCCCGACAGGATAGAGGCTTTCTAATCCGGGTGTCTTAGCACAGAACAGTTTTACTTCGGACATTTTAAACCAGTGTCATTTTTAAAACAACAACAAAAAGGAAAACACTCTACTAAAAAGTTTCATAGTGTTTCCCCACCACTATTATTCAGAATAAAAGAGAAAAAATAATTTATCCAGCAATATATGTCATAACACTCACATCTTCCCTCAGATCCTACCCCCTGCGGCAGACTCATGCGTTCCTAAGTGATGTTAGGTAGAAGGCAGGAGCATATGCCCACCACCACCAAGGGGCTGACAAAAGATAAATTAGACAGAGGGGATAACTTTAGTGCAGCGACTAATATTGGAAAATGCTAAACATCAAACTGCTTAACTGCTTTAAGCTGGAGGCAGATGGTGAGGGCGGAAGCAATGTGCTCACATGGGATTTTGCTGGTGTAATGTTTAAAATCCATAGGAAAAAAAAACTGTTCACTTTTGAATAACTTAAAAACCCAATTCGAAAGGTAATACATGCTCATAGTGAAAGACCTGGAAAACACATTAAATTATAAAAATGAAATTGGTAATCCTACTCATGTAATATAATATTGTGGTGTTTTCCTTCAGTTTGTTTTTTTGACTGTGTATAGATATATAAATAAACCATACTTGTAAATATGATCATAAACCATATTCAGTTTTTATATTCTGTCCTTTATAATTAGGTTGTAATTATAATTTTCCTACACTATTGAATATTATTTTAAATATTATTTTTAATGGCTACAAATTACTGATTATACAGAGGGATTACAATTTAACCATCACAGTTCTTACTATTTAAGGTTTCAGTTGTTTCCAGTTTTTTCTACTACAAATAACGCTGATTTAATATCCTGAAAAATATATTGCTGAATACTTTTCTGATTATTTCCTCAAATTAAATTTTACAAAGTACAAATAACAATTTAAGTGATATGAACTATTTTTAAGGTTCTTGATATACACTGTTGTTCTGCTTACTAAAAAGATTGTCAATTTACAATAATGTGCTGAGAATACCCATCTCACCACACCACCACCAAAAATGATTATTACCAGGTGTGCTTTTTAATATTTGTAAATCAGGTGAAACCTGGTATTTATTGTGATGTGCATTTATCTGATTAGTGAGAGATTAAACATTTTATTTATTTACCTGTTATTTCTGCTTCTTTTGGTGAGCTGCCTGTTCTTGTCCTTTGCCTATTTCCTCAGTGAGGCATTAGAATCTTTTCTTGCATTCATGTAAAAGAGCTAGCTCTTTATGACTTAATAATATTAAACTTCTGCCCATTATATTTATTGCAGATATTTTCTCAATTATTTATTAGTCTCTTAATTTTATTACAGAATTCTAAACTCTGTAATATTCTCTTCATATTCTCATATTATCAATCTTTCCCTAAAGCGGTTTCTTCTACTTTTTCATGCTCAGAAATGATTTCCCCATCCTAAACATATTAAGTTTTCAACTAGATATTAATTTTACTTTTCAGGGTTTAGTTTTTACAGGTAACATACAATCCATGTGAAAATCACTTCAGTATACAGTATGAAGGACGCCTGCCTCATGTGTTTTCATTCAGCTAGCCAATCTCCCCAGTGCCACTTGCAGATTCAGCTCTCAGTGGTGTGTGATGTTTCTCCCTCATATCACCATCAATCCCTGCCCATTTTCTTCATATGTGAACGACTGCATTGCTATCACTTTATGATGTGTGATCATTTCAGGTTAAACTCACTGAATTTAATTAGCCAATTGTCTCCACCCAGTCTTCCAGATATAGACTAGAGTCTATGGTACCATCGTGAGTGTCTGTCACCTTTATGGGCACCCAACAGTTTTTGAGCAGCCTCCCTATATAAGAAGACTCTCCCCTATTATGAGGCCTGCCTCCCCATGGTTGAGGTCACCACCCACCTTCCTAGCTTTCCCTGCCATGACAGCATTGGCAAGGCTTTGCCAATCGGATCTAAACTCAACTATGCCTTGAAAATGGACAACATGAAGAAGTATGTGCCAAAGGAGTCAATTTTGTGGAAAAATGGTGGAGGAAGCAACTCTCTTGGGGGGCAGCAGTGTCAGAGTTTCTGGAATCCAGGGGTCAGGAACTCACTCTGGTTCGTAGCCATGTTGCAGTCTGGGTGCTTCTCCAGGCCATGTGGCCTCCAATGCTCACTCTCTGGCCCTCCTGGAAATTCTGTGAGTTATCCAATACACTTTAGTCAGTCACGCCTCTGCTTAAACACCACAGAATAAATGTGGTGCTTGCAGTGAAGGAAACAGTCTCTCTCTCTCACTCTCTCATGAGGACCCTGATTGGAAATGCTTTAGAACAGTAATTTAATTTGGAGAAATTATAATATTTAGCCTTTCACAAATGAACATGACATGTCTTTATATTATTCAAAACAGCTTAGCTTTCAAATAAAGTTTTGTTATTTCTTCACAGCAAGCAAAACTCTTTCAAGTCTCTTTCTGGTTACTTCAAAGGCATGATATTTTATGTCCCACATTTCTGGGGGTGTGTGGATGGGGGTATGAGGAAAGAGAGTGGAATGCTATCATAAATTGATTCCATTCTTTCATTACCATTTCTAACTGGTTATAGTTTGTAATATACAATAATATTAATTTCTATATATTTATCTTATATACCATCAATTTAATGAATGCTTTCACTAATTTTAATATGTATATACTTAATTCTTCTGAATACTATATAGGTTATTTATATTATCTAAATATAAAAAATGTTACCACCTTTGAGTTATAGATTTTGTTTCAGTTTTATGTGTTGTTTGACTACAAAGAACCTTTAGAATAAAGTTAAATATCAATGGAGAGAGATTTCAATAGAATGTCTCTGTTATTTCAATCAAGTAAGATATTGGCCATTAGATTAAATTAGATATGTCTTACTCATTATGAAATTCTCTAGTCATTCTCATTTTCTAAAGAATTTTAACAGAAATGGATATTTCATTTTAAAATGTACACTTTCCACATCTATTCAGATGAACATTTTACCTATTGCTATGATGCTTTAATAGCATTCATAATTTTAAACCAATCAACATTCTTGAGATAAATCTCAGTAGTTTATAGTAAATAATTCTTATAGTGTTCTATTGAGTTTTAACAGTGGTATTTCAAAGTGAAGGGGGTTGGTAGTTTTCATATCCTGTGCTGTATAAATAATTTCTTTTAATTTTCTTCTGTGACATACAAGGAAAACACTTATTTTCATGCTAGTAAGTTATAGCCTTTAAATAATTAAAAAAAAACACCTGAATGTGTATTTTACTAATTAATAAATTCAAAAGGAATACAGTATAACTCACTTCCTGACCACTCTACAAAGTCAAGTAACTCAGCATAGCGTACTCCTGCCACACACCCATCTCTCATCATAGTCAATATGAGTTCTAGACCTACATTATTTGTGAGTCCTGACTTACACTATGACTTTTTAAAGAATCTTTCAAACTTTCATTTTTCTATTAATGCTCACCATAGTGCTTTCAAACCTCATCTTCCCAATTACATATTTAGGCCTTCATTTCGATTTAACTCTCGGTCATCTTCTGAATATCTTTATACCAGTTTTTCAGAAAAATATATAGAATGTATATTTTATGTTATCTCAAATATATAGTAATGCCTTAATACATACATCTGTCTAAAAGCTTAGCAAATATAGTTCTTTGGTCTCAACACCATTGTCCAGCTGAGGCCAGCATGAGTTTTATTCCTTCACGAGCTATAAGTTTTTTTTCTTCCTGATAGTTCAGATAGTTACTGTATCTTTCTTTCATTGCTTACAAATTTTAAAGTCACAAAACTATATATAAGGAAGAGTTTTATTTCACTGCTTCTTTTTATAACAATTTTTCTTCCAACTTGAAAAAGTCTTCATTAATATTATCCTTGATTATTATTTTTGTTTCATTTATCTGGTCCCCCTCCAAAAAGAGTTATAAATTAAAGAATACCCAATTTACCGGGGATGGATGTTTAACACCAGAAGGCAGAGTTTTCCAAGTCTAATTAAGAAAGATAAGGCTGTTGGAGGGCAACGGAAGTCAGAGGGCACCTCAATAGCAGCTTTCTTGCGGTGGGAGGTGACAGCCAGATTCCTCTGGTTGTTGGCACAGACACTAAGTCTCATATGTCATCACATGCAACACAGAAGGGTGAACTCGACCTTCTGTCTTCTGCCTATCAGGCTGTCATACTATTCCTGAGGACTAGCCATGAGTTGACCGTTTTTGAATCATGAGATGTTATATTGTACATGGGAATAATTCTTCCTAAAGCTGTGGCCAATCATTGATACAGTCTCCATAGCCAGAATTACTGCAGTTTTATAAACTGGTGACAGCACAATGTTACAAATATTTCAATTAAAAGCATAATTAGCTAACAAACACACTACTCATGAGCCAACTCATCACTGTGAGGTTTGTTAATGTTGGTGACTTGATTTTAGGTACTGTAACTTCTATCTTGCTAGTAAAGACAATCTCAGAAAATGAAATGGTAAGTAAGAATTGGGTTAGATAGGCATATATTCATGATAGAAATGACTAAATCCTCACATCACTAGAAGAAATGAACATCCATCACTTATGTCAACAGTCAAAATAGGAGGAATAGAATAAAACAGTTTCATAGAACTACTGACAAAGCAGACTGCTAGTTTTATGCGAAATTTGTTGGGGGAAGTCCACACATCTCTTGGTGTTAAAAGCCTGCCTAGGTCTGAGACACAGAAGATTTTACACTTGGCATTCTTTTCTGAAAATCAAAACTGTCAAATGAAGTGATTATTGATAAGCTTAAAATTCATATTTTCATATTTCTTACTGAGATGATGACACAAAAGTACCAAATGTGAACCAGCTCAGAATATTTTTCTTTCAATTTCAATAATGCCAGAATGTGTCCATTCTCAAACCAAAGTACTGATCCCACAAGGAAGTGGGCTTTTCACCAGCTGAAGAACTGGCTATGTTTCCTGGATTTGGCCTATTTAAAATGATTTGCATTCTGACATTTGCAGCAACATGAATAAACCTTGAGCACATATGCTAAGAGAATAAATCAGGCAGAGAAAGACAAATACTGTGTGATCTCACCTATTTGTGGAATCTAAAAGAGCTGAACTAAGAGAAACAGAGAGTAGACATGGTTACCAGGGGCTGGGAGTTGAAAGAATTGGGCAGATGCTGTTTAAGGGTACAAACTTGCAACTAGTAGATAAAAAAGTTCCAGAGATCTAGCGCCCAGCATAGAGATTATAGTCAGTAATACTGTTAACAAACTTCAAAGTTGCTAAGAGACTAGGTCTTAATCGCTTTCATGAAGAAGAAATGGTAATTACATAATATGATAGAGGTATTAGCTAATGTGCTGGTGGTAATTATACTGCACTATATAAACGTATCAAAACCAACTATGGTATACCTTAAACCTTATCAACGTTATATGTCAATGTTACCTCAATCTCAATGAATAAAATAAGATGATTGACATCTCTAAATGAAGTGAAGCATGTTCTTTGACTCCCCCCCTTCATACACACACACACACACACACACACACACACACACACACACACACGCACACACACACAGTTACTCTCTCCCTCTCTTAAAACCTTCAAAACTAAATTCACACCTTCAATGACTGGCAGGTCACTCTGGTAATTACCGCAGATTTCCAGTGCATTCCCACAGGTGCAAAAAGAGGCTTTTAGGCCTAACTGTTCTAGTATCTAGATACACTTGCCACAAACTGAGATGTATTACTACTCCAGATAATACATTCTGAAGTCCAAACTCTTCAAAGTGTGCCTGGGAGACTCAGACAACAGTATAACCAGTTTTCCCATCAGAAGTCCTTATAAATAAAACATCCATCTTCAGATGACAATGAAATGAAAAACATGACCATACATCTATATCCAGAACATGTTTGTGGGTCACTTAGGTATCCCCCCCATCTTATATATGCAGAGTCCAAATGGTTGTCCCATAATAACTTTTTCCTCAATTTTTTTGATGCTGAGAGATTATTTTTTACTAGCTCCTAGAATACTAAAAGCAGGCTGCCAGCCCTAGCCGGTTGGCTCAGTGGTAGAACCTTGGCCCAGTATGTGGATGTCTCAGGTTCGATTCCTGGTCAGGGCACACAGTAGAAGCGACCATCTGCTTCTCCACCCCTCTCTCTCTTTCTCTTTCTCCCTTCCTCTCTCTCTCTTCTCCTCCCACATCCATGGCTCGATAGGCTTGAGCGAGCTGGCCTCAGGAACTGAAAATGGCTCCATGGCCTCTGACTTAGGTGCTAAAAATGGCTCAGGATGCAATCTAGCAAGGACCCCAGATGGGCAGAGCATCGCCCCCTAGTGGGCTTCCTGGGTGGATCCTGGTCTGGGCGCATGCAGGAGTCTGTCTTTCTGCCTCACCTCCTCTCACTAAAATAAAAGAATTAAAAATTTAAAAAGCAGGCTGCCAACGAAGAACACAAGGCCAATATGAATTAATCCTGAGACCACATGGTAAAAGATTCCTTTAAACCTAAAAAACTAGAAATATGAAGTTATATTGCCTTAGAAGAAATATTTAAAAAGAATATTAGAAAAATACACACAATACCCCCTCCTTCTTTAACAGAACAGGAAATTAAAACCATGTGAAGATATCGGAATTGTTCAAAGTTGTAGGTGATCAACAGCAGACCCTCATAAAACTTTCAAAATATTAACCTGAAGTATTAACCTCTTTCTGTCTAAGGAAAAAGGATAAACATATCCCCACTTGTTTATTAGGTAGTGCCACTGCCAGCTGACCATCCTTGACCTGATAGAGCCATGGGGACAGGTTAGTGTACTGTTGTTACCTTGCTCATCTCCTGACTACCAGGTACTCAAATTTTTAAGTATTATAGCACCATACTTCATTCCTAAAATAACCTGGATATTTTCTCTACTCTTAAAACATGCCATAAATGATCATTACAACAACTAAATATCTGTAAATCTACGTGTTTCTTTTCGAAAAGTGAGTCCCCCATCCCAAGCCACCTTCATGTGAGGAACCAAGTTCTTTGACAGAATAAGATAGAAGACAAATAAATGACAATTATTCATCTCGACACTGCGTTTGGGCCCCAGAAGGAAGAGTACATCCCAGGTCTTTCCTGGTCCCTCCAGAGGGCATCTTCGGGTCAGACTCCAGGGCCTCGCTGGGAAGGAGGCAAGAGGCAGTGACCAGCCAGCAGGGCTCCAGCCCGGGCTCTGGTCTTTACCTTTAGCTCAAGGAAAAACACACCGTCTAGCCCCAACTGTGACAAGGTTGATTTTTCCCTGACTGAAACAAAGGCGGACTGGGGGGCTGGGAACCCCAATCCCAAACTACCCTTCCTACTCCCTTTCCCCGACACAGCTCCTCTGGAACTGCAGTTCTGTCCACTAGAGGTGACTCTTTGAAAAGTGCTGTTTGTTCCCCAAGTCAGCTCGAAGCCAGAGTAAGAGCACCAGTGGAGGGTCCTCCGGAGGCTGGTGTGCCAACATGGAAATATCACAAGGCTGCTCCAGGTGAGTCCCAGCAGAGCCCGTTACACACCTCACGGTCAGTAATCCACTTGAAGACTCCAACGAGCCTGTGTTCGCATTTGCTTCAAATTTACACACCATGGTGTCCTATCATTTTAACCACATCCCAAATTCAGATTGGTTATAATAATGCTTTCATAGTTTCTTAAAACCTCACACTGCTCAGCATTTTATAATATTGCAAATACTGTCACATTTAATTAATCATTCATTCGAGGCTGCAAGGGCAAGTTCTATTACTGCCACTTTACAGCGAAGGAGATTGAGACCTCGAAAGGGATTTGCTCAAAGTAGCACCTCTGATACCTGGTAGAGGTGAGCAAAATCCAGACCTTTCCCCTGAGGTCCAGTGTGTATCACGTACACCATTTAGAACTTTACCAGTTGTTAGAGATCTCAAAATCAGTGGGGCTCGGGTAGCAGGACTACGGGGTGATACAGTAGCTGGAGCTTTCCACACTAGAGCGCAGTCTGCAGTGCCTGGGAAAGCAGGAACACACTGTGGAGTGCCAACAGCTCAGCGGCTTCGCAGAACAATTCCTTCTTCGTTTACCTCACTAGCTTCTCCAGGTCACCACAATGTCCCTGGGTGCAGAGTTCCTGGAAGCTCAATAGGACAAACTATTGTTTCACTTAGAGAGAACACACTTGAGATGTACTTAGATACATGTTACGTTGTTTTGGTGCCTACACAACACATTCCTGATGCTTATTAAATGTCATTTGCAGCAAGCATTAAAGAGCGTTTCCCGTGGACCCAATCTCTGACTCTCAGGACCTCAAAAACTGAAGTCAGACAACAATGCACAACTCAACAGTACAAATACAAGACAACAGAAGGCCAGCACTTTAAAGAATAACGTCCCAGACTAGGTTGAGAAACTAATCTGAGTTGATCACAAAGAATTTTGTATAATACTATTCACCACAACATTACTTATAAGAATAAAAAACTAGCAGTCAAAATATTCTTTAGGGGAAGTTAACTATTGCACATTCATGAGCTGGAATATTTTGTACTCATTAAAACAAGCATTTGGGGAAAAAAGACATTTAATGATATGCAAAAATTTCAAAATAATATCAAAAGGAAATAATCTAGATAAAATTATGATCCTGCACTTACAATATATGTGTATACATTAATTTATGTTTGTATGCACAGATTTATGTATACATAAATTAATGTTATAATAGATATGGATATATAAAATATATACATTTAGACAAAAACCCACGTGTTAAGTAGTTAATTCTGAGTGATGGATAAGGATATAGATGATTTTTATACTTCCTTGCATTTTCCAAATTTTCTACCAAAAATATGCACAGCTTTCATAAAAAGAAAGGGGTTTTAAAGACCTTTTTTTGGAAAACTTTGTTTTTCTTTAAAGAAAATCTCATCTCTTCTTCCTAAACTATGTAACTTTTCTTCTATGGCTACTCTTCTAAATCGCCCCCACCTCCCTCTTCACTAGTCCAAGGAAACCATCATCTGCTCTCAACTCCGCAGCAGGCGTGTGGCTGGGCAGCTCCTCCCCACAGCCGAGCCCTCTGACCTGGTGAGGGTCACCAGCATGTGAGCACCGTAACACATCATGACAAGCTCTGTAATTTACCCACTGTTACTCCTGACATAAAAGCGTAGAACTGGAAAAGCCTGCAATTTGCATGGCCTTTGTAGAGAAGTACTCACACACTACTGTAGTCAATACAAAAATTTGCACTGGTGTCATGAAAGCCAGTATTCTAAGAATGCCAGAGTAAGTTCAAAGATAGAGATGGGCACAGCTGTCCACACTAGGTAAGAAAATGATCTTTAGTATATGTAGTTGAACTTGAAATATAGATTTTTAAACCTCTCTGGCAGGTTGCCCCATAGGTTTGGTTATGTTGAACATCTAGCCTTCTACCAGAGGCACTGGGCACTTAATCAGAACAGCTGGCTGATCCCCATGCTAGCGGAACCCTTGCCTCAAGTTCTTCTATCTCTGTGCAAAAGTTCGCTTTTCTGTGATCCAAATCCACACTCTCGCCCGCTCATGGGCTGAAGAAGCTAGTCTGTTTTTACGTACAGCTAAGGACTACTAACTCATATTCAGAGATAACCTGGGACCAAGCTGTTGAAGACTGTCCTTGTACCATAGTACCAGAAAAACCAAAGTCACTGTGACAGGCACTGAAGCTGTCTGGTCTGAAAGCAGCAAATTCTAAAAACCTTGAGGGTGAAGAGAGAAATGATTTAGCAAGGATTTTAAATGCACCTTTTATTTTCTAGGTGATTATTTATCATAGATTTTAGAATAAAAGCACCCTCAACATGAGAGAATATCCATTTTTTTCAAATAGTAGATAAAAAAAGGGGTTTGTTTTGAGGGGTTATTTTGGGGGGGTGACTATGAACTTCCAGGAATTCAGTAGATACAGTAATACATAGACACATTTATATATATATATTTTTAAAACAATGAAGTATATATCATATTATATCAACTTGATAATAATACAACTAACCAAGGCCTCTTTCTGCACGCCCTGTCTCCTCTAGGATTCTGAGACACTATATTCTCCTCTTCCCCTTTTGCCCCTCACATTGCTGCTTCTCCATTCCTTGCTGGCTACTTGTCCTCTCAGAACCACTAAATGTTGGCACTGTAGACTCAACACAGGTCTGTCTTCTCACTCTAAATCTTTTTCTCTCAATGATTTCATCCCCTCCCAAGGTTTTAAATACTATCTGTAAATGAATGGCTTCCAAACTGAGTCAGCCTCTTAAGTTTCACAGCCAAACTAATTCAGCCCCTTAAGTTTCACACCCAAATGACAACTGTTTGTCACTTAGGTATCTCACTGGTATGTTGAACCCAATAAGCAGCAAAGTGGACTCTCAAGCATTAGCTCACATCTGTTCTTGTCTTCTCTATCCTGGGAAATGCCCCTGTCATCCACCATATCCTCAGCAAGACAGCTGGAAGCCACCTCTGATCACCTCTTTTTTACCCTACATCTCACCTACCACGGAATCCTGTCAGTTCTAACTCAGAAAATATGCAATTAAGCTCCAACTGTTACTTTAGCCATCAAACCAAAGAATATCTACAGTTGATGTATAAAAATGAAACAATTATAAAATTTTGATTAAAAAAAAGAGAAAAGAATCGAGTCCTTCCAAGTGGATGGAAAAGAAAAGTCTTCCTGAGTGGTTGCCCAGGGGACCCATGTTCTAAAACAAAAACAAAACAAAACTCCCGAAACTTATACAGTATCACTTTTGTTAACACAGAGGAACTTTAAAATTAAATTTACAGGTCAGCTTCCAAAAGCTTCAATGTATAATAGAGATGCTAAAAAGCTAAATCAAAGGCCATTCCGATTAAATTTTACATTAAGAGATTAGGGGAATATGAAAGATGTCAGTCATTAAATTATTATTAGGAATAAGTTGCACATAAATATTGCAGCCTTCTTAAAGGACCAAAATGATAAGTAGAGGTCACAAAGCAGAGGGATCTTCATGACAAAATTAACAAATGTTGATGATGCTGTTATATACTCATCATTAGTGATTCAACACAAAGCAATACCCAACACTAGGAAAACACACTGACGTCAGTCATCTGATTTCATCATCCTTTTCCTTAAGCAGGAAGGGCAAGATGTGTCATTACTCAGGCCAACAATCGGCAATTACACAAAGGCTAAGGATTAAAATATAAAACCCTGAGTAGAGCATAGAATAAGGAAGATGGCATTCTCTATAATGCAGAAAAACTTAGTATCACAGGATAGATGCATTGTAAAATCATAAAACTTGAACACACACACTAGATTAAGAAATCTGGTCTTGGTCCTTTGAAGGTTTTTTTTTTTGTTTTGTTTTGTTTGTATTTTTCTGAAGCTGGAAACGGGGAGAGACAGTCTGACAGACTCCCGCATGCGCCCAACCGGGATCCACCCGGCACGCCCACCAGGGGCAACGCTCTGCCGCGACCAGAGCCACTCTAGCGCCTGGGGCAGCGGCCAAGGAGCCATCCCCAGAGCCCAGGCCCTCTTTGCTCCAATGGAGCCTCGGCTGCCAGACGGGAAGAGAGAGACAGAGAGGAAGGAAGGGGGGGGGGGTGGAGAAGCAAATGGGCGCCTCTCCTATGTGCCCTGGCCGGGAATCGAACCCGGGTCCCCCGCACGCCAGGCCGATGCTCTACCACTAAGCCAACCGGCCAGGGCCTCCTTTGAAGGTTTTAAGAAAACCAGGTGATTCCCAGGTGATGCCCCATCCCAGGCTGACTAAATGACTTGCCAGCGTTAACCCACATAACATGAAACCCATGTTAGAAAGATTTCAAGGTGCTCTGAACTGAACACAGGCTTTATAGGTTTAAGGTGATTTTGTTGATATCTGCTTATACTTAGGAAAAAGATGACAATGAGTGACTTTATCAGAGATTCCTCTTGAGTAGAAAAAGAGTTTCTATCTTTTTAAAGAAAGAGAGGTTGTAGGGGCATCAGGAAACCTAATTTCTATTACAGCTAACAATCAGCATGCCATGACTCTGTGGGCACACAATGTGCTTTGTTCTATTACCCAAATATGAAGAAGCAAGGAAATCATTTGTCTTGTGCCATCATGTCTATCTGGCCAAAGGAGGTCACTGCTTTGTTGAATGAACATTTTAAAAAAAGATCTACAAAGCAGATTTAGATAGCTTGGCAAATAATATATCAAGCATGAAAAACCTGCTAATGGCTTTTGAATGAAAGTCTCAAAAATAAATGAAATGAAGGCACTATTACATTCAGGGCTATGTCCCTAGCCTCACCTCACCCAAGGAGAAATCTTTCACAGTCACGTAAAGATCATTCCTCTGTACTGACTACGTTGTTCCCACCAGCAAACTAAACATTCATAAGTCACAGCCCTCCCCCGCCGCCTGCATGCTGCATGCAGACGTGATGGGACCACAGACACCGGAGCAGAAAGACGTAAGTGTACAATCACCCTTCGTCGTCCAGGGAGCAGAGAGAAACTGCTCTGATGGCTTTCTGGATTGCTATCTTCTTCCCTTTGAAGGCTAGCTTATAAATTTAGGAAGAATTCAGGAAAAACCTTGTAGTTCAAAACCTCGCCCACTGCTTGAGGAAACCATCACCCTGTACAATACACTAGGGAGAATGAGAAAGTAAAGAAGCTCAACACTGATACCAAATGTGTCAAGCACACAGAGGGCAGAAGAAACAGTGACGTCAGAGCCCAAGATTCTTTAGAGCAGGACCAGCCTTGTTCATAAAATGAAACTGCAACACCTAGGCACAAAGGCAACAAAAATGGAAGAAATCAGAAAGAAAAAGGCTGACAAACTATACTACAAAAGGATAAAAGGGAATAAAAATTATCCAATAGTCAAATAGTAAATCGCAAAAGAGTATCAGCGACATTATGAAAGATTAATAAAACATGCACATTAAACATACTAAGATATTCACCTTATATTGTCAAAGAGACAAGAAGTCATAAATGTTGGTGAGGAGAGGAGTTAGGGAAAAGGAAACCCTTGTGCACTATTGGTAGGAATGGAAATTTTAACTCAGTTACATCTTCAAAGAGGAGTTTGGTAAACAGAGCAGCAGCAAAGACAGTGGCGACTAATCCTCCAGAAATTATATATTTCCAACTAGATACTAACCTAACAGGTTATATGAACTTTTTAAAGTAATTCCTGTCTTTAATAATTCCCAGAGTTGTCCAATAGGAAAGTAATACTCCTTTCCATCATTTCTTTCAGAAATTCTTCCAGTAAAACAATTTTTGGAGACACAAAAGGTTAGATATTTTGACCAACAGGACAATATTTGCTCTTGGGACTTTAAAAGCTTAGAATCATCAGGTCTCAGTTATTTATGTACATCTGATCTGTGGCTCATCCTCTAGAAGTGTAACTTTTAGAGCTCATACTTTCAGCACTAGAATCAAATACAATATGGCAATGTCATTGTGGCAGGCGGAATTTTAAAAGGCTCTCCTCAAGATTCCTGTACCCAAGTTATTCAAGCAAATATATTTACATATATTCATAAGGAATCTTTGGAGGGAGAAAGGAGAAGCTTAGTAATGTTTGTCTTTGTGGAATAGGAAGGTAAGAAAATTAACATGTAGTGATTGTATTATAAAATATGGCTCTAACAATATGACCAATAGAGAAAACAAAATAATACCTTCATTAGTTTTCTATTGTTATGTAATAAGTTACCAACAATTTAAGTGGTTTAAACCGATAATCTGTTTATTAATCTTCGAGTTCTAGGAGGCAGAAGTCTAGGTGGGCTTGACTCCCTTGGGCTCAGGGGGGCTCTCAAGAGATTGTAAAGCCCCAATCAGTGAAAGGCAGAAATTCACAAGCTCCTAGTTCCCCAGGAACCCTCACCTAGTTTCCCTTCTCAGGGTATCATGTGGCCAAGATCAAAGTTTCAGTTGGGCTGGGCTCTTATCTGGAGACTGGGAAAGAATCTGCTTCCCAGCTCATCCAGGCTGTGGACAGATTCAGATCACTGAGGTTCAGGACCGAGGCCTCCATTTCGTCCTGGCTGGCAGCCAGGGTCTGCTCTCGCTTCTGGAGGCTGCCCCCTTCCAGCTCCACGCCCCCAGCACCACAGCCAATCATCTCCATGCTCCCATCGCTAACTTCTCCGGCCAGCCACCAGGGAAAATGCTTTCTTTTCTTTTTTTAATTTTTATTTATTTATTCATTTTTATTAGAAAGAGAGAGGAGAGAGAGAGAGGAAAGAGACAGAAGGAACAGGGGGAGGAGCAGGAAGCATCAAGTCCCATACGTGCCTTGACCAGGCAAGACCGGGTTTCAAATCAGCAACCTCAGCGTTCTAGGTTGACACTTGACCCACTGCGCCACCACAGGTCAGGCGAAAATGCTTTCTTTTAAGGAGCTCATATGACTGGGTCAGGTCTGCTCAAACAATCTCTGTATAAAAGGTTAACTGATTTAGGACTTTAATTACGTCTGCAAAATCCCTTGATTGTAGTACCTAGATGCTGATTACAGAAGTGGGCAAAAGTAGGTTTACAGATGTGAGTACAGGAAACACAGTTTATTTTTGTATTATCATTTATTTGTATTACAATTGTAGACCTATTTTTGCCCAACCCTGTATGTTACATGAAAGGAACGGCTTCACCACACCTTCCTATTGTTGAGAGTCTACCAATTGAAAAAAAATTTTTTTTGACACCATGCTAGATTAACCTGGTCCATTATCCTGGTTCACACTTCTCTTATGATTGCAATGAATCAACATCTCATGTTTTTGTTGGCCAGTTTAATTTCCTTTTTTCTGTGACATGTCATTTACCTCTTTTGCCCATTTGTCCTTGGTGCATCATCAATTTTCACATTAATTTACATAAGCTTTTTATATATTAAGGCAATCAGATGTTTGTCAATTACACGCATAAAATTTTTCACTTTTTCTTTTGATTTTGTTTATTGCACAGACATTTTCATCTCAGGAGAGACACACTAGTCTTTTCCATTGGGGCTCCTGGTCTAAATTTCGTGCTTAGAATCTTCCAGGGAATAGGAGCCCAGGACGTGCTGCTTTCCCTTTCTCTAATGGGATTGTCATGCTCACTGCCCTTTGAGGAATCCCTGGCTGTCAACAAACACTATTGTATCTGTGGAGACAAGCTCCAGCACACTGTGCCAGCATCGCTTTTTCCTCAGAGTGCTACTGATGCATCTACACAAAGTTCTCATCTCTGCTGAGTCACTCATTGGATGGGTAGAAATGCACGTGTCATTGAGGGGCCTGACTCATCCCAACCCTACCTTAGAAAAACAGAAAGTGTAACTTTATCGTTTGGGTCAATGAGCACTGAGGGATGGCAGTTTTTCTGTCTCTCGTTTCTCACGAAGACATTTAGGACCCCTCACCTGGCATTCTGTGTACCAAACGCATGACAGAGAATGTAGCAACAGGAAGGAAGAAGTAAAAGGCATGATGAGTGAAGACACCCTTCACATTATCGAGACCCAAGGACTGGCTCTTTCCTTCATTTACATTTTCTTCTTTTTATACTGAGACAGGAATCTACCAGACTGTGATAAATGCCATTTGTCACAA
Organism: Saccopteryx leptura; assembly: GCF_036850995.1. Taxonomy (NCBI): domain Eukaryota; kingdom Metazoa; phylum Chordata; class Mammalia; order Chiroptera; family Emballonuridae; genus Saccopteryx; species Saccopteryx leptura. The sequence continues at coordinate 141,665,918 of NC_089503.1, read as the reverse complement.
AAAGTCTGACAGACTTCTACAGCTTCTGAGTAACAACCTGTTGGCTCAGGAACATGAGGGAAAATACTCTCAGACCCTGAAAGGAGGGCCCCTCTTGCCCGTTCGCTCTTCTGATTAAATACTAAAATTGTGCTTGAAGGGAAAAGAATTCAAGCTAGTCTACCCAGAGAAAAGAAAAATAATTAAAAGGATCATTAAAGTCTTAACCACATTTTCTCTAATCTCTATATGAGAACTGAAGACAATCACAGTAAGACAAGACTAATCACAAGACACATGAAGTGTGGTACAATTACTAAAGAATGCCACAAAGGGGTGTAGGATTAATTTTTTAATCCCTATTGAGTTATATGGAGCACCTTATGCACTGAGCACCTCGTATATACTGTTGAGCACTGTGCTAGAAGAAAGTAACAATGAAAAACATAGAATTCGGCCCCCGGGAAGTTAGGTGGCCTTGCCTGACCCCCTGTCAGCTTTCACTATCATGACAATGATGTAACATAAATCTGCAAAGTATAAATGGTAGCAATATAAATAGTTGTGTGCACATCACACAGCTTTGGAAATATATTACCAACTGCTTATCCCTCTCCCCAATTATACCGCTCACACCTCTCAAGGGTTAACTACTCTCATGAAATGGGTTTTTTTAAGTCAGCATGTTTTCCTTTATAGTCTTACTACAAACATATTTACACATATACATATTCTGTGTATATGTTTGTATGTATCCCTAAACAAAATCTTCTGTGTAGCATCATGTTAGCCTTACATGAGTGGTTTAAGTAATATTCTTTTGTAACTGGCTTTTGTTGCCCCAAACTATCTTTGCGTTCTGATGTAGATTTGGGCCAGGCTAGTTTGTGTTCTTCCATGTGCACAGGTTCTGTGGATGACTATACCACAATTCATTTCTCCAGCTACCAATTAATAAATATCGCATCAGATGTTTAGCTACTGCATACAATGCTGTCATGAGCAGTCCAGAACACGACTTCTTATGTATTTGTGCACAAGTTTCTCTAAAGTTTTACCTGGGAGCAGCACTTCTGGACCTTAGTAGTCTTGCTATGGTATCACAATTTTACCGATTTGTCTTTTACCTTTTATTACTATGCCATTTTTATTACTATAAATAAAATAAAATTTTATTCCAAAGGGGCAACTACATCTGTCTCTTCCTTCTCCCCAAACATGTTGCAATAATGCCCACTCATAAGTTGAGAGACACCCCCCCCCACACCCTCGCAAGCAAAGAGATTTCTGAGGAAGAATCACAGCTCTCTTTTCAAATATGAAACCAACATCATCTGAAAGCCCATTAGTGTTAAGTTACAGGTTTCACAAACAGTATAATAGAGGAAGAGCTTAATTGCTCATTCTTTCAATCCATTATCCTTCACAATCTTGAAGACATCTTCCTAAAACACAGATCTTCCTCAAAATCCTTGAAAGGCACTTAAAGTCAAAACTTCTACTCTCTGACTTTCATTTCTCTTTCTACCTGTATGTTCTCTTACAATCAAGAACACACTGCGTGCTAGCCACATGCTGGGAATTCCCCTTCTCTCACTCCATTTCTACCTGTCAGTGACTTGTTCATCTTTCAACATCTTGAGCAAGTAGCTCCTTCAAACTCTCCCAGACTTTCCTGATTGGAATCAACCCTTCTCTTCTTTATATCATCTTGGATAGAACTTTAAAAAATACACACACACACACACACACACACACACACACACACACACACACTATACAAAGCAGTCATCATTACAGTTTTTGTAATATGGTTTTACCTTCCTTATAATTAGTACTTGAGCCCAAGGGCCTCATCTCTTGAATCTTTATTGCCCCTACAATAATTATGGATGAAATAGATAATTATATATGCCACCGACAGGTAAAACTTTAGATAAACTCACATATACATACAAGAGAAGACATGTTCTAGACGGCTCATAGCAGCACTGTTTGTAATAGCTAATGTATGAGATCAGCTCATCTTTAGGGAGAAAAAATGTTGAATAGTTCTGATGGAATACAGGCTATGCAACCCCACAATACATCATCTTGGCATATAGAGTATTTTAAGTTGAAGGAATGTGAGAGAGGGTGCGTGCAAGAAGAACTTTCTGACCTGCCCTAAAGCAGGTCATAAAACCCTCATGTGAAAGGTACTCTCCTTACATCTAAGGATAAGAGACACAGGAATCTGAATGAGCAGGCCTTGCTAAGTTTCCCCCACTTTACCACAACTAGCTCACCTCTGCCCTATCACATTTTTGTATAACTTTATACTCTTCATCAAACCTAGTGTAAACACTAGGTTTAACTATTTCTTTGGGTCTTTATTTCCTTATGAAAGCTCCCATTTCACATGAAACTTATATTAAATAAGTGTGTATGCTTTCCTCTTGTTAATCTGATTACTGGATTCCCAGTGGAGAACTTAGAAGGGGAGAGGAAAAAGGTATTTTCTTCCCCTCCAGTTCTTTCACACTAATCCTCTTCATAAGCACCAACATGTCTGCATTCCCCAAAGGTAACCCTAATATGCAAACATGTCTTGCCTCACCCACACATTTAGAAATTAAGAAAGATATAATTGAAAAAGGACGCCACATAAAAATAAGTTCTCAACATTAAAGTCCGAACACTGAAAGAGGATAAGGATTTGGGGCTAACGTCAGAAAGAACAACTTAGTGATATGCTGATAGGAAAGCCAAGCCAACAAGATATAAAAATAACAACTGAACTTCAACATGCCTGGATTATCATGAACAGCTAGCAAAAGGAAATAAAACAAAACTCAAGGAAAGATAACTAGTTACCTGCATGAGCCGAGAGAGGTGAGTGCGGTCGAGGCAACGCCGATGACTGCCCATTGCCTATCAAGCTTTTCCGGTTGCTTGTTCGGCAACTGTCAGAAAAGGAAAGGAAAAAAAATGTTTTAAAAAGACAATATAGAACTAAATTAATAGCAATAATAATTCAGGTGTATTCAACACAGGCATAAACTAGAGATTAAACAACCTATCTGCTTGTATGATTATACAAATTTTTGCAAGTTAATACGTACTCACTAATATGTGAGGGTTGGATGCCTCTTGAATATTAGAAAATAGAAAGTATTCAGATAGTATAACATCATCAATATTCCTCACCACCACTGAAGCTATAATCAAATGTCTTCTTTCAGCTCTTGACTGCAAATACGTGACACGCCATACATATAAGTGATAAATTAAGGATTCAAATCAGCAAACCACAGGTAGCATCTTTGTTGACATGAAATTTCTAATACAAAATTACATGCAATGAAGCGCAATGACATTAATCTTACAATGCTGCACTAATTAAAAATCTAATTATTTAGACAAATTTTATATTTGTGCCTTTTGTCAATAGAACAGCCGATGCCTACGATAAATGTATTTTACTACTCATTCATTTTTCATCTTGAACACTGCATTCAAATTCCTTATTAAGGTAAATATTTCACAATCATAAAAATAGATTCCAGTATGTATGAAAATAACAGTGAAGGCCCTTTTTCACAGGCACACCATCCACTGTTTCTGTCCTGGTACTTGGTGAGTAGAAATAAGTTGCTACATATGGGCACAGGGCAGCTATTTTTTTCCTCTTTCTGCTAGTAGAAAGTTACAGAATGGCTAATTTTATTCCAAAGTATCTTTCACAGCCTCAAAGAATAAGACAAATGCAAAACTGGTTGATGGTACAGTGGATATTATTTTCACTTGCTTTTCTTCCATACAGGTGGACACTTCATTCTCTACTATCAGGGAATTAGAAAAGAATAATGAAAACCAGCAGGTTACCGCACTGAATTCACCTACAGTAAGATTCATGGCACTCCGATTCCACTCGCCCACACTTGGGCTGCCCTCAATCACCATGAAAGGGCTACTGTAATGTCTTCTTAATTCAGAATATACCTCTGTCAGAGCAGGTTCTTGAAAACAGAAAATTTCACTTGACTTCTAAATTAGGTATAGTGGATATATCTGAGAGTTTGTATAAATATTTGAAAGAAATATTTCTAAATATGCAAATAATACATTTCAAAACCAAACCCAATTTCTCCCAGCAATTTTGACTTGGAAACCAATCCTCTCTCTTAGATATTTGCTGCTTAATATCATTTGTCAGCATGCCCACATTTATAATTCCTTAAGGTCAGGCTGCATTTTCTTTTCCTTACTGGAGTAATCAACACCCCCTGGCATTATCTGCGAGTATAATTAAGATCACATTTATTCAGCCTTAAAGAAGCTATTAAATAAGAATAGACCCTTGATACTTAATTATGAAGGTGGACTGAGATATTATCAACTCATCTGTCAAGAACTGTATTCAACCTATTAAATTCATAATTATTAAGTGAGATAATGTGATTGTTTTAAAAAGAAAGTATTAATTCAAATTAATGTCTCCTTTCATTTCAATACAGATATTTTAAATATATCAACTTGCTGGTGTTAATAAAAGAAATTAAAAATGACAGATTTATACCCTTGAAATCTCAGCAAAGTAATTTGTTAATTTGAGCAAATTAATTGAAATAGGGGTTAACTATCAAAAAATGGGTATTTGTATTATTTTTATATTTAGTATTTGCTCTACATCATTTATGAAGATTTTTCTTGACAATCAATTATTATTGATATACAGTTAGTAAATCAAATTAAAATGTAAATAAATAAAAATAGTAATCTGAGGAGTATCATAAATAGGGACGTCAATAAAATATGCTGACTTATTTAAACTTAAATTCAGAAAATATGTCTTAAAGAAAACTTTAAAATTGCATTTTTATAGGAGATAAAGAATTAGTACACTACCACAACAAGCAAAATAAATAGCCAACAATTTAGATTTATAACAAAGACAGACAAAAAATTTAACATTTCTATTATTTATTATAAAGTCTACCATAAAAGGGTAGGAAAGTATTGATTTCTAAAATGTGATTTTAAAAAAATCTCAGAAAGAAATGTCTAAATAAAACCTGAAAACAGAATATACTTGCTTGGTTTATATAAAAATACAAAAAAACTGTATATTACATTCATCCTGTGTTTGCCTTCTCTCTGTAAAGGCCTCTAATCTTCACAAATAGATGACTATAAATGCAATTTAGAGTGAAAAAATAGAATTCTTCATCTATGGATACATGAGCAAGTTAAAAGAAGTTAAAAACAAACTACTTAAGAATTTGAAAAGTTTACCATACTTGAGGTACTGGTAACATGTTACACTAAACCTTAGATAACTGGCATGTCCTATAGACCAGTAGTCCCCAACCTTTTTTGGGCCATGGACCGGTTTAATGTCAGAAAATATTTTCACGGACTGGCCTTTAGGGTGGGACGGACAAATGTATCATGTGACCGAGACAAGCATCAAGAATGAGTCTTAGACAGATGTAACAGAGGTTATCTGGTCATTTTTAAAAAATAAAACATCATTCAGACTTAAATATAAATAAAACGGAAATAATGTAAGTTATTTATTCTTTCTCTGCGGACCGGTACCAAATGGCCCATGGACTGGTACCGGTCCATGGCACGGGGGTTAGGGACCACTGCTATAGACAAATGCCACACAAAGCTGAAAGTATCTTCTCTACCCTCTGGATGGATCTCCAGCATGAAGCTAGAGACAGTATTAAAATGATAACGTACTTAGAACTTTCTTATCTCGCAACAACCAAACAGGAAGACGTTAAACATGAGATGCTCCTCAGTATGGCAATACAAGATCTTATAAAATACAGGCCAAGACAGATTTCCATGTGCACACAAAACAAATCTCTACACTCACAAAGTAGGGTCTTGGCCTCATACATGAATTTGTTGCTAACATTTTTAGGAGTAAAGGGTATTTTACACTGTATTTAACCTCAAAATATCTAGCTCTTAATATATTAACTTTTAAAATCCTGAGACCCTACTAACATATTCTGTAGGTAATTTTCCAGGGTTGGAGAAAGGGGCAGTCCTTCCATCTCAGTACTTCCTGTGTCTGAGGTCTCTGAGACTCACCTCATCTTATTGCTCTAGGCACCTGAGCCCCAATAAATGAATTCAAATTTGCATTTAATCTCACAGTAAGAAAATGCCAGGTAGACAGGACATAGGAGTATTTACTTCAAGGTTGCCTCAGCACCTGGCACTGTCCACAGTAATAATGACGCTGACGCGAAATGCTGAGGTGACCTCTGCTGTTATTTATTCATCCAGGCACCACACTCCTTTCTGCTGAGGAAAGGAGAAGTTTATGGCAGCCAAGTGAGGCAGCTCCTCAGGTGCTGGTGACAACACCATACTCGCCTGATCCATAACATGATAAAATAGTGGAAACATCACTACCTGGGTAAAATTAAGGTCCCTTTCCCTTCACCAGCATGACTAAGTTGATTCAGCCTTGCTTTTTCTCAGATAGTGTCACCCCCACAAGACAAACAAACAAACAAATCATGTGATGTCCTACCAAGTAAACAGTAACATCACTTCGACTGTAGCAGGAACCTATTCACATTTCCCCCCATTGATTTATGAGAAAGATAGGAAGGAGAGTAAGGGAGAGGGGGGGAGGGAGAGAGAGAACAATCAACTCGTTTCACTTAGTTGTTCCATTTAGTTGTGCACTCATTGTCTGCTTCTCTAACACGCCCTGAACGGGGGTCTAAATTGCAACCTCTGGTGTGCAAGGTCAATGCTTTATCCACTGAGTCACCTGGCCAGCGCAGAACTCTTAACTTTTTAATAATTCATCCTTGTCTAAGCATTTGAGCTTGTAAAGGTTCTTCTCCAGTTTTCAGCCTCAGGAAAAAAAATGTATATAATTCCCAAATGAAACTGAAAGACAATTATGAACTCAAGTTTCAGCTCAAGTTCATCTCAAAAAGCATTCTCTCCACTTCACTCTTTAAGAAGAAAAGGAAGCCATTCACCCTGCCCGTACTATGATCTGAAAGCCAAGTGCAGGGGGATCCACTTCCTACAAAGCACCTCCTCCTCCTCAGACCCCCAGCTGAACACCACACGGAGACACCTGCCCAGCCTGCGGATCACAGGCTCGGATTGTTCTCTCTACTTGGACAGCGACGCAATGATGGCACACTTAGTCTTTATTTGCAGATCTACCTGAGCCAGAGAAGACAGCCATATATACAACGTGAGACAAAGGCAAAGTGGTCTTTGCACTCAGTAGGACTTATGGTGTGCATAAACATTTCTTTTTACTTATTCTATTGGTTCCTCTTTGGTAAGATCCACCCACAAGCTAGGCACACACATGCAGCACACACAGTACAATAAATACATGGACCAGGGATCAGAGAAGAATGGGAAGGTACAAAGACAACGCCAGTACTTTAGAGTGGGCAGGGCTATCTGGCCCCTGGGGACTAGAAGGCAAGGTGGGCAGAGACAGAACACTCTGATTAAGAATGTCAGAGCTGGATGGGCATGGGGTAGAAATGCTTTCAGGCCCTATAAGGCCACCAGATGGAAGTGTTTTATTTGCCTGCATAGTTTTTTGGCTAAGGCAGGCACAGCGAGAGTTGAACAGGGCTGCACTCCTGCCCTTGAGTTTACCGGTCCCATTCACCAAAGCAGTTTCCCAAGGAGCTCCCCAATCTCCTAACTACTGCCAGCAGTGCCTTCTATTTACTGGGAAAATAAAGAGACGATCCTGCGTTTCATCATCTAAATCAGGCCTGGATCAGTGTGAAGGACAAAGAGGAATATGCTGAGGAAGGGAGGGGCACGTGGTGAACATATTTTTCCAAAGCACCTATGTTTATTTCTGCCTTGGCTGTCCTTAGGCTCAGGGCTCCAGAGGAAGACCTGAAAACGTTTCACATCTGGCTCTGTCACATCTGTCACGGCAGAAAAACCTGCTAATTATCTCCAACCAGGGCTGTAAAAGCCATGAGGCCCACCGGGCTGTGGCCTTTAGCAACTGTTGTGAGGAGCTGAAATCCAGCTTAATTTTAAATTACATTTATTTTGAGACATGAATACTGATCATGTCTGATCATGGCAAGACAAGCTGAGGAGGGGAAGCCCCAACAGACAGTAATTTCTAACATTCATAGCTGACTTGAAAGGTCAACATTCATTATGAAATCTGACTGGCCACACGATTGAGGGGCAGTGATCAAACCGTGAACTGCATAAGAAGAGCTCCGGTAATTCTCAAAAGCTAGGCTATAATTTATTAATTCATCTTGATGAAAAATTTGATAAATTTGCACAGGAGACCAATTATAGACCAAAGCTTAACTGGATATGAACATCTGCTAACTATTCCCTAATACCTTGATAGAATCTGAACATTTAAATGTTCCTTAAATAAAGAGGAAGGCCAAAGTGGAGGGAAACTGGGCAGGACCAGGAGCCAGCAACTGTCCAGCCAACGTGGTATCGCTGAATACACGTTACACGCCAGGCAGGCGTCTGTGTCTTTACCTGTACAATGAAGGGGTTGAGCCAGATTAGAGAAAGAGTCATGAACTTATATATACTTTTTGGTCAATGAAATTTTAAAAACATACAAAGTATAGAAAAGTAATCCAATAATTACCTCACTAACAGGAATGAGCTGTATCAACTTTTCACATACAGTGTGTCTGTAAAGTCATGGTGCACTTTTGACCAGTCACAGGAAAGCAACAAAAGACAATAGAAATGTGAAATCTGCACCAAATAAAAGGAAAACTCTCCCAGTGTCATACCTATTTAGTGCAGTTTGATGTGGGCTCACACACAGATTTTTTAGGGCTCCTTAGGTAGCTATCCTGTATAGCCTCTACAGACTCGTCACTGACTGATGGCCTACCAGAATAGGGTTTCTCCACCAAACTGCCGGTTTCCTTCAACTGCTTATCCCACCGAGTAATGTTATTCCTATGTGGTGTTGCTTCGTTATAAACGCGCCGATATTCATGTTGCACTTTGGTCACAGATTCAAATTTAGCGAGCCACAGAACACACTGAACTTTCCTCTGTATTGTCCACATCTCGACTGGCATGGCCGTGGGCTGCTCCGCTGTATACACAGTATTATGTCATCATCTACACATGCGCTCATGCTGCCACATCATCTACAAAAACTGAGAGGGTTTTCTTTTTAATTTGTGCAGATTTCACATTTCTATCATCTTTTGTTGCTTTCTTGTGACCAGTCAAATGTGCACCATGACTTTATGGACACACTGTATATATAACAGATAGGGAGAAATGGACTCAAGCATCCAAACCAACTTTCCACTCCCCAACTTGGCACCTACTAAAGGAACTGCAGGTTGTAGCTTTCCCATCCATTTTGGGTACCTTAGCATAGATACATGAATTCCTATGAACAACATTTATGTACGTGTTTACATTTTCACTCGTAGTGTCACATATCAGGGACAACTGGCAAAGGCCTGAAACTGTGCAAAAGAGATGAATGGCTTTCTTTTTAGTGGCTTGTTAGGCTATATAGTGAAATGCCCTGGAGGATTACCGCTTCTACAAGGGTGTATATTTTTCATTATTATTCTATTGACTAGGCTATTTAAAAACTCTTTAGGGGTAAAACTTAAGTTGTAGAAAACTAGTAGTAATGCAAATGATTCTTGTCCATATCAATGTAAATTAACTTGTATGGTACAGATCCAATCTATATCTGTAAGGTATTTTTCCCCACCGAGAAGGAAGGAAGAGGGCTCAGAGCTGCAAAGTGTGGAATAGTAAAGGCTTTATTGAGTACAGCACATCCTGACCGGCAAGGTTCCCTGGCCCCGAGGTAAGATGGAGGCCAGGGAAGTTGCAAGGATTAAACCACATGGGAGATATTAAAGGGATCCCTCTAGGGAAGTCGAGCTAACATGACTGGTGAAATCCCACTGGCTGGCAGACGGTCGCTTTTTTCCAAACAGTTCCTATGAAGCCTCTTTTGGCGCGCTTGGTTGTGAGCGGTCCTAGCCAAAGTCGTGGGTCTGAGTTCCCCAAGTGACCATCCCCCATTATCCACCGACCTTACAATATCCATTCCATGGAATGATGACCCCAAACAGTTAATATTTTTGTATATCAAGCTATGAATCAGTTTTGCATCTACTAGAAAATCCATTTCATCATTCCTGGTTGAAAAATAAATAAATAAATAAATAAATAAAAATATATATAAATACATCTGGTTTTCAAAATCTCTTTTGGACCTGTTTAAATATGTTATTGCTACCTCATCAATTAGTAACAGAAATAAAATCTTTGACACATGTTCATTTTGTACTTCTATGAGAATTATGCTGCTGGTGTTTATATAAATTATACTTTTATATATACTCTACATTATAGATATTCTGTAACTTACTTTTTTCACTCAACATTATATTTTTTAGATTTTACCATGGCAATATAAAAATGGGTCTAATTTATTCCTTTTTTAGATTGTTCATTTGAAACAAATTTTAGGATTTTAAATGTACTAAAATTATATATATCATAGACATTTATTTTTCCTTTTTGCAACATGAAATAACTAGGCCTCTGTGCATTTGCAAATGGGATAGCAAAGCCTTGAAAAATATCTCTGAGGTTGTATTTGAAAGAAAAAATATACTACACAACATACAGCAAATCTTCCTTAAAAATCTTATGTGGACACTTGCCCCCCAAAGCCTGCACATTCCTTCAGAGTCTGCCTCGCCCCTAACTCCCACTTCTACCTTCATAGGCACTGTCTTCTCCCAAAGTAACTTTTTGCCTTATGTAAATCCATCTACTCTTTCTCTGGGCTTCTGCAAGCCTACCAGCTCAGCCCCTGTCCCTGAACAGCACTTGGTGACCCCTGGCTGTGGGGGGTGAACCATCAGTTCTCTTGAGAAGGCCACAGAGAATTAAGCATTAATGTTTCTGTCTCTGACATATTCTGTTACTTATGTGAACTCAAGGCAATGCCCATGAAATCAAGGCTCCATCCAGCCTTTCATGAATTCATTCAACAAATTACTTTCTGAGTTCTAATACAAGCAAGTCCTTGCGTTATGAACAAGATAGGTTCTGTAGATTTGAAGATGTTTAAGTATTTAGATGCACGGAAAGGTATAAATAAATACTATGTTAACAGAAACATCTGTATTAGTTGCATTTAATAGGTAAATATACCTGTTCTAACTTACATACAAATTCAACTTAAGAACACATCTACAGAACCTATCTCATTTGTAACCTGGGGATTGCCTATACATGCAAGGCATTATCCTAAACCAGGGGTCGGGAACCTATGGCTCGCCAGCCAGATGTGGCTCTTTTGATGGCTGTATCTGGCTCACAGACAAATCTTTAATAAAAAAATAATAACGTTAAAAGTACAAAACATTCTCATGTATTACAATCCATTCATTTCCTACCACTCATGTTCATGGTTGCGGGTGGCTGGAGCCAATCACAGCTGTCCTCCGGGACAACACCAAATTTTTATTGGATAATGCGTAACATACACAGGTCATTGTATGGCTCTCATGGAATTACATTTTTAAATATGTGGCGTTCATGGCTCTCGCAGCCAAGAAGTTTCCCTACTACCCCTGTGCTATACAAAGAGAGTCCCTGCTGCCCTCAGGGGGCCTACATTCTGGAGGAGGATGCAGATAATAAAAACAACAAACCAGTACTATTTATAGCATGGGAGATGGTGATGAATGACACTGGAAGTATGAGAAATAGCGATGGAGAAAGATAATGCAGACAGTAGACATAGAGTGAAGATGTGAGAAATCACAATTCTAAACAGGGGGTCAGGAAATGCCTCACTGGGGAGGCAATGTATAAATAAGACCAGAAGGACAAGGGAGCGAGTGCGCAGTAAGAGCAAAGGCCCTGAAGCAGGCGCGCTGCAGGAACAGCAAGCAGGCCAGTATGGCGGGAGGGCCGTCAGCCAGAGGCACACAGCAAAAGCGGCCGCGGACGGAGGACAGGCACCGGCAGCTGGCAGCTTGCAGGCCACAGTATGAAGGCTGGTTTTTAGTCTGGGAGACAAGGGAAGCCTTGGGAAGGTTTTGAACATAATCTGACTTTGGTTTAAAGAGAACCATTCGGGCTGCTAGATTGAAATACCCAAAGAAGGAGGTAGGGAGATCAGTTAGGACATGAAGTTGATGAGCATCTTTAAATCACAGTCATCTCGTGTAATCCTACTTTAAAAAAATTTTTTAAAGAATTAATTCATACCAAAAAACTGGCCCCCAGGTTGAAAGCAAGCATATGCCAGTCCCTGCTCTTTGCATAGGCTCCAAGCAACTGGAGAAACAGCAGCGCGGCTACCGTGGTGACCACCCAGCCCAACTGCTTCAGGCCTCTGCGTATCGGCATCATTGTAATGACTCAGTTCACAGTTACCCGGGGCCTGTAATTATAAATGCTTATTATTGACATTATCGGCTTGATACTTGAACTTAACTTTTCCATTAGTACAAAAACTCATTTTTAAAGGCATTAATTATGAGAGAAATGAATGGTTGCTCTTACTATTTTCACCTCGGAGCAAACAAATTTAGGCACATTATATGTCTAGAAAAAGGGATAGGTCTCCAGCTTTCAAACACTCTGAGAAAAATCAGTAGGAAAAAAAATATGACTTTATACAGTACTTCTTAGAACTATATCTAATCTATTAAGAGAAACCCATAGTGAGTTCTGGCTCAATTTTCTGTCTTCCTAGAGAAAGAGAGAGATGGCTGAACATACAGATAATAGCAGGACACTATTCAAGGTAACAAATATACTATATATGGAACATCTATTTCTACATACAAAATATTATAGAAAGTAAGAAAATGAAGAAAACGTGTTTAAAGTATAAAAGTCAAAGTTTATCAAGTATAAAAGAGAGAAGACCGAGTCAGAGAACTGAATCACAGACAAGGCAGAGTCTGGAAGAGAGGCACAAAAGAAAATCTGTTGCCATCTAAAGTGTGAGATAAAATCTCATGCAGCTTTGAAACATATTTTCATAAATAATAAACACTAGAACTTTCTAACATAACTGTGCATGGCAAATTGTCCTTCCATTTCACAGGTTTTCCCTAATATGCCCTTAATTTCAGTGATCTGCCTGCCTGACACACACACAAAAAAACATTTTTTAAACCTATTTCTTCTCAGTTATTTCACTTTGTTGCTATTTCAAAGTGAGACATACTATCAGAGCTATTTCCATGTGGCTGACTTGGTGAGCTGTGATGTCATGTGTTGGCATGTGACCGATCGGTGGCTGACATTCACCAAGTTGCACCACAGTGATCCTGGCAGACAAAGCATCCACCGCAGGGTCACCCACTCATTCAGCAACCATAACTGAAAATTCCACAGAGAGATTACAATCTAATAGAGGGGATAAATCTTACAAGGGCAAAGATTATACTTTATATAATAGTGAATCTCAGGATAACCAGAAAAATACAGAAAATAAAAATGATTTGAATAGTCAGTAAATATATTTAAATGACTAAATATGGTCCCTGCCTCTAGGAAGTTTATGATTTAACTTGGAGGACAAATAGTTAATATACATGGCTAAACTGATCCAAGGTGGCACTGTAAGATAGTCGAATAGTATTAGATTACTCAAAGCCATGGAAAACTGAGAAAACAAACAGAGCTGACAAGTTTGTGGTACTGGGTATATGGTGTGAAACATCCTACTGGGAAAACCTATTTACACGTCAGTCTGAGTAAAATTATAGTGGGTTAATCAGTGGAATGAAGAGCGGGACATAATACCACAGCCAAAGTCAAGCAGGGGCTGAAAATGAGGTGAGATTTATAGCAGCATGCTAAGTTCAATTGATGAAAATGTTGGAAGTAAAAAGTAATTCAGGTGAGAAGGGTCTGAATATCTGTGATTATTTTTTTAGTGCAATTTATCTGCACCATGAATCATAGGAAGTACCAAGCCTGTACGCCTCCCCAGAAATTCTAAAACATTAAGGTAGGTCATCTATTTGAATGAGGACACTTAAGGGTAGAGAGAGTCAATAATGAGATGACTTCTGGACGGACTTATGATTACACAGACAGGGTGCAATAGGTCAAACCTCACCTGTAAGAGATACAACATAGATCGCTCCTACTTGGGATGAGGACGTGAAGTGTGCTGAGAAGTCAAGGTAATTAACTCTGATTTCATAGTTGAAAGGCATGTGCTGTATCTTGGGAAACTGTCCAAAGGCTGATCTGGTCAAAACATTGTATGGAATCCTTCAAAACTGTGGACTAATCTGTCCTGGAAGGTTAACCAGCTGTTACTACTGGCTAGGCCTAGGTATGGCTGGTCTATCAAAGAGGCAATGAACACCGCTGGGGAGGGTGAAGGTAGTGGCCCCAATTTTACAACTAGGGGAGGGGTCAGGGTCAAAAATCCACGAGATTGATACCTGATGCTTTGGTTGTTCTTAGGGCATTTGTAGTATATAAGCCTAAGACAAGTTGGGGAGCTAAGGAAAAATAAAGAAAATATAAACTAATGTTTTTCTAAACCTCCATTTCACATGTGTGAGAGTGAGAGTGTGTGCATGTGTGTGTTGGGAGAGATGTGTGGGACTTAAACACAGTTTTTCAAAACTCCCAGGTTTCACACTTAATATAGATAAAAGTTAACAATTGGATACACTTTTCTTTTTAAGTAGCAAAAACCAAGTTCAAAGTCCAACTATAAAAATTATTTTTAATCAATTTAATTTAATAGCACTGGATTATTGCCTGACCAGCTGGTGGTGCAGTGGATAGAACATTGGACTGGGACGTGGAGGACCCATGTTCGAAATCCCGAGGTCGCTGGCTTGAGCACAGGCTCATCCAGCTTGAGCGCAGGGTTGCTGGCTTGAGCAAGGGGTCACTCGCTCTGTTGGAGTCCCCCGGGGGTCAAAGCACATATGAGAAAGCACTCAATGAACAATTAAGGAGACTAAGGAGCCTCAACAAAGAATTGATGCTTCTCATCTCTCTCCCTTCCTGTCTAACAAATCTGTCCCTCTCTCTGACTCTTTGTCAAAAAAAAGAAAAAGAAAAAGAAAAAAGGCATTGGATTATTCTTAGTTGGCCAGTGATAAGGAAATAAATCTTTCAAAAGCCATAGGAAGCAGAAGCAGCACTAAATCAGAGTAAATGCAACAGTTCACCTCTAACGCTCTGATCAGCCCTTGGAAATACCAGAATAAAATTTTACTATTAACTCCTTTCCCCGGTACCTACTATCTCCTGACTTTATTGATTTTAAGAGACGGTCAACAGCTTTATAAAGCTGGATTGGAAGATTTTCTTATATCCAAATCGTATTATATAAAACAGCTGAACTAATATAGCTTTATCCATCCCAGGCTTCCCCATACAGAAATTAAACCTGAATTTCACTTGCTTTACCTAGAAACATTTAATTTTGTGGCTATATTTTAGTCGAGGAGGGTAATTTAGCTACATAGCTAACCACTACCCGTAAGAATCAAAAGCTCTGTTGCTTCCCTCTGGCTCTGAGGAATCTGAGACCCACAAAAGGGAGGGGTGTTCACTTCTATAACCACCAGATCCTGCCATGACACTCTCCAGAAATGTATGTCAAGCCCAGAATGAACAGCATGACTATGTACACCCTTCCAGCTCTGAAGCATTTTGCATCTAGAGCGCGTTGGCATCACGCTCTGCCCACAGTGACTGTCCTCGATGCATGTGCCTCCGCAGTCAGAACACAAACACACACACATGTAAAGCCGACACCAGAGCTCCACTTTGTTCTTTTCTGGGGGGAGAAGTCATGGGCAAAAAGCCATTGTCTTTCTGTTCAGTATGTTTTGTTGCTGGCTGCACCTAATTTGGTCTCTTGCAAAATGACATTCTGTTAATGACATGAATGTCAAAGCTGTGATAATGGGCAGAAGTGCAGAAAATGTTTCCTAACTGAGGAAGCAACAGGAAAACTGCCAAATGGATATTAAAATAAGTAGTTGTGTGTTCATCCCACACTTAAGCACTCAGGTCCCCTCCCCAAACACAATTTGTTTCCAACATGAAAGGGATGCAGCCCTCTGAGGACGGGAGAATAGCCCATCTTGAAGAAAAGCACAGAAAAACAGAAAAAAAAAACCACCAAGAGGTCAAAGGAATGTTTCCCCTTAATTAACTTGACAGATGTCTTTTCTTCCCTCATTTGCATCCACTGATGTTTGCTTAGTTGGTCTCTCATTTTGCAAAAATGAAATTGGCCACAAGGAACCAATTCTGTTGCTAAAGACAGTTGGGCTAGGGAGATACCAGACATGCGGGCCTTGAAGTTGCTCAGTATTCAGCACGGGTAATGAATGCTCCTCGCTCTTGCCATTTGTGAGCTGAGGAGCAGAGCTGAGCCCTGGAAGACGATGTGTTGACTGTCCAGACAGCACTGCCGACTTGTGCAAACAGGGCCAGGGAGGGAGATCATGTGGCCTTCACAAACAGGGCACATGTGAAGTTAGAATATGCATTAGATGTAGAGACAAATGATTCCATTCCACAAAGGAACAGGTGGTTCTGTTTTAGATTTCACAAACTGGCTACTATTTCTTAGGGAGCCACAGTTATGAAATGCCATTGGTAGATCTGACCTCAAATTCCAACTCCCTTAAGTCTCAACTTACTGTCCTGTAGATTGGGGGTAAGAATATAAACTACCTCAGAGGGATAGGGAGAAATTAAATGAGAGGAAGAATGTATAGGAACTATTGTAGTGCCTGGCACATAGCAAGTGCTTCAAAATAATAGCTGTTAAAACAAAACATTTTGGTCTTTCTCTTTTGCATAAACTCTTTCATACATATATGTTTCCGTTTTTAGAATGTTACACTGAAGCTTGCCCTCAACGATCTCTGAACAAGAAGCATGAGATTGCCCACAGAATTAACTTCTAAAATCAATACTATGAATTATGCTAAAGCCAAAGAGACTGGTTCTAAGGCAGCAGGGCTTGACAGTAAATGTAAATATAAACGTAGTTATTGAAGAATTTAACAGGAAGAAGGATGGCTGGTTGGCTTTAGAAACAGAGAAAAACAAAAGCTGCAGAACCAGAGGATCAAGTATCCAAACAAGCACTGGCCGTGGGCTTCAAACTGGCAATGTGAAGGCGGAGGGCCGGGCAGGGACTGCACCCACCCGATTTCAGGGTTTCGGAGCAACTGTTAAAACCATGTGCGTCGGTCCACCCTTGTCCAATGCCGTTCATCATGTAAGGCATCAAACGTGCCTCGCTCTGCTGCCACACGCCCCTTACAACCTTCTGTTAGCTTCATGGAGAGGTCTGCCCAAATGGAAGTGATAGGAACAATAATAATAACTGCTAACTTTGCCCAAGTACTTAACACATGTCAAGCTCAAGTTTGATTTTTACAACAATCTCATGAGGTAGGACTTCTTTTTACCCATACCTTCTAGATGGGAAGGCTGCAGAACTGAGAGGTTCAGAACCTTGTTTAAGATCGCCCATCTAGTTAAGAGACAGAACTGAAATTCAAATTCATTCAGAGACTGAGCTTTTAAACATTTTGCTAAAATGTCTGTAAGGTTGAGAATAAAAACTTTAAGGGGCCTAACCCTGACAATAACTATATTTATTCTGGTAAATCAGTCTCAGCACTCTGGTCCTACACCGACACTGGTGAGCGTGACGGCTATGGATCTGTGCCGAAGAAACGAGCTGCCCTTAGTGTATTAACCAGACCAAATTTTTGAGCCTGTAGCCTGATGGTCAGATACAGGCAGTGGGTCAAGCTATAAAGCCTCACACCAGACTGTGAGGTATTTCTGGAGGCAGCAAGACTGACCCAGATGGACACACAATTTAATGTGACCAATGGGGCATGCTTTTTTATCCTGGAATATACTTGTTTACACGCTTTTCAGGCTCGTGGCAGACAGACAGGTGAGATGTCATAATCTGGACATTCCCTCCCCCATGGAGTATTCTCAAAGATCCAAAGGCAGATGACCTGACATATGGATTACCCACGGCCAGCTAGAGCTCGGCTTCTGTATCCCCACCCAAACCAGCTGGTCTGGTCAGACACAGCAAGGGAAGAGAACTGTGTTGAAGCATGTGTGAATCAAAATTTTTTGTTCCCTGTTTATGAACAGATTTCAAAATTAAGTTCAAATTTCTGAATCGTGCCTCCTTAAAATGGCTATTTTTTTGCTTCTCTATTTCTAGATAGCTGACTCTGAAACCATAGGGATTAATTTGTGATGTGAAACACCTTTGTAAGCACCGCCTCTGGAGAACAGACTAAGGGCCCACAGTGTAATATGCATTAGGAAGCAAATCTGGCCAGCAGAAGCTCAAAAGCATAGAAAAAGGTATTTTGACTCTATTACTGAGACAAGCTCTTTTAAAAAAGTATTTACAAATGACACATCTCTACATAAAACAACCTCAACATTATAAAATCTACAACTTCTATAAACTTGTGAACGCAAATCCTGGGTCCTTCTGTTGCACCTTATTCTTTTGCAATGCCATTCCTTTAGACTAGCATCTTCTCCCATTCTTGCTCCCCAAAGACTTTCCAGACTCTAAGAGAACACACATAAGAATGTGTCTGTGTTTAGAAAATGGTATCACTAAACTGTGTGAATTCCATTAAACTATGGCAGGAGTTCAGACAAGTCAGAGAGCCAAGTCAAGAGTAAGTGCCAGTGACTGAGGAAAAGTTTAATGCTGGCTTCACTGCCTGGAAATCAAGGGCCTGCCTCTTATGGGCATGGCTACCTATTTCTCATAGACTCAGCCTTGTGTTTAAAGAGGTGACCTCATTTGTCCCTAGCCTGGGGTTTGGCCCTTATTAGTAAGTACCTTGAGCTCCAGACTACCACACCAACTCCTCCTCTCTACTCTATTCACCAGGCATCCAACCTAAACGCATTGGACATTCCCTGCAGTGACTCAGAGAGTTCCTGCTCATTGTGTTCCTGGATTCCTGTTTATTAAAGTTATGGAATCCCTGACCTTCACAGGAAAACATTTCTAAGTAGAAATTCAATAGTATAAAAAGATGGCACCCTGCTATGTAAAATTTCCATATTGAAAAGGATTCTGAGTAACTCACCCACAGGAAATTAAATTGCATATCAAAACTAGAATTAGGATACTTCTATTCGTAAAAAAAAAAAAGCATTGGTACTATGCAAGAAATGAATGTGGAATCTTCCACTGAAGACTTTTGCTTATTATTTTTAAAATAGACCCTATATCCTATTGAAAGATCAAAATACATATGAAGACTACAGTGCAGCTCAGTGATCTTGAAAATAAAATCTGTCAATAGCTACCAAGTGAGTCATTCCTGGGGCTTTGTGGTCACAAAACATTCTCATTCTCAGGATAATAACAAAACTGTATTGCTCACTTGTATAACAAAGAGTGTTTTCTTTGGCTATTAGCTGCTATGACAGCTTATTATAGTAGGCACCAAGGTTTCTGAAATCACACAAGTATACAGTAAGAGCAACACCACTTTGTGCTATTAGTTAATCTGCCTCATGGACAATACACCAACAATGTGATGCTATGTCTTTCAGATGACAAAAGTTGGTTTTCATTTTTACCTAGGAGAAAAAAAACTCAAACACATTCTTTTTTTGCATCTGAAAAAAAAATCAATATTTTAAAATAATTGAAAAGAAAGCAGATGAGTAGTAAGCATTAAGCCATGCCACCTTTGTACAAACTGAAGACAAGCACTTGGTCATCAACAGCTGAAGACCACAGCACCTCCATCAACATGACCACCAACCTGGCTTTCTTGTTTTAACTCAACTTGCATTTCTGATGTGCCACTTTATGACTCCACCAAAAAACCCCAGGCAGAGGGAAAAAGGGTACAGGACACAAGAGATGTGCTTATGAGTTTGCAATCAGGAAATCTAGGGAGGGAGACATTTCCCTGAGTGTTTAAATAGTTTCATTGTTTAGTTAGGGGACATTGTGTATTTGAGAAGACAAAAAAAAAAAAAAAAAAGTCTGTCTACCCAAGGTTTGACAAAAACTAGGCAGTCATGTTAAAGAAAAAAAAAAGACTAAAGACCAAAATAAAATAAAACTAAATAAGCCAACATGTAATTGTCTAAATTAGAAATGCACCTGTTACAGAAAGGTTTCACATCCGGATAGGCAAATTGTCCCTATCTTAGTCAGGGTAAAGCATTTTTTCAAATAAGTACTATAGAATAAGAAAACTTAACACAGGAAAATTTTTATAATTGAGAAATAGGAAAGGAAAGGGAGAGGGAGGTCCCAGGAAGATTACTTAATGTGTTTGTAATATATTATTCAACAAAAACATATAACTGCATTTATAAAATAAGTTTTTGAATTACTTTTAAATTATTATATTACAGCAAATACCAGTAAAACCAGTAATTAATTTCTGTGTTCTAGTTGACAAAAAGATACTGGTAATGAGTCCGGCACCGCAGGATCAATAGTATATTAATTATAAATGGTAACTCTACCCCCACATCCTCCTGGACCACACCGTCACTGCCTTGCTTCAGAGATTAGTAATTTTTGAACTGTTAAAAGTTCCTCTTAGAGAAAGAACTTTGATTAGTTTTCTACCTCCTTGGCAGGATATGATTTTACCTCAACAAGATTAATCTCTAACTCATCTATGAGAAAGAGTTAATCAATTCACATCTACTTTCCTAACCTGTTCAAAATGTTTTTTTAAAAAATTGATAAGATTCAGTAATAGAAATAGGGTTGGCAACATTTCTCTTGATAACTCAGTTTTTGGCCATTCTGTCCTCCGATTTCTTTTTATATACTAAATGAAATACATGTTTTTACAATCTATCTTACAATAAAGACCTGGCCCTGCCTGTGTCACACCAGCCTGAAATCAAATGATGAGAAAGTCCGGAACTGATAAAAGAAAGGCTGATCCAAAGAGGCACAACTTTAGGCTGACAGAGGACTGACTCCTCCCCAAGAACTGAAAAGGCTAGAATTTGCAACAAAACCTCATGCCCACCCAAACTTTTCTCCTTTCTTAAGACCACCTAGGATTAACTGCCCCTTCTCCGTGGAAGTTTTTGCTTGTTTGTTTCTAATCAAGCCAACTTATTGCTCCCCCCACACCCACATCCCTTTTTTGAACTTTTCCTGAGATGACAGAGAACAAAGGATGATTCTGAACAAATGATCGATCTTGTTCTCCTAAAAACCCTGAATGAAGTAGTTAAATAAGCTGCACTACAGTCACAAAATGGGACATTATTCCAAAAATGCTTACAAAGACATAGGTGAAACACGGTGAGTCCAAAGCCTGATAGCAAACATTGTTAAAATACACAGACTGCTCAGAAAATGGATCGGAAGGAAATGGACGTAATAATGGTGATTACTTCTCTGTGGTGGGAAGATGGGAATCTAAATAGGTATGCACTCGTGCTTTAGTTTTCAAAAAATTTAATCACAAATCCTATAACCTGAATCTGAAAAAAACCTGTATTTTACAAAGAAAAGCAGATACCTTTTTACTCCTGCTAGCCACGACTCACAGAGGAATGGAGTTAGAGAGTGATGACAAATGTACACTGTGGTGACAAGATACTTTGCTGAGACATTAGTTTGTAGTATTCTTTCTAATGGAGGAGAATGAAAGTATGTTTTCCTTCCCCCATTCCAAGAAGTCTTTGTTTTCAGAGTCTGGGATCCTGGGCCTTAGAGGGCATTTCACGGGCTCCAGTTTCAAGAGGCAAAGCAGAAGTCAGGTGGCAGCCAGAAGGTGCACCTCCACCCAGGCCCTTCCCTAAGGACAAACCTTTCACCAGAGGGACGCTCCTCAAGTGACAGAAGGGGAGAAACAGGAGATGGGGTGAGCTTTCCTGACGGGGCAATGGAGAGAAGGCAGAGGAGCCTGGTTGTGGAGCTGACTGTGGGGGACCAGGCCCTGTGCCCACTCCTTTCCAATGCAGGCTCCCGGAGATAAGAGACCACAGCCCCGTGGTGGACATGCGCATGGCTGGGACATCCAGGTGAGCAGGAAGAGTTAACAACAGGAGCCATGCTTGCTTTCCCGGTGCCAGTTACTGATGTCCGTGCCCACAGCAGGCATCCAGGAGTACCACATATCAGCTTAGGACTGGCTTCATCATTCCAGGTGGGCTTGGACGATAAGCAATCAGGTGGCTAGGGATCCACTGCTGGCGTACATACACATCACATGACCATGTCAGAACGGCTCCCTCCCTCAAGCAGTCACAGTCAGGCATAGATTTTGATGATGGCTGCATGGGTGTATATTTATCTCCACCTAATCAAGTTGTATACATTAAATATGTACAGTTTTTTTGTATTTCAACCATACCATAAATAAACAAATAAATAAATAAAATGAGATCTCCTCGGCTTGAGATGCACCAGCCTGCCCTACTGCACTCAGAGAAAACAGGTGAACCAATGACTCTCAGGAAATCATCAGAAAAGCTCCTTCAGTCATTTTAGCAAAAGCCTACCCCTCCTCAGCACCTGAGTCAAAATGGAAAACAAAGCACAGAATGTTGACCGTACACTTTGTGAGCGAAAGGACTCGTCTGCGGCCCTTTAATCACAATCCAGTGGCTTCTGGTTGTGTAGTCAAAGCAGGGTCATGCCTGGCTCTAATAGTTATTAATGAGAAGGGGGAGGCGCAGTCAGACTCGGGCAGCCTCGGTCAACTCAACAAATAGCAAAGCCAAAGGAAAACGGTCTCCTTGACTTAACGTCACAATAAAAACTGCACAGGCAGCCCTGGAGTTGCAGAGGTATGAAAGTAAATGCAGGTCATCTCAATGGTTCCCTCTAAACTAGCAGTCCTTAAAATTTTGTTTGTAAATGAACTCCCACGTGCCCTCACAAATGAGGACTATCCTTTCAGAATATCCACAGAGAGCACATTATTTGTATAGTGGTAGACATCACTAGCTAGTCTAAAATAATAAAATATTCTATAGACATCATCTTTCCCCAGCATTTATTGTTAAATATATTCACTCCTTTTGGAGCTTTAAATACTGAATTTATATTCCAGTGGTGATTACCATATTGCGTTGGAATATAAAGTATCTCACATTCAATTTGCAGAAATTTACAAAGTTGAAGCTGCGATGCCAAATCTAAGTGGAATCATACTTTCACATGTGAAAAAAGCACAAAGCTCCCAGCATTGAGATTAGTAATACGGAATAAACATTTTGTTATTGCAAAGCCCGGATTTCAGGAGTGTCACCTGGTCCTCACTATAGACCTTGAGACTACAAAATCAATGGGGAAGAATGTAAATTATGATTCTAGCACCACAGGGAGAATGGAGGGGACTTGTGGTTTTTGAATCATTGTGATGTATCTCTCTCTCTCTCTCTCTCTCTCTCTCTCTCTCTCTCTCTCTCACACACACACACACACACACACACACACACACACACACGCTCGCGCGCGCGCACCCCCCACCCAAATGCCCACAAGTATCACTTGGCAGTAACCCCATCCACTTCCTGCCTGAGCCTTTTCCAAAGGTGGCAGAAATGTCACACTGTTGTAGTGACAGGGAGCATGTCCATCACCTTAGGAGTTCATGGCCCAGATAGGAAATGGTGCTTTTCAACACCTTACATAAAGGCAGCTTGGCAACAAACATCTGAATAAGCTCTAAAGAACAATTCTAAATACTCCAAGAGTGGCTTATGATGACACCACAACAAAAGATATATAAGCCTTTTAGGTAAGTTGTTTTAAATGAAGAGATTGCACAAAGTCAGATAAGACATTTTATACTTAAGTCATTGGCCAACTGGTTTATGCTCTAATCTCTTGTTTGAAATGTGGTCTGGTGTGAAAAGTAAGCTGCTATGAAGGGATTCTTTCACTGAGAACCAAACAGATAAACAGGGATATACCTATAATGAAATGTAATATCGTGTAAAAACCTGTTCTTGGACTTCATTGTTTGTATGCATCTCCAGATGGACGGTGAACGTTGATGCGGATTCACAATGGCATATTATTTGACAGTAACCTGATACTTTCCTTTGAAACTTGAACTGAGTTTGCTTATCACAGAAAGTGGTTGCAAAAGGAAGGGTAAAGGCGACAACTGTAATGAGAAAATGAACACAGGCAGACTGTCTTCCCACAGCAGAGTCAAAGTTAATCAGTGATCATATTGCAAAATCTAGATCATTCTCATGTGTCACAATTCATGGGGCACCACACATCACTGCTACAGCTTTGTAACTCTGCTTAACTAGCGCTCAGTTACTTTAGAATTGGCAGCTTCACTTACAACTTTGACCAGAAGCTCATGTCTTGGACGAAAAGCACAGAACATTTTCTAGAATAGAAACTATGCCTATGTTGCAATATATCATGACAAACAGGCTGTTCAGTCTGATCCTGAATTTTTTCTCTATACACTCTCCCTAAAAAGGAGAGGTATCTTTAAGAATCTGTAAAAAGCACAAAAAAAATTTAGACTCAAATAAAGGAATGCTCACAACTCCATCAGTTAGAAGAGAATAAAATAGGACTGTTAATTTCATGTTAATAGCTGACACTTTTTAAAAAGCGCTATTAATTCAGCAAGTTTCTTTCTTTCCTTTTTCTTTTTTAGGGGTGAGCTGTTCACAGTAAGAACTAATTAACTGCCAAGAAAGAGATGGGTTTCAAAAAGAATACTATTTTACTCATCAAACGCCGGTTTCCAGTTTCCTTCCTCCATACATTTACTATAAGTAAGACTATTTATTCCTAACCTGAGAGTTTGTGAATATGGTTAGAACAAGGCAAAGGCTTTTTCCACATTATTCTAAGACATAAGATGGTTAATTTTAAATAATGCTGAATTGAAACTTATCTTGTTTAATGTATAAATATATAACTTCTAGTACTTTGAAGTGTGTACACTAGTGGACATGAGTTAAACAGAAATAAATCTGAGTGCTACCACATACTGTTTGTAGTTGCTATATATATATGTGTTTGTGTATTTGTACTTAATAAAGAATATACTTTCTTTTTTCTGGAGTGAAACATTCTATTTTCTTCCCCCAATAAATCCTCCCAGCATCTGCATACAGTTCTCCGGAAAACCACGGCACATACTGACATACATGACCTGTGGAGCAGGTACAACCCTCTGGTCAAGGGAGACAAGGCTGATGCTGACAGCCACACCACTAGGCAAGAAGTAATCCTCACTGTGGTCTAGGTGTGGAATATTCTGCACTTAACCTACATTTAAAATGCTGTTTAAAATTGGCCTTACTCTTATAAATTCCTTGCTGCAAGCATCTACCTATTCTCTTTGTGAACCTAGGGCAATACCTGACCCAAAGGCATACTTGCTTAACACCTTGTTGAATAAATGAATAACTGAAGAAGCTAATTAAACTAAGGAAAAAAAAAAGTGTTGCTGAAAATGGGGGAGGTTAGAATCTGGTTATACTACACCCTGGCCTAATCTTCCTTTCTTAAATTAATGAAAATGACCATTTTACAGTTTCTCCTCAAAAGCCTAGAATCTTCATTAGACAGCAGTGATCTTGGGCCAGGATGTGCTTAGAGCTATACTAAGTCATGTTCTATCCCTTGCCTCCAGAAGCTCAATCTAAAATGGATTATATGTACAACAGAATAATTGATGGACAGATTGAGAGAACTGTAAATATCCTAAAAGAACCTACAGGCTAAGGGTTAAAGTAGCAATAGAGCAAGAGTTTCTGGAAGGGGGACAGGTGGCTTTTGACAAATAAGCATACCTTCATTGCAAGTGACAGAAGTAGGTCACGATGAGTAAGTGAATTTTCCACTGACTCATTTCCACACGTATCATGGGCAGCAAAGGATCCCAGTGATCTAATTCTCCACCTGGAAGAGCTCTACAAATTAGTTCTCTAATGAAAGGAGCTAGAATTAAAACTGACTCAGCAGGGAGAATCACCATCCTGACCTATAAACACATCAGTAGGCAGTAAGGTACACAGGTCTGACAAATAATATGCACTTCATAAAAATCCTTGTGTATTTAGAAATCTAACAGCTCAGATTGTAGGTCCAAGAGAGTCAAGTGATCCCTGCCCTTTTTCCAGCTACCAGATCGATGCAATCAGGTTTAATGGGGTTGCACCAATTCACGTATCTTCAACACATCTTCACTAGGTTTGCAAGCAGTTTTGCAATTGTTAACTTTGTATGCAAATAACCTCTGTTTTAGTGTCTACAGGGGGAAAAAAGAAACCTGTTAAATTATGTTTAAATATAAATTCATTTATTTTGTGCAAATGTAGCATATCATTGTAAATGTCAAATAGTCACCATCCATTATGATAATAGGGTCCAGCCAATCTTACCAACTTATTCAAAGTTCACTGCATGAATGATCAGAGCTCTCAGTCCCCAGACAGAACTTAAAATATGTCCTTATTTAAAAATTCAAAGGCAATAAATCAGGTTAAAGAGGTGACAAGAGATGACCCTCCTCTGCCATCTACTCTGAGAGATGCCTCGTGATCTCATCTGGAGGAGCCGGGGAGCTCAGCTTCTCTGTGCAGAGGACCCAGGTGGGCCCTGCTACAGAGACGGACTGTCTCTATTCACAAGGAACTTACGTACATTAAAACAAGTCTGTTGAAATAATGCTGCATATTTTACTCCACTGGGAGATCGTTCACAGATAAAAGTAAATGCTTTCCTTCTCACAAAATAAACCAAAAAAACCCCCAAAAAAACACTATCCCCATTTGGAAAGATCCCACCCTATGAACATCAGTTTTACTTTTTCCAGTACAGTTAATGAATTAGGTAGCCTCATGCATATTTGAACAAAATTAGTTAAATATTATCAGCCAGTACTGAAGCACTAGCTGAAGCTATAGAAAAAATAATTTTCAGTGTAAAGGCTGACTGGCATGAGATCCACACTCATGGCCTTGGCCTCTTTAACACAATGCACTGCTGAACCAGGATACTATATAGAAATATAGGTATTAAGACACCCAAGGCTCTACACAATGAGACATTGTAAGTGAGTGACACAAACACTCAGGAAAGAGCTGAGGAAAAGAACATTTACAAGACAGTAGGTGCTACAAGCACCTATGTTGCTTATATGTTAAACTAAAGCTACTTGAAACTACAAAACAGAATGAAAGGATTTAAAACCGGAATCTCATTACTATATACAAAACAGGTCTTATTCCAAATCTCAGGCCCCAGACTCTGACAATTTGCCTTAAGACGCTCTGGAATGACAGTTTACAGAAATAAAAAGATTTCTGTTGTTGTTGTTTTCCCTGAATTAAAATGTCACTCAGATGATCTATTTCTGCCACTAAAGATATGGTTACCTCTTCAAGAACCAAACGGGTAAATACATCATTTAGCAACAGCTATCCAGTAACCACCAGCTGGTCACCTCAGATCTTACACTCAGCACTAACCTGGTTCAACCCCAAGTTTAAAAGGAAAACAGTCCTAAAGCATAAAATATTGTCTCTGAGATTAGGAAGCAAAACAATATGAATTAGAGGTATCATATCATGAAACTACTAAATAAATTACATAGCTTTTATATTGCATTGCCCTTGGAAGTGTTTGTTAAATAAATACTTTTAAGGATACAAAGGATGTGAATGAATAACATCTAGCCACATGTATACAAAGTATTTAGATAATAAAACATATACACTTAATGAGGAATGTGGATTTGTAAATCTCTAAATGTTCCTAAATACACATAACATTTCACATTGAATCGTGAAATTAAAGTAAATTTCGACTTTAAACAAGTCTGCATTTTAAAATTAACAATTTCATTAAATGAAATTTTACACTATATAATTCAAAGGAGTACAAAATGTATGTCTTCTTTTCAGATTAATTAACATCAACTTTGTGTAGACCTGTACACAGCACAAACTTTTCAAGGTTCACAGACAGCTATTCTAATGATATGGTTAAAATCAAATTATAAACTCAACCAAAATGAACTTCTATTTTCCTTCTTTCTTTTACTCCACATGAGGGAACATGCTTTCCTTTTAAAACTCCCACTATTCCCTTTTCTTCTATGGGGACCCAAAAATCATGCTGCTGACAGAGGACTTTTAAAACAGAAAATGCTGTATGTTCTTGTCAAGAGTGAAAGAACAAAATAAACAAAACCCAACAATAAAAAACAAACCACTAACGCCATGTCAGAATTTTTCAATCCCCATTTCTTACTCAACTCCTATCATCCTTTTCCATCCTTAATTCTTTTCCTTAGAGATGCAATATACAGGATCGTGAGCATCCCCAATCTACCCACAAGACCATGAGACTTCAGAAGCTATCCAATTCTCCCGCAGTCAAAGGTGCTCAATAGTCAAAGTAAAAGAAAATGCAGGTGCCCATGGAGAGATAAGTATACAGTTCTGTGGCTTGTCCTGCAGGAAAAAAAAAACCCAGTTTAAACCAAGGGCACATCATCTCCCAACCCTCATCTTCATTTCACTCAGAAACCAAGGGCCCAGAAGATTAAAAACTTGAGGATCCTGGAAGAGAAATATTCAACACTAACTTTGGAACTCTTCAGTAATCTTTATGTAGATGATTCTTAAATCCCAACCTGGAACCCTTTCCTTCATTCCAAACACTTGCATCCAACAGTCAGCTGCACATCTCCAGTCAGGTGTCTACCAAGGCTCCAATGCAATGAGTCTTGAACTGAAATGATCATCTATATCCAACCTGTCCTGCTTCGTGTATTTGTCATTTCAGTGGTGGGCACCATTATCCAACAGCCTATAGCAGAAAAACGGGGCACACTCTCTTTTGTCCTTCCTCATTCTAAGTACTTAACTGAGCACCCAGTCCCAGTGATCCCATTTCCTGAATGTGTCCCTTTATCCTCACAGCCAACCAAGCTGGTTGTGGTACCATCAGCATCCTGGCCTGGAAGCCTGTTGAAGCTAGCTCTAACCAGAATCCTGACCTCCTCTTTGCCCAATTCCAATTCGTCCTTCAAAGGCCAAGAATTTTTCCAATGAGCAGATGTGATCCTATCACTGCCCTGTGTAAAACCCTTCAGCGGTTTCTCCTGACCACAAAGTAAATTCCAGGTCTCTGTTATCACTAATCAAATTTCTCCTCAATTCTTAAACCAAGGGCTTGAACAGGTATCCATCTCCTTGCCTGGAATATTCTCTTCCGCCTTTCACTGACTCTTCTCTTTCCCACCAACCTGGTTTATTTCTCTGGCAGCCCCCTTCCTCTTACATGTCCCTGGGATACTCTCAAAACCCTATTTGCTCACCCCATCATGACATGGCTGAAAGGAGGTAAGCACAGAAATACCATCACACGCAGTGTTATAAATCCTTGTTAATACCTTTTTTTCTCCCTTCATACCCACCCACACCACGTTCCCCATGAAACTGCAAGCTTTCAAGTGAAAAGGAACTATACTATCTTCTCTGCTACTACCTCCCCAGCACAATGCCTAACATAAGAAAGGGGTTCAATTAAAATTTATTGAATTTGTGAACAGAGGCAGAGGCTGAGAGCAGGCTGGACCTAGCTCACATGGCCCAAGTGAAATCTCCCCTGCTTTAGGCATATTTTCTTAAACTCAGCGGTGGCCATAGCAACAGATCCTACCCTAAGGGGTGGCTTCCAGGAAGTAAGTATGCTTCATACCTAAATTGCTGAAAACAGACTAAGAGCCAAACAACACCTTCCTCAACCAATTCTCTATTCATTGACAATCCACAAACCTTTTTTTAGACTGAAAACTCCCATAGGGAAAAGGCTTATCATCCTTAGGTAATGTAGAGCTTTCTACTTTTTATGCTGACAGGTAAAGTTTTTACTTGGAACGAGCTACAGAAAACTAGGAAGAAGCTTCCACATCGTTCATGCAGTTCTATACGTAGAGGCAACTATGCATCTAGGAACCATGTCTAAGACCCATCACTAAATTGGGTTTCTTTTGGAATTGCACCATGAGGTCCCATTAGCCCCACAAGACCCTTAAGTGCATAACACATGGCCAGTCATCTTCTCTGGGTGAGCACAGGGGTATGGGATACAGCTGGAACCAACCGCTTCCACAACACCGTTGGGGCTCAGATGAGAATAAAGCACACAGCCATGAGCTACTGGTGAAAACATATATTTTACTTGGCTTTTGTAATAACTGCATATTTCAATGAGTTCTACACTACAAATAAATGGGAACAGTAGTCAAATTATGCATCTGAGTATAACACTAAGATAAAAAATGGCTGTCTTCTACACTAATTATTTGAATTGAATCATTAAATAAGTATACAATAAGTATACAAAGTGACAGATGTCAGAAGGGAGGGGGATGGGTGAAAGGTGAAGGGACTAAGAAAAAACCCTAAAAACAAAACCCCCCAAAACTCAGACAATAAGGTGATTATCAAAGGGACAGGGGTGGGGGAGGTAAAAGAGGAAGGGGGGTACATGGTGATGGAGGGAGACTTGACTTGGGGAAGTGAACACACAGTACTATACAGACGATGTAGTATAGACTCATACACCTGAAATCTGTATAATTTTGTTAACCAATGTCACCCCAATAAATTCAATAAAAACTAAAAATAAATAAATGTCCTCATACATCTTTGAGTAATAACTCTGACAATTTACAATAATTACCTACATAGACCTTCTTGAGGAGAGTAACTTTTAACACTCTTACGTAAAAACATTCAAATAGGATATATTTTGGTTTATTTAATAGGATATATTTGGATTTTCCTAAGTAAAGGTAACCGGCTAATTTAAACCTGATTTCTTTTCATAGAGAGTGTCAGTGTCATTTGCATTTAGAATTAAAATATAAGGTGAGGCCCAAAGATGAAGACAGAAGTTCCTGCCATCCACGTCTGTGTCAGCTCCATGAGTCACTAAAAAATGATGGGCTGTTTTTCTTTCATCTTTTGTGAACAGAATCCTGTGATCTCAAGTATTACAGGAGGGAAAAATGTGCCTAAGGGGCTATGATTTACAATTATTCTGTTTCATGCTGCTCAGCATAAACGACCATGATAGAAAATTGCATGCAAACCCTTGAAAAGTCAATAAAATATATTGATCCATAGCAGCAACTAAAGGAGAAAAAATTGCTTATAGCCTCTGCTTCAAGCTTCCTATCTAATTTGGTAGAGAATCTTTTAACCTGAAAATGATTTCATGTTTACAAAGCTGCCTAATGGTTGCATGAATTACCTTTCCCAAGCAGACCGGCACATCAAATTTCAGCACTTTGTACCACGATTAATAAGAAGGCATATTCTTTTTTTTTTTTTCCATTTGTAGTCCTTTATTTTTTTTATTTTTTTAAATAAATTTTTATTAATGTTAATGGGGTGACATTAATAAATCAGGGTACATATATTCAAAGAAAACATGTCCAGGTTATTTTGTCATTCAATTATGTTGCATACCCATCACCCAGAGTCAGATTGTCCTCCGTCACCTTCTATCTAGTTTTCTTTGTGCCCCTCCTCCTCCCCCTTCCCCTCTCTCTCCTGCGTCCTCCCTTCCCCCACCCCAGAAGGTATATTCTTGAAGCAACTGCAAAGCCAAAAAGAATCCTCATTTCCATTAGAAAATAATATTATGAGATGACATTATAATGGGCAAATGGTGTGACATTTAAAAGCATTCATAGTTCTCTCTCTTCTAAAAAAAAATCATCTCACAAATGCAGAGTTGAAGGAAGTAGGTAGGTAAGTAATAAAAAGCAATAGCTTGGTTTTCTGAAGTCTGAGGATCAGTTTTGCTTGCCATTTTTCTCATTCAGAACATAGGTAGACCTTCATTATTAACATGCCTATAAACCCTAGGAAAGAAAACTACTTTAAGAGTAGTAAATGAGAAGCTTTATTACCTTTATTCCCTAATTCCTTTTTAAATTACAAAGATCTTTCTCTCCAGCTGGACAATACAAGTCAAGCTGGTAAGCAGGTGGGCGAGCACGCGATCTTTGTACATCCGTGACCCTATTTAGTTAGAAGAACGCATATGGTTGTGACAAAGAGGTGGTGACGCTCTGACGGCAAGAGGCTGAGACACAGGCTCCTCTGCTGTAAGTAAAGGACACAACTTACTACACAGAGAGCAGGGGACGCACATTCCCACAAGCCCTGGCCTTCGATCCCTCCAAAGGCTAACGATCAGGGTGACGATCAGCACTCTCATGTTGTTGTTTAATGTACTCCTCGCCTTTCCTAGACACGTGCTACAAAAGTAACGGATAAAAACCTAGCACACTTCTAACTGCTTACTTCCCAGCTTGATTCCCAGGAGAACCAAAGGTTATTTTTCTGGCATAAGATCTACTTAACTATGCCAGGCCCTAAAGTCGGCGTTCTGATAAACTCGAGAGGCCATCTGGGTCAGCCTTTTTCTATCCTACTCCAGTGTCTAAGCTGCCAGGGACGGCAGGAAGCTTCTGATCCAGCTGCCCCTAACTTCTAAGGGGTCTATGAGCAGAATTTTTGAGTTTATGAACTTGGATTAACCACAAACAGAAATGTATCATTTCCTTCATGTACATTCACAGTATTAGCAGTTCTTTTGAGTTTGCCACCAGTGGAAGTCACGTCTATTTTCATATCTTGTTTAGTAGCTGCAGATATAATAAAAGATCATAGTCTTTTGAAAGATAGTCTTTCAAATACTCAAACTATCATGAGTTATAATTATCTCACCATCCTGCCCCATTTACATTAATTTACAAGTAATTCAGAATAAGTGATTATTATCACTTCAAAATTATACTAGTTACTAGACCTGCCTCTAGATCTTGATATCTGATATGCTAATAAAGCATCACATATATCACACTTTTTAAAATGTTTTCATGGCTATTTCAATATAATTGATTTCCTTTATCATCCTTTTTTTTTTAATTTTATTTTATGCATTTTGAAACATGATTCTGAACATTGGTCCACAGGCTCCACCATACTCCCAATGGAATCCGAGATTTTAACACAAACAGGCAAGCAGTGGAGGGCCCAGGAAGTCTTGCCAATGTCAGACAACTAGCTAGTAACAGAAATGTGACTAGAAACAAGATCCCCTGGTCACACTTCAGGGCTCCTTTCATTATATGTCATGGCTTTCCTGACCCTAGCAAAGAAAAAAAGTAAAAGAAAGAGCACGTAACATAAGCATCATGTTCCAGGCACTGTCTGAGGGGCTGGGCTCTCACACCCATCGTCCCCTCCCTTCCGACACTCGTGCATTACCATCGGACAGGTGGAACCACAAGTTTCTTCTTTGAAGGTATCCAACAGCCAGTTTAGATGTTGATAAATATGCCATAAAATTTAAATATCTATGAAATAGAAAATCAGTTCACCTTTTTAACCATCAAAGAGGATTATTCTCAACTGCCCCAAACAGTATTTAAACATTACTTAGGACAAAGATTCTATACTTAAAAATCTTTCCCATTAGTCACAGAAAGGTAAGAAAGACAAAATATGAATGAAAATGAAAGACTAATTCACTTCACACCCATTAGGATGGCAGCTATTAAAAAAGAAAGAAAACTATAAGAATATTTCCATATGATCCAACAATTCCCCTTCTGGGCAAACACCAAAAAATTTAAAACAGAAACTCAAAAAGATATTTGTATATCTATGCTCATAGCAGCTTTATTCACAATAGCTAAAAGGTGGAAGCAACCCAGGTGGCCCTCAATGGAGGAATGGGTTAATAAACTGTGGTATACACACACAATGGCATATTACTGAGCCTAGTTAAGAAAATTCCGACACATGCTGTAACATGGATGAACCCTGTGGACATTATGCTAAGTGAATATGCTAGTCACAAAAAACAAATACTGTATGATTCCACTTACATGAGTAATAAGATTCATAGAGACAGAAAGTAGAATGGTTGTTACCAGGAATGGAGGAGGGGCAAACAGGGAGTTGTTGTTTAATGAGTATAGAGGTTCCGTTTTACAAGAAAAAAGTGTTCTAGAGATTGGTTGCACATCAATGTGAATGTACTTAACACTACTGAAATGGACACTAAAAAAACAGTGAATATGGCAAATCCTATGTTATGTGAATTGTACCACAATTAAAATTTTAAGTCCTATAAAATAAATAAAAAGCTTGAATGAATGGAGAACAGATGGACCAATCATCAGGCAAAAAATTTTAAAACTGAATGTATAATATAAATAAGTAAAGAAGGCATATTTATGCTACATTTGATAGTTTTTCAAATACTCAAACTATCATGAGTTATAATTATCTCACCATCCTGCCCCATTTACATTAATTTACAAGTAATTCAGAATAAAACTACTCTTATCTCAAGTGAGTGAAAGCTATTTGGGTTAGGAGAATCTATTCTTAAGTCATTTATCACCTTCACTCTAATCCATAAAGGAGATGGGCATTGTTTGTGTCTGAACATTAACAGATTTCCCCATTTATAAGACGCACCTTCCCAAATTTGGGGTCTAAAAACTGGGTGCGTCTTATACAGTGGTTGTAGATTTTTCTACTTGCATTTCCTGCTTTTTCGCACTTGTTTTCACGCTCCTTGTTGAAGACAGTGATTCATCATCAGACACAGATGGGGACAAGCTATTGGATGGGAGTTTTGACAGTGATGAGGAGTGGTATGAATTTTATGATGAATAAAACTTGAGTGCAATAACTTTATATAAAACTTTTTTAAAAATTTCAGGCCCCACAATTAAGGTGCGTCTTACATATGGGAGCATCTTATACATGGGGAAATACAGTAAACCCTGGAATTGATGAAAAGATTCCCATTGCCACTTGTCTCCATTGCCACCTGTCTGTAAGCTCTTTAAGTGATGGGAGTCTGGAAACACTGACAGCATTGCTCACACAGTCCTCTACAGCTGCAGCTTGGAATGACCAAAGTGTGGCCATGTGCTACCATGTAACTGTTGACTTCTTAAAAGATTCTGGTTGGAAATGTCTAACTAGGTCACAGCCCACTGAGTCTAGTGTGCTGGGAAAGATGAGGGATATTATCTGAAAGCCAAATCTACCATGTAGGAAGTTTTTCTAACTCCTTTACCTGAGTATCTTTTCCAGAAATTCAAGTCGTGGCTTTGAGGGTGGACTAAAGCTAAATTGAAAAAGATATATACTGCTCACAAAAATTAGGTGATATTTAAAAAAAATGAATGAAGCAATAAAATATCCCCTAGTTTTTGTGATACACACACACACACACACATACACACACACACATATATACATATATATGGTGGAACATATACCACAAAACACTGATAAATTCTTTAGAATACCTACTGAACCTTATTCAAAGAAAGCTATTCAGTAGAATCCTCAATCTCCACTAAGGTTATTTCTAAATGAACACAGACCTTGCTCTATTCAGCGTAGCCTCCACAAACTCCCGATGCCATCTGTATGGTGGCATTCAGATGTCTCTGTGTGCTCACCAATAGCATACTTGCACCAAAAGGTGGATATGGCTATTTATCATTGATCATTTATAAGCCTACCAAATCCTAGATGAGGAAGGGAATAACATCAAACTCAAAAAAACCTAGTATCACCCAAAGTCACAAGGCAGAGAGGCTCAGTCTTATTTCACACACACAACTCAGATCAATTAAAAATGGAAATGCATAATATGTTAGACAAACAGCCCCAAACCTTGATAAAAGCAGATCTTGGAATGTGCATGAACAGCAATTCGCATGTAAGTAATGTTTCCTATTTGAACATTAAATGTGTTGAAGGGGAAAAGCAAGTAAAAAATAGCCAACTGTTTTCTTGAAATACTGATACCAATAGAGTAAAAGTTCAGAGCAGTAATAAAACTCCGGGATTTATTTGCCCCTGTGACAATACCTCTTATCCTGTACCTGGTCTCTGCTTCCTACCTCTCTCCACTTCCCAAGTTCCACAGGAAGGATTTTTATTCCTGAGAAGCTTTCCATCCTAAAGCACATGCAACATTCTTTCCAGACTTGCATCTGGTGATAAAGTACCTGTCATTTCTTCTTCTTTTTTTTTTTTTTTTTTTTTTGCTAGAGAAAATATGGAACACCAGACTGCCAATCTTGCAATAATGTATCACACAATATGAGAGTCACAAACTTGGAAGGAACTTCAAGTAGACATAAGAGCTACTTGGCACTATGTATCAAGATTCATAAACATGTTCACGTCACTTTGGCCTAGAAATCTCTGTTCTAGGAATTAATCCTAAGGAAACAGTTCCAAAAGACAAAAAAAAAGCTATATGGATGAATATGCTCACTGTGGAGTGCTTTCATTCAATAAAGCTTTATTAAGTGTCTGTCATGTACCAGGCGCTATGCTGGCATACAATCTCCACCTGGAGACATTCACAATCAGCTGGGAATTCAGTCAAACACCCACAGAATTACAACATGTTGGAATAAATGCGGACAGGCCCGCATAGGAAGCACTAGAGACACTGAAAAGCGCTGGTAATAAGGGCAACAAGAAAGAGGAGAGGAAGACCTCCCCAAACTTTAGGTAATACTTTTACATTTTTTTCACGGTATTCCTGGTATAGACACAAGGTAATATTAAACTATTTTTAAAACTCCCTTTATTATTCTGAAAAAAAAAATTCCTCATTATCATTTAAAACATATTTTAAAGGCCCTGGCTAGGTAGCTCAGTTGGTTAGAGCAACATCCCAACAGGCCAAGGTTGTGGGTGCGATCCCTCGTCAGGGCACACACAAGGATCCACCAATGAGTGCAGAAATAAGTGGAACAACAAGTCAATGTCTCTCTCTCCGCCCCTTCCTCTCTCTCTAAAATCAATCAATACATTCTTTAAATATAAAAAATAAAAACAACAAGCAAGCATAACTGTCTTTTAACGGCCCTCAAAAGTCCCCCACCTTTCCCTCTACTACGTGGGGAAGTTGGGGAGCAGCCAGCAATCACAAAGTCCTCACTGGGCACGTTCCACCGGTCTATTCTGGGCTTAGTTTCATACTAGACACCAGGGTGCCCCCGATGAAAACTGTGGAGGAACTCTGAGTACATTTTGCTTAAAACATGAAACAAAAAAAAACTGTACCACTCCTTAGAGAACTTTCTTTTTCAAATGGCCTGAGTCACTTCAGAAAACTCTGGCTTTAAGATTTCATAAAGTTTTTTCTAAACACAGTATGGAATGTGTAATGATAATCTTCCAGTGTATTTAGAAATGAAAAAATTCCAGTTTTGGGGGTATGCTGGGAAGCTTTTGAAGAAGTAAAGATTAGATATAACCTAGTACTATTTAGTGAGATATAATCTAAACTGAATTGAGGCATGTTGCAAACGAAAGAGCATGCCTGTATTTACTCATGGATTACACAAAGTTCTATTCCTGTAGCATGCACAGCACCCAATTCAAGTCAAGACCTGCTACCTTTCAGTGTTGGCGCCATGGACATGCCTCTCTCAATGTGTCTGTCTTGTGTCATGACAGACTCCAGAAGTAGTCAGGGGCTTTAGAAGGATGATGAGAGAAGGCCACACCTGAACTATTTTTCTTTAAAGAGTACCAAAGAGTTAGATTCAACCTGAAATAATGAATGGGAAGAAGGTAAAATGAACATTTATTGTGTGCCTGTATTTGCTAAGCATTGCTCTAGGTCCTAAGTTGGCAAAGTCTTTCTATAAAGGGCCATATAGTACATATTTTGAGTTTTGCAGGTCAGTCTCATGTTACAACTACTGGATCCTGCTACTGTAGCACAGGCAGCGGTAGGTCAGCCCTAAATGAACTGGTGTGGTTATGTTCTAATACAGCTTTATGTACAAAAACTGCTGGTAGGCCAGACTTGGCCTGTTGGCTGCAGTTTCTCTACCCCAGACCTAAATGCTTAGCATAGTATGGAATGTGTAATAATTTTTTAGTGTATTTAGAAATGAAAATATCCATCTTATCTAAAGTACAAAAAAGGTATGCTGGCTATCTTTCCTACTTAAATATGGGAAACTAAGTATCAGAAGTAAGGTAACCTGCCAAGGCCATGTGTCTAGTTTGTTTCAGAGTCAGGTTTCTGACAGAGGTCTAGCTAAAGTCAAAGTCTGAACTCCTTCCACCAAATGAATTGGACACAGATTGTTGACCACAGTGAACTTGAGTGAAGAAAAAAAAAGGACTAGTCTAAATCCTTCGTCTTACTTAATATTAACCAATCTATGACAAAATATGGAAAACAGTAAAAATGGTGGTAAAACAAGGGTACAGGTGAAACATTCCTCCCAAAAGAAGCTTCTGGATTATTCAGTACTGAAGTCCTTCATACCATTGGAGAAAAGGAACAAAATTCTGTAGTGTAAGGTGTCAGATTACGGCAAAACTATCATGTGGCCCCTCTTCTAGAATTCCACCACTCCCAGAGAGGATTTGGTACAACAACCCCATTGGCATTCATATATTCTTCCCATGCCCAGAGAGCACACAGTATCAGTGTTCAATAAAAGATGTAGCGCTTGTCTTTCAAGAACTCTAACAGAATTGGAGGCAACACATAGACAAGTAATTACCCTCTGATCTAAACTGCCACCTGAATATGAAAAGAAACCATGGAGGTAATGTGTACAATTCAGTGTCTGAAACTCTAGGGAGAATAGGCAGGAAACAAGTGTGCTCCTTCTCCTAGGT
Source organism: Saccopteryx leptura (assembly GCF_036850995.1). NCBI lineage: Eukaryota > Metazoa > Chordata > Mammalia > Chiroptera > Emballonuridae > Saccopteryx > Saccopteryx leptura. Next base: position 141,627,137 of record NC_089503.1, on the reverse strand, counting down.
GAACCTTGATTCAAGGTTCTCATGCCTTTTATTCCCCATGAGATCAAAGGTTCTACTTTCACTATGGTCGTCCTAATTTAGAACCTGAAAACCAGGTTCTAAGTCCATCCAGATTCCAAAGTTGTTTACCAGCTTGACACTTGGGTGCCTAAACATTAGTTTCCTCATCTTACAATAAGGGGATTCAACTAGATGTTTCTGAAAGTTTCTTCCAAGTTAAGCGTTCTATGAATCAGTTTTTAACCTACAATTCTGTATGCCCAATGTTAAAAAATAATACTACTACTCTAGATGAAACTTAGATGTCCACATATTTTAATACATGACATAGGGTTCTTTAAATCCTTATAGTAAGAAAAGGTTTCGATTATTAAAACTATCTCCCTTAAAAAGCAGAAAGTATCACTCAGAGAGTTACACAATTATTTCTGAAAATGAAATGATGATTTTCCCCGAAGGACACTGGGGAAAGGAAGATGGGGAGCAGATGGATTCATTGCTCCCCTATGGAGGAGAAAGCATTTCTACACCTTGCAAAAATATATTAATTGGCCCGCCATCTGGCAAACCTGCTCACATACATAAGGGATAAAGTTTAGATCTTGAGGCTTAACATTTAAGCCTGTGGGGAGATGGTAACTGGAATCTCTCTGAGTTAGCATTAGTATTTTTAAAGGGAACATTTCAAGAGAGATCTGAATACAGGTGGAGAAAAACAGGACCTAAAACGTGAGCCCACCAAAGGTAACATCACTAGTGTCAATGGCCTCACCCTCAATGCTCACCAGTAAGCTGGCTGCGGACACACCTCTGTCAGGTGAGGCTGTGCAGTGGCTCAGCGGCTCTCGGAGCATGAGCTTGAATGCTTCCCCTACCTTCTCGTACATTATAGATACTTTTCAAAACTTCCAGAAATTGTACTATTGTAGACCTGGGTATTTAAAGAATCTCTTTAAGGGAAAAAAACAGTGCATAAAACAGGGGGTACAATAAACTATGAGTTTTGTGGTATGTGTGTGCAAATGTGTGTATACTTGTGCCCAGAAAATAAACCTTGGAAGGCAAACCCCACATTTTTAATTGTGTTTATATTTGAGTACTAGAATTTGGGGTGATTTTTTTTTACAGTTGTTTATGTTTTCTCCAATCTTGAACATGTGCTAAATTTAAATTCTATTTTAAAAGCAATCTACATTCCACTGAAATTAAAATATCATAAAAATAGTGGAAAGTCATGATAGATTATTTTACAAAGTAAATAAGGTATCTTGCATTTATCTTCTGTAAAATGCATGTTTTGCTCTGTCTTTACTTGTATTTAACAACACTGAGACCCCTTCTGAAACTCTATATTTTCTATATTTTTCTAACAACCATAATCTGTGTTTCCAACTACATGCCTTCCAAGTCTTCTACCTCAGGGTCCTGTTTTGTTCACCCACAAGCAACCTCAAGTTATTTTTAACCATTTTCTGCTAATCAAATTTGTTTATCTAGTTTCTTTCAACTTCATCTATGTAGCATTAAAGGGGCTTCTATATATTAATGATGGGCCACACAATTCAGGTAGTTTCTGCTTTTCTTTCAAATATCTTATTCTGATGCACTTCCCTGGCACCTACTTGACATTATCAACCATGTAATTAAACTATGTGCTAATCATCTTCCTCATCAAAATGATTTTTTAAAAGGATTACACAATGTAACATGATATCCTAGCTGGGATCCCAGAACAGAAAAAGGGCATTAGAAAATAAAATAATCAGATCTCAATAAAATATGGAGTTAATTCTTTAAAAGTGAAATCAGGGGAGACCCAAACAAAACATCTTATTTTAATCCTATATTAGAATTATCAAACAATTTTAAAAGCACCTAAAAGTTTTTGAGGTGTGGAAATATTCCGTATCATAATTGTGGTGGCAGTTACAGGACTCTATTTTCCAAAGTTCATAAAACTGCACACCTAAAAAGGATTGTTTTACTGTACATAAACTGTATCTCAATAAACTATATTTAGAAAGCAGAAGAGACCTAGCTGCCTGGACTTCCTTTTTCTAGAGTAAATAGAAGTGGTCAACCTTCATTAGGAGGATTTGAAGAAGTCTTGGGCCTGGATTAGTGGCATGAAAAACACCTTCTTGCCTGACCAGACGGTGGCGCAATAGATAGAGTGTCGGACTGGGACGTAGAAGACCCAGGTTCAAAACCCCAAGGTCACCAGCTTGAGCGGGAGATCATCTGGTTTGAGTAAGGCTCAAAGGTCACTGTCTTGAGCAAGGGCTCACTCGGTCTGCTGTGGCCCCCAGTCAAGGCACATATGAGAAAGCAATCAATGAACAACTAAGGAGCTACAACAAAGAAGTGATGCTTCTTATCTCTCTCCCTTCCTGTCTGTCTGTCCCAATCTGTCCCTCTCTGTCTCTGTCACAAAAAAATCAAACAAACAACAACAAAACAACACCTTCTTTAACAGTAAGAAAAAAATTTTTCTTTCACTTCTTTCACTCTAGGAGGGGCCAGCTATTCCTGAAAAGCAGCTCACACAGTGTACCACTAAGAGCTAAGAGATGTATCACTAAGAGCTAGCGTACCACTGAGAGCTGAGACATGGCCGGTGAGGGGCTTCTGTAGTGTAGAGAATTCTGGGCACAATATTTGTGCCTTTCACATATTGTATACTTTGTATACTTTATTCTCATACAGTTGGTGTATGCAGAGCAAAGCAGTTATTTCTTCATTCTCAACAATGTCCCAATGGAGACGATATACTTATTTGAGTGCCGTCAACTCATCTCCTTATAAACTTAATGTGAACAGAATTCAAGAGGAATTATTATATTTGTAAAAGATAAAGAAGCCTGCAAGCTATTAATCTCTAAACTCTCCCAACAAATCCTTTCTGGTGATCACACTGTATTGCCATACAAGATATAAGAATTTTTTGGTCTGTCTATGAAGTGATCTACATCAGTGGTCCCCAACTCCCCGGCCGCGAACCGGTACCGGTCCATTTGGTACTGGTCCGCAGAGAAAGAATAAATAACTTACATTATTTTTGTTTTATTTATATTTAAGTCTGAACAATGTTTTATTTTTTAAAAAATGACCAGATTCCCTCTGTTACATCCGTCTAAGACTCACTCTTGACACTTGTCTCGGTCACGGGATACATTCATCCATCCCACCTTAAAGGCCGGTCCGTGAAAATATTTTCTGACATTAAACCAGTCCGTGGCCCAAAAAAGGTTGAGGACCACTGATCTACATGCACTATTATAAGATCAGCAGGATTTTGAGATGTGTGCATAATATACTGCTCACAAAAATTAGGGGATATTGCAAAATGAGTATGAAGCAATAAAAAAAAAGCATTTGATTCTTTTTTTTATTAAACAAGAACATCAGAAAAGCAAAGAGCAAGTCAAAGAAAGTTGTTTGATTATGTAAATGAATGCATAACAAACTTTTATTTCATGGGTGAAAATGCACTATACTAAAGGCTGAAAGTATTGGAGTATCTGCACGTTCCCTGATCCCCTAACTTCTGTGAGCAGTGTATATACACCCATGTGAATGCACAGGATTTTATAATACATACAGGGAAATCTCAAAAAAGGAACCATGAGTGCTGTGTGGGGCTATTTTTCAAAAGGCCTGTAAGATAACAGCCATTCACAGCTCCACTGTAAGTAAAACCTCAATTTTAAAAACACAAGCCCAGTTGAAAACCATTCCAAATTGTGATACTTTAGGATGAGAAAATTATAGGAGGAATACATATGCAATTTCCTTAATGGGAAAGAGAACCAGCAGGTGGCAATTTTAAAACAAAGTAAATCCGCTTCTATTTTTCACTTCCTTCCCTCAGACAGCTGGGGCATTTCTACAGCAAAGATCAGAATGGTCAGGGCTCTATATTCCACAAACATGTCTGAATTGCTACGAGGCGACTGCACTATAAAATAATAAGATAATAAAACCTGACTTTACAAATATAATTTTCAATAATTAGAATATTGTTGGCACTATATTTCCTTTGGAGACAGGATACTAAAGATTTTTTTATCCAAATTTATCACTTCCTACTGGTGAGATCTGGGAACAGTTAATTAATTTCTATGTGCCTCAGTTTTTTCCATCTATGTAACAGAAATTACAGATAGGATTAAATGAGACAAAACACACCAAACTGCCTCAATAGATACTCTCCCCTTGCCTCCTCCTTTGCTGATATTGGTAGAACTACCAGTTATTACACATTACTATAATTCTGTCTACACTGCTTTCTAATCCTATTAGACTGAGCTACACGAAGAAAAAGATCATGCCATGTGTATCTCTCTTTCCCAGGTGATACTCATAGCCCTGGTCACATAAAAGGTACTTGATAAATATTTGGTACATGAATGAATAAATGATATGATTCAATAAATTCCCAGACCTTGTCCATGTAAGTCAAACATAGGTTACTAGGCTATCAGATTCCAGAAGCTGATTCAGGCTCATCCACAAACCACAAAGCAGGAAAAGGGTCACACACGGATGTGTAACTCATAAATAACACCCTTGAAGTATTTTAAATGTAATCAACTTCCCAAGTTCCTGAGGTTAATCCCTCAGATCTTGGCTCCTGGTTTCTCTAGCTTTGTGGCCCAATTTGTAATTATTTGACTCCTCTTCAGTGCTTCTAAGGCAGCCTCTCCCCAAAAGGGTGTTGGACTTCATGGTCTTCAGGACCAAGTGCCACTCCCTCCAATCCAAACCCTCAGGCATCTCCAGAAATTCTATGATGAAAAAGGCAAAGCCCAAACAAGCAAAACAAAACCCAAATCACTGTAGTCCAATAGGCCTTAACACAGAGTTTAAAATATATACACACCTGGAACTTCCCAACAAACTCCATAAATGCTGGGCCATGAATCCCCTCCAAACATGTTAGTTTCTTATGAAAATAGATTTGAAATCAAACCTGTTAAGTGGCTGAAGAAACAGCTACAAGCCACTGCTTGCAGGACACACCTAAATGAATAGAGGTTTGAAAGCGAAGGTTGTTTCCTCTGCTCCAGGCTGGGCATGTCGCTTGCATGGGAACTAGAAAACTGGCTTAAAATGAGAACTATAATCTTTCGGGAACAATAGGTCATGACGAGCTTCCTTAATGCCAAAACAAGTGTTTAGAAGTGACTTCTGCTAACTGAAAGAAAAGAGTAAAGGGCATAACTCTGGCTTGAATCCAACATTTTTGAATATGTCCATCAGTGCCAAAAGTCAGAACCCTTTTCTTCATGGATTTTAAACCTGGGACCCATTCCACAGAATGTTTGCATTTCCTAGGAATGACATCAAAAAGTTGCTTCCTATTAATACCTAACCAGCTCAATTATCTGTACCTTTTGACCTCCAAAAGCTTTGGTGTAAGATGGTAGACTGATTTAAAAATTAAATCCCAAAAGGTAAGACAAACCACAATTTCTCTTGTTTAAAGAGTTTCCTTTAAGAAGCAATCAAATAAGCAATAAATCGCAATTTCAAGGAAAACATGTCTACCTGTCACCAGAGCATCTTGGCAATGGCCATGATGGTTAGAACCACTACTGATGTTTCACCTTAAAAATCCAGAATTTCTAATGCTAACCTATCTGAAGTTGACGGGAGAGAAGACATCTATTGAGAAAGAATGCTACATAGAAATTTTACCATTCATATAGTAAAATCACGGCAACTTTTATTCCTTCCTTTGTGGTACAAACACCTAATCCCAGACATCAAATCCTAAACCATACAGGGAATTATATATAATTCACAAGCATAAAGCTTGTTTTGCAGAATGCATAACAAGAACTAAGACCTAAAGCACCCTGAACTATCCTATGCTTACCTGTCCCCAGTGCTGGCCACTACAGCCATTTAATATTAAAGATTTTAAAAAATTCCTTTGCTTAAGGATCTATCATATATGGAAAATGCAAATTTATAATCACCCACTCAGTCTGCTGAGTCTGGTGAATGTGCCTATCAGCTGTTTGCTACCTGTCTGCCCTTTGGAGTGGCTGAGCAAGTGTAGGTTAATTTTACAATAAACCTTTTTGGGGGGGGTTGTTTTAGTTTTAGTGTGTGGGGGGATTTCATTAGCAAATAATTTGTGTTAATCTGGAAGGTTACTAGAATAGTGAATACTAAGTGGATAAAACTAATCCTCACATGGAAAAGAATCTATCTGACATGGTTTCACATCTCCAATGAGTGGTGGCTGACCTAGGTAATTTACTTGGAAAAGTCTTTGATTTTGTATCAAAAGTCTTAAGATAAGCCAGTGAAAGTAATATTTTTACAGGAATTATATCTCAAGCTCCAAAATCAACAAGCCATTACAAATCAGACTTAAGTAATAACATTACATAATAGTCACTTAATAGCTATTGTTTTACAGTAACAAAGGTTTCATTTACGATATTTCCTAGAGTATTTTATTCCGCTGTTAGTTTTCCCATGACAAACATAGTTTTTCCCCTTAACCTCTCCATACATCCATAAAAGGAAAACATTTAATAATTATAAATTCTAATTTAAAGATACCCATCATATAACGTTGCAGTAATATAAAGTTATTGTAATTAAATATATAGAAATGTAGAAAAACATAGAAGATATATAAAAATAACTAGGACATAATATTAAAAGCAATTAAGGAAATTAAAGTTATGCCTTCTAGATAGGAATTAATATAGTGTGTACAGATATGATAAATAGACTCTGCCTTTCGTGCAGGACTCAGTGTGTGTTAAGTTACATATAGATAAGTGGCTTGATGTCATAACTCTGTGGGTTGACATAGACAGGGGGCTTCCCTGGGAACATCTTAAAAGTGGCTTGACTTAATATTTCAGTAGATTAACATAAAAAGGGCTCCCCCTTCATTTGAGGTGATAACCTTATAGATTGACACCTGTTAAAAGGCATTGGCCAGAAAAGGTACTAAAGCTAAGGGGCCTCCCTACTGCGGTAGTCAAGGAGCATGCTATACCCAGGCAGGCCAAAAGGATTTGTTAGTAATAAACTACCTGTGTGATTCTTGCAACTAACTTGCGTGTTGGTCATGTCTTTCCTCTGGTGGCAGTTGGTCTCAGCACTGATAAGTAGAATCCTCAGAGCCGCCTCAAGAGAAGTCTCAAAGAGCCTGCCAGCCCTATTAATAAGCAGGAGTGTCCAACAGCACAGGCAAGTTGAATCAGTAATGCCTAATCAATGTAGAGCTCAGGCTCTACTGGGACAAACATTTTAAAATATTTGAATGGTAAAGGGACATAGATAATTTTTATGCAAGCTACCAGGTCAGTGATTTTCCTTAGATTTAGTATCTAAGAAATCTGGTAGTGGCTACATAATATTCTAATAGAGACTCCCAAAAGAAAAAAACATAAGGTCAAAGTTAGGGTCCTGAGACATCAACATGCACTGTAATGCTTAAAATTAGTATAAAGCATATAGCAAAGGCAGCTTCAGCAAATACTCATTCAGTAAAATGAGCTGGTGACACCCATCAGTTTTCCTCCCTCTCTGAGTCTATGACCCTAGAAGACCCCAGCAAGTTTCACTAGTTCTTCATTCCTCCACTCAGATGACTCACTCAAAACCTAATACATTACCATCCAAAAGATATCTGCAATTTGCACTTCCTGTCAGGTTAGGAAGTTTCCAGGGACATGGAGATGGTTTTTAGCTGTGAAGAGCTAACAGCTTACTTAAATGCACACGGTGGTTGGCCTACCATATGTCAAGATCTGGACTTTGCCCTTATTTTTGCCTGTGATTACAGTTTCCTAAGAAACCCCAAACTCTAACAAAATCAGAGTCATTGACAAATGTAAAACCACAGAATCAGCAGAATGTAGAAAGTCACAGGATTCTAGAAAAAGCAAGCAATGGGGGAGCTTACAATGAGAGAAAAGCATTAATGATGTCTATTCTTCTAACCAATCTATTTTACCTTCAAAAGCAGATCAAAACCTAAATTCCCTCCTTGGGCCTTTTTTCTTTAAAACAACATGATGCTTCAGTTTGATATTGGCATAATTACCTTTTCTAATAAGCATGTCCAATAGCCATTAGTGTAGCTAAAACTCCCACAGGTCCTCTCATTCTATTAATCAGGTTTACGGTCAACATTTTCAGAATTTACAGCCAAGTTCACAAGGGAACTTTCCTAATTACCAAGATAGAGAAAAAGAAAATAAAGTACCAGAACTACAAGTATTAACAACTGTGTGAACTCTTACTTAGCGATTTCTCTAGTGACACAATGTGCCCCTTATCACAAAAAACAAATCTGCTACTATACAGCCAAGACTTCTACTGATAGAGACTGACTTTGCTTTTAATAAATGGTTTTATCCACACTCTATGCCTACTTTCATCCAGGTAGCCCCAGGACCATTTTCACATCTTGTCTCTACTGCTTAACTTTCAAAGGGATTACTCAGTTACCATGATGTCACTCCCGAATGACTAGGTGGAATGTGGTAAAGATAGCTCAGACTGAAATAGGTTGGTGGGTGCTCACTCACACTGGAGAGGTTGTCTATGTGGGGAGAATGGGGGTTTCGGGCCTCCAGTCTTAATCTCCCTGAGAAACCAGCCTATTTCCATTTCAACCAACATAAGGAGGAATCTCCCAAATTATCCAGAATGAGTTCTATCCCAAGTTTCTCCGCTACAGGCCCCCTCCATCTCACATAGGGACTCAGATGGCTTCTCAATCCCAAAATCTGTCACTTTCAGTCCAGAAGGCAGATGGTTTCTATGTTAAGGCTTTTGGTTCCCTTGTTTCAGAGATTACCTTAGGCTTCTGATAACAGCATAGATGTGTAAAGAGAAGCAAGCAAAGCCATAAAAGCATATGAAGTTATACCCCTCACTGTAAAATCATTGAGGCATACCCCCCCCCCCCCCCCACCAGTTAGAGCAATGACAAGCTCACGCCTGCCCCTGGAGCACAGAAGCCATGCTTTTACCCAACTTCTTTTGAAACAGTGGTTCTCAACCTTTCTAATGCCGTGACCCCGCAATACAGTTCCTCATGTTGCAGTGACCCCAAACCAAAAAATAATTTTGGTGGCTACTTCATAACTATAATTTTGCTACAGTTATGATTCGGAATGTAAATACCTGATATGCATTATGTATTTTCCGAAGGCTTTAGGCGACCCCGCCGGGGTCACGACCCACAGGTTGAGAACCGCTGTTTTGAAATCTACTTCCTGCACTCCCTCCCTTCTCTCTCTCTCTGTCTATCTCTATCATCTCTCTATTTCTCATTCCTTTCCTCCTCCCTCCCTTTCTGCCTCCCTCTTCCCCACTAAAAACCTACATAGTCAAAGCAAAACAATTTGTAATCTCTTGTCAACTGCACACTACAGGCTAAAAGCAACATGTTCAAAATGTGTGTTTGCCCGCTCATGACCTTCGAATCTGGTAAGCTTTCATAGTGTGAGGAGCGCACCGTCCGTGAGAACACAGCGCTCCAGGGTGGGCGGGCGCTCCTCAGGCTCATCGCGTCAGGCTCATCGCGGGAGTCGGGTCAGTCGGTGCACTGCTGACCGCTCCGGCCTGGGGCGGGTTTCTGCTCCTCTGGAGGAGGGTCCCGATGAGGCTGCGGGAGAGGGTCCTCGCGGCTCCCTCCTGGAGTATCACCCATGTTAGAGCTGACCAGGAGAGGAGGACTGACGGGCGAGCTCCGCGCTGCTCCGGGCCTGCCCTGCCTGCGCAAGTTTACAGTCTAGGCTAGGGCATGAAAAAAAGAAAAGGATGAAAGGCAGCCGTTGTGAAACAGGCCTGGGCGAAGCCAGGAGTGGGAGAGACCGGCACAGAGCCTCTGGGAGGGGCAGTGCCTTCCAGCCACCTGTGCCAGAGGCCAGAGGGACAGCCGGCCACACTGCCCAGACTCAGGAGGAGACAAAAGTGGTGGAGGTGGAGGAAACAGATGCTCAGACCAGGGCTCTAAAGAAAGAGAACTTCGGCTGTAAACACATTCGAAAGCAGATCCTCATAAGGCTGTGGAAACAACACGAGCTTCCAGAGAGGAGGTGAAAGGAAACTGTCCCAGCCTATTTGGGTGATGAGGCAAACCAAGTGAGCAACAGTGAGTAAGGGGATATGATTCAGGGAGGAGGGCTGGCCAGTCAGCTGTGAGTACGTAGAGGCCATGGGACGCCACGATGTGTCAGAGCTGTGTTTAGCTACCCACAGAGAGTGGTCACCACCCACGGCCTCCAATTCCTCCCTTCACTGCTGCTTCCTGGCTCCTCGCCTCCCTACCCAGCCCCGCACTCTGCTGCTGCTGTTCACGCTGAAGTCATCGCGACTGCCCAGCTGTCAGCTCCAGGCACATGCTGGCTTCATCGCTGTGCAGTGGCAGTGTTGACTGTTCCTCCTGGAACCTCTGTGAGAACTCTCTGCTGGCTTCCCTCCTTCTTACAGGACTCTCCTCCAGGTCACCTCGTCTGGACCTGTCTGCATCTCTGCTCACATCTTAAATGGGGCATCTCTAGCTCTCCCACAGATTAATCTAACATATTTCTCCTGATGACGACTCCCGAGACTATTATTTCTGGTACAGCCTCTCCGAATGCCCTGGACCTACACATCCAACTGCCTGCCTGGGGCTTTCTTCTCTGCCTCAGAGCGCTTACCATTCTCAGATACCTGCCCCCAAACTCTTCCCACAGCAATAAGATGGCAATTTCTCATCCTTTAGATCTCCTCTTAAATATAACCTCCTCATAAAACGTTCCCTGACCACATTATTTAAAGTAGCCACCCACATTGTTAGTTCTGAGCTCTTAGAGCTTTCAGAATACTGACCACCATTTGGCAACTGATGTAATTAGATGTTTGTTCATTTGTGCAGCACAAGTACTTTGTCTTGTTCACTACTATTTCCCCTTGCTCAGCACCGGAGTTGGTGGCTGCAGACAACTGGATGAAGGAATCATCGTGCCATGGTAATCCGCACCCAACAAACACTCAGTGAATGCAGATTAACTGAGCTCCTGAGGATGAAAGGGTACCACTTTGTGTCGTCCTCTCCCCCACCCTGACATGTCCAGGTGGCTTCTCTACCTCCCTGGTTCCTCAAGCCAAAACCCCCAGGGCCATTGTGAAATCTTTCTTCATCCCTCAGAGCCAATGGCTCACCAACTTCTATCAATTTCATATCCTTAGTATCTCTCAAAGGCATATCTCACCACATTCTTTGCTCAGGCCTGGAGAACCCTTTAAACAGGCTACTGCAATAACTTGTTAAATGGTGTTTACCTCTACCACCAGAACCAAGCTCCCAGTAAGCTAGACAGGTCTCTCTCTCATTGATAAAGGCCAACCTTCCACAAATACCAAGTGCCTCAACTCTCCTTCTCAGTCTCCTTGCCCACCACTCAGCTCCTATTGTAATGATAGTAACAATATTAATAGTTAGAATTTGCAGTGAGTTTTTACGTGCCAGTCATTGTATTAGGCATTTGTGCTATGAACACATGGCAGTATTTACAACACTCTTATGAGATAAGTAATTTACTTGTCCCTATTTTATAGATGAAACAACTGTAGTCCAAAGACATAAACTTACCCAATACCATTCAAACCCAGGTAAACTGGCTTCAGATCAACCCTCTTAACCATAGTTCTATATCATATCACGTCTTCAAACCTTATACTTCAGCAAGACTGAGTTATGCATCTGGTTCTTTATGCTCTAGCAATACCGAGCTATGTACAGTCCCTTGAACTCTGTGTCACAAAGTCTTTGTACAAACTATTTCTTCAGCCTCCTTGGGAAGGCCCTGTCCATCTGTCTGATAAATACAAACCTATCCTTCAAAATCTCCCTGTTGTGTCTCCTGGATCCTTGAGAGCAAAGTCTCTCTTATTTCCTAAGCACTCCTATGGTTTATGTGTACCTTGTAAATATATACTTCTCTGTACCTTATTTTGCAATGACTCATTTGCGTATCTTCGCTGAAGACAAGCCTAGGGCTTTCCGCTTTGGGTCACAGTGCCCAGGCATACAATAGAGGCTCAAAAAAAACATGGATTTAACTGGTTTTTCATGACAGGGGTGAGTACAAGTTCACTAATACTTGACATGTCAGGTCAGGAGAGAAGTGTATTCTCTATACTTCTTAAAGACATATACTCGTGAGCAAAACAAAAAGAAAAACTCACCAAACTCTACAGATGTTTCTGAGGGGAAGATGCAGTGTACATAAAAATTCCAAGACATTCTGACAACTACAGCAGTTAGTTGAAGATCCCTGAATATACCTGCTGTTCACAGCAATTGCTGAGTAAAGTGAATTCAGGGGGAAAAAATTATCCCATGGGTTCTCAGAAAAATATATTTGGAAACTTGCTCAAAGTTATTTACTGAGTCACACACTGCCCACAGCCATGGATAAGGGTTTTATTGATTTAGGTCACTGAGGTTTGAAGATGATCACTTAAACCCAATAAAAACATGACAAGACTTCTGACCATTAAAATCATAAAAATCAAGCATAATCTAGATTCACTAGACTGTCCTTTAGCAAAACGAAAGGTGAATCTCAAAACTGAGCAGCAACATTAAGAAATCAATGGTAGTCCTTTCATTTCAGAGTGACGGAGAGAGAAATAAGTAAAAGAAGCTTGATCCTTTCCCCCCAGTGTTTTTTTAATCCAATGGGTAAAGAAAAGATGCTATAAACATAAGCGGTAATATAAAGCTGGCAAACTCATTTCCATACTACGATGTGATGGGTTCTTCAAATGAATGGAATATCTACAGACCTATGAAATGTACAGTCTCTAAAACATTCAATTATTACTTCAGTTTAAAACAACAAGTTTTAGTTGAAATAATCTGTTCATTCAGCCTAGATTTCTATCCCTCAAAGCAGCAGGTAAATCAGTGCTTATACGTAAACTGCCTTGAGGAAATGGGAAGAGGAGTGAAGGGCAAAGCCAGTCATGAAAAAGAAACTTGGCCCTGGCCTGTGGCTCAGTGAATAGAATGTTGGCCCAGTGTATGGATATCCTGGGTTCAATTCCCAGTCATGTCAAACAGGAGAAGCCACCATCTGCTTCTCCTCCTCTTCTTTTCCTCCTTCTCTCCATCTTCCCCTCCCACAGCCAGTGGCTTGTTTGATTGGAGTGTGGCCCTGGGCACTGAAAGTAGCTCCGTTAGTTTGAGAATGGTAGCCCCAGGCACTAAAAATAGTTTGGCACTCTAGCATTGGCCCCATATGGGGTTGCAGGGTAGATCCCAGTAAGGGCGCATGGGGGAGTCTGTCTTACTATCTCTCCTTCTCTTACCTAAAAAAATTAAAATAAATAAAATAAAATGAAACTGTTTTCAATGAAATATGAACTTTACACACATTTCAAGCAGACAAAGTCAATTGTCAATGTATATCCAGACAACCCAATGTCTGCCAAGGTCAAGATAAAAAATATTGATAAGAACAATACATCAACTTTGGGACACAACAAAAGAACCCAGGCTTTGAGTTCATAGGTACTGTGTAAGAGTCTAGGCATTTTCTCCTAAGAATGCAGGGAGTTGTAATGTAGCAAACCAAAGATCTTCCATGATGACAATTTCTACCACAATATAGATTTAAGAAATTTTAAGTGTCTGAAACCATTCAACCTCTCTTTCTTTCTTGTAAGTGGTCACACATCCTATCCCTAGGAGCTATAAAATGCTCAATCACGGGCTCAAAGCCAGATTTTTCTCTTTGATACACACAAGAACCTGATGGTAAAGAAAAGGTTAAGATGAAGCCTTCTGAATTACAGTGTTAATCAGAACAAATCACTGGGATAAAATATGCAAAATGAATGAAAGTCAGTGAGTGTGCAGAAATGAAGCTAGGCTTGGAATAAAGCACATCCAACTGAGGGCAAGGGCACTGGGCACACCCACCCTCAGTGAGGCTGGGGAAGGAGAGGACCCTCTGGAAGGAGGAGGTCTTTTTGAAAGGGCAGCTTTCAGAAGCCTGATCAGCCACATAAGGAATAAGGTTAATGTGGGCCTTGGAGAAGGAGACAGGATTTAGAGCAGTTAAGGGAGGTCACAGAAGGGAAAGAGTCACAGGTAAGCATATGCTACATGTCCTTAGGGAAGGTCACCGAGCCGGAATTGATCACTGTATAATAAGAGAATACAACAGTTACATGCACTGCCCTGGAAAAGAGAACATCTGCCCTTCATTTTTCTGAATCTACATAATAAATAGAAAGTGATAGGCTTTTGAAACCAACAATAAGTAGAGGTATATACAGATGACCTTCCAAACTCTGTGAATCTTGGAAATCCCCGGTAACAAACAGGCTGTGACAACCACTACTGTTAGAAGGTAGGGAAGAAAATCCCCGTCTCTCTGTTTTACTCTACTGAAGATACGGGTCCATGACTTGGGGAGTGGAGACAGCCTCCCCACTTCCTACTTTCCCATTTTTCTGGGGAGAACCTCGGTTACTTTAGAACCTAGGCTCTCTGCCAGAGAGAGTTGTCTGAAAGGGAGTGTTCGGGCCGAGAGATATTGCCCTAAAGCTGAGGTCAGACCAGCCTGAGAATTCTTCACGTATTTGACTCTCTCAACAGGACTATCAACAGGTAGGCTGGGGGAAGAAAGGCTCCATCCAACCGCTTTTCAGGTTCAGACACACAGGCGTGGTGCCAGTGCAGACTCCTCTCTGCAGGAACCGGCTGTCTGTGAGAGGAGAGGCTGCAGCACAGCCAGGACTACACCAATTCCAATACACACAGCCCCTGGCTCACTGAAAAGGTGAGAAGTTACAGTGGTCTTGTTCATGTACAGCATGTATCACTTCAAATAATTTGTTGTTTTGGGGGCCTGGGTTGGTGCACGGGTGACACAGCTTAAACAAAAACGACCAATACTAAAAGAGTGTCTTTGAGCATATACAGAATGAGAAAAGCACAACCACCTTATTGAAAAGGCACAACTTTCGACTCTAACAGGGTTTAGTGGTATCAACACTATTCAAGTTGCATTAGAAGGTAAATATGACCTAAAAATGTCTCTCTCTCACACATACAAACACACACTTGTGTTTGCTTGATCTATGTATATATGCATGTGTATAAACAGCATATATGTGAGTATCACAGGATGCTTCTGAACTGAAAGAAATACCATGGGAAAAATTTTAAAAACTACTACGTTTTCCAAAGTATCACATATCTGCATTTATGCTACAAAAACGTACAGGTATAACCAAACAGAATGAACTGTGTTTTTATAGTGTTCTTTAAACACTGCAGTACAAAGATTGTGAAGCTCCAAATCTGATAGCCTGCATCCTGTTTATTTGACCGCATCATTGCTCTCATGCATGTACACGTGTATGTGCAAGGCAAGTTTGGAAGGAAAACAAAGAATCTGTATTTCTACAACTCAGAGGGTGTGCCCCTCAAAAATCACAATAATGCCCCTTTCCGAGCTGGACATGAATGTGGAGAGAGGAGAAACAGCTCCTTTAAAATCATGTCCTCTCAACCGAAGTGTCAGCAACTAACTCTAAACTGCCTTTCACGTGTGGCACAAACTTCATCTTGCATTTAAAAGTCTGTTTTCCTCCCACCTATTCTGTCAACTGTATATTATCAAATGAAAAGGCCAGCCCTGTATTAGAAACAAATGTCTGCAAACCAGTTTAAAAAAAAAAAAAGGCAAAGTTATGCAGACCTGTCTCTTCAAGCAGACAATTCAAAACAGGATAACTTGAGAACTATCTTTGCATAGTACATCTGCATCTTATAAAAGGTCAAATATTTAACAGAAAGGACAACTGAAAGGCTCCACAAAGGGAAGCAGAGTCCCAAGGTCCCGGTGAATGAAATGGATAAACATGATCAGATCAAAGAGACAGACTTAAACAAGCATTCCCACCCCCTACCCCTTTTCTCCCCTCACCACTCACCATTCAACCTCCTATTATCCACGTTTCAAAAGAAGAGCCCCTGAGAAGCCCATTCACCAGGACTCCCCAGGAAATCCAGAGGAGAGAAATACCTGAAACAGTGCCCCCTTGGTAGGCTATAAACTTTTCAAACTGTCACCCAATAAACAAAATCCCAGTTTCCAAAGCTGCTTGGACGGTTGAGCAGCCTCGGAAGCCCACGCATTCCCTCTCCACGCAAAGGATCCCCGCGTTTTTACCTTTGTGTTCGCCGCAGCCTGTTCCCACTCCTCAAATGAGGCAAAGTAAAGTTTGAGAGCACAGTCCAAAAATTGGGGTCAGACATATCCATTCCTTTCTCGAATTCACTGCAGGTTCAAAGCCAGAAGACCGGAACGGGGAGAGGGTTTAAAAAAAAATATCCCAATGATCTTACTCCCTGCTGAGGAAGCGTGCTGCGAACTGTGATCTCGAGAACAACTTGGAGTCTGTCTGAGAGGTCCCCGTCCCAGCCTTTCATGAACACACAGCCATTTCTCCAAGGGTCAGGAAACTTGTTTCCTCCCGGGTTTGCCCTCTCCTGGCCAGCCTCCGCCAGCTACAAACAGTAACTACAAGAGTTGGGCCGTGCGTTCTGCTCCAATGCTGTCTGTGTGTGAGTCGGTCCAAGGTACTTTGTCATCTCTTTGGCAGATACCATTTGCAGCTCCTGCGGGGGGGTCCGGGGGTATGAAGATGACTATTTTAAGTCTTTGGGTCTGGGAGGCTGTTGCTTATCAGCAAACCTTTCAACATCCGAACATGCTCAGTGTTCAGTTTCCTTTTGGTATCTACACACAAGGAAAAAAATTTCCATCAAAGAGCTCCTATTCTGCTCCCCCCTCCACACTAAAAAAGGGAAACTTACTAGCACTTTTTACGAAACCGGCCTATTGGCGGACTTGAGCCGGTCACCTTTGTGTAGCCTCCTAGCCTGGTGCTGCAAGGGGGTGGGCGGCCTGGCACCTTTCGCCACCCGCGGACTCTCTCCGGGGGAGCTTGGCCTCATGGGAAAGGGAGCAGCCGGCTAGCTGGGTGGGAGGGTAGGAGCCCACCCCAAAGAGCCAGGGCACCCAAGCATCTTCTGTCTCCGCCGCGTCCCCGGGCCGGGAGCCCCAAATGGATCATTCCCCCAAATAAATAAATCAATCCAGCCCCCGCTCCCAAGCCGGGAAGCCTGCGCAATGCACACCTGAGGGCTAACTGGTGATTCACTGCAGAGTGGATCACCATTATAATACTCCTAGGAAGTCAGTCATACCCTGCTGAGACGCTGATGCGGGGAGGAAAATCACGCAGACGGCTGCCACGCTCACCTCGGTAAACTGAATTAACGAGTTACATACATTTGATGAATTACTACCGTGCACACCTGTTTGGCTTCAGACAGCAAAGACTGTCTAGAAAATGCTCAACCACCATGATTAAAGACATTTCCTGTATTATTTAACAAATGCTAAAAGTATTTTCCTTCCACGTGAGTTAGAGCTTGAATGGAAGGAATGAAGGGGAGGTTGAATCAATGTCACTGTTCTTCAGTTTGAAGGAGGGTATGGTATTCAAATAACTCCCTCAACTGACACATGCTTATGTAAAAGTATATAAAGAAAAAAAACTGGAATTTAAATTAGCTGCCTTAAATCTGGTGTGATACGGCAAGAGATGCTAATTTGCTTTAATTAAGCAAAAATAAGTTGTAAAAAAAAATGGTGTGGTTCATCCAGTATATACTGAGAACAAACTTGATAACAGAGAGGAAGGTTACAAAAGGGGTGGGGACAGCAAGGAACAGAGTGAACAGAGGACAGGAGTCCACTGTGGGATCCTCTTTATCTAACTCTTGTAAACCACAGACGTATTTCTACCCCAAGGACTCTCAGGATTTCTCACAGTAATTTTTGGATAGGGCTTTCTTATGTATCATCTCCTCAAATACTTATAGAGCCTATGGATCCTTGAAATCCATTAAGGTAGACAAAAGAAGGCAATGTTTTCTCAATTCTACAAGTGACAAAATATACTTCACCAGACACTTACAGGCTCAGTCCAGTATTTTTGCCCCTTTCTAAGCCATTTCTTCTTAGTAAAAACGTTTCTAAGTATTTAAAAAGTTGTCTTTTTAAAGGCTGACACAAAGATAGTACTCATGTTGCAAAGCAGAGTTCATCAACCTCAGCACTATGACATTAATGGCTGGACAATTCCTTGTTTGAGTGCTATCTTGGGCATTGGAGGATGTTTACCAGCACCCCTGACTTCTACCCACCAGATACCAGGGGTGACTATCAAAAAAACTGTAGACATTTCCAAACACCCCTTGGGGGCCAAAATTACCCCTGGCTGAGAACCACTGATCTAGATAGAAGCTCCCTCTGAGAAAGCTGGCACAGACCAGTGTTTTCCAACTGGCAATCCGCAGACCGGTCTGCCAAAAATTTTGTGCTGGTCTATGAAAAGAGTTAACTACCCTGATGTTGTATGAAGATTATAGACCCAGCCTGACCTGTGGTGGCGCAGTGGATAAAGCATCCACCTGGAATGCTGAGATCACCAGTTCGGAGCCCCGAAATTGCCTGGTCAGGGCACATGTGGGAGTTGATGCTGCCTGCTCCTCCCCCACCTTCTCCCTTGCTCTTTCTCTCTCTCTCCTCTCTAAAATGAGTAAATAAAAATATTTAAAAAAAAAAGATTATAGACCCAGTGATCTTAGTTGAATTTGCTTTTGCTCAGGGTGACTTCTGCCTTAGCAGTCCCCGAAATAATAATTCTATTTTCACCAGTCCCCAAGTGTAAAATGTTTGAAAACCATTGGCATAGAGCATTGGTTAAGAGCAAAAATCGCCTGACCTGTGGTGGCGCAGTGGATAAAGCGTCAACCTGGAAATACTGAGGTTGCCGGTTCAAAACCCTGGGCTTGCCTGGTCAAGGCACATATGGGAGTTGATGCTTCCTGCTCCTCCCCCCTTCTCTCTCTCTCTCTCTTTCTCTGTCCCCTCTCTATAATGAATAAATAAAATCTTTAAAAAAATTAAAAAAAAAAAAAAAAGAGCAAAAATCTTGGGATTGAATTCTGGATTCAGTAATTACTGTGACCTTAGGCAAGTCACTTAATCTCTGCCCATTTTCCCTATTTTAATAGGGTCCATGATAGGACCAACTTCTAAAAGGCTGACCTACATAAATGAGATGACATACATAAGCCTCTTCAAGCAGCGTCTAGAACACACTTCACATAATTGTCGGCAATTTGCTCAAGCTAAAAGAATACTATGCTGAGAGACGTAAGACTAGGGCAGAGGGCACCCCACACCAAGCCCTCCACTTTCATGGTGCCTTGAACATTCCTCTACTGAGCTGATGGTCACACTGAATTAAAATTGACTTTTTACTGCTACTGTCTTCCTTATTAGCCTGTGAATTCCTCAAGGGTAAAATTATGTTTTATTGATTTTAGCATTTCCAAAATCTGGTGGTTCCTGTTTTCCACAAGCATTTAATAAATGCCTTTTGAATGGAGATGCTTCAAGATGCTCAGGTTTCTCTTCTTTCTCTTAAGATGCCCTGAAATTACTGGTCTTAGCAGATCAGTGGATTTTCTCAAATAATCCTGAATTCTTTAGAACCCCATGAGGATATTTTTTAAATTCTAAAGACCTTCACTTTCATCTACATCTGTAACTGGAAACAGATGTGCTAACATTCCTCAGTTCTTAACACAGCTCTAAAAAATATCACAACCAAATCCAAGGGAAACCCTCTTTGAATGGTCCTCTCATCCCCCATCCCAGGGAATAATTTCTGTGCTCATTTTCAGGTATCTTAGTTTAAAAGGGATAATTACTTACTAGAGGCTTCCCAGAGAAGAACAACTAAATGGTAAAGGGGACATGAAAGTATACTATGTGAATTCTGGTTGATGGAACTCTGTGTTGAAAGTGGAGGAGAGAAAATTTAGGGAACAAGTGATAGAGGTCCTTGAACAGTGAAACACTACTATGTGGAAGAGTCCTTGGATCCTAAGATGAAAAAGGCTGAAACAACGAGGGAGGACTTCTATAAGGGTGTTTGAGCAGAGGTAACTTGAAGGAGATGCACAGGGTGGGACTCAAGTTCTGCATGGTTTCAAGACCTAGTGCCTCTGTACCTCCCAACTTTTGTACTCTCTCTGGTCCTTCTAGAAAAGTCCATGCATCTGAGCAGTGCCAATAAAGACGATAGCAATGAAAATGGGTAAGTCAGTAACAGTAAATATTTATTTTTTCTCTTGATTGAGTGATGCATATCCCAGCTTGCGGTCAACAGAGGTCATTACCATCTCCACTCTGTATATTTTAGGGAATCCATCATGCAGATTCTCAAAGGGATGGGTAAAGACATGAGCATGTTTAACCATGTAATTTTATATGAGTTTTTTTTTTTGGGGGGGGTTGTTTTTACATTTAAAAGACTTGGGAGAATTTGGGTTGTATCCAAAATGAAAAAATAAAAATAGGTAAAATAATGAGAATCCAGAAATGAACTAGTTAATACAGTGAAAGTGGCTGATATATTCCCACACTCATATAAGATAAGAGTAGGTGTGACACTCAAGTGTAATTTGTCTTCTAACCTGTTTGACTTGATTTGGGAACCTATGATTCAGAAGGTAATACAGTCAGTAAACACAAGAATTAAATTGGTCAGAACTACTGACATTTTCCTACAGATAAGATCATTATATTGGCAGAAACTAGAGGACAGTTTAGTTGCAATTGTAAAATTCTGGCTACAGAATTGAGAATTGAGATTATTGTTAATTATTAAGACAATAGCTGATTTAGGTCAATATACAGATATTCAGCAAGATTTTCTACTTATTGCACAACTAAGCCTCCACAGCTATGGCCAAGCTTTGTAATCCAGGATGCTCATCCATTTAATCATCATGTTATTATCTGACATTGTTTTTATGAGAAACGTAAATAAGATTAAAAAGCAAGCTTGCACGCTACTGAAATACTAGGTTAGGACTCAGTGAATATTTCAGAAAAGGGCAACCTCTCCACTATTTACTCCCTTCCTACATAGAAAAAATACAGGTCCTTTTACCTGACTTAAATTGTTCTCTCTACTTCTCTCCCTCTGCTCCAGGCTCATGTGGCAGAGTTTTCCCCATGCTACATCAGATAGTGGTAAATGTCCCTGGAGCCTTGCCTTGAATTTAGGCACTGTGGGAGCCTACGTTTACTAGTATTGGTGTGAGGCCTGGAAAACTGTCAGCTCCCTGCCCTGACCCTCTGGCCACAAGGCCATGTTCAATGAGAAGACATTAAGGAAAGCAGGTTTATATTGAGTTTCCAAATAAATTCTACCTGATCTTTGCCTCATCTGGGGGTTCTGCTATAAATTAACTTTGACTTCTATCCGTCACATCTTCAGAGCACCTAGAAGTGAGTACCTACCTAAGGCTATCCACACCCTCAAGTCCACTTTGTTAACCTTCCAAATGTTGTCTTGAGAGTTTAAGGTTAGGAGTGCAGCCTGGGCGGTGACACAGTGGTAAGAATATCGAACTGGGACACAGAGGACCCAGGTTTGACACTCGGAGGTCATCAGCTTGAGTGCAGGGTTACTGGCTTGAGTATGGGATCATAGACATGACCCCATGGTCGCTGGCTTGAGCCCAAAGGTGACTGGCTTGAAGCCCAAGGTTGCTGGCTTGAGCAAGGGGTCACTCACTCTGCCGTTGCCCCCCTGTCGAGGCACATCTGAGAAGGAAATCAATGAGCAACTAAGGTACTGCAACAAAGAATTGATGCTTCTCATCTCTCTCTTTGTGTCTGTCTGTCTCTATGTGTCCCTCTGTCTCTCTCTGTCTCTGTCTCTGTCTCACACAGACACAGACACACAGACACACACACACATAAGTTAAGAGTACAAATGTCAAATTGCCGACCTTGAATGAGCAATCTTTGTAATCACTGCACATCTTGAGAAATAAAGCTTTAAGACTGGGCAATGTGAAGGAAGTTGCTTCAAGGGGAGCAGGTTGAAAGAAAACTCTTCTAATGTTATTAAACACTTTTTTTGTTTGTTCACATTCCTAAAATATGAAGGAAGATAAAATGATAAATAAAAATTAACTTGTAGGGATAGATCTGAATGCTAAAACCCAAGGGATGAATAATCCTTGGAATATTTTTTTTTAATTTTATTTATTCATTTTTAGAGAGGAGAGAGAGAGGGAGAGAGAGGAGAGAGAGACAGAGAGAGAAGGGGGAGGAGCTGGAAGCATCAACTCCCATATGTGCCTTGACCAGGCAAGCCCAGGGTTTCAAACTGGCAACCTCAGCATTTCCAGGTCGACGCTTTATCCACTGCGCCACCACAGGTCAGGCCAATCCTTGGAATATTTTTAAAACAATATCCCAAGGTAGAGAGGTTAAGATTTCTAAAGTGAATAGATTTTAAAAAAGGAAACCAAGTAAAATTGATTTATAGTTCCTGATAGGTTCAACCGAGAACTATGTAATCCACAAGGGCAGGTTGAAGGATAAGGCTCCAGACAGGAAAGGACAGACAAAAGACTGGCCCAAATGGGAAGAGAATGTAACATTCTCCTCAGGTAGTCCCGGGATTCCAGGAGAATCAGAGGCTCAAAAAATGTGGCAAATAATCAATAACTTTACAGAATCTAAGAGGAGAGAACAGATAGATATGGGAATGAAGTGCTTTTCTCCCAAATTACTGACTCCTTGGCTTGTGTGATAGAGAAGTAACATAGAACATGTATGATGGTGGCCCAGCACATAGGAAGAGAGAGGATTTCATAGTCACTTGCTTTTAAGCATTGTCTATCCTCTGACACCCTGACAGAGGAAATAAACAGAAAAGGTGCACCATCCTTACAGGGTTAGCAGGGTCATCCTGTAAGAGGGAGACACTTGGAGAGCCAGAGATGAGTGTCTCTTTCCATCTAAACGAGCTGTCTGACAGACCCGTCATTTAACCTGGCCTCTAACAGAGCTAAGCAATCCAATCTGTAGCCAAGAGCAAAGCTTGGAGATCAGCACCCTCATCTGACAAATGGAGATCTAACTCCTGTCTTGCTTTGAGGCCAAACTTGTGGCCACTTTCTCTATGAGCCTCCTGATCCTCAGGGGCTCAGGCATTCCTCTCCTGGGCTCTGCTCCTGAGAGCCCCTGCGGGACAGGGTTCTCCCCCTCTATCAAAATCCATTTGATTGCAGATTTGTCTGCCTTAGAGGGCAGGGGCCATATGTCCTTCATCTCTAAATACAATCTTCAGGATGAATGTTAAGGCAAGGGAGGAAGGTGTTGCTTGGAGTTAGAAAGATACTTGGTAGCAAAGGTGGGTCTAGAATCCTGATATGTTGAAGACACACCTTGAATATGTTTTCACAAGATTTTTCTGTCTTCTTTGAGTTTCATGAGTCTGTTCTTTTATCTATTGATATATATGCTGTACCTGTTAGGCAGGTCTATTGTCTCAAATTTCAAAATCTCCAAAAATATAGATGAGGCATATATAGCTGTATATATAAATATATATATATGTATATAACAAGTTTGTAAGAAATACCACATGTGTTTTTTTTTGTTGTTGTTGTTTTTTTTATCGTAACAGTGACCCTCAGTTACTAATCATTGCCTAAGACTCTCAGTCTGGAGTTGACTTCAAGGACATGTTATTTCTTGATCCAGAAGCTTGGGTCTAAGATACATCATTTGTCATCCAGCTTCTGAGCATGAATTGACAGTACAATTATAAGAAGTGCCAATTCAGTTTAAGTGGGTCAGTGGAGTTATATTTAGCACTGTGGTAACTGACACTAAGACCTTTATGTAATATAGGATTAAGGTTAATTTATCAGTTCTTCTTCTCTTAGATATTTTTTTCAGGTCGGACATCTTAAGTTATGGAAAACTACTCCACTGAAATAAGAGGTAATGGAAACTCCCTGCCGTTTAGGGAACACATACAGAAGAAGTAGAAACCATAGAAACCATGTGCTTTTGTAGTGACCAGACTTTAATTCCATTGTTAAAGTTTACTCAAATTATCACACAATTCTAGGACAACATGTCAGTGAAGACAGAATATTTTTAGCCAAGAAGTTCTCAAGCACACTTCACTTCAGTATCTATATCTATTAAGTTATGTCATTTTTACACCAACAAAAAAATTTAAAGACATATCTATCCATAGGAGAGTAAATATGATGTTAGGCATGAAAAGTGTTCACTCTATCATAGAAATGCAATTAAAACATCAATCAAGATATTTTTACCTGTTTAACTGGAAAAGATTTAAAAAAGATAATATTCAATATTAGTGAGGGTGTAAGGAGATAAGTTCTCTCTACTAACTTTCTGGAAAGCAATCTGGAGAATGAAAATACACAGACACACGTTATACATATAAAGACACATACATATAAATATGTCGTGTGCATATGTACATATAGATATAATACACACATACAAATATATATATAATATATAATAAATTGGCATGCTAGAATTTATACAAGTATAATCAAATATGTACATAATGATTTATGTATATGGAAATTAATCTCAGAATTCCTTAATAATATTGGGGGGGGGGGAACCAAAGGTACAAAACATGGGCAACTGTTAATAAATACTGAAATAGCCAGAGAATGAGATTTTAAACTTTTTTTTTATTTAAAAAAAATTTTTTTTAAGACTTTATTCATTTTAGAGAGAAGAGAGAGAGAGAGAGAGAGAGAGAGAGAGGAGGGGGGAGGAGCAGGAAGTATCAACTCCCATATGTGCCTTGACCAGGCAAGCCCAGGGTTTTGAACCGGTGACCTCAGTGTTCTAGGTCAACACTTTATCCACTGCGCCACCACAGGTCAGGCAAGAATGAGATTTTATAAAATCAATAAAGACTATGTGGTAGACAGAATAATAGATTCTAAAGATATCCAAATTCTAAACCCTGGAACCTGAGAATATGCTATTTTATATGTCAAGAGGAATTTTGCAGATGTGATTAAATTAAGGATCTTGAGACAAGGAGATTATCCTAGATTATCTGGGTGAGCTATAGATGTAATCATAAGTGTCTTTATTAGAGGGAAGCAGAGGAAGATTGGACAAGAGACAAGGGTGATATGACACTGAGCAAGACGCTATCTATGCTGCTGGTTTTGAGGTTAGAGGAAGGGGCCTTGAGCCAAGGAAACACAGGAATGCAGCTGAAGAAGCTGGGAAATGCAAGGAAACACACTGTATCCCAGGGTTTCTGGAAGGTTCTCAGCCCAGCTGATACCTTGACTCCAGGAAAACCACTGGAGACTTCTGATCTCTGGAACTCTAAGAGAATAAAGTCTATGTTGTTCTAAACCAGGGGTCCCCAAACTACAGCCTGCGGGCAGCATGTGGCCCCCTGAGGCCATTTATCCACCCCCGCAGCACTTCCAGAAGGGGCACCTTTTTCATTGGTGGTCAGTGAGAGGAGCACATTGACCATCTCATTAGCCAAAAGCAGGCCCATAGTTCCCATTGAAATACTGGTCAGTTTGTTGATTTAAATTTACTTGTTCTTTATTTTAAATATTGTATTTGTTCCTGTTTTGTTTTTTTTTACTTTAAAATAAGATATGTGCAGTATGCATAGGGATTTGTTCATAGTTTTTTTTATAGTCCGGCCCTCCAACAGTCTGAGGGACAGTGAACTGGCCCCCTGTGTAAAAAGTTTGGGGACCCCTGTTCTAAACCATTTAGTTTGTCATAATTTGTTACAGGAGACATAAGAAATGAATGTGATATTTTAAAAAATTATCTAACAAATGGTGATGCTCCTGAAATATGTTTAAAATAAAGCCAGAAAAAAATAGATATAATTATTTTATATGATATAGATTATTTTAAATATAATATATATAAATAGAAATTTGGAACTAAACAAAGGACTTTTGGTGAACATTGGTGAGTGAGGGATTACGGCTGATTTTATTCCTCTTTGTACTTTTTATATTTTTTACAAATCTATATTATTTTTCATTAGGTTTGAAAACCCTAATTTCTAGAAGCCACACATTTGACAGAGCCTTTTGATCATGATCTGAAAGTTTCTGTTCCTGAAAATTTTAGGATACTTGAAGAGTTTACAAACTTATGAAAATGCTTTTTCTTGGACATTTTCATAAAATTTGATTGATATCTGACAAAATAAAATGCATATATACAAGCTCTCCAAACCTTAGGAATAAATGTTAAGATTGCTTTAAGAAGCCTTTCCAACTCTCTGGAATTTTATAATAGAAAAATAAAAAATATCTGTTTCTCCACAGAAAACCTTATCTGTTTATGGCAACGAGGCAAATACGGTTCCCCCCATGTATAAGACGCTCCCATGTATTAGACACACTTTAATTTGGGGGCCCGAAATTTGAAAAATAATGTGTTACATAAAGATATTGCACTCAAGTTTTGTTCATCATAAAATTCATACAACTCCTCATCACTGTCAAAACTCCCATCCATTAGCTTGTCCTCATCTGTGTCTGATGACGAATCACTGTCTTCAACAATGAGCACAAAAACAAGTGCAAAAAAACAGAAAATGCAAGTAAAAAAAATCTATAATCACTGTATAAGATGCACCCAGTTTTTAGATCCCAAATTTTTCAAAAAAGGGCGCATCTTATACATGGGGAAATATGGTAGGTATTTTTAAAGCTGACTGGGTTATAAATCCATATGGTGGTTTGTTTTTGGTTGAACATATGTTATTATTTACAGACTGGTCTGGCTGTGTATTTTACCTGAGAAGTTTTAAATTTCAGACCTGCCTGACTCCACTGCACCATACATGGAAGCTTTCTTCTTTCACTGCTCAGAAAAATCATGTATATTTGAAAAACTTACTTTTAATACTAGCCAAATAGGTATATAGTAAAAAGTGATGCTCTTAATTAAAAAAAAAAAAACCTTGGTATTGGCTATAATTTGGGATTACCTCTCCCCAGTATATACAACCTTGCTATTTTCCATGAGGCTATATAATTTAGACTTTCCTATCTTTAGACAGTAAGGATTGAAAGGCAAAGACCAAGTTTCTAGTACCAACCAGAGAAATATTGCTTGAACCAATGTATTATCATGCATATCATAGACAACAACCATATTAAAGTTCATACTTATCAAAAACTTTCAAAACAAAGTGATTCCAGTTATTAAGATTATAATAACAGCCAATCATGTCATCCAATATAGTGGCAGATAGGTGATGGATTACCATCTATCAATATGAAACAAGAATTGTCTCTATAGGTGGCTCTCAGAAAATGAACTGCATACAGAATTATAAAGAATGCTAAAACACCAAGGATAAAAGAGTAAAATAAAGGCTGATGACATTTACACATCAGGCATAGGAAACTGAAGAGAGTAGATAGAGCAAATCTTACTTAAAATTGAAAGAAAAATACACTAGTTTGGAAAATTAGAAAATGCGAGGAAAGTAAAGGGGGGAAATTTTTGCTGTATATAAAATGATAAAAGAACTGGCCTCACCCTAACCATGGCCCTCCATGACCTCTTGCCTAGCTTAATAAAGACAATACCCTTCAGCTCCCTATGCCCAAGCTTCCAGCGCTGCCCAGCTCCAGTGTGTGCATGCGGTATAGTCACTCTGGTCTCCCGCAAAACAGCAAAACATAGCTCATGGCACTCCACTGTTTCAGCTATATTTTAAGTATGGTGTCGGTCCTGCCATCATGAAATGATCTGGAGTACTTGTTAGAAATACCAATTAAGGGAGGCTGCTTCATACCCATTGATTCAGTATTTCTGGGAGCAAAGCTCAGGATTCTACATACTCAGGGTATTCTTATGCACATTAAAGTATGAGAGTTTTTCACAAAATAATCAAAACCTCTTTAAAGAGAATATTTTATAATATATCCCTTGTTCCCTCTCCTGCCTCAACCTCTAATACATATTCTCTTATGGTTTATGCTCCAATAATAAAAAATATGTACTTGTTAAAGAAAATATTGAATTACTATAAGATGCCCAGACATAGTCACTCAGCCACACCTCACTGCCTTTGCACATTCTGTTCCCTTTTCCTACAATTTCCACCTCCACTGTCTGGAAAATTTAACTCATCTTTCAAGTGTAAACTGTAAAGGCTACCTCTCCAGCAAAGTCTGCCTGACTTTCTTTTGCAAACATAAGTCATTTTTTTCTCTTGGATCTCCAATGAATTTTATGCATGTCCATACCTCTTATACAAAGGTCATTCTCCTGCAGCACGACAGTGAGTTTGTAGGTGAATTCTCCACGAGGCTTTAAGCTCTCTCAGTATATGGACAGTTTCTATTCATCTGTGTATGCCTCAGAGTACCCAGTAGATACTCAGCAGAATGTGTGCATGCACACACATTATTTTCTAGGTTAGTTAAGAAAAACTGTTATTTTTGCATTTTTCCAACTTTAACACACAAGCCTTAGAGCGCTCCTTCGGAAACCACACTGCCTTTTGTCAGTGGGTTGGATGCTTTTTCTTTTAAGCACTGTCATTACTGATAATCTTCATGATGATTAATAAGAAGGATAATAAAAATTTTAAGTCTTTGTTTTTGAGGCAGATTTTAATGGTTCATTATGACATGAACCAAAAACACCATTAGCTTTTTACTTTTCTTCACAACAAGCATGGCTGAAGTAACGTGTTACTTCGTTTCCTCTGGGGAAAAAAATTGATTAAAAACAGGAAGTAGGGCAGGGCGACTTTTTTCCAAGGTTGGAAACTCAGTCCTACTGGTGATGTGGTTAACACAAACTCACCCCACTGCAGTGAACAGATGAGAACTGAGAGGGCCACACTAATAGTGCTCAAGGTCTGTGATCTGCAGGTTACCACCCAAAACTTTCTATCAGTTAGGAAGAATTGCCTAGGTGAACAGATACAGCTGATGTGAGACGTGTGCCAGTTGGCCTCCTCTGAACCGTTTCCTCTCCTAGCACCGCTCTTCCTCTGTGGCAAATGCCCATTCCTGCATCTTGGTCTTGCTCTTATTCCGTAGTCAACCAATCCCATCTAAGGGTTTCACTAAGAATTAAAGTTTTAGCTGATAATGCTAAAGATGTGATTATCTAGCTGGGGTTATATTTTAAAGGGGGTTGAAAGTTTTAGAGAAAGGTATAAGGAATAGGTATGGGGCAGAGTCTACTCACAGCTGCAGGAGTCTGAGTTTAGTGGATGATGCTACCAATAAGAATCTGGAGATGGGCTTCCCAAAGAGTGGTAGAAGTGAAAATGCAAAACCTTGCATTGGAAGGACTATTACTACCTGATAGAGATACCACTGTCTTTTATTTTTTACACAGGTATCAAAGGTAGGTAACTTATTTACTAACTATAAAAATACTGAAAGTAGGCCCTGGCCGGTTGGCTCAGCGGTAGAGCGTCGGCCTGGCATGCGGGGGACCCGGGTTCGATTCCCGGCCAGGGCACACAGGAGAAGCGCCCATTTGCTTCTCCACCCCCCCCCCCCCTTTCCTCTCTGTCTCTCTCTTCCCCTCCCGCAGCCAAGGCTCCATTGGAGCAAAGATGGCCCGGGCGCTGGGGGTGGCTCCTTGGCCTCTGCCCCAGGCGCTAGAGTGGCTCTGGTCGTGGCAGAGCGACACCCCGGAGGGGCAGAGCATCGCCCCCTGGTGGGCAGAACGTCGCCCCTGGTGGGCGTACCGGGTGGATCCCGGTCGGGCGCATGCGGGAGTCTGTCTGTCTCTCCCCGTTTCCAGCTTCAGAAAAATACAAAAAAAAAAAAAAAAATACTGAAAGTAATCATTATAGATTATATAATAGCATGGTAATGTTACATAAAAATATAAAAATGTGTAACTTTGGTATGATAATAATCACATAAAACCATGCATATAAAAAGATGAAAAGCAGAAACCTTATTTAAACTGGAGATGGCCTGTAGGGGGAGCTCTCACACCCTACCACTCATTGTCAATTACCCCAAACAGGAAAAGAGGTACTTTCTTTTTTGCACTTTCCAACTTGAGCGGGAATGTTTTACTACTCTACTACTTCAGTGAGAAGAGGGAGGATCTTCTCCAGCCCCAGCAACCACTCAGCCAATGAAAGACTGTTACAACTCAACCAATAAAAAAACCATTACACTTTAACTCCCAGTTTCCTCCAAAGAACTCTGTTTACAGCAAGCCCTCTGAACTCCCTCCTTTCCCCTATAAAAGAATATTTCTCTCTCCTTTGTTCTCTGAACTTGCCCATAGATCACTATTAGACTGCATATCCCATATTGTCATTCTTTGTTGTTCTGAATAAACCCATTTTGCTAGAGAAATATCTGGCTTTCTGTCTAAGGTCATATATGCTTATTTTTAACTATAGACGTCATGACAACCTTAAAACAGTTCATCCTAAATGATCTATTTTACTCTTTCATTTCTGCTGTTGTTGTTTTAATAGATATCAAAGCACATTATATATTTTAACAGTTATTTCCTGGTCTTTGGTAACTTGCTCCATGATTATATCAATTTGACTTGCTGCCAATCTATCTTCCCTGAAGCAACTCCAACTACATTCAAATAACACTGCTTGATACAAAAACACACAGAAAAAAAATGAAAGAATCCAGGCTGTCTCTGTTGGTGGCTCAGGGAGGGACAACCTTCAATTGTTCAGAAACATTAAACGATAAATTGCCAGAAGCTAAAAGATAAACATATTCCTCACTGAACATCTTGAGTGGCATTTGACATTAACAAAGTACTTTCTTTCCCTTTCAAAATAATCATTTCTTTTATGTATCCTTTGTCATTGCCTAGTACCACAGCTTTTTAAAACAGTACTGCAGAATGCATGGCTCAAAGATTCATTCAGAGTTTCTGTCCCAGAAATGGGATCAGATACACTTCAGTGAGTTTCCACATATGTGTAGGGTACCTAAAACTTGAGGTATTATTTGTCACTTTCAGTTTTGTTAGGGAGCAAAGCCTGCTGCATGTAATTTTCATAACTGGAGAGTTCTGGACAGTCTCCCAAATCACAAATGCAAGTTTTATTATGTGTTTTTTAAATTAAATTTATTGGAGTGCTGTTGGTTAATAGGATCATATAAGTTTCAAGTGTACATTTCTATAATTCATGATCTGTATACTGCATTGCATGCCCACCACCCAGAGTCAGATCATCTTCCATCACCATATATTTGGCCCCCTTTACCCTTTAATACCTACCCTCTACTAAGACAGGTAATACCCACCAGTCAACATGTGATCTATAGGTTGAGCCTATCAATAACATAAGTCAACATACAAGAATAATTTGGAAGGAAAATGGAAACAAAGTTTCTGTGATGTTTCATAAATATAAGTCATGCCATAAATTATTGAACTTTTTCAGTGTGCTACTTTCAAGGGAATCAAAGAACAAGGGGGAAACAATGAACAGATGCACGGTCCAGAGTAAGCGATCCAGACAGCCAGTTTTTATAAGTGAATAGTAAGTATCAGGATAATGTCTATGCCTAGACTCTATAGTCCCTTCTTCCACCCCACTCACTACCTGAGAGTAGATTAGGGCATGATTGCTACTTTGAATGAAGCAGAAATTTAAGATACTATATTTCAGAGTCATGTCTTGGATACTTTCACTAATACAATTATGAATCTTGCTAATTTCCTATTTTCATTCCAAGAATCAACATTTAAGGAAAAAAATAACTAAAATCATAACATGCTATTTTTCTAGAAAAAAACAGTAAATTTTTAAAAAGTCTGTTTTTCCCAATGAAATCATATCTAAACTTACTCATGAAAAAAGTTTCCAGATTCAGGGAAATTCTAGAATAAATTTGTATCTAGAAGTAAGATTAGTTAAGTAACTTTTAAAAAACTCATAAAGAGCCCTGGCCGGTTGGCTCAGCGGTAGAGCGTCGGCCTGGCGTGCGGGGGGCCTGGGTTCGGTTCCCGGCCAGGGCACATAGGAGAAGCACCCATCTGCTTCTCCACCCTCCCCCCGCCCTGTTCCTTCCTCTCTGTCTCTCTCTTCCCTTCCCGCAGCCAAGGCTCCATTGGAACAAAGATGGCCCGGGCGCTGGGGATGGCTCCTTGGCCTCTGCCCCAGGCACTAGAGTGGCTCTGGTCCGTGGCAGAGCGATGCCCCGGAGGGGCAGAGCATCGCCCCCTGGTGAGCAGAGCGTTGCCCCTGGTGGGCGTGCTGGGTGGATCCCGGTCGGGCGCATGCGAGAGTCTGTCTGACTGTCTCTCCCCGTTTCCAGCTTCAGAAAAATACAAAAAAACACAAAAAAACAAAAACAAAACAAAACAAAACAAAAACTCATAAAAGAAATATGAATATGGCCAGACAACTATCATTAACTGAGAGTTAGAATTAATATAGAATATTTGTGGTTTTATGGCTCTTGAAATATGAGTATAAAAACTGACTTCATAACTAGAAGATAGTTCTAGTTAAAACTTATTATTGATATCAGTTTCTAATGCCATATAAAATTTGTTGTTATTTCTTTGGTAAATATGATAAGCAAAGCATGAGTAATACATTTCACCATAATTTTTACCTTATGAAATTATTTTAACTTCTTGTCACACTGAACCTTCCTCAGAGCTATCAACAACTGGCAAACCCTAAGTCTGAATTTAACCTCTATGTTTCCTATGAAATCTGTGTGGGTGTGCAGCAGAGCAGCAGCCTTAGGGAGAGATCTAGAATAAAGCTACACAAGCGAAATTCTGAGTGTGTATATATCCATAGAGTCTGTGACCATTCTGGCACTCACTACAGATTTATAAAAAACAATGAAAATGAGACCTAGAATACAAATAACATTTAAAAGAGTGATTTAAGATAGATGCTATAAACACTGTTGTATGTTTTAACTAAAAATTATATGTTTTACTTAGTTAGAAAAATGTTTCCTTCTTCCTTGCCTTAAAAAACATTTGCCTAGTGTGAATATGTGTTTAATTGTAGATTCTTGGGAACTCCTTTAAAAATTTATCTGGAAGTATATTTCTTTCCTTAAAGAGCTGGTTTCAAAATATCAGTGGGGGGGGGGGAATAACACTTTCACATATAAAATAGTATTTTTCACAGGAATACACCTGTGTGCTAACAAGTTTTGGCCAAACACACACACCTGCATTGCTGTTGTGCCTCCATTCCCAAATACCACAGGCTCTGTCCAATTTGTTTAAATAATTCTGGGCTGTCACATACTTCAGTTAGACGGTGAAGACTTCAAATGACCAATGATGGGGCAAAATGACCCTGAAGACAAACAGCTTTCCCCAGATGTTCTATAATGTTTATATGTTTATAGTCTTGATGAGACTAACTGGCTTCCTAAAGGGAAAATAAGTAGCTTTAACCAGATTATGTACAAGGAGGGGTAAGAGAGACAGTCAAGGTTAAAAGGTGCTTCTGAGAATCTGAGAAGAGGCAAAATTCAGGGCCACATAAAAATGTCAGGGTTCTTGGAACTGTACCTTTGGAAGAACCATCTGACAGTCAGTCAAGCATGACCACATCCCACATTAAAACTTATCTCCTATGAAACATGTATTTTATATTTTTGCTTCATATCTAAGCAATCATCACACATACCTGGGAATCTCACAAAGAGCAAAGATCTAAAGTAGAAATTGTTATTAAATATTACATTTTTGTGGTTGGTAAATGGTTAGTGAAGCTGATATGTTTATAGACAAATATCTTATATTCTCTAATAAAACTGTAAGCCACAACTTGATTCCAGACATGTTCAAGTGCAAAAAAAAATGTATTTACCTAAAATATAGTATAAATTTTGATTCTGCAATTTTCTTTTTTGTATTTTATTTATTTATTTATTTATTTATTTATTTATTTTTACAGAGACAGAGAGTCAGAGAGAGGGATAGATAGGGACAGACAGACAGGAACGGAGAGAGATGAGAAGCATCAATTATCAGTTTTTTGTTGTGACACCTCAGTTCATTGATTGCTTTCTCATATGTGCCTTGACCGTGGGCCCTCAGCAGACCGAGTAAACCCTTGCTCAAGCCAGTGACCTTGGGTCTAAGCTGATGAGCTTTTTGTTCAAACCAGATGAGCCTGCGCTCAAGCTGGCGACCTAAGGGTCTTGAACCTGGGTCCTTTGCATCCCAGTCTAATGCTCTATCCACTGCACCACCGCCTGGTCAGGCTTTTCTGTATTTTTTAAACCAAAGTATCTTTCCACTTTGCAGACTCAAATTTTTCAAAATTCTATGAATGTCTCTTCATTTTTTGGAAACTGGGTGTACATGAATAGGCAATATCACACAATGGTTGAGACCATGGATTGGAGTCACTGCCCAGGTTTGTAATTACAGCATCAATACTAATTAGTTCAGTCCTGCCCAGATAGCTCAGTTTTTTAGAGCATCGTCCCAAAGCACAAAGATTGCTGGTTCAATCCTGGTCAGTGCACATATAGGAACAGACTGATGTTCTTTTCTCTCTCTCTCCCTTCCTCTCTCACTAAAATCAATAAATAAAAATGAAAATAAATACTAATTAGTTCTATGATCTTGGGCAAGTTATTTAATATCTAAGTGCCTTAGTATCCTATTCTGTAAAATGAGAACAAGAGTGCTTACCTCATAGGACTGTTGCTAGGATTGTTAGTATATATTTCTTAAGTGTTGAGAATAGTGCCTAATAACCTAGTAAGTATTACTTACGCTACTGTTCTTTCAAAACCAGTGGGTGAAATGGTTCTGAAAGAATCACTCACTTTCCCCAGCAAAACTGCCCTGAAGTAATTGGATGTACTCCACATTTTGGGCAGGCATATACCAAGTCCTGGACCAATGCCCTTAGTTCTGTCTTTTCTTTCCCAGAGATTCCTTTGTAGTATAGGCAGGGGTGATCCCAACGCTCGGGATAATCACTTCCGGGTTAAAGGTCAATGGAGAGGCAAAGGATCTGAGAGATTAAACACCTCTCTCCAGAATAAATGCTAGTGTCACTTCCCTCCAGTGACTGACATACACATTTACAACTCCCTCGGGCAACTGTAATTTTTTTTTCAGAGTACATTTATTAATGCTGAGAACAGTGAAACAAGGAAGGGCCTAGAATGGAAGAAGCAACAGGAGAGAGCCTAGGCGGGGCTGCTTTGGCTCACTAGAGACATTATAGGAAAGAAGTGAGCCAAGGTGGGGCTGCTGTTGGCTCACTGGGGAGTTTAAGTCACAGCGACAGAAGTGAGCCAAAGTGGATGGAGCTGCTGTTGGCTCACTGAAAGGTCAGAGAAAAGGGGGCTTTGGAGACAGAGTCAGGGGGTTAGCCTGGGGCGAGCTGCCGCTGCCCATTGTTCCCCTGTTTGCAAGTCTCACGGGGAGGGACCCTTAAGAGTTTAGGAGAAGAGTAGGGTGTGGGTGAAGAGCAGGGGGAAGGGAACAGCATGGGCGTGCTCATGGGAGGGAGAGCATGCCTGTAATTCTTCAGGTCAGTTGTACTGGAAATAATTCAGAGATAGTCAACTTAAGTGAAAAGTCCATTTTAAGCCAGTAGGTACCGAATTGCAAATCATTGAGGTGTTTTTTTTTTAAATAAAGCAATATTAAACATGTGCACAGTGTGATAATTATTAGCCTTAGTATCACAAAAAGAACTTTAATTAAGTGTAACCCCACTGTAAGTATTTAATACCTACTTCCATGTCCTCTAAATACAGTCAGTGCAATCCACATGATAAATAGCCTTTTCTTTCCCTAAGTTCTTTAATGGATGGGGCTCATTAGTTTACATAATCGTCTCTAAAACTAGGACAGTACTCCCACTGTCGCTCGGCAGTAAAATATTAATCCTACCAAACCAAATATTTGACATGATCCGTTGGTCTTGGAGTGTTTTCCTTAAAACATTAACTTCTCACGGATATGGGAGACAGAAATAAGAAAAATAAAATACCATCTCTTTCACTACAATTCTGTTACACATGGAATATATAATAAAGAAAACTAAATTTTCCTTAAAAATGTTGAAGTGATTTTCCAGCAGTGCACGCCCTAAGCCCTTGCAGCCGCTCAAGCATTCAGCTCTTCAGAAAGGTTCTGGTTTTAAAAACACAGCACACATCGATTCATTGATACACTCTATGCTGTGAAATAAACTTTAAAATGTGACTTATTTTTTATTTATAAATTTACTTAAGAAGACTAAAAAAAATCACCTATAAAATAATATCACTTACAAGACATAGGATATCTCCCTAAACCAAGATTCTTCTATTTTTTCCTACATAAACTTTATACAGGCACATATGTAATTTAAAAAACCTCATAATATACACTCATAAAAGAGTGTACTTTATTCTTTCATGCTATTAAATACTTAAAAGTCAAGAACTATTTTCTCTAGGGTATAGAGTGCCATGAAGAAACTAGTAAATCTACATCATTTCATCCTTAGGATCCTGAGAGGTGCAGGAGAGAAGACACATGCACGTGAATATTTGTGGGAAACAAAATAGAAAGGGAAGAATATCAGTTTGGGGCATTTTGTTTGATGCGGGCTTCAATTCGTCAAAGGGGGTAATGTTCTCTCAGCCTTTGGACATACAGGGCTAGAAATAAGCAGAGGAAAAGACAGATTAATATCTATATTTACAAATTCTCTTTCTATGATAAAGATAAATTATTTCTCTGATTAAAAACCTATGATCTCTACAAAACTCTAAACATACTCTTACCATACAACTCAGGAACTGCACTAGAATTTACACAAGGAGCTAGAAACTTACATCCACACAAAAACCTTGCAAAACTGTGGAAGCCACCAAGATGTCTTCAGTAGGTGAATGGATACTCTGGGGTACATCCAGACAACAAAATATTATTTAGTGATGAAAGAAGTGAACTATCAAGTTATGAAAGACAAGGAAGAATCTCAAATGCAGATCCCTAAGTGAAAGGAGTGGAGCCAATTTGATGAAGCCACAAACTGTATAGCTCCAACCAAATGACATTCTGGAAAAGGCAAAACTACTGAGTCAGTAAAAAGAGTCGTGGTTTCCAGGGGTTTAGGGTGAAGGGAAGTATGGATAGGTAGGGCACAGAGGATTTTTACAGCAGTAAAAGTACTCGGTTTGATAGCATAATGATAAACACATGTCGTCATACATTTGTTCAAACCCACAGAAGGTACACCACCAACAGTGAAGCCTAATGTAGACTATGGAGTTTAAATGACAATAATGTGTGAATGTAGGTCCATCCACTGTCACCACTGTCCCACCCTGGTGGGAAATACTGATATGGGGGAAGCTATGCAGCATGAATGGGGCAGGAGTATACGTACCTTCTCCTTAATTTTGCTGTGAACCTAAACATGCTCTTAAAAAATTAAGTCGAGCCTGACTAGGCGGTGGCACAGTAGATAGAGCATCAGTCTGGGATGCTGAGGCCCCAGGTTCAAAACCCCAAGGTTGCCGAGTTGAGTGCAGGTTCATCCAGCTTGAGTGTGCACTGGCTTGACTGTGGGATCAGAGACATGACACCATGGGTCACTGGCTTGAGCCTAAAGATCGCTGGCTTGAAGCCCAAGGTCGCTAGCTTGAGCAAGGGGTCACTGGCTCAGCTGGAGCCCTCCGGTCAAGGCACATATGAGAAAGCAATCAGTAAACAACTAAGGAGCTGCAAATATGAGTTGATGCTTCCCATCTCTCTGCCTTCTTGTCTATCTCTGTCTGTGTGTTTGTCTTCTCTCTCTCTCTCTCTCTCTCTCTCGCTTGCTAAAACACAACAAAAAGAGTCAAATGAACAAAAGTTAAAAAAAAAAACCCTAGATTTGAAGGCAAAGGATATCTGTAATTACTGATAAATTCTAAAAGAAAAAAAAAAAAGAATAACAAATAAACTTACGATCACTCCTGCCTACAAAAATAAAGCCCAGCTTGGTCTCAGTCCCTCTCTCCAGCCTCAGCATTTCACACTTCCTCCCTGTGGTGTGTGCCCCCCCCCCCACTGTGCTCCCCAGGACCCAGGGCTCTGCACTGTAATCACAGCGTGTGCACTCCAACCTGCCCTGTCTGCTCCTGCTGTACTCTCGGCCCAGGAGGGGTCCTTCCTGATTGGCATCTTTTCATCCTATAGGCAACTAGCATCTCCCCTGTTGAAACTAAATCAGACAGAATTAATCCTCTCCCTCCTCTTTTGTTATTATATTACAGCTAACTGTTTTCACCTCTGTCATCCCTGAGGTAAGGTCAGGGTCATCCACCTGGGTAGCCCGGCATCTACTGTGGGATCATGATTGGCAATCAATACATGTTTGCAGGATGAATGAGTGTTTCTACAATGTCAGTCTCTGCATGCGAGGGGTTTCTGATCTCTTTCAGAAGTAGCTGGAATGCAGGGAAGGAGTGAAGCTGAGCTACTTACTGGCGTTCTCACTGCCATGTTAAATACATTACTGGTTTTTCTCCCTACCTAAATTGTTGCCATTCACCTTCCCATCCCTCACACCCCATTCCATCTACTGAAATCTTATCCTTCCTCCCAGCCTAACTTCCTAGGTACCTACCAAAGGCTTTTTCAGCTACACAGACATGCTACAGGTTGAAGAAAAGAAAACTAGGTAAAGTATTAAAATCACTCCAGGCCTACTGCTCACATTAGGCTGGCATGGAAGATAAACTGATTTGGCAACAGGGAAGGGGAAAACCTCAGAAGAGATAGCTCTGAAGTCTCTTCCAATGACCAAGTGTCAGTTTCCCAGGAGGAAAATCATGTGCCTCTCAGGTTGGAAATAATTAAGAGTATGGTAAACTTAAGTGAAAATAAAGTATCATATGGGTCTTTTTCCTTCATCAAGCATTTCTTCTATCACTTGCTTTATTCTACCTTCTACCTGCCTGCTTCTCCCGCCTCACCATGCCCTGATGCCCTGCCCACTGGCCTAATCCCATAGCCTGTGCACCAATCAGCATTGACCCTTCAACATCTCTCCGCACAAGGGAACACTATCCTGCTTGAAATTTCCTTTCACTTCTGTGAAACCACTTGCCTGGTTTTCCTTCTAATCCCTGCCCACGTCTCCTCCAGCCCCTCAACTCGACATCTGTATTTGTGGAGCCTCAGATCTGTCCTGGAGGCACTCTTACTAGTTGACTTCATCCCGTCTCCGGGCGTTACGTACCATGTCCTGGAGGCACTCTTACTAGTTGACTTCATCCCGTCCCCTGGCGTTACGTTCCACCTCCTTGCCTGAAAGTCCCACGTTTGCCCCTCCAGACCTAACCTTTCTTTGGAATTCCAGGCTCCACATGCGCATCATATAGGCATCTCAAATTTAACATGAACAAAATCAGACTCGATTTTCTGCCACAAGCTGCCCTTCCCCAAGTCTTCCCCACCTTGGTAAACAGACCCACCATCTACTGTTCCTCCAGCCAACAGTCTAGGACAGGCATGGCCAACATATGGCCCGCGGGCTACATCCAGCCCGTGTAATGAGTTTATGCGGCCTGCGATTAAATTTTTAATATTCTCCGCACGACGCACTGTGGAAATGAAATAAGTGGTACTTTTAAATCGTTATACATAAACTACGATATCTAACCATTGTACAACATGAAAGTTAAAATCTAAGCTACTCAGAAGCAGAAGCGTCTTTGATTATTGGAAATTGAGATATTTAAGAAGATAGTGATATGTGGGAAAGAATTCCGCATCTGACTAATCTAGGGTTAACTTCCAATAATTGGTCGAATGGATTCACGATACTTCTTTATTTAAAAAAAAAAAAATCCATTATAAAGATTTACAACTTTTGTACTCATCTGTGCAATTTTTATAAGCAATTGAATAATAGAAAATACGGAAATTTTAAAAAACTTGCCAAGGAATATTTAGTCATCTTCAGCTCAACTTACATTTGTGAACAAACTTTTTCTTTAATGAATCTAAATAAAAGTACAACAAGATCAAGATTGAATGATTTACATTTGGAGGCTGTGTTAAGAATAGCTACTACAAGTATAGAGCCAGATACTAAAAAAATAATAGGCGATGCAAAGCGCCTCAACATGTCACATTAGTTTTTTTGTTAATTTGTTGTACTAAATTACTTACATTTATTCATAAACAAATTACACAATAAAATTTTGTTTACTTAAATGAATCATTTTTGTATTTAACATTTTTTTATTTTAGTATTTCATCTGGCCCATGAAACAAGTTTTCTTTCTAATCTGGCAAAACTGGGGCAAAAACTGTTGGCCATGCCTGGTCTAGGAGCTGACACTTAAACCACCTCCTACAACTCATCCGCTGGCGAGCCCTGTGCATCCTCTCTTGAGAACACAGCCTGAATCCAACCACTCCCTTCAGACTTCCTCAGTTAACCTCTGGTTGGTCTAGCCCCCGTTACTTCTCATCTAGTCTACTTCCTAAAACTCTATTTGAGCTTAATGTACCCACTGCACCAGCAGCACGAGGAAACTTTAAAAATGTAAACCATATGTTATTGCCCTATTTCAAACCCTCCAGTGCTTCCCCATCAGGCTTTGGGAAAAGCCAACTCCAGACTGACGTATGAAGACCTTCAGGCCTGGTCTGGCCTGTCTCCCACCTTATTACACACCTCCCCCCTGCCCAGTCGCCCTTAGGTTGTTCTCTGTCCTCAGAATGCCTGTGCTTTGGTAGTCTCATGGCTATCTTCTGTCCCTTCAGGCCCAACTCGCAGGTCACTCCCTCAGCGAGAAAGGAGCCACCACACCCATGTGTTCAAGTTCTCTGCACATCACTTGCTAGTCTCTGGTGTTCTTCAGGCTTTTTTATGGTACATCCTTTTCCCCCCTATTGCAATACCCTACTAGGGAAACTTCCCCATCTTGTTGATTGCTGTGTCCTCAGAGCCTAGAACAAGTCTTCCCAGTAGTTGATGCTCGAAATGAATGAGTGTTGTATGAACAAAGGTCAGGCCCAGGGCCTGTGTCTCCCCTGTGTACTCCTAAACACTTTGGCCAAAAGGCTTTGAGATGCATGGTCCAGGATTTCTCTCTTTATGTATAATGATATTCTAGACTCCGATTCATTATGTAATATCATAAGTTACATCTCTGTACTTCTCCAGAATTTTTATTTGAACTAGACTTCATAGAGGGCAAGCTGTGGGAACAGACCCTCTGGTGGTAAGTCACAATACATAAGTAAACAACTCCAAGCCCTCCTTTCATCATCACCTTGATATAAACTGTATACAAATTATCTTCTCTGTGCCGGGTACTCAGTCATCCTCGATACTGAATGATATGTGTTAACTACCCCATTATATAGATAAGGAAACCCAGGGCTCAGTGATACTATGAAATTAGCCCAAATTCCCTTAAAGCAAATGACAAAGCCATGCGTGCCTTGCAAATTGTGGGTTAAAATGTCTCAGGAGGGAGGCCTAAATATATTTAATTGAGTAATATCTATTCACTTTTAAATCAGCCTCCCAAATCCCAGCTTCTGTCAAAATCCAGAGCCAGAGTCACACATTCAGGTTCCTGGGACAAAGCTAACTAGCAGCCAGGGAAAAGCTTTTTGGTAAAAATCCTAGTTTGTTATCTTTGAAGAACATGCATTTCATTGCCCTATAAATGATAACCATCATGGAGAAGCAGGACCATAAAGATAACTGACGTCAACTACTGTCTCCAGAACTAACCTTACGTGGCGATTCCATATGGCGGCTCGCCCACAAACAATGCCACGTGTAATGGCACTAGTGACATTTCATATCCTCCTAATGAAGAAGCTACACAGAGTTGTTGAGAGCACAGGCAAAGCTCACTGGCCGCAAAGGGCAAGAACTTAAAGCCATCTATTCACCTCTCTGAAATGAAGTCATCTCCACAGTCAAAGCAATACTCACACTGAGCTCCTTAAATAAAAATGCTGTATAAATGCCATGTGCTGAAGAAAGGCTGTAACTCTCTGATAAATGGGGTAATATTCCCTGATACATATTTTACATGTACTAAAACTAAATTTAACTAGACAATGAACCTTATGTTGTTGGGTAAATGAATCACCAGTGAAAGGGAACCACACTCTAGCCGTGGTGGCAGGCTGGCCACCTCCTTTGAACAAACTGAAGATAGGCATTTTAATGAAGGAGAAAGTATGAGCTAACATTACTATAGTCAAACCATTTCCTATAGGAGGGAAAGGACATTAACCTGATGCACTAATATCCACTGCCAAAGTATCAACTCCAAAGAACAAAAGGCTGTCAAAGCAAGATGCCCTTAACTAAGCCTACAGGGCCCAGGTTTGGGCTTAAGCTGCAGTATGACAATCTCCAGGCAGGGAAACGTGAGTTTTGTTTCTAATGTCCGCTCGGTAGGTGATTTTTATTGATGTTATATTTTAAGGACTTGCTAGTTCTCCCTGATAACCAACAGGAGATTCCAACAGATTGCCGTGATGACCGCAGATAGACACACTTCCATAAATGATAAAAATTTCCTGTCATCCTTAAATACTCTTTTATGACATAATTTTCCTACCTAGGTAGGTAACAGTGTCCAAACATATTTATGTCACTCAATTCCATTTCTGAGCCCTAGCCTTCCTTATTCTTCAACAACGTAAGTCAATTTATAGGGCAATACAATGCATGTTCTCCAAAGATAACAAACTAGAATTTTTACCAAAAAGCTTACCATAGTCCCCTCCTACCTGTGGGGGATGCATTCTAACATTGCCAGTGGACACCTGAAGTCAGGATAGTACTAAACCCTATGGGCACTACGTTTTTCCCCATACATACATAGACTGGGCATAGTAAGAGATTAACAACAATACTACTAATCAATTAGAACAATCATAACAATAGCCTAATAATAAAAGTTATTTGAATGTGATCTCTCTCTCTCAAAGTATTTTATTATGCTGTACATCCAGCATATACCCTGGACGAGGGGATGATTCACGTCCCCAGCAAGATCACGCAGGATGGCATGAGATTTTAGCATGCTACTTAGGACAACATGTAATTTAAAACTTATGAGTTGTTTATTTCTGGATGTTTCCATTTAATATTTTTGGACAGCAGTTGACTACAGGTAACTGAAGCCATAGGAAGCCAAACTGCGGATAAGTGGGGACTACTATATTAGAATCAATTTTCATCTCCTTGAGTGAAGAAAAATGGAGAAGTTCAAGATGAGTGAGCACAGACACACACACACACAGGCACACACACACACAGGCACATAGACTGATGTCATAGCTCAGAATGGAATAAGGCTGATAATGTTAAAGTAAAAGGAATGACGTATCAGCCACAGAAACTAAGATGAGCCAGGCCATCATCCTGGAGATGCTGGGTCCTGGCCTTGCACACTTTCTAGTTTGTGACACTCTGGACAAGTAACTCCATCTCCGTAAATCCTCATTTCCTCACCCATAAAATGGGAACAACACTGCTGAGTAACTCCCCGGCTGCTACCTATTTCCACAACACGGAGGCCTGGCCTCCCTGGGGGCTGCCTCACACATTCCAGAGAAACACACCAGGAATGAAGTTCAAATAAACACACAGTAGGAATGACCTCAATGGGCTGTAATGAGGAAGTAGTTAGCATTTACATGTGAGAAGTGTCCCTAAACTGGAGAGCACTTTACAATTACTGAGCCAAATGGATCTTGGCAGAGATGCTGAGTTTTCAGTGCTCCTTCAGAAGCAAATACTACTACTGCACAGAGCTCAGAGTCAAAGTGGGTCAGAGAGTCTCTTGAAAAATGAACTCACAAAATTAAATGGGGCAAAAATAAGGCTAGCCCTAGCCTTCCTTATTCTTCAACAACCCAGCTCAATTTTTAGGGCGATGAAATGCATGTTCTCCAAATATAACAAACTAGGAGTTTGGTTTTTTCAGAAGCACCTGAAGATGCTGGCCAATTTCTGTTGAAACAAATTCAGTGCAACTACGCCAGCTTTGGAACAACGCAATTTCCATCGGCAAATCTATGACACGGGGCACCCATCCCCCCCATCTTTACCCCTACCACCCCTGCAGTAAGTGCTGCTGACCAATCATACAGCATTTGGGGTGTTTCTTTGTTTGTTTGCCACTAAGTTCCCTCACAATCCTTCTAAACACAGATTTCTGAGTGGATCTTAAAAATGCATAGTTGGAAAGAAGTATCTATTACTAGCTATCCCTAGAATAGAGAAATGAGCAATTGGCTGATAGTCAAATGGCTTTCCAAAATGAAAATTTTGAGATTAATTTTCAATAAATAAATATCAATATTAAATAATTTCATTCATCAAATCAATATATTCAGCTATTCTAGGTAACATTTTACAAGTATCTCACAGTAGAAGGCTTAAAAATAACTAATGCTACTCAAAGTCACACTTAACATGGGAATGACAAATTTTGCCTCTAAAGTTTTTTGTGCCTGGACTGTGGTGGCGTATTGGATAGAGCGTCGACCTGGAATGCTGAGGTCACTGGTTCGACACCCTGGGCTTACTTGGTCAAGGCACATGCAAAAAAGCAATCAATCAATTAACAACTAAAGTAAAGCAACTATGAGCTGATACTTCTTGCTTCCTGTCCTTCCCTCTTCTCTCTCTGCAAAATCAATAAATAAAATTCTTTAAAGAAA
Source organism: Saccopteryx leptura (assembly GCF_036850995.1). Taxonomy (NCBI): domain Eukaryota; kingdom Metazoa; phylum Chordata; class Mammalia; order Chiroptera; family Emballonuridae; genus Saccopteryx; species Saccopteryx leptura. The sequence goes on along the minus strand of NC_089503.1, from coordinate 141,582,450 downwards.
TGTAACATTTTTGTGCCTAAATAATCTCTCCCTTAGTCAAATGTACAGAGCTTTGGAATCCCAGTCCAGTGCTATTTTTTTCTTTAGCAAAATCTTTGTTCTTTCTTGAGAAAAGAATGGTGGCCTGCTAACAGCCACCTCTGCAGTCCACCTCCACAAGAGAGAGAGAGACTTTTTGCGACTGCTAGAATTCCTCCCGTTCCTTTGGAATCCTAAGAGGAAGAAACTCCTTTCCCTGGCTTCTGGGGGCCCCTCAAGGGGGTCTCAAGGCTGTGGGCCCAAATTGGAACTTCAGGCTTTCAGGTGTTTCCCCAGTCAGGGCACCAGGCTTACTCCCCAGTTAAATGGACTCCAGAAATCTCAGTTGCAGGGTACAGCTGAACACGCCTACCCAAGGCTAGTCCTTGTTCCCTGAACTGGGAACTGTGTACTGTTTATCCTCTGTCTAGACTTAAACCACAGGAACAATGAGCACGGCGGATTTTGCAGACCTCTGCCTCCCACTCACAATTTGAAAGGGCCTTACTGTCTGCTGCTACCTCCCACACCTTCATCCACGTTGTATGTGAAAGCCTGGGAACCCTTAGCTGAGAAGCATCTCCAGCAGCATGCCGGATGCTGCCACCTGGCCGTTATTCCAGCAATTTCTGATTGGACATTACTGAACAAAATTAAAACGGATACTGTTATCTCCAAAACTGATTTTTCTCCAACTTCCCAATTTCTCTCTGAGATACTACAATTGTCTTTCACTCCCACCTCTTCTGCTCATTCCCAAGGACTTTCCTTCTTCCTCTCACTTCCTTCGCCCGCAATCAACCCTCACAGTCCTGTTCAAACTCTGCTCTTAAATTCCCAAATCCTCTGGTTTTACCATTATGTAGCCTTCGTAATAACTGTTTATGTTTTATTTTTTCCAGGTGTCTAGGACTAACCAAATGGTTTCTTAAAACAAGACAACCAGAACACCTCCTCTTCTGGATACAGCATTAGTGGAGCAAAACAGCTGGAGTGGGTTGTATTTGCAAACAGATATGCTACCATTTACAAAAGTTTTAAGGGGACTTCCTAAGGAGACTGACCTTTAAACAGAGTAGAGCAGAAAGGGCACCTTTTAGGGTTTGCCTTTCTTCAGTACCTTACTCTCAGTAGTAAAACCCACCCAAGGTCCACCCAACGTTGGAAGTTCTTGAAACACTGTATAGTTTTTGGAGGAAAAGGGAGAATAAAGAAATTAATTTTGCTTCACTAGAAAGATTGTTTCTGATTTTAATACTGTGTTAAACTGATCACAGTAATTTCAAAGTATATCCTCTGTCATAGTTACTCATTGCCAAAAACTTGTGCATATAATAAAATAGCACCTCAAAACAAGCAAGCAATATGATTTTATATGTGAAATTTTATGAAAACACTACTCGGTTTCACTTTCCAATTACATTTGCATATCATATTAGTTTCACGTGCACAACATAAAGAGTGGAGATTTATGTACCTTATGTGGTGATCACCTCATTAATTGACAACACTACTTTAGGCAATGGATTCTACACTAAAAAAATAAAATCCCCTTTGAAGTTCCAAAGAAGCTGAGAACAAAAATGAAAATGCCTTAGGAGACAGGATAATCACAGAGCGCCAGGTACTGAGTTCAAATCCTCTACAGTCCCTGCTATGTTATCACAATGCCACTGGAATGCACAAAATTATGCAAGAACTGATAAAACACGTTTCCTGTTAAACTCTTGGAGTTCCATTTTTCATAAGAGAATATAACATTGAATGGAGTCTCACTTATTTCTCTAACTTTGGTGATTTATCACCTTTGTTTTCTATTGCAAACAATAGAAACACAGGTCAGCGTAAGCTCAGAGTACAGCCTGATGATCGTCAAGGTGGAGGACAGTGACTCACGCTCCAGCAGCCATTATGAAGAATGTGTGATCCCAAACACTGCCAATGGCTTGAATAAACAAAGTCACACATTAGAGGCATTAGTATAGTTTTCAAATGCCTATAGCTGCTATTGTGATCAATGAATTAGAAAAATTTTAATGTTCTAAAATTCACATTTTCTGCTTTTCGTCTTTCCTCAATTAAGAGATCTTTTTAATCAAGAGATCACGTGGGATGTTCTCTGCAACGCCTGATGTTAAAACGAGTCTCCCGTCGCAGATGTGAGATGGTCTGTGTCACATCCCTGACGCTGAGTCCATATGTCCTCTAATGTCACAGAGTTTGGGGCTTGTTCAGGCTCTCCGGTGATGGTCTTTGTGTATTGTCCATAAAATCTAGCTCCTTTTATGCTCCTCCTCATCAAAAGAAGAATATAGATGCAAAGTTTTAGAATGGCAGTCAGTGGCTAGTAAAAGGATAAAAAGGATGTTGTATCCTTAGTCTACCTCACACTGAGCTAAACAGGAAGCCAATATGATCATGGCTCCTAGAAAGTGCTGTAAGTTCCAGAAAAGTACCTGTTAGTTGATGGATAAACCAAAGCACATTATAATCAATGCACACAAATATCCAGATCTACTCTATGGGGATGCTCCTTGTCCAGACCCTCTGGCCAGATGCCACAGGCTAGGGAATCTCTTCCAGGTCCTGGTTCCTGGGTGAGCCTGCAGAGTCTCCTTCCTTAAACACATTCATTGCTTTGCTCTCCCAATGTCTGTGCAAAGGATGCAGCATGTGACTAGCATTGCCCTGTTACTGCTGCCGCACTTCAGTCCAGCTGTTGTTTCCTTGTCTGCTTCCCATCCATGTCTGAAAGGCCCCAGGGGGGAGGGATGGAATCCCATCGCTCTTCACCTCCCAGCACCACCCTGGCTCACAGAAGCAAGCCGCCTGTAGAATGTATTTAGGGAACACGAAGCCCCATCACGGGGGAGTGGGGGGGTGGGGGGTGGGGGGTGAGTAGCCAGGCCATGAGGCCGGAGCACAGCTCTGCGGCAGGGTCTGCGGCGGGGTCTGCCACGGGAGCATCTCCAGGGCTGCCAGAGACAGAGTGAGCCAAACCAGGGAGAAGGCCCTGGAGGATAGCACAGCAGCTCGCTCACTCCCTGGCTTTTCGCTGGAGCCTGCTGCAGGTTTACCCAGACCCTGCTGCTTGCAACATGTCAGAAAGCCACCATGTGCATGGAAGAGGCTGCCATTTCATGAGATGGGGTAAAATTTACTGCCCTCTATGCAACAAGGGATTCTCTCCTCCATGAATTCACAGACACATGCTTAACGACATCTGAAACCTGGACAGTTAAAATAGCACTCGAGCCCTGGCTGGTTGGCTCAGTGGTAGAGCGTCGGCCTGGCGTGCATTAGTCCCGGGTTCGATTCCCGGCCAGGGCACACAGGAGAAGCGCCCATCTGCTTCTCCCCCTCTCCCCCCTTTCCTTCCTCTCTGTCTCTCTCTTCCCCTCCCGCAGCCGAGGCTCCACTGGAGCAAAGATGGCCCGGGCGCTGGGGATGGCTCCTCGGCCTCTGCCCCAGGCTCGAGAGTGGCTCTGGTCGCCAAGAGAGCGACGCCCCGGAGGGGCAGAGCATCGCCCCCTGGTGGGCAGAGCGTTGCCCCCTGGTGGGCGTGCCGGGTGGATCCCGGTCGGATACATGCGGGAGTCTGTCTGACTGTCTCTCCCTGTTTCCGGCTTCAGAAAAATACAGAGGAAAAAAAAAATAGCACTCGAAGAGGGAATAAGTCCCCCAAACTGTGGGAAACAGAGTTCATCATTCTCCAATTCTTTAAATGTCTTTATCCCGTAAGGATGCCTTCGGGGTTCCACCTCTCACGTGTTGTCCCTGCTTTTTCTCGACACAGTGGTCTCTCTCTTTTATGAGCCAACTTTATGAGCAGTCTGTGCTGTCTACTGGCTTTCCTTTTTAGGAGGAGGCACTGGAATTCTAAAGTCAAGTCAAAGGAGCAGTGGACTAAGAATCAGAAGCCGATTCAGCTCACATGACTCCCTCTGTCCTGTGGCTTCTGTGAAATGGAGGTGGAAGTGCCTGCCTGCCACATGACTGTCACAGGGCCAGTTGACAGCCACAATAAAAATGGACAGTTCGCCATTATATTTGGTTTCTATAGCTGCTGTAACAAATTATCAGAAGCTTGAAGGCTTAAAACAACATAAAATACATTCGCCCCAGTTCTAGAGGCCGGAAGTCCAAAGTCAGCATCAACAGGCCAAAATAAGGTGTCAGGAGGCCATGTTACCCACGGAGAGGGGAGAGGAGACTAAGCTCCCTGGGCCTCCCAGTACTGTGTGTGTCAAATCTCCCTCTGCCTCTCTCTTATAAGGAGACTTGTGATTGGATTTAGGAACTTATAAGGAGATAAACCAGCATATTCCCTTTATCTCAAAATCCTTAATCACATAGGCAAAGACTGTTTTTCCAAATAAGATAACGCTTACAATTTCAGAGATTGAGACCTGATACCTCTGGGGCCACCATTTAGTCCACTACACCTATTTACTATATTAAGTGTTAATGTATCATTCCTACCCAGTATTCTTTTCGCAATTCTAATCTCAGCTAGAATAGAAATTCTTTGAGGATAAGAACAACTCTCATACTCTGCAAGTGCCATGAAGGCATTTTATAACTTGTCCATTCAGAAAATAAAACCTTTATTCTACTCATTTTTTAGTTCCCAGCATTAGATCTCATGTAAAAACTCTAACATCATGTCAAGTGTTTCATTTTTTAATTCTAAAATAGCCAGACCTTCTGTTCAGAGAAGCTGGAGGAGAAACTGCATCACAAATGCTTTCACTGCCATTGCCAAGTGCCTTTGCAGTGAGTGTCATGTGTGATGCTCTGTTAGTAACAGTTGCGAATATGACCTGAATCCAAATGCAGGAAAACTCCTAGAAGTAAAATTGCAATGAACTCCAGCTGAATGAGCGTGAACCCCTAAGAACCAGGAAAGTAGCAGCTGATCTGGAAGAGTCTGATGTAGCCTCATGATGGGGCAAAGTTCATTCATTCATTTTCCCAACAAATATTTGTTGAGAACATACTATGTACCAGTCACCAGGGACCCAGCACTGAAAAAAATAGGCAAATCCTTGCCAATTTGAGGGTCTTGTTCTAGTTGGGTAATATTAACAAACAAAATAAATGTTATCTATCCAGCGTGGATATGCAACACAGGAAATACTATGAAGCATGTTTAAAAGTGGGTGGTGGGGGCTCTGCTAGAGAGACTGGGGAAGGCCTCTGCTGTAGTCATATTTAATACAGACACTGAAGAAATGAAGAAGTCAGGTGATCTGGGGACTAGGAGGAAGAGCATTCCTCTGGCTGTCTGCATAACTGGAACATCATGCTCAGTCAGAGAATGAAGTGTTCAGAGACTAACAGGGTCATGTCAAAGGACCCAGGAATCCACCTTAAAGGCTTCCCACTAACAAATTTTGAGACAACTAAACCAACAAAAGGAGGAGTAATAATCATAGATTATTACACACCAAAAATATATTTGTTTTCTGTTTTATTCTTTTTAAAAAATGCCTGAATCAATAGTAATGCTCCCAAAAGTGTGGGAAAACAGCAATTAATAGAGAATTAGAAAACTGTCATTTGACACACAGCAAGATAATATTTGATTTAATCAATGTCATGAATGAATGCAAACACTGTCGGATGGGAGTTTGCTGAGAAGAGGATACGCACATGGACTCAAAACGTCACTCCAGACATTACTAAATAAAGCAAAAGGAGTGGGCAGGACCATGAGAGACAAATCTGGCAAACACCAGATTTTGGACTCCTCAGTATGATGCTCTGAGAAAGACCTGATCTTGTCAAATCTGTTTCAGCTTGAATCTAATGATGAAGAAACCATCAGACGTACTGAGATTATGGGACAGGCAACAAAACAGTTGTCCTGTACTTTTAAAAACTATCAATCTTATGAAAAGTACCCTCCCCATGACAATTAAAGTACTCCTTTAATTCTAAATTAAAGGAGACCAAAGAGATATAAAAACAATAAAATATAGAATCTTTAAATGGATCCTGAATTTCAAAAAAAGAACTATAAAAACTATTTTGAGCCTGACCTGTAGTGACACAGTGGATAAAGCCTCTACCTGGAATGCTGAGGTCACCAGTTCAAACACCTGGCTTCCCTGGTCAAGGCATATAGGGGAGTTGATGCTTCCTGCTCCTCTCCTACTTCTCTCTCTCTCTCTCTCTCCCCTCTCTAAAAGGAATAAATAAAATCTTTTTTAAAAAGTATTTTGGGATGCTTTGAGAAATTTGATATGAACTGCATATCAGAAAACATTTTAATCATGTTTAACTTAGGAGTATGATGATATAATAATATGGTCATGAAGAAAAATGCACTTGTTCTTATGGAGAAAAATTTTGACATGTTTAGGGGTGAAATATTTGAATGTCTACTAAAGACTTTCAAATGGTTTGGCAAAAAAAAATTTTTTTTAAATATATATAGTGGCTAAAAGAGAAACAGGCAGGAAGGTAAAGCAAATGTGGAAAGGGTTAATTGGTGAATCAAAAGGTGAACATGGGTGTTGACTGTTCCGTTCCTCCAACTATTTTCTGTAGGTTTAGATTTTTAAGGTGAACAAGTAGGGGGAGGATATTCCAGGAACAGGGGGCAATAGACCCTGACATGAATGACTGGAGTGGTCAAGAAAAGTCAGAGTCCAGATGTGGCCTGACTGAAAGGAGTGAAAGGAGCAGGAAGCGTGGTCACAGAGGCTGGGAGGGCAACCACCAGAGGCTCTGGGAGGTGAGTGACCCACACTACAAAGATCACTCTGAGAGCTGGATGGAGAAAAGACTGTCAGAGGGCAAAGACTGATCTGAAGCAGGAGGATAAGCTAGGAGGCAACCACAAAAGTCCAGGGATAAATGATGGATTAAGTGGTAGACAGAAGTGATAAGGAAAGCAGATCACGAAGGCAGGATGAACAGAATTTCCTAGCGAATGACACCCCCTCCACCCACACACACAGAGCCATAGACACCCAAAATAAGAGCAGACTTAAAGATGACCTTCTGACTCAGAACTTAAGATTGAGTCAAATTCTTAGTTCCCATAAAGAGGGGAGAAAAAACAATTCTGATACTTCTCACTTTGGGGTATCTCCATACTGTTTTACTAACGTTGCCAAGGGAAAAGTTATAGAAAAGCATAAAAATCCATGAAATTCGGCCCTGGCCGGTTGGCTCAGTGGTAGAGCGTCGGGCCTGGCGTGCAGGAGTCCTGGGTTCAATTCCCAGTCAGGGCACACAGGAGAAGCACCCATCTGCTTCTCCACCCCTCCCCCTCTCCTTCCTCTCTGTCTCTCTCTTCCCCTCCCGCAGCCAAGGCTCCATTGGAGCAAAGTTGGCCTGGGCACTGAGGATGGCTCTGTGGCCTCTGCCTCAGGTGCTAGAATGGCTCTGGTTGCAACAGAGCAATGCCCCAGATGGGCACAGCATCTCCCCCTGGTGGGCATGCCAGGTGGTTCCCAGTCAGGCACATGCAGGAATGCAGGAGTCTGTCTGACTGCCTCCCTGTTTCCAACTTCAGAAAAAAATACAAAAAAAAAAAAAAATCCATGAAATTCATCTCATCTCCTTTTCGTCCAGGAATTAGTACAGCTATTCCAATTTCATAATATCTCATCATTCACTGTCACATTTAATTAGAATATTCAACATCCTAGATACAAGTCATTCATTTTGAATGCTGAATTTCCAAGAATAATATGAAGCTAATAATAATAAAACAGAGCACTCATCTTAGAACTTTTCACAAATGTTACCTAATTAATTTTTCTAACATCTCCAAAAGATGTTATTATCCCATGTTACTGCTGGAGAAACCCGAGACTATTTGATTTAATTCTGCATTTGTGTCACCCCTCTTACTGAGACACCTGTGTCCCACGTTCTTCTCATCACCGTCTTATGCTTTCAAAGAATATCAAAACTTAATTCTCTTATCAAAGGGTGGGTGTTAATGGCTGTAGCCACGTTTTAAATGTAGGAAATAGGTTTTTAAAAATGATATGAAATGTCTCTTCCCCTAATTGTAAAGCAATGCAATAACAAAATGAGATATAGGGCAGAAAAAAGTCCCCCCCCCCCCCGCCACATACCAACATAATTTTCATTTACCCCAACATGATCAGATAAATAAGAGATCACTGCTGAGGTATGATAGAATAATTCCAATATCTCTAAACCCAAAAGTCCAAAAGTTGGTTTAATAAAGTAACCACAAGATTTGGTCCAGAAAGCCTATGGGATAAGGAATAATCCTGAGTGATTAGACACACAAGTGTTTGATGGTAGGTGCTAGAAAGGAGGAGTCCTGGCTCCCTGCCCGTGGGGTGAAGCTTCTTCAGGCCTGAAAAGGCTGGTCTTCTAACAAGGCTGTCAGGGCTTGGGACCATCACAGCAATGATGAGACACTGTCACCCACAGCAGCCGCAGGGCCCCCTGGCTGAGGGAACCCAGCACAGACTGCTCAGGTTAGAGCAGCCGCAGACATCAGAGCCCCTGGGGCCCATGGCCTGATTTCCAAAATGAAACAAGTTTAACTCTCATTGCATCATTTTGGGCTTGGTCTAAAATAAATTTAAAAAAATAGGAATATAGGGCACCACAACTCAAAACATGTCCCCAACCCTGTAACTACACTCTCAGCAGAGTACTGAAAACGTCTGTGTATAATGAAATGAACCAGCAGAGGAACACAGACAAACAAAATCACCTCCCCGTAAGCAGAGTATTCTGACCATGGACTCCACGACTGCCAACTGAAACGCGGTGAAGGACGATGCGGGCAGCACAGCTTTCTGCCTCAGATAGGAGTGCAGGGAGGCTGGAGTCTGAACTAGGCTAGGCCAATTTCTAGACATTGGTGAGTGGTTATAATTTATTGTTCAAACTTGGAGGATCTGTAAGTAAGATGTGGCATTTTTCATAATCATACTGGGACAACAGACATAAATAGATCCGAATCAGAGCAAACCAAGGTGTGTGGTCACCAGAGATAAGTTTGCTTCTCCTTGCCTCAGTGTCCACATCTGTAAAATGGCAATAGCAGTGCCTGCCTCACAGGCAGGGTGTGGGAATGGCATGAGTTGGCACATGTGCAGCACTGAGCACAGCCCTGGACACACAGCATGCTCTTCATAAACACTGGAACTAAAGCCACAGCACGTGCAAATCCCTGAGCTGCTGATGCTGGCCTCCCACCCAGGTCAGCAGACCAAACAGTAAGTTAACCTGACAAAGTAGACGCATCACAAAAGATTGAGAATCACCATGATGAAAACCAAAGCCCCAGAACAGCTCTCTGGTCCGGCACATGTAGGCACCTGCACCTGCCTCAGCAAGGCCCTGAAAGGACTTCTGTGCTCCACGGACCCAGCGGATGTGAAAACTCTGTTGGCCATCTGACTTCACAAACCTTCATCCCCTAAGGCCTAGGCTCAGTAACTCTACAGTAGGTAACATAATGTCAGTTCAAAAATCATTATGTTCCAGAAAGATGGAAGGAAACCACCTAAGCATCTTTCTGCAGTACATTTATTATACTCACCTTTCCTCATTAATGTTAACTGTCACCCAGTAGCACAGACATAGCATCTCATTCTCCCTTCTCTGCATTCTTACGAGCAAAAGAAGCCTCTAAGTGGTGGCAGAAACCAGGTAGGGCCCAGAGATGTGCTAACTGGCCTGCCTACACCTCTTCCGCTGCCCCTGCTATGATGGCTTCCCAGCCCCACCCACAGAGGACCAGCCAAGTGCTCATAAGCAAGCTCATTTCTGCTCAGCCGAGCTGTTCCTCCACGTGTCTGCACTGCACACATTCAGTCCTACATTACAATTCAGAAATAAAACCCAGGGATGCATATGACAATTCATTAAACCATCACATTCACAAAAGCACAGGAACTGGTATCTGCAGAGTACAAAAATGTTGCCATCTGGTTGGTACCAGCTCCTTCAGATTTTTTTTCAATGTTTTTCACAAAGTGAAAGAAGGAAAAAGGAAAGAATAAAAAAGACAAATGGCCCCCTCATCCCACAAAGTAAGTGAAACTGAAGGGGTTGAGCCCTCAGGTGACTTTGCCACACTTACAGGTTCCCTGGGAAAAGGAGATACAGAATCACAACATATTGCCACATATTTGGTAAATGCTTATTATGTCTGCCCCTCACCATGGCAACAAGTGTAGGGCTTCAGGCAGCTGTGGATACTCAGTAACCATTCTAGCAGCGTCAGAACAAATGGACAAGCTCCTGAGAAAACTGGCAATGGTCCCTGATGCCTTCCTCTATTAAGGTATTGTCTGCTTGTTCTATCCACCACCATTAGGACCTCCATAGGTCCCATTCTTGCTAATACAGATTTATCAGGCAAAACTCCTCTAAGCTATACTTCTTATTCTTATATTGCCAGCAAGGATGGGGATTGCAGATGAAGACAATAAAGGTTCACAAAGTTCATGACTTGCCCAAGGTCGCAAAGCTTTTATGTGGTGGGGGCAGTGACCAATACCCAGGCACTATGACTCTTTGTCTGTTGGGCTCCCAAACTCAGTTCTTCCAGGGCCTGTCAGGCACTGTGAATGAAGCAAGCTGCCCTGATGAGGTCTGTGGTGCATCGGGAAACAGGATCCCCCGCCAGAAAAGGGCAGTGGTGACCCAGCTCTACATTAGACCAGAATCACACTACGAGGGGATACAGACTTCACTGATGTACTGAAGGACCTTGGGTTTTTTTTTTAAGTAGCTCCCTAAAATTCCCAATTCAGAACTCTCTTGTTGGTTCAAATCACACTCAATGACAACAACTAATTTTATTAACTACTAATAGCCTGGCACCAAGGCTATTACTGGTGCCAGGAAGATGGCAGTAAGCGAGATAGACAGGCTTCCACTCATTGGGGCTTACATTCCAACCACCTGTCCTTACAGTGGCTTACCCTCCTCTGCACGTGTGCTACTGAGACTTCAAGATCATTTCCTCTGCCCCTCATCATAGCCATCATCTCTAATATACCCTGAGGTTTGCATTTCCTTAATACAGCCTTCCTACTTTATTTATAATCGGTACCTGGTCAATTTTTACATTTTGATGGCTATAGTTTAATATTTATGGAAGAATCCAAACACATGCCCTACTTCATTCTCAAAGCGTATGTACCACGTAAGTTATGTCATGCTTTGAACACAGGTTAAAACAAGAGCATAGGCTTGAGTTTCAGGAAATAACTGCCATTCATCGCACCCACATGTACTGTCAGTGTCAGGCACTATTATAGGTGTGTGGTTACATGTTTGGAAAAAAATTGCACAGAAATGATTGTCCCTGTGGAGTTTGTAGCATGGTGACCATTTCCTACCAGCCATGTGGCACATGTGTTTTCAGTCACAGCTGGAACAGGAAGGGGGTACTTGGGAGGAGAAATGGAACACCTGCTCTACTGCCAACTCCAGCATCACTGACTATGTCTACTACCTTGAGAGTCCAACTGCTACCTCAAGGAACCAACCAGGAAGGCCAAGAAAAGGACGGGAGAAGTCAAATAGAAGGAGTGTGGGAAGTGCAGCAGCGCGGGGGCTCTAATGGGTGCTGTCCACTCAGAAGCTGGGCCGTGAAATGGAAGAACAAAAGAACATCACTGTACTATGAAGGAAAAGCCACTGGGTCACGGGGCCAGCCCCCAGCTACCTAAAGGGTCCCTATTGAGGGGAAGGAGTGGAAGGTGCCAGGAAAGATACTGAGAACATGAAATGAAGTAGCTTCCTTTGAACTCCTGCAGTCTAATCACAGTCGAGATACGAGCTGGCCTGGATGACATCCACATCACTGATAAGGCACTGAGGTCATCATTATATGAACAGCCACTAAACGGTAGTCAATTTTAGTACTGTCGACCCTGGACATTCTAAGTGGCCATAAGAGAGAAAAGGGAAGAAATACAAAAATCCCCTTTAATGTTTTTAAGATGTTCTCTGTCACATTGGTACTGATAAACTGATATTTGGGCCTTTTTTTTTTTAGCTTGTGGACAAATTGTGTTCTTTACCTTTCTCTTTCCAGTCTTGCTTGAAGACCATAAAAGCATCAGAGCGTCAGAATGGTAGGACCTTTGGGAAAAATATGGTCCAATTCTCTGCTTGATGCAGGAATGACCTCTGCATCTTTGAGCCGGGTGGGAACTAGGTCTTCCAGTGAAACTTCTGGTGGCCCAGACCTGGTGGTCTGATGAGACAGCCCATTCTACATACAGAAAGCTTTCTTGGGAAAGTCTACTCCTATACTGAGCCAAAATTTGCCTTGCTATAACCTCCAAGAAGCAGTGCAAGGTCTCATTCTTTAGATGTACCAAATTAAACTTAAATTTCACTTAGCAACGGAGCCACCAAGAAGCTATAGATCTCTTATTTCTGCAGCCTTCAGGAAGCCTGAGCTGGAGAAGCCTGGGGAGGCGGACAGCTAACCTCCCTCTTGGCACAGCCTGCTTCCAGGCTCCTCTATGAAAGGGACCAACTAACTCTTCCACTGCCATAATTATAAACGGTGTGTCAGTACCTCAACGGGGCACTGCCACTGTGAATGCTCACCACCATCACCCTTCCCCAGACCTGCATGCCCCACTCATAAAAAAGAAACAAGGATGAAATTTGATCCCTTACAATCAATGGGAGGAAAAAAAATTCTATGTAGTGATGCAATAAATGCTCTTTTGTGATAATATCATTAACATATTTTGAATCTCTCCAATGCATATTAAGCAATCATTTTAAGGCACACTATCAGATAAACCCAAACTGCACTGCCAACCACATATCCCTAGCTAGAGATGTCTTCATTACTCATCATTACTATATTTTCCTCCCTCTCTAACTCTACTTTCTTGGGTTTTATTCATGGAAAGCTAGAAATTTCAGTGCCAATCATTCATTTAATAATATTTACTGAACACTGACGATGGACACTTTTCTTTCACCCACTTCTGTGACAAAGATTGCTATTTACCAAGCTCATTTCCTCTGTTTCTTTGGCACAAGTGAGCTATATTTTCTAGCCTTCCTTTCCCTTAGGTATAGTCAGAATACTAAATTCTAGGCAGTGAAATACGACTGGAAGTGATGTGTGTCGCGCTCACGTCTGGCGGAGCACCGTCTCCCATTCTCTTTCCCTTTCCACCAGCCAGATGCGGATGCTCAAGGCAGCCTTGAAGGCCAACTGTTGAAGATTTCATGAATCCCTAAGTGACTGTGTGGCAGATCCCCTCCCACACTCTTGGTCTGTAAGTGAGAATCACAGACAATAATTATACTATTGTATATGTATCTGGTGGTAGATTTGTGAACAGCACTGTTCATATAGCTTCTATTTTCAATTCACTCACTTATTCATTTTTTTAATAGACATTTCTCAAGTACTTACTACGTTGTAAGAGCATTGAAAGAGGCACTAGGGAAATAAAAAAGACTAAAGGAGGTCACAAGGTCCACTCAAACCAGGTAATTAAAACTCAATACACATGATCTCATAACAATATGTACATCTTAAATTAGTCACAGTGGGAAGACCTGAGACTTCATTTTGAACCCTAGGCTAGTTAAGCTACTTAATCTCAAAGTTTGTTAGCATCGCCAGCCATAAACAGAAGCAATATTCTTTCCTGCCTCAGAAGTGTCTGGCGGATTAAACTGAATGAGATAATGTAGAAAAAAGCATTTGGTCAACTACAAAATATTATACAAATGTTAATTTAATTCATTACAATTGACTCATGAAATATTGTACCAGTATCTTTACTGCAGTTTCTGCCTAAAATTCAACCTATTCTTAATACTGGTAAAGGTAAATTTTCTCGGTCTGAGCTCAGATTGGTTATTTCCTTATTCAAAAAAAAAAATCTTCCAGTCCTCTGGAACCTTGACAAAATGAGTGTCCAACTTTTTAGCTCAGTATTCAAGGCCCTACATAGCATATTTCCAAATTAATTTTAAGTCCACACCAAGCCCTGTACAACTCCATGCTTTTCTTCTATACCATCCACCCCACGTTCTAGCTACACACATCATTTCTGCAACGTGCCTCACTTTCTCACCTCCTTGCCTCTCTTTTATTCTCTGCCTGGTTTTGACCTTTGCCACCATTTCTCCCCACTGAAGAAACCCTATGATTTTTCAAGGTCCAACTCAAATATCATTGGTTCCAAAAAAGACTTTCTCCAAAAATACTCTTCAGAATTTTATCCGTACTACCACAGCATTTAGTCTGGCTCCTTTTCTCCTCTTCTAGGGATAGCACCTTCATTTTGAATAGAAAAATAAGAGAGAATGTGAGTAGTTAATGGCGGCATGTTACACTAAAGAAAAAAGTTCAGAAGACAGTCCAATTACTTTTAGTTGGATCACCAAGAACAGATAAACTATAAGAGCAATGGGGTTCTCTGGGTCGTCAGAAAACTCTCCTATGCTTTAGGTTCTATTATAGTCAGAGGATCTTCATAAAGGCTATTACATGGAACTTTCCTGTTGAAAGTCACTTTCATAATAATAAATATAATCCTACCAGCAGAATAGTAGAACCAAAGTTCAAAGCCATTAATTCATTTCCCCAATTTTTCCTCACTGATTTTAGTTCAGTCTTATTTTAGAAAAAAAAAATGAAAGAAAAAATTGTTAAATCTTCCTATTGATACCATCTAAGTATAGAGATTACAAGTTAGTAATTTTTAAGGAACGGGCCATGAGTGGCAAATTTTTCAAATTTGCATATATGAAATAAAATATATACATTAATCATTAATAAGCAATTTAAGTTACTTTTTCCATCAACTGAGAATTTGAGTCTACTTTATTCCTTATGATTTAAAAAAAGAAAGCCAGAAGGAATGCTGGGTACTTTATGTATATCTTCTTATTAGATACCAGAGACCCATTATACCCATAGATACTAAATTCATGAAAATTCCATTAGAATATATGTACTATACATACAAGACCAGCAGTATTTCCTATCATGTTTTCTGTAACAAACTGGGCTGCAAATGCAAGCAGAGTTCCTTGGAGATAATTCTCTAAAGAACAGAGAAGAATGAATATATGCCATCAGCCTATTAGTGAGGGATTGGGGAGTATGTAACGGAGTACTCCAATAAAACAAAACAAAACACTTAAAAATACTAATCTACTTACACAATCTAAATATTTTGTCCTGTATACAGAATAAAAAAATCATTTGTAGCAACAGATATTATGATACTGTAATATGAATTAGAAAATGTTTTTTAGAAATTATAACAAATTGTATCATTATACAAGATTCATAAAACTTAGTGCAGATCATTTCCTAAGAAAGCAATATGAAACACTGTAATATACACATGGGAGTCAAACAAACAACCAATCCCCAGGCACTAAGTGACATATTAGCAAGCGATGCTAAATGGAATAAGCACGGTACGTGTTCTCAGGGCTCACATAAGTCACCACGCTCACAACTCAACCAGGTTCCTCACTCCATATGTTAGCACTAGGATAACAGTTAAGAAAAGACTGTTTATTGTACATTGCAGAGTCCAAAGGGTTCAAATACCCGTGGTGGGCGCTGGGGGAAGGGAAGGGCCACACAGCAGCCTGGGCAGGCACTGGAGCGCGCTTACCTCCAGAAGTGAAAAGCGAAGAGAGGACTACAGGGACTGCCTGGGCTGGATGGGGTTGGACTCAGGCTCCTTGGAGTGAGACTGAAAGTTAAAATAATGTCATTCCAAGTGGGAGAAATGATGGCAGCAAAAATAGCATAGCTCATTTAAGAGACTGTTCCCTTTAGGCCAGAATCACTACAGCATGCCTATCAATACCACTGGGTAATCATCTAATCACTTGTCCCTTTTCAGCGCTAAAATATGGAACAAGTACAATGCTTCCTGCTGAAATTTACATTCTCAACACTACTGCTGCCATTTTTATTTGTGCCTTTCCTTTGTCACGAAGTAACTTGGCAGATATCTTTGACATGAGATTTTTGCAAAGGAAATTCAGTGCTGCTTTATTTGGGGCACATTCTAGTTCTGATTAAGAATCAATGGCAAATCAGCAGCAGAACTAAAGAGAAGTAGTTATCCCATAATAGGAAATTCAGGTTAATAAATCAATTAAAAAAAGGAAAATTTAGGTTAAATACCATAGTTTTTAAATAGCAAAGCAACAAACATTTCCATATAAAAAAAATAGGTTTTTAAGAACTAAACAGGTAAAGCACCCAACATTTCTCTAACTTTCAGGGGTAATGATAAAATATACTTATATTCATAATAAATATCTTCAAAACATTTTACATAGAGTTATGAACTATTTCAGTTTCCAGAAGGTTTTTCAAATCCTCCTGTCAATGGACCACTATAATCCCCAGTCCCCAGCACCCCACCCACACCACCAAGTGTATTTACCAGCCAATTCTCAAATATCCATCTTAGGGTGATAAGCTTATAGTCCCTTTATATATATATAGTCCTTTTATATATATATATAAAATATATATTAAATATATTTTTTAACCCACTTGACTCATGTTTCTTTTAGAAAAGAAAAAGAACTTAAATTTGTCAGAGAAGTTATTTATAAGAATTTTGTCAATAGAGCTATCAAAGTATGAAGTTAATACTTAGTCAACTCCCAAGTATTTTTACATGGCAAAATCAAAATAAGAATTAGCTTGGTATTTTGGCTCCAATTCTTAGGCTGTAGTGAGCATTAGATACTCCTGGTATAGTGCAATGAGTTTCTTAAAGAATATTCTTCTGCCTCTCCACTGGACCAAGACTTGCTCATACTGTGTTTTCCGACTGTAGAGAAAGAGGTCTTGGAGCAGATCTGCACATTGGCTAATTTAGCCCAGTTCTGATCATCACTTAACGGTGACGCAGCCACAGCCTCTAAAAAATCAGAGTCAGTCTACCCAGCTCTTACTGACATTCCCGTTTTCCATTATATGGATAATTAAGAGTTGGCTGTAATTTGTCTTAAACTAAAATATAAAATTATTGTTCAAAATGCTCAATTAATTAAATAACATGTTTCAATAGCGTAAATTTTTCTATCTTCTAAAACCATCTCTAGCTTGGTGTCACTGCTTCTAAACTTAAGAAATTTAATTGTTTTTCTTAAACATGCAGAGCATATTCAAAAGTTGCTGCCCGTAAACACACTGTACTCGAACTTAGCAGCTCACTGGAAAGCTCTCAGGAATGTCCGCTGATAGAACATCAGTTTGTCTGGGTGCAGTCTTATCTGCCCCCTGCCAGTCCAAAAATACGCACGCACAGACCCTGACCCCACCCCACGTCTGCAAGCTGAGATGTGTCTAATGTGTGCTACAAAGCAGCTGTGAACTTAAGGAGAAAACCTAGTTTCTTTCCCAGAAACTGAAAAGCCATGCTTAGGGTATCTATACGTCATAAATTTCTAAATAAATTAATAATCCACTAATTTCTGAAATTGTTATATGATATATTTGGTATCTCACATTCAGAGTATTTCAATTCTGGAAAGGCCTGATGTTATTGATAAGTAACATGGAAAATTCTGAGTTGCAACTACAGAGTATAAAATGTGCTCATATATATAATAAATAGTCTGTGGCGGTAGTACCTATGGAATAAAATTTCCTGAAAGAAAACAGTAACATCTCATGAGAGAGCATCCAAAAACTGCTCTACACATATGGTCTGTTATAAGATCACTGAATAATTAAAATTATATACATTAAACCTGCTTTCAATAAAATCAATGATAAGACTTTCCATTATAACATTTCTCTGCAGCGCTAAGGAACTGAATTACTCAAAACTGCAGAATTAGTTTCTTTCATGAATGGATGTAATTTACCTGTGTCAACCTAAGAGTAATTTTACATTCCAAGGTAAACAAAGGGCTCAGAGTAAACATGCTAACACTACAATATTGAAGAGTGCTACACTGTTCTACCATCTGAGGCTGAAGTGGGGAGTAATCTATTTTAAATGCACATTAACATTTCCCAGGGCAGAGGTTCTGTGGAGGGGATGTGGCCTAAGACCAAAACAAAATTTAGGGAATCCCCCGCTTAGCTGACCTGCATGTTCTGGGTCACCCTTGGCCAAGTCATCAAACTTGTGGCATTTCTCAGTCTTTCAAAATATTTATATAAACAAAACATTTGATACAAGTGAGTTTATATTTTTAAAAGTTACTTTGAAGTGTCTCCTCTTAATGTGGACAAGATGCTAGAAATGAAAGGAAGGAAAGAAGGAAAAAGAAAAGAAAGAAAGAAAAGGCATAATATAAAATAGCATATACTAAGTCGAAAGAAAACAGGGAAGCAGCATAACCAGAAACAGAAGTGAAGCAACACTGGGACTTCTCGTGCCTCGGTTTTGAACACAGCTATGACGTCTTAGCTGTGCATGCCCAGGATATTAAAACATTCCCCAAACAGGGTGAGGGCTTGTTGGGATGGAGATGAGGGCAAAATATTAAGGTCATAGATAAAGACTGTTTATATCTCTATTGTGAAAAATGTCACATCTAGCAAGAAGGCTGTAAGGGCCCTCTAACTTTTTTATAAGTGAGTTCTCGTTAGTATAAAACCACTGTACAATTTCAGAGCAAGAACTGATTTAAAAAGTATTTCAATCACTTCAGAAATGTCCTGTTTTTCTTAATTTAATAATTAAGAAAATAATTTATCTTGCATGACGCATCTACAGAACTCAAGAGAAATAATTCATCCTGGGACTGGGCACCATTCTCTTCCTGGAAGCAGTCTAGTATGAGATAATTGGGTTTGTACTGATTTGACCCAAAATGTAATTTTATATCTGTATTGTTAGTTAGAAAAAGAGATTATTTGTGCTTTTGTCCCGGATTTCTATTTTACTGGTTATTATAAGTGTGCCAGCACAGGCCAACTCACAGCTTCTGCATCTTTGACTAACAGATTTAAAATAAAAATTTGCTGACACTTCCTGCATAGCAGATGTTTAACTTCTGCGCCACAGATTAGATATGGACATTTTCACCAGGTGACATCAAATCAGAAGACAATCAGATGAGTTAATGGGTTAAAAAAAAAAAAAACAGCTAAGCAAACACAGAGCTCAACTAGGTAAACACACTGCATGCAGGGGCTGGAGACTGCAGAAAGGATTCAAAATGTACTACAGTTCATTAATATTCTGTTGCACAGATAAAACATGGATCACATCTAATGAACGTCACAAATAATCCTTCTCTTGCACTCTAATCCATTGTCATGTCTTCTATTATTCAATGCAGACAGAGACCTTTCTTTAGAAAAAGGCAGCATGGGGATAAACAAACAGTAAGAGAGAAAGAGAAAAAGACAGACACACCATGGCCTGCTGATACATTCTTTCCAAATGAGCTGTTAAGATGTTTCCAGCACTGAGGTTTTAGTAACTTTAAATATGCTGCAATGCTTTTTTCCTCGGACTGCAATGCAAAATGCAGGGTCTGGGTTTCCACATTAGCTGAAACCAAATGCCATGCATTTAAGACATGTTCCTCCACCTCACACTGCAGTACTCTGAGGCTGTCAGTACAAACAAATGCTAAATAGCTATTGGTTGCAGGAAAGCGAGTGCCATGCAGAAAGCATTAAAATATTAAAGACAGACAATACTTACTCCAAGGTCAGCCCCGGAATCTGTAGCCTTTCCCGCTGGGCTTTCATGGTTGTTATATGTTAGCACACTCTATCGTAACCATGACACACATCCCCTGCCAGCGTCCCGGTGATGACAGAGAGCCAAAACGAACCTCTAGAAAGGACTGGACTAACAATCTCTCGAGGGGGAGAGAGATCCTGTAAGTTTGGGTCCTTCCACCTCTAGCTGTAATCAAGAGATGTCAGCTGCTTTGCTCAGGTTAACGGCAGCGCACGCTGCACTGATTTCATGAAGGGAAGGAGGCTCTCAGCTCTGCATATCAAGTAATTGGTTTCTAATTTTTTTTTTTTTAAAGAAAGTCGCTCCACTCACAGACCCAGTTCTCACCTCAGTGAAATGAAAAGTCCCTTTCACCACGCAGACTGGAAAAAAAATAAAGCCACAGTATCATACTTGTAAAGAGTTTATCTCAGCAAATCTCAACTATTCCCCACCTTCCAGTTGATGCTCTCAAATAGAATTCAGTTACCCTGGAGGAAGTTCCGCTTACTCTTGGTAGAAGCAACAAAATCATTCATGTTTCACATAGAGACATGGGGAAGGATGCCCAGTGAAAATAATTAATTTTTTTCTATATATGGAAATCATTAGAGGAATAAACTAACTACATTAATCTGGGGGAAGCTGAACTTGAGGCAAAGACTTCTGTGAACAGGCAAAACCCCACAATGGAAAAATATATACAAACTGGAAACGCTAGAGATAGGAGCTGGTATTTTATATTTACAAGCTAATTTTTTAAAATCTATTGGTTGATTTTTAGAAAAAGAAAGAGAGAAACATTGATTTGCTCCACTTATTCATGCATTCATTGGTTGATCCTCATATGTGCCCTGACTGGAGATCGAACCTGCAACCTTCATGTTTCGGAACAGTGCTCTGACTGAGCTACCCAGCCAGGGCTGCAAGCTGATTTTTAAGAAATCACAGTGCTACATACTTTACTAAAGGAACCAAATACGAATAGGGAAGGAAAGGGAGAAAACATGTATTTCAAATGTCTGAAAGTTTTATCCTGTGTTTCTTTAGAAAATACAATGTGTCACAGTGCTCATAACTGGGGACTGATTGTACTTTTACTGTCATGTATGAATAACGTATTTAACTCACTTCCTCTAATGCATTTTAAAATTTGGCAGCCACTGATTCATTGAGAAGAAATACTAGAACAAATTAGAATTTTACTTTAGCAAGAATTCTAGTTTTCAAGCACCTCAAGTCCACATGCACGGTGCCATGCTGTGGTGGAACAACGGTCAAGTAGCTGAATTTAAAAGGCTCTGACATCAAACTCTATCTTTCTGCAGATGAAGAAACTGAGGGCACGCGGTAGTGGCAGTGCTGGGACTGGATTCCGGCGTGTTTACTTTTGTCCCGTGGGCCTTTGTATGCAGGATGCCATGGGCATCTGTTCAGGATGTGCCCGGAACGAGGGTGCTGGGTAAAGAGGGAACTGAGGGCTGAAATGCAATCCTGCATCATGGCCTTGATGCTTCAATCCCATTTTCCCCTCATTTTCACAAAATCACCTTCAACTCTGCATCCATCTAGAGGGCCACCTGTTTTTAAAGAGAGATGTGAGCTAGAGGAAGTCCATACGATGTTCCCGGAACCCTTCTTGAAACCCTAACCTGCCAACTTGCTCTGGGGTCGTTCAACTAGGAACCATCTTGTCCTAGGTGGGCTCACAGAACAAGCCATCCCCTCTACCTTTTCGAGGCAATGAATCCACAATGGGAAGATAGTCGTTGGTTGGTGACTATAGAGAGGCAGACAAAAATGTAAACAAATAATTGTGACTAATGTAAAGGCATTACAGTAAGAAATAATACAGACAAAATGGAACACGAGGAGGGATCAACTTTGTTCCACACTCTCCCCTCCTCCCCAAACAAGCTTCTTTGCAATCGGAACATCCAGAATCTCCCCATTCTTTCCATCTAACCACCCTGCCCCAGATCCAACATGTCTTGACTAGATTATTATAACTTCCTGGTAACTAGTTTCTCTACTTTCTCCCTAGTACTCTCTATGGTTTGTTGGCCACACAAACTCCAGAAGGATCTTTTCCAGGATATATCACTCCTATGTTTAAAACCTTCCAATAACTTCCCTTTTACTCTGAGTAAAAGCCAAAAATTTAGCAAACTTGGCCAAAAAAAAAAAAAAAAAAAGGATAAACATTAGTAGAAGTGACAAACAATAATAATATTAAAACATACCAAATAATTAAAGCCATGAATTCAAGAAGAAAGGATGCTGAAAAAGAATCAAACAAGCCAGGGCCACCTTTGCAAGATACTAGGGAATTTGCTCCATTAATTTTGAAAACTGGTAAAGGGGGAAAAAAAATCAAGATCCT
The DNA here is from genome assembly GCF_036850995.1 of Saccopteryx leptura. Classification (NCBI taxonomy): domain Eukaryota; kingdom Metazoa; phylum Chordata; class Mammalia; order Chiroptera; family Emballonuridae; genus Saccopteryx; species Saccopteryx leptura. Next base: position 141,560,361 of record NC_089503.1, on the reverse strand, counting down.
GATTTCCCTATGAATTGCATTTCCTATAAAGGAAAATGATTTTCTTTCCAGAAGTACTCTAATTGGTCAATAAAGGAGGAGAGACAATTAGAATATCAAATCCTCATAAATCAATGGATCTAGGTGATGGCCGTTAATGAGTGCTGACCCCATAAAGAGAGAGAGAGAGAGGACTGGCCATTATGTGCCTCAGAATGCAACACGCATGCAATAGTCTTATCAAAAAGCCACATGCCCTGGATAACAACCAAGCCTCTACCTCAAAATGCCAATGCATAAGAAGTATAAGGACAGAGGAACATGTGAGACAACACCACAGAGACATGACCAGTAAAAGCTAGACTGTAAAACATTGTCCCTCTAACAATGAGCTGGTTTCTTAACCGGAAATTTTCAAAATGGGGAAATAAAAGAGAGAGGAGAACCTAAAGTTTCAAAAAAGACGTAAGAGACAATATCAACTACTGAGACACAGAAAGCTCTGGGGCCCGAATGTCAAACAAATTGTAAGTCAAACATATAATCAAACACTTAGAAAATGAGATACACATATTCATATACACACCGGCCTTGAAGATATAGAAATATTATGTGTGTGTGTACATATACATACATACAGGGTATCTGATAATGCTCATTATTATTTTTTAGTACAGGAATCAGATCACTTTTAATGCCCTACTTTTTAGAGATACATACAAAAATATTCACAGATAAAACAGTAAGTCCAGGATTTGCTTCAAAATAATCTGGAGAGGGAGAATACAATATCCTACATTTAAAAGAAAACTGTTATTTATTAGTCCTGGGTGCTGGGCGGGTAAGGGGTTCATTATACTGTTCTAATACATGTTTGAAATTTCGTCTAATGAAATTTTTTTTTTAATTTTTTTAAAAGATTTTATTTACTCATTATAGAGAGGGGAGAGAGAGAGAGAAGGGGGAGGAGCAAGAAGCATCAACTCCCATATGTGCCTTGACCGGGCAAGCCCAGGGTTTTGAACTGGCAACCTCAGCGTTTCCAGGTTGATGCTTTATCCACTGCGCCACCACAGGTCAGGCCGTCTAATGAAAATTTGAAGAGTTCTTACCATGCCTACAAAGCTCCATGTGACACATATATGCCCACCCTCTGCAGCCTCCTCCCCAGCAATTCCTCCCTCACTCCTTGATGTTTTCTTCCAGTCCTCCAAGTCCAGGCCTGTGCAGGGCCTCTGGACCTCCCTCCCCTCTGCCTGGAGCTCTTTCCCCAGAGACATTTTCCCCGTATTTGAAACTAAGCCTTCCCCACAAGTAGTTTCCTTCTCCTCATCCTAATGTGTTGTGTCCTCAGCAGTTATTATCACTTGCCACATTTTGTATTTACTTGGTTATTGTCTCTGCATCTATCAGAGTAGGCTCCAAGAGGGTAAGGGCACTGTGTGTATCTCCAGCTCCAAGAGCAGCCCGCAGAAGTATTTAATAACGGCTTGAAAAAGGAATGAGTGACCCTCTCTATATTGCTGAAACCACCAACTTAAGAGACCCACTGTCTTTTTCCTTATAATTATAGCTCTCCATGGTGTTAGGTGTTTAGGTGACTAAAGAGTGTCATGACACTGACCTCAGACAGTGACTTCCAAGAAACTGGAGAATTGGTACTTGTTCAGTTCCTACAGGGAGACCCAGAGAGGCTTCGCCGGCTGGAAGGACAAACTAGGGAGCCTCAGGATACATGACAGTGTGCTGCATTTAAGCGGGTGGAGGGGTGGGGAGGACATGGGCTTACAGCACTTTGATGTGACTCAGGAAACATATACACAACAAGGCTGGAGTCAAACAGCCTTCTATTCTTACAGGAAGGGAACACCACAGTCACATTAATGGTGACCATATGGGTTGTGAACAAACCCAGTGGCACAACTTAAGGCTGGGCCCCCCGGGCATTCTGTAGAGTTGCGGTTCTCCACCTGGGTTGGTGATGTCCAGGGACATGTTTGGCTGTCACAACTGGGAGGAAGGGGTTGCCGCTACTGGCAGCCGGTGGGTAAGAGGCCAAGGATGTTGCTGAATATCTTTCAATGAACAAGGCAGCCCTGCCCAGAGAAGAATTACCCAACCCCATATCAAAAGTGCTGCTCTAGAAACCCCGCTTTAAAAACAAGGGTCCATTTCCGCAGGACCCTAGGCATCATTAGCCAACTTTACACATTTTGGTTCTAGTTTCATTGCACTCAGCTTAGAAAAAATAAAGAGCAGTCTTACTGTTTCATTTCTCAATCCATATTTCCTCTCTCAACAATGCTACTAACCTTAGTGCATCTATATGCTTCTTCCTGTTTTCAGGGGAAATGGTTTTTTATAGCCGGAACCCAGAAGTGCCTCTAAGTCACAGAAACCTAATTACCAGGCTCTCCATGCCATAACTGAGCAGCAACTGGACGTGGAATTCTGCAAAGATGACCCAAGCTACATACAAAATGAGTTCCACAGACCCTCCAAGGCTCTCCTCGGTGAAGGGAGGGGCTTACAAGTCCAGCTAGGTACCTGGATCTGAGGCCCATGGGCAGATGGAATTTAAACATAAGGGTTTTATTTCTCATATAAAATTTAAAGAACAGATCTCTCCAGTCCAATATTTTCTCACTTTTTCCTCTTTTCTAGATTCAAGGCTTATGCAAGGAATATAAAAACCCTAAGGCAGGAGTGATAGTATCACTCTCCCTGAATGTTCAATTATTTATATATTCTTAAAAGGTGTGCACAGTTGAGAAGGAGGGGGAGAAGCAGAAGCGCATATATATATATATATATATATATATATATAGTGGTGGGCAGAGCAGAAGCATATATATATATATATATATATATATGGTATATGGTAGGCAGAATAATGACCCATCTACAGATGTCATAATCCCCAGAATCTGTGAATAGATTGCATGGCAAAGGGACTTTGCTGATGTCATTAAATTAAGGATCTTAAGAAATGCTCTGGATTTATCTGTGTGGGTCCAATGAATCACAAGGGTCGCTATGAGGAAAGAGAGAGGCAAGAGAAGTCAGTGTCAGAGCAATGCAAGCAGAGGTGGGAATGGGGCAGCCTCTTGAGGCTGCAAACAGAAGGAGCAGGCTCTTCCTGAAGCCCCAGAAAGAACGGAGCCTTGGATTGTCAGCCCTGTAAGATCCATTTCTGACGTCTGACCCCCAGAGCTGCACAACAGGAAATGTGTGTTGTTTTAAGATACTAAGTTTGTGGTAATTTGTCACAGGAGCAATAGGAAACTAATCTGTAGATAAACTAATATGAACACTGAGTATTGTTTTAAACCCAAGTCCCACTACAGTAGTGATATTACTATTCGGGGAAGTTGGGAAATGCAAAAATGAGGTAGAAGAGATACAATAAAAGTTAAATTCTCATGTTCCATAATAGGAAATCAGTATATAATATATATCTTTGATAAATAAAAATGAGCAACATAAATGCATTATTATGAACTAGGGAGAACATGATTAAAATAAAGAGCCCTGAGATTTGAAGAAGTTCACTCCGGTAAGCAGGATAGGAGAGTGGGGGCGGGGGGAGGCAGAGCTCTCTAGTTTTCCATAAGCCTGGTAGCAAATTTATTTATATACATTATTTTGATAAGAATAAAATTAATATTAAAGAGAAAAAAAAGATGAGCTGCCAAATACCAGTAATTCCTTGCTATATGTCTGCATTTTGCTTTACTCACTCTTATTAAAACTGCCTAATTTCCATGCACTGGTTATCTACTATGGAGCCAGCACAGACAAGAACAGAGTTCTGTAGAAACGAAATCATCTAAGCCATGGATCTCAAGACATGCTTTGAGGTGGACACCTAAGCATTCTAGTCATGTGATTATGTGATTCAACGAAGTTCCTTCTCTTAGACCAATTTGGGTTAGATATTTTCACTTGTGATAGTAGTAAAGATTACTAAGTGACACAATCAGAAAGTTTTTCAGCGACACAAATAATTTCTTTAACCACTTTCTTTTCCATCATGTTAAGAAATAAAACTAAACAAAACGACAGGACTTGAGACATCATCATAACATGCACTGCAAAAGTAGTATGACTTGTAATGGCCCCAAACTGCATATTACCAAAATGCTCATCAATAGTAGAATGGCTAAAAATACTGTGGCACATTTACATGATGAAATGCTACACAGCAATGAGAAGAAATGACTCACTGCTACACATCAATGTCAACAAATTTTACACACATAATTTGAGGAAAGTTAAATGTAACTACTCTATGGGAATATAAAATGATGCCACCAGTGTGGAAAATGATATGGTGATTCCTCAAAAAATTAAACATAGAATTACCATATGATCCAGTAATCCATTTTTGGGTACACACACAACTTGTAAAAGCAGAGATTTGAACAGTACAATCATGTTTGTAGCATTATTCACAATAGCCAAAAGGTGGAAGCTATCAAGATCTCCATTGATGAATGAATAAACTAAATATGATACATACAAAAATAGAATGTCATTTAGCCTTAAAAGGGATGGAAATTTTGGCATTTTCTATAAATATAAATGAACCTTGAAGATATTATGCTAAGGCCTGACAAGGCAGTGGCACTGTGGATAGAGCATTGGACTGGGATGCGGAAGACCCAGGTTCGAGACCCCGAGGTCGCCAGCTTGAGCGCAGGCTCACCTGGTTTGAGCAAAGCTCACCAGCTTGGACCCAAGGTCGCTGGCTCGAGAAGGCGTTACTCAGTCTGCTGAAGGCCCGCGGTCAAGGCATATATGAGAAAGCAATCAATGAACAACTAGGGTGTTGCAATGAAAAACTGATGATTGATGCTTCTCATCTCTCTCTGTTCCCATCTGTCTGTGCCAATCTATCCCTCTCTCTGACTCTCTCCCTGTCTCTATTAAAAAAAAAAAAGATATTATGCTAAGTAAAATAAAGCAGTCACAAGAGGACAAATATTATATGATTCCACTTAAATTAGGTACCTATGTAGTCAGATTCATAGAGACAAAAAGTAGAATGGTGGATGATGAGAACTGGGAAGTAGTCTTTAATGGGTATAAAGTTTCAGTTTGGAAAGATGGAAAAGTTCTTGGATGGACAGCGGTGATGGTTGGACACCAATGTGAAGGTACTTAATGTCACAGAACTGTACATTTACAAATGGTCACAATGGTAAATTTTGTTATGTATATTTTATCACAATTAAAAAAAAAGAAGAAAGTGCAGCTATCCTATAACATGAAATTCAAACTCAGGGAAAACCAGTGGTTATGGGGGTGGAGTGGAGTAGAATGGTGTCTGGTCGATAGTGTCAGGAAGAATGAAGGGGACTTCTGATGCCCAAACAATTTCTGTCTCCCGACCTAAGTGCTTGTTATACAGATGTGCCAGTTTGTGAAAATTACTCAAGCTTGTGAAATTGGGGATTCCTCAAAGTCTCAAGCTGCATCTCTCATAAAACCAAAGAATCTATTTTAAAGGTTTTACAGCTTTATCCAACACTTCTCAAATAAACTCCCTCCTTTTAAAAACTTATTTATACTCTGCATCACTCCATGCAGGATTTGTGGCAATACATACTAATACACACATATGGTACTCAATAATTATTTGTTTAAGTAACAAATAAAGCAAGGTAAAAAAAAAGTAAAAGTAAGGCCCTGACCGGTTTGCTCAGGGGTAGAGGGTTGGCCTGGCGTGTGGATGCCCTGGGTTTGATTCCCAGTGAGGGCACACAGGAGAAGCTGGCCTGGCGTGTGGATGCCCTGGGTCTGATTCCCAGTGAGGGCACACAGGAGAAGCTGGCCTGGTGTGTGGATGCCCTGGGTCTGATTCCCAGTGAGGGCACACAGGAGAAGCTGGCCTGGCGTGTGGATGCCCTGGGCTTGATTCCCAGTGAGGGCACACAGGAGAAGTGACCATCTGCTTCTCTACCTCTCCCCTCTCCCTTTTCTCTCTCTTCCTCCCTCTCTCTCTCTCTCTGTTTCTCTCTTTCTTCCCCTCCTGCAGCCATGGCCTCAGGCACTGAGGATGGCTCTGTGGCTTCTGCCTCAGGCACTAAAAAAAATGGCTTGGTTGCTGAACAACAAAGCAAGGGCCCCAAATGGGCAGAGCATCACCCTCCAGTGGGCTTGCCAGGTGGATCCCGGTCGGGATACATGCAGGATTCCGTCTCTCTGCCTCCCCTCCTCTCACTAAAATAAAAACAAAAAATAAAAGAAAAAAAATAAAAGTAAATTAAATCAGAACCAAAGGAAATAGAAAATGAAAGAAAATGACAAATCCATGGGAAAACAGAAACCCAAATATACAGAAAATACAGAATCCTAAAGTAAAGGGGTAAATTTTACAGCACTATCTGGGACCAAAATAATTATTATTTACCCACATTAGTTAAGTTGGCCAGATAGTAAGTGAGTCAGCCAGGGTTTTAAATCATATTTTCTGAATCCAATTACTTTGTTCTTTTTATTACAGTACATTACACTGTTCCAGATCCTAAAGTATAGACAGTGGTAGTCAACCTGGTCCCTACCGCCCACTAGTGGGAGTTCCAGCTTTCATGGTGGGCAGTAGCGGAGCAACCAAAGTATAAATAAAAAGATAGATTTAACTATAGTAAGTTGTTTTATAAAGATTTATTCTGCCAAATGTAGCAAAAATCCAACATAAAGTATTTGGTAAGTAATTATTATTATATGCTTTAACTTGCTGTAACTCTGCTTTATAAATTTTATAAAGTAAAGTTACTTCCCTAATTTATAAATCACTATTACGGTGGAATCAGTGGGCGATTAGAAGATTTTACTACTAACAGAGACACAAAAGTGGGCGATAGATATAAAAAGGTTGACTACCCCTGGTATAGACACTGAGTTACTTGACAAAATTATTCCAGGAGTATTTTCTAGGTAAGATATTCCACACATTTAACTCATATTAAAAAAAAAAAATTCAGTAGAATTTTGGAAAACATATTGAATAAGATACTTGTTGAAAAATTCTAAATATCAAAAATGGCCAACAGACAAAAATATTAAGTAATATAGGACTTGAGAAGAAGCATCATAAACTACAAAGGAATCTTTAGAGGTAATAACTAATAAAGAATTCTATTTCCACACTCAATACCATCATGGCTAGTTATCTCCTATTTCAACAGATTATCATGGGTATAGAGCAGAGGTCGGGAACCTTTTTGGCTGAAAGAGCCATGAATGCCACATATTTTAAAATGTAATTCCATGAGAGCCATACAACAACCTGTGTATGTTACACATTATCCAATAAAAATTTGGTGTTGTCCCGGAGGACAGCTGTGATTGGCTCCAGCCACCCGCAACCATGAACATGAGTGGTAGGAAATGAAGGGATTGTAATACATGAGAATGTTTTATATTTTTAATGTTATTATTTTTTTTATTAAATATTTGTCTGAGAGCCAGATGCAGCCATCAAAAGAGCCACATCTGGCTGGCGAGCCATAGGTTCCCGACCCCTGGGATAGAGTGTAGCACTATCCTTACTATTTTCCATGTTTGTTGACAGCTTAACTACACGTGGCCTGATCCATTACCAGCCACACTATTTTTCTTCAAGAGCTCAATCGACATGTGCAGAGTTCCTCATTAGAGAAAAGCCTTCTTTAATAGGCTGTCCTAATAATGTCTTATTTTTAATATTTTTAATTTTCAAGTTGTGAATTATGCAATTAAGATTTTTTTTCCCACATGACAAAATAATGAAGTTTCATGAGAATATTTATTTATTTAATTCAGTGAGAGGAGCGGAGGCAGGGATAGGCTCTCACATGCACCCCAACCGGGATCTACCAGCAAGCCCACTAGGGGGCGATGCTCTGCCCATCTGGGGCCCTTGCTCTGTTGCAACCAGAGCCATTTTTTAGCACCTGAGGCGGAGGCCATGGAGCCATTCTCAGTGCCCGGGGCCAACCCTCTCTAATAGAGCTTTGGATGCAGGAGGGGAGGAGAAGAGAGAGAAAAAGAAGTGAGAGGAGAAGGGGTGGAGAAGCAGATGGGTACTTCTCCTGTGTGCCCTGTCCGGGAATCTAACCCAGGACATCTACACACCGGGCCGATGCTCTACCACTGAACCAATAGGCCAGGGCCAAGAATTTTATAAATAGGTGCACAAATCTCTCCACTTCCAGGATTCTGGTTGATTACTGAACACAGAATGGAGTCTGTTACACACTGTTATCCATGCACTAAGCATAACTGTGTCCTTCAGAACTAACTCTCATTCTGAATCCTGAATATAAGAGACATCTGTGGTGTAGATTAGAGCTAAGAATTGTCCCTTTTCCCCTTGAAAGAGAAAAAGGATAGAAACCAGACCTTTCTGAGATTAGGGAAGGAAAAGATTTCTTTATTGATTCAGAGCACAGAGTCTTAAAAATAAGTCACAGAAAAGGATTTCTTTTTTTAGTCCATGACCAAGAGTGGTCAGATGAGTCAGTATTCTAGAGAACTAAAAGAGCAGATTCACAAATAAAAGGAAAATCTTATCTTTTTAATAGAAGAGTAGAATGGTAATTTACAGCAGTTGAAGAAAAAAAGAATTCAGATAATTGTCAGCAAATTTTAAACATGAGGCCATATGCAATAAACTCTTTTAAGGAAATGTTATCAACATTTATGGACAGCATGCTCTGGAGCCTGAGGAAGACAATGAGTAAAGAAGGGGCACCAATGTTGGCATCATCACCAAAGGTCTACATTTTTCTTTTAAAAATGCTCAGGTTTCTTAAAATTCTTCCCCCAGCATATCTTACTTGATTCCAAGTCAAGCATAACCTTTAGTTATGAAATACTATGATAACCTAACAACCCATAATAGATGGCCTAGATGTATGTGTTTCTCTGCCACTGGATATAATACACCAAAGTACCGGATGTGAATCAGCAGGTACAACACATGCTCTGGAGATTAGCAGATAGATGAAAAAATACATCATTTCTTTAGACTGCATGTTTGGTAACTACCATTCCTTCTTTTTTAAAAAAAATAATGATAGGAATGGAAATAGAAATATAGACACCCTCATGCACCTGAGCAGGATTCACCTGTCAACCCCCGTCAGGGGCCGATGTTCAGACCAACTGGCTATCCTCAGCACCTGGGGCTGACATTCTAACCAATCGAGACACTGGCTGTGAGAGGAGAAGAGAAAGAAGGGGGAAAGAAGCAGATAGCCACTTCTCATGTGTGCCCTGACCAGGAATCGAACCTTAGATGTCTGCACACCAGGCCAATATTCTACCCACTGAGCCAACTGGCCAGGGACACCACCACTTCTTTAACAAACATCTACTGAATACCAACTGTGTGCAAAATACATGAAATAATTTAAAAAATTAATATTTCCTTGTTTTATTATAAAATGTTTTCCTGGCTTAAAAAAGTAGAATTTGATGGAAAAGGTTTTATTGGTTATATTCTGGGAGAAAAAGAGAGGGAAGTTGGAAGGAAGTGAGAGAGTGACAAGTTTACTCAAACTTATTTGTCTTCACAACAGTTTGAAATGTATCTTCATTATCATATTCCAAGTTTTCCTAAATAGTAAAAGAGGTCAAATTAAGAATAGCAAAACTAATGTTGGCTTTGTGGTCGCCATATCTGCTTGGACTTCAGGCATTTTTATGTGAGCAAAAAAGAGAAAGAGAACCTACCTCTGTCTATTTCCACCAGCCAAGCAATGCACAGAGAATGACATGTTGTTCATGTAATATTTCCCATATTTGCCACTGTGTATTTTTTTAAAGTTTTAAGTAAGAGTATGTTGTGTCTCCTTTCCCTCACAATCAACTTTGTTTCGCAGCTTGTGAAAGCTGCCCCCACATAAAAAGAAGATAAGAAAGAGAACGCAGCCCCAAGTACAAATAGCACATTTTTTTGTGTGCTTTTCCCTGAAATTCCTTCTCCTATCCCCATCTCTTCTAGAAATAGCTAAATAAAATGATAATCTTTCAGTGCAAATCTATCACTTTTCCAGGGACACTGGGAGTTGCTGAAATAAGCAACACATGAAACCTAAAGGTCAATGAACTTAGCAAGAATACCAAGTGACCACTGAGCTCTACGTGGAGATGGGTCACCTGAACACATGAAATGCATTCTATAGAAATATGTGAAAACACGCATTTCAAATTACAGGGTGTCCTCAGGTTACCACACAGTTCTGTTTCTACAACAGTGACATAACCCAAATTTTGGTGTAAGCTGAAACACACCCTAGCCTTAGTCACTTACCTATCCTAACACAGTTGTAAAATCATAATCTAGAACAGGAAAACACAGCTAAGCCACAGAAAAAGGAAAAGGACATAAATATACTGTACTGTACACTGAAGTAACAGAAAAAATGACCAAAAAAATAAGCATAAAAAAATTCCTTACCTTTATTCCTGTGGTTGGCTTGCACACTGGAAGGGGTATTACAAGGTGGGAGAGAGTGACCTATTGGGAGGAGGAAGCTGGAGAGGCAGGAGAACCTGCAGAAGGTGCTGGAGATACTGGGTCAGGTGAGTCAGGATTGTCTGAGGAACATGCAGGAGACGCTGGAGATGATTCTACCTGCACTACAGGTGTTTCATCTGGAGAAGCAGCTGATTACAGTACAGGGTACAGTATCTGTTGCAGGCCTCTCTACCTTTTAAAGAATTGTTCCAGGCTAGTCTGGAACTAGTTCACCCATGTCTGTAAATATGATGCTAACAGGGTAAGCTGAAACACTCATGTCTCAATTTTTTAAAGTTTTTATGTGAGTGAGCAACATAAACTCAAAATGTCATATGTTGAGACTGTCATAACCCGAGGATACTCTGTATTGAGTTTCTCCTAAGCAGGACCTGAATAAATTGTAGTATCTGTAGCATTTGGCTTGACCATTACTATTATCTTCTATAGAATTTCTAGTTGTAATTTTTATGTTTTTCTTTTAATGGTTATTCAGGAGAATGTATTTCTAAAACTTGACAACATTAACATTAATTTCTACCGCTGTACTACAACATTTAACACTTATGTGTCAATTTCCTATACTTCCACCTCTTGGCATAATTATCTCCATTTTATAAATCAGAAGAGGGAGGTAGAGAGGTAGTAATTAACTTGTCCAATGTCACCCAGCTAGGAAAAGAAGAGAAGCTTTAATAGTATGCTTTGATAATTTATTAAGATTGCTCTCTATAGCCTAGTGAAGGATCGATTTCACAACGCTCCGTAAGTATTAGAAGGTGGAGTGGGAAAATACAGGCTACCTTTATAGTATATAACATTCAATATAGATCCATTCAAATAATCCTAATTAACTTTATTTTTATTTACTTGACCTAATACTAGTAACATTGTGCTAAAACACCTGCTCTCTCTAAAGAGCAAGTGCCTCTTGAACGAGACAGTGAATGTTTTTGGTTTTAAGGATTGTTGAAGAGCATCATTTGTTTGTGAACTAAAAGGTACACCTGTAGAGGGTTGGCATCTTATTCACCTCCTAGAACACTGTTTATCACATACCAGTTACTCTAAGTTTATTGATCTGAACGCAGACCTTTCCGATTTCCAAAATAAATCATTTCCTTCATTATCTAGGAGTACATTTGTTTCTAACTCCCACTATTGGCACATTCAACTATTTTATCACAATCTTCAGTGTTCTTCCCCTTAACACAGATCATTGCTTATAAACATTTTATACACTTTGAATTGTTCTACTTTCTTTTGGTAACACTGTGAAATTTAAATATAACTAAAGGATCTATGATTTCAAATGCTTACAGAACCCTGTGATAAATGCACTGCCCAAATTTTAGCTTAAAAAGTCTTTCTTTTTACTAAATTAAAATATTTACCTCAGCTTAAGTATAATTTTCTCAAAGAAATGTCCCCTGCCTCTCAGTCTAAATTATACCCACAATTTATCCTCACCTAAAACATTCTTCTCTTTCCCTTCAGAGCATCTGTCACAATCAAGATACATGTAAAATAATATACATTAATATAACCCACATAAAGGCAGGGGTCATGCCTTTTCTGTTTACCATTTTATACTAAATGCTTGATTAGCACAATGCTCACACATGGGAGGCATTCCATAAATACTCAACAACGCAAGGAGTTAAGAAAGATTACTGAAAGTAGTATAGTCATAGGAGGCGAAGGCATTACATTCAACTGGGAGATTATTTCTAGAAGGCCCAGTTCCCATTCTGAACTAGAAAAACCAGAATTACTCTGGGCTGCCTTGAGAAGCCCACAATGCCATGTTTTTCTTAACTCATCCAAGCCAGTGATACAGATGGCATCATCTGTGAATAGCAATAATAGTCACGTCACTGCTTTGGAGGACAGCTGAGAGCTATCTTGAGAGAAAGACTGAAGTGCTTTGCCCCGCCCTGGACCTGAGTTGAGGCAACAAAAAGGCTTTGGACATCAAGGCATGAAAAAGAAGAATGTCGAACCACACATTTTAATAATTCTGTTACCATACCCAAGAACAGAGAACTCAAAGAGGAATCTCTAGCGACAGAGAGTTTATACGTGGATACCAGTAATGCCTTATCCTTCCCAGATAACCTAAAACTTAGAATCAGGTTGTATATACCTCTTATCATCCCAACAGAACTCAGGCTTCAATGCATGATACACCGTGCAATTCAGCATTCAGTAAGGGTTCTCAGCTCTGCCTTTCCTTTCTGTCTGCTCAGCCCACCTGGGAGCTCAGCCTCTGAGCATGGTTGAATTCTGGAAGCCACCGGCCTCCTTCACTACTCTCCCTCCTCCTCTACAAAGCTGGCACTCAGAAAGGGATGGGACCTGGCGCATGAGAGGGGCAGTCACCTTGTATGAGAAGACGGTCAACTAGATACTCTATTTTCCTTCGCATCTTGCAGGGAAGAGATTTTTGTTTTAAAGCCCTGGGACAACATGAGGTAATTAAGGAATGTTAATGTGTCTTCACCGATTTCAGTTCCAAGCTGCCCCTCACATCACAGGCTATTTTTGCCTCTCAGGGTGAAGTTCCTGAGACCTAACGTTAAAACATGAAATGTACCCACAATCACAAATCCAAAGTAAAATTTAACTTTCTTTTCCTGCGGGGCCCAACCAGGCTTTGCTAACTTATATAAGCTTTAAGGGCTAATCTGTCCCTTGCCATAGACATGCCTTGCAGGATGGGCAAGGATTATGGCAGAGAAGAGGCTGTCTTGTGTACATTTCAGTATAATTCTTCTAGAAAGAAAGGACTGCAGGGAAAGTGGAGTTGAGCAGCTTGGTGAGTGGGAAGCTAGCTTCCAATATCTAGATGGCAGAGTAGAAAGCTTAAAACACTTGAAATCCCTACATAATCAGAAAACAGTGTCAACCTGGTCCCTTGTGATTTCCATAAAAGTAAAGACTTGAAATTTGAGTGCTTTAGGAGAAGAGGCAGAAGAGAGAAATGTTCATACAGTTTCTTTGTGTGGAGATGACTACTGTGTTCTTTTATTTTAATGTTCCTTTGACAGGTCAAGATCAGGCAGAAACTCACTCAGATCTTGTCCAAACCCTACAGGGACCATAAAAATCATTCAGAAAAAAATATATCCATTTTCCAGGGCCAGCCCTATTTCTTCTAGGGCAGAAACAACAATAAAAAAATTCAGAGGTGAAAAGAATTAGTACATCATAAAAACAATAGAAAAGAAAAATAAAATACTCTCACACTGACTGTCCCTAAGAGAAGTTACTCACATACTTAAAATTTATGCAGCACGTTACCAAGAGCCTCATAAACACTGGACCCATAATCAAGACGTAATCATTCATTTTATTTACATTTCAATGGGGGGGGGGCACTCAGGTAATGATCTTTAGAAGATTTCGCTGCAGCCAATGAACAAGGAGGTAGACACCCTAAAGGAGGAATGCCATTTGTTCCAAAGGCATGGAATTATTTAAAAACAATCTGCCTTAAAAGCTTCCCTGTGCTTAGATGCATTTCCCACTCTTAATTGCATTCTAGGTGATTTTTTCCTCCACTCGTGAGATAAGACCTGAATCTACTATGTGAGGGCAAAATTTAGACAGAACTTTGAGCATGGTGTAGGGAACAAACACACTTCCGTGAAAGAGAAGCTGCCACAGTCATTTCCAATACGCCTCAAATGCTCACCACGTACATTATTGCCGCTTGTCATTTACTGCTGGCAAACATCCCTGACACCCTCTCCGGCACTGGCCTGGCAATCGGAAGCACAGCACCAAAGGGCAGAGCAGCAGTGCCCTGAATAAAACATCGGGCCACGTCCTTTCTGTGAAGGCTGTCAGCCATACATGTTTGAATAACCCGAAATGAAAATCAAGAGGAAATAGAATTCATTTACTTATTTATTATTTTACCTGAGGCGGTGAATAAGATGGAAGTAAAATTCAGGATTAAAAAACAACAACAAAGTTTATGTTGAGGAGAATATGGGGGAGGGGGGATGCATTCGGGGCAACACTAGAATCTATGTAAACACAATAAATTAAAATCAATAAAAAAAAATACAAAAAAAAATGATAACAGTCCCCTTCCCATACACATACAAAGTTTAAATTTAGGCCAAACTCGCTATCCGGTTCCTCAGATCCATCAGGCTCCGCAGTTGCTTCTCAGCCACCGAGTGTGACACTAAGGCGTGTGTGACACGGGAGCCAAAGCTACAGAAAGAGATAAAGAGAAGGAAAAGCAGACATGCTTCCCGACTGCTCTCCCCCTTTTCAGTCACTTTCAACCGGACCTTCCACAGACACGGGTCCTCCTGTCTTCTAGTCATGAGCTTGGTCTCAATTCTCCTCAATAACTTGGTCTGTGAGTGCCTCCTCCTCCCTGGGGGCTTTCTGAGAGTCACTTTACATCCCTCCTTTTGTTCTCAAGACCATTTTAAAGACAGTGACGTGATGGAACTCAGGATGGGATGGAGAGAGACAGGGAGGCTGTGGCTGCGTGGTTTTGACACAATTCCACCTAACATGAAGGTGTTAGTTGGATCTAAGCCTTGTAAGCCTTCAAAAGCACATGATTGAAAAAAACTAAAAGATTAAAAAGCAGGGTCAGGCCCTGGACAGTTGGCACAGTGGTAGCGCATTCGCTGGCATGTGCAAGTCTCGGGTTCGATTCCCGGTCAGGAGAAGTGACCATCTGCTTCTCCACCCCTCCTCCCCACCTCCCCCCCTTCCTCTCCGGCAGCCAGTGATCTGAGCGAGTTGACCCTGGGCACTGAGGATGGCTCTATGGCCTCTGCCTCAGGCGCTAAAAAATATATATATATCAATTGCTGAGCAACAGAGCAGAGACCCTAGATGATCAGAGCACCACCTGGTAGGGGGCTTGCCAGGTGGCTCCCAGTCCAGGCCCATGTGGGAGTCTATCTCACTGCCTCCCTGACTCTCACTTAATTAAAAAAAAAAAAGTGATAAAAACATTTCAAACACAACCACCTCTGTAAGGTTAATGGCACCATTCCAACACCTGATAGAGCTACATGGCTGATTCTATGTTAAAGATAATTCATTTCTAATAAGATTACAGCATAGAGAGTATAACATAGTTACCTAATTGATAAATATGATCCCAATTTCACAATGCTGGAAGATTTTCCTGCCCTCCCTGGGTGGCCGGGGCCTTGGAGACCCCCCTCTCAGGAGCTGTCCCACACAAGGCAGCCCCAGCAGCTGCGCAGGGCCAGGAGTTTCCACTGCCTCCATGGGGTTCAGGGTGGGCAGTCTCCTGCCTGGGCCTTGGAGACCCCCCCTCTCAGGAGCTGTCCCACACAAGGCAGCCCCAGCAGCTGCGCAGGGCCAGGAGTTTCCACTGCCTCCATGGGGTTCAGGGGGCAGGACCTGAGAGGTTCTGGCCTCTCTGAAGACAAGCTCCCTGAGAGCATGTGCTAACTTGGATTCAGTAGAAAGGAACTCACCATCATGTATACCATAGATTCCCTGGAGAAATGTGCTCATAGGTTTTAAACAACCAATCTAATTGTGAACTGTTAAAAAAAAAGAGCTCATTTGAAAACCTGAGAATGTTTATGAAAAAGCCACTGAAAACAAGGCTTTTGTTCACATGCAGATTTCACCTCCAGGGTTTTTTGTTTGGCTCTTGAAGTCAATGAGATCTTATGCCAGTGATTTAGCCTCTGTGAGTCTAAGTTTTACTCATTTGTAAAATGGAGGTCATAATACTGTGTCTAGCAACCAGGGGGTTATCAACAGATGTTCATATATTCCCTTCCACATGGAAAAGTTTAAAAAGTCCCAGGATATGGTAGGCAAAATTCTAAGGCTCCCAATAAGTGACACTCTTGTATCCTCCCCTTCCCCTGTCCACTGTAGGCAGACCTGCAAAGATGATGAAATATCACTTCCATGATTTGGTTATTAATCTGCTGACTCTGAGTTAATCAAAATGGGATTACTCTGGGTGGGCCTGACCTAATTAGGTAAATCCTTTCAAAGAGGGTGAAATGTAAGAGCTCTGCAATTGTAAAAAACAGAATTCTGACAACCACGTGAGCTGGGAAAAGAATCCAGCTGAGAGACTGTTCAGACTTCAGATCTATAGAACTGTGAAATAATAAATGTGTGTGGTTTTAAGCCATTAAGTCTATGGTAATTTATTAGACTACTAAAGAAAACTGATGCAGAACACAGCCATAAATTTATATGTTTCTATAACTCTTGGGAAGAGGCTTCGGAAGTAACATAGTATACACACATGGGAAGGAGAAAAGAAAAGAAGGAAGATTGAGATGCATTGTGTCAGACACTGTGATAGATGTGTTACAAATGTTATCTCTTGTAAAGAAACAGTTCTATGTAGAAAGAAGTTCTAGTATCTTCTATTATTCTAACACAGTTTCAATTTAAAGCAGAATTACCACCAACTTAATAAAAGTTGTAACTTCACTATCATGATGGAATCTTTTAACGAGCAAAAGGGTATAACCCAAAAATGGCTTTTAAAGATTTTTGTTTTAAAAACACTCAGTGACCTTTGAAACAGATATACAC
This sequence comes from Saccopteryx leptura, assembly GCF_036850995.1. Classification (NCBI taxonomy): domain Eukaryota; kingdom Metazoa; phylum Chordata; class Mammalia; order Chiroptera; family Emballonuridae; genus Saccopteryx; species Saccopteryx leptura. The sequence goes on along the minus strand of NC_089503.1, from coordinate 141,543,293 downwards.
AATAAAACTCATTGCTTATCATCTAGGCTATTCAGAACTAATTTTCTCTACTGGTGGAAAAATAAGCATATTATTTTAGAAACCAATGCAATAATATGTATGGCAGTGCAGAAAGCAATTAGGTGCACCAAAGACATTCAGAATAAAATAGAAATTGTGAGTTATTTTTTTTAAGTAGCCAAATCGGATAATGCCCCACAATGTTTCAAAAATAGGAATAATATACATCAAATCTAACAAATCCATAAAGCAAAACATAGGGAGGGGATTCCCTATATTTTAAAGTCTTGTCATCTATGTAAGATATGTAAGATTAACTTTATAAGAACTCTCAAGGTTACTTGAAATCTGAAACTGACTTAGAGAAAGAAGACCAGTGAATACTAAGCATACCTTTGCTACCTCAGAATTATTTTGAAATTTCTACCATTTATCATGTTCTAACTTTGATTATTTAAAAAAATAAAGCACATGCATAAAACACAGCTTCAAAACATTTCAGAGTGCTACCACAGGGAAAAGACAGCATATTGTTTTTCTATAAGCATATATTTTTCAGTATTATAATTCATAGTCCCATATTCCAGCAGATAGAATGTAAATACTCAAATAAATACTGAGAAGTTTCAAATACTATTAGTAATAAATTTTGCCTAAAGACAAAACTTGAGAGAGTGAATTCACCATGCAATTCAATAAACAAATGAGCCTATTGGAATTTGCCATCTTAATTTTTCATAAACACATTTCAATTGTTGTGCTACAAATTCCACAAGATAATGACAATACAAGTTATTTAGGCACCTGAAACATTCCTGCAGTCACTGTCTACAGTTTTTGATTGAATTTCTTAAGGTGACACTTGCTAACATAAGCATACAGGTTTCAGGTGCCCAACTCTACAATACATCTCTGAACACGGTATTGTGTGTTCACCACCAACCTCCCACCCTCACCGCCACCAAGTCAAGTCTCTGACTCTTTTTAAAAGCACTCACAACTTTAGTAAAAAGGGAAGAATCTTTAAACCCTCCTTAATCACAGAGTGTGACCTCTGCATTTTCATGCTCGGTAGCCATTTGTTCAGCACTCCGTACTTTTACCACAATATGACAGTGGTGGAATTCAGCCAGTTCACAAAGTTCGGCAGAACTGATACTTAATTTTTTGTTGAGTTTGGCGGACCAGTTGTTAAAATGGCACTTGTAATCAGGGTTCTCTCTAGGGTGGGCTCAATGTGGAAATCACAGATTTACATTCCTTACTCTTTTTAATGTTCATCTGCATAACAGCGTGTTCTAAGTGCCCGTAGTGTTCATTCCGTCCATAAGTGAAAAAGATGGCAAGTGAGCACACCAATCAAGAAGCAATATGGAAATATCTTAAATAAGAGTCTTATTGTTTTTTTGTCAGGTATTATTTAATATTTTTCCATTAATATTTTAATACTGTTTCTTATAACATAATCTAGTTTCATGTACCTCTTTTATTGTTGTTCTTAGTTAAGTATTAAATGCATGAAATAATAAACTACTTTTTGGTATATCTTTCTTTGTACTTAAAACAGTCATCAGGGCAGAGAACCAGTAGTTAAATAAATTATTGTAATCCCACCACTGCAATGTGAACAGGCATGTTTTATTAGAAGTGCTAACCACAGCTTCCATTTATAAGTGCTTGCTCTGGGATAGCACTTGGCATGCATTTTCACATTTAATTCTATGAGGTAGATACTATCATCAACCTCATTTGACTGGTAATGAAATTAAGACCTACAAAGCTTATTTAACTTGTCCAAAGCCAGGTGAAGTGGTAAGTGGTAGTACTGGGATGGTCAGTCTTCAAAGCCAAAATAAGTAATCCTTGGGTAAACTCCCTTTCATGACATAATTACCCTCAATGAAAAAGAGGCATGCTACCTGTATGGCTACTTCACCAGGACAGGAAGAAATCACTAGAGATTTTCTGTACATATGCATGCCTATAATTGAATGATTCTAAATCTTCAAGGAAACATCACATTTGCTTTCTCTTACTCTCACACAAAGACACTCTCAAATTTGTATCAACAGAATGATACCCTTGAACTGCATAAAAGCTACTAGCTACTTAATTATACCTAAATAAATACCTAAATTAAAAATCATACAGTGGTTATATTAATTTCTGGGCATAAAGTAGCCTGACGTAATTAAACCAAGTCCAAGAAGGAAGTCATGAAGAAATTCAACTGAGAACATGAAACTATTTTTAAGAGCATTTGTCATACAAGCTAAATGCAAGGGTAATTATAAGATACATGCACATATGATCATATATATGACAATTTGGAATACAGAAAATAATGACTGTTCCTGTGAACATAATTTAGAATCATTTTGTGAAAGCCATTTTTTACCATATAGTCTTCCAGTATAATTCTCAATATACAATTCCAGATTTCTTGCTTCAAAATTAAATAGCATATTAATCACAAATGTTCTGTATATAGATCTAGAAATATGTTTGTAATGAAGATGAAAGGTTTATATATCATATACCAAAAAATATATAAATTGGCCCTGGCCGGTTGGCTCAGCGGTAGAGCGTCGGCCTGGCGTGTGGGGGACCCGGGTTCGATTCCCGGCCAGGGCACATAGGAGAAGCGCCCATTTGCTTCTCCACCCCTGCCCCCTCCTTCCTCTCTGTCTCTCTCTTCCCCTCCCGCAGCCAAGGCTCCATTGGAGCAAAGATGGCCCCGGCGCTGGGGATGGCTCCTTGGCCTCTGCCCCAGGCACTAGAGTGGCTCTGGTGGCGGCAGAGTGACACCCCGGAGGGGCAGAGCATCGCCCCCTGGTGGGCAGAGCGTCGCCCCTGGTGGGCGTGCCGGGTGGATCCCGGTCAGGCGCATGCGGGAGTCTGACTGTCTCTCCCTGTTTCCAGCTTCAGAAAAATACAAAAAAAAAAAATACACACACACACACACACACACACACACACAAATTGATAAGAAAAACACAAACCATCCCAGAATCATAATGGGAAATACATGAATAGATATTTCTTTAAAAAGAACACCTAAATAGCAAAATAGAATGAAAAGCTGATAAAGTGTTTTGTTAGTGAATGAAATGTGAATTAGAGTAACAATGAAATATCACTTTATACATAAACTGGCAAAATATAAAGGTTCAAAATATCTACTGGTGGGAGAGATGTGGGAAAAGGTGGTTCCTCTCAAATCATTAGAGAGTAGAAATACTGGCATATTTTATTTCTTCTTTCTGGTTCAGCTGGATATTTTCTATTAGCCTGGATTTCAAGTTACTAATCTTGTTTTTGGCTATATCTAATCTATTTACAGAGTTCTTAATTTCAGATATTTTATTTTTAAAGAATTTTAACTCTGGTGAAATTTTCTAAGCTTTGGTCTATTTTTCTTGAAAATATTAGTCACATTACTTATAAGTCCCTACATTCTAACTTCAACCTTTGGAGCAATATTGCAACTATAATGCATGTTGTTTTTCCTTTCTCCTGTCTTTTGGCCATATGATCCAGTGTCTCACATATCTATAACTCTTGATCATCAAGTGTTGTAATTAAAAAATGAAGAGGCTCTAAGTCAGTGTTTCCCTACTCTGCCCATGACATTTTATATGGAGCTGTATATATAGACACTTCATATAACTCTTTATGTATGGTGGGCCTTTGAAGGACAACAGACATCTGTCATATTCAACAGTTTTCATCCCTCATGAACCAATTTTTACTCCCTTGGATGAGGTATTAGCTTCCACTGAGAATGCATACTCTAAATGACGTTTCTACCAGAGAGGACTCTTCTTCCGTTTATAGGCAGATAGAGCATAAATCACCTTAATCCATTTATGGCCTGAGCTGACTCAAGGTGGGCTAGAGTTTTGGTGTGATTTAGCATACCTCTAAGTTATCCCTGTTTCTAGTGTAAAAGTCCTCTAGGGCATTTAGACTGAGAGAATAGTGCATCTTTGCCCAACTCCAATTTAAATTATGACTGAACACAGAAACTAGCATTTTCATTGTAGAACCCACCAAGACAGTGCACTTCTGATTTAAAGGGATGGTCCCTTAAATTCAGGCAGTTTATTCATCCCTTAAAGCCATTTTCTCTTTCTGGATAGAAAGCAACATTTGATTAAATATGAATAAGGTACTATGTGACAAAATTACTACTTAACTTTTTAAAAGAGTTTAGTTAATATGGCCCTTTTAATTGCAGTATTCCTCATACCCACAGATTGTATTCTACATGAACAGTCTAAATTTATATATATATGGCTAGTGCTCAACTTATGACCACGATTGTTTCCAACAGACCGGTCGTAACATGATTTGGTCATGAGTTGAGTAGGCTATATGTACAGTACTGTGAAATGATGTTATAAATATCTTTAAGTCATATTTTGTCATAATTTTCCTTTATTATTGTTATATATCATAATTTTCTTTGTTCATTTTATGCCATTTGTATCATCTCTACACCATTTTGTTTCTTATTTTTACATTTGTCAGGTTTAAGTAAAACACTGCATTACCAGTACAACTGGTTTAATATTTGCAAAACATACAAAATTATAAAATACAGGTGCATACAAAAATACAAAATACAGGTGTAAAGAATACCATAGGATTTTCCCAATTGCAAAACATATCAAAATATATAAACATGTATGAAACATTTTATTGGCCATCACTGTCATACATCCAGTTGGGCAACGCTTGCGCTGCCAGACACGGAGCAGTCGTGGCTAGCAATTGTGGTTGTAAAGTCAAATGGTCGTAAGTTGTATAGGTCGTAAGTTGATCAATACCTGTATACTAGAGAGAGGCAGAGAGAGAGAGAGAGAGACAGGAACATCGAACTGCTCCTATCTGTGCCCTGACCGGGGATTAAACTGAAAACCTCCAAGTTCTGGAAGGATGCTCCAACCAACAAAGTTATCTGGCTAGCACTTAATTTTTTTTTATTGATTGAAAGACAAAGAGAGGAAGGGAGAGAGGAGTGAGGAAAAAGGGAAGCATTCATTTGTTCTTCCCCTCAGTTGTACATTCATTGGTTGCTTCCTGTATGAGCGACTGGGAACTGAACCCACACCACAACCGTGTTGTTTCCAGACGACCTGAACTAACAGGTTATCTCTTACATTTATCTTAATATGACACTGGAAACATTCCAAGAACAAATCACCTATCATGATCATTATGCAATGCTTATTTGATAAGATGGTTCAGTGCAACATGTCAGTTAAAAATCAAGTAAAATTGAGGACCTGAAGATTGCAGCAGAGTAGGCAGACGCACAGACTCCCAGCTCACACCACCGAACTGGATTATAAACTAATTTATGAACTATCAGTGTGAAAACCAAATCTGGACTACAAGAACAGCTTTCAAAAACCAAGGAGCAAAGAAGAAGCCACAACAAACCTGGTAGGGAGCGCCTGAATCTCCCCTGCTTACAGAAACGGGGAGGGGGATGAGGCTGAGATCTCACTCCAAAGAAAAGAGCAGTAAATACTGCTCACAACCACTTGCCTGGTGACCAGGGAACGAGGTGTGTTGAAAGGGCCTGCTTGTCTTCCAAAAAGAAATGAGAAAGAGAGAGATGGATGGATGGTGAGGGGGAGAGGAATATAGGTGATGACATGAAAAGCTGACTCATTCAGTGCTGGAGGCGGCCATAACTGAGGGAGGGGCTGATCCTTCCACAAAGCAAAATACAAAAGTACTTCCAGGTCACAGAGATACAGACATCTCTCCAGCTCCAATCAGCGCAACAAGACACAGCTGAAAACAAGAAGTGGGGAGGAGGGACACTAACTCAGGTCTCCATGAAGATCTGAGATACACCTCCCCCTATTGAAGCTGAGAAAGCAACCCACCCCCAGAGAGATTAACTGGCAGAAGAGGACTTCAGAGCCTCAGGTCACACCCACCGCATTCCTGGATACAGTTTCAAATAAACCCCCTGCTGAGATCAGCAAACAAGACAATCACCTGTTAAGAAAACAAACAAATCAAGACTTCAAAGCAGCCCAAATCCTAAAGTGGATTACAAATAATAGCTGATGCCAACCCAAGAAGACCTAAAAACAACACAAGTAAAAACTAGAGGCAGACAACATCAAGCCTAGACTCAACCAGCTCTACAAAGAAAACACCCAAACACCCAGACACAATGAGAAGACAAAGAAGGGCAATCCAAATGAAACCACAAGAGAAACCTTCAGGAGATGAACTGAGTGATATGGAAATAATCAAACTTCCGGAAGCGGAGTTTAAAATAATAATTGTAAGGATGCTTAGGGATCCTAGAACAACAATGGATGGTCATCACGAACACCTAAATAAAGAAATAGCAAGTATAAAGAAGGATATTGAAATATTAAAAAAGAATCAGTCAGAGATGATAAATACAATATCAGAAATGAAGACCACAATTGAAGGAATTAAAAACAGGATGGATAGAGCGGAGGATCGAATCAGCAAGTTAGAGGACAACTGGAATGAAGGCATGAAAGCAGAGAATAAAAAAGAAAAGAGACTCAAAAAGTCTGAGGAAACTCTTAGAGAGCTCTGTGACAACATAAAAAGAAATAACATCCGCATCATAGGGGTTCCTGAAGAAGAAGAGAAAGAACAAGGGATAGAAGCTTTGTTCAATCATATCATATCAGAAAACTTCCCTAAATTAATGCAGGAGAAACTCTCACAAATTCAAGAAGCACAGAGAACTCCACTAAAAAGAAACCCAAACAAACCTACACCAAGACACATCATAATTAAAATACCAAAGCTAAGTGACAAAGAGAAAATATTAAAAGCTGTGAGAGAAAAAAAGGCTATCACCTACAAAGGAGCCCCCATAAGGATGACATCAGACTTCTCAACAGAAACACTTGAAGCCAGAAGGGAATGGCAAGAAATATTCAAAGTAATGCAGAACAAGAACCTACAACCAAGACTACTTTATCCAGCAAGGCTATCATTTAAAATTGAAGGAGAAATAAAAAGTTTCCCAGACAAAAAAAAAAAAACTCAAGGAATTCATTACAACCAAACCAATGCTGCAGGAAATGTTAAGGGGAATGGTGAAAACAGATCAAAGTGGGAAAAGAATATAGCAAAAGTAGCGTCAGCCTGGTGTGCAGAGGTCCCGGGTTCGATTCCCGGCCAGGGCACACAGGAGAGGCGCCCATCTGTCTCTCCACCCTTCCCCCTCTCCTTCCTCTCTGTCTCTCTCTTCCCCTCCCGCAGCGAGGCTCCATTGGAGCAAAGATGGCCCCGGCGCTGGGGATGGCTCCTTGGCCTCTGCCCCAGGCGCTAGAGTGGCTCTGGTCGCGGCAGAGCGACGCCCGGAGGGGCAGAGCATCGCCCCCTGGTGGGCATGCCGGGTGGATCCTGGTTGGGCGTGCCGGGTGGATCCTGGTTGGGCGCATGTGGGAGTCTGTCTGACTGTCTCTCCCCGTTTCCAGCTTCAGAAAAATACACACACACACACACACACACACACACACACACACACACACACACAAGAATATAGCAAAAGAGGAATATAGCTTTAGCCCTGGCCGGTTGGCTCAGTGGTAGAGCGTCGGCCTAGCGTGCGGAGGACCCGGGTTCGATTCCCGGCCAGGGCACACAGGAGAAGCGCCCATTTGCTTCTCCACCCCTCCGCCACACTTTCCTCTCTGTCTCTCTCTTCCCCTCCCGCAGCCAAGGCTCCATTGGAGCAAAGATGGCCCGGGCGCTGGGGATGGCTCTGTGGCCTCTGCCTCAGGCGCTAGAGTGGTTCTGGTCGCAACATGGCGACGCCCAGGATGGGCAGAGCATCGCCCCCTGGTGGGCAGAGCGTCGCCCCTGGTGGGCTTGCCAGGTGGATCCCGGTCGGGCGCATGCGGGAGTCTGTCTGACTGTCTCTCCCTGTTTCCAGCTTCAGAAAAATGAAAAAAAAAAAAGAGGAATACAGCTTTAAAGAATAAAATGGCAATAAACAACTACATATCAATAATAACCTTAAATGTAAATGGATTAAATGATCCAATCAAAAGACATAGGGTAGCGGCATGGATAAGAAAACCGGACCTGTACATATGCTCTCTACAAGAGACACTCCTTAAAACAAAAGATGCACATAGGTTGAAGATAAAAGAATGGATAAAAACATTTCATGCAAATGGAAATGAAAAAAAAAGCAGGGGTAGCAATACTTATATCATACAAAATGGACTTTAAAACAAGATCATAGTTAGAGATAAAGAAGGTCACTACATAATGATAAAGGGAGCAATCCAACAGGAAGATATAACTATTATAAATATCTATGCACCTAATATAGGAGCATCTAAATATATAAAGCAGACTTTGATGGATATAAAGAGCAAGATCAATAGCAACATTATAATAGTAGGGGATTTTAATACCCCACTAACATCACTATATAGATCCTCAAGAAGGAAAATTAACAAAGAAACAGCAGACTTAAAGGACACACTAGATCAACTGGATTTAATAGATATCTACAGAACCTTTCACCCTAAAGCAGCAGAATATACATTCTTTTCAAGTGCTCATGGAACATTCTCTAGGATAGACCACATGTTAGGACACAAAAGTGGTCTCAACAAATTTAAGAAGATTGAAATCATATCAAGCACTTTCTCTGATCACAATGGCATGAAACTAGAAATCAACCACAACAGAAAAGCTCAAAAATTCTCAAACACATAGAAACTAAATAGCAGGTTGTTAAATAACAAATGGATTAAGAATGAGATCAAAGAAGAAATAAAAAAAATTCCTAGAAATGAATGATAATGAGCATAAAACAACTCAAAATTTATGGGACACAGCAAAAGCAGTACTGAGAGGGAAGTTCATAGCACTACAGGCACACTTTAAGAAGCTAGAAAAAGCTTAAATAAACAACTTAACCCTGCATCTAAAAGAATTAGAAAAAGAACAGCAAGTAAAGCCCAAATGTAGTAGAAGGAAGGAAATAATAAAGATCAGAATAGAAATAAATGACATAGAGACTAAAGAAACAATACAGAGGATCAATGAAACTAGGAGCTGGTTCTTTGAAAAGGTAAACAAGATTGATGAACCTTTAACTAGATTCACCAAGAAAAAGAGAGAGAGGACTCAAATAAATAAAATTAGAAATGAGAGGGGAGAAATAACAACTGACACAACAGAAATACAAAATATTGAAAGAAAATATTATGAAGAACTGTATGCCAAAAAACTAGACAACCTAGATGAAATGGACAAATTCCTTGAAACATACAATCTTCCAAAAATCAATCTGGAAGAATCAGAAAACCTAAACAGACCGATTACACCAACTGAGATCAAAACAGTTATCAAAAAACTCCCAACAAAGAAAAGTCCTGGGCCAGATGGCTTCACAAGTGAATTCTACCAAATATTCAAAGAACTAACTCCTATCCTTCTCAAGCTATTTCAAAAATTCAAGAGGAAGGAAGACTTCCAAGCTCCTTTCATGAGGCGAACATAATTCTGATTCCAAAACCTGGCAAAGACAACACAAAGGAAGAAAATTATAGGCCAATATCCATGATGAATATAGATGCTAAAATCCTCAACAAAATATTAGCAAACCGGATCCAACAATATATGGAAAAAATCATACACCATGATCAAGTGGGATTTATTCTTGGGAGGCAAGGCTGGTACAATATTTGCAAATCAATCAATGTGATTCATCACATAAACAAAAGGAAGAAAAACAACAAGATAATTTCAATAGATGCAGAAAAAGCATTTGATAAAATCCAGCACCTATTCATGAGCAAAACTCTCAGCAAAGTGGGAATACAGGGAACATGATAAAAGCCATCTATGACAAACCCACAGCCAACATCATACTCAATGGGCAAAAATTAAAAGAAATCCGCTTAAGATCAGGAACAAGGCAGGGGTGCCCCCTTTCACCACTCTTATTCAACATAGCCCCTGGAAGTCCTAGCCACAGCAATCAGACAAGAAGAAGAAATAAAAGGCATTCAAGTTGGAAAAGAAGAAGTAAAGCTATCATTATTTGCAGATGATATGATATTGTATATAGAAAACCCTAAAGTCTCAGTCAAAAAACTACTGGACTTGATAAATGAATTCAGCAAAGTGGCAGGATATAAAATTAATACTCAGATATCAGAGGCATTTTTATACACCAACAATGAGCAGTCAGAAAGAGAAATTAAGGAAACAATCTCCTTCACTATTACAACCAAAAAAATAAAGTACCTAGGAGTACATTTAACCAAGGAGACTAAAGACTTGTACTCAGAAAATTATAAAACATTGATAAAAGAAATCAAGGAAGATACAAACAAGTGAAAGCATATACCGTGCTCATGGTTAGGAAGAATAAACATCATTAAAATGTCTATATTACCCAAAGCAATCTATAAATCCAATGCAATACCAATTAAAATACCAATGACATACTTTAAAGATATAGATCACATACTCCAAAAATTTATATGGAACCAAAAGAGAACACGAATAGCCTCAGCAATCTTAAAAAAGAAGAATAAAGGGGGAGGTATCACACTTCCTGATATCAAGCTATATTACAAGGGCATTGTACTCAAAACAGCATCATAATGGCATAAGAACAGGCACATAGATCAATGGAACAGAATGGAGAACCTAGAAATAAACCCACAGCTCTATGGGCAACTGATATTTGACAAAGGAGGTAAGGGCATACAATGGAGTAAAGACAGCCTCTTCAACAAATGGTGTTGGGAAAATTGGACAGCAACCTGCAAAAAAATGAAACTAGACCACCAACTTACACCATTCACAAAAATAAACTCAAAATGGATAAAGGACTTAAATGTAAGGCATGAAACCATGAGCATCTTAGAAGAAAACACAGGCAGTAAGCTCTCCGACATCTCTCGCAATGATATATTTGCTGACTTATCTCCACGGGCAAGGGAAATAAAAGACAGTATAAACAAATGGGACTATATCAAACTAAAAAGCTTTTGCACAGCCAAAGACAATAAGAACAGAATAAAAAGACAAATTACACAATGGGAGAACATATTTGACAGTACGTCTGATAAGGGGGTTAAATACCAAAATTTATAAAGAACTTGTAAATCTCAACACCAGGAAGACAAACAGTCCAATCAAAAAATGGGCAAAAGAAATGAATAGACACTTCTCCAAAGAGAGCATATGAAAAAATGCTCAACATCACTAATCATTAGAAATGCAAATTAAAACCACAATGAGATATCATCTCACACCAGTCAGAATGGCGCTCATCAACAAAACAACACAGAATAAGTGCTGGCAAGGATGTGGAGAAAAGGGAACCCTCTTACACTGCTGGTGGGAATGCAGACTGGTGCAGCCACTGTGGAAAACAGTATGGAGATTCCTCAAAAAATTGAAACTCGAACTGCCTTTTGACCCAGCTATCCCACTTTTAGGAATATACCCCAAGGACACCATAGAATCGTTCCAGAAGGAGAAATGCATCTCCATGTTTATAGCAGCATTGTTCACAATAGCGAAGATCTGGAAACAGCTCAAGTGTCCGTCAGAGGACGAGTGGATTAAAAAGCTTTGGTACATATATACTATGGAATACTACTCAGCCATAAGAAATGATGACATCGGATCATTTACAATAACATGGATGGACCTTGATAACATTATATAGAGTGAAATAAGCAAATCAGAGAAAACTAAGAACTATATGAACCCATACATAGATGGGACATAAAATTGAGACTCAGAGACTTGGACAAGAATGTGATAGTAACAGAGGGTGTGGTGAAGGGGTGGGGAGGGGATGAGGAAGGAGAGGGAGGGGGTAGGGGAAGGGGAGGGGCACAAAGAAAACCAGATAGAAGGTGACAGAGACAATTTGACTTTGGGTGAGGGGTATGCAGCATAATCAAATGTCAAAGTAATCTGGAGATATTTTCTCGGAATATATGTACCCTGATTTATCAATGTCACTGCATTAAAACTAATAAAAATAAGATTTAAAAAATCAAGTAAAATTATTGGGAAGAAAAGAATATATATTTTTATTTGTAAATGATATAATTTTATATTAGAAAGCTGAACAGAATCAATTAAAAATTATTGCAGTTAACAAAAGAGTTAAGTAGCCTGGATAGATCATATCTAAACATATAAAATTCAATATTTTTGTTAACAGTGACAATTATCAAATGTGGCTTATAAAAAAAAGATTCTAGACCCTGGCTGGCTCAATGGATAGAGCTTTGGCCTGGCTATGGATGTCCTGGGTACAATTCCTGGTCAGGGCACACAGGAGAAGAAACCATCTTCTTCTCTCTCCCACCCTCACCCCCTCTTCCCTCTTACCATCCCATAGCCAGTGGCTCTATTGGTTTGAGCATCAGCCCCGGGAACTGAGGATAGCTCCATTGGTCCAAGCATTGGCCTCAGGTGCTAAAAATAGCTCAGTCAATTCAACCATTGACTCCAGACTGGGTTGCCAGGTGGATCCCAGTCAGGGTGCATGCGGGAGTCTGTCTCATTATCTCCCCTCTTCTAACTTTAAAAAAGTGATTCTGTTTACATAAAAAAAAATAAAAATATTACAAGATATCAATGAAAAAAGTGTGTGACATATAATTCAAAAAACATTTCAGAAAGAGAAACTAATACCAGTGCCATTAAATAAATATGATATTGTTTTCAACACTATAAGATGATACTTCCTTCTAAATTAAATGTAAACTTTTAATATTCCACTTAGGGTAATGTGGCATGGTGCATGAATTTTGAATATGACTCTAATATTTATCTGGAAAAAATAAATAGATGAAAAAAAAACAGTAATATTAGTTAAATAAAATACAGATCACTGAAACAGAAGCAATAATAAAGGACAGACATTAAATACAATGAAATACAACAAATCAGTGGGAAAAGAATTATTCAGTAATGGGAGAAGAAAATAACTGGTTGGCAAAATGGGAAAATATATTTGTGCCACCATGAACAAGAACAAATTACAAATCCATTAAAACAACAACATTTATTTCAGGCCTAGCAGGTAGCAGACATTGTCAGGTATTGAAGACTCAAAGATGAGAAGACAGTCTAGTAGTTCAAGTGACAGAGCACCTCTGAAAGCACAATGAGGGTCCCCTAATCTTTTCCAGTGGGAATACTGTGTCATGCTAATCTGAATGAGCACTAACAAAACTGAGGAGACGCTATGTGTGTGCTAGTCACTGCAACTCCCCAATGCCTTCACACCCAGATGCACAGTGACTGGCCCACAGGTGCCCAAGTATTTATAAAATAACAAATAACAGGAAATGTTTTCATTTTTAAATTAAACTTATTGGGGTAACACTGGTTAATATAATTACACAGGTTTTAGGTACCCGATTCTACAACAGCAATAAGTATTTTAAAATAATGTGACTGCTTTTCTGTGTCTGTTTCCCATAGTAAAGCTTGGAATCTTGTCCTTTCAACTTCAATGAGGGAGAGTTTACTGCAATTTGTCATTTAAAGAATGATTAGAGGGACAGAAAGCAAGGGGCAGATTTCATGAAAGAAAAGTAAGAATGACAAATATTTTCCCACTTTTTATTTTATAGCAAGCACTGCACTGAGGAAGAGAGAGGGAGGCCAGAATAAAGGAACTGAGTAAGAAATCAGTGAAAGTATTTGAGTGGCACAGAAGATAGTGTTAAAGACCACAAGCTTAAGACCAAGGACCGAAACACACTTAAATTTTATGATATTCTTAGAGGCAAAAACGGGCAGCATGAGCTCAGAGGTGAAGATTACCTAAGAAAAAGACATTGCTGGCAAAAGAAATATTAACAGTCTTTTTCACTGACTTACATTATGAAGTCATGTTATTGTATTTATTTAACACACATACATCATGTTTAATTAATATATACCAGGTATTGTTTGAAAACTTTTACAAAAATTATTTCATTTCATCTTTATCATAATCTATGATTAGGGTATCACGATGACCATGTCTGTTGTATAGATGAAGAAACTGAAGAGATGTTAAGTAACTTGCCCAAGGTCATGCAGCTATTAAGTGGTAAAGCCAGTATTTAAGCTCAGCTGTTACAACTAATTCCCATTGATAAAATTCATCCCAAATGCATGACTCCCAAATTACTAGTTTCTTCTTTTAAAAGATGGGGATAGCAGAATGACAAGAAATAAAGAGAGTAGTCTAAAGAGTGATGAAGACTTAGGCAAATTACTTAATATCTCTGGGCTTTGGTTTTCACATCAGTTACATGGAGACACTACAGAGATAATACAACCTAGCCTAGAATTAAGGACTCAGAGAAAAATGTTTGTGAAGAAGCACTTGGCAACTACGGGGCCCATAGCTCAAACAGTGGCAGCAAATGCAGCTCCGGGTGCCACTCTGAGTACTGACCTGGCCAAGCTCACCATGGTGTCCCTCAGGACAGAGACGTAAGAAAGAGCAGAATTAGAAAAATGGCTCAGAGACTTTAAAGGAGTTGGAGGATAACTAGGTTGAAAGGGGGCAAAAGGGCAGATTCTGTGGACAGCAAGGATGTTGCAAGGTTACGTTATAACTGGTCTCCATAAGCACCTCGGGAGATAGTAATTTCTCTTATAAAAGAGCTAATAATAATATGAGTACATCAATTGCTATGTTAAAAACCACCAAACTGCATAGAAATGGAGAAGCCTTTTCCTTGACTTTTACTTGTTCACTCTGTATGTAAAGTGAATCAGTTAGACTTGGAACCATAAAAATTCTAGAAGAAAATAGGCAGTAAAATCTCATACATTTCTCGTAGCAATAAATATTCTGATATGTCACTTTGGGCAATGGAAACAAAAGAAAAAAAAACAAATAGCACTACATTAAACTAAAAAGTGTTTGCACAGCAAAAGAAACCACGAGAAAACATATTCACTGATATATCTGATAAGGGCTTAATATCCAAAATTTATAAGGAACTTAAAAAACTCAACACTAAGCCCCCCACCCAAAAAAAACCCCAAGAAAACAAACACATACAATCCAATTAAGAAATGGGCAAAGGACCTAAATAGATACTTCTCCAAAGAAGACATGTAGATGACCCATGGACACATGAAAAGATGTCACTAATCATCAGAGAAATGTATATTAAAACCACAATGAGATACCACCTCACACCTGTCAGAATGGTTATTATCACCAATAAGTCAACAAACAAGTGTCGGCGAGGATGTGGAGAAAAGGAAACCCGTGTGCACTGCTGGTGGGAATGCAGACTGGTGCGGTCACTGTGGAAAGCAGTATGGAGATTCCTCAAAAAATTAAAAATGGGACTGCCTTATAACCCAGTAATTACACTTCTAGGAATATATCCAAAGAAACCCAAAACACTAATTTGAATTAAAAAAAAATGAAAGAATATACGCACCTCTATATTCACTGCGGCATTCTTTACAAGAACCAAGATTTGGAAGCAAGTGTCCATCAGTAGAAAGTAGATTTAAAAAAAGGCTGTGTTACATTTATAAAATGGAATACTACTCAGCCATAAAAAAGAATGAGATCTTACCTTGTACAGCAGCACAAATGAACTTAGAGATCATTATAAGTTACTCATAGAAAGACAAGTATCATATGATTCACTTATATGCAGACAAATGAACAAAATAAACTAGTAAACAGAAACAGACTCATAGATACAGAGAACAGACTGACAGCTGTCAGATGGGGTCAGGGTTGGGGCTGGGTGAAACAGATGAAGGAATTAAGCAAAGAAAAATAACTTATAGACCCAGAAAATAGGATGGTGGTTACAAGAGGGAACGGGGTGGGGGGTGGAGGAGATAGAAGAGGGTAGAGGAGAGATAGATGGTGATGGAGAGACTTGACTTGAGGTGGTGAACACACAGCTCAATGTACACATGATCTCTTAGAGAATCATATACTTGAAACCTGTATAATTTTACTAACCAGTGTCATCTCAATAAATTCAATACAAATTTTAAAAACTACTTTGAATATTTTTCTTATAGTACTAGTAGGAGTCAGCAACCATTAATACCTAGCACTGCGTAGAGCATTTTAATGCACGATGTCACTGTATCCTCATAATCGTCCTATTTCCATCATCACCATTTTAACGAAGGCCAAGTCACATAGGTACAAAGTGCCAGAAGTGGATTAGAAGTGAACCTTATCTAAAAAGTTAATAAAAAAAAAAAAAACAAAAAAACATATGATGTTAACTATAGCAGTTATTGCTTCCCAATACAGACGTTTTGGGAAAACCTCTTCATGGAAGTATGGAATTGCCAGCTAGAGAGAAAACATTTCCCTCAGGGCGGAGGCCCACCACCCTTTAGCTCGCTAACATTCTGTCCACCGACAGTCTTCCCCACCTGCCCTCGGGACCCCTCCGACGCTCCCAGGCTAGTTTACCCTCAGTAGGTGAGACAGCTAAAAAGTGAGGCTAGATTTTGCATAAGACACAACCAAATAGGTACAAAGGAAAAAGAATACAAAGCTTATGTACAAATAACTATTTTAATAAAAAGAATGAAAACTAGTATCAATTAAACTTAGGCTTACCTATTTTACATATAAATATTAAGTCAGCCTACTTATAAATCAAGTCACATCCATTAATACCCTAAAAGTAGTTACACCAATTGTGGCTTTTTATATAGTGCATGCCAGTGCTCCTCGAACTGGAGTCTAAAAATGATTCTTAGGGAAATATAAATAATACATTTTTTTAAAGTTTTGTTGCTGTTTCATTGATTGTCTTACAAAATAGAAAGTGTCTACTGACTCCCCCTTCATTTCAGACTGCTTCATGGTTTTGGTGCCATATTTCCAGTGTGTTAATGATCAAATTAGCTAAGTGTTACTATTCCAACAGCTCTGAGCTAGTGAGAAAAGATAGAGGCCTAAATACTAACCACTCAAAGCCAGGGCCAAATGAAATCCTGGAGCATTAGGGCACCATCACTCAAGGCTTTGTATCAGAAAGTCAGAGAAGATAAGAGCCTTCACAGTGCATGTGAGAACTGGGCCGGCTCCAAGAACCAGCGAAGGAAGCAGGTGCCGCAGCAGACAACAGCAGAACGATAGTGTCAGCAAAGCATCGTCCTTACTATGTCATAGAAAATTGATATTGCTATTGTAAGCATTACTCTCTGCAGTTTTGTTGAATTTATGTGTTGTAGTTGCAGGGGTAAAACTGTTAAACACAAGCATATATGTGACTTTCTCCTTGGTACATAACTATGTTTCAGTAAGTTAGTTATGTTTAAGCTGACATTGATGGTGTGGGAGAATTTCTCTTTTAAAAAGTTCAGACATCCTTCAAATTAAAAGAACACCTTTAAGTGTAAGATCTCCAACCACACTGGATTACAAAGCATGGACATTGGGCAGCACTTTGCACACGCTGCCGTGCTGCTGTGTGTACGCCACACAGAACAGGTGTGCCGCAAAGCGCCGTGCCCCACAGGCTGACAGCCGAGGCAGACAGAACAGGCCCACCTGAGGGAAAGAGAATTGTCCTTCCTAACTTCCGGCAGTCAAGGAAGCTTTGGGGAATCAGATGAAAGCTACATACACACACACAGACACACACACAATTTCAGAGAGTTCATAGATTCCAGAAAGCTGACCACAGATCCCAGGATGAGAACACCTCAATAATTAGAGAATAAGAATAATTCGTAAAAGGCAAATTATTCTCTTTGATTAATAAGTAGAAATGAGACGATGACATGCATCCAGGAAAGAAATAAGCAGAGACTGAAAAAATGTGAAAATAACTTGCTGGGTCAGTAAAAGAATTAGAAACAACTACTAATAGATTTGGTAGGGAAATTTTGCCCCAATTCAAGTATACACAATTTCAAGTCTCATGATTTCATTAGTAAGGAGTCAAATTACAAAAATGTCTCATCATCACTGAAATATTTTTATTCATCAGAAATTTTTCTACAGAAGAGGGGCATGCATATAAGTATAATGTAGGCAGAGGGAGTTATCAGAAATATGAGTACTTAATTTACTCCAATTAGAGATAGGGGCAGAATCTATAGATGGTTAATTGTGGTGATAAATGATAATAAACTTGAGAAATGCAAAAGGTTAGTCATATTAACCTTTGAAATGGCCAAGACCTCTGTGCTTCCAGTGTCTCTGAGTTTCAAAATATGATTCCTATATAGGTGAGTATTAAAAAATGTAACAATCAGCTTAGAAATAAGTATGAAGAGCTATGTTTACTGGTTGTAAAAGAATTACGACATAAAAAAAATTAAAAACCCCAACACAACGTTTTGTTAACATTTATTTATTCAAATGCACACTTTGAATAAATGAAAGGATTTAATTGCTAAATTTCATGGTTTGTCATAGAGAAAATATCAAATTTCACTCTACCAAAGACTAATAGAAAAATCATAAGAAAACCTGTGCAAATTATTTACATAACTTAAGCAGATATCAAAGATTGCAGACATGCTCTGAGGAACAAAACTAATCGTCAACCCATGACCCATGCATAGCTAATTATCAACCCCAATATGGAGGAAACCTTCATTGCCTATTCAGTTTATCCTGTAGGTTTCAGATGAAGGTTTCATAATTTCTAGTTTAAAGTAAGAACCAGCCATGCAGGGAATTTAATTCAAAGTGCAAGCACAGATTTTACTACAGGTTTATTTCATCTTTTCCATCTCCCTTTTCCTTTTTATTTTTATAAGAAAGCCAACCATGTTATTTCTTGAAATACACAAGCTGTGGCCTTGAGTTCTTGGCCACCTCCACTTGTGAGATCACACCACCCAACTATAATAAAAATAATGAGATCAAAGTCTCCTATGGAGGTGACATTTTAAATCACTCTTTGAATAAGCAAACTAGAGGTTAAAACAAGACACTCGTTTCTAGGACTGAGCCCCTCTCTCCATGACCAACAATTCCCAAAGAAAAGGCCGGTCTCTTAAATACTCTTAATACTTGGCATTTTTCCCAGGAAAGGTGATAGAGCTCTTCCTGATGAAGTTCTTACCTACTCATCTCCAGAAACCTCTCAAATCAAAGTGATGTCGGACAAACAGATATCTATAAAAAGCCCTTATGGATTAAGATTTTATGTATAGTAATTCAGAAAGAATAGTTTAATGGAAGGCAGTCAGTATGTCACATTTCTTATCAGGTAGGTTATTATTTGAAGATAGCCTCCATCACCACCCCTGGAAAAAAAAATGCTGGATACTAACCTCTTTTTATACCATTTTCCTAATTTCCTAAAGATAACATGGCTTCCAGGCTCCTTCCAGATACTCTAAAAACCAATGATACCATCCACAGGATCACCAGGTATCAGTTTTCCCATGGTGGCTAGAATTTCAGTGGGCAGCTATTGGAGTCCTACGTTAGAGAAACCATTCCCTTTTTACAGTGCCTTAATATATACAGGCCTTCCTGGCAGCAACACTGTCTCCAGTATGATCTGAATATTTTAGTGATGGAGGCAGCGAGAGCATGGAATAATAAAACAGTTTTCAAATTTTCTAGATTGCTGCAGATTAACAACTAGAAATTAATCATTGAAATCCAATGTAATATCATGCCCAATCTTATTTACAAGTGATAACTAATAATAACCTTATCAGGAATGTGTTAACAAACCTGTCTAAATGAGAGTTAGTAGGGCTTTTTAATTTTTTAAAATTTATTTATTGATTTGAGAAAGAGAGAGAAACATCAACCTATTCTTGTGTGTGCCCTGATCGGGGATCAAACCCACAACTTCTGGATATTGAGACAACACTCTAACCAATCAAGCTATCCGGCTGGGACAGTGGTTCTTTTTTATCAACCCACCCTGCCCTTTCAAAAATGAAAGAAAGAAGGAAGAAAGGAAGGAAGGAAGGAAGGAAGGAAGGAAGGAAGGAAGGAAGGAAGGAAGGAAGGAAGGAAGGAAGGAAGGAAGGAAGGAAGGAAGGAGGGAGGGAGGGAGGGAGGGAGGGAGGGAGGGAGGGAGGGAGGGAGAGGGAGGGAGGGAGGGAGAGAAAGAAAAGAAGGAGGGAGGGAGGAAAGAAGAAGTAAAGGAAAGAAGACATTATCCAAAATTAGTGAGAAAATTCCTGTCCCACCACAAAGAATTAGTATCCTCATAAGCATCAAGGAAAGTGAACATATGATTGATAAAATCAATAGCTTGGGGAGAACAAGCTAATAGGAACTGAGGCTAGAAGTGGAGCTTTAAAAGTCCTGGTAGGTATTTGAAACCCCATAAAAATAAAATAAAGAAAAAGATATTCAGCGAGAAGATATATTTTATATATTTTAAATGGACAGCCATTAATTGTTTTCTAATTTCCTCAAGCAATAGATATTTTCTAGGGTCTCACATCATCGTGACTTTAAATGAGACACTTAAAAATGACTTTGCCTTGTTGCAGATAAAATAAGTTCTAAGGGGATATGTTTCCTCTAAATCTGAACCTCCATGAAAATGTTTGTCTCTAGGGACTAGTTGTGATTCCAGAGACGCAGAGAAAACATGAATAATTCAAGAGATCAAGAAAGCTTTGGGATAACCTTTACTTAGCCAACACAGCTGTGTGGAGTGGGTCCCCCCTCACAACACCGAATAGATAACCTTAGTTCTGCCACAATTTTATAACCCTCTGCTCCTCCCTCATGGCCTGCCCCCAGCAGCCCTGCAGCAGGCTCACTCACCGTGTTTCCTCCCAATTCACATCATCTCAGAGATACGATAGTGAATCCACACATACAGGCAAGTCTCTACATTCCTGCTCCATATATTCCTGAAAACATGTTTGAGTCTGATATATTATCAGATAATTTTTTATTCCTTGAGAGATTAGAACATTCAAACTTCCTAATTCTTCCTCCTATACCCCTCATGGATATATTCCAATCTGTCCACATCCTCTACTTTGTTAATTTTAAGTCACTATCAACTATACTCATCACCGGCCTATGTACAACGAGTATCTGATTGAAGTTAAATAGTAATTCTTTTTTCAAAGTCAAATAATTTCCCTCTAGAGTCAGCTGCATTACGTTTATGAGAACTACACTTCTAATCCCTGATATCAGCACATTCTTTTCTGTTTTCTCTTCAACTTTGTGAAACAATGGTAAAAAGCAACCAAATACTCAAGATAGTGCTTCACTGCCAAGGTGGTGATGCTGCTGGAACTCAAATGTTGGTTGCCAGAAAATGGTGATGACTAACACCATCTATGCTACTAGGAAATAGTAGTGAATAAGTAAGGAATCAGCTGAAGGGAACGCAGTGTTCAGTCTTCTCTTCCATCTTACATAAAAGATGTGTAGGGAAAAGATGTGATGGGAACAGCAGGCTACTTCTTCAGATCTTAGAAAGGAATTCTCTTTTCTTCATTCTCCTTGGACTAGCCTTTCTTTTATGGCATATTGTATACTCTGAAGGGCAGTGACTTGGCCTCCTGCGGGGAGGGTCTCTGGATCAAGTTTGGATTAGGTGTAGTTGCATATCATTGGGAACTCAAATAAGTGACTTAAACAAAGTAGCTTATTGCTTTCTTACCTAAAACAGGTTCAGAAGCAGGAAGTCCAGGGCTGCTGTGCTGGCTACCCAATCATCAGACTCAAAACATTTCTATGTTTCAGTTCTATCATCTTTAGTAGGTAGTCTCCCCACGTGTTCACCTCATGGACCAATATGGCTGCTAGAGCTCTAGCCAACACAAATGCATTCCACATAGCAAAGAGGTAGCAGAAGAATGGAAAAAGAATCCTCACTTTGAGCAACTTCTCTCCCTTGAGCAACATATGCTTAAGTTCCATTGGCCAAAATGTAATATCATGACTGTATCCAGCTATGAGGGAAGGAGCTTGGTAATTATAGTTTTTTCAGTTGAGCACTCTCACAAAAATTAGAGTTTGAGCGGTAAAGTGGAAGGGATCCTGGGTATGAGTATACAGCTGGGTGTCTCTGGCAGCATCTCAGACAGTTTTGACTCTGGATGTGAATGCCTCTCATAAGCCTTGAGGTACCTGAAGGTCCAGTGTCACTCACCAAAAAGACACCACTGCCAAGTGAGGTGATAGCTTCCTAAAAGGGAAGCACACTTGCTCAGTGTCCTCTGCATCTTCCCAGGACGAGCACCCAGATGTGGGAGGGAGAAAGCGACCATGCCCTCGTCCTGCCCAGCTCATCTCAGCAATGCACGGGATGTGCTCTGAAGAAGCAGCAGTAAGGTTAAGACACGGGACCCCAGTCTCAGAGAAACAATGTTATAAATAGTAGGGGAGGTTTCTGGGTTCATCCACAATGCCCTTTTTCATAGGTAATGTAGTAGAAATAGTATTCACTTACCGTCATCTAAAGAGGACTTGATTTGATTTCAATAGATCAGTCTTTGCACTAATGAGGTGTGCAGAAGAGCCCGGACAGAAAGAAGAAACAGTAGCTAGGAGCAAGTATAATCTTCCGGGCTTTGTTTTCTGGCAAATGCACCTTCAACTGCTATCTCCCTAACAAGTAACTTGTCTTATCCCTGTGTTTTTCCACAGTGCTTCCACTCTCCGTGAGCAGGGCTTTGGTGCCCACTCAGAGAAGTCCGGCGAGGACAGGAGGAGATATGATATGGGCCACAAGCTGGAGCTGCACAGTGCCCATTGGCAGGTGCAATCTGCCTTCTGGGTGTGAGCAGTGGGAATGAGAATGGAGGGCGGCAGCTACAGACTGAACAGTGTCTACCCCCAACAGATGTTGAAGTTCCCCCCGCCCCCTGGTGCCTGTGAATGTAACCTTATTTAGAAATATGGTTTTTGAAGATGATCAAGTTAGGATGAGGCCATTAGGGTGGACTCTAATCTAATACGACTATGTCCTTATAAAAGGGGGAAATGTGGACGCAGATGCCCACAAGGAAAACGCCAGGGGGCAATGAAGACAGAGACTGAGGTGATGCATATACAAGCCCAGAAGCACCAAGAGCGCTAGCAAACACCAGAAGCTGGGACAGAGTCTCCCTTATAGTCCTCAGGAGCCCTCAACCCTGCCAACACCTTGATCTTGGATTTATAGCCTCTTAAACTGTGAGATAAGAAATTTCCATTGGTTAAGCCATCTAGTTTGTAGCACTTGGGTACAGCAGCCCTAGCAGACAGGGCTAGAGCACCTTCCCCCATTTCCCAAGGTCCAGCACAAGGCTTCCTTTCCCTCAAGTGTCCACACCCATGTGTGCCTCCAGTTACTCTCAAGGTCCATCATTTCAGCCACCACCATTTACACACAGGATACTGACTGACGGCTGGGGTGAGGAGAGGAGAAGCCGCAGGACCTTCCACCCTACCAAGGATCAGCTGTTACTACAACCAAGATAATGAGAAGTCAGACACTGTTAACTTGGGTACCTATGTTTCAAAGTCTGTGCAGGTGATAGAACTGCACAGATGTGAAGCTGCCAAAACCTTATATAGAAACAGAACTACCTGAGTAAAAGAAGAAAAAGAGTAATGATCATGCATGGGGAGGCAAAGGCAATGTAATTACTCACCTCCGATGATGAAGAAGTTCTAATATCCAAAGGTACTCTATTCATCAGGATCTCTTAAGCCTGTTTATTCTGCTTCCATAACACCTCCCCATTCTTTCCCTCTCCCGGCCTGTTGGCATAGGATTTGTCCAGAGAACACTGGAAACGGCAGAGGTTGAAAAGAGCTGCTACAGAAAGCTAAACCCTTTCATGTTAAAAGTGAACTAGAGTAATTCTCACTTTTATGTATATCCACTTTCCATCTTTCATTATTTTTTGATAAAAAGAAAACCCTATAAAGGGAATAACACAATGAACACCTGCCTGTATAACAACTACTCAACTTGATAAATCAAACAGGCGCTGCTGAGGCTTCCAGCCCCCTCCCTCATCTCAGCCCCCCCCCCCCAGAGGTAATTTATGATATGAATTTGGTGTTTATTTTTCTCATGCATGCCTTTATACTTTTACTATGAAAACAACCCACTTAAAATGCTGGTGCTCCTTGGTCGTAGTCCCATTGGTTACTTTTTAAAAACCCTTTCTATCTCTCCCCTTCACTTCCCTCATCTAGCAAAAGAATAGTTATCAGATAAATGTATTCATACCATGAGAGTAATTCATACCATGGGAGTAGCTGCAAATAATTCTATTCCAGCTAATAGAACTAATACCTATTTTATTCACTTGTTACTTGTCCCCTTCTCCCCAGTAAAGCTGTGATAGAAGGAATTCAAGCAAGGTCAATGAGAAATTTGCTTTGCATAGCTATCTATTGCTGGCACTCCTCAATTCAGATTGGTAAATGGAAGCCTGCATCACTCATACTTAAAAGTCTCCTTGACAAAAATCCAAAATAGACAAATTAGAATTTAGAATAAGATTAAATTTAAATTGCACTCCTTTATATAAAATACTGGGAAAAACATTAAAACATTAATCAGTAATAAATCCATCAGTCTTATCTGTTTTCATATTATATATATATATATATATATATACACACACACACATATATATATACACACAAAAAAATAAAATTGTACTAAACTCAAATATATATATGTTAAGTGGAAGACCCAACATCTACCATCATATTTGGAGCACAGCATGTCTTTAACAAAAGAATGAACAAGTTAATGGAGGATCAACTAATGGGTTAGTCAATGGGAGTGTTAAGCAGTAAGGGAGATATGTGATTTTAAAACACACAACACAATATTCTCCTAATATTTATGGAACAACTGTTACATGCCAGGCATGATTCTAGGCATGGAGGATGTAGATGGGAACAAAACTAAATGGCCCCTGGAGCCTCCATCCAGCAGGGCAGTATGCACAACCTTACACCAATGATACATCCTGACACACGATGGAAAACCCTTCCTGGTCAAGGAGTCACTCTACAAATCACAACTTGGCTAAGAATGGCTGCAGTGCTGGTTTCCGGGGAAATCGTAGAAAGCCCCAAGTATTAAAGCAAAACAAAGAAAATCTGTTCTATTCCCTAAATGAATATAGCATCTCTTTGTTGACTACTGGAACCTATTAAAATGTGTTATTCGGAGTGATTTCCTGCACATAAAAAGTGTCAGCTTCCCTGAACCTAAACAAATATTGCCAACAGCTGTTGAAAAAAATGGTACCATTTGGAATTTTATGAAATAAATTACTGAAAGTAAGTGCGTGCCTCGGTACCCTAACTATCATGACCATTAGAAACAGTCCAGCACTTTATTCTCTTGACAATTTCTGTTTAAAGAGACAGCCAATTTTGTGGGCACGCAGCACCCTCCACTCACATACATCTAGTCAGCTCCAGAATGCATTTCCCAGATAGAAAGAAAATGCATACCAACAATCAGTCATCACCAAGTGATAAGGATTTAGAAAGCAGCCTGAAAAGAAATTAAATAAAATACTTCTGAGATGAGATTAGGAATAAAAACTTTTATTTTTCATACTTCTATATATTTCTTCAATGAAAGCAGTCAGAAAAAAAGTGATTAACCTTCTATGATTAAGAAGTGTCATGGTAAAATAAAATGCGACCCCATTTCTTAAATGCTAAGAGACTGTAATGCTGAAAATTCCTAAAGAAAAAAAGTGATTTACTGCATCAAAAGATACAAGTAAATAGTCAATTCTCTGCATTATAAACTATCTTTTCTTCAAGTGATAAGATACAGGGAGATTTTGAATGTAATTATTTCCTGGCTGTGGTTTCTGGTCCTCCTACAATGACCACCTGGGTAATTAACAGAAGTATTATTCAAATGATCATTTTCTACAAAGACAAATTACTCCTAACTTATTAAGAAACTATAAATTCTACATTATTAGTTTGTTTGTTTTTTAAAGACTATAATAATAGGGATACACATATCAGTTTATTCTCCAAAAACAGTTCTTGGAAATGCCTCCAGGTTTGAATTACTTCCCTTTTTGAAAGGGCGCATAGAAGTTCAGAGAGGTCAAAATGTACAAACTCTTCTAAAATTAGCTATTTCAACAAAACACAGGTGCCTGGTCCTTGGCCACCACTATTCCGACAGCAAAGCACCACCGAATGTCAGGAGTCAATGGGAGAGACGGCAACAGGGAGGAAATAGAAGAGCGACGGGGTCTGGTTTCTAAACCTCTATCATGCAGCGTACGTCGCAGGATTCCGGTGTTTCCTGATGATGGAAACACAACTGAACCCAGGGCCAGTCACCTCCTTTATGACAGGTTTTTAAAGCTCATCTTCAGATGAGCTTTCTCTTCCTTCTGCTCCAAACCCCATTTCCCAATAATTGCATGGTAGGCTATGAAGCCAGACAACAATTTGTTACAACTCTGAATCCCTTTACCTACAAGGCCAAGTTTCATCAGTCTCCCCCTCCTCTGCAACAACTTGAAATATATAACTGTGTTCTGAGGTGAAGGTCAGTGATCAGGGTTGCAAACATGGGCAGAGTGTCCTATATAGGCAACAAAGAAAGCAAGAGTTCTGGCGTCCTCAAAAGAGTGAGCCGTTTACACTCCACAAAGAAGAGGGCCAAGAGTTAGTTGCCCAGAAGTGTGAGGCAATGAATCTCTGGGGTTTCGGGATGTGCGGCTGTCGGATCACAATAAAATGAAGCCAAGAATGAGAGGATAACTTGAAGTATGTGAGCTGCAACCTCAGAAAGTACTACAACTGTCCAGGCACTCCCCTCACTGGCCAGCTTCATTTCGATTCAAGGCAGTTCTTCTAATGGCTGGCTAGAGATATTTTTTCAGCCTTCATTTTGAAGGTTCCTGCTGCCAACACCTGGCTCACTTGTCACTGGCTGACCCCTGAAGACGAGAGAGTGAGATTCCCCAATATTAACGTACCCCAAGAGAACAGCTCGTTCTGACAGGCTCACGTTGGGTATGAAAGTCTTCAGCTAGCTGGCATTTCTTTTCATCAGTTGTACTGCTTTGGGGCTCATTTTACAAAGCCATCTGGCTTTGCACACATCAATGCAGGAACGATGAAAAAACCCCACTTTTTTGTGGCCCCACAATGTACAGCAATCCACTTCAAAGTCTGTTAAGCTCCCAGGGTTCTGGTGTAGAAATAGCTCACTCAGATTTTCATTGTTCAGATATCCAAGGAGCTAGCCATCGAGGAGATAAAAGGACTCTTCTGAAAGCACCATGTAAAAGAAAATATCTGTTCAGTCATGGTGTTCCTACAAATGTGATCTTATGCTCCATGGCTGGATGTCTAAGAAGATGAAAATGAAGGGGCCTGAACAGATCTGGTGGAGACCTGGTCAGATAAATTGAGGTTGGGGGACACGTGCAATCCTAAATTGGAGAATGCTGTGGTGCCCTCTGTCCCGTGAATATTCTACTCATTGTTACAATGTCTCACTCTTCAGGATGGCATTAAAAAGAAATGCTTTGACTTTTTTTTTCACTACTGAATACAACTGAAATTATATTTCAAATGTCTTTACTTTCTATAACTTTGACAGGTTCAATTCACTTTTGAAGTTTGTATTCAATACATTTCAATAGTCCTGTCCTTTTCTAAGAAATAGTAAGCTGGACCTTAACAAATCCAATATTAGGAGAAGCGACCAATGTGTGCATTGTTATTTTTTTTTACTTTTCTTTGCAAATAGTTATTTCATTCATTAGAATTTATATGGTAGCCGAAATGATAATAAAAAACTCAAGGAATTCACATTTAAATTTTTAGCTGTACGTAGATATTGTGGGGATTAATGATTAGGAGCCAAATTCAATTACATCATTTTAAAAAGTCACCGTTGACATAACTCAGTGGTTCTCAAAGTGTGTGCCAGGGTATACTGGAGTGCCCTAGATTTCCAGGTGCGCTCTATGGTATCCAGAGAAATATGTGCCTGTTGGGGACCAAAAAACCAACAGGGTTTTTGGAGTTTAGATTTTTGGGGGACAGAGGTGTGGGGAATTGGCTATAAGCCGAGAGTCTGCCCAACCCCCCACCTCACTTGCCTGATTAGGTTGCAAAAGGCTGTTAAGCTGTGGTGCTGGATTGTTTACACTACCCCCCCCATGTTCCCTGGAAAGACTGGAGGCAAGTTTCTTCTATCCTTTGTTTGGTGTAAAGTTAAGATGATATGTATGATGGGGGTTTTCTGCACTTGGTAAAATTTTTGTGTTGCCTTGGAAACATAATCAGAGACTATTGGTTTGCTAATGGCCTCATTTTGCCCTATAAATAAAGCAAGATACAGTTTTGGGGCACCCTTTGTTCTTGCCAGCAGCAATCAGAGGGCCCTCCAGACCCTGTATTTTCTTAATTCCACACTGTTCCCACTCGGGACCTGGAATTACTAGCTGCAGTGGTTTGCAGCATGTGCCCAAATATAAATATAAATATAGTTACTCTATTATATCATTTCATTACAGAAATACTGCTTTTTTTGTTAACACATCATTATTATATTTATTATTAACACTCATTATATTATTTATGTTTCTCATAAACACAAGAATAAAAAAACTTAACAAATTCTCGCTGGGACCTGCCAAATTTACTAAATCTTACTAAGAATGTATCTATATATATAAAAAATAACTTTTTTGTCATTTTTAAATTTTTTAACCCTTTTTTTTTTTTTTTTTTTTGTATTTTTCTGAAGCTGGAAACGGGGAGAGACAGTCAGACAGACTCCCGCATGCGCCTGACCAGGATCCACCCAGCACGCCCACCAGGGGGCGACGCTCTGCCCACCAGGGGGCGATGCTCTGCCCCTCTGGGGCGTCGCTCTGTTGCGACCAGAGCCACTCTAGCACCTGGGGCAGAGGCCAAGGAGCCATCCCCAGCGCCAGGGCCATCTTTGCTCCAATGGAGCCTTGCTGCAGGAGGGGAAGAGAGAGACAGAGAGGAAGGAGAGGGGGAGGGGTGGAGAAGCAGATGGGCGCTTCTCCTGTGTGCCCTGGCCGGGAATCGAACCCGGGACTTCTGCATGCCAGGCCGACGCTCTACCACTGAGCCAACCGGCCAGGGCCTTAATCCCTCTTTTTTATGAATTCTAAAAAAGCGTAACTCAAAAAACGTAACATAAAAATGATTTTTAATGTCAGAATAAATTTAATTTTGTCATATTTATTTTGTTTAATTACCATAAAAGCACGTTTGGACTTTATATATTTTTTCTTTAATATTTGACTTAATAACATATTTCTCAGAAATTTGTATATAGTGCACCTACAATTATTTGTAGGATTTTAAATGTGTCCCGACTTTAAAAAGTTTAAGAACCACTGACATTGCTTAACCTGGGAGTTAAGTGCAGCTGGCAGTACATGTCCCCAGCTCCCAGGTTTCCCTAAAGAAGCAGCTACTCTTTAAGGCACAGCAAATAAGGGTCATTGACTACTGACCCAGTGGCTTCATCTGAATTAATGGAACAGTCTCAGCACATGTCTTAATGGCCAGAAGACCTGGCAGCAGAGCAACCGAGTGCTTAGGTCATGATAACAGCTGATTTATTTTGGGTTTTTTTTTTTTTGTTTTTTTTTTTGTATTTTTCTTAAGCTGGAAATGGGGAGACAGTCAGACAGACTCCCGCATGAACCGAGATCCACCCGGCACGCCCACCAGGGGTGACGCTCTGCCCACCAGGGGGCGATGCTCTGCCCCTCCGGGGCGTCGCTCTGCTGCGACCAGAGCCACTCTAGCGCCTGGGGCAGAGGCCAAGGAGCCATCCCCAGCACCCGGGCCATCTCTGCTCCAATGGAGTCTTGGCTGCGGGAGGGGAAGAGAGAGACAGAGAGGAAGGAGGGGTGGTGGAGAAGCAAATGGGAGCCTCTCCTATGTGCCCTGGCCAGGAATCGAACCCGGGTCCCCCACACACCAGGCCGACGCTCTACCGCTGAGCCAACCGGCCAGGGCCAGATAACAGCTGATTTATAATTTCTACAACGAGCCCAGGGACACCAAGTCCCCACTCCAAAAGAACTGCGTCTTCTCTAGTGGTACGACACTTGACCACCTGCAGACCTGTTTAAGAGTGGAGCAGTCTGGAAGCCTCATACTTACATGGGATCTTGTGTCATCTCAATGTTTTGTTCTACCTCCTATGTTTAGGAGGTTTAACATACCCTAGTGGTGGAATAATGCAAAATAAAGATGGGAAACAAATGAGATTTTATTTTGAGGCAGGTTTAAGATAGTATCAAATACACAAATGTTATATTTAATAAGGTAATATTTTAACAAGAACAAGAGGATAGTATTAAATTAGAATAATGTGAAGTGAACCTACATTTTACCTTGGCCATTTATAGGCAAACTTCACACATCTTTTTTTTTTTTAATTAAATTAGTACTAAATCAAAATTAGAGGCTACATTATATGAAATAATCTTTTGCAAGTTCTGAATCTATCATCTCCACAGCTCAAAGCCAAGTCTTAAAGACACAAGTCTTAAACTGATAATTAATATGTAAAAATATACACCTTGGTTCAGTTTTGTTAAAATTATTTTCATGTATTTTTTATTTAGTGAGAGGAAGGGAGGCAGAGAGACAGACTCCCACAAGCGCCCAGACCTGGATCCAACTGGAAAGCTCATTAGGGGGCGATGCTCTGCCCATTTGGGCTTTGCTCCATTGCAAGGGGAGCCATTTTTTAGCACCCGAGGCAGAGGCCAAAGAGCCATCCTCTGTGCTCAGGGCCAACTCATTCTAATTGAGCCACAACTACAGAAGGGGAGGAGAAGAGACAGAGAAGTGAGAGAGGGAGGGATGGAGAAGCAGATGGGCACTTCTCCTATGTGCCCTGACCAGGAATCAACCCAGGACTTCCACATGCCAGGCCATGTTTTTAGTTGAAAGAATTTTTCATCTTTTAAAAGTAATCATCACAAGCCCTGGCCGGTTGGCTCAGTGTTAGAGCGTCAGCCTGGCATGCAGGAGTCCCGGGTTCGATTCCTGGCCAAGGCACACAGGAGAAGTGCCCATCTGCTTCTCCACGCCTCCCCCTCTCCTTCCTCTTTGTCTCTCTCTTCCCCTCCTGCAGCCAAGGCTCCTTTGGAGCAAAGTTGGCCCAGGCGCTGAGAATGGCTCTGTGGCCTCTGCCTTAGGCGCTAGAATGGCTCTGGTTGCAACAGAGCAATACCCCAGATGGGCAGAGCATCGCCCCCTGGTGGGCATGCTGGGTGGATCCTAGTCGGGCGCATGCGGGAGTCTGTCTGACTGCCTCCCTGTTTCCAATTTCAGAAAAATACAAAAAACAAACAAACAAACAAAAAAGTAATCATCACATAAGGTTGTTTTATTTCAGCTTGCTCTAGATGAAGGATACCAAAAAATTAAGATGGGTTCTAGTTTACCTTATCTTATTAGGTCCAGAAAAAATATTCCTAGCCTTTCAGAACATAATATCTGAAATATTTTTGGAGGTCTGACTATTTTTTTTTTTTGTCAGTACAGTAAAACCATCACTTGCTTAGTACCTCTGTGTAAAACAGGAATGGCTTAACTTAACAATTGATTCATTTAAATCAACACATATGATTTTTTTTACCCAATATTTCTGCTTTGGGGCATCTCCCACCTCATTCCTCAAGTTCTGTGAGCATTATTTTTAATTATTCTAGTGCTTATTTCTTCCTAGTTTATCACTTCAAGTCCTCTAATTATAGTGACTTTTTGAATATGTTGAAACACTGCAGCAGCTAGAGTTTTTCTGGCTTCTAGGATAAAAAAACACTGTTTATTGCCTGTGGACTCCTATAGTCTCTCCAACCCCAGTCACAGATGGTTGTTTTTTGTTTGTTTGTTTTTACAGAGATAGAGAGAGAGTCAGAGAGAGGGATAGATAGGGACAGACAGACAGGAATGGAGGGAGATGAGAAGCATCAATCATTAGCTTTTTGTTGAGACACCTTAGTTGTTCATTGATTGCTTTCTCATATGTGCCTTGACCACGGGGCTACACCAGACCGAGTAACCCCTGGCTTGAGCCATCGACCTTGGGTCCAAGCTGGTGAGCTTTGCTCAAACCAGATGAGCCCACACTCAAGCTGGTGACCTCAGGGTCTCGAACCTGGGTCCTCCGCATCCTAGTCCGATGTTCTATCCACTGCGCCACTGCCTGTGGCACAGATGGTTGTTTACATTTGTTTGTTTTATAAAAGCAGAGAAGTTCTCTATCCTAATTTAAACAATTCTATCCTTTCAGAGTCTTTAGGATTGGGTGGCCTGCAACAAATTAAAGGCTTAACTATTTGACAGTATTATAAAAGAAACATTTCTTTTGTATTAATTTTTATGATACCATTATGGTTTTTACCGTGATTCTAACTAAGTTCCTGTGATAGCCTACATATCTACTGCTCACAAAAATTAGGGGACATTTCAAAATGAATATGAGGCGATAAAAAAAAGCATTTGATTTTTTTTTTTATTAAACAAGAACAGAAAAGCAAACGACAAGTCAAAGAAAGTTGTTCAGTTATCCAAATGAAATGCAAAACCAACTTTTATTTCATTGGTGAAAATGCACTATACAAAAGGCTGAAAGTGGCCTGACCTGTGGTGGCGCAGTGAATAAAGCGTCGACCTGGAACACTGAGGTCGCTGGTTCGAAAGCCTAGGTTTGCTTGGTCAAGGCACATATGGGTGTTGATGCTTCCTGCTCCTCCCCCCTTTCTCTTTCTCCACTTTTTCTCTCTTTCTCCTCTCTCTCTCTAAAAATAAATAAATTAATTTAAAAAATTAAAAAATAAAAAGGCTGAAAGTACTGGAGTATCTGCATGTTTCCTGATCCTCTAATTTTTGTGAGCAGTGTATTTAACACACATGCACAATTATATTTAAAATACACTCTAATCATATCTTTTTATATTTGTTTATCACATCTGTCAGTTTTGATGATGGTTAAAAGTTGAGTGCAGGAAACACAATCTGAGTTGGCCAACATACAGCTTATTTGGAAATGTTGGAAACATGATATGCCTTTTAGTTAGCACAATCGATGCCATTTGTCATTTCTGATTTAACATGATTGACTCTTGGCTTTTGGTAGGCTCAGCTTGTTCAATGCTTTATAATTACCATTTCCTCTATCACTTACATTTCCATGACTGGCCCACACACAGAAGTGCCTCCAATTTGGCTCATCTGTCTCTTATAGCTCAATTTCCACACACCATGGAAAGCATGCTTGTTCTTTAGAAAAGAAAAAACCCACCTAGTCCAAACCAATAAAGTTTTCTCCATCCCAATCAGGGCAACCAGTTATGCTCCCGAAAGAGTCTTGATGTCCTTTGGTGGAGAGCAATACCAGAGACCAAATTCGGGGGAGAAGGGTGCCTATGAAATGGCTTCGTAAGCGTATAGAATAGAAGCTGGAAGGTGACTAGTTCATTACCTTTTTTAGAACAGAGCAGAAAAATTATATTTGGTTTTGACTGAATAAAGATTACACATTTATATTGAAGGTTTAAATGTAACTTTAAACTTACTATGTCCATTTTTGGTTTTAATGTGAATAATTTTAGTGAATTTCCCCCTCTTTTCTAAATTATCATCCTTAACATATATACACATGTAAAAAAAATGTGATAGCAATCCGTTCATTTGAATAGTAATATTGAAAGTATTAGGAATCTCATTTTTTAAAACATAACTAATTTTTCCAAGTATATCATTCAATAATAAGCACAATACATTCATTATTTCACCATTTCACTTTTGGCTATAGAACTAACGTTTTTTATTTCCCCCCCCCTATAATCAAATGAACAAGGCTAGAACCTACATGGGGATATCTCTTTGCTTTAGTAAGCAAACTACAGACTTCACATGCACTTGAGTGTGTGTTCATTTGTTACAGACACTTTTAGTGTTTAGCTCTGATATTTCAAATGCCTTTAGAAAAACGTAAAGGTATTTATTACCTTAATATTATAAGAACTAAAGTTTCCAAAATGCAATTAAGAACATCAGTGAACCCAAATAAGTTACTATAACATTATACGGATTTAAAATTAAGAATTGTCCTTAAATTCCCCAAACTAAGAAATAGTAGTATTTTGGTTCTATTTATCATATTCATTGTTATATTACTTTTTTATTCAAACCATTTAAGAAAAACTTTTTTCAAATTTAAGTTTTTAAATTTAATTTAGCCAGAAAAATATGAAAAAAATAAATGGTTAAAAACCATAAGAAGTACAAAAAGACCAGAGAAGGAAAACTTACCAGACATTACAATTCAATAGAAAGCCATTGAACTCAGAACAGAATGGTGGTGGCACAGAAACAGATATACAGGGATCAGAATAGAGAGTCCAGAAATGATCCAAAAATATATATGTGGCAAGGGTAACATTTCAGTCTCATAAACAATAAAATTTTTTGTTATATCTAGGACTTAGGTAACTGGATAGCCATCTATGGGAGGAAAAAGGAAAGAAAGATTCCTACCTCACATCATGTATAAAATTTAAAACTGGACGAAGAGTTAATGTTTAGAAAATTCAAGAGAATATTTGTATAACCTTGTGATGGACAACACCACCGTGAGCAAAACAGACAACTAAAAAGCAATAAAGAAAAAGACATATTTGATTGAATAATAATAAACAATTTTCATTTGGCAAAAGGCATTATACACAGAGACAAGAACTGTAAAGATATATTTGCACACATACAACAGAGTATTAATATTTCTAATACACAATAAATGATATAGAATCACTTACAGCAACATGGATGGACCTTGATAACATTCTACTGAGTGAAATAAGTAAATTAGAAAAAGCTAAGAACTGTATGATTGCATACATAGGTGGGACACAAAATTGAGACTCATAGACATAGACAAGAGTGCAGTGGTTACCAGGGAGAGGGGAAGGGAGGAGAGAGAGGGGATGGGGGATGGAAGGGGCATAAAGAAAACCAAATAAAAGGTGATGGAGGACGATTTGACTTTGGATGATCAGTCTACAACATAATCAAATGTCAAAATAATCTGGAGACATTTTCTCTGAATCTATATTCTCTAATTGATCAATGTCACCCCGTTAAAATTAACTGTCTAAATAAAATAAAATTAAAAAACCACACACACAATATAAATAGCTCTCTGAAACCGTGAAACAAAAACAGCACAAAATAGATAAATGGGTAGTGGAAATGAATATGAAATGAAGCAAAGAGAAATTCAAATGGCCAATAAACATACGAAAATATACTCAACATCAATGGTAGTGTAGAAATGCTAATTAAAGTAATGATTGGAGATAATAAGATTGACAAGAATGAAAGGAGTGGTAGCATCCAACACTGGTGAGAATGTAGGAGATGGGCACTCATATGTGTCAATGTGGTTTGCTGTTCCTTTGGGGAAAATAATCTAGCAATATCTATTAAAATTAAAAATACACATACCGTTTGACCAAGCAATTCCACTTCTGGGAATCTATCCTATAGAAAAAAAAAAGGACCAGTATGTAAGGATATAGGTTCAAAGATGTTTATTGCAGCATTATTTGTTGTGGGGCAGAGGAGTGAAGCACTGGTAATAACATGAATGACCATCAACGGGAAAATGGGAAATGTGATACATCTATAATATAGAATACTCTATAATTATCTAAAAGAATGAGATAAACCTGACTTGGAAGATTGACATTGTGAGAAAAGCAAATCAAAGACTGAGTGCTATAATCTCCCTCTGAAGAGAGTAGCACAACAGCAACAAAACAATGTGTGTGAACGCACTCGTGTGCACCTGAACCAAGGGATGTGAGAATGCAGGCCAGACCAGCAACAGCTCCCTAAGGCTGTGAGTGGATGCAGGGAATGGAAGGGATGAGGATTATTTAGTTCCTCTTAATGTATCTTTGTACTGTTTCACTAGTTACTATGAGCACCGTATTAATTTCATAATTTAAAAAATGTATTTTCACCCTGGCTGATGGCCCAGTGGTCAAGTGTTGGACCAGCGTGTGGATGTCCCAGGTTTGATTTGGTCAAGGCATACAGAAGAGGTACCCATCTGCTTCTCCACCACTCCCCCTCTCACTTCTCTCTCTCTCTTCCCCTCCTAGAGCCATGGCTCAATTATAGGGAGATGCCACCAGGTGCTGAGGATGGTTCCATGGCCTCTGCCTTAGGTGCTAAGAAGAGCTTGGTTGCTGAGCAACAGAGCAACACCCCAGATGGGCAGAGCATCACCCCTAGTGGGCTTGCCAGTTGGATCCTGGCTGGGGCACATGTGGAAGTCTGTCTTTCTGCCTCCCCTCATTTCACTGAATAACAAAAAAATGTATTTAAAAAAAAGTTATTAGCTTTTAGTACCAGTAGTATAGTAGTAGTATTTCCAGACATTCATCTTTTGGTAAAATAGTAAATAAACAAATTTCTCTTCTCTGTTTATGCCAGTTACCATAGAGTTCATTCAGCCATGGGGTGGACATGACCCCACCCCATTACCAGGAACTCCTGGACAATCTAAGCTAGTCTGTCCACCAGAAATAAAATTTGGAACCACTAATCTAATTTTAAATTTTCTAGCAATCACATTAAAAATTTTTTTTAAATAGGTGAAAGTAATTTTAATAATGTATTTGTATTCTAACTCAATATACCCCAAAATGCTATCATATCTCATGTAATTAATACACAAATTATTACATATTTCCAACTCTTTCATCACGTCTCAATTTGGACTAGCTACATTGCAAGAGCTCAATAGCTACATGTAGAGGGGCAACCACACTGAGCTAATGAGAATAATGCTATAAATACTACTGTACTCAAAGGAGGACACATAATTTAAGCCCAATCAAGGAGAAATCCATAGAAGTGTGTGTGTATGTGGGGGGAGGGACCCTCTCCTGATAAGAATGAACAAGAAGAAAGCAACCCCGAAACGGCTGGCACCCACCGGCAAGTGAAGAAGGAAGCCTGGGTGGAATGACGGAGAAACTGCGTCCTCGTGGCAGCACTAAGCCTAGAGCAACCCCTGCAAGAGGCCTGGACTTTTTAGTTATATGAATTGGTAAATTTCCTTTATTTCTTTTTCAGCCACTATGAATAAGGCTTTCTATTATACTTGCATTCAAAAGTATCCCAATTAGCTAGACCTGTGGTGGCGCAGTGGATAAAAGCATCGACCTGGAAATGCTGAGGTCACCAGTCCAAAACCCTGGGCTTGCCTGGTCAAGGCACATATGAGAGTTGATGCTTCCTGCTCCTCCCCTCTTCTGTCTCTATCTCTCCTCTCTCTTAAAAAAAAAAAAATGAATAAATAAAATCTAAAAAAAAAAAACCCAATTAATAAACTCATGGACAATGCCATGCTAAACAAACATTCTTCTTAACTGAACTAGCTCAAATGGTCAACATTTCTTTCATTTATTTGTAGTCAAGGCATACTTTAATTAAACTACCTCTATTTGATAATATTTTTAGACATCTGGAAACATGCCCAATGAAGATTTCCACAAACTAACTTCTAGTCACCTGGGGTATTTCAGCATGGTTGCCACACAAGAGCGTATTTCTCCTCGAGACAATACAGACAGGAGGTGTCAGAACACTCGGTGAGTTCCACTCTCATTCCATCATGTTTCTGGTTCACCCTCTCTGCACCAAGGTTCCCCAACTTTGGTCCTATTGACATTTCAGGTAGTTAAGTCTTACGGAGGGGGATGGTGTTTTCCTGGACTTTGTAGGATGTTTAACATCCTCCCTGGCCTCTGCCCTAAACCACACTCCCCAGTAGTTATGACAATTAAAAAAAAAATCACCTCTAGTTGAGAAACACTGTTCTAAACCAACAATCAGTTAAAATGTACAATTGACCTTGGTTGTTTTATATGACTCAATCACTGCAGCAACTGTTACAGCCTGATGTCACTCCTCCCTACCAGTCCCCTGCATCACAACCTTTCCAGACCTTGTGGCCCTCTCATCTACTGGACGTGAACGCCTGAGTTTACAGACCAGAGGCTTAGCTGGCCACGCTCTTCCTCCTCTGCTCCCCGACTATGCTGCGCCTGAGCTGTCCACCACAGTGAGAAATGGGGCTAGTTCCCTCTAACTTCAGCTTGAAATCATTACCTGAGCTGCGTCCAGAACTTCCCATCCTACTATTCTCTTGGGCTTCTCTGAGGGCGTTTTTCTGACCAAGTATTTGCTCATTTATACTAACTCATTCCTCAACTCAGTCTCCCCAGCTGGGTCACCCATCTCTTCCAGCAACAATCTTAGGGGACAATTTAATTTTATCCCAGTCTCTCCACACTGTATCAACTCATATATTATTCTCCCAAATTTATTTCTAAGACTAGAGTTTTATTATACCACTGCAAAACTCTTCAGTTTCCCAAATTGTTCTATACATATAATGCAAGTTCAATAAAAATCTCAACAGACTGTTTTATTGTAGAAACTGACAAAATGATTCCTAAATTAAAAACCTAGACTAGCCAAAACAACTCTGAAATAAATAAAGTTGGAGAACTAACACTATCTATTATCTAAACTTCTTATAAAACTATGGTCAAAACAGTGTGGTGTAGACAGACAAATGGTAAATGAACATAAAAGAGAGACAACTATTTTCAACAAAGGTACAAAGTCCTTCAGTGGAGAAAGGTCAGTATGTTCTACACATGATGCTGGAACAAATAGGTACCAATATGTAAGAACATGAACTTCATACTTTACCCCATATACAAAATTAACTCAAAATTGAGTCACAGACCTAAATGTAAAATTAAAAGCTATAAATCTTCTGGGAAAATATAGGAGACAAATTAGACTTAATCAAAATGTAAACCTTTTTCTCTTCAAAGATGCTATAAAGAGACTGAAAATACAAGCCACGAGCTGGGAGAAAATTGACCAAACATATATAGCAGCTTTATTTATAATGGCCAAAACCTATAAGCAACTCAAATGTCCATCAGCAAGTGAATGAATAATCAAACTATGGTGTATCCACTCAATAGGATATTACTTAGCAATAAAAAGTAACACATTATTAACATGTGCTACAACAATGATTAATCTCAAAATAATTATGCTAAGTGAAATAAACTAGACCAAAAAAGTACATTTAGTTAAAATTTTAGAAAATGAGGCCCTGGCTGGTTGGCTCAGTGATAAGGTATTGATCTGGCATGTGGAAGTCCTGGGTTTGATTCCTGGTCAGGGCACACAGCAGAGGTAACCATGTGCTTCTCCCTCCACTCCCCCTTTTCTCTTTCACTCTCTCTTCCCCTCTTGCAGCCATGGCTCTATTGATTCGTGCACACTGACACTGGGCGCTGAGGATGGCTCTGTGGAGCCTCCACCTCAGGTACTAAAAATAGCTTGGTTGTGAGCGTGGCCCCAGATGGGAAGAGCATCAGCCCCAGAGAGGGGTTGCCGGGTGGATCCCAGTCAGGACGCATGGGAGAGTCTGTTTCTGTAGCTCCCCTACTCTCATTAAAAAAAAAATTAGAAAATGCAAACTGGTCTTTAGGTACAGAAAGTATTAGTAATTAACTGATTGGGTATGTGAGGGTGGAAGGGATGATAATAAATTAATAAGAGAAAACTTCTGGGAAAGATAGATATTTCATTAGCTTGATTGTGGTGGTAGTTTCACAGGTATGTATGTCAACATTCATAAAATTGTGTACTTTAAAAAAAATTTTTTTAATTCATTTTAGAGAAAAGAGAGAGAGAGAGAGAGAGAGAGAGAGAGAAGAGGGGGAGGAGCAGGAAGCATCAACTCCCATATGTGCCTTGACCAGACAAATGCAGGGGTTTGAACCAACGACCTCAGCGTTACAGGTCAATGCTTTATCCACGGCACCACCACAAGTCAGGCCAAAATTATGTACTTTTAAGTGAAGTTTATTGTATGCCAATTATGGTTCAATAAAACTATTTTTGTTTTAAAAAGGTAGGGGAAAGCATTGTTAGCTGTTGTTGAAAACATTAGCCACAACCATTCAGGGCTATGCCGCTCCTGGGACAGCTGAAATTGGTTCACGCTACATGGAATTTCAAGAGGGGATTCTGTGTCAGGTATTTTGTTTTGTTTTCTTCTGTTGTTTTAAACTGTTCTATGGGTTAACACACATACAATTCACAATTCCTGAGTACTTAACATCATGCAGAGTAGTGATATTGAACAGTAGATAAAAGATGTGTATTGGACAGGGCAGATAAGATAGAGCCTCAGGAAGAACCAATTTAAATTATCTTTGCTTTAATTCTCCTGCTAAGTATCTCCCAAGACAACCACCACCATTATCATCCCCACTGGGATCCTAAAGATGCTGTTTGACCATCATCTCTCAGAAAAAAAAAAAGAAAAATTAGAATAAAGCAAAGTGGCCTGAATTCTCAAAGACAATAATTAAGTAATATAGGTCAAACCAGATGTTTGATGACAATATCTTTCCCTGTGATTCTATCAGAATCAAGTGCATTTACATACAAATCGGCAATACCTTGGAATCCCACCTCAGAATGCCACCATTGTTCCCCTAAGACATGAAGCCTGTATACTGACCTATTAATTCCATTTCTGTATATAATGTCAAGTGCATTTAAAATAGATACACCATTGCTTCCAAGTGCTTCTTTAATTTACAAGGACTGGTCTGAGCATTTAAACTAATTTATCCTAGACATAAACAACTTCTGCTTATTCTCCCAGATAATTGATTCTTGATTTGTTAAGCTTCTAAACATGATGCTTTATACCCCGAAATACAAAACCCTGGTGAACTCACTTGTGCACCCCATGCAGAGCAAATACTGTTTAGCGCCCCCGCAGAGAGGCCACGGGAAGCTGAGACAAGGAGCAGAAGACTCCCTCCCTTGTCCTCCTGCCAGCCCTGGGGAAGGTCCCCATTGTCCCTGCAGTAAACATTGTCATTTGTTCCAAAGCAGCTACACAAGGATGTCACATGGTACAAACTCCTCAAAACAAATACCCTCCTCAGCTTTCAAAAAATAAAAATAAATCCAAAAGATAACCTCTGCCTCAAAGTTAACCTCTCTAAGTGAAAATACATACCACCACTACCAATAACAACGAAGAACCACATCGGAAAATCAAGGTGTAGAAAGAGTTCAACACTCAGTGCTAATGTCACCATCAGGCTAATCCCATTGGTCTCTATGACACAAAAAGAGTTAGAAACCATTTTTCCTGCACAGTAAAGAGCAAAAAGCATATGCCAAGTTAATACTTCCTAATAGGGTAAGGACATTTTCACATACACATCTATAAAATATGCAAATATTTCTTATATTTCTTGAAAAAAGAATTTGTAGTTCTATAATAAAGGCATTTACAAATCTTTCCCTTAATAGAATATGCATATTAAATGTTCCTATTATTAGAACTTTCCTCAAGTAAAGTTTTCCTTAAAACAGTAAAATTTACCCTTCTGGCCTAGGTCAAATTGATGCCACCCATTTCCACATGCAAATAAAATTCATAGAATATACTTTAGAAAACTTCTTCCTCTACTGCAATTGTGTTTACAGAACTGTCTGCCTAAAATTCCTTACAGTACTAGTCAAAAGCTACCTGGGCGATGTATGAAGGGAAGTCGACTCAGAAGGCCACCAGAAAGAGAAGTGTGCTGTTCCTGACATGTGCTATGGGCACGTCTTACATTCCAATACAGAAGCACGGGAGAGTCTTCAGCCTCATTCTGGAAGTGGTGACTTTATAGAACGACAGGGTAAAATACAATGCCTGTGTATTAAGATGAAAGAAACAACCTGCCTAAATTCTCAGAGTGAAGCCCCTATTGCAGCAAAGCAGAGATGGAAATCCTAAAATAATTCGACCCAGCTGTTTAGATCTGACAGTGGGCTGCCACCAAGCATGAAAGAGCAGGGAGTCAACTTCTCAGGGGTGACAATAGCAGAGTGTAAGGAGAAACACCAAGATACAGAGAACCCTTCCAGGTGCCACCCCCTTCCTGCAGTTAGACAGACATAGAGAGCCAGATTGACTGTAGCACAAAGGGGTAAAGAGAACAATGCAGAATTCAGCTGCTCCCTCACATGTCTCACTAGACAATACACATATTTGGGGACTGCCAGTTACTGCAGCTGGGACAGCCATACCCCACTAGTGTAACTATCACAAGTCTTTTCATTTGTCTGAACAAACTTAACATCCTGGTAGCACTGGTGTGTGACTCTGAAGTCTTCCCTTTGGCTGCAGTTTTAAATGTAAACTTTTAAGAAGAGGTTGAGACCAGGCTTTCCAAAATGTTCAAAAAAGCCAGAACAGGCTTGGTGAAGTCAAGCACACTCTGTGCAGTATACCCTTTTATTTGATCCACACAGTAGATGTCAATGCTAACACTCACATCTTTATAGTACGAAATGTACCCACATCCTTGTGGGTTTTCTCTTTCTAACAAAATAGACATACCCTTAAGCTCAAAGATTGCTTTCCAGCTCCTGGTGGGTAAGAACCCTAAAGTCTTGTCATAATTCAGTCAAGTACAATAACTATCTGAGCACAAGCAAATCTCATACCCTCTGAATTGTGAGTTCCTCACTTATCAAACAGAAGTATTTTTCACCAGATTTCTGTTATGATTTCTTCTAGCTTTGAAATCTTATAATTAAAATTTTCCATATGGACATCCATAATATCCTACTCCATTTTCAATAGCTGTCTCTCCAAAACACAATGTCAAGGAGCAACCTGTCTCCCGTGCTGAGAAGAATGGGCAGGCCTAAAGTGATGAGTTTTTCTGGAAGAGGGGCCGCTGAGCACAGCATGCTCCCCCACAGCCTGCTGATACAGACCCAGAACACGTGTGCGGGCTGTCTCTGCAGGATGCCCAGAAAACCCGCATGACCAGGGTTGATCATCGTGGAATACAGGTGAACTCTCTGCCCAAGGATACGGGGCCAGCTGACCTGGTAACACTTCTTCATGGACACTGACAGAAGGCTTGGTCAACAAAACAGCCCTTCAGAAAATGCAGCTCAAACAATTCCCTTAAAGCCTAGCTTTAAGGGAATTTCCTCAGCCTGTTTTGTGATTTTTTGCCAGAGTCTACAGGTCAAAAGTTATTGGGGAGCTTCATTTCCAATATATATATATATATTTTAGCAAATCACTTACAATATGTTTTACTTACTTAACAAAATACTGCATGCCAAGCACTGTTATAAACACTACAAATATTAACTAATAATTCTCAAAACACTCTGGGATAGAACAGCATCCCCATTTTACAGATAAAAAATCCAAGACATCTAAAGGTTAAATAACTTTCTAAAGGTCATACGGCTGGCGAAGCGACAGATCTATGATCAGAACCCAGATAGTGTGGTTCCTGCGTCCTTGCTTTGAATGTCTGTTGAGTGACAGGCCTGGGAGGTGGCTTAGAGAGACAGCACAGGCCTCTGCCAGCTTCCGTGGGCCTCCCTCCCTCTGCGAGCCTTGCTGAAAAGGACTGCTCACTAAAAACTCCCCTCAAATTCCTGTTCGACTTCAGTTTGCTAAAAGGTTCTGCCAGTAGATGTGAAATAGAGAACTTCCCCTA
Source organism: Saccopteryx leptura (assembly GCF_036850995.1). Taxonomy (NCBI): domain Eukaryota; kingdom Metazoa; phylum Chordata; class Mammalia; order Chiroptera; family Emballonuridae; genus Saccopteryx; species Saccopteryx leptura. Next base: position 141,499,640 of record NC_089503.1, on the reverse strand, counting down.
GCACCTTTGGGCATTGAGAAGCCCACTCTGTAACCACACATACCCAACAGCTCTCCTAAGAACAACAGTTCTTAACAGAGGGTGGCATTATAGATTCACCCTGAGAACTGGCTAAGTCCACAAGCCTCTGACCTCCCCTGCCTTTGCCCCCAACAAACCTACACACAGATTCTGCTTCACACTCTCAAGAGTGTTAGGAAATGCACGTGACTTCTGATGAAGCTCCCTAGGTGAACTAACCCATCTTCCTCTGGAGCAAAACTAAGTAAGGTCTTCCTACAACTGTCAAAGTTAAGATGATCAATCCCAGTCGTCTCTGTCTCCCAGGTCTCCTCCCAACTCCCTTCACAGAAGATGAATGCAGCATAAGAGATGCCGCAAATATATCCCAAATACGAAAATGCCTATTCGATGAATATATAAATGCAATTGACATTCTTTCACAATATGAAATTCTCTCTTTACTCTCAGGATATATTACACCATTCTCTTTTTATATAAACATGCCACTTTAAATGCTAATTCAGATGCAACACTCAATTTTTTCCTTTGTTTTGTTCCTGGGTTTCTAACATTCAAAACAACATCGGACGTCCATTTGGCTTCGACATTAGATATTTTGAATTCTTGCTTCAATATTTGTGGGGGTGGGAGGGAAGGAAGTACTATGAAGAAAACAAAATTTATTTAAAAACTCATCCAAATACGGTTTACATGTTCTTTATTTTGCTTGAATTGAGCTCTTTCTCTCTTTTTCAGGAAATGTTGCCTTCATATTGCTGAAAATCTCATAAATCTAACTCAACTCAGTTGTAAAACCAAGGTGATTCCCTCTCCTGGCATTCTGGAAATAGCCTCATTTTATTCAAACTACCTTCCTAAACAGTGCTTCAGGCAATATATTCTGGCTGAAACACAATTGGCCTGAATGTCTTCTTTAATATATATATATATATATATATATATATATATATATATATATGCTATGTATGTCAATTACATCAACCCATGCCTACTCAGTTACATAAAATATCACTTCCTATCTTGTCTCAAAATGAGAAGTTCCAACCTAAGAAATACCCTAATCCCATACATTCCATTCGATATATCTATAGTGAGACAAACTATCTTCTAAGTCCAGCAGTCCCAGCTCCATCCAGAAGTTTCCAAGGTCCTGGTTGTTTGGCTCAGTGGTAGAGCATCAGACCGGCATGTGGATGTTCCAGGTTTGATTTCCGGCCAGGGCACACAGGAGAAGTGCCCATCTGCTTCTCCACCCCTCCCCCTCTCCTTCCTCTCTATCTCTCTCTTCCTCTCTCGCAGCCAAGGCTCCATTGGAGCAAAGTTGGCCCGGACGCTGAGGATGGCTCTATGGTGTGGAGCTAGAATAGCTCTGGTTGCAACAGAGCAATGCCCCAGATGGGCAAAGCATTGCCCTCTGGTGGGCATGCCGGGTGGATCACTCTCAGGCACATGTGGGAGTCTATTGAATGCCTCCCTGCTTCTCACTTCAGAAAAATACCAAAAAAAGAAGTTTTCAGTAAGCACCTGGCTCTGTTGCTTCTGTAGTCTTAACCACTCTTTGGACAAAACCCTTTCCCTCTGCTGCTCATGCTCGACTTCCTTCCCATCCCTAGACACCCTTTCCTGCTCCTGCCCAACAAAGACAAAATTAGAAAGTGAAATAAATTTATCACCCTTTTCAAACATCTCTTAATTTGTACATGTGGCAAATAGCTCTCCACAGCTGCTCCCCTCTGGTGGCCAGGCCTCTCCTGGTCACCAGAAGTATCCCTTTAACAAGCGGTCTTCTGCCGGGCTAAACTCAGCTCAACGACAGCCTGCCCAAATCTGTGGTCGTGTCAGTGTGACATGAAGATAAATCATCTTTAAGAGCCAAATGTCTATTGCTGACTGTCAGGCACTGTGCTAGGTGTGTTTAAGATGCCTATCCTGTTTGTGGACAGGGAGGTGAACTTCCCTGAAGACCTGAAAATGCCAGTATATGTCTACCCCACTCAGCCCACAGCCAGCCCCTCTACACCTCAACCACTTTCAGAATAACGATGAAAGGAAGGGTGAAGGAGAAGGAACACAACCCCACAGAGAGAAATAGTTACCAGGCACTAGTACTGTTGCAAGAGCAATAAATTAAAATAAGCCAAGAGGATTCTTAAATTGCATTGTAGTCATTTCAATAGTCCTCCACGTGCAGAAACGCACTTTTCCAGGACTTTGTGCATCTGAGGAGCTGCTTCTGCTTTGGCTTTCTGCCCCTGGATACCCCTTTGACCTGGGTATGGCCAAAAAACATGAGTCAAGAAACTTACCAAGCGTCACTGTTTCTATTACAACCAAGAGATAATTGCCAAGAGCTGTGCGGATGCCAGACCGACTAGGTTAATGAAACAGTGCTCTCTTGCTCATGACTGAAGGCGGAGAAGAAAGGCTATTTTAAGTAGCAGGAGAATTTACTTGCTAAGGATAGACAGTGCAAGTTTCCTTCTCTGTGTAAAGAAATATGAAAAATCATTAAAAAACTAAGATTGGAGGAGGCAAGGAACTGGCCCCCACCAATTTCTGGTTCCTCTCTTCAGGGAATTCTACTAAGCGAAACAAGAAGCTCTCTCAGTCCTGGGGAGCTGTTTATTTGGGCAATTAACAAAACACAAAGGAGTCCTTTGTAAATGAAGAGTAGCTCACAGGGAAGCTATCCACCCATTAATGTACACCTTAGGCTTTTAGCCTTTTTCCACTTTCCCCGCCTTAAAACAAACACCTCCCAGAGAGTTTTCCAACTTAGAAATATCATTTCAGAACCCAAGTTCTAAACATGAGAGACTAGATAAGGGAACCAGAACACTATTTGCACCTTCATAAACATGGACAGTTTAGGTTCGGTGTTAGAAGAAAAATCAAAGGAGCGTCCAGAGTCTATGTGTCCCACACTGAATTTAAAGCAAGAAGGAGCAAGTTGTCCAGCTCTGTGATAGGAACTGGAAAGGAAAAGGGTGGATTGCTCTACAGAGAAGCTGACAGTCTAGCAGGGGAGACAGACTTCTGAACGATCCACAAACACAAACACTGTGTACGTTATCCTGCTGGCCACCATGTGAAAACAAAGAATTGTAGACTCATTTCTCTTAAAAGACTAAAAATTAAAAACCACAAATCTAGTTCTGCAGCTAAATGTCAGATGGTACATTATATATGCTGTCGGCTCATCTGGCCCATTTCCTCCAGGTCAATCTCCCATAGAGCATTCAGGAGGACCACAATTTATCATCATAATCTCCCCTATGATTCTGGCATGAACCACAGGTACATGACATGGCAGCGACTCCAATCATTGTAAAAATTCTTCTCCAAATTATTTTTAAGTATCTATAAATATTTGATGAAAATAGAATTCTACCTTCATATAATTACTGCGCATTTTAAATAAAATATTTCAAGAATATCACAATGTAGAGGGTAGATTATAAACACCCGTGAACACACCACCACATTAATGATATACATAAAACTTTCTGTAGGGCTTTCTTAAATCCCATTTCTTTCATTCCCTCTGCTGATAAGTAAGCTTTATTCTAAAACTGCTCCCCATATATGTTTATAGACTATTACTGGAAATGTTTGGATTCAGAAATAATATCTTTCTTTGCATAGTTTTATTTTTCCTTTTAGATTTTATTTATTCATTTTTATAGAGAGCAGAGAGAGAGAAAGAGAGAGAAGAGAGGAGGAGCAGGAAACTTCAACTCTCATATGTGTCTTGACCAGGCAAGCCCAGGGTTTCAAACCAGCAACCTCAGTGTTCCAGGTCGACACATTATCCACTGAGCCACCACAGGTCAGGCTGCTTTGCATAGTTTTAAATTTTACAATGCAAATAGTATCTTATACATGGAATATGCTTTTAATTCTGCTCAGCATTCTATTTTTGATAGTTATGCTTGTTGGTACATATATTCTACCATCCATGCTCCCATTTCACTGTATAACTGTATCATGGTTTATTCAAAAGATACATAGATTTTGACAGGTAGCTGAGAAGACAGAGAGCAAAGAATAGGACACCTTCCATTGAAAAGGAAAAGAAGTGCTGAAAGAATCTGGGATCAAGAGCCTTGGCAAATGGCTAAATTCCTCTTGGAGAGGAAGAAAAGAACAAGCCCAAATCCAGCTATCCAGGGAGCCGGAACAGAGGTGGAATCCGGGGCCTTGGAGCGAGCTGGTAGCGGCTGCAAAAGCCTCTGGAAAATTGATCGGGGTCACTTGCTTATTTAGTAACATCTTGTCTGGAAAGTAATTCCCTTCACTTCCCTTGTGTGTTGCCCTTTGCACCATTAAAAAAAAGAAAAAGAAAAGCTCATAGTCATTGCCTTTGCAATCTTTTAAGTCATATATGAAACAACACAGACCTCAAGTTAGTTCTTGAGAAAAATGATAAAAAATTACAAATTAGTGGGAATCTGAATTTTTCCTAAATAGATACGGTTTGCTTTTTAAAATTTTGATCGGTAATAAAACCAATTTTTTGTATTTTTTTCTTTGTGAAAGCATTTAAAATACATAAATACTATGTTTTAATGATTCCAGACATAAAGTTATCTTTGAGCTTTTTAAAAGCACAACAGTACTAAAATTTAAAAACCTGATAAATGTGTCTCAGTGATGTAAATGCACTTTTAAAATATTATCTTTCAAAACATACAAATTAGAAGTGGCAGATACAACAAAAATAGGTGCCTCTTGGGAAAGTAGAGCCTTTCTGAAGGTACACACCCTCTGACAAGTTCAATCACATCGCTACATAACCAAAGGCCACAGGAATAATACATCTCGTCATGTGGCTGCTCTGTTAACAGGGAAAGAAGAGTCAACAGAACATTGGAATCAAATCTCCAGTCTTTCTGGGGGTAGGCACTAAGAAATCTGAAAGTATTTATGCAGTAAATAAACTGAGAAGGTATTAGCAGGATTAATAATCAGGTACCACTATGTTGGCTAGCATCAATACCTAATAAAGACACAACTTCTGCCCTTCTTCATTCAATTTGCATTAAAATCATTCTAGCATTTATTTTTAAAAGTATTTTCTTTTTCTCAAAGTCATAAAAGAACCTTGCATGAGGAGAATGATTACTGGCATCTGCATGGTGGTGGTCACGGAAAATGCTGAGTGTTGTTAAGACCCCAAACATCTATATCATACATCATTAATTCTTTTGAGAATATTTTCATTTAATAGAAAATATAAAAATACTTGCTTAATTTTGTGGATGCATCACTTGAAAGTATTAATTTCTCTAATAACAAAAAGTGTAGATTTCTGTTGACATATATACTATGCTTTATTCCCATCACCTGACTGATAGATCGATTGGTTTTTATTAGGAAGGGGATTTTATATAGCTTGAAAATAATTCTAACTTTCCCTTGCTGATTATTCAAAGCATGGAATCCAAACAAACTTAGGCCATTTTTCTTTTTCCTTTTTTTTCTTATTAAAAGCTCATACTCTCAAGTAGAGAAATTTAAATATTTTCTTTATACTCCTCCATCAATCCCTCATGGCTGTCAGTTAGCATTTATAGACTTGAGACTTACATCAGTACAAAAGAAGATCCGGCCCTTAAATAGATATGGGAAACTTAATTTGCTAATTAACATTACCTTAATAATTTATTAGAATTGTACTAATTCAGAAATAGAAAAAAAAGTATGATTTATTATTGAAGTTTTAAAGTTTTCAAATAAATTATAAAAGACAAACCTAGGATGCTTTTAAACATTAAATAAAAGTGCAAGGGAAAAAGAATATTTTTCTATAGAAGTATTTCATGTAGTTTTATTTATTTTTCTTGTTTCTTAATTTCCATTCATGATGGAAACTACAACAAAGTTTAAACTTTTTCAAGCCTAGGCAAATGACTCCTTATCAAGATACAGAAGGCAGCAAATTTTTCATTCTAAAGGCACTTCCTATGGCAAGTTATTAGTTCATTAACCTCTAGTATACAGATATACAACGCTGGAGCTAGTGGAGATTATCTAGGCACAATTATTCTCTAACAATAATTATCTGGCTGCTCCCAGCAGCCAAAATTTGTAAAAAAGTAGGAGCTAAATAGATAGTAATCAAATGTTCATGATCAATGAAGTTTGGTTCCTAGATGCAAAGACTAAAATTTTCAAAAATCTAGTCAAAAGAATGAATTCTATTTTTCAACAGTCACTATATATGTTTGTAATCCTCCAAGTTAAAATTGTATTCACTTATCTTAAATATTATACTTGTTCTTTAAAAAGAAAAAAAAAAGCAATGACCAATCCAGTACATTCTTCAACATAAATCAGATCCCAAATCTAAATATTTCTAAGCTAGCCTTTACACACTCCTCACTAATAACAAATATACCCTAAACTTACTGTAATATTAAAGGCAATTAATTTCATTCTGCAACATGTTAATGAAAAAAAGAATTTACACTGAAAAAAAAGTTGAAAAGCACCATAAAGAAATCAAGTCATGGTTTGGAAAACTGCCATTTAAATACAAGATCATTACACGGTTAGTTCAGTAAGACCTAGATCTAATAGTAGAGTTTAGCTTAATTCAAATGCAAACTATATCACTTATTCTGCATAAAATCCATAGTATAAAAGAACAATCAGATTTCCAGATCATAATTCTTGATTCAGATCAATTTATATTATCTGAAAATCAAATAATGTATTTGCTTGCTTACAATGCAGACTTTTAAATTTTAAATTAAGATTATTCCAGGAATAACCTGACCAGGTGGTGGCGCAGTGGATAGAACATCGGACTGGGACGCAAAGGACCCAGGTTCGAAACCCTGAGGTTGCCAGCTTGAGCGCGGGCTCATCCGGTTTGAGCAAGGCTCACCAGCTTGAGCCCAAGGTTGCTGGCTTGAGCAAGGGGTCACTCAGTCTGCTGGATCCCCCCTATCAAGGCACATATGAAAAAGCAATCAATGAACAACTAACGTGCCACAACGAAGAATTGATGCTTCTCATCTCTCTCCCTTCCTGTCTGTCTATCCCTGTCTGTCCCCCCCCCCCCGTCACAAATAAACAAACAAACAAATAAAAAAGATTCTCCCGGGAATAAATGTGCATTTTGGTTTACAGTGCTCATAAGGAAAAAAACCCTGGAAACTTTCTTTAAGTTTTCATGAAATCATTAATATCTGACATTTATAAATAAATGTATTTTTTGGTTTTCCTAATTTGATTATTATTATCTTCCATTTGCTACTGAAAACCTAACAAGTCAGAAGATAATCATGTTACAAACTGTAGCAAAAATTTTAAAACGTTAACAAAATTGTGCTACTTACAAACTTCCTCTTCTGGGAAGACTTAGCTCCTTCTGCAAAAGAAAAAAAAAAACAAAAAATATATATGAGAAGCTACATTAACCTCAGACTACCAGAACAGTAAATGGATAATGAAAAATGGATTGTTCTTCCATATTCTTAATTTGGCATTTTCTATACTGAATAGGTTTTATTGTCATAATTTTACACTGGATCACTCCTTATTTTGTTCTTTTTATACATTGTGCTTGAGGTAAAAATGCAGTTTATCTAAATTTCAGAACAGAAAAGACATCCCTCCTTCCAAAGCAATCACAGTAAAATACTGAGTTGAGTTACATGGTCCTATAATTGAGTACAAGAAAAATCTAAGGAACCAAAGGACTTATCCAAAGAGGAAACAAATATAAGGAGGAAAGTCTTGCAGGATTATAATTAAGTTAAAGGTGAAATGAAAAAAAACAACAACAGTTAAGCCGTGGCCAGTTGGCTCAGTGGTAGAGCATCAGCCTGGCATGTAGATGTCCTGGGTTTGATTCCTGGTCAGGACACACAGGAGAAGAGACCATCTGCTTCTCCTGCACTACCCCTTCTCCCTCCCTCTCTCTCTCTCTCTCTCTCTCTCTCTCTCTCTCTCTTTTTCTCTTTTTCTGCCTCTCCCACAGCCATGGCTGGATTGGTTCAAGAACATTGGCCCAGGTGCCGAGGATGGCTCCCTAGAGCTTCTGCCTCAGGCACTAAAAATAGCTTGGTTGCAAACATGGCCCCAGATGGGCAGAGCACTGGCCCCAGAGGGAGGTGCCAGGTGGGTCCTGGTTGGGGGGCATGCGGGAGTCTGTCTTTCTATCTTCCCTCCTCACACTTGGAAAAGAAGAAAAAAAAAAAGAGCAGTTAAGTCAGACTATTTGCCCCCAGTAGAAATAGACTCATGTATACCAAAGATTACACTTTATTATTGTTTTTAAAATAAAGCAAAATATTTTTTCTGGGGAAATTTTTTAAACAAATGTGAATTATGACTTAGGATATTTAAAAGTAGGTTAATGAACCTCTAAAAAGGTAACCAGGCAGTAACAATAATTAATAGAGTGTTTTATAATTTTAAAAGGGTGCTCTCATGCTTACCTGAAATTAAGACCATTATCTACCTAACCATTAGAGAAACTGTGGGGGGGGGGGAGCAAATGAGCCAAGCAAACAACCACAAAGAGATACAGAAATATCTCCACCCACTAATGAAATTTTCAAAGCCGGGGTACTCAGGAATACCTGCTTGATGACAATAATTAAAGAATAGGAAGCCATGAGTCATCTGGCTATGTAAACTCAAGGAAAACACACTATAAATTCTAAAGACTCCACTAAATTTGTTTTTTTCATTCCCATAATTATATATATATATATATATTTTTTTTTTTTTTCTTCCCAGGAGCTTGAGCATTATCTTTTAAAGAGACTTTCCCCCTCAGATTCAAATTCACCCTTCCTGTCCCCTATTTTTATGGGCTCCTTCAATATCTAACAGGACAGTGGCCTCAGATCGTACTTCTCAACAGTGCAGTTTGCTCCTTCACAGCTTACAGAAAATGCCCTGAGAGCAGACCAGAGGGAGGATGCTGCTGTAGATATGATGCCTGACTTATTAATGAGCAAACAGATTTTGATACAGGGTTATACTAATCATATCACTGTTTAATTGCAAGAAGAAACAATCAATGATATGAGGAACAGACTCTCATTTTCCTTCTCCCAATAGCCACCTTTCCCCCCGCCCCTCAAGGCCTGCAAGGTTCAATGGTGAAATACTTTCCTTTTATTTTATTTTTTTCTTTTGGGATGGTTGTTTTGTTTTGCTTTCTTCTTTAATCCTTGATTAGCCCCAAGAAATTACAGTGTTTGCTGAACTTGGCTCCCTGATTCTGAAACATAAATATACCTTCATCAACTAAGGCGTCTAACAACAGGAGAGAAGCCTCTGACTAAGACAGTTTTGGAAACTGAAATGCAAATGGAAATCCAACGAGTAATTTTCTATTTGTGTATCTTTGGTTCCAAGCACTGTGCAATCAGTTGTGTATTTGAGATTAAAAAAGAAAAGAGAAAATTTCCTAGAAGTAATGGTTCACCAGACTGTTCCGTCTAGAAAAGAATTAAAGGCCCACTGCATACATAGCAAGACGCCTAGAGATCCAATAAGTAAACCGCATTCTGCACAATAGGTTGAATCTGACTGGATTAAGCCACACAGACAGAAAAGGAGGGGTACCTGAGATGTTACCATTAATAATAGAAAAAAATGTCAACCGGTACGCCAACTTTATATGCAAACTGATCACTATTAAAAGAGAAAAGGCCAAATGAATGATCCCAAAGAGTTGACTCAATCATATTTCACCAAATAACGCAACCCTACCCTGGCTGCTCTGCTGAGGAGAAAAAAAAAACCCACGCTGAAACAGCAAGATAAGAGATAAAAATCAACTGTGTTTTTAATCAGAAGTCTTTCCAGTACATCTAGAATTATGAGTTCCAAACAAGACGCAAGGTTACGGTGTGTGACCCAGCACTGCCGCTCCTCGGGCGGGCAGCCCAGGTCCCAAGGACATTTAATAGACCGCTCGCTGCCAACTGACCTGAAGCTTCCACGCTACCCAGGCTGAAGGAGCTAATCCACCTGACGGCTTGAATGTCAGGCTCGGGACTGGAAACTCAATTTGGTGGCAAATTGGAATCAGATGTGATGGTAATAAAGTGAGAGAAATGACTGTGCTGTGGCCAAGACCTTGTGAACAGGAGCTGCAAACGGCTGCAAATACCAGGGCTGAGAAGCAATTGCAGACCGGGCGAGGTGTGCCGCGGCCGGCTGCGCGGGGACCACACGCGGATCATCCACCGCTCAGGCTCGCGGGGAGTGCCAGCCAGGTGTTGGCTGCCCAAGTCCCTGTGGCACTATGAGTGTGTGTCCTCGTTTTATTTTCGTAATGCCATGATGAGGTCCCTAACGCATAATTAGATAATCATATAACACTGTGGTATTGGCCTCATCAATAAGCCAAAGTTTGTGCTTATATATTTGAAATGTGTGTTAAAAATTTAGCGTCAGGTAAGAGCGGAAGGAAGGAGATGGGGCGGGGGCGGGGGAGGGGGGAGGAAAAAGGCAAGACGCATCGCTCTGAACTAAACAATATGTAATTATCCATGATCACAGGATTAAACAAACTTGTAAAAATATATTTAAGATTAAAAAAACTAAATTTTCATTTTTATTGGTTATCCAGAAAGTTCTATTTTTTTTTTACAATTGCTGTGTATCATTATTTGCTTGATATTATGACATCCTTTACTCTCCCTTTCTAAAAGTGCCAATTAGACAACATGTACATGGAAAATAAAGGGGAAATTAATCTTGTCTGAGAATCCGTCTGTTTCCCTGTGATCCCTAGCTAGATAAGACTGAAGACGTACCAGGGTCCCCCAAATCCAGTGGAACTTTCCAGGAGGCCAGGAAGAACACGGCTACAACAAGGGGCCGGCCCTTTCCCCTTCCCCCTTTCCCCTTCCCCCTTTCCCCTCTCCCCTTCCCCTTCCCCCTTTCCCCTCTCCCCTCTCCCCTTCCCCCTTCCCCCTTCTCCCTTCCCCCCTTCCCCTCTCCCCTTCCCCCCTCCCCCTTTCCCCTCTCCCCTCCCCCCTTTCCCCTCTCCCCTTCCCCCTTCCCCCTTCCCCCTTTCCCCTCTCCCCTCTCCCCTCCCCCCTTTCCTCTCTCCCCTCTCCCCTTCCCCCTTTCCCCTCTCCCCTCTCCCCTCCCCCCTTTCCCCTCTTCCCCCTCCCCCCTCCCCTTCCCCCTTTCCCCTTTCCCCTTTCCCCTTTCTCCTTTCCCTTTTCCCCTTCCCCCTTTCCCCTGGCCAACTTGGCCTCCAAGGGAGAAAATAACATGTTTCATGCAGGAAGACAGAAAATTGTAGTGTTTAATCTGTACAAACAATGTCCACAATAACATTTTAAAAAATATTTATACTATTTAATATGTGTTTAATACTTATATAAACACAAATGCAATAATATGGCTACACATGCCATGAGTGTTCAGTGAAACTTTGAACTATTCTTTTTTGCTGATGGGTCAGTTCATGATTTGAAAGAGAAAGGAAATTTACATAATATTATATATGTAGATAACCCCTTCTCCAAGAATTCAAGCTTAATTTTCTTTGCCTTGAGAATGGGCTGGATTTACTGACTCCTTCCTTTCTAAAGAACAGAAAAGGGAAAAAGGAACATAGCAATTTTTCAGTAGAGAAACCTGACCAACACTATCTTAGCAAGTTTTCAAGGTTAACAACATCAGTGATCAGTCATGCTGATATCCTGTGTCCCTGATATGATGTGCTGAGAAGGGACTTCACCTCTGTGCTACTCTCCCTAAAATATCCTTCACTCTGGTGTAACCATGGGAAAAGCACCAAGCAAACCCTAATTGAGGTTCAATGTATAAAACATTTGACACTGTCAAGGTTGTGACAAACAAGGAACAATTGAGAAACTGTAACAGATCAGAGGAGACTAAGAAACAATGACTAAATTCAGTGTGGGATCCTGGGTTGGATTCTGAATCAGGAAAACACATTAGTGGAAAACCTAGTGATACCCAAGAAAAGTAATAGTTTAGTTAATAGAAATGTTCCAATGTTATTTTCATAGTTTTGGTAAATATATTAGGTTACATAAGCTGCTAACATCATAAGAAAGGTAGAAGGCTATATAAGAATTCTCTGAGCTGTCTTGCTACTTTTTCATCAACCTAAAAATTATTCTAATTTTTTTATAAGTTCTTTCAAAAGACAAAGAGAGAGAGAAGCAGTTACCAAAGCAGCCTAAGTAAGAGAAGACTGTGATGAGGACCACCAGTGAAGATGAGGAGTGGAGTCATATGTTTTTATAGAATTTATAGAAGAACTGGATTAGGAATGTGCAAGAGAAAGCAAAAAATAGTCAGAAGCTTGGGCCTGAGTAAATGGAGCTGCAGGGGAGAACAGTTCTATTTGGACGTGTTATATCAAGCAAACAGAAATTTCCAAATAGACGGCTGGACTATCAGAAGAGATGCCAGGGCTGAAGATAAACTTTGGAGTCATTATCATATAAGAAAGTACGTAGAGTCATGGAACTGGATGAGACAGAATGAGAGAGAACAGGTAGAAAAAGAAGGGGCACGCCTTTATACAGGGCTATAGTCAAGTCAACACTTAAAATCTAGAAGTGGGGAGAATTGTGCCCCATGTTGTTGTTTTTTCCTATTTTTTTTTATTTATTCATTTTAGAGAGGAGAGGGAGAGACAGAGACAGAGAGAGAGAGAGAGAGAGAGAGAGGAGAGACAGAGAGAGAGAAGGGGGAGGAGCTGGAAGCATCAACTCCCATATGTGCCTTGACCAGGCAAGCCCAGGGTTTTGAACCAGCGACCTCAGCATTTCCAGGTTGACGCTTTATCCACTGCGCCACCACAGGTCAGGCACCCCATGTTGTTACATGACATGTTGCACTATATAGCAGCTAGGGTTCTTAAAAACAATAGAAACTGAATGAGGCTAACAAGTAGAAACTACCTCTAGGGTAGGTACCAGTTCTCACACCTCGGAAATAGCCCCAGCAGGTGCCTCTGCATCTCAGCTCCAGCCCAGACCCCAGGAAGGACCTCTTCGCTGTCCCCACATCTTTCCTTCATCCTTCCTGGCAAGTTCCCATTTCCTGTGACTGTCAGTATGGTCACACTCCAGTCTCTGCCCTAGCTGCCAAGGGACCAGGACAAAGGAATACTTGCTCCCTTCACCAACACAGTGGGAGGTGGAAACAAGTCCACCCATATTCATCCTCTGGGGGGAGGGGTCCTCAACAAAAAAGGAAGTTTGGCCACCCACCCTCCCTCCAAAAGAAACCATGCAAACAAACAGAATGGTAATGTCTAGCACTTATACTTTCTCACTGCTTTCTAGAAATCATTAGATGTAAGGGTCATATATCTCCCCATTATTGTCGTTCCTTAGTTAGTCATCAGTGGCCTTATCCTATCACTGGAGGTAACTACAAGTTCTCTGCACCGACAGGCAAACCATTCATTAGGGAGATCGTTCAAAGGGCCTAGATGTGCAAGGCAGTGTACTAAGCGCTGTGAGGGTCACATAAGGAGGAAACACACACACACACACACACACACACACACATGAGGTATCACCAAGTACATGATTATACAATATAACTTAAATGTGTAAAAGCTAACAGGAGAGAGAAAATAAAAGGAGATGAAGTAATTCAGCTCAAGCAGTGGTTCTGAATGCATCCTGGCTACCCATTAACCCATTAACGCATTAACAGTCAACCAGGGAGCTTTATTTTATTTTATAATTTTATATTTTTCTGGGTCCAGTTCTTTCACTTTCTATCTAGATACCCCCTTTTTAAAATTAATTAAATTTATTGGGATGACATTGATTCGCAAAACTTTATGTACATCTGCACCCTGCATCCATCATATGGTGAGCCCTCCCTCCACCCCAAGCAAAGTCTCTTTCTGTCCCCACTTCCTCTCTTGTGCTCACCTCCACCTGCCCCCACCCACCCCCTTCCCCTCTGGCCATCACCACACTGCTGACTGTGTACAAGTGTGATATCACACACACACACGTTTTTTGGTCAATCCCTTCAACTTCTTTTTCCATCCAGTCCCCTCACACGCCTCCCCTCTGACAGCTGTCAGTCTGTTCCATGTGTCTGTGCCTCTGTTTCTATTTTGTTCATCAGTTTATTTTCTTCATTAGATTCCACAGATAAGTGAGATCCTACAGTACTTGTCTGTCTCTGCCTGGCTTCTTTCACTTAGGATAATAATCTCCCGGTCCATCCCTGCTTTTAAAAATACCAATGCCTGAACCCCACTGCTGGTGATTGAGAGAGAGCTGTTTGTATAAGTTGTTTAGTAAAAATTAGTACTTTAAGTCCCCTTAAGGATTATTAGTTTCTATAAACCATTTGCCTTTAATCTTTTTCTTTATGAAATACTACTCTTCTAGGCTGTTACTGTGGCAGTGAAGTTTTAGGTTTTCAGTTATTGCTTTTGCATGTGGGAAGTGTTGAAGGACAAAGAAAGGTACCGTAAACAAAACTCTCCCTACCAGAGAGAGTGCAAAATTAGCTAGAGGAATGGGCTCATTTGTGGATTGATGCTCTTAAAGAAATGCCTCTGGCCCTAGTGTTCTGGCCTCCATTTCGAGCGTCACCTGTGAAGACAGCAGCTGAGGACAGGACAGTCATACCAGGAAGGCCTGGTTCTGAACCAGAGCAGCAGGCAGATGTGTTTGTGTTCAAACAGCCCTTGACAAATCCAGGAAACTGCCCAGAAAGGACATGGTTTTCGACATAGAAACCTGGAGGTAAGAACTGGAAAAGCAGTAAGTAGACCTTTACAGGCCTGCTGGGACATTTAAACCATCCCGCCTGAAAAATGCCACCAAAATCCACACTGGGAATGTGCGATGGGTGAAGAATCCTACCAGATCTCCTCTTTCTTGCAGGTTTTATTTCATTCTGTTTTTCTATCTAGAACCACAATGAACTTTAATATATGTATCTGTGGCAGTAAAATTCAACAAAATAAACCATCAAAGGTATACACACAAAATGTTGGCTGGATTTTCATATAAATTTTACTTGATCAAAACCACATTCCTTTTCTTTGAAAAACAAGAGAAAGTAGTTACCTTCTTCCTTTCTTTCTAAGTTGGCTTTTTCTGCCGTGAAGCCAATTAAACAGCTATCAACCTCAAGACTTTGGCATTAGTCTCCTAGACCCTTTCCACATACACAACTTCTGAGTCACAATATGGGTGTCTATCTCTTTTGGTTTTGTAAGATCTTATCAAAATGAGCCTATGGATTTAACTGCAAAATCACCAGTCTGCCTCACATAACAGTCTTCCTGTGAAAAGGCCAGAGGAGATTAGCAATTGCCCATGTCACAAAGCCAGGAGGTGGTGAAAGCAAGATTTGAACCTATATCATCCACTCCCAATGTTCCCCCTCCCCTCTATTGTGAGGGTGTCAGTGTGGAACAGGGTGGTGATGTGAGCAACTGAGAGAAGGGTTTAAATGAATACACAAGCACAGAGGGCTAGCACTCATACTTTTTAAAAAAGAGGGATGCTTTTTCTCCAAACAAGAAGAATGGTACAGGTGAAAATAGATACCTTGGTTTCCTTTATTCCATCACACACTTTTTATAGTGGCCGATATGCCAAATGCTGTTCCAGGCACTGGTGATAAAGGATTGTGCTCGCTGTAAAATATAGTGTGGAAAGGGCTGACATAGAGGTTTTCTAAAAGGATGCAGCAGTACCAAGGGAGGGCAGTGACCAGTTTTCTTTGAGGAGGGTCAAGACTGTTTCTTGCTCAGTGATGTTTCTCATTATTCATGATGACAAAATTTGGTGGAACTGACATTATATTATGCTCAACCTCAAGGTTAAATTAATCTAATGATAAAGCTCACTGCTTGGACAAAGAAATTGGTTCAAAGATGGTAGGTGATTCAATCTGGGAAAACAAGATGTAAAACAATGTTTGCTCCGGATTCCTGGGAAACAATTAACTCAGGAATCTAAGGGCCACCACAGGATAGACATCAGAGGTGGCAGAAAAGAAACACAGACAGAAACTGGGTCCTGGGTGATATCTTTCAAACAATGGTTCTAGCCTTGCCCATTGCCTGGATTTCTCAGTTACACCACCCAATCCAGTCCCTCTATTGTTTAAACCAGTTTAACTTGTGGTTTCTGTTCTTTGTGATTCAAATATTTCCAAGCAACAAACCACTTGAGCTTCAGCTTTCTTAAGCATCATCTGGGAGTTGGCTGGACAGCCTCAGGAGTGGGCAAGGAAAGGGACATTCCAGAAGAGGAAGCAGGTGCAGCAAGGCGGGGCAGGGAAAACAGTACCCAGCTTGGGGGAAATTGGAATGGCTGGGACAGCCACCGACAGGACATGACTATGGACACAGGAACAGGGCTGACTCATAGAAGGTTTTTGGAAGAGTCTACATCAGTGGTAGTCAACCTGGTCCCTACCGCCCACTAGTGGGCGTTCCAGCTATCATGGTGGGTGGTAGCGGAGCAACCAAACTATAAATAAAAAGATAGATTTAGCAATAGTAAGTTATTTTATAAAGATTTATTCTGCCAAACTTAGCGAAAATCCGACATAAAGTACTTGGTAAGTAATTATTATTATATGCTTTAACTTGCTGTAACTCTGCTTTATAAATTTTATAAAGTAAAGTTACTTCCCTACTTTATAAATCACCATTACTGTGGGACCGGTGGGCGGTTAGAAAATTTTACTACTAACAGAGATATATACAAAAGTGGGCAGTAGGTATAAAAAGGTTGACTACCCCTGGCCTACATTTATCCTATGGACAATAGGGGACTCAAGGGACATTCTAAATCAGAGAAAAAGATGGCCGAATCAGCATGTTAAAAGGAATCTCTTTGGGATCAGGGTATGAAATGGCTTACTGAGGACAAAAGGGAGAGGAATTAGGAGACTTATTCAACTGTCCGGGATGCATGGCCAAGTGCCAAGACCAAGGACAGAGGCAGCAGGGGGTGTGGGAAGGGTGGGGAGGGGTTGCTTCAAGAGACAAATGTGTGCACAGAATCTACAGTGGAGGAGAAGACATGCTTAACTTCTGGGGAGGTTTAGAACCTCAGGAGCTAAGGGCAGGGTGCACGAGCCAGAGATTAGGGATTAGGGAAAGGGGCCATCCTGAAGTATGAGGGCCTTCCAGAAGTTAACCAATGAAAATCTGAATGTAAACGAGGGGATGGCCAAACCCACTGCAGTCACCCCAGAGATGGGCAGGACCATGAGAGCAAGTTGCAAAGTAAGATAAGAGCAAAGGTTGTCATCCTGGGTCTTTGTTGCATGGAGTAAAATACCAAAGCCCTTTTCTACTTTAAATTTTACACAAATGGTGGAAATTGTTTTTCTTTATTAAGTTTATCTGCCTTTATGTGCTTAAAATAGTACCTAACGTTTACTGTGTAGTGACATACATTATCTTATTTAATCTTCGTTATTATTTCCACTGTACCAAACTGAGGCATTGCCAGGTTAGGTAGTTTATACAAGATCCTGGAGTTGGGTGACTGGCTTAGCTTGTCCTGCAATCCATATCAGCCTGAGTCGAGAGCAGTTTAATTATTTTTCATCACCAAGTAAGACTTGGTGTGTTTGCACCATGGGCTCCCCTCCTGAGGGGCATCGAACTGCATTCATAGTTGATCACTCACAGGCAATCACTCTTAGAAAGGAGGGATACAAAAGACCTTTGCAGCTCTTTCCAAGCAAATTTCACACTTAAATTATTTTTATACTCTGATTTTACCTGAAGCACAGCCTTGCAATACGTTATTTTAACGTAGACCGTTTAAAGTAGAAAAGCGTAACAAGTCAAATAATCAGCTAACCCCAAGTAAATGAGCAAACAAAGTAAGCTTCCTTTCGAGTCAATTACTATGGAACAATTACTTCCTAACATGTTCTACCCTGGAAGTTAAGAAATTAAGCTTGGGAATAAGATATTTATATACCCAATGCTTTTCAATTCAGTATTCTACAAGGGATACCTTGTCTCCTAAGACAAAAGTTTCCATGTTTCTCTGCAGAGTTTGCTGAGTAACAGCTAGAACTTATATTAATAACATCTCCAGTTTATTGAGTGCCTGCTATATATTAACTGAAGCGCATTTATTTCCTCAAGGTTGTCAGCTTCCACCCCACAGTCATAGTGTATTTTGTGTGCTTATTTTGTTCTCAAAAGAACAGAAGAATATCTCTTTCAAGCTAAAGTACCTGTCATCTTGTAATTAAAAAAACTAGTTTTGATCAAATTAGGAAGCTACAATCCTTCATACAACAAAAGAAGCTAAACAAGAAAATATATAAGATAAACCTAGCATTACACACACACAAATCCATATTTAAGCCACTTCTATACTTCAGAGTGATTAAATGCAGAAAACCTAGACTCCGATATATGTATATTCTAACTTGGTTACGGCTAGAGAGTGTCCTTGAAATTTTTCCTTCACTTCTTGGTGTCCTAAAATATAAAATGAGGATATTACAATTTATGTCATCAGGTATTGAGAAGATTAATGAGAACACCTGCCCTATATTTAAACGGGAGAGCACCCTAGATATCAGCCATTGCTACCGAAGTGTTCTACTCACATTAGATGACACACAGCACAGGAGAGAAAGCGGATAGAGAGAAATGGGTAAAACCAGGGCACAAGTGCCAGGACCCTCCCTCCTCCTCTCAGGGCAGAGCCTGGACGCAGTCCGTGAAAACACAGGAAGATTCGAAGCAAATTTGGCTTCAGTGAAATCACAAACCCTGTTATTTGTCAGCAGGAAAAGTCTTTGGACAGAAGGAGATCAGACACAAACGCTAGATATTTAGAATGTTAATTGTCTTTAAGATAGCGCACATTGACAGGTCCTAAAGTTAAGGTCATCGTGGACAAGTTTTGTGATTTTCCCTTTTTCCCTTAGGAGAGACTGATGAAGCCTCTTGATAAATACGCGTATCAGCCCTGCCACTTAACTGTGTTTCTTGTTACTCGGGAAAGCCTGTGACCTACAGTGAGCTCAGATAACAAGGCAACACTACACAGCTGTGCCCCACAAGGCTCCACAATTTTTTCAGTGCTTCCATCCATTACCAGCAAATTACAGTAAATTCAAAATATTGATCTGCGCGCCCCTATATGGGAAGAAAGTTAGCATCGACTTTTATTGCTTATTGTTGGGCACAATTCCCTGGAATCGATAAAAGCTACAATGTTCATAAGCTTCTAAAAAGCTAGTTAATATAGTGGATATGAGACACCTCTTAGGATCACTATAAATCTATAAGATTCTTCAACAAAACAGTAGCAAACATCTTCAATGTTTGAAAGCCTTATTTGATTTTAGAATCTTCTCATTACCCAGGAAAATGCCCTTGGAAAGAAGTAAACACCAATGACTGGGAATAAAAATTAAGCAACTAGAAAGAACCCTGCTTCACAGATTTTCACTTTTAACTTTTGGTTCCTTGTATTTCCACACCGACCTCATTGTCTAATTCAGAGCCCATCATTAAGAGTTGTGATTATTTTTTAAGTGTATCTTAACGCAGGTTTAAGATGGGTTTTCTGGACAGTGGTTTCCAGGGTTCGTGAATAAAAACCAGTTTGCCCATAAACAATATTTCCATCACCCCAATTTAAAAAATCAATATCCTTTTATGAACCAATTTTTAAAAATCGGATAATTCAAAGGTCCCATTAAAATTACAGAGAACATTAATACAGAAAGGAAAAGGCTTTTTACAGAATCAGGGAAGAGAACTGGATAAGACTATTTGACCAGTGAATTTATTCAGCTGAGATTAATCATTTTTATTTACTAAGGATACCTTGTAGTTTAGCAGTCACTGTTCTGAAAGCCCATTTTAGTATAGAAATTTACAAACAAATTAGCTCAAGAGAGCTCTTGAAGTGCTACATGAAATACCCACAAGTCTGCTTTCTTCTGATCGCCCTTCTCCATCTAAATGCAAAAGACGACACTTAAAATGTACACATAAAATGTATGAGGGCGATGGAAGATTAATGACACACGTATTTAAATAATCAATAATGTGACTTAAGCCTTTAATGGTAGTGAAATTTATTGTAAGGAGGTCACAGAATAAAATAAACAATTGGCTTCTACGGGATATATTTTACTTAGTCAGTAATAGGTCCTATTTGTTAAAGGGTACGATATCTGACTTCTTAAAAATTTTCTCCAGTATGCTATTTCAAATAACACAAACTGAAACTATGCTGAGATTGGGAACACCAAGACTGAAGAACACAGATTAGGTAGGACCTGCTGTTTCCTACCTCACATCTTGCCCTCCACCACCGTGATGAAAACGGTGTCAAAACTCAGTTTCATTCTAGTAAGCACCAAGCACTGGGCAACACAGCTTCTCCTGTAGGAATCTTGTCAGCCTTACTCTGGCCCTGCAATTACGGGCAGGGTTACCATCACTTGCTTCTGCTGGGGAAACTGAATCTTGGACAAGATAGGTGTGATCTGCTCAGGGGCAGAGGTCTCACAGTAAGGATAGCAGAGCAAAGAATAAAGTGGCCTTGATGACAGTGTTTGCACGCGCCACCAGACCAGGACACTCAACCAACAAACATGTGGAAGTGGCAAATAATAAATCCTTATTTACTGAAGCCACTATTAGTTGAGTTTTCTGCTATTTGCAGCTAAATACATTTCTGATACTCTCCAAAAATAGTGCTGAACTGGGCAAGTCAGCTACAGAGTGGTACCTCCAAAAGCCCTACAACCCTGGTACCATCAACTCTCAGCATCAGGAGCACAGGCGCCCAAAGAAAATGAGCATATGATCCTTAAATTAGGATGAGGTTCTATGAGAAACAAAAGCTCTGGAAACACTGATTACAGATCTGTTGATGTGGGGTTTTTTTCCAAAATAGATTTGGGAGTGCTGCAGTGTGTGTTAATGACTTTGAAGTTAACCAAAGAGATCCCAAACTTAATGGCATCACATTTGTGGCAGTTCATTAGCAGAAAATATTACAAAGCAGTAAAGTTTTTGCCTTCTTAAGCATTGAAAGCAATAAAGGGCTTTAAGGTTTTTTTTTAATTTTTAATTGATTTTATAGAAAGAGGAAGGAAAAGAGAGAGACAGAAACATCAATATGTTTTTGTATGTGCCTTGACCAGGAATTGAACCCACAACCTTTGCACATCAGGACGATGCTCTAACCAGCTGAGCCATCTGGCCAGGCAAGCTTTGGGGTTTTAATTGCTTTTTCCCAAGGACTAAATTCTGTTCTTACCACAAATACAGACTCTTGCCAACGTCAAAATGATTCCTTGTCGGTTTTTTTTTATCACAAGGACTATAACAACAGAGGTTATAAATTTGAGATTTAAAGTTTTATAATGTGATCTCTTACTTTTGTTAACTAAAAAAATAACTTACAAACAGGAAGATTTCCCCCTTAAAATATGTGAATGCTTCCATCTGTAATTCAGGGATGAATTTAGGTGGCTTCCACTTTAGTTTCTACTATAGTAATTGGGTTATTCCTTTGAAAAATAAAAGGCACACTAGACCTTAGTGTACTGACATGATTACTATATTTCACAGAAGCTGTGTGTCCTCACATTGAATTACACTGAAATTGATAGTTGATGCTGATCTCAGTACCTACAGAATAAAAGTTTTAAAAAAAAAGTAAAAATTGACACTACTATAAAATAGTATGAACAAAGAAGGGAATTCAACTTTAGAAAATAAATGAATACAAAGTTATAGGCACCTCAAACTATCTTTCAAATTCACAGTATTCAGACAAGTTGATAAATTTGTGTTAATGCTTTTAAGTGGTTCTGCACTATAAATGCTATTTTTATAAAAAAGATAAAGTAAGCTGAATCATACTGAATTTAATTATTTATCAATCAGAAAAAAACAGTAAGTAAAACAGAATACTAAAGAACTGTATTTTAATTGAGCTATAATAGATTTATAACACTGGGCAAGTTTAAGGTGTACAACATATTGATATGATACATTTATATTGCAATACGATTGCATTGTAGTGTTAAGTAACACCTCTATTGTGTCACATAATTATCATTTCTTCTAGCAGTGGGAACAATTAAGATCTAGTCTCTTAGCAAGCTTAATATTTATAATACAGTTTTGGGGTCTATAATCACTGCACTGTGTATTCGATCTCCAAGATTTATTTATCTACTATTGTAGTTACAAGTATGTACCCTTAAACAACATCTCTCCCACTCCCCCAACCCCACCGCTGGTGATCACCATTCCTCTGAGTTTTGTTTTTTAGTTCAATTATTTTAAATTCTATATATAAAAGAGTATATATCTTTCACCTAAAATATAAAAATCCTATGTGCTAAATGCTATGTGCTAGCTAGCTAAATTAAGTTGCTAACTCATGAAGTCCTGAAGGACCATCAGCTAGAATGTTTGAAGGGCCAGAGACACAGGAAGGCCACCAAGCAGAGAGGCCCAGAAGACCGGCTTAGGAGCCTGGCCTTGGGCAAATTACTTACCCTCCTGTGGCTTTCTTCCCTTGATGCAAATTATAGACAGTAAGAGCTCATAGTTCTGATCTGGTTTAAATAATATACAAAGTAGCTAGAAAAGTGACTTGTGCGCAGCGAGTGTGCTCCTATTAGGTTATCATTCTATCTTAAATACTCATGCACAAATCTGACTTGGCAACCCTAAGTGAAGTTTTCCAATTTGCAAGTATAAAGTGTTCATCTACATAATAGGTGGTTATGCTGATGTATCTTCTGTGCACCAAAAGGTAGATAAAAAACTAGTAATAAATTTAAATATTATCTAAGACTATTTGAATGAAAGCTTAGAGTATCTATCCTTGAATTTCTTACTGATACTCCTAGATGCCTTGAAAATGAGCTCTGCTACTTTAAAACTAAGCCAAAATAGATGACCTGGGCAGCTGTAACCGCCCTTTGTCAAGCATGGTGTCCATCTCAATGAAAAACAAACTTCTTAAAAAGCCAGATTCCATTTTTATCCACACACATGCTAAACAAGCTGGCATATGTTCCAAGCAGTCTATAGTGTGTATTTAAAGCAGACCCTTTTTATCTTGTGTAGCTTTCATTACATTACAAGAGACAATGTACGTATTCCTTGCTATGGCAAGGAGTGACACTGGATCTTGCTGTCCAGTGTGTTTGCATTCTGTATTTTTCTCAGTCTACCTTTCATCAGTAAAGAACAGTGTTGCTTTAACTAGAAAGTGTGGAAAATTCTGATTGAATTTTCCACTTCAAAGTACACAAAATCATTTCATCTAACATGCTGTGTTAGAAAATCTATGCCCCATTCTGACCTCCTGTTGCAGACTATTTCAAGTATTGGTGATGCACCGTATCACACTGCATGGCTGGTGAAGGAGAGTAAACATATTGACTGAGAAATGTTTTGAAAAACCCCTATTCCACACAAATCCCAGCCACTGTCAAAAACCACAAAAATGTTTGCATTCTGTCTGTGCAGGAGCATGACAGAGCTCTAGGAGAAATTCCCACAGTACTTACCGCCAGCTACTTGCATAACTTTCCATCTAAGCAGGACAGTGCAGGGCTAGCAGGAAGGAGCAGCACGGGTCTACCCAAATAATACGCTCAGAGGTATGTGAGAGAAGACGTTATTAACTGTGCCCTTCCTTTAACCTATTTGCAAAGTTAAAATAAAATTTAGCAGAAGAGATTACCACCACTAGTGAGAAGGCACAGCTCAGCCGGCAGGCAAAGAACACACGGAAGGAAAGGTAACGTATTGATTGACCTTTCTTTCCAATTGCAGTCTAGGCAGCTAGCTGTCTTTTTTCATTGGGGGGTGGGGGGTGGGTGGAGGATATGGCAGCTGACCTAGCTTATTTTCCTGGACTAGCAAACCAGGAGAGTCCTTGGACAAGTGAGCCAGCTGAGAGTAGTATACACCTACAATGGCACCTATCACATTAACACTGTTAGAAGTCAGAGACCCTAACCTATAATACTGTAATCAGATAGGCTTCAGGTTAGACCTTGTCCCTCCTGAAAATGCAAGCTTCCTTCTCAGAAACTGGTGGGGAAGACGTTTTCTAGGTGCACATAATGGCAGCCTGTCTGAATTATTCATATTCCCTGAAATAAAGAGCACCAGGGTCCATTTAAATCCACATTTCCTAAAGAACTTTGTGAATGGTTAGGACTTCACAGGGAAAACTTCAAGTTCCTTGCCAAATGTTCTGCATTCAAATAAGTTTGAGAAACCCCCAATAAAACAGAGCTCAGAAAATTTACTTAGTGTCACATTTCCCCAGGATTTTTATAATTCTTAGCATTTTATTTAACAAAAGTATTGGGCCTGACCAGGTGGTGGCGCAGTGGATAGAGTATTGGACTGGAACACAGAAGACACAGGTTAGAGACCCTGAGATTGTCAGTTTGAGCGCGGGCTCATCTGGTTTGAGCAAGGCTCACCAGCTTGGACCCAAGGTTGCTGGCTCGAGCAAGGGGTCACTCGGTCTGCTGTAGCCTCCGGTCAAGGCACATATGAGAAAGCAATCAATGAACAACTAAGGAACCACAATGAAGAATTGATGTTTCTCATCTCTCTCCTGTCCTGTCTGTCTGTTCCTATCTGACTGTCCCTCTCTCTGATTCTATCTCTGTCACACACACAAAAAAACCCAAAACCAACCCAAAAACAAAAGCATCAGGCATGATGTACAGTATTCCCCCAAGTCGTTGGACCATGGAACACCCCTCAGGCACATACATAAAAAATACTTTGAGAGATGTTGGTTTAAATGAACCTTTCTTTTAGTACAATGACAAGATGACCGTAAGAAAACCAGACACCACACTATTTCCATGTCCCACACCAGTTACTGCACTTAGTAACTTTGAATTTCATAGTCCTGTATTGCAATATGAGGAAAGAGGTAGGTGCCCTACACTGTAATTCAATAAAGTGTCCCCAGAACATCTTGCTGGACTGTACCACAAATCCAAGAGAACACAGAAACGATAAGTACACAACGAATTCCACGTGCATCACAGTGATCCAGTCTATAAAGAAATAAGCCCTGGCTGGTTGGCTCAGTGGTAGAGCGTCGGCCTGGTGTGCAGGAGTCCCAGGTTCGATTCCCGGCCAGGGCACACAGGAGAAGCGCCCATCTGCTTCTCCACCCCTCCCCCTCTCCTTCCTCTCTGTCTTTCTCTTCCGCTCCTGCAGCCAAGGCTCCATTGGAGCAAGGTTGACCCGGGTGCTGAGGATGGCACTGCCTCAGGTGCTAGAATGGCTCTGGTTGCAACAGAGCGATGCTCCAGATGGGCAGAGCATCGCCCCCTGGTGGGCATGCCGGGCGGACCCCAGTCAGGCGCATGCGGGAGCCTGTCTGACTGCCTCCCCATTTCCAGCTTCAGAGAAATACAAAAAAAAAGAAAGAAAAGAAATGAACACAAAGTATAAAAACACATGACTCCTATACCATAGGCATATAGTTCATGTGGAAGATAAACCCAGGAAATAAGGACTGTTACCATGCCCATGTGTTTATAACAATGACAGAATAATGGAACTGGGCCCCTATTTCTCTTTTCCCTATAGGCAAACTTCCTAATCTCCCCAGACAAACTTCCTATTTCTGGGACTTCTGCTTCCACTGAGGATACAGACATCACAAGAGACCATTCAACAATGTGAATGAAGATATGAAGCTAAAATGTAAAGTATGTTATTGGTTTGTCTGGTTCCTCCCTAAGACATCTACAACAGGTTTCTCCTCCTCCTGCCAGCCCACCAGGGTTGAAAGCTAACCATGGTCCTCTTCTTTCCTTTCAAGAGTTTATCACTTTCTGGACCTGATCTTTTTTAGACTTATTTACGGTCTTAGCTTTTTTACATTATTTTTTTAAACTATGATTTTATAGCCTATCCAGCTTGTTTTGATTGTCAAAGTATCAGTGATAGTGTCTACATCCTAAGTAAAAAAGGAAGCCCAGAAATAGGAGATTTTGTTTCTTTGTGTGTCTATAATTTTGAGTATATGCCAAACATTTTGAATAAAAGCCCAGTAGAAACGGAGGTAAATAATATTTAGTTCCAGAAAAATGGGTGTCTCTCCTATGTCATACCACTTAAATGGGATTCTGAGTCATGCTGCCTTCTACTTGAGCTGGGTCTTGAGCTGCTATGACTCATGGTCAAGAAAAGAAACAGGCAATACAAACAGATGCAGAGATAGCCGAGATCTTAGCATCATCAAATACTCAAAAATAACTATGCTAAATGCTACAGTAGCAAATATATATGACCACATGAATAAAGACATGGGAACTTTGAGTAGAGATGTAAAAACTATGATAATAGTAAAAACAAAAGGGAAATGCTTGACTGAAAGGCATCAGAATAAAATGGACTTAGCAGCTGACTGAGCAAAGCTAAGTCAAAATAATAGAAATC
This sequence comes from Saccopteryx leptura, assembly GCF_036850995.1. Lineage (NCBI taxonomy): Eukaryota > Metazoa > Chordata > Mammalia > Chiroptera > Emballonuridae > Saccopteryx > Saccopteryx leptura. The sequence goes on along the minus strand of NC_089503.1, from coordinate 141,473,140 downwards.
ACCCAAATGAGTCACCAAAATATAAATAAAGCTAACAACAAAAAGAATGTTTGAGACATGTGGGACAATATCAAACTGCCTAACATAGGTATAAATGGAGTCCCAGAAGGAGAAGAGAGAAAATGAGGTAGAAGACATATCTAAATAAATAATGGCAAGGACTTGCCAAAACCGATGAAAGGTCTCAGCCCACACATCCCAGACGCAGTGCATCCTGAGCAGAATAAACACGTAGAAAACCACACTTGGCACGTCATAGTCAAATCTCTCTTTTCAGCAGGAAGTAGGTAAATGAGTATGAAGTAACAGGAAGAGAGCACCTATAAAAAATTAACTTAAAAAATGTCAAAGCAGAAATGGAGTTTCCAAGATATTCAAGTCAGTTGCAGAAAGTATCACAGTCTCTGATACACTGGCGTGTATCTCAAGTACTATTGAAAGAAACTCCTTCCAAAACCCTGTCAGAATCCACAGAATCCCTAGGCAAGAAAGAGAACTTGCCCAGGTAAATGTCTAAATTACTTTCTAGAGTTGCTGTTTATATTTTGATTTTTCTTTCTTTTTGCCTGAGGGTAGAGGGTTACAGGGGCCAACAGGACACAGAAGTCCTTGAAGGCAAAGGATGATTTCCTTAATTCCTCATAAATCTCAAGCCAAATTTGGTAACTTGTACTTAACCCGGTCGGTGATCTTTTCACCTATAAATTAAAAAGATTTCCTATACCCTTCCTCCAAATAAATTGCTAATCTCATCTTGGCCAATTGCTTGTTACACAAGTCTTTGGCAGGCATAACTCTGATGACTCTGAGAAAAGTCAACAAATGTAACTCACCAGCTTTTTAAAGCCCTTGGGGGGAAAATCCACATAGGACAGCAGAGGTAGGGCGGTAACAATTCACCTACGCACAGTTACCTTTGCCAGCTCTGAAAAAAAGGGCCGGGGGTGGGGGGAGGTGGGCATAACTATTGCACAAATCTACGTTAGGAAAGAGAAACAGGCCAAACTAAATAGCTTTTTTCTTCTTAATGGATTCAGTCACAACAGTCAGATGATGTAAAATATCATAGTTATTCCAGCAATTGAAATATTAAAAGTCAACTGTGGTCTTTACACATGTTCTTAATTTTACCTGTATTTCAAGCCAAATTACATCCTTTTCTTAAAAACAAAGGAAAACAAAAACAAATAACATTTTACTGGACAATAAATGAGGATGTTGGGCCTGGCCTGTGGTGGCACAGTGGATAGAGTGCCGACCTGGAATGCTGAGGTTGTCGGTTTGAAACCCCAGGCTTGCCTGGTCAAGGCACATGAGACTATGAAGGCACAAGCAACTATGAAATGGTGCTTCCCACTTCTCTCCCCCCCTTTTCTCTCTTTCCCTTCTCTCTAAAAATCAATAAATAAAGTCTTTAAAATAAATATACAGTGTGTCCGTAAAGTCATGGTGCACTTTTGACCAGTCACAGGAAAGCAATAAAAGATGATAGAAATGTGAAATCTGCACCAAATAAAAGGAAAACCCTCCCAATTTCTGTAGGATGATGTGGCAGCATGTGCGCATGTGCAGATGATGACATAACACCGTGTATACAGCGGAGCAGCCCATGGCCATGCCAGGCGAGATGTGGACGGTACAGAGGAAAGTTCAGTGTGTTCTGTGGCTCACTAAATTCGAATCTATGACCAAAGTGCAACATGAATATCGGCGCGTTTATAACGAAGCACCACCTCACAGGAATAACATTACTCGGTGGGATGAGCAGTTGAAGGAAACCGGCAGTTTGGTGGAGAAACCCCGTTCTAGTAGGCCATCAGTCAGTGACGAGTCTGTAGAGGCTATACGGGATAGCTACCTAAGGAGCCCTAAAAAAATCTGTGCGTGAGCCCACATCGAACTGCACTGAATAGGTATGAAACTGGGAGAGTTTTGCTTTTATTTGGTGCAGATTTCACATTTCTATCGTCTTTTGTTGCTTTCCTGTGACCGGTCAAAAGTGCACCATGACTTTATGGACACACTGTAAATATAAAAGATGATGAAGGAAAATAAATAAATAGATAGATAGATTAGTATGTTGGAAAGCAGTATCAGGAAAGACATAAGACTGAAAACAAACAATAGAAATTTAAAATTGTTCAAAATTACTAGAAGGAGAGCATGAAGGAGTCTTCTGGGGTGCTGGTGATGTTCTGATTTTTTTTTTTTTTTTTTGGTGTTGTTATAAGGGTATAGCCAGTGTGTGAAAATACATTGATATCTGTACTTTTTAAACTTGTGTTACTCTTACAGAAAAAAAAAAAATTAGTGCCTCAGATCAGTAGGACAGTGTTTGTATATATAGTGTACCTCAATAAAAAGATGTTTTAAAAGAGATTAGGGATGCTTCTCATCTCTCTCCCTTCCTGTCTGTCCCTATCTGTCCCTCTCTGTCTCTGTCACAAAAAAAGAGAGAGATTAGGGAGTAATTCTCCAAAGGCAGTTGGTTATACTTACTTTCAACTCTAAGCACTCCATCCCAGAGTCCTGGCCACAACCTGATGTATGTACTGAGTTATATACTCATTGCTGTTATGTGCCATTGAGTCAGCCTGACTCCTGGCGACCCTATGAACAAGTGATGTCCGCAACATCTTGTCTTCAATAGCCCTGCTCAGCTTCTACAAACTTTTTTATGGTATCAGTCAAATTGGTCTTCTTCTTTTCCTGCTGCCTTCTGTTTTTCCTAGCATTATTGTGTTTTCTAAGGAATTCTGCCTTCTTGTGATGTGTCCAAAGTAGGAGAGCTTCTCGTTTGTCATTTTTGCCTCCAGCGATATTCCAGGCTTAATTTGCTCTAGGACCCACTTGTTATTGAACTAAATTCCACGACATGTTTTAGCCTGTAATTTTGAATGCTTACTGTGTTCATATAATACATTAGACACAGTGTCATGGAAAATAAATAAGTAGAATCCATTTCCTTCAAATTACTGGTATGTGTCTGAGAGATGTTAGGCTAAAAAATATTGGGGTGTTCTCTGCACATTTTTCGATTGAATTGTTTGGGATCTGCAATTCTGTCAAAGCCAAAAGAGACAAAAAATCCTTGTAAACTGGGATAGACACACCTAGAAACAGAAAGGAGAAGAAACACTTTCCAGACAGCTTTGCAGCATTACCTAGGTCTGCAGTGGTGTGGAGTCAGGTGGCACGACAGTGGTATCTGGGTCAAAATATGTCTCTGGCGCTTGAGACGGAAAGAACCTCTCCTTGGGTGCAGTGGTTGCTTTCCTTTTGAAATCTGAGAAATCCTACCTAGTACCAGGTGTCCCCCCCGGGAAAAAGGCGTGTCCTCACCAGCCGGTGGTGGCAAAGAGCATGGCAGGCTGGCTCCCTCAGTACAGGGACAAACTGGGACTGCATTCTAGCTTCACCTTGTACTGACACTGTGACCTCGTGCATGTTATTTACCCTCTCTGTGCTGTCTGGCCAAAGGCAGTGAACTGTGCACAGTATTCCAGGTTGACAGATCCCATGAGAAGTGTAGCCCAAATATTGCAACGTGAGACTCTTCTTGGACATGAAGAAAGGGAATTGAGCATTTGGAATGTGGGAAACATTGTTTTTTAGTGTGATGTCCCTTGCCATTGCTTTGTTCTGCACACAGGCTCATGTGGCCCATAGGAGCTGAGATTGAATATCAAAGACAATTGTCCATAAGAGTTAAAGAATGACTAGAGGAGAAAAAAAAATACTATCCACCTGCCCATTGCAAGACCTTCTTTATGGTCCAAACCATGGAGGTGTTTATCTTTTTATTTATTTACGTCTAACACATGAAGCTCAATTTACTTTGTCCTTTGATAGCAGAAGGTTGCCTTAAATTCACTGAAAGACTGTTCTGCTTTCCTTCACGAGCTTCCTGTGCCCCTCTGTACAGCATTCTCACCCAACACCCTTTCCCTGCCGCCAAGCAACATCTCTAATGTGCCTGATGGATATTAACTCTGTACAAGCTCTTAGTAAATTGCGTGGTGTGCATGAGTTTTCACTGAGAACTCTCTCAACTGTCTATACTCACAGCTCCCCCAAACTTTCTGGCACAACAACAACGCTGCAAGAAGAATCTGTCTCCTTGGACAGAAGTCACCTTTTGGTTTGGGATTGCTGGGTCATAGGGCAGACTATGTCTAATTTAACTAAGTACTGCCATTTTACTCCCCCCCAAAAGCCACACTCTGTGGGATGGCTGCACCAAATCAGTTAATTACAACAACATTCTTAATGACAACAACATTCACCCACTGTATGGATGAGGAAACAAGAGTCTTTCCCTGGCTACAGAGACAGGACACAGAATTTGAAAACATGATCTCGAAGCCCTCATGCATTCCAGCACTGGGGGTGGGGCATGACATGAACTTATTTAACCTTCCACGTCCACCTCAAGTCCTATCCCTCTGTTCTGGCCTGACAGATAACTTCACTACGTGCATTTATGCAATGTTCATGCCTAAACTCATGCTGTTTAAAAAGCCTTAGGCTTTTTCCAAGGCCCAGATGAAAACCCAGGCACTCCAGGAAGCCTTTTCTGACAGCCACTCATGGGTCTCCCTTGGTTCAAAAGCAACATGGCACTGATATTGTTACTATACAATTTACTCTTGTCTCTGCTTTATTTCTTTGCTACTTATATTACATTCTCGAAGGTCAGAACCAAATCCTGCAAGTTATAGTCCTCCGTGCCTGACACACTGCTAGATGATCAAAAATAAATGGAACTGTATAGACATATGGCAATGCAGATGCTCTACCTCAAACATCATCTGGTCCTGACCCCTCATTTAACAAAACGGAAAAAATCCTGAAAAGATTATATAAGGATGGCCTAATAACCATACTAAGAGGAATCACAATGTCAGGGTAGCTACAAATCATCAGTCTTTGTTAGCTGCCTGCCTGCACAATAAAAATTTCTCGTGCATTATTTCATTTTTTCCTCAAAACAATCTGATGAGATAGCTATGGGTTTCCCCCCTTTTTCAGATTAGAAAATGGAGGCGTTCTCAGGGTTATAAAGTAATTGGCCTGGCCCTGGCCAGTTGGCTCAGTGGTGGAGCGTCGGCCTGGCGTGCGGAAGTCCCAGGTTCGATTCCCGACCAGGTCACACAGGAGAAGCACCCATCTGCTTCTCCACCCCTCCCCCTCTCCTTCCTCTCTGTCTCTCTCTTCCCCTCCCGCAGCCAAGGCTCCATTGGAGCAAAGATGGCCTGGGCGCTGGGGATGGCTCCTTGGCCTCTGCCCCAGGCGCTGGAGTGGCTCTGATCGCGACAGAGCGACGCCCTGGATGGGCAGAGCATTGCCCCCTGGTGGGAGTGCCGGGTGGATCCCAGTCGGGCGCATGCGGGAGTCTGTCTGACTGCCTCCCCGTTTCCAGCTTCAGAAGAAAAAAAAAAAAGTAATTGGCCCAATGTTGCAGCTAATAAATTTCAGATACAGGATTCATACCTATTTCAGCTGGGAGCAAAGGTAATTTGGAGATGGCTGATGTAAAAACGAACAAATACAAAATATAACTGGCTTCAAAATTCTCTTAACAGCAATGGATCACCCCTTAAAGCCTTTGTAAAAGAAGTTTACGTAGTATATTTAAGTGACTAAAACACTCCCAGAATAATTATGGCAACCAGTCTTCCCAACTCCTTCCCCATCTTTCTACATCCTTAAATATAGTAGCAAGTATTACATCCTCCAAAAAGGAAGAAATTATTCTTTAACACTTGAAATTCCTTGGACTAGGAAGGTGCTAATTACCATCTAGAAACTCACTGCATAATAAGGCTTAAAAATGTAGTTATTTTAAAGCCTATTCCCTTAGTGCTTAAAAATCAACCTATTTTCTTCTGCAATTACAGACAGAAGCACAATTCCATTATAGTCATTGACTTGATTCTACATCATCTTTGTAACTATGAACTCTGCTCAATGCAGCTTCTTGTCCCCTCGGAACACTGGGTTTCTAAGGTCTCAAAGACATTCATTCTTCAGATAGGTAAAAATGAAAAAAGGATCAATCCTAAAAGGCTTATAGCAGCGAGAGAGGAAAACCCATCTGCTCTGAGATAGCTCTGGGCTTATATTCCCAGCAGGGGAGCCCCGGTTTTGTAAACCTTGTTCTCATTAGGAAAAGGTAGAGAAATCACAGAATTAAAATAAAGGATCTTTCAAGCCCTACAGCAGATTGAAACAATGTATTTTAGAATTGAATGCAAGCTTTTGGTAGTTGGCTTATATGTCCGTTTGGGTAGTTCGGTTTATTTTTTAAAAGAGGATAGAATGTTACAACACTATTTGATTTTGAAGTGTACGTATTAGTTGTTCTGACTACCATCATTGACTCTTACATGCTCGAAATTTCAATGTAGTCTTTACGAACCTATTTATTCTGGATCAGCAAAGCTTCCAATGGAAAATGACAGCTCATCTGGAATAAATCTTCATCATCCCTTTGTGCTGAAATGCCAGGAGATTTGAAAAACGAATCCTCTGTACACTCGAGTTCTTTTCTGTCCACCTCCTGTCTCCCCAGTTTGTGTTTCTGATGCTCCCATATCAAACTGATTCTCATTTAACATGGGCCTTTACCAGCTTCACAAATTACTGCTCTCTGGTCTTTGAACTGCTATTCCTATTGCCTGTTTGGCTTCATTCTTTGTTCATTTGCTGTGTTACAGCATTCATACTGGGAGATAGATAGGTGAGCATATTTTCAAAGTGAAAGACACTTTAAAAATTCCCAGTGGAAAAGCATAACCAATTAGAAGTACATTAAGTAGCTTTGGTATGGTATCCCCCTAACCCTTTACGCTATTCAAATAGTTTTAAATTTTTGTTTTCCTATACTCAAAGCACAAGACCCTTTCTAAGACTATAAGAAAAAATTCAGGGTGAAAAAAATGCCATTCCTTGAGCAGAAAACAAGCCCCTAATTTCTGGTCTACATTTTCCCCATAGCTTTAAAGTGATTCTGTTTTAAAAATTAACTTCCACTGAAGACATTGATAGAAGACTGCCTAATAATCATGCTTGGCAAGTAATGACACAAGATGCCATTTGTAGCGGGATTTTAGGGTTGAGAAGCACCATTTAAGAATCTCAGAGTAAATGCAAAAGTGTCTAGTTATAAACAGCCTTGCTGGAAAAGAAAATGATTCCATAATTTAATTAAAAGAGCATTTCATATACTCCCCTCATTTGATGGGTGAGAAAACCTAGAGCCACGGGAGCTCCCCAAGGCAACCAAGATGGTCTATGACAAAGCCCAGTGTCCAGTCCAGGCTAGTCCACTCTGTTACGGCTCTAGGGAAACTAAATGTTTCTACTTGCACACTCTTCTTTCAAGATTATGCAATGCCAGTTCACAAGAAGTCAATGGTCTCAAAAGATCTGGCAGCTGGTCTGCCATAAATTGTTACTGACCCCCACAACATGGGCTCCTGTAATTTGTAAGAGTTTTTTTAATATTATTCGGATTATTGAGTTGAAAATAATATAGTACAGATTCTCAACCAATGTGCTTGGAATGAAAGGTCACCGGCGACACAGAAACACATTTCCATTTGCTATTTGCTGTCCAGGTGGCACCTCCGCACAGAAGACAGCGGCTCCCCCCGCCACGTCTTAATGTTAGAAAAGACTTTTAGGCCTTCGCAAATTTCAATGACTGCAGTATCTTTGGGAGCAAAGGAGCTGACCTATAAAATGGATTTGGTAACATGGCTGCACCTAGTCACACAGCACATTAAGGCACCAGATATCTTTATAGCAGTTTAACGAGTTCCTCTTAGAGTTTTTGTCAAGAAAAAGCAGCCATGATTCACAGTCAAAACAAAATGGGAAAACAAAAAGACTCTCACCACCAACAGAAGAAAACCAGCTAACTGACAGTGTAACATATAACAGTTTGCATGGTGAGGCACAGGAGTTCTGAAAATGCCAAGGCAGAATGAAATGACTGCAGGGAAAAGAAGGGGGAATGACGGCATAGGCTGAGTTGAGTCCTTAAAACAACACTGGACTGCAGGTCCATGCTGGGTGTACCAGTGCGTGGGCTTAATCGCTCTGCGTCTGTCTGAGTGCCTCATCAGTTAGACACTGAGGCGGGGCCCCCAAAGGACTTGCTGCTCTCTGAGCTGGGCTCTAACCGTGTAAGGTTCACATCTTAAACGAGGAAGCCATCTGACTTATTCAAGGTTGCTTCATTTTTTCCGCTCATATAACAACAAAACTTCCATGACTTTATCACAAGGATACCAAGCCAGAGTGAGCTGTCTTCAGCTTGGGGGCTGGAGGAGACACCCTAGGCACTTCGGAAATGTAATAAAGGGCTATGATGTCTAGAGTCCGTTTTAAATACACAGGGAATGTAATACAGTTGAGCCTTGAACAATATGGGTTTAAATGGCAAGGGTCCATTTATATGAAGATTTCCGTTTCAATAAATACTAGAAATACTTTTTCTCTTTCTTATGTTTTTCTTAATAACATGTTCTTTTCTCTATATTACTCTTTTCTAAGAATATAATAGTTAAGACATATAATTTGCAAAATACCTGTCAACTCTTTATGTTATTGGTAAGGTTTCCAGTCAACAAGTAGGCTATTAGTAGTTAAGTTTGGGGAAGTCAAAAGTTATATATGGATTTTTGACCAGGGGGAATCAGTTCAATGCCCCTAACCCCTCTGTTGTTCAAGGATCAACTGTACTATGTATTAGTTAAAGTTGTATCCTATACACAGTCAGCAGGCCTAATCAGAAGGTACTCCCATAGGGTAGTCCACTAGCATTATATCAGAGCAATCTATATCTTAGTCAACACCAGAGATTTTATTAACTAGCATATTGAAAATCAAGTTTTCTTTGCTGAAATAAAAATCTATGGCTTAACAGTCAGCATAATGTATATTACAAACTGGCTTTTATTGTTGAAACTCGTAGTCTTTAAGATAAGTGAACTGGTCAAATCATTTCAGAGACCTCCTTCACCTTGCATGAAGAAGGGGCTAAGAATCCAGGGAGGCCTGTACTCTGTACCTCCTTTGGACTGGCACCCAAGGTCCGACTACTCCGCTGGCCGTACACCTCGCAGCTGAGTCCGAGGAGCACTACTGCATGATGTACTCCTCACTTTAAAGATGAGAGAATCTTGCCTCTAGAAAATTGTCAGGTAGTTGACCTTGTGCAGAACTTTCCAAAAAGGCTTCGCTGGAGCGCTTACAAAGCCAGAGAACAGGACTTCACTGGGTTTATGGGACAGGCTGCAGGACTACTTTGTGCCTGGTTGTTAATGAATATTTGCTTAATACACGTCTGCATGTAGCAGAACCGGCCCATGACTATCAGTGCTGTATGCGACCAGCCAATCCTTGCCCCACACCTCAGCTGCTTTTCTGTGGCCACTGCTGCTTATCAAACAGAACATAAGAGTTGGACATGACCAAACTGGCTTAAGACTATTCTCAACAAATATGTAACTCACACTGGCTCAGTCAACTTTTTGGGTATTTTTACAAGCCAGTGGTTAAACACAGTCATTATTCTTAATTAAAAATACCCTATGCTAGCCTGACCTGTGGTGGGCGCAGTGGATAAATAGTCAACCTGGAATGCTGAGGTCGCCGGTTCAAAACCCTGGGCTTGCCTGGTCAAGGCACATTTGGGAGTTGATGCTTCCTGCTCCTCCCTCCCCCTTCTCTCTCTCTCTTCTCTCTCTCTCTCTCTCTCTCTCTCTCTCTCTCTCTCTCACTCACTCTCTCTCTTCTCTAAAAATTAATAAAAGTTAAAAAAAAAAATACCCTATGCTTACAATTATATTGAAAACAAAGGTAATAGTCAAAACTGCATCACTGAATTGTTTTGCTCCATTTTACTGGTGTTTACAGCAGTTGTATCTCTATGGTGGCAAAACGATAAACCGCGCTTTGCTGAGCACCCCTGCCCGCTCTGCGTTCAGTTTCTTCACACTGCTACTTGAAACGGGCGTGGTGGGAGTAGTTACCCTACCCAAACCAGCGATGCTGCCTCTAGCAGGGTACTGTTTGTGTTGGGGCTGGTTGGTAAACATTTACCAGAACTCTACTGGTGTGGATGGTCCAGGATTAACAGGGAAGACTTTGCCTCCTTAGAGGCCTTTACAAACAGCAACATAAATAACACTCCACATCCCCATTTTCTGCAGAGGGACCACGTGGCCATGCACACCCACCGCCAGGGCGGCGGGACACACTCACTTTTGAAGCAGCCGGGTCCACTAGTCTCTGGCGGTGTCGGGCTGAGTTGAAATGGCTCTTCGGAGGCTGCCCTTCCTGACAGTGAATGAAGATGGGGATGAACGAGAGGTGGGAAGGGAGTTGTGGGGCGTGAGATGATAGGAAAATGGTCAGAAAAGGGAGAGGGACAGTGTTTAACAGCGCTGTACGTTTGTTTGTTTAGCTAAAAATCTAAGCATAAAAACACCTGTCAGGTTTTTCCCCACAAAGCAAATGGCCAAGTGCATTTTGTGAAAAACAGCCTTGTTTATGCATGTGTGTAATAAAGTCAGGGACACAGCCCAGTAGTAAGACATTGCCCACGGAATCGCCATTTTTCTAGTACCTGATATTGTCTCTAATGATATTTCAAAGATAAGAGAAAGCTGGAATATCATGTCCCTGAATATGTAATCCATCTTCCAAGAATAACAGGGAGCATTCTTAGTGTTAGCCTTGTCACCCATTTGGACATCACAAGAATGATACGGAAATCAGAGTCTTCCTTAAAATCATGAAAAAAATCTCCTGCCATGGAAACTCCTCTCTCCATAATACTGGCAGAATTCCTGGTGTCTGACACCACCAAAACCTCTGCCCCTAAATGCAAATAACTTTTACTCGCTCAAACAGAGACATAGCATTAGGTTTATAACTTAAACTATGTAGAAGGGTATCCAACCCTACTAATATCCGTGTGTGTGTGAGAGAGAGAGAGAGAGAGAGAGAGAGAGAAATGGACTTTGAGAAAGATTTAACACCTCCCATTACACATTCCATGCCAAAGACCCACATACACACACAAACTAAAACAAAACAAAAATAAAAGAACATATAAGGAATTATATTTTAAAGAGGAAATTTGGAGTGGGGGGTTTCCATAAATGGTATAGAGTGCTTCATGTCTCCATCCCTTTTTTTTTTTTTTGTATTTTTCTGAAGTTAGAAGCTGGAGGCAGTCAGATTCCTGCATGTGCCTGACTGGGATCCACCTGGCATGCCCACCAGGGGGTGATGCTCTGCCCATCTGGGGCATTGCTCCATTGGAGCTGGACCACTGAACCGTCCTCAGTGCCCGGGCCAACTTTGCTCCAATGGAGCCTTGGTTGCAGGAAGGGAAGAGAGAGACAGAGAGAAAGGAGAGGGGGAAGGTGGAGAAGCAGATGGGCGCTTCTCCTGTGTGCCCTGGCGGGGAATCAAACCCAGGACTTCCACACGCCAGGCTGATGCTCTACTGCTGAGCCAACTGGCCAGGGCCACATCTCCGTCATTTAAAGTTGGACAATAGTAAATAAGAATTTAAGAAGCAAGCACTAGCTATGGAGAGCATTGACTCCAGGAATAGGGAGATGAAAGCAACTGAGAGATGTTTCAGAATTCTCCCAGGGGGCTTAAAATCCCCTGGCCCAAGTGAGAGACTAAACAGGGAGCAAAATGGCCCTCAGATGAGTGTTAGCATTACCAAGCTGTGTGTCGACAGAGAATGAGAAGACTTTCTACTCAGGTAAAAATGCAATGTCTGTATTATAAGACTTAAAGAATTCTTTTCCTCTGCTAGGAATAACAGCTCTATTACTTTTAAGACATAGATCAATCACACCTACTTGAATTGCCAACAATCACTGCTTCAGTGTCCAAAGTATAATGCTTACCTTTCAAAAAGGAAATGTCATAAGTAGCAGATTGCAAGTCAGGATTATATTTTTCCTAGTAACCGTCCTGCCAACATGCATTCTTTCCCTACCCTCTTCTAAAAAAAAAAACAAAACCCACACACACAAGGAAGGAGTCTTAAATCTCAGCTGACCTAGAAAATGTACCACAGCTTTAAGAGCTGAAATGATACTCATTAATTCACTGAATACTTGGCAAAACAAAGACAAACAAAAAACTGAGCATGACTTCATTCAACACAATCAATAGTTTTTATATGAGAAACAGCTTTTTAAAAAAAAATCACAGGTTATTTGGTTTGATCTTAAAATTCTCCTTTAAATTTAATGGTTTATCAGAAACTGGTTTTAGAGCTTTTTCATGCCGTAAAAAAACTTTCAGATGTAAATAAATAGTTGTCTTCATTAACATATCTGGAGAATATCTGCCCTATTTAATCTCGCTGGAACGATTACAACCCATTTAAGAGTTCCACCGCACAGTGCCAGGCTCCCACTCTCCAGCAAAAAAAATTAATTTCAGCATTAAATACACAATTACCGTCAATGTGTAAATTAACTAAATCCTAGGCCTGTGGTTTATTGCTCTTCTTGAGCCTCCAAGGTGAAAATGTTATTTTATTTTAATTAGCTAATTGCACCATGAACTCAGCAGGAGACAGATGTTGATGTTAAGCCTAGAATCTGAATCTGCAGCCCCCAGTATGCGCAAGGCTGGCTTAAAGAGAGCAAGCACATCCTTCAATGGGAACAGAGGGGAAGGCGGCTTCTGAAACCTGGACTCCATTTGATCTCATTTATTGTCAAGTACAATAAATCTGTAATAGTTGGCCTTTGATGAGCAAATAGCTCTATGAAATAATCAATATATTTACACAGATTCCAGTAATACATCTTAATAGAAACCAAAGAACAGCCTAGAGGATTAATGTCATTTAAATGAATTACCTAGAGAGTGAAAATAAAGGAATTGTGAATAGCTCACAGCAAGTTTTTCTCCATATGACTCATATCTTAAATTCATCTTAATTTTCAATAAAATAGTTATTGTTGAAAAAAAAAGTTGGTGGTGGTCAGTTGCTCATGTGTTCTAGAGTTAGTCTGATGATACTGAGGCTTTGTGAAAAGGTACATAGCAAGGATCTAGATAGGAACTTTTGAGAAGAATTTAATTTAGAATTAGAGGCTGGGCCTTGGCTGGTTGGCTCAGTGGATAGAGCGTTGGCCTGGAGTGTGGCTGTCCTGGGTTTGATTCCCAGTCAAGGCACACATGAGAAGTGACCATCTGCTTCTCCACCCCTCCCCCTTCCTCTCTCGTCCCCTCTCGCAGCTTGGGCACGGATAGTTCCCTTAGTCTGAGCATCGGCCTTAAGTATTGAGGATGCTCTGCTGATTTGAGAATCCGTCTCAGAAAGGCGTTGGCGGGTGGATCCAGGTAGGGGCACATGAGGAGTCTGTCTCTCTATCTCCCTTACTCCCATTTAAAAACAAAGAAGCAGGGCATGCCTGCTTCTTTAGAGAGATTTTAATTTATTAAAAGCTTTTACTCTCCCTTTCCAGCCTTGTTACAGGCAAGATTCCCTGGCACGGTCGGGGAAGGCACAAACAATACAACTTTGAGTACAGTCAGCTCTGCCAGTTCAATTATGAAATCCTTTACCTTTTTAAAAAGCAAACAGGGCTTCCATACGTGATACTGCAGAAAGCCAATGTCCCTATATAACAAATTTGTATGTATAGTTTTCTGTGTTCAAGAAAAACATTAAATTCAATCACTCAGGCCAACATTAAAGACAAAATTTGTAACTTCATTTTCTTTTCCTAAATTCTTACTCCCAAAAGTCCATTTCTCCACCTGAATGACAGCCTTCAGATTGTGGTATCTATCATTCCAGAATGAGACATGAGTCTCCCGGTACCAGTTACCTCCAGGCTAATGCCATCAACATCAGCAAAATAACAGATTAAAAACCTGGGTGGGCCCCATAGGGCTCTCAACTGAATGGCTTATTTACATATGCAAATAGGACTCCTTTACTACAAGAGAAAGGGGTGGGGCCACAAGGGTTGGATTTCTCATCATTATTTTTGTGAAACAGGAACACATTATATTGTTTAGGTCAACTTAACCAAAATCATCTTGCTGTGATAACCACCACTAGTAAAAGTAGCAGCCTTCAATTATGTAAATAAACTATTAAAAGATGACAAAAGAAGTGTTGACATGTGCATACTCTGGAAACCTAATGAGACATATTTCATCTCCATGCTAAACGCTTTCATCAAGCCCTCTCCTGTTAAGTCACTTTAGAAATGATAAACATCCCTTAACACTGCAGATCATACTTTTTAAAGAAATTATTGCTCCCTAAACATTACAGATCTGATAGCAGAGTACTTTAGCCTAATTTGCATCACATAAACATATTCACAAGAATGCTCTGTGGAAAACAATACATCAGGTGTGAAATAATGGGTGTCCAATGACATCAGATTATTTAAAACCTAATTTTTAAATTCAGGTATAAATTACTCTATCTCAAAATAAGAGCCAAAAGGAAAATTTAGAACTAAGTACATCTATAAGTTTGGCATTAGTCTCATTATTATTTTTAAATCTATCATTAGACCTTTCCAACCTAGAGATTTTAACAGAAGAAGAAAAAAAATATATCACAAAATTGTTTCCAGAATTTCTAAACTTCTTCTTAAAAGTCCATTCAAAACAGTTTTAATTCTGAAAAGAATCACATGCATTCTCAGATAAAAATACAGTTTTTCACTCAACTCTGAGACATCCTTTTGTCTGTGACAAATATATTTTGCCACCAACATAACTCTTAGTAAATGCTATACTAAAATACAACAAAGCTCTTGCAAACAGACTGAGTAAAGCCTCTGCCCCCAGTACATCAATAAAGCAATCTAGGACCATGCAAAGTCAAAATAAATTGTTTGAAAGAACTCACAGGCTGAAAAGATTTAACAATTACCGAGAACATCACTATAGGAATCAGGAACCCAAATGAATGAGGAAGAAATGTGCTGTTTAGAAGAGAGAGCACATTTTTGGTGATAACATCACAGGCTCCTAAAACCCATGCAACTCATCACACAATAATTTATGAAACTTTCATAATTAATAACCTTGTAACAATAAAAGTACAGCATTTTTTCTTGTGTCCTTTCAAACCTAGGATTTTCAACTTGGCTTAAGAGGAGAGTCACTAAAACGGGGGCAGGTAAGGGCCACCCCACCTCCGAATATAAACCCTAAGATAGTTGCCTTCTAACTTCTCAGGGTGGTGCTTGGTGAGAAACCGACATTACAGCATGAAACAGCAGTTGCCAATACTATCAACAATGTACTTTATTTTATAATCCAGTCTAGTTCCTCCTTAGACAAATGCTGGTCTCCACCCACAAAATGGATGATATGACCTGAAGCTAAAAACCACACGGAACAAATGGTTCTTAAACTGAGACAACATAGGAATCACCTAGAAACTCCTTACAAATGCCTCAGGTTGTATTCTGAACTTCAGTCATTACTTATTAACTTTTTCCCATATCCATACTCTATGTACTATTACATCTACTATTTATGCTCTTTTTAAAAAAATTATTTTATTTAAAAAAGATTTCTCCATTAAAAAAAAACTTAAATACTTCAATTTTTAATGATGGCTTAAGTAATTACATCTTGAAATCATGGCTTTGTTGAGCTGGTTACATTTTTTTTCTATTATGCATTAAGATAGCTAGGTTAAACACTGTATAAAAATATCTGTGTACTGACCTGAGTTATCTGTGTGCAACCAGTGGCATCTACACCACCTCGGGTGGCAGGCAATGGGAGCGAACAGCCCAGGTGCTGCACTTTTGCTTAGTTTTGTTTTGTTTTGTGGGGAGGATGGTCACCATAAACTGGCATTTATGATTCTGCCATAACCTCAACTGCTCAATTCCAACATCCTATTCTGAGATGTCAGACAGAGACTGTAAACGTCACATGTCCATGACCGTATTCTTGACCTTGCCCCTGAACCTGCCCTCCTCACTGTGCTTCAGAAATGGGCCCCACCATTCACCCTGGTGCTCTGGTCAGTGACGTGTGTGAGTCAACTTTGCTGTCTCTTTCTTAATCTTAGTTCCTATGGGCAAACTAACACCCACCCACTTCCACCCCTATCTAATCCATCAGTATATCCAACTGATTTTAACTGCATAGCAGATTTCAAATTCACCCTTACTTTTACCATTATCAACCTCAGCTAAGCCGGCTGTCTGCATCAGTTTGCTGGGGCTACCTAACAAAAAGCCACCAACTGTGTGGCTGAACTGCCTCCCAGTTCTGGAGGCCGAAAGTCTAAAATCAAGGTGTCCTAAAGGTGGGCTCCTTCGGAAGGCCGTGAGGGTCTGTTCCAGGCCCCTCTCCTTGGCCTCTAGATGGCTATCCTCTCCACACCTAGTAATAACATCTTTCCTCTATGTGTGTCTGTCTCTGTGTTAAATGTCCTCTTATTTATAAGGACATCAGTTATATTAGACTTGAGAGCAGCATAAAAACTTCTTTTAACTTGTAAAGACCCTATCTCCAAGTAAGGTCACATTTTGAAGTACAGGGGTTAGAACTTCAACATATGTTGTGGGAGACGCAATTCAACCCATAACACTGTCCCTCTTGTCTAGACTCCAGCGGTAACTTCACGTCTCTCTTCTGCTACTTTTGTTCTCCACAGAGTTGATGCTTCTGACAGCGAAGCTGCCCCAATGAATCACATTGCTCTCCCCAAACTCTCCAGTACCTTTTTCTTCTACTCACTCAAAGTCCTTCCAGGGCCCGAGCCCTGGTCTGAATTCCTACTGCCACCCCTGCCCCTTGCTCCTCTCCAACCACCCTGGTCTTTCTGCTGTGCCCAGAGCTCTGCAAGCCATTCCCAGCTCAGGGGGCTTGTGATTCCCTTCGCAGGAGAAACTCCTTTAAAGTATTTCTGCAAGTCATGCCTATTCACTTCCTTAAGGAATACTCAAATGTCCCCTCTCCTAGAAGATGACCCTCCCTCTCATCCCCTGCCCCCTGTCTGCCTTTACTTCTTAACAGTTATTACTACCTGACAGTACGTAATATTGTAATATAGGTCTTATGTATACTGTATATGTAGGTCTATATCTTTTTTTCTATAAGTCCCACAAGACCAGGGGCTTTGCCTGATTTGTTCTCTCTCTGGCACTTGGTGGACAATGGGTAAGTAATTATCAAACCAATAAATGAAACAAACACATATAATACATAAATTACATATACATATATATTATACACACACACACACACACACACACACACACACACACACACACACACACACGGTATCCATAAAGTCATGGTGCACTTTTGATCGGTCACAGGAAAGCAACAAAAGACAATAGAAATGTGAAATCTGCACCAAATAAAAACAAAACTCTCGCAGTTTCATACCTATTCAGTGTAGTTTGATGTGGGCTCACGCACGAATTTTTTAGGGCTCCTTAGGTAGCTATCCTGTATAGCCTCTACAGACTCGTCACTGACTGATGGCCTACCAGAACGGGGTTTCTCCACCAAACTGCTGGTTTCCTTCAACTGTTTATCCTACCGAGTAATGTTATTCCTATGTGGTGGTGCTTCGTTATAAATGCGCCGATATTCATGTTGCACTTTGGTCACAGATTTGAATTTAGCGAGCCATAGAACACACTGAACTTTCCTCTGTACTGTCCACATCTCGACTGGCATGGCCGTGGGCTGCTCCGCTGTATACACGGTGTTACGTCATCCTACAGAAACTGGGAGGGTTTTCCTTTTATTTGGTGCAGATTTCACATTTCTATCATCTTTTGTTGCTTTCCTGTGACGGGTCAAAAGTGCACCATGACTTTACAGGCACACTGTATTATATATATAATATATATTTTATATGATGCATAATCACACCAGCTCATTCATACTCAGTGTTTCAGGGTTCCTGTGGGGAACAGAAGGCACACTCAGCCAGGGTGGTTTGAGAAAAATTTGATAAAGGAATTAGTACTTACAAAGAAGTAAAAGAGCAGGGCTCCCTTCCCACCCACAGGCTGGAAGTGGCAAAGGGAGGAAGCTGCTTCCAGAACCTGAAAAGAAGGGCTGGGCGTAGCTGGTCACCTGACAGGTGCCCTTACTCTCAGAAAAGCACTCACCGCCAGTGCTAACACAACAGGAAGGCAGCCAGAGCACAAGGACTTCTGCTATATCCCTTAGGCTCCCCCTTCCTGTCAATCTCCTGCTCCCCCAGTGGGCTGAACCCGGCCAGGCACCAGAGGGCAGGGGCCCTTTGATGCAGGTCCAATGAGGAGGTGAGTAGAGGGAGAAAGGAAGAAAGAAAAAGGGAGGGTGAAGAGGGAGGGAGGGTGAAGAGGGAGGGAGGGTGAAGAGGGAGGAAAGGAGGGAGGGGAAGAGAGGAAGAGGGAGAGAGAGAGGGAGATGTGGGGAGAAGGTGCAAAGTGATTTCAGGTCAAGGAGAAGATAGCAGGCACTGAGCAAAAGTTACCAGCAGCCACCAGAGGCCCTGCTTCCCTCTCCTCTCTCCGCTCAGTCCCGCTTCTGAGCCAGCACGTGCTGTTCCACCTGCGCCCGCCAGGCTGCCCTGGCTGCGCCTGAGGCAGGCGTCCGCGCCCCAGCACTGTGGCCACGGCCCGTGGCTGGCGGCTGAGAGGAGAGGCACACCACCTGAGCAGAGAAGCACCAGAGTCCTCTCCTTCTCTGGCTCTGGCTTCCCAGCAATGCTGAGGGGTGAACTAGGGATTCTCAGTGAAGCACCACATGTCTAATGGATGGGGTCTTTTTTTTTTTTCCTCAAGGTTTCATGTTAAAGTAATTTTGGTAGGTCTGCAGTCTCCAGTCAAAAGAAAATCTTGGGATTGGATTCCTGATGAAATTTTTGCTTTGAATTCAAATTTACTTTCCAACCCTGGTACATCTCCAGTTGCCTTTTAAAGAGAGTTGACATTAGGAAAGCAGAAAAGCTAGTCTGCATGGAATCTGCCAAGACTCCTGGGAGAAGGTAGCTCTGGTCCTCGGTGATGGTTAGTGGGCGAAGGAGCCCTCACTGAGGGCAGCCTCCTCCCTGCCCCAACCTCCAGACCTCAGTGTCACATCTGTAGTATAATGCATTTGAAGGTTTAAAACTCCAAGACCCTTTCCGAAAGGGTTTCCGAAGCTAGCTCAGTATTGTAAAGATAAAAAATATTCAGGATACCCTGTTTTAAAAATGAGCAAATTCAATCACTGAGCTCATGCCATAGTTCAAATTTCTTGTAGGCTTCACAGGAGGTGTGTTTTGGGAATCGTAGTATTGACTTACTATTTAGAAAATGTTTATGTCTTACTGCTGTTCGTAGAGCAATGTTTGGGTCTTGGACTATATCATCCCCATAAGTCATTGATCCTTTGTTAGAGCATTTCAGAACGCTGTATATTGATTCAAATGAATGAATTTTATGTCAAAGACCAGTTAACATATTTTACCATAGACAATAAGTTTATGGATGTAATTACTGACTTGAGCTCCAAAAACACAGCACAATTATACTGTAGCACATATGTCAACCCACTTAAGTCACTCCAATTTAGAAGAAAATCTAATGGTATCACATGCCATACATTTTTTAATGAGAAAAATTACAAGATAGCTAAATTAAGAAAACCAATTTCACAGGGAAATGGGGAAGATTTTAAAGGTATACTAATTTTCTGAAAGCAAAATAAAATTTTCAACATAGCTCCAAGTTGTACCCTAGCAAATTATTGCCAGCAAGCAATATGGCTCTAATAATTAGACTTATCAGGGTTAAAACTAAGCAGGGGATGCACTATACTCCCTAAAGCTGTTTGATTTGCTTCATCAGTTCCAGTAGGTATCAGAGAAAATGGCCAGGGTCCCAGAAAGGGGACCAAGCCTGGCTTTACGGGTTGGGGCAGGATGTTTCAACACACCTCTCTCTTATCTTGCAGTTGTGAAACAAATGAAGGGACTACATACACACCCCAATCATAAAGACAACACTGAACACCTGATATCACACTGCTAACCAGGACAATGACAACGATGTCTTTCTCCACAAGTATAATCACTATAAATTCTCGGGCAAGGTATATAGTTGAAAGGCATCTTGTGACTGACTGCCTCTTGTTAGTAAGGCCCCACAGGCTTAGAAAACATGAACCTTTAAACAGGCACAAATAAAGCCACTTGCCTGTTCAGGTTGCATTGTTGTACTTCCACCCTCCAGTCAAACCAAAACAGACCTTTATTTGGTGAATATAAAAATTGCCTTCTGGTTTCTCCTAGTAGTTCCATTGCTAGGTTTTGCCCTGTGGACTCCACAGTATGGAAGGCTGTCTATCATAATGGAAAAGGTCCAAAAGATTCACAGATGTTTGCATCTGTAAAACGGAGAAAAGAAGCACTACCTCCGTAGGGTTATAAGATACCATATTCAGCACACGCCGGACAGTACAGAGGTGGCTCATAGCAACCGCTCATTTACATAGAGTGCCTCCAACACTGACCCACTGCACACTTCTAGGTATAAACTCCACGTAACCGATTTCGTGAGAGTTTGGAGTATATTCTGCACTTATGAATGAACACAGCAACAGAGCCTTGCCCAACTTGGGAATTCCAAACTTTGTGGAGGCCACCCATGGCTCAGATCCCTTGTTCTAATATTAAAAAAATCACGTCACAAAAGCATACAAGAAGTCCCTCCAGTTAAAGGCAAATCCTGGGCTAACTTCCTTGACAATAACTGAGCAGTGACACAGAGGAGAGGCAGCCGGCAGCAGAGCCCGCCTTCAGAGCACCAGGGGCAGCACTGCCCTGGGCAGCGCCCCCCCATTCCCCGCCCCTCTGTGCCCCCCCCCCCCACATCCTGACTGCACTGGGAAAGCGCCATCCGTCCACAGTGACACAGGGACTGTCCCTGTTGCCTGTGCACTTCTGCTCTGGATTGTCCCAGACAGACGTTGGCCCAGGGGAATGCAAAATAGGAAGGAAACAGGCTGAACAATCGATGAAGCAGGGATTTTATTTTCTTAAGTAGAGGATGGGGAAGTGGGGGAGGGAAGTGCTGAAGCATGAGGGCAGACGACAGAAAGGAGCAGAGGAAGTGTCGGGAAGAAAAACAAGAAAGGCTGCTGACGAAAAAATACTCCAGCAAAAAAGGAAAAGGGGTTTCTTGCCAAGAAAAACGTGCTAATCTCATGCAGCTGAAACAGACATTTAAAGAAACATCGTAAGACTTTTGTCTTTAACTACTTAATACATAATCTTGAAGGAATACTTCATCCCAAACACTCCCACAGGAGTAAGGGGCATTCTGTGACTTCCAGCTATGCACCACACTTCTCTGAATGTGAGCCTCTTTTCTTGTTTTGTTTTGTGCTTTGTTTTGTTTTATTTCTTATTCCATTTATTTCTTTTTGTCACAATGCATATAGTTGTGTTTTTTTACATTTAATATTATTTTGTATTAGTTTCAAGTGTACAGCATATGGTTAGACAATTATACACTTTACAAAGTACGCACCTGGCACCATACACAGTTATTACATTATTAGCAATATTCCTGCTGCTGTACGTTGCATTCCCACAACTGTTCTGTAACCACCTACCTGAACTTCTCAATCGCTTCACCTGTTTCACCCAGGCCCCCAACACCGTTCCTCTCTGGCAACCATCAGTCTGTTCTCTGTATCTATGAATCTGTTTCAATTTTGTTTGTTCATGTATATTACTATTTAGATTCACATATAAGTGAAATCATATGGCACTTGTCTTTCTCTGACTGACTAATTTTACTTAGTGTAATACCCTCTAGGTTTACCCATGCTGTTGCAAATTATAAGATTTCATTATTTTTTACGGCCGAGTAATATTCCATTGTATATAGGTACCACCACATTTTTTTTTTTGGTACCACCACTTTTTATCCACATATCTGTTAATGAGAACTTGGGCTACTTCCGTGTCTTAGCTATTATAAATAACACTGCAATGAACACAGGGGTGCACATATTCTTTCAAATTAGTGTTTCGGGATTCTTCAGATGTATACGCAGAAGTGACATTGCTAGGTTGTAAGGCAGGTAAACTTCTTCTCTTGTATAACAATAAAAACCAGGCAGTAGATTTTATTGTCTCAATCAAATTGCAAGGTCCTTAGATGAGAATAAATATTCTTATGAATGACAGCATTTACTATGTTCAAGGCTTTGTTGTGCATTACATGTATTAACTACTTTAGTCCTTGTAACAGCTTTATGAAATGAGCACTATTATTATCCGCATTTTACAGATGAAAAAAATAAAGGTATAAAGACATTTTAAAATGTGCCTTGGGTTACAGATCTAGTAAGAAGTGGAGCTGAGATTTAAATCTAGGCAGTCTGGCCACAAAGTCAGTGCTCTCAATGACCACACCAAAGAACCTCTCACTGGTCCTAACTGATCAATAATATATATTGAAACACCTTTTTTTTCCTAAAGTGAGAAGCAGGGAAGCAGAGAGACAGACTTTCACATGCGCCTGACAGAGATCCACCCGGCAGGCCCACTAGGGAGTGATGCTCTGCCCATCTGGGACCCTTGCTCTGTTGCAATGGGAGCCATTTTGTAGCACCTGAGACAGAGGCCATGGAGCCATCCTCAGCGCCAGGAGCCAACTTTGCTCCAATGGAGCCTTGGCTGTGGGAGAGAAGAGAGAGAGAGAAAGTAGAGGGGGAGAAGTGGAGAAGCAGATGGGCGCTTCTCCTGTGTGCCCTGACCGGGAATGGAACCCAGGTCTTCCATACACTGGGCCATTGCTCTACCACTGAGCCAATCGGTGAGGGCCTAAAACACTTTTTTAAGGTAACTGATCAATTTGACTTTTTAAGTTCAGTTATCTCAATGTGCAAAGAGGTATTTTAAAAAACAAACATGCAAATATTTGCTAAAAACAAAGCCTTACTGCACAATTGTCTAAGTCTAAAAGAGTCATAAACATGGGAGGCAGCACAGATGAGGAAGAAAAGCTTTAGGCTAGGGTGAGTTTTCAGTCACGGTCTACTTCTTATGTTAAATTTGTATTCTTGTTTCAATGTTCCATTGCTTTCATTAAAAAATAATACCTGAAGAAAAATGACAAAATAGAAACTTTTCTTAATTCTAGAAGTCAGATATATGGGTGTTTGGTGTATCATTCTCTATACTTCTCAGTATTTTAAGAATGATTCAAAAATGTAAAAGACCACATTTAACAGTTGGTCATAAACCATGTTGCCAAGATTCTTGTCTAGGTCACCACTTAAAGCACAATCAGAAGGTCTTCCTGCAATAATCTGGGACGAAGGGCTGTCTCTGTGCAGATGCTCAGTGTCAGCCTAGTGCTTGCTTGGGCAGCACGTACACACGGTGTTAGATTCAAAACCGGATAAAGAGAAAATCAGATTTAAAATCAGGAAGGCAATCAGTCAGTGTGCATCATCCCGATAAAGACAACACACAGGAATTTCTAATCTTTTCCTCCAGACAGCACTGACATTGACTGGCACACGTGAGGGCAATTAATAAGTCTTCAAAACTGAGATCAGCATCTCACTTTCCTGTCCTTCAAGAGGAAACAGTCAAATAAAATGGCACAGCAAGAAACCACAATCTTCCAGAAACTACTGTCCAAAATCATTTATGCTTTTAAATTCTAGGTAAAGACCAAACAGGGCTTTGATCTCCCTCAGGTTCCCATTCAAACCACCAAGGTCTACCTGCGATCCTGACGGTGATCAGGCGGCAGCTCCCCGCCCCCTCTGCAAGTGCAAGAAACGGCATGGGTGGCCGGCACCTTGTTCCCCAGGGATCTGCACACCCCCTCTGATAGCAGCCTCACTGGCTGCAGCAAACTCAGACCACGCTGGTACTCAGTGTCCCATCTCAATCGCACCCATTTTTCCACTTCCACCCCAGGCATTCCCTAGGACTGGGAATCAGCCAGCCCAGCATGAGAAGTTAATCCCTTTGGGACCACCTTCAACTAATAGGGAAAAGAACCTGGAGGTGGGTAAATGCTCAACCTTCCTGTTAGGAGACCTGCAAATGGATAATTCAGGGAGGGCTTCTTTTAATGTGTGCCTCAGGAGGTCCCGTGAAGGGACAGTCCCAGCACCCAGCAGGCGGCCCCCTGAGGCCATTTATCCAGCCCCCCACCGCACTTCCGGAAGGGGCACCTCTTTCATTGGTGGTCAGTGAGAGGAGCACTGTATGTGGCAGCCCTTCAACGGTCTGAGGGACAGTGAATTGGCCCCTTGTGTAAAAAGTTTGGGGACCCCTGCATTACAGCAATGTTCTACTGGCTTTCCTTCCACATCTGCCTCCTTGCCCTCGAGGCCACGCCTGCAGCTCTGCTTTCAGAAGGCAGAGTAAGAGAACAAACACCATCTCAATGAATTTTTTCTAATTCACAGATTTGGCTATTTTTTAAATAGGTAAGTGCCAAGTAACACATACTACAGACACAAAAATAAACAGGATAAGGTCCAGGTTGTCAATGAACTTACAATCTTGTAAGGGAGAACACACACACACACACACACACACACACACACACACACACTTATATTAAGTGCTATTGGAGTTAAAGTCAACACATGTGAAAGATAACAATGTCATGAAGCAGGTGACCACCCTGCCTCTGGAGGTGCTCCCAGGACACACCCTGTTTGTTCTCTTTTCAAACTACGGTAGGCAGTGTCTTAAAACGGCTACCAGTGATCCTCAGCTCCTGGTATTCCTGCCCTTCTGTAATCTCCTTCCTTTAAGTGTGGAGCTCAGTGATTCACTTCTAAAGACTAAATACAACAGATGATGAGCTGTCACTCTGGATTTAGGTTACAGAATACTGTGACTTCTGTCTTGCTTGCTGTCTCACTTGGTCACTCTGATGGAAGTGAGTTGCCATGTTGTGAGCTCCCCTGTGGGAGACCAACATAACAAGGAACAGAAGATGGAAAGACAGTCTCTGGACAACACTCAGCGAGAAACTGAGGCTCTCATTTCAACCCCCTGCAAGGAGCTGAATCGTACCAACAACCACCTGAGTAACCTCGGAAGCAGTTCCTCCTCCAGCCCAGCCTTGAGATGGTGGCAGCTGCAGCCAAAACCTCAACTTGAGCCTTGTGAGAGATCTTGAGCCATATCACCCAGTTTGGGATAAGTTGTTATGCAGCCAGAGCTAACTGATATACATACTAACCATGATAAAAAGTCACCACCAATACAGACAGAATCTAGACAGAGCATATCTGACATCTAATTCTAGTTATTCCACGTACTCGCTGAATAAGCACTTACTGAGTGCTGGGCAGTGGGGACGCAAAAGCTGACTTCAAAGGGACACTGACCCTGCCTTCTTGGAAAAGGCAAGCTTGCAGAAATTTTTGGCAAACCTGTTTATGCAACTTCACTAATTTTTTTTAAACTATGTCTTATTATAAATGTTCAATGTCTACTGACTCCATAAGTAGTTTATTAAATATATAATTAAACATCTTCACTACATTAATGCATTAAGGTTTGTTCCATCTGCTCAAAACATAAGTTATATATTTAGAAAAGAATTCTGATTTTCTTCATCACAAAAACTTTTACAGGAATTAGACCTTTTCCTTCCATTCATTCAAAAAACTATTCCCACAGGCAGAAAACTCATGAAGTGATTTGGAAAACTTTATATCCAAACATTCTGTAATATTTTCCAATTCAACTATTTGGAAGTCTACATTTTCCTCTTACTCCATGATGAGGCTCAGTAATCACTGTGCAAACCCAGGGTAAAAATTTAAACTCACTGAGCAATGTTACTTATGTGAGACTTCCATCTTTTGTGATAGATTTTCCTTTCCACACGATACTAACTGGAAAGAGCAAACAGACGAAACCAGAAGCACTGTCTTGCTTATTCATAAAATATTTCTTGAATCCTACTTATTTAAAAAAAAATACCATCAGTATTTCCACAGCACCACAAATAGCTCTAGGAAAACTTAAAAGAAATATGGCCATCTGGAATAATAGAAAAAGAAAGATAAGGGCAAATGATTTTCCAGTGATGAATTTAAACATACAGAGGCACACTTAGACCTATCAAACCCATATGACTTGAATAATTAAATTTATCCCCAGGAGAAAGTTAACTAAAATATCACACTGGTTATGCAGTCTTTCCGAACATGCCTCTAGTCTCTTCCCATTCCTACGGTCATCTTTAACCATCCCTGGCTTGAGCAAGTGTCAACTTTCATTAGAAGCAATACCTTGACTGGCCACCAGTCATGGCATAGGGCCATGTAATTCAGAATTCAGAGCAGAGGTAGGGGGACCACAAAAGAACTTAAGATGTATTAAGCACCCTCTCTTAGACTCCCTTTGGACTTCAACCAGGGATACCGCCTACGACGACACCATTAAGAAGAGTATGTTATCCAATTTGTTTTCTAATTTCACATGCAGTAATACTGCACTCTTCCTTTTCATCTCATTGTAGCGTCCACATACCCCTTTACTCGCTCACCAGAAAGAGCATGGTGGGAATTCTATTTAGGGTGGGAAGACGATCATTTGTCAACGGGCACTTCATTGGGTGTCCTTTGAAGAATGCAAACACTTTTATAATTAAGTTTTGTGAATTTGTACTGGAATGATCATTTCTATATTTAAAAAAAAGTGCTGTATTTCTAATTTGGAAGGAAATATAATGTAAATTATTGGATTTCAGCTATGCAAAATGTCATTCCACAATCACTTGGAAATAAAAAAAGGCAGACTATCCTAATAGGGTCATGGTTTTCAACTGCCGGTTCATAGACCAGTGCCAGTCTGCCAGAAATTCTGAGTGGGTCCATGAAAGAGTTAACCAGTCTGTGCACCCAGGGGTGGAAAAACACTGGCATAGGGGATACATAGAAATTGCAAAGCCAAAGAAATACAGGTTTGTGTCTACACAGATAAGACCGATGGTGTCTTGGCAATTTATTGAACATTTCTGAGCCTCAGTTTCTTCTTCCATAAAATGGGCTTAATAATGCTTAGCCTGGTTATTTTGAGGATTAGAGCTAATACACATAAAAAGTCTAGCAGAGCATCTAATAATTAGGTAGCTGGCATCCATTATGCTATGGGAAGTTATTAAGTTATTAATATTTCAAAATATTTCACTACATTGAGCCCAATACTAAAACTGTTCATGGAAATCATTATTCACTAAAAATATTAGGTGGTTAGGTAGTGTCAGATAACCTCTTTGGGCTATATAAATCATAAGAATGGGGGAGGGCGTCGAACCAGGTAATTCCTCAGAATCTCTCTAGCTCTGAAATAAGTAATACAATGAAACTAGGTGCCACTTAGCAAGTCTCCAAACAGTCAAAAGGAAGGGTATAGATGAAAACTTTCCTTACAAATAATTATTCCATGATTAATTAATACCCACATGCAGGAGGAAATGTGCACAGGGTAACACCGATACAAAGAGAGACTCAACAGAGAGGGATGCACACACTTACAACAACCCAACGATAGGTGGTGCCAATGAGCACGAAGAGGGCTTTGGGTATGCAGCACAGGTTTTTAAAACATTAAGAAAATGGTGACTCTGAGGAGTAATTTCTTAAGGAATGAAAGAGACAGCAAGCTGAAACAGTATCTCACACAAATTAAACTGTCCTTTAAGAGCAACGGCCAGCTCAAGAAGAATGCACTGGAGGCTACTTGCAGCATCCTCATGGCTCTTGTCATGAGCGTTAAATTTTGCGTAACAAAAATTTGTAACTAACGGTTGGTTCAAATTGCCTGGCAGCCTAATCAGTTAGACGGTGCCCCTGCCCACTCTCCCATTAAACCCTGGTTAAGAGGATGCTCTCTCCTGGATTCTTTTTCTCTTCTCCAAGCCCGCTTGCTCAGTCTTTCCATAGACACATGTAAGAAATTGTGAGATAAATAAATAAAGTTGTGGTTCTTACACATATACACACACAAAAAAATAGGGCCAAGATAGGATACTGTGTTAAAATCACATTTGTTTTTAGAATGATTTTAAAGCATCCTAAACTATAAAAGACTGAGATGACCATCGATGGGGAAATGTTCAGCCTGCACTGAGTATAAATACTGCCAAAGCAACCTCTACTGGCAAGGGACCCTGCCCCCATTCCCAGAGAAGATTCTTCCCTCTTGCGTGCAATGTTTAAAAGAAAAAAGCCTTAAAATGGGTTCTCTCTCTCTCATTCTTTGAGGGCCTAGATTTAAAAGGAATCACAAATACAAGGTTCACAGGGTATAGATAAGTTTTGTTTCCAAACAAAAATGGAATTTGAATGTCTTTAGACAGGACATGTGCTCTCCAGTTTGACCAGAGGCCCCACTACTTCCTCAATGAGGACTAGGGCCCTCTAGGGGCCTTTATACATGTATCTTATGTTTGTAGCTCCTGAGGATATTTTACTTTGCTTCACTCTCCTAAAATGTATCATTATACAGTTAAAAATACATATTTATTCAAAGTCTGGAAAATGAGGTGTGGCCACAACTTAGGACAGATTTTTGCAATTAAGTTAAACCAGAAGATTCACTCCATGATATTAATAAACTTTTTGAAAATTTATTGAAATGGGATAATTTCTGTTAAGCAAGGACCACTTTCTTATTTAAAAGTTATTGCAGCCTGACCAGTGATGGTGCAGCACAGTACATAGACTGTCAGCCTGGGACACTGAGGTCTCAAGTTCGAAACCCTGAGGTCACCAACTTGAGCATGGGTTTGCTGGTTTGAGCATGAGATGATCAACATGATTCCATGGTTGCTGGTTTACGCCCAAAGGTCACTGGCTTGAAGCCCAAGGCCACTGGCTTGAGCAAGGTATCACTGGCTCGGCTGGAGTCCCCCAGTCAAGGCACATATAAGAAAGCAATCAATGAACAACTAAAGTGATGCAACTGCAAGCTAATGCCTCTCATCTCTCTCCCCTCCTGTCTCTATTTCTCTCAAAACAAAAAAATAATAAAAATAAAACAAAATAAAAGTTATTGCAAGCATACCTCATTTTATTGCACTTCACAGATGTTGCATTTTTTATAAATTGACGGCAAGCACTTCCATCAGCAAAAAGATTGCAGCTTCACTTGCTGATCTGGAACTGAACCCACACTATCACCAAAGTAGGCCTATATTTCAAAGTTCAAAGATAGCCACACAAAAGAACTCAAGCATTTGTAATGCATAGGATGGCAGAGTGCCCCCTCCCCCCCATGAATGAAAACACCTTGATTCTGATATTTGCTCTTTCAATAACTTTGGGTCAGTCACTTCATTCTCCTAAAACTCCGGGTTCTTAGCTGAAACACAAAGGAATTAAACTAGATTACACCTAAGGTTTCTCTTAAACTAGATTACATCTAAGGCTTCTCTCTTGGACTTAAAATTCTATGGTTCTCTAATTCTAAGTACCTCAGGCGTTAGCTGTTGAGGAAAAACGAACACATTTTTTAATAAAAAAGCTCAACCCCTCAACCCTGGAGGAGTTACAGAGTCAGTGAGAGGCAAATCTAACAAATCCTTTACCTGGAACTCTGCAGTAAGTCAGAGATTGTGCAGGGACAAGTGTCCAGAATTTATCATCTTTATTCTCTGGCTGATGTAACCACTATAAATAATTGCTTCATGCCTGTGAGGTAATAATATGCTTTGTGGCAAGGACCCCATTAACATCTGAATGGACCTTGACAGATTCTCCTTTATTTCACACACAGCTTTTTATCAAATTATATTTCTTTTTAAACTTTCAGTTCTGATTATAAAGGTAATGCATGACATAGGTTCACAATAGAGTGTCTCAAAGACACAAAGAGAACTAAAATCACCTGGAACTCAACCTTTGAAAATAAAAAACTTTATTAATCATTTACCACATGTCTTACCATGTATTTGGGATATAATGGGAGACAAGACAATTTTCTTACTCTCAAGAAGTTTCCAAGGCCTTGGCTGTTCAGCTCAGTTGGCTAGAGCACCATCCCAATATGCCGAGGTTGCAGGTTCGATCCCCGCTCAGGGCACACACAAGGAAACCAGTCAATGTTTCCCTCTTCCCCCCCTCTATTTCCCTCTCCCCTTACTCTCTCTGTATAAAATCAATACATAAAAATTTAAAAAATAAAAAGAATAAATGTACAGACTCTAGGCATGGAGAAAGGCAAGAGAATGGGCAATTATGATGGCATCTGACAGGAGCTAAACCAGGTGATGGGGACCTGCAGAGGGACACCTTACGCTGGCTTAAGTGTTTAGAATAAAATCTTGCTTCTCTGGGGCATAAAAAGAGTCTAACCTTGAGGGGGAAAAGAAGGTGGAGTAAATAATTACACGGGAAGATAAAAGGGAGGTGGGGGAGGGGACGGGCAGGAGGGGGAGGCTGGGAGAGCAGAGATGGGAAGGGAAGGTGGATGCAGGAGAGAGACCGGGCAGCAAAGGGAAGGGGCGGAGAAGCAGACCAGCTCCACGCAGAGGATCAGCTCGCAGACTCAGGTTCTGCCGCTTCTTCAACCTCCCCCTGGGGTGGGAAGCAGAATGAAGCAGAGAGGGAAAAGTCAGGCAGAACCCGCAAAATCTCTACCCTCTGCAGAAATGCTGCATGGTCAACCTCCGCGGCACAGACTCCAGTTTGGCTATATCACAATTCAACGAAGTCCAAGAGAACCCAGAGAACCAAGAGAACCCAGAACAAGCATGCGTGTGTGCATACACACACACGATTATCCCAATTACTTTCACTGAGTCTAGCAGGTTTCCTATTTCTCAGAGGCCCCTCAACAGAATTCGACTTTATCATCGGATGATGTGAAAGAAGGTGAGGCTGGGGAGGGCAGCATGAAAGCCCACTGCCTCCACATGCGTGACACAGCTGTCTGCTCTGCGCACGCCAGCAATGGCCCTGCCTGTGCCGTGTGTATAAAAGCTGCAGCTACGAACCTATGTGTGGGTTGGCAAGAGCATTTAAGGAATTGGTTTTTCCACTGTGAGTACAACAAACCACAAATCTGAGACTATTTCATAAGGTCAAGGTACTGGAAGAGGGAAACTGGGAAGAAAATATGAAAAACAAATGAAAGATTTTTTAAAAAGTCACTAGCCAGGGCATCCTGGTTCCACACTTCTTAATCCTCATACATGGCAGCTAAGAGCTAACAGATGTGACAATTTGTTTAGAGCAGCAGTGATAGAAGGCAATAATGACATAAAGCTTTATGCTGACTAGCCACATCAGCTACTTATTACTGTCAAACTATTCAAGATAGAAATTATAGCTTAGGCTAGCTGATCACTAGAGAAGTCATACCTAATAAGTCTTTTACCTGCTAAACAAACAAAAAATCTGCCTGCTTTTAAGAGGTTAGCAGAATAAAATCACAAACATACTAATTCTTCAAAGAAGAAAATATTATTTTCATTGCAAATGTCACAGAAAATTTTCATTCCTTAAGTGTCTTCTCTTTTGTACTTCTTCTGAGCTCTTCACAAACAAATTATTCAGAGATTAAAACACACTTCAATTGTAAAAATAAATGTAAGTAAAACATCTTTGTAGAAGAAGATGCAACATATCTTGGGGGAGAAATATCTTGGCATCAAAATGAAGATTTCTAAATATTCAAAAGGAAAACTCACTACCTTAAGCAAATAGTAACTAAATAAAAACTACAAAATGGGACTCTTTTCATTCCAGGTAACAAACTACTTGATACAGGGCAGCGTAGACAATATAAAGGAGTTACCCACTGGTTTAACTAAAAAGTTGATTCAATGACTGTACATTATTGAGACGTGGTTCTTCTGTATCTCTTGGCCCTGCTTCTCATGGCATTGTCATCTTTCTGGAGCAAGTTTCCTTCATACACCCAAAATAGCTTCAAGCTACTCTTAGGCTATGTATTTCTTAATTAACACCCAAGAAAATGCATCTTTACCTCAACATGCCCAATAGAGGGGCACAAGTTCACTCTGTTGGACCCAATGTAAGTCCCATGCCATCCCTGCAATGACTGCGGCTCCTGAGACAGCACATGCTGGTTAGCCCAGTTTACATCACATGCTCCCCTACCTCTGGGCATGAGTTAGCTTTCCCACAACGAGATGCGAATCAGGCGCTGATGAGAAGAAACAAGAAAGGAATGGCCGCTACCCAAACATTCAGCATCAGGGGACCATGTCTTTCTTCTAACTTGATAAGGCCTCGATTTGGTTAAGTCTTATAAAGGTAAAGCCTCCATTTCAACACTATTTTCCATAATAAAAGTAATAACTGCTCTTAGACACCATTATATCTCTAGACATCTTTGGAAGTCTTTCGTGCTATCTTTGAAGAAGGAGAACTACCTTAAATAGCAACTGAAATTTAACCTCTCCCATCTTTTTGCCCCATTCACTTCTCCCATTTACTAGCATGGCTCTCCACACACCAACTCGTTTATGACGTCCTTCTAGCATTCAGGAGAATGTCTCTGAAATTTTAAACTATAATATACCTCTTCTGATAGAATTACATAATTTACAATTGCCAGTTATATTTTCTTTAGAACCAAAGTTGTTAATTTTTAGCAACCCTTCCATAAACCAAGACAGTCTGTCTGTCTTCTAGGGCAGTGGGCATTATTTCATCTTGCCTTCTACCTGTAAAATATACAGAGTTGATGGCTAAGCTTAGAGTTGCCAAATTACAACATAGCTTTTACCCCTCAGGGTGGCGGGGGGAGTATGGATGACTGGAACTCATTACTACTTCTACCCAGCTGACTTACCTTCATAGCAACACCCTGCCACACCCCTCTGGACTTCCGTATTATCTTAGTTACAACTTCTACTGAAATTGTCAAAGTGGATGAATAAAATTATCAGTTGGGCTGTCTTTCTTGTCCACCTCAGAGAGGCAAAAAATACATAAGACCATTAATAATGTGGCCAGACTGCCAGGATTTGAATCTTGGCATCTAGTTTTTGATGCCAGGGTCTGCCGCTTCTGAACTGTATGAACTGTGAGAGCCCGGAAGTTAACTCCTCAGTTTTCATGTCTGAAAAGCGAGGTTAACAGCACCTTTCTCAAGGGGTTGCTGTGGAAGTGAAACGAGCTGACACAGGCAAAGCACCGAGAAACTCAGGAAGGGTTAGTGTTCATGAGGATGATCACAGCTGTGGTAAGAGCACCCTCAGTGTCTCAGCACAAAGTAGGAGTCAAAAAATGCTATCAAATGAATCAATCTCTCTATTTTTTAATTTATGAATTTAAAAATACAGTGTTTGTAAATATTACTGACTCTAATGGACCAGGGTTATTGTCTGGGTCCTCCTTTCTTCTCATACTCTCACTGGGTGATTGCATCCACGCCCAAGGCTTCGGTCAACACCCCTTCGATAATGCCCCCAGATCTCTATCTCCAGCACGTTGCTGTCCTTACCTCTCCAAGCTCATACAGAGCCTTCTTGTATCTCTCCTTGAATTATATGAAACTTAAGAGGAACAGAACAGAAGTCAGTGTCACCCTCCATCATTGATATAATGCTAACCCCATCGCTAGGAAACGGTCTGCTTATGTGCCCCCACAGCTTCCAATACATTCACCCTATTTATTCACCCATCTATCCACCCATCTATGACCATCCAGTAGGCACCTACTGTGTGACAAGCTAACAATCATAACACTTATTTATCACTCTGCATCTAACTATCTTGTTCCTCCTCTGCCTTCTCCACTTTTGGGTCCTGAAGATGAAAGGTTTTGGATCTTGTTTGCCCTTGTATCCCCAAGCTTCACACCAATTAAAAGCACATGACAAGTATCTGTTGGGTTAGTGAACGACACTCCCATGAGACTGTCCAATGGTGAAGAGCTAAAGCACATCTCACAGCGTGTAAGTTAATAGCAGGACGAATAGTAGGTACTAGAAGAATGTAGCCGGTCACTGTTTTCAATGGATAAAATTTAAAGATGCCTTCTCAAATCAAATCAATATCCTTATACTATGTCCAAAGCAATGCTGCTTTGAATAAAGATGTAAGAAAGATTAAATAAGTACGTGCCTGAAGGTTTAAACAGTCATAGTTCATAACTGAGAAAACTCAGGGGGCAAACTGTGGAAAGCGCGCGCGCACACACACACACACACACACGACAGACTGGGACCAGTTGTTAAAGATGAATGCCAGACTTCACACCAGTTTTCAGTTGAGAACAACTTAAGGAAAGCATCTGACAATGACGGGAAGGACTATTACAATGAAAGACACCCTCCTAGTGTGAGGGGTCAGGAAATGATGCAGCCGCTGTTCCCCACCACCACTCTCCACCCGCATATCCTCCGAGACCAATCTGAGGGCCTGGAAGAAAGCTGAAACTGAGAGAACTGCTACAGTAAGACAGTATGACTGAGGCACCCACCCAGGCACAACATCGGGCAACTCCTTTCTGCTCTCAGCACGGATATGGATGTGCCCTGGCCCAATTCTGAACATGAACATTTGTTACTTTCCCAGAACTAACCCTACTTGGAAGTTACAGAACTTTCAAGAGTCCATTGTCATCACATGGCTCCCAGAAAGTGACAGGAAGCTTAATTCAAAGCATCACCAACAGTCCTCTATGAGAACACAAGGCTTAACAAAGGATTTCACTTGAGTCTGTTCCTTCCTCCAAACATACTGCTGGACAGTCAGCCTCCCTCTCCTGAAAGCTGTATCAGAAAACATCAACGCCAGCGCCGCGAGGCAGTGGGCGGGAAGCTGGGTGGGGAGGGCTCTGCATCTGGCTGGGAAAGTTATTCTCCCCTCTGTTACGGGTGAGGTGACCACAGCTCAGAGAAAGGGGTTCCCTGAAATCATTAACTGTTCCAGGAAGGCTAACCTGGAGAGATCGAATAACAGAGGAACTGCCTCACTGACACACAGTATTGGTCTAAAGCACCCGACCGGTGGAAAGTGGTGGAAGACTGCCTTGAAAATACAGGTGAAAGGACAGCGCAGGAAACAGGTCTGTTTCAGGACCACTAACGAGACAACTATCAAACAAAGAAAAAATGTTGACATGAATGCTCTGTCTCATGGAAGCCTTCAAACTACCACATACGGAGTCAAGATTCTCTAGGCTAAAACAACATAAGGAGTTTTTTGAACTCTTACCCATTTTACACAGAGATTTAAATAGAAATAGCTGTCGATAAGGCTATGACATAGGTGTATATATGTAAATGCATATACACAGAAACACACAGATCTCATTTAAGTGCTATACTGCAAATTATTTTGATTGGTTCGAGTTGTGTAGGCTAGGATGGCATTAGAGATGCAAAGTTTCATTCATGAAATTTTAAATAATGGTGATAAGATTTATCTAGACGTACAAGCGGAACCTAAATATAAAGCACATGAATAATAGAATGTGCTTGCATTTTGAATGCTTATTTTTCAGAAGAAAACAAAGAACTGAATGTGTGAATTCTTGAGTGTCTAAGTGTAGCCTGTATTTGCATTTCAATAGCTTGCAAGGTAAGCTCTGTGAAATTGGTCAAATGTATAGACTCTCATCTCTCCTCCACCCCAAATCAGTCAATTAGCTTCCAGAGAGAGTGGCAAACAGAAGTTAATATCCACATCCCAAAACCCATTTCAACTGATACAGATCAAAATAATTCCAAAGCAAGTATGTTGAGGACACAGGTTTTCTATGAAACAAATTCTGGACAATACCAGGAGCTAAGGTGGTGTGGTAAGTCAACACACACACGGAAATGAATGAGACAAGACAGCAAGAGTTGTGTAAAAGGGAGAACAGGCAAACGTCAGATCATATCAAAACATTTTAACAGTAGGCAAAAAGGTAAGCTTAGCAGTTTTTGTGCTTTTAAAACAAAGGCAGTTGCAATGCTGGCTCCATTACATTGATTAATATAGAAATCCTATAAATAGGAGCCCCCCCCCCATCATTCTACACTTCACCCCCTTTCTCACCTTAATGCTGAATCTCTCATAAGTCACATTAAAATTTTTTTTCTTAGTTTTTGATTAATTTTTGAGTGAGAGGAAGGAAGAGAGAGAGAAACAGAGAAAGAGAAACATCTTTTTGTTGTTCCACTTATTTATGTATTCATTGGTTTATTCTTGTATGTGCCCTGACCAACCGGCAACCTTGCCATATTGGAACAATGCTCTAACCCAGTAATTTTCAACCTTTTTACACTTGGGAGACCAGTGAAAATAGGAGAGTTATTTTGGGGACTGCTAAGGCAGAAATAAAAACCATTATTAGTATTTTGTGCATAACAGTGCAACGCGGTAGAAACTGCTGCTTGATTTCTGAACTCCTCAGGTATGATGCATTGAAAGTTTGTCCAAATGCTTTTTGTCTATCGGGCATGATCTGTAAATGCTCTGAACGATGCAAAAGGTTGTTCAAATGAGCCTACAAGTTCCAAGGATACCTAAGACAACCTCAAAAGTACTTTTACCGGTGATACAGGCTGATAAGTGAGCATAAGCGAATTTGACTAAGATCATTGGGTCTATAGTCTTTATACAGCATCAGAGTGGTTAGCTCTTTCGCAGACTGGCACTGATCCACAGGCCAGCTGTCGAAAAGCACTGCTCTAACCAATTGAACTACCTGGCCAGGGCTCCTAAGTAGTATTTTCCAATCCTCTAATTAAAAGCCTTTATTGGCTCCACATTTGCCACTCTTTATCCTTTATAAAGGCCCTATTTCAAAAAAAGTTACTTTTTCATGCCCACAGAAGCAAAAATATAGTTACTACATGAGTATGAGGTATTCTAATGACATTCTCAATGTGCCATGCCTTCCAATTGCAGCACTTTTATACTTTTATTTTTACTCAAGACAGGGAATCTAGAAACCCAAACAAAAGTCAGAAGTGCAAGGTATGCTTGCTCAGAGTAGGAACTCAAAAACTAGGCATGGAGACCTCAGCTAAAAGAAATAAAGGAAGGAATGAAGGAATATATGGGCAGTGAACATAATAATAAAGCTACTTTTACAAAGTACCCACTCACCTAGCCACGGTTAGTGCCATGAACTAAAAGTTTGTCCCCTTCTCCCATCCCTCAATTCATTTATTGAAACCCTAATTCTGACTGTATGTGGAGGTGGGGACTCTGGGAGGAAATCAGGGTACGACTATGAAGTCAAGAGGTCATGAGGGTGGGATCTCATGATGGAATTAAGGCTCTTATAAAAAGAGAAAGAGACATGAGATCTCTGCACCATGTGAAGATACAGCCAGGAGTAGCCACCAACAAACTAGATTTGCAATCTGTGGCACCTTGACCTTGAACTGACCTTGACCTTTACTTTTCCCAGCCTGCAAAACTATGACAAATGCATGGTTATTTTTTAAGCCGCCTCATCTGTGTTATTTTGTCACAGCAGCTTGAATTGACTAGGATAGTTACATATTGCCTACCTTTGCTGTCATCCTTGTAATAATCCTGCCAGGTAAATTAATGTCCTCAATTTATAGAAAAGAAAATTAAGCCTCAGAAAAGTTTTAACTTGCTCCAGAGTCACAAAGGTAGGATGCGGCAAAGCTACATGGTGCAAAGAGAACAGAAGAAGAAAAAGATTTAACTGTCTAGAAACACAGTTACAATAGTCATGGGTACTTACTGTGTTCTTACAATTTGCTTGACATCGTTTGAAGTGATCGACACACACACACCTTACATATTTTTACAACACATCTGGGAGGTACGTGGTATCCCCATTTTACTGATGGCAAAATTGAAGTTTAGAAAAGAGTAGCATGCCCAGAATACTGAAGCCGGTAGGTGGTGGATCAACATTCACATATGAGTCTAGTAGAAGTTCATGCCACTGCTCTTTACCACGACATAAGCTTGCCTCTGCAGTAGTCATCACTGTCATCATAATGCCAGTAACAGCCCACCACAGAACAAGTGGTTTACAACAATAAAGATTTAGTCTCACATTTACAGGTAGACTATAGGTCTGCTGGGCTTGGTTTCTGGCTGTAAGTTTATACAGGTCAGCTCCTGGGGGTGTGTTCTGGGACTCAGACTAAATGGCCAATGGCAGCCAGGGTATGTCCTTTTTATGGTAGCTCACTGAAATGCAAGATGGCAAGCAACTGCACAAGCATATTTCAAGCCTCTGCTTGTGATCCATTCACTAACAGCCCAATGGCCAAAGCAAGTCAGAGCTGAGCCCAGCGTCAAGGGTGGAAAAGGGTCTCTGCCCAGTATGAGACCATGAAGCCTGGACAAGGGAGTAAATGGATATATCTAACACAGAGGAATTTGTTTTTTGTACTTTTCTGAAGTAAGAAGCAGAAAGGCAGTCAGACAGACTCCCACATGCACCCGACCAGGATCCACCCAGCATGCCCACCACAGGGTGAAGCTCTTTCCATCTGGGGTGTTGCTCTGTTGTAGCCGGAGCCATCCTAGCGCCTGAGGCTGAGGCCAAGGAGCCGTCCTCAGTGCCTGGGCCAACTTTGCTCCAATGGAGCCTTGGCTGAGGGAGGGGAAGAGAGAGACAGAGAGGAAGGAGAGGGGGAGGGGTGCAGAAGCAGATGGGTGCTTCTCCTGTGTGCCCTGGCCAGGAATCGAACCCAGGACATCCACATGCTGGCCGACACTCTACCACTGAGCCAACCAGCCAGGGCTCACAGAGGAAAGTTTAAGGTAATAATTAAATCTATTACACTATCTAAATTTGACATATATTTATCATAATATCATCTAGTTGGATTGCTAATTGGTTGATAGAAAATGAATCTGTGAGCTCAACAATGTATATTTGGAATAAAGTTTTAATGAAAAAGTATAAATATTCAAATCAATGGTATAATTCTATCTTCACCTTCACAACAATGCTAAAATTGAGACACTAGGCAATTAGAAAATAAAAACCTAGCAATATCTAATCATGAAAACTATCATGATGAAAATGATATAAAATGAAGTATTTCTAGACCTACCTGATACCTCACTAACATTTAGCAATAAGCTAAAAAAAAATCCATTAAAAATACTATTTTCTACAATCATTTTGAGATCAGTGTAATACATTCTAGCTCAACTCCCCAACACCTTCCTAAGAATTGGCAGGAACTCTGAGTTCCAGGCAGGAACTCAGAAAGTCCTGCAGCTAATAAAGCTAAGCTTGGATCCTCATTTGTTACCTAAATAAATAAATGAAATGAAAAATAAAATAAACAGAGTTCAGTTTGTTTTCTCAATGATTTAGTATCTTTGTATACAAATACACAAACTGGAAACTATCAGAAAGTTGAGGAAATTGTACATATGCCTTGTGCCTTTCTTGGTTGCACCCCATATCATCAGTTACAGATATCCATTCAAATGGAACACAAATCTTGGCTGAATTTGATGTAATCTCACTCAGGTTTTAAAATCACTCACTGTTTCAAGCAATATAATACCAACCTCATCATCTTCATTTAAGAATGAATTGCTTTTTCCATTACAGCCTCTAGTTTGAGATGTTTCATTGTGCCTTTTCAAAATTGTATTGCAATGAGACTTGTAGGCAAGTTGTCAAAGTTGGAAGCAATTTGCAAAGAAAAGAAAAAAGGTATCTTCTAAATTGGATACATTATTTTTTAAGACCTGACACTAAACCAGAAAACTTTTGCTCTCTATCTGATTTTTAACCAGTCCTGCAAAGTTAAGTGTTAAAACACACTTTATAGTAATTTTTGAAAACTATTCTAACCGAAATCTATTAGTCTGGGAGTAATTGTGTTCTCTCGTTTTCACAGTCTAGTTCAATTAATTATTTAAAGCAGATGGCTTCAGAATCTATATCCAGACTTGACCGCTCTTTGGAAGTCTAAGTCTGTGTATCCAACTGCTTACTGAAATCGCTAAAGTAAAGGCCTTCACGGGTCCCTCCAGTTCAAGGTAAGCATCTTCTCACTACCAAGGTCAGTTTGATGTCCTGCTCTTATTTGTTTGTAGTCCTAACGCCTGAACCGGGGAGCCACCTCCGGCTTCTTCCATCTCTTGTGCCGACCATCCCAGCAGGTCACCAGGCCCTGTCCATTCCACCCTCAGTGGCCTTTTCTCTACTCCATTGCCACCATCTCCATCCAGTCACACACCCTCTCTCCTCCTCATCTCTAACCTCTGTGCTGTCCCTGGCCTCTTCTCAGGAATTCTTCATGGCTGGTTGACAGAACAGTTGAGAGTTGGTAAAATATTTCTGTGCCCTGCTTAAAAATTTTTAGTGGCCTCTCATTGTTAGATGAAAGTCCAAATGCCTCAATATGGCAACATCCTTGGGACTCTACTCGTCATGTCATGTCATGTCATGTCCCGCCTCTCACTCGCACTATTTGCAGCACCTTGGAAAGGGTGCACTCCGTGTGGCCACCACACCTCCTGCACCCTGCTGTTTCCCCTTCCTGGAACACCCTTCTTGCCTAACCAGTACCTGTTCATCCTTTACCAACCAGCAGAAATACCCCCACCTCCACAAGTGTTCCCAGCCTCCTGCAGTGGGGCTGGACGCATCCCCATGCACTGTGACTGACTTAAGTTTCAGTACTATGTTACAAAAACGGCTGTTGGTCTCATCATATCATTTTTTTTTAAAGAGTTGTATGATACCTCACAGGTCAGTACCATAGTCCACTCATTTTTGTACAGCTACAGCCCAGGATAAAAGTACAATGCTGTATATTTATAAGACACAATGCTCAGCTCTTTGATACAGATCTGTCCAAAATATGCTGCTGTTGCTATTATTATTATTAAACATTCATTGAAAGAAAGGCAAAGAATAGAGTCTGTCCTTGACAGCCAGAAGCAAAAGCATTCACGTTCACAATCTAAGTAGAATAGCAAATGTTTTGAGAATTCAAGCATGTACATTACTGAAGAGTAGCTATGATACAGGTTCCAAATTACAAGCATTTGCTATCCCTAGCATTAGGAGAATGCATCAAGGGGCAAAGCAGGCCCTGGCCGGTTGGCTCAGCGGTAGAGCATCGGCCTGGCGTGCAGAAATCCCGGGTTCGATTCCCGGCCAGGGCACACAGGAGAAGCGCCCATCTGCCTCTCCACCCCTCCCCCTCTCCTTCCTCTCTGTCTCTCTCTTTCCCTCCCGCAGCGAGGCTCCATTGGAGCAAAGATGGCCCGGCGCTGGGGATGGCTCCTTGGCCTCTGCCCCAGGCGCTAGAGTGGCTCTGGTCGAGACAGAGCGACGCCCCAGAGGGGCAGAGCATTGCCCCCTGGTGGGCAGAGCGTCGCCCCCTGGTGGGCGTGCTGGGTAGATCCTGGTCGGGCGCATGCGGGAGTCTGTCTGACTGTCTCTCCCTGTTTCCAGCTTCAGAAAAATACAAAAAAAGAGAGAGAGATAAAAAAGGGGGGCAAAGCAACTGTCTTCCCATGCCCTAGAGGTGGTTTCCTGATATCAACTGTTGAGTATGTGCCAGCGATTTAAAAAGTGTAAAACTGCACCTGGATACCACCAGTGCCCTGAGTCAGGGTAATGGTCTAGGGCTAACTCCCATCATAACACTGCAATAATTACTCACCAAGGTGGGATGGTTAATGGTTTGAGCTCTCAGGTTACTACCACTGCCATTTTGTTGGATGCCAAGAATAAGTATGTCTACCTTTCACCGATACCTACCCCTCTATATAAATAAACTCAGGTCTCATTCAAGAAAGGAGGCCAAACCTCTGACATACCTTTTAAAGGTTGTCAAACCTTACATTTGGAGATATGGAGGTGGTATGTTCCATAATTTGAGAGCTCCTTGGACCCATAATCCCATAGGATTAGTAGGTCTCACCCTTGTCTGCACACCACTGAGAGCTGCGAACTGAAATGACACAGACTGCATCAATGCCTTAGACTTTAGAAAGCTCTCCGGTGGTTTAAAAGGGCAGCCTCAGTGGAACCACGGTACTAAGGTTTGGAGCTATGCATCACAGGAACTGATTTATCTTTCTCAATTCCAAAACAGTGCACAAAATAAAAACCGGTCCTTAAGAGCCTTTCATTGATGGTAGTGAGGAATATAAAGTTCCTTCTTAGACAATGAAACATACACATTTAAAAAAATAAGCCCCCCCAATCCACTTCTTAAACTGATTATAAAAGTAATACATGCTTACAATAGAATAGTTCAAAGAAAAATAATCCTTATGACCCCACCATCAAGATGTAATGAATTAACACGTTAAAGCATGTTCGGCCCGTTATTTTAGATGATAATCATGAAGAAAAGAAAAATAGTTTCTTAATAATTGTTAAGATATGATGGGTTTTTCAAAACCTTTTTTATATATCATCTTAATTCATCCTCAACACCTCTGCAACTAAGTGTATTTTCTTGGTTAGGAATTAACTAGCCCGGCTAACATCTATCAGCAAGGCTGGCCCTGAACACTCCAGAGCTCGTGCATGCTCTCTCCTGCTATCCCACAGGGCTATCCTCCACCCCTACTTCTCACACATGTCTATGCATATACGTGTGTATACATGCTACCACAGGAGGGACCCAAATAATTTAACAACCAGTTCTCTGCCATAATGACCATTTTAAGTATAAAAAATGATATCCTAAAATGTAGTTTATTATTTCATGCATTTAATACTTAAATAAGAACAATAAAAGAGGTACACAAAACTAGATTATAAGAGTTTTAAAATATTAATGAAAAAATATTAAATAATACCTGACAAAAAAAAACAATAAAACTGTTATTTAAGATATTTCCATATTGTTTCTTGATTGATGTCCTCGCTTGCAACTTTTTTTTGCCTATGGATAGAATGAACATTACTACAAGAACTTAGAATATGCTGTTGTGCAGATAAACGTTAAAAAAGAGTACGGGAAGTAGGCCCTGGTCGGCTAGATCAGTGGTAGAGTGTTGGCCCGGCGCATGGAAGTCCTGGGTTCAATTCCCAGCCAAGGCACACAGGAGAAGCACCCATTTGCTTCTCCACCCTTCCCCCTCTCTTTTCTCTCTTTCTCTATCTTCCCCTCCTGCAGCCAAAGTGCCATTGGAGCAAAGTTGGCCTGGGCGCTGAGGATGGCTCTGTGGCCTCTGCCTCAGGCACTAGAGTGGCTCCAGTTGTAACGGAGCAACACCCCAGATGGGCAGAGCATCACCCCCTAGTGGGCTTGCCTGGTAGATCCTGGTCAAGTGTATGTGGGAGTTTCTCTGCCTCCCTGATACTCACTTCAGAAAAATACAAAAAAAAAGAGTAAGGAATGTAAATTTGTGATTTCCACATTGGGTGGCTGCCCAGGCATCTACCTTAGAGAGAACTCTGATTACAAGTGCCATTTAATAACTGGTTCATCAAACTCAACAAAAAGTTAGGTATTGGTTCTACTGAACTGGTGCAAACAGGCTGAATCCCACCACTGCATGCTATCCAGTTTTTACAGAATTGTAGATACATTATGTACATAGTTTAATAACCTGGCCTTTTTTTTTACTTGACTTGGCGTTATTATTGCCAACTTTCCCCCTTATTAAATATTTGCCAAAAGCATGGTTTTAATGCCCATGTTGCCCCTCTGGCATGTGTGTCTCAAAAGTCATATGCCACTCTCCATGCTTTTGGTTGCTTCCAAGATAAATAACACAACTTCTATTTCAAAAGCTCTGTTGTCACTCATAGTTTATTTGAAATGCGTTCCAAGTAATCTCAAACATCATAATTGATTTCATTAGACACTG
Organism: Saccopteryx leptura; assembly: GCF_036850995.1. Classification (NCBI taxonomy): domain Eukaryota; kingdom Metazoa; phylum Chordata; class Mammalia; order Chiroptera; family Emballonuridae; genus Saccopteryx; species Saccopteryx leptura. Next base: position 141,429,322 of record NC_089503.1, on the reverse strand, counting down.
GTGCCAACAATAAAATGACTAGTTGCTGCATGCATACTGATCTTTGTAAGTTTGTGTGACGCGCAATTTTTATAGTTTAGTTTTTTGATTAGCTGATCTTAGTATTCTTTTGTAATCTTCAAAAGTTATTCATTTAAACTTTACTGTTTTAAATGCAACATTATTACATTTTTAGATCTTAGGAAAATGAAAACTTTTAAAATATAAAATAAAACCACACAATTTATTTCTTTTTGAGAGGGGGCAGGGGGAGAGAGAGAGAGAGAGAGAGAGAGAGAGAGAGAGAGAGAGAGAGGGAGAGAGAAGCATCAATTTGTTATTCCATTTAGTTGTGCCACTGATTACTTCTCATATGTGCCCTGACCTGGGCTCCAACCAGCAACTGGCTTGAGGGTCAAACCAGTATCCTCAGGGTTGAGCCCTGACAGGGTCATGAACCAGCATCCTCGAGGTCAACCTAACACCCTTGGGATTGAGCTGGCAATCCCGGGACATAGCCAGCAACCCTGGGATCAGTGATCCCAGGCTCCAACTGGTGACCTTGGGATTGAACCAGCACCAGTGACCTTGGTGCTCCAGGGTGATGCTCTATCCACTGTGCCACTAGCCAGGGCAAAACCACACAATATTTTTAAAATTTAATTTAATTTAATTTAATTTTTCTTTAAGTGAGAGGAGGGGAGATAGAGAGATAGACTCCCGCATATGCTCGGGCTGGGGTCCATGCAGCAACCCCATCTAGGGCCAATGCTCAAGTACTGAGGTATTTGTAGTACCCGAGGCTGACCCACTTGGACCAACCAACCAAGTTATCCTCAGCACCTGGGGCCATGCTCAAACCAGTTGAGCCATTAGCTGCGGGAAGGGAAGAGGGAGAGAAGAGGAAGAGGGAATAGGGGGGAGAAGCAGGTGGTCACTTTTTCTGTGTGCCCTGACCGGGAATCGAATCCAGGACATTCATACACCAGACCAACGCTCTATCCACTGAGCCACTGGTCAGGGCCCACACAATTCTTAAAAGAAGGAACTAAAAGCTAAACAGTGAAGAAGTGGTGGTTCATTTTATCTAGAAAGCTATTGCAACTGACTATGAAATTCTGTTCTAATCATATGAGACAAAAGTGGAAACACAGCCAGCTCTCCAACTGACTCAAAGTGGCAAACCTGCTTACCTCGGGTGAAAGAATTTCTTGAGTACTGAATTCTTAGCTAACTTCTCATGTGGGCCCGCTATAAAAGTCAATGCACAACATAATGGGTACCGCTTCAAGGGGGATTTTACACAACAGGTAAAGTGTTTCCTCACAGCTAGTTCTCTTAGAAACCCTCAATAAAAGCCAAGGACATAGGCCTGACCTGTGGTGGCGCAGTGGATAAAGCGTTGACCTGGAAATGCTGAGGTCACCCGTTCGAAACCCTGGGCTTGCCTGGTCAAGGCACATATGGGAGTTGATGCTTCCAGCTCCTCCCCCCTTCTCTCTCTCTGTCTCTCCTTTCTCTCTCTCTCTGTCTCTCCCTCTCCTCTCTAAAATGAATAAATAAAAAAATAAAAAATAAAAAAGCCAAGGACATAATGTGAACTTGTAATTCTATGAAAGGGTTTCTAGAGGAGCAGAGGTGGACCATCTAAGTGTGATAGGACCTTGCTCTAGGGAAGACCTCAGGGAATCTGGAAAATGAATGGGAAGAGGACTTTTGGGTTAGTCCTCTCACACATCACTTCTCTGGGCCAGGAGCAGAGGAGCAGAGCACTCCAAACAGACTGCCTGCAGGGCCAGAGCGCAGGTATCCTGCCTCATTGCTTCGAAGGAGACACATATGCTTTAGATACTAAAGTGGAAGAGGACAAACTAACATTTCCCCAGGAGGATTAAGAGCCTGATTGGAAAGATGCCATTACACAGAAGTGGGAAAGGGCTGGGGGCCATGACTTTTCACAAAAAGTAGTTTTGAATCTGTTCAAACGCTTGCACTCAGTTCAGGCCCCCGAGATCTGCACTATGAAGTTTGAACAGTGAACCAAGAGCAAGAGGCAGTTCCACACATGTTCATTATACACCACACTGCCCTCACTTCATCACCCGTCCTGACCTGCTCTCCACCCTACACTGGGCCTTGGAGTTCACACACATGGATGGTGCCTGGCTCCCTTGCCCCTCGGGGCTTCTGGTTGGGTTTTGTTCATGGGGAGCACCAGCAAGAGCTCAGAGGGTGAAGAAAATTAAGGTTGAGATGCCCCCCTCTCACCATCATGTAGCATCACCATGGTGTCCCTTCACCCAAGGTGCCTGTCTTTCCTCTCATCAAGTTCTAGAACTGCCCCTCTCTCCCTCCTTCAGGCCTCCTGGAGTTATAGCTTCCTTTGGTTGCTAGCCCCTGGAACTACTTCACTCCTTAAGCTTTCCCTACACCCTGCCCACACCTTTTATGCATCCCTTTTTTTAAACTCTCCTTAAATTATCCAATTTATGCATGTCATTGTTTATACTGACTGGACCCTGCCTAATGCCAGTATTTAATTATTTAGAATGCCGCTATGCAAGACCCCTGTGGCAATACAGAGGGAAGCAGACTAAAGTTAACTGCAGAAGTACTATGTGCCAGATACTGCACTAAAGATTTACAAAATTCTTCAACCTTTAAACACTTCTTTTTTTTTTTAATTCAGTGAGAAAAGGGGAGGCAGAGAGACAGACTCCCACATGCACCGGAAGGGGATCCACTCGACAAGCCCACTAGGGGGCGATGCTCTGCCCATCTGGGGCCCTTGCTCCATTGCAACTGGAGCCTTTTTTTTAGCAACTGAGGTGAGGTCATGGAGCCATCATCAGCACCTGGGGTCACCTCGCTCTAATCGAGATTTGGCTGCAGGAGGGGAGAAGAAGAGAGAGAAATGAGAGGGGAGGGGTGGAGAAGCAGATGGGTGCTTGTGTGTTCCCTGACTGAGAATCAAACTGGCAAACATCCACATGCCGGACTGACACTCTACCCCTGAGCCTACAGGCCAGTGCCTAAATACCTCATTTTTAAATCTCCTTTTACAGATGTGGACACAGAGATCAGAGTGGTTAGGAAACGTGTCTAATGTGACAGAGCCATTCATTGTCACTGGACACATATCTGACTCTCTAGTGTCAGTGTATGACACTGATAAATACAATAATTGTAAAATAACATGTCGAGCAATAGACCCTCTCCACCCCGTCCTGCTTGTTAGCCTACAGCTCCGCATCAATCGCCTGATCCATAATCCCCACGTGACTTTCCATTTTCTCCCTTAGGACCGAGTATGAACGCACATGACTGTCTCTAATTTACCTTCCGTCTACTGTGCTGGTCTCATTTCCAACTCTTTGTCTCTCATATTTGTTTATTTTATGTTTTTTAAAGTTTGTTAAGAAAACCAATTCTTAAGAGTACAAAATAAAAATGTGAGTGAATATAAAGTATTAAGGTCATTCCATCCTTATCCCCTGTGTATCAGAAAACTAAAACTAGAGTATTTTATTTCTATCTCAGAGACAGAAATTGAACTCCAGTGGGTAAGAAACACCACTGAGATATAACCGCAACTGGCCTAATGAATTAGGCAGTTACAACTACCAAAAGTTCATTTACCATCCTGATTCTTTTCTGTCCCAAACAAGTATCTACAACTTTTTGGGACCTCTGAGGAACAAAAGTACCTTATCTCAAACTATTGTTATTGTAAGTAAGCACTGTTATTATAATTCTCTAACTAGACTCTTTCCTTTAACCACCCAGAGTCTTCAAATGAATAAGGACAGAGTGATACTTCCACATAGTGACCCTGCTTTTGAAGTTCAGGTGACCTGTGAACACTTCCATGATCACATTTAAGGTGGCACAGAAGAAACAGTGAGATGTTATGAGTGAAATGTGCCTACATTCAGACACTACGAGACAAAAGCAGTTTGCTACCCAGACAGAATGTAAGCATCTACTTGCCTCTCTGCTTTCTAAAACTGAATTCCAGATCAAGACAGGTGGGCCATCATAGCCTAGGCCAATGTTACCTTTATGCTCTTGTTTCAAATAAGACCGGGGGAGGAGGTCTGGTATGGGCGGGGGGAGAGAAGAAGCAAATGAAACAAACAGAAAAACCTAAACACAAATCCAGAAATCTAACTTATGAAAATTTACTTGTTAATTGCATTATATAGAGAGAAACTTAATATTCGAGCTGCATGTGACAGTCTAGAAGTGGACTGGAATGGCAGTATTTAATTAGGGAGTGGGCAAACCCACTTGAGATGATGGCAGATGCAGTCAAGCACCAGGCCGGCTGGGAAGAACTCACAGGACACCTCCCTGGGATGCTTCCCTCTATTAGTGACTCCTTCCAGCTTCCGTGATGAATGTCACTCATTTTTCTCCAGCCTTGGGATCCATCACATTAGGGATAGGGACACTTTCATTAAAACAAATAAAAGGGAAACATATAACAGAAGTCACTAAAACAATTTCCCTGACAGTTAAAAAAAATATATGTCCCATGTATGAGGGATAGCAGGCCCGAAAGGAGCCAGTTTTCCTTTGATGAATTAGACCTGTCTAGAAATTCAAATTGCCCCACGTCCAAGGTCTGCCCAAGCCTATCCATCCGTCAGCATTTCCTATGTTTTGAGATGCAATCTGAAAAGTTCCCCAGATTCTACCACTGGAAGCCATTGGGGCCTCCTTCTCTCATTCTCATTTCAAAAGCAGTGACTGAAGCGCTATCAGCAGTACTGGATATTAATACAGTCCACAGAAAAGATGGAGAGCTGCAGTCACCTCAGAGGAACAACTCAGTTGTGTTGCCATTTTATGAGGTAGTCATGCCTTGAGAAATTATACGTTCTGACTAAAACCAATTTTCCGAAGTCCAAAATTTTAAAACATGACTAGTATGCCTGTATTTTAAGAACTAGAGGTACTAAAATTCTAAAAATAGGTTCCAAACATAAACTACATTATTTTATACTAAACACAAACTGCATCATTATCAAATGAAATGTTAGTGAACTGGAGTATATGTTGTGCGGCAGGTGTTTCATACTTGGCTTTACATTACTTAAGGAACTAGTCAGTTCTAGTTCTATGCATTTCATACGAAGCATCTATTCAGTGTGACAGACCAACAACAGACTTATTATTCTATAAAGGCCTACAGCCCGTCATAATAATCCCTGTAATAAATAACGTTTGCTGTCTTTACTGGTCATTCTTCTAACTTGAAGACAAATTCTAATAAATTACTTCATCTCATGAGTTAATGACATGAAATGTTATCAAAAATAGAATTTATCCCTCACTTTTCAACATTATATTTACTGAGTACCTACTATGTGTGTGTGTGTGTGTGTATTGAGTACCCACTATACTTATTATAAGGCATTTAACTTAAAAAAAAAACCCTCAATTATACCTATCTCCTATTTAGTCCATTCAAAGTCCCACGTTACAGTGTGCATTTTACAGGAGAAAAAGCAGCCACCGAGAGCATATGTGATTTGCTCAAGAGTAGAATAGGAACACAAACATGTGGGTCAAACTACCTTCACGACAGGTGTACCTCATTTGCATGTCGAAATGTTTCACATAGTATATATATGTAAATTAACTCTTAAATTCACTAGGTTGCATTCATTACTCTGGTGGATTTTACAGTGGCAGCTTTTGTAATACAAATAAATACTGAATGCTTTGTATTTTGTAAATAGTTTCCTTACATTGAAATTCCTGCCGAACAGCTACACTGCACATGTGATGTCTTTCAAAAAAAAAAATTAGATATACCAAGAATAAAAGAAAAACAGGCTTTGTTAAAGCAAAGTCGAGTCATAACAATGAGGTGGCAGAACTTTTAAGCACTTCTATATTGTTATTTCCCTCAAAGTGAAGACATTTATTTCATTCATAATAGCCAGTAGACATTCTTTATACATTATATAGTTATAGCAGGTGTAGTGAAAGTATTATAAGTACAATGAAGATCTAACACTAAGTTCTGTATTAACAAGGAATGTTTCTTTTGTGTTGATACAAAGGTCTTAGAAAATAGCTCTATTACTTTGAATAGCAACAATGACTTTTTATTTCTAAAATTAAAAGGTCTGTGAAATCTATTCCCCTCAAGAGCACCTTGTTTCAACGATGTCCTCTGAAGCTGTAATATACAATACAGAAATAAACCACAGAGAGGAGTATCTTATTGAAAATACCTTTAAAAACTAAAGTGAACTAAAGGAAGGAGAACCCTCTCATCAGGATTGCCATCAATTTACTAATAATCTAAACCATTAGAAGTTTAACAGAGTTTATCATCTTTATAACAAAGAGCCTTTTCATATTTAACCAGTGACCCCAGAGAGGATGTGGACCCACACAAACAGCTGTGCATTACGAGAACTTTATAGATATAATAAAAACAAAGAAAAGGAAATCCACAGCAGTGACTAACCACACTGTACATTCAACACAATGACCACACACTGAAAATCATTAGAGGCCAGCTGTTTACTTGGGTTTGGAACAATAGATGACATTTAACCCCAACTTCTTTAATCCCTTTTTTTGTGTACCAGCAAATAATTCATAGTTTGCCCCTAATACAAAAATATTAGAGTAATATATATATAATTTTAGTAATTGACATTAAGAAAAAAAGCAGACAGCTAGACCAGTGGTGAGTCAAAGACCATTATGGGACATCTAAAAGCATTTCTAAATGTGGTGCATATTCTGTATTCTCAAGCATGCATTAAAAAAAATATTAAAAAATAATAAATGAGAGCTTAACAATGGCTAATCATTAGATTATTTCATTGAGAAAAAGTATCACTTACACACAAGATAAAAGAGTTACCAAGGAGTTAAACATACTCATTTTGAACATACTTATGTCTTGGCTTTCTTAAACTTACAAACTGCCAACAGATGTTTTCCCCCCAAGTTTTCCAATTTGCCAAGTTTTAACTTGGAATGCATTTGAACACTAAAGTCAGAGTAATATAATTAGAGAAACTTGGGCACAGAAAAGCAAGGCAAGGAGATACATATCTTTCCTCATCTCAACATAAACAAATTACAGTGAACTCTGATGAAGCTGCCAGCAGAAACTTTCATCTCACTGGCAGGAGGAAAACTCTCAGCAGCTGCACACATCTGCAAGGCGATCGGACAGATCCCGCAGCGCATTGGGGTCGATCCCGACACAAAACTGAGTCCTGTGTTCCCAGACCTGAACGGAGTTGCTGCCCTCCACAGACTTCCCAGACACTTGACAGAATGCCCGATCGGTTCATCAGCTGTCACTGCTAGCCACGATTTAACTATTCTTGAACAACCAGTAGAAAAACAGCCAAGCAACAAAGTAGCAAACTAAAAGTTGCCTCTATTGTCTCTGACAAAAGAGCCTTTCTCATTGAAGCTTGTAATGTGTCATTGAACCCGGTAACTAGAGACTTCGCGTATCACGTTGCCAAGTGGATACTAAGAACTATGCACATATTTGTGCCCAGGAAAGGAATGAAAAGGGAACTTTGAAATCCTCAATGGCTGGCCAGTGACAATGCTACATTTTGAGAAGGGAAGGATCTCCTACCTGGAGCCCTCTTCGTCTTAGAATGCTGGACTCATCCATCTCCCCCTCCGCTTTCTCTGAGCTTCTCACAACAGTCTAGCCATGCTGTACTACCTCTACTTCGGCACGCTAATTCAGAGCCGGCAGCTGCTAAACACTTACATCACGCTCAAGCTGATTGGAGCCTGGAGTCAGCTGGTCCCGCTTAGTTATTCACTCCAGCAACTTCGGAGATCAGCGATGCTTGCAGTTCGGTGAGAGAGCGCAGCAAGTGGGCTCAGACACCTAATGCATTTACCCAGGCGGAGGAGGCTCTTGCTATCAGACAGGAAATCGTGGGATCCCTGTGTTTTCTTCTTCTTCAAAATGCTGGCTCTGGCATTCCCGGCGACCCGTAAACGGCTTTCAGCAGTGGCTTCGGGTCAAGCCCCTTCTGAAGCAACTCTAAGGTCAAAGTGGCTAAGTAAATCAGTGATGACAGACACCTCTGTAAAAGGCAGCCACTGATTGGGACGGTGAGAAACTAGGGCACAGCTGGTCAGCCAAGCAGCACCACCATGGCTGGCGCTCATCTCTTCTGATGGCATCAAAGAAAAATGTAGCAGAACACTCTCTCTCTCTCTCTCTCTCTCTCTCTCTCTCTCTGCCTGAAAACCTGAAAGGAAAGGGCTCAGGGCAGCAGCTCTGGCCACAGAGGAACACTTGACACCTCCCTGTGTGAAAGCCAATTCATTTACATAAATACTTCACCAGTCAATCCCTAGCCCAAAGATAGCAACATTTTAGATTTAAATTTCCCCATGATAACTTAGTTCTGTTGATACCTGACCAAAATGTAAAAAGGGAGAAGAAATTCTAAGAGCCATCATTAGTTGGAATATTAACCTATTTATGTCTATAAGCAGCACGCACACACACATGCACAAGAAAAGATTCCCATCATGTGCAATTTCACAGTCTGTTTCAGCTTGTTTACTCTGCTCATCCTCATCTTATTTCAATTCAAAGCAACCAAGAGATGAATATTAAGTTTTCATTACTGGCCTGGAACAGGAGTGACAATATATAATACTACCAATTTATAATAAATTATTCCCCCTTGATTTCCATTCTAAAGATATTTAAATTGAGAGAATAGTTTGGTTCTGAGAGGCAGATACTAGGATTATCTGCAGTTTGTCTGGAAATCACCTCCCATCAGACAAAAGTCTTTTTCTTAAAAGAAAGAGAGTCAGAAAGGCAGGCATAAATTTGTTGTGTTTTTTTTTTAAATCAGTAATACCTGAATTTTATCTAATGCAACTATCTAGAGATTTCTAAATGTGGGGGTGGAGAGAGAAATGTCTAGTGCTTCCTTACCCATCCGCCTGCTATTACACTAGCTTTTTGTCTCTTTCTGGCTGTCAACACACTATTAGGCTTGCCATCAATTGATTAGATTATGTCATTAAAAATAGCTCAGGGATTTATGAATCTAACCACTGAGGAAAATTGATTGCATTTTATGTTCCCTAACGATCTTTGCATACATCTCCAGACATGCAAAGAGAAGCCTTGTCAAGAAGTGCCACCACCTCCAGCAGAGGCATCCGCTGAGAAGGGTGTCAGCGTGCTCTTCCACTTAGGCGTCTCATCTGATAGATACCATGTCAGGGAGAAACCCCAGAGAGCCTTCAGTTCTTGCTCGTATGTGGAGGAGTCATGCCGTCTCTAAAAGCAATAGCACTGGACTGGTCATTGCTCATGCTGCAATGTACCAACAAATCTAGCACAAACAATTGTTTGAAAAAGATTTTTAAAAACTAAACATTTTTGTTCAGAGTGAAAAGCAAAATTAAAAACAAAACAAAAAACTTCTAAGGGCACGGAGGTAGGGGGTGGGCTTGCTACCTGTTGGTGAGCTATAAAGCTGCTGATCCTCGTCCTTGACAGGCCCACGTGAACGTTAACCTCTTCCTGAACAGAGAATCCCTTTCTCTTCAATGGAAGTAAAAGGAATGACATTTGTCCTCTCTCCCTCACATCACCCTCCTGAGAGAGGAGTGTAAGCAGCTCCCCAAATCTGAAGTGCCGTCTTAGACCAAGTGCCTGGGCAGCCAGTCAGAATACATTTACCAACTTAGGGTGTCACTGCTCTCTGCACAAGGAAGTCCTGATTTTAGAAAACAAAATATCTTGACCAAAGAAGCTGAACTTTTAAAAGCAAAACCCAATCAGGGTGTCCTTATATATACAGGTGTTCTGAGGACGGGGGTCTTTGTTGAGCTGGTCCGCCTAGGACAGTGAGGTCTGATGGAAGACATCAAGTCCTCACCTAGGACTAGAGACAAGGAAGGCAACAGACTTTCCCCCTTGAAGTAAAGATTACAGGTTGCCAGGAGGAAAAAGAAAAAAAGCAGAAGTATCTTTTCTGTGACCAATTGAGTAAGCTGGTTGGAAGAGCTATCAGAAGACATTTCGGGGACACACTGTCAAAAAGCCAGGTGATGTGTACCCCAGATAAGAGGACTCTGAGCATCTTAGGCACTCGGCAGTGAGAGGTGTTTGATGGCTGAGAGTGATAAAAAGGAATCTGGCTAAGAGTGAAAAGCATGTTTTTTAACAGGAATATTTTGAGATAAAGATCTAGGTTCCCATTCAACCATTAACTAAGTCTAAGATGAGGATTATGGCCATTGCGCCATCAAATCTGGTATGAAAAAAATATCGATTACCTGTCAAAATGTATCACTTTGAGAAGTGATACACATACATTTTAAAGAAATAAAACCAGCCAGAGGCAAAAACATTTGGGACAAAAATGAAAGGCTGCTGAGAAATAACATCAAGCAATAATGGCTCAGCAGAGGAAATAGTAAAAGGAAAATTGCTACATTTACCTTTCCCTATATATTTCCTCATCAAGATAAGCCATGTGTTAAAATGCAATAAAAACTTCAAATGATGACACTATTCACAGGTAATAATTAGGATCTAGCCTAATTTCCTTGAATAAACATGTTTTTCCTGCAATTTTTTACTTTCATGGAATATGCCCACAATATTGTGAGTCAATTCACAAAGTGTCAACCTTTTACATGAGTATTCACATAAAATCTGGTAGGCTTTCTCATTCCTTGTCATCTGAAGCCAGCAGCTTCATGGTACTTGATTTCTTTAAGAAAATCATTTGCATGGATACACCATATGCCCACTACATGAGAGTGTAGACATAATTTACTTCACAGAATACTCAAAATCTAGAGGCCCTGCCATGTACGTCAAATTTAATTTTATTATTATATCAAATGGCTCATGGAAACAAAAACAGTACCTAATTCCAACAGAAAAATCAGGGGTCACAAAGAGTTAGACTGAGATCTTGTAATCATTGCTCACAGTATGCCATTTGGTTCAAAGATCCAGGTTTACCACCTGACTTACATGACCAGGTATTTCTCACAAATTTAGAAACCAATTGCCTCTCTTCACTAGCTCCACACTGGTTACTCCAAAGCAAGGTGCCTTTTGATTTCACCCACTCCAGCAACTGAATGCTCACTGAGGGAACTACTGTGAGAAGCACACACAGGAGTTTTGTAAAAAACCAAGGGGGAGGGTGTTTCCAAATTTAACCTTGCTCACCACACTCATCAGCCTAATCCACTCCCTGCCAGCCTCCTGCTCCAGGGCAGCCCACCCAGAAGCCAGGGGCAGTGGAGGGAGGGAGTCGAGTGTGAGGACAGTGAGAGGACTACTTTCTTCTGGAGAAGGAAGTTTTCCCTCCTTGAGCCAGAGAGAGGTGAGTCAGACGAGCATCACTGTGACCCATCCTTTATCCCACAGATAAGTCCTCGGCAGGCTGGGAATGTGATCTCTAAAATCATCACCACAATCTGTGGTGGGAAATCCCCCTGATGGTTTCCTGGGTGTGCGTGGCAGTAAGTACTACTTCTTAGCTGGGTAGACAAATAGCCACAGAATGCATTAACTACCACATCCTGTCTGTTACTCTCAGACAATACACCAAAGGGTTCATATGTCTCTTTGTGTGTTCACTTACAAGGAAAGCCAATATGGCCAGTGGATAAACCCCTCCATTCATTCATTGATTACTTTTTCCACTCATAAGATAAATGCCAACGGCCAATGAGCAGCGTAGTTTAAAAAGGTAATATAAAGGTCATAAAAAGTTACAAAGGAGAAACAAACAAGTTGTGAGAATACATATAAGCACCCAGTATTGTGAATATAATCATACTTCTATGTCAATTTCAGACATAAATGACCAATGTACTTGTGATATTTGTTCAAATATATATTTCAGTGCTTACATTTAAATTCCTTCTTAATTTTTACACTTCATTTTCCTCCATGTTTTACTTCTAACTAGTAATAATAATAGCCAACACTTACTGACACTATGTGCCAATAACTACCTAAGTACTCTACAGAAGACATCTCATTTAATCTTCACAACAGCCCTATGAATTAGACCCATTTTACAGATGAGGAAACTGACACTCAAAGAGATTATGCAACTTCCTCAGATCACACAGCCAAAGAAAGGCAGAACTGGGATACAAATCCTGACAGGCTGACTCTAACCCCATCACCTCTTAGTGTTTAAACAAAGAAGGAAAACATGCTTTCAAGGTGAAAGGAACATATGAGAAGCTGTCAATGGTCAAAACATACCAGAAAGAGCACGTGGAATCCCAGATTCCATTAGCCATGTCTCTAAAAGAGATAAGGAACCGGGTCTCGGCTGCTTTATGGCCGAAGCAAGAGAGGCTCCCTAGGGCAGGAGCAGGTAGAAAAAGAGGGTGGCAAAGAGGAGTTATGGGGTATGGTCTCTACTTTTTCTTAAATGTCTCTGGGCCTCTAGGGGCTCTGCTGCAACTATAAATAACTCTTCTTCCTCTAGCTCCAAAATTACACAGTTCTAAATAGAACATATATTTATTTACAATCGAGTGAATGCCATGAAACCAAGGGCACAGTTTCGGCTGCTGTGCTAAGGCACAGTACACATCCCCATTAACCTGTGGGGCTTTGGGCAGCTCTTTATTTTCTAGTCTGACACTCTTTGTCTTTACAGGAATTTACCATTGAGGGCACTCCTTACATCACTTCCTTTCAGGTGAAATGACTCAAGCGAGGCTGCTCACCCTGTCCTGTGCAGTGCCGAGAAGCAGAAAGGCAAGGGGAATTCAGACCCTGGCACTGCCCTTCGTTTTCTGTAGGTCACGACTCTCCAGGGTCCTTAGAAGAAAACACCATCCCTGACAGCACTTCCCTGGTCAGGCTCTGCAAGGAAGAAACCCTGCTAGCTTGGGGAAAATCCCTTAACTTCCCTGAGCTTTTCCTTTGTGAAGTGAAGATACTACTAGGACTTAGGATCAGGAAGCTAGCCACCCGCTGGGAATTTGGTCCCACTGTGTAAGAGTAGCCTCTTACTCTGGATACCTGGTCCCTCCCTACCATCCGCATAGGCTTGTTTCCAAACTCCCCTTCCTCCTCTCGGCCATTATCATCCCTCCAAGCATCTGTTTTACATGCCACTCAGGGAGACCTTCCTGGCTCCAAGGCTCCTTCGCCCTGCCCAGAAACACAGAAGAGGCTTAGGGCTAGACAGAGCTTCCCAGCAACCCCTCCTCATCGTCACTCCCCACCCCCCAAAGTCAGAAAGCCACACTCTGACACCAGGATCATGCTGAAGACTGGAGCAGAAATACCCAAGATCGTTCTCCTGTTATCTCCAAGAACGGTGAAACACTTGGTTACAGCAGACACTCATTTTTAGCCCTAATAGTAATACTGTAATATTACAGTATTACTGTCCAATAACATTATGTTGAATTTTCAGAAATATCTACTATGTATCAAAGTCACAACCAAATGAACCAGATACTTATTTTACCATCAGTGTCATTAAAGCTCAAGAGTAAAATGATGCCTGGGAATAAGTCCCATTCTATTGAAAGTCCCGGGAGATACCATACGCAGGAACAAACACTGAAACCGCAAATTACCCAGTCTTATTTTAAATAATAATTACCTTGATTATGTTTTAAATAGTCATTTAAAAATTTTAAATACAAGTCCAATCTCTAAAGTCAACAAGATTAAAAGAATAACAGTTCATATTGTATGCGTCTTTTTCTCACCAAAGAAGAAAAAATTTAAACCTGTCAGGAATGAAACTACAACAAAGGGCAGGCTGACTTCCAGAGAAAAATGGAATGTTTCCACTCAAAAAGAGAAGAGATCTAAAACCTTCCCACTGACAATCCACCAAAGTCTGAATTTATACAAAGAGAGGCATTTTCTAAAACACATGTTTCGTTTAGCAAAAATTACAGGTGAGGTCAGTAGCAAGATTGAGCCTATAAAACAGGCTGCAGCCCACACACCCTGCATCGGGCTCTGTTTTCATCCTGCCTGTAATACTGGAGACTTTTAAAATGTATGCAATTGGTGATTTCTGCAATGTAACATGCATGCTTTTGCTTAAGGCTTTTCACAAGAAAGCTATATTGCCTTGACGTTTGCATCACCTTTTTTTTATTTAATTATTTTTGGCATATTAGCCATCAAATCACTACTGACAATATGACAGGAATCATGGTATTGAAAAAATTACATCCTAGGAGGAAATAATAAAATATAAACCACATACATAATTTTCCTTTGAACATTTTAACAATGACACTCTCATATACATATGAAATATAGCAGACTATCTTCATAAATGCCTCAACATCAATCACAGCAGAAAAATATTCCCTACTTTGCGAATACACGGATCCAACAAAACATAACATTTCTAATAAAACTGGGTGATATAATTTCATTTTTTTCATACGAGAGCATTTATAAAGATCTGGCTATTGAAAATAGCTCTACTATATATATTTTTTAATTATGCCACTTCATCTCTAAGTGATACACAGCTAACACTGGGACCATGAAGTAATGTCTAGCAAATCCCTATGTTCATATTAATATGTAGATCAAGACGGAAATAGATGAGCGAAGCGTGACCACAAAAAGACACCCATCAACTACATGAGCTGTAGAAACGCGAATGTCAATATTTACAGATATGGGTGATAAAACTCCTGGCATCAATTAAGTATTTTGTGAACTTCTTGACCAGAGCGATATTCCTAAAAGAATTCCTAAAGAGATGAGATATACCTAAAGATAAAAGATGAAGAAAGATTTTTTTTGATTGAACTCTATCATCTGTATTCCAAGTGTAGCTCTTAAGACAGAGATTACAAAAGCATCTTCAAAATTACAAAACCTATACCCAATTAAATTTTATTTTTAATCCTACAGTGACCAGAAGCTAAATTCTAGGTTAAAGGTACCTTACCTAGAGTCACCTTAGCTGAAATTCTTTTAAAAAAATGAAAGACAAGGTGAAAAAAAATCTGTAAAAGCTTCTAAGGAGATAAAACAAAGTTAGTCAGGTTGGAATTAAAAACCCAATTGACCAAAGGCAGCATGCTAAATAAAATTAGGATGGGATTCTCTTTAGGAAGTAATCAAGCATTCTCTCTATATCCTTATGTTTACATTGTTATGCATTACAATATTGATCTAAAGAGCCTTGTGCAAGCTGTTTCAAACCCTAAGATCATATCTACAGCCTTATTTTTCCTTAAGGTACCAGGTTAGATTGATGCTGAGGTTTAGGCTGGGAATCTCATGCTGATCTTGTTTGCATTATGCACATGTAGTCAAGCATTTCATTTATTTATTTATTGACAGAGACAGAGAGAGTCAGAAGGAGGAACAGATAGGAACAGAGAGACAGACAGCAAGAGAGAGTGATGAGAAGCATCAATTCTTCATTGTGGCACCTTAGTTGTTCATTGATTGCTTTCTCATATGTGCCTTGACCAGGGGGCTCCAGCAGAGCAAGTAACCCCTTGCTCAAGCCAGCGACCTTGGGCTTCAAGCCAGCAACCTTTGGGCTCAAGCCAGCGACCATGGGGTCATGTCTATGATCCCACGCTCAAGCTAGCAACCCTGGCTCAAGCTAGTGAGCCTGCACTCAAGCTGGATGAGCCCACACTCAAGCCAGCAACTTCGGGGTTTTGAACTTGGGTCCTCTGCGTCCCAGTCCAATGCTCTCTCCACTGTGCCACCTCCTGGTCAAACCATAGTCAAGCATTTTTGGTAACTCTTCTACAAATACAGGGGAACCAAATAGGTCTGAGAAGTGTGTGTGTGTGTGTGTGTGTGTGTGTGTGTGTGTATATGTATATGTGTGTTTGTGTGTGTATGTGTGTGTGTATATGTATTTATATATAATTTTAAAAAAAATAACCAGGTTTCTTTCAGGCAAGCATGCAGAAGTCAGATGGTCCCTGGGTGCTGTTTGTCATTCCACTATTCCCACATTTGGCTGGACTTTCCATCATCCTGCACTAAAACATGTCATCCAATTCAGAAGTGAATAGAAATGGGGTTGCTGCCTGTAACTGATTCTTCGTTGCTGGAGAGAAAGGATGCCTTGAGACTCCATCATATAACACGGTAAGCAATGTGTGTCTCACTTCTCGGTGGTATTAACCCTGTCTTCTAGCTTCGCTTAAATGGACTGTCAGAGAAACACAAAACGTGCTCCAGATTCTACCTCGTTAATTCTCATCAGTGTCTTGTGAAATGGAAATGGAAGAGTCTGGTCCAATTTACCAACAAGAAAAGTGAGGCAATGAGGATAGAAGAAGAGCCCAAGGTCATAAAACAGTAAAAACATAGAACGAACACAAAACTTCAGGCTTCTCAGGCTGGGTCCCAGAGCGGAGACAGCAGCCATGTCCCCAAATTCCACCCTTTCCTTTTACACAGTCATCATCTGTCCCACCATGAATCAGAGAGCAATTTAGCGGCAAGGGCTGCCCTGCAAAACTTGCAAACAGACGCGCAAACAATTAAACCCAAATGTGTGTGTACCCACACATATAGATGCATATAAAGGCAGAAAAAGAAACATTAAGTGAAGGTCCGACCAAAGAGATTTACTAATGAAGTTACATTATTACCTGAAGACACAGTGTTTTGTTTTGTTTTTTATTTTATTTTATTTTTCTGAAGCTGGAAACGGGGAGAGACAGACAGACTCCCGCATGCGCCCGACCGGGATCCACCCAGCACGCCCACCAGGGGCGATGCTCTGCTCACCAGGGGGTGATGCTCTGCCCCTCCGGGGCATCGCTCTGCTGTGACCAGAGCCACTCTAGCACCTGGGGCAGAGGCCAAGGAGCCATCCCCAGCGCCCGGGCCATCCTTGCTCCAATGGAGCCTTGGCTGCGGGAGGGGAAGAGAGAGACAGAGAGGAAGGAGGGGGGTGGTGGAGAAGCAAATGGGCGCTTCTCCTGTGTGCCCTGGCCGGGAATCGAACCCGGGTCCCCCGCATGCCAGGCTGACGCTCTACCGCTGAGCCAACCGGCCAGGGCCGACACAGTGTTTTTATCTATCTAGTTCAGCACCAGGATTTGAAAACACAGTGCTTAACTTACAAGCACACACACCACAGATAAATGTTTTTTGGCTTTGGATTTTAGTGGCAAAGTTTCAGTCATGCATTAATACTCAAAATACCATATGATTCATGGGGTCCTGTTACGCATTCACCTACAACTCTTCCCTAAGACCTCTCTCTGTTTTTCCTTTCTCCATCTCTTAGATCAAGGAAAAATAAACACTTGTCTAGCTTTTGTAATAATATTTTAAAATTACAAATGTGATAGATGGTTATTAGAAACATCTGGAATATACAATAATAACATAAAGCCAATAGCTAATTTTAATGAACAATGATTTATTACCCTTATTTAACACCAAAATATGCACGTACTTTTATGTGTACAGGAACTGGAAATTTGTATTAAAAGCTGTCTTTAAAACAGTTCTTAAAGTAAAACTAATGGGTAGCTGTCTTTAATTGAAATCAATATATAATAGTCTTACCAAAAAAAAATGACAGTAAATGTTTAAAAACTTTGATCCTTCTGGTAGCTAATTTAATTTCTTTCTAGTCTATATAAAAATGCAGCAGGGGGTCTATCTAGCACATTATCCTTAAAAATCAAGGAAATCTATCTCAAGTTTTACAGACTGATATAAAGTCACTACTTTCTATTTGAAATCCCCAGATCATTCATTTATATTCATTAATCTTAATGATATCATTAATGCACAATGTGTTTCACAGGAACTAATTGTATTTTGCCAGATTCAAACATTAGCAATTATGCCTCCCATTATCCCCTAATAAAATAAAATAAAACTTTTAAAGTCTCCAACACATCAGTGAATATTTTGGTGTGGTAACTGATTTGCATTTTTAACGCTACAATAAATTGACCACATTATTATCAATTAGATAAATTAATATTCTTTAAGTAAGGCAATAAAGAATTATTTTGTGAGAAATTGACAAGTTTACAGTCACTTCACTGAGCTTTATTGAACACAGGCTTAGTCCTCCTTTGTCCCCTTATCTAAAGCTGGCTTTTGTGACTTAAGCTAATACTGCACAACAGAACATATTCCCCTTTAATTTTATATGCTTATCATTGCTTTAAGAAAAGACAGGAGATTAGGAAATCTATACTCTTCGTGTAAAGGCAAAATACCTACCTGGACAGTAAAAATGTCCTGTCAGAAGTACATGAATCAATTTGTTTAAATCATTGTATCGCTATGAATATTTTTTTTATCCCCTTGATTCAAAAACCACCACTAATCATCTACTATGAATCAGGCATTAAGATGGATGTAGAGAATAGAAAGATAAAAAAAGACTCACTCTCAACAGAATGCTGTCACAGGATCCCAGGACACATAAATACACAAACAAACTGCAGGAGAATTGGTGGAGACACAGGGACATACACTCAAGGCGCTGGTACTGCATGCATACCCAGGAAGGATGAACTCAGAAGGTGGGCCAAGAAGAAAGGGGGCTTTGGGAGGGAAGATAAATGTTGGCTTCAAAGTTTACCTGCATATTAGAATCACTAGAATATCTTTTATAAATCCCCCAAACCAAAGTCATACCCAGACTAATTAAATCACAATCTCCAGGGTGGGCCCCAGGCACCAGTAGTTTATGAAGATTCCACCAGGCAGAAAGTTTGAGAACCATTGGTCTAAAGGCTGTAGCAATACCAACTGGGTTAGTAGTAGAGAACTTCTTACTGCTGAGTTCCTGTGATCTTCCCTGTGACTTGAGAAAAGGGCCCCGGGAGAGAGGTGATGGAAAATAGTGAGACCATGGAAGGTCTGATTCTTGTAGCCGTAAAAGAACATGACTTTAATCTCTTTTCACCAAAGATGAGCATTGCCATGGAAAGACAAGGCACTTTTTGAACAATCTTCTTCTAAAGTTGAAGTTCAGTGAACTGGATGAGTCCTGTCTTGGTCTTACAAAACATATCACATGACCCAATTTTAAAAGCAAACAGGACCTTCCATCTTTTCCCTCTTGAAGTTTCCCCAATGCCACCAAACTCTGGTGATGACTTCATACCTCACCTGACACCCTGGATGCCTGTCATCACTCCCTTTGAGAGAGTAGAAAAGGACATCTGTGAGGAGCCCGTTAATTGTATTCTTCAACTGTCCTTATATACTATAGAAAACTATAACAATAGAATGTGCATATCCTGACTGTAATAGTTATAGACAAAATTATTAATTAAATATAATTCCATTTTTGTGAAACAATACACAGAAATTCCTTACCCTAAGCCCAATGAAGAAAAATACAGATTTCTTTGGGGAAAAATATATATATAATAAAATTTTAATACTTTATTATAAGGTAGGATTTAAAAAAAATTTTTTTAGTGAGAGAGACATAGAGAGAGAGTCAGAGAGAGAGGGACAGATAGGGACAGACAGAAAGGAAGAGAGATGAGAAGCATGAATTCTTCATTGTAGCTCCTTAGTTGCTCATTGATTGCTTTCTCATATGTGCCTTGACTTGTGGCTATAGCCAAGCCAGTGACCCCTTGCTCAATCCAGCAACCTTGGGCTTCAAGCCAGCAACCATGGGGTCATGTCTATGATCCCATGCTCAAGCTGGTGACCTCACGCTCAAGCTGGATGAGACCGCCCTCAAGCCGTTGACTTAGGAGTTTCAAACCTAGGTCCTGGGTCCCAGGCCAATGCTCTATCCACTATGCCACCATCTGGTCAAGCAGGCAGATTTTTTTTTTAAATCCTTATTTGCCTTTGTTTTAGAACTATTTTACTAATTTCACTACTCAACTTTCAGAGGGACTTTTGTATTAAGAAGTAAAAATGCTGTTTACTTTGCATGCTTCAAAAGAAGCATCTTTAATCATCTTGGAGTATAAGAACCATAATTAATATACTCTTGGTGTGAAGTTACTGATTTGGCTGTGGTGGTTAACTGCATATGCAATAACAGTTATTAATAATCCATTCCAGGAACATGAAGTCCATTCCGTCAAGAAGTTACACCTAACATGTTCAACTAAAACATTTTTTTTAATCACTAGAAGGAATTGCTACAGCTCAAGTATGCACCATCATCTGAACATAATTCAAATACACAAATCTAGGACAGTGGTCGGCAAACAGCTGCTCGTGAGCCGCATGCAGCTCTTTGACCCTGTGAATATGGCTCTTCCACAAAATACCATGTGTGGTGCTACCTCGATAAGGAATGTACCTACCTATGTAGTTTAAGTTTAAATATTTGGCTCTCAAAAGAAATTTCAATCGTTGTACTGTTGATATTTGGCTCTGTTGACTAATGAGTTTGCCGACCGCTGATAGGATATCAAACCATCTATCATGCACTTTTCTCTAAAACTTAAAATGCTATAAAGATGAACAGTGTTCTCTTCTTTGTAGGAGTGATCTGCAGCCAAATGTCCTAGAAAAGGATCTCCACGAGGCATGATACGCATTTGCATTTTAACTGGACATTCACTTTTTAAAAAGTTCTTCCTGAAAGTTTTCCTACAAGAGAATTAGTTTTAAATAGTCCAACTCCTTTTCCCAATTGGCTTAGTGAACGTGAACCACCCTGCGTGCAGGGCATACCTTTCTCTCACCTGCATTATAGATACTTCTTTTCAGGAATCCTCACCATAGTGTTTTTCAACCTTTTTCATTCATCCCACACATAAACTCATTACTAAAATTCTGTAGCACACCAAAAAATATATATTTTTGTCTAACAAAAGAAGAGGTATAATTTTGATTCATTCACATAGGACAGCTGTTGTCGTGTTGGCCACTGTCATATTTTATATTTGACAATCTAAGGGAGAAAGAAGTCAGTGCACTGACTAAATAGTAATGTAGTGCATGTTTTAAATTTCTTGCTGCTCACCAGTTGAAAATCGCAGCCTCAACAAACTAACCTTGATTCCTGGCAAATGAGATTTGCTGATGCGCCACCTACTGGACAAATTTCCATTTGCATCGGTGCACTTCACCTTGTTTCTTTCTCCAAGCTTTTAAAATTTGGTTTTCTAAGTTAAGGGGATAAAAGTCAGCAAAAATATTTTCAGAGAAGGATAATCTAACAAGAGACAGGGTCTGTCCCATCAAAAGTGCTGTAGGTAGTGATGCTACAAATGATACTGAACAGAGTGTGGTCCTCTTGTGCAAACCTACAGCTGCTCACCCCGTTTGATGAGGCAGCAAGGAAGGCAGCCAAGGGTCCTGGAAGACCCAGAAGAGGACGATGCTTGCTTTCAAGCAGGCTGAAAGTGACTGCTTCCTTCTCACGCTGATGCTCCTTCCAGAGGCTCACCCAACACTGAGCACAGAGAATAATAGAATCTCGGCGTTCACACATAGGTGGGATATAAAACTGAGACTCATGGACGTAGATAAAAGTGAAATAGTTGCCAGAGGGGGAGGGGAGTAAAGAGGGACAAATATACGGTGATGGAAAGTGATTGGACTTTGGGTGATGGGCACACAACACAATCAACAGTTCAAATCCTACAGAGATGTTTACCTGAAACCTATGTTCTCTTACTGATCAATGTCACCCTGTTAAATTTAACTTCTAAGTTAAAATTCTTTTCTTTTTTTAATGCCATAAGGTCAACATGGTACACAACAACCATAAATAGAAGCTTTCATTTCACAGTTGTTTACTAGGCTGGGCAACATCACCAAACTTTGAGAAACATTTGGAGATGTCCTTTTCTGAGGTTCTAGAAGGAAAGATGTGAGATGGGGGAATGCACCAGGCAAATACCACTCACTGCTGTCCACGTGCCGCTGCCCCTGGAAACCCGCCTTCCTCTCGACCCACCCTGGCGCGGACTGGGCAGAGTACAGAACATGTCCAGCAGCCCTCTCCTAAATGTCCGGGGGTACTAGATGAGGACAGCAATTAAAGATTATCAGCTCTACTGTCCGCGATGCCCTTCCAAAGAAAACCTCCATTCCAAAGCTAATGGAAGGGCAGGTATAGTGTGCCACACTGATTTTGTCTCCCCTTTAGACTATCACATTTGTATCGAACACTCCTTGTTCCACTACTAACTACAGCTTATCATGAACTCCTTTTTCTGTTTAAGACTTTTGGAAATGAAAATGCCAGGTTCAGAACTAGAACCACCCACTTCTTCTCAATGGATGCATTACCTACTCAATGCCATGCAATAGCAGTTTTATAAGGCTGACAGGCACCTGTCTCCTGCTTTGCCCACTTGGGTGATTTGTGAATGGAAACATACAGCAATGTGGCCAGGCTCAGAAACACTCTGTTCAGAAGCAGAACCTGGAGGAAACTCCTTCCCACATCTGCCCTTCCTTTGGGGAGGAGATAAAGCCTTACAGCACAACAACGGCATCTGAGCAACTGGGATCTATTCTCAGTTCTTCCATGGAACTCTTTTTTTTTAATTGAATTTATTGGGGTGACACTGGTTAATAAAATTACACAGATTTCAAGTGTAGCATTCCATAATACATAGTACACTGCACCGCACACTCAGCACCCAGGTCTCCTTCCATCCCCATCACCCCCTTTACCCCCCCCCCCCCGCCCCCTTTCTCTCCAGTAATGCTTGATTGCCCTCGGGGAAGTCATTTAATCAATCATTTCCTTTAACTTGTCTTAGTTTCCACTAGAGAAAAGAAAATACACACGCCCATTTTAACCTTTCAGTATTTTATTTTGAAATTTTTCAAACCTACGGAAAAGTTAAAAGAATACAATAAATACGCTTATAATCTTCACCTTGATCTACTGATTTGAACATGTCTCTATAATTTTTTACTGTAAATATTTGTGAAAACACAACGCAAAGAAAAATGTTTCTCTTTCAACTTCATAGGAGAGTCGTGAGGGGAAAGGCTCCCCAGGGAGGTAGGTGGTCAAGAGTCCATAGCTATATACTGAGCAAGATTTCCCAAGAATATTTTTTATCAGAAATTAGACCCCCTATCAAAACTTAGAACTGCAGAAGAGTTCTCATTAATGTTCTCCATGAAACGCTTCAGTAGGGATGGTCAGTCTCAGCCAAACCCTAGATCTGAGAGCAAGAGAACGTCCACATCAACCCCTTCGTTCATTTAGGGATGTGAAGCCTGAGACGTGGTGACGCTGTGTCTCAGCACCATTCTCCTCTTCTGTGCTATAAATAACACACTTCACTACAAGAGAGGCAGGGACTGCAGAACAGGGAAGGCGAGTGCAGAAGGGAGGAGGAGGAGGCAGCCATGCATGGCCAAGGGCGGCGGCTCCCCAAACCCACTGACCTTCACGAGTAGCCGCGCAACACCGCTACCTTCCAAGGGCAACGCCAGGGAGCCTGCTATGGCCACACTCCCAGAACTGCCCTTCCCACCCTCAGCCTCCCATCACTCTATTTAAAAGGTCTGACCCTGTTCACACACGGCAGGCACATCTATTTTTCCTCTTTCTAGATTATGCTGTTAATGTTTTTTTCTGAGTAATTATTAAACACAGTCTCCATCAGAGAGAAGATTTGACCATGGCAAATGAAGCTTTATCACAAGTGGCTCTGCAAGATCACCACGTCTCTGAGCAAACACAGGCAGGGGCCCTCCTGAGGACACACGGTGCGTTTTATGTCGCCAAGGGTCAACATGTCATGTTAGAGACAGGATTTCCTCTGTTATTTTGGTCTTCTGTTCAAGAAATATAAATTTTTTTGCTCACAAAAGTATCTATGGCTCCTTTCAAAATCTCTGAATCAATAATAATTCAGCAGCAGAATGTTAATTTTCAGTAATAAATCTTCTATCGATTGGTTCTCGGCATGCTTCCTGGTCTGGTGTGGCTCCGCGGTTAGCTCAGCACCCACTGCCTTAATGGAATCATGCTAATCGACAGCGGGCAGTCTAATGCAGAACGTCACGCCATTATCCAGCCAGCCCTCTCGGCCCTTTTACTTTGCTGTGTGCCTTTTTCTCTGCCTCCTGACTTCAACACAGACCTAGACTGTGGATAAGCAGTCCACGGTCAGCCATTAATTGCTTCATTTGTAAAATTAGAGCGCTCCTGAACTCCTTTGCAAAATACTTTGAAGTACTTTGATAAATTATAGCACTGGCACACAATTACGGTATTG
The DNA here is from genome assembly GCF_036850995.1 of Saccopteryx leptura. Classification (NCBI taxonomy): domain Eukaryota; kingdom Metazoa; phylum Chordata; class Mammalia; order Chiroptera; family Emballonuridae; genus Saccopteryx; species Saccopteryx leptura. The sequence goes on along the minus strand of NC_089503.1, from coordinate 141,405,133 downwards.
ATTCCTGAAGTTACCAGGTTCCCTGTCAGGCCCTGTTGCATTTGCAGCTATCTTTTTAATATCTTTTCTCCTTTCTTAGAAAAGTGTCCAAAAACCTGACAGGCACCATTAGTTAAGGAGTGTGCAATGCCTTCATCATTTGAGTGCAACAGAATAGGTCTTTATATGCCTCTTAATGTGTCCATTTGCCTCCTTCACAAACCACTGCACTAGGACCCAACACAGGGCTAAATCAAGATGTTGACCAGATTATGTTTTCTTGACATGACTGACGGCTAAAATGCCTAGGAAAACAGGTGTTATCCTCTCCAGAATGTCCTAGGCGGTCTATGAAGACATCAGAAACACCCCCGAGGCTTTCCCATGCTCTGATCTGCATCCAACTTACTTGAATAAACACAAGAAAAAGTGGTAAGGGGGGTGTCAAGGAACAAAGTACCTATTTTTAAACATTTCCTGGATCATTTTCTCAGTTAAAGTTCAAACATGTTCAGACAAGACTCTTTTAAGTGTTTCTCACTATGAAAACATATTCATATACCAAGAATAGAACTGTTTATTTTTATTTTTCACTGCCACCCTAAAATGCTATAAAAAAAAAAAAGAGTGCTGACACAAAGCAATTTATTATCTTCCCTAATTCTCACGTGATCAGGCTTCATGCGCCCACAAACCGAGCGCTCTTTGCCACAGCTGGGCAGGGTTCTCGGCAGCAGAGGCAAGGGCAGTGAGCATTACTGTATCTCTCTCCAGCGCTCAGGGACCAACTCTCAGGGAACCCGTGTGGCAGCACAGAGAGGTGGACATGCGTCCCGTCTGCCAGCTCCTGCACACGCTTGACCCTCCTCTATTCCAGATATGCATCGCCTGGAAACCCCCCCCCCCCCCCCCCGCAGTATTCTTCCTTCCAACAGCTACACTTAGATAGAGGGAGCAAACCACGGCTGTTCTGTAGAGTGAGGGCAGCATTCCCCAACCTTCTGTTGTCACAGGAAAGCCCTTTGGGGGGACTCAGAAAAGCCCTCCCATCCCATTTTGCTACCTCTCTCTTCTTCTGAGGTTCAGCCACATGTTTGGATTAAGATCTTTGCATAGAGCAAATACCCCATTGCAGTCTTTAAAGAACTGTGAGGGTGGCGGGGGTGGGCAGAAGGAAGTGTAGAGCAGGCGCACAAGCATCCTTCCTAGTATTACTGCCAGTAGACTCAATACCAGGACCATCGAAAAAGACAGGCAGCCAGAGGCACCACTTCTGGTGACAACTGAAGCTTTGATGTCATTCCCATTCCTGTTTTGACCATGTCAACTGGCTATTTACGTGTTCATCAAACCTTTTCCCTTGGCCTATGGGTATGCAGCTAGGATACATTTCTCAGACTCCTGCAGTTAGGTGTGGTCACAGACTGAGTTCAGGACAACAGACTGTAGAGTAGGCGTGTGCCACTTTCCAAGATCCGGACCATTAATACTTACCATGAAGTCCCTTACCGTAAACTTTTACTGAGTGTCAGTACCCAGGGGGACCTTGGAAGGAATAGAAAGATGGGAGATATTCTGTCAGCCTGAATCCCTGAATGACTGCAGAGAGCAGAGCACAGCTCTGCCAAAGTGGCCTCTCGGTAAAGAAGAAATAAACTTCTATTGTTCATTGAAGTAAACAATAACAACCTAAACAATAAGAAGTAAACTCCTAAGCCAGCGAGAACTCCAAGTGTATTTGTCACGACAGCTAGCATTTCTTTAACATGATGCAACACACCCCAAGTCATCCTGATTAAGCCCTGGGAGGAAGTTTCCCTCACCAACAAGTACATATCATCCTACCACTAAAAATAATCGTGTGCTTGCATTTGCACAGTAGATGTCACATGGTCAGAGCTGCTGGGCTCTCCCACTAATCCCTCGGGGCTGGTCAGGCAATCTGTATGATGGTGTTTCCACGTGATGGAACGCCACCATTAAAAGGGACACAATAGAGCTATATGTTCAGATATGAGAGATCTTTGCATTAAATTACAAAGTGAGGCACAAATAGTGTATAAAATTTTTTAATTGTATGTACTTACAGGGTCATAGGCATAATTTTTTTCTGCAACCACAAGAAACAATTAGCAACAAGCTACATTTGGGGAGGAGGACCAGGAGAAGAAATGAATCACCTTTCATTTTATTCCTTTCTGGATTATTGGACTTTCCTAATATTGCATATGTATTACTTTTTATGAAAATGTCATAAGGGTAGCAACACTGTGGGCTATTCAATTTTTTTCTTTTTCATATACCCTTGTATTAAAAAATAGTTACTGTTAAAATATAAATCAGGCAGCACTGAAGGAAGAATGACGGGATGAAGGAGATTTTTTTTCCCTTTCCCTAGGCTGATTATACCCCAAATGAGGACACTGAGAGGTTGTGGCTGATCAATTGCCAATCAGAACTGTACAATGCCAAATTTGTATTAATGTCACGAATGATGACAAGACTTCTCCATTTGCTTATTTGAAACTTAGAGCTCCCTGTTTGTTAGAAAAGTGACATGGCAAGAGCATTTCTGATTAGCAATCGCCGAGGAAATGCCTGAAGAGCCAGTTCCTTAGAGCTCCCTCCCACATGGAGTCGTAAGCCTTTCCCTCTGCATCCAGTGCCATTTGTCTAAATGCCACACTGTGTGGAGGGGAAGCACTTCAGGTTAAAACTCTGGAGAAAGGTGTGAAGAAAGAAGCACACAGGGTGCGGGGACCCATGCTGACCCAGGCAGGCTCTGGTGGGTCTACAGTTAGGAATGAGCTATCCTAACCCTGGGAGGAATTCTGGTCTCATTTTAAAGATATCCTTCAGAAGAGAAGGACCCCATTTAGCCTGCATATTTCCCAACAAAGTATGAAAATGCATCTTATGATGAGAGCTGGGCTCATCTCTTTTGCTTGGGTTTAATTTCCACAGCGGCGGAGAAACGGCTGACCTGGGACCCTGGCACCACAGCCCATGCAATGCAGGCACTTGCTGAGCTGTTTGATATTTTGTTTAAATCAACTAAACACAATTCCACCGGAACACAGAAGTTGAGGCAGGGAGAATATGTGTGTAAAAATTCTGAGATAAATGGTTTGCGCTATGGTGTCAGGCACCGCAATCTAATGTAGGGCAAAGAGGATGCTGTGAGTGTAAGCATGGTTCCCAGGGCACCTGGTGAGTGCCCGCCCTGACCTAGGACAATGGGGACACCAAGGCATGGCCTGGCTGAGCTGCCAGGAGCCCAGAGTTCCACGGGGGAACAGACAAGTGGAAAAAAATATCATAACCAGCCAAAAAGTCTAGCATAATTACATGTATATACACACTTTAAAAAGATCACACTTTCAGCCTGACCTGTGGTGGTGCAGTGTATAAAGCATCAACCTGGAAACACTGAGGTTGCCGGTTCAAAACCCTGGGCTTGCCTGGTCAAGGCACATATGGGAGTTGATGCTTCCTGCTCCTCCCCCCTTCCCTCTTTTTCTCTCCCCTCTCTATAATGAATAAATAAAGTCTTTTTTAAAAAATCACATTTTCTTATACTTCAACTCTGTGTTATCTTAAAGTAGTCTGAATCAGGAAACAACATAACTGATTTGATTTGGGGCTGTATATCTGACATCAATGTTAAACTGAATGGCTCAAAAATGAGCTCATAGCTTCACACACCAGAGGCCTACCAAGAATAGAACAGGCCAGCACTCCCTACCTCATTCCTGCATCCGTCCAGCAGCAGACCTACAGGCCTTCATGAGTATGCCTTTAAAAAGTTACTAACAAAAAACATCAGGCTACTACTACATTTTCAAGCACCGCTCCACACAACACTACTCCACTGGACTAAACACGCCTGAATAATTCAGTGCCTGTCTCCTGCTGGCTTCACAAGCTGGAGGCTGTTGAAGAACCCAGGAAAACGAGGTGCTGGGTATCCCACTTCAGGACTGCCTGCGGAGTTCAACACAGACTTGGAAACAGAAGAAAAGGCAAGGGGAGGCCGGCGCCGTAAAGACCAGGGTGACGCGAAACATTATCCTTGGGCTCACAGTTAACTGTTCCTTTCTAGTCTCGCCTGAAGGCAGAGGGAGGTAAACACTGCCATCTAGAGATATCCGGGGATATCGCCTTTGATAGTAATGTAGCCAACACAAAAGGGCAGTGGACTTTGCAGTCTTAGGAAAGCGGCTGCCCAAGGGACTCGTTCTTCCAGGAACCAGGTCCCCGAGCAGTTGAGGAGAGGGTATAGGGTATACAAGGAGGAAGTCCCCGACTAGACAGAGCACCCTCAGCAACACAGTTCCCACGAGTGGGAGAATGTAAGTAAGCTCCTCTGTGATGGGAAAGGCAGGCACACAGAATTATGAGAGGGAGAGATAAATAAAAGATGGGCAGCAATGGTCACAGGGTCAGACGTGGCACCCAGGACAAAGGGTGAGCACCTGCTGAGATAAGGAAACCCTTTGAGTTTCCGAGTTCTTTTTTTTTTTTTTTTTTAATTTTATTTATTTATTTTTTTTTTACACAGAGAGAGAGAAAGAGAGTCAGAGAGCGAGATAGACAGGGACAGACAGACAGGACCGGAGAGAGATGAGAAACATCGATCATTAGTTTTTCGTTGCAACACCTTAGTTACTCATTGATTGCTTTCTCATATGTGCCCTGACCGTGGGGCTTCAGCAGACCAAGTAACCCCTTGCTCGAGCCAGTGACCTTGGGTCCAAGCTGGTGGGCTTTGCTTAAACCAGATGAGCCTGCACTCAAGCTGGCGACCTCAGGGTCTTGAACCTTGGTCCTCTGCATCCCAGTCTGATGCTTTATCCACTGCGCCACTGCCTGGTCAGAAAGTTCCTGAGTTCTGAACTATGGAATAGGAAAGTGGGCAGAAAATAAGCCAGAGGGGGAAAGTAACATCAAGCAGGTAATCAGCCCAAGGCTGGCACTTGGGGAAAACAAGAGATGTGAGCAATGAGAAGTGCATCTGTTTGCTCACAAGTGGCATGAAAAGAGAAAGAAAATCTATATTTAGAGAAAAGATGTTAAGAATGGTTGTGCATTATGCATGATTTTTATCCCTACCTTTAAGAAAATTTCCTATGGGAATATACTATCTTATGATAGAAGAATAACCTTCACTTTTTAATATAAAAAATAAAGAGCACAGAAGTAATCTGATCCTGAATTTCCCAATTGACCAAATGGTTCTAAGATTCCTGGGCTAGAAAACTAAATAAAGTTCTATCTGCTCAAAGATGTGGTCCCGTTTGCCCTGATATTGAATTCCTAATCTTTCCCTCCTAATGAAGAGCTCTCCTCACTGACAGGCTCAGATGACGGTCATAATTCTGGTGCCAGCTGGTCATATCCTTTAGCCTGTGAGACAGGTTATAAGCTTGGGACTTTAGTGAGAACTGTTGCCACCAGCAACTTCAGCTGTATCTAGTTAATTTCATATGAAATTCAGATTTGTTCAAAATGCTAGACAAGCGGGGACCATTCAGTCCTGCTCAAGCCTCTCCCTGCTCCGACAGGAAGAGGAATCCGAGGGTTGTCAGGGTTGATGGATGAGGGGAATTATTCCTTGTCTGCTGTCAGCACCCATCCCCCTTCACACACATCCTTAACGTCAGCACAAGAGGCAGAGGATGTTCTGAATAACTCAGAATAAAGACAGTTTGGGAAGGATGAACCCGGAGAGCATTATGCTAAGTGAAATAAAACAGGCAGAGAAAGACAAGTACCATATAATCTCACTCATATGTGGAATCTATGGAGCAAAATGAACTAACAAGCAAAATAGAGACAGACTCAGAGAGAGCTGGCTGACAGCTGGCAGTGGAGGGAGTGGGTGAGGAGGGAAAGGAACAGAGCAGAAAAGGACAGAAAAGAAAACCTCGTGGACACGGACAACAGTGAGGTGATTGCCGGGAGTGGGGGAGGTGCAGGAGGGTGTGGGGGATAAATGGTGATGGGTGAAGACTTGACTCAGGGGGGTGAACACAATATAGTGAACAGAGATGTGTTGTAGAATTGGGCACCTGAAACCTGTATAGTTATGTCAGCTAGTGTCAATAAATTCAATGAAAAAAAAAGAAAAGAGACAGTTTGGGAAAACAGTTCATGCCAGCAAAGTGGTGTGGCCATTCACTTTCCACTTCTCCTTCTGCTGGCTCTGGTGGCACTGCCACCAAGAGAAAACTTTCCACAGCAGAGGACATTTCTACAGCTAGTGTGGCAGCTGGTGGCAACTATGATTTTGCAACTGCAAGTGATAAGGAAGCTTGGTCACACCCCTCATGAAATCTGAGCAGTAGCCCCCAAGATTGGCCAAGGAGACATCTCTCCTCATGAAGAGGGAGGACTGGACTTCACAATGCCAACTCCTGTCCCTGGAAACACTCCCAGCCCTTGAAGACCTGCTGTCAGTGGACTCCAGTTTCTTACTTTTTGAGTTCTGCTCCAGGGACAGCAAGGGAAGGGTGATGTGTCATATGACAACAGGAGAACTTGCCACACGAAAGCCTGGCTGAATGGTGCCCCCATGCTGCATGGCGCACAGGACAGAGAGAGGAATGTGGAACCCAAGAGAAGATTTGGTCTCTCCCCTCACAGATCACCCAAAAGAACTAGGCTTTTTATAAAGTAGCGAATATTTAATATTTTCACAAGGGAAAATTCCTTTTCTCTCACTGATTTATAAAGAAAATGAAGTCATTATTTCCAGAGATAGAAAAATATTAAAACGAAGGGTAGTCTTCTAAATGTAACCAAAGAAAAATTTAACTACAATAGTTATGATGCTCCCCTACCAGCTCTTCCATCTGTTAAAAATAGTATAAAACTATAAGAATCCTATAAATCAGTGGTCCCCAACCCCCAGACTGTGGACCGGTACCGGTCTGTGGGCCATTTGGTACCGGTCTGCAGAGAAAGAATAAATAACTTACATTATTTCCGTTTTATTTATATTTAAGTCTGAATGATGTTTTATTTTTAAAAAATGACCAGATTCCCTCTGTTACATCCGTCTAAGACTCACTCTTGATACTTTTCTCAGTCACGTGATACATTTATCTGTCCCACCCTAAAGGCCGGTCCGTGAAAATATTTTCTGACATTAAACTGGTCTGTGGTCCAAAAAAGGTTGGGGACCACTGCTATAAATTATAGAACATAAATACAGAGAGACAAATTAAAGAAACAGAACAAAGTCAAGAAATAGGTACAGGCCCTGGCCAGTTAGCTCAGCAGTAGAGCGTCAGCCTGGCGTGTGGAAGTCTCGGGTTTGATTCCCGGCCAGGGCACACAGGAGACGCGCCCATCTGCTTCTCCACCCTTCCCCATCTCCTTCCTCTCTGTCTCTCTCTTCCCCTCCCGCAGCCAAGGCTCCATTGGAGCAAAGTTGGCCTGCACTGAGGATGGCTCCATGGCCTCTGCCTCAGGTTCTAGAATGGCTCTGGTTGCAACAGAGCAAAGCCCCAGATGGGCAGAGCATCACCCCCTGGTGAGCATGCCAGGTGGATCCCAGTCGGGCGCATGCAGGAGTCTGTCTGACTGCCTCCCTCCTTCTAAAATAAAAAATTTATATATATATATATATATATATATATATATATATATATATATATGTGTCAAAACTGCAGATGTCACACACAATAAACATAATTTTTCACTTAAAGTAAATAAACATTCACACAAAACTACAAAATGCCAAATTGATTGGAGAGGAAATAAAAAATCTGAATAGTATTACAATCATCAAAAAGTTGGATCCATCAAAAGTGCCCCTTTCAAAGAAAGTGGCACTATACATCCAAGTGGATGTTTAGGTAATATTCAGAAGAGTGAAGAAACAGATTAATCCATTCTTACACAAACTTTTAGAGATTAAAAAATGAAGGAGCTTCCCCTGTGGCAGATAAATTCACTGTTTAGTAAATATCCCTTGATCCTGCTCTGTCCCTCATTGATGCTGAATTTAACCGTGTGGCTCGCTTTCACCGATGGGTCAAGGTAATGCCGTGTTGGATCCAAGACTAGTTCTTAAGAAGTAGTCAGTATCTCCACTCATCCCTCTAGGAGTTTCCAGCCTCCAGCATGAGAAAACCACACCACAGATAAGTGCTGTCCTTCATCCTGGGTCCCGGAGTAAGACATGTAGAGAAGACATGACTCTGATCTGTAGTCTAGATATAAGTCAAGCCAACCCAAAGAGCCACAGCCCAAAGCAGCCACCCCAATCAACCCACACATCCATAGCAGGAAGTAGCTACTACTGATAAATGCCACTGGAAAAAAAAATTTGTGGTTTGTTAAATAACAATTATTGTAGTATTGTGAGAATGACTGATACATTCCCAATTCATTTTGTTGAGTTCACAGAATCTAACAAAGGCAATACAAAAAAGCAAAACTACAAGCTAATACTATTTATAAAAAAAATAGATGGTAAATCCTAAACAAAATACTAGTAGATTAAATACAGAAATGTATTCTTTAAATTGTCATGACAATGTCATAATTCTTCAAAAACTGTAAAGTTAATAGTCACCAACAAATACAGAAAAAAAATTGAAATTAAAAGTAATCTAAGCAATCAAACAAAAAAAGACATTCTTCACGTCATACAGAACATCCCCCCACCAAAAGTACCACAGGATTCATCATACTTAATGCAAAATGTCCAAATTATTTTCTTTATGTTTAAGAACAAAACAAGAATGCATGGTACCATCGCTTCTACTCAACATAATCCTGGAAGTCCTGTTTAGTAAATTAATATTTCAAAAAATAAAAGGTACAAAGATAAGAAAAGAAAGAAAGCTATAATTATTTGCAGATCTACATTGTCTACAAAATACTCTCATTCTCCAAATCAACAGATAAAAAAATCAGTAAGAATTAGCAAGGTTGATCAATTTAAAAATAATATACAAAAGCTAAATGAACTTTCATACATTAGCAAACAGGTATATACATTTAAGGGATGTTATTTAAAATTCCTAAGAATAAATCTAACAAAGGTTACACAAATTCTTTCAGTAGAAAATAATAAAACCTTATTAAAAAACATTAAAGAAGTCCTAAGTAAATGGAGCAATATACTATGTGCTAGAATAGTAAAACTCAACATCATAAAAATGTCAATTTCCCAAAATGATCTCTGGATTTAATGTAATTCTAATCAAAATCTCAATCAGCTTGCAGAATTTTACAAGTGAATTTATACCAAAGATAAACATGCCCAATATGGCTAACACTTCAAGAATAACAATAACATAAGGGAACTTTTTTGGGTTATTAATAAGACTTGCTACGAAGTTACAATAACTAAGAAACTGTGATATTGACAAAGACAGACAAACTGACCATTTATAGGACAGAGATCCCAGAAATAGAAAAACACACAAAGAATGCCTAATATTTAGCTATTGCCTGTGACATGGTATGTTCTTTAATTGTTACAATGCTGTCAGGATTAACCATTCTCATTTTACTAGTGTAGACACCAGGTCTCCTGGGGGTCAAGTGACAATTGTCCAAAATTACTGAGCCAAGAAATGTCAGTACTAGAATTCAGTCCTAAGTATCCCAACCCCAAACAGGCCAGTCTTTTCCATCATCTGCTATGTTTTGAAGAACAGTTAGTAAAGAAAGTAAGACAAAGGACCTCTATGCGAAGGATGACAGGAGCTCCATAAATGATGAACAAAACCCTGAGCAGAAAAATAGGCACAACAGCATCTGGCAGCAAAACTGCGTAGCAATTGCTGTAAGAGGCATTAGGAAGAAATGCTCTTCTTTTCTGAGCACATCGGGCTGGGGCCAGATCATGAATTCAATTAATGGAGAAAGGTATATTACAAGTCCTTGAGAATTAAGGTCATTGAAAGAGTTAGGCTGATCTATGAGGGTCACCAATGGGGGGAAAAGAAAACATTCACACTCAGATTAGAAGAGGAACACACATCAAAAAAAAATACATATATACTCAAAACTCTAAAAAAGTACAGAGACCAAAACTCTGTCTTCAAGTAGACATGGCTCCAAAATCATTAGGCAGAGGCATATTTAACACTCTGCACATAAAGGAAGTGGTAAAGATTTAAAATCAATCATAGAAATGCTATTCTTTAAAGAATTGTAACAGAGGGTAAATTAGGAACACTGCACCTCATAAAGTTTGTTTCTAAAGAGCCATTATTCTATGGTTGGGCTCTCAAATAGTTTAGTTATGCGAAATGCGTGTTAGAATGTTTTATGTTCTCAGCTCACTTAAAAATTTTGATTTTTCTAGTAGTTTGTTTATGCCTAGCTTCCACAAATACAAAGATAAGCATGCTTTAAATAAAAATGAAATACAAGAAAAATGGCATTTTAAAGAATGGAAATCAAATTAAAATCTAAATTGCAAATCCTCTAACATGTATAAGGAAGCTAAATTAGACCTCCAAGAAATGCTGAAAGAGAATATATTTTTTAAGGGTCATAAACCAAAAGATAATATTAATTGCAATAAGAAGGCATATTTAAATGAAAAGCCCAAAACTAAGGATTTCATAAGCAATGTTCCTAATTTATATGCTTAACAGGCTAACATTTGTTTCTGTCTTTTACCCAGCTAACCAATTAGAGCATATTTCTAAAGAACCAATTTTATTTGCTGGCAATTATTTGTTATCTCAGCTATAATTCTGCAGCTTTTCAAGCACCATATGAGTGAATGTCTTACATCTGGAGAGAGAAACACAAGAAGTGATGGTATGATGTTTGAATACATGCAATTACTGGTATGTTACATTCTAATTAACATAATTAGCTTTGAAACAGTCCTCGTAATAACTGCCAACATTTGTGTCAATTTAGTGGCAGTTAATGACATGTGTAGCAAAGATCTGCTATTCCTTCCACTTATAAGTAAAATAAAATAAACCTTTCCAAAAAAGAAAAGGCAGCCTCACTGAATATTCAAAACTCTTTTTAACTAAAAAAAGTTCTATTCTGGCAGGTTAAGAAGGCAGAACTTTCCAAGGGTACACAACATTGTCAAATGGGTTTTAGAGGAAAAATATATTAGATTATCAGTTTCCATTTTCTGTGTCTTTTCTTTTTGTTAGTTTTAGCACATTCACGACTTGATATTTACACCAATATTCAGCTGATACCTACCAGTTCTGATGGCTAAACACCTCCTTACAGGCTGGCACACTGAGTATACTCCACGCCTCCCATTACCTTCCCCAGGACCTGTCCATGATGTGGCAACTAACTGGTTAACACCTGGCCCACTGAGCTGCCTTCAGGCCCCTGCTGAAGCCCTACAATAAATGTTCTCAGTCTATTAAAATAATTTGAAATAACACCTCTAAGTACAAGTAAATCATTTTAAAATATAGTCACATATTAGGAATGCATTCTCAAAAATGTTTCATTGACGGAGTGAGCCAGCAAAAATGTTAGAAGCCCAACAGGCATCCTCTAACTTTGTTACATCTGGATGGACAACAATAAACTTGGCAATGGCAAAAATGATGACAATATTAATAATATTTTCAGTAAAATAGATGTTAGTATTCTATAGGTCTAAGTGTACCAGCACTATGACAAGTGGTATGCGAAATGTCAATTCAAAAGAAAAGCCATAGATATGATTCAAAAAGAAGAGTCCTGAAGACCAGGATACTAAGAGTCTTTGCTGTAATCCAATCAGAGGAATGAAAAGAACTGGGTATCTTTCTTCTGGTTGCCTTTTATTTTTTACTGTTTAGTGACATCAACCCTAAAACTTTATTTTATATTGAAAATACCACATCATCCTTTCCCCATAACTTTTCATTCCAAACAAGCTTCTCGCCTTACAAATTATCCTGCAGAAAATATAGTGGACCTGTAGTCATCCAAAAATATTCACAGAGATGCTCATATTGACAAGGCCGGCTTCATCAATTCTTTAATCCAGATAATCAATTGATAAAACTGAAATTCCCTGGTTTAATAAATACATTAGCTTACTACTCCTGAACAAGATAGCAACAATTAATACTATTGTGCTCTTCCAGTGGGTTCCAAGCATCTTACATGTCCCACCTCATTTGATTCCGGCCACAACCAGGTAAGATAGGTACCATTAATAGTCCCATTTTTCAGAGGTTATGTTTCACTGAAGGTCAAGGTCATACATCTAGTAAGTGGTAAAGTCCAGATTCCAACTAAGGCGGCCTGACAATGGTGCCCATACTCTTAAACATTACTCTAAACTGCCTACAATAATTAAATTCTAAATCAAGTGCTTGTAAAAAAAAAAAATTAAAAAAAAATCATAATTTAGATAAAGGGCACTGCAACACATAATCTCTCTAGGGAAGGGGGAAGGATGACTGGAGGTCTGTTCCAGCCATAAAATTCTCCAATTCCAGGATTCAGTTTTAGAAGAAAGACTCTCAAAGGTCAATTAAAATGTACAGAGGTGCTGCGGGCACAACCTAATAGAAGCCCGTAATATTTCATCTAGTGTCATTTCTAAGAACCCAGCCAATGAAATATTCGAGGCTCACATCTTCATCAGCTACAGATCATTTTCCCGGGCTCTCTGGGCAATCAGATCATTTGGAGATGAGGAAGGAAGGGGGAGAGGGCAAGCAAGGAGATTGTTATAGTCCTGTATGAGAAATGCTTTGATTCAGATATACATCATTCAAATGAAGGTCATACAACCCAGTCCAAATGAAAGTCATATTACCCAGGTTGGGGTGAGGGTGAGCAGGGATGTTAAGGAAGGCTTCCTGGAAGAAGTACACATGCTAAAGTGCAGCCATGCATTGGCCAGGCAAAAAGAAGGGGATCGCAGGCGAAGGAACAAGGAAGGGCATGAGAAATCTGATGCCCTTAGAGAAATGCCCAAGTTATTTTGCCAAAACCCTCACACCTCCGTCAACTGAATCTCAAGGAGATGGGTGTTTCCTAGCAAATGAGGAAAACACTTCAAAAAATTCACTGAAGTTTATCTAATGCCTTTGTTTCTTATCAGAGCTATGCAAAAAAGGAGGGACAAAATTATGTCACTGGTTTATATTATTTATCAGACTAAAACTTATCACTGATTGAGTCTAGAAACCAAAAAAAGAAAAAGAAAAAAGACATACAAAGAAACAAGGAAACATACTTAAGAGCACTTATATAAGCAAACAGGAGGCATCTATAGTAAAAGAAAAACAAGTCGAGGTTCACAAGAGTTCTAGAAGAAGCATTTATTCTTGGAAAAGGATGATAAATATATATCCCTATTTTCTTGGAGATATATTTATATGTACATGTATATATAATATGTTAAAACTCTGTTACTAATTAATTCTACAGTACAAACAATAATGTAATATCTTAGATTCTTAGATTGCTAGGTTATACACCATTCAGAGAACAATTCAAGTTTTATGTAGAGAATCATCTTGGATACAAAGAAAAGCACAGAAACAAAGAAAAATAGGTAAATGAAAGAAGGAACGGAAGTTAGGGCTCTTAGAAAGCCAATTTGCAGAAGCACTGGGGCTTGGAATGATGATCAGTCCTTGTGTGTGGTCAGACTGGAGCAGGGGCTCTATGCCTCTGCATATTCTTTGTAAACATGCTTTCTGCTACTTGTCATCCATTGTTTAAATTTTTTTTTCTTTAAATGAAGGCTGATGTGCCCTGAGCAATAAAAGAATTTAGTATATCAAAAATGGCTAAGTTAGACCTACCACACTGCTCCATTCTTTCCATAAAACAAACTAATATAGTGTCAGATCACAAAGGAAAAACCTCCTAGTCCAGTGAGCCTTTATCAACATCGCATCATTGAATCTAATAAAAAGGAAGCTTTTATTTCCCTTTGACTAAAACACCTGAAGATATCAGGCTTTCCACTGGGACATGTCCTAAAATGAAATCAGTTGATTGGGTGCTGAAAGGCTCTCCATCCACCTCTTACTAGGACATTCTTTTTACTAAGAGAGGTGGTAGTGGTAGTAGTCTTCTATGGTTCAGCTTAAGTCGAGAAAGCATTCTATTCACTGATCCATGAGCCTCTAGAGTTCTCTCATGGTCCTTTGCCTCCCTAATTATTCTGAAAACATCATGCTAAGAGGAGGTATCACTGTCCACACCACACTATCCACCTTTATCTACCCTGCTACCCCATTCCATTATGTACATAGCCCATTATGCCTTGAAGCTTGCCTAACTAAAACTTTCCAGAAACCTGCAGTCCATGTCATTCTTGCATGTCTATAAATCTTCACAGCAGCAAACTATCCAGCATGCTATGATCTTCTACTTTGCTCTCTGACTTCTCAGAAGTCTTATTTCAATTAGCTTAGAAGCTCCATAAAAAGCAAGGCCATGTGTCACACCTTTTCCATGTAGGTTTGAATACTATTTGCATAATAGGGGCTCCATTATTCTAGTCAATTAACTGAAAAATGAGCATAATGAACAAATACACTGATTCAGAACCCAACACTAGATACCTCAAGTGCCAACAAACAAGAAATGCATATAATTTATACTACTACTCATTCCACAAACCATCTATATATATATTGATATAAGATATTGAATTATGTTGGCTTTTCCAGAGCCATAATAACCAGGCAGCCTAAGAGAATAATTGTTTTTTCATTTTTGCCAAGAACGAAAATGCTACATCCTTATACTTTCTCTCCTAGAAACCATTGTCTAATTTCTATGGTTTCTGTTGAGCTGCAGAATACTTTTAACAATAAAATAGCAAACAGGCCAGTGCTGATATGATACTATGAAGGCAATAGGACACCAGAAAGGACTAGCTACGTCACACCAGGAGTCCACCAGAATGGTACCTGATCATCAGTATATCCAGGGACACTTCCATGATGGCTGTCATGGCTGCTTCATCACCTTCATCCCAAGAATCTGCCACTACACACAACCCAACCAAATCCTTGATATCCCAATTGTCCAGCTAGTCTGGGCTCCAGAAAGCAGATCAACAGGAGCTTCAGAAAACTACTGAAACTTGGAATCAAGACCACCTCAAATTTGTTCATAAACAACCATCATGTAAGTACTAAATGCATCCATGCACTGCCCTTGCTGCTAAAAAGACACTGAGGAATAAGACAGCTGAGGGGCCAGCGCTTACCACTCTACGGATCATTTCAGAAAGCTTGGTGGACAGGCTGGCCACTTCTGAAACAGGCCCACCAGGTGGGTAAGTGGGTAATAAGTGACTTAAATCACACACACACAGTATTGCAGTAATAATTTTTTCATTCCCCTTTATGATTGTAAACAATTAAAAGAGGGCATGCATCTCTTCTCTTTAAATCTCATAGAATATTTATGAGGAGCATTCATCTTACTCTCAAATGCCTTTGATAACAAGAAGCCCACACTTGATCAGTCTGTCTAAGCACCCCCACGCAGAGAGCTGCTGCAGCAAGCACCCCAGCCTTCCCAGGAAGGACAATACATACATAAGGCAATGAATATTTTCCTTTATTTTATTTATTTATTTTTTTTTCCAAAGTGAGAAGCAGGGGGAGCAGGGGGAGGCAGACAGACTCTCACATGCACCTGACTGGGATCCACCCAGCATGCCCACCAGGAGGCGATGCTCTGCCTATCTGGGGCATTGATCCATTGCAATCAGAGCCATTCTAGCACCTGAGGTGGAGGCCATGGAGCCGTCCTCAGCGCCCAGGCCAACTCTGCTCCAATGGAGCCTTGGCTGCGGGAGGGGAAGAGAGAGACAGAGAGAAAGGAGAGGGGAAAGAGTGAAGAAGCCAATGGGCACTTCTCCTATGTGCCCTGGCCAGGAATCAAACTTGGGACTTCCACACGCCGGGCTGATGTTCTACCACTGAGCCAACTGGCCAGGGCCCATGAGTATTTTTCAATCTTTGCAAAATGTAAGGAAGAAACAACCAGGATACTAAGTTGTTTTTTTTTCCTTAAAAAAATTTTTTTTAAAGATTTTATTTATTCATTTGAGAGAGGATAGAGAAAGAGAAAGGGGGGGGGGGAGAAAGGGAGAGAGAGAAGGGAGACACAAGGAGGGAGGAGCAGGAAGCATCAACTTTCATATGTGCCTTGACCGAGCAAGCCCAGGGTTCCAAACTGGGGACCTCAGCGTTCCAGGTCGACACTTTATCCACTGCGCCACCACAGGTCAGACCAGTATACTAAGTTTTAAGTGACTACTTCTGGGTGGAATTTCATAAAAAAATATATCTCCCCCCAAATAAGTAGTTCTTCGTTTATTTATAGACATCACAATGTACTTCACATGTTTTCTGCTACTTATTCTCATGGTAGCCAGCTACGCTTACAGTAAGGATGCACACTTTGAGTACCTCTTCACAAAGGCACTATTTACATTATAGTGAGCATTTTATAGTTTGTTTTTAAGATGATCTTTGATTTACAGACTCATGTTATCCAGCTCTGTGGAAGGGCCCAGGTGAGCCTATAATAAGATTTATCTTCACGGATTAGGCCTGCCCTATAATAATCAGCTCAGGGCTCCCTATCGCTATTTTAGCACTGAGTTATGAAAATGCATCCCTTTACTATAAACAGAACCTAGCTCAGAGGGTAATAACTAGGAGATGTATTACTCCTGGAATACAAGCACCCCTGAGACTCTGATTATAATGTCCACAGCTGAAGGCACTATTTCACAATTGAGATTACTACTTTCCAGATGAAAAAAAAAATTTGAACTGTGGAATAATGCCTTCAGCTACATACATTGTAATCACACTCAGCAACTCCTGTATCCCCAGAGCAGTAGAGGATACCCACAGTTAATATGGTAAACTGATTTAGGGAATAGAAGAAAGAAGTTATAAGAGGAAGCCAAGCATGGATAAGCCCAGTTTTATACTTGCTTTATCTGGGGACTTTGGCGCATAAGTTCAATGTGTTCAATTACCATATCAATATCACTAAAAATCAACAATACATGTAAAAAAAGATTATTTTTCACCTAACAAACTAGCAAAGTGACATGATTTATTTAGAAGACAATACTGACTGCTGGCCAGAGTATAGTGAGATGCACTTTCTCAATATATGGAAATATAAATTTGTAGAACATTCCAAGAAATAATTTAGCAAAAGTATGAAGTACATTCACATCCTTTACTATAGCAATCTCACTCCAAGAATGTACCTTGAAAAAATAATTAGAGGTGACAAGGACTTATTAAAAGCCTACTCATCACCATTATTTGCAAGAGGAAAAACTTGAAAATAACCTAAAGGCTAAAAATAGTTTTACAGACTGTAAGAAATCCTTATGTTACACAGCCTTTCAACTGAGTTATAATAGCTAAGGAGAAATGCTAATTCACAGTTGAATTCTGCAACTTTGGTTAAGCAATTTATCCAAGGGCATTCAAATTGTTCCTGCATCAATATTTAACAGGTACTCTTTCACTGTTAACTAATTGGACTTCGGCTCAGGTTTTTGTTTTTGAGCTATAAGGCTAATGAAGTATTGATATAATATTAAATGACTGCAAATAAAGTCTGTAGCCTAAATAAATGCTGACATTATGTCAGTACATTCTGAATGAATTAAAAAGGAAAAATGCACTTTTGCATACGTTTAGTGAATTTTCCCTGACTCTTCATAATGCATTTTTGCAAATGAAAAAGATGAATATTCATCAAGGCTCCCTGAATGTATTACAGTTTAAATAGTTTGGCTTTCATATTTATAGTACATCATGAAACATTATTTTTCCATTAAAAAAATGGATACAATGTCAAAAGAGGGCCACTGATGAAACATAAAAGTATACCACTTAACTTAATATTAAAAGTTGAAAAACAATATTTAAAAGCACTCCCTCCCTTTAACAAAATTAACTCTTCAAGAAAGATTTCTTCCAGTTTGTTGGGTTGGTGAATTTTGAGTGAAAATGAAAAAAGAAACAGTTATGCCACCACCATGCAAGGAGGTGAGGACAAAGAGGCTATTACCTGAAATAAAGTGATTGGAGAGAAAAGCGTCCCCCTTCTGATAGCACCGTCTCAGCTAAGCCTAGCTGACAAGTCCCAAGAGACATTTTCCCTACCCACCCCAGGGACACTACCGCCAGCCAGCATTTTTATGACAGGCACTGTGCAGAGTAGCACCCAGAGTTCATTCATGTAACCCCCACAATAATCTACGAAGGTTACTACAACCATTAGCTCTGCTTCACGGATGAAGAAACTGAGGCTCACACAGCTAACAAATAGAAACTAGAGTTGATCTCTTAACCACACTGCTTCTTCCCCTCATTTCCATCTTCCCTCTGAATTACTAGAGTTTAGTCCTGAACACAGTTAACACAGTGAACTGGTCTCTGGCTTGAAGAATAGCTTCTTCATTAGGCTAAATAATAAAAACCTAAAAAGTTAATTACAGATTAAAACAACAACAAAAATAAACAGAAGTCCACTCTAGGACACTAAAAAATTGTACATAACAAAAATCCATTTGCTTACGCACTCAAGTCTTCTGTGAGCACCTACTATGTGCCAGGCACTATTCTAGGCTCTGAAGAAATGGCTGGGAAAACAAAAAATAGCTTCACCTCATAAAGTTTTCATTAGATATTAAGAGGTATATACCGTATTTCCCCAGGTATAAGACGCTCCGATGTATAAGAGGCACCTTAATTTGGGGGCCCGAAATTTGAAAAAAAAATGTATTACATAATGTTATTGAACTCAAGTTTTATTCATCAGAAAATTCATACAACTCTTCATCACTGTCAAAACTCCCATCCATTAGCTTGTTCTCATCTGTGTCTGATGACGAATCACTGTCTGCAACAATGAGCACAAAAATAAGCACAGGAAAGCGGGAAATGCAAGTAAGAACATCTACAGTCACTGTATAAGACACACCCAGTTTTTAGACCCCAAATTTTTCGAAAAAATGTGCATCTTAAACATAGGGAAATACAGTAATAAAATCAGCAAATTATGTAGTATATTGAAAGTAGATAAAGCTATGGAGAAAAATGAATGAGCAATATTGGGGGGCACATGCAGTGTGGGAACAGTTTCAAACAGGATGGATGGGTCAAGGAAAACCCTATTAGAAAGAATGTGACAAGCATGTTCACACAAACCATAAGCCTCGTGATTCAAATCACACAGAAAATCGGAGAAAAATACTGAAAACTAATTTTTACTGTGTTTCTGCCATCTATCTCTTACTCCAAAGTACAGAAAAAGTGGATGTTTCTTATGGCGACATACACCATTTCTAGACTTTAACCATCAAGGTTCACTACCCTATTTTCCTACAGAAAAAAAAAGTCACCACTGGTCCCGCTTTCGCCTCCTGAAATTTCCATCTCTCTTGCCAGAAAGCAGCATCTGTATCAATCCCCCTGCTTCTGACGACTATGACTTCTTTGATAAACTGCCCATGTGTGTGGGGAGGGACAGAAAGATGGAGGGAGCAAATGGGGAAATGAGTTTTCCCCTCTTTAGATTAATGTATATGAAGTATATATCTGACACTTCATCAGCACTCCCGGCTGGTGTCCCAGCGGGCGGACACTGGCTGAGCATGTATTCTGCCAGCCACCAGGCTACTTAGGACGAATTGGCAACATGCCATTTATCTGAAATGCCCAATGTGTCTGAGAGAGGGAGCACAACTACATTTAGCATTGCCAAGGAAAACTAGATACTTTGGGCTAGGAATTAATCTCCTTCTTGAGAAGGTAGTTAGCATTACCTTCAAGCTTGCCTATGGCATTTAAATGACTATAGGTCATACATTCACTAAAATTCATACCAACCAAACCACAGGGCCTTCATTTATATCTTACTAACATATGAATACCTTTCAGCCATGGGGCCCTCGTGTATATCTTAGTAACATATGAATATCTCTCGGGTTGAGGGTCTACACTTTTCTGTTGTGCTGAACAGAAATTCTGTTATATCATGTTGTAATGCTGTTATTTTGACATAAGCCGCTTTGATTCCTATTTTTCCAATTTTCCCACACTTGAACACACATTTCGCTTTAACTTCCTTCTTCAATGAATCAACATAATATTTAAACCAATGTGATTACAGGACTGCTTACAAGCAGATTAATAAAAATCTCCTTGAATGTGGACATTAAGCTCTTTACAGTTTTGTCACCATATTTTCTAAGCAGCTGATGAAATTAAATGGGATTTGGCCCATTACATGGACTTCGAGGCTATCATAATTGTAGGATGCACACTGCACAGTAAAACCAAAGAGGTTTTGACGGATGATCTTATTAGGTCACCCATTACAGCACACAGAATCACACCATCACTCTCGCCTCACAACTAAAAAAATCTGTCACTCTGTAAGAATAATTACTTGTTCTATTGATATTATTCACTGAATACCTCCTACATGCAAGGCATTGTGCTAGAAACAGTGAGGAGTAGAAAGCCAAATCAGACAGGTTTTCTGCCCTGAAGGAGCTTGCAATCTAGCAGGAGAATATTAGGCATAAACACAAAGCTCTTTTTAAAACAAAGGTGCACTGTGATCCATGCTAAGGAGAGTCAGGAGGAAGAAGGTTGACTTACAGCTCACTCTAAGGTGAGTCGGGTGAACAGAGATGCCAGGAGAAAGAATCAGAGCGAAGCATGTTCTATTCTAAAACATTCCTCCAGCCTGCCCTGTGGTGGTGCAGTAGATAAAGCGTCAACCTGGAAAGCTGATAATGTTATCGTTCCTATTCTGTATGTCATTTTTGATGTTCTAAATAAAGCAGAGCCCGTCTTGTTGGAAAGAAAAAACAAACAACAACAAAAAATACAGAAAGCCAAGGTCGCCGGTTTGAAACCCTGGGCTTGCCTGGCCAAGGCACAGACAGAAAGCAACTACTATGAGTTGATGCTTCCTGCTTCTTCCCGTTGCCCTTCTCTCTCTTTTTCCTCTCCTCTCTCTAAATGTCAATAAATAAAAATTTAAAAAAACTTTTGGAAAAAAAATAAATAAGGAAGGAATAAACCCAGGTTTTTCTCAAAATAAATAAATAAATAAATAAGATGCACCTCTAGAAACATCAGCTTGTTGAGAAGATAAAAGGGAAAAGGAGGAGGAGGGGAGAAAAAGAAAGTTTAATAGGTGTATATTTCCATCTATTGAGCAGCACTCTCAAATCTCTTAGTTGTAATCAACAGAGACACTTTGGACATAGCCCAATCCAAAAAACAAGTAACATGAGTACTTCTGCAAGGGGTATGAAAAGCAGATGTCATCCACATGTCCCGAGGGACACAATGACATAAACGATGTGGCACAGAAACCTTGACCAATATGAGCAGAACGAGGAACTCGAAGTTCTCGGCCTGGCAGCTCTCCTCCAGCTGCTGCCACTGTTCCTACAACACAGGTCAGACAACAGAAGGCTTGCTCAAACAGCTCGCAAATAGTTTTCTTTGGACTACAATTAGAAACTAATGAAACTTCTGAGTTGAAAGGTATGGTGAGGGCTACATTTTAAACCTTCACTGTCTAGTAGTAAATGGTTAATCAAGTCTGGCTTCTGTTTCCAAACTTACCCATAATATGTTAAGAATAGAAGTATTAATACTGCTAACATTTGAGACTTGTTATGTGGCAGGTACTATTTTAAGTTTGCTTGCTATGGTATTTTAGCATTTCCTCTAGTTTTGCTCTTAAGCAAACACTATGAAAACTTGCAGGATGGATAAGCTAAAAATTTAAGTGACACTTTAATAAGAATGTCATCAGACAGATTTTGGGAAGTACTCTTCTGTTTTTTATTAATGGTTTTCATTCTTTTTAAAGATTTTATTTATTGATTTTAGGAAGAGGAGAGAGAGAAGGGGGTTGGGAGGAGCAGGAAGCAACTCGTAGTAGTTGCTTCTTGTATGTGCTATGAAGGGCAAGCCTGAGGTTTTGAATCAGTGACTTCAGCATTCTAGGTTGACACTTTATCCACTGTGCCACCACAGGTCAAGTGAATCATCCTCATTTTTCTATCTAATTCCTAAATACCTTAAGTAAATAAGTTCATGTCTTTGAGTATGTAACTATCATTATTAGATTATATATATATATATATACATATATATGTGTGTGTGTGTGTGTGTGTATACACACATTACTTTGTGAAAATGTTTCTCTAATCAGAATTTTCTTGGCAATAAACACACAAGATTACTGTTTAAGTGTTAAGAATAATATTGCAGTGGCCCAAAAACCACTTCTGTTTTTTAAAAATCACTAATTGTGAGGAACTTTCCTTTTTCCTGAAAAAGTAAATGCTTATAGTAAAATAAGCCTTTGCTAAAATTTCCCAAGAAGAATAAGTAACTTTGAACTTGGAGCTGAGATGGAGGAAAATCTTATCATCACTTTAATTACACCTTTAAAATGAGCCCCAGAATTTTTATGAGAGGACAACAATGAATTTTTGGCTTAAAGATCATAGTCAATTTTAAGAAATTGAGTGACTTGCCAAGTTCCCACAGCTCCCTAAAGGCAAAAGCAGGACTATAAGCTAGACCTATATCACATCTATCTGCATTATTGAATGATTTCTAAATATCCAACATAATCTATTACCAATGCATAAAATTATAAAGCATCACAACGTACTGATTTACATATTATTTGTATCATCATCAGTAAAGGATGTTAAAAAATCCATTTCCCTACCATACCACCCTTACCACCAATGCAAAAATAACTTGCAAAACTTTTAGGCCAAAGGTTAAAGTCGAGAAGTAATGGATCCACTAGAAAACAAAATTTTGGTAAGGCTCATGGTTAAAATAAAGGTGGTCTTTGGAAAAAATACAAAAGAAGAAATGTAGAAGTCTGTGCTGCTAACAAATACACAAATATTTATACCATGTGCCAATTGGTAAATGTGGAGAAAGTGCTGGAGTTGAAATAATGGCCATTTTTAATTATTATAGAAAAGAAGGGTCCAGGAAAGAATCACCATTGACATGGAAATCTAGAAGAAATTTTTGATAAGAAGCATGTTTGCAAAGTCTGACAGTATCTAACTCCTTGAAGAGAAAATACAAGAGAAAAGGTCTAACTGCAGTGGAGAAACTGGACAACACCCTGACTGAAAAAAAAAAATGAACTGCACAGAGAGGGGCAGATGGGCCACATGTGGTGGCAGATGGCATGCCCTAAGAGGACATGACATCACCCATGTCATATTCTGGCCTGGAATGCAAGAGCATAAATCTCACCACGAAGAAATATCAGACATAGCAGACACATATAATATGAAAAACATGCCATTAAAAAACATGGGCATGTAGTCTTCAAAAATATCGATGTCAAAAAGGCAAAAAAAATAATAAAGGCTATAAAAAATTCCAGATTAAAGTAGACCATGTAGATAGGACAAATTCAATACATACTCTAGACTGGATCCTATATGAGAGAAGGGAAAATGCTATAAAAGATATTAATGAGCCAACAGATAAAATTAAAATGCAGGTGGCAGAGTAGATAAAAGGCTTATGTCAGCCATAAATTTACTGGAGTTGATTGCTGTGATATATACAAGTTACCCCCAAACAGTTAAAAAACCTATGTGTGTCTATACATATATATGTGTACACACGTAACCCATGTGCGTCTATACATATATATGTGTACATATGTAACCCATGTGCGTCTATACATATATATGTGTACACATGTGTATGTACAGACGGAGAGACAGCAATTGACAAAGCAAGTTGGGCAAGAGGTTAATAGTTGAATCTGTGTAAATGAGCAACTGGTATTCTATTATTTTCTTATTCTTGCTACTTTTCTGTTAGTTTGAAATTATTTGCAAATAAAAGTTTTTTTTAAAAGTGTAGGAACATTTATTTCCTTTTGAGGGAAGAGAGCAGAGACAGAGCCAAGTTGACAGAAATACTTCAAATTGGCGGGGTGAAGGGGAGGCTTGGAAGAAAGCACATTGAAAGCAAGGAAGTTCACATTGCCAAATCTGTGCTTAATGTTAAATGTAAGTTTAAATCTAATTAAACTTGATAAAATTAAAACATCTCCTAGGGAGATGGCCAGACGGGTCAAACCCAACCCACAGCAGACAGAGCCCAGAGATACTCACCAGGCTGGCTGTGAGCGAGGGCGCCGACTGGCCCAACGCCTGGCTGCGCATGCGCACGAGATTGGATGTCTCTGTGGAGGCTGACCAGGCCTGTCCCGTCATGGGGTTTGGAAGGAGGTATCTCCCTGTTGGGGTTAAAGAGAAGACAATGTAAGTGGCAGGCAGAACAGTAGCACTTCCATGGCATTGGCAGATCCCTTCTTGTCCATCTTTCTAAATTAATTCTGCCATAATTACATTTACCAATAGCAGCAAGAGGCAAATTGTTTTTTATTAAGTCAAGAGGTCCAGTGGCAAGTTCTGACCTGATTTCCCACATAAACCCAAGAAAGAAAACCTCTTCACATCCAGTATCTGTAGCTTTACTATAAGGGCAGAATGAAGTATCTTTTTTTTTTACAGAGACAGAGAGAGAGTCAGAGAGAGGGATAGACAGGGACAGACAGACAGGAACGGAGAGATGAGAAGCATCAATCATTAGTTTTTCGTTGCGCATTGCGACACATTAGTTGTTCATTGATTGCTTTCTCATATGTGCCTTGACTGCGGGCCTTCAGCAGACCGAGGAATCCCTTGCTCGAGCCAGCGACCTTGGGTCCAAGCTGGTGAGCTTTTTGTTCAAACCAGATGAGCCTGCGCTTAAGCTGGCGACCTCAGGGTCTTGATCCTGGGTCCTCCACATCCCAGTCCGATGCTCTATCCACTGCGCCACTGCCTGGTCAGGCAGAATTAAGTCTCTTGTTAGTACTTCTGCCTATTCCATGGGGAGGTAATGAGAATATATATAAATACACAGAGCAATCTCAGCATCTTAGAATAAATGTGTGCATTTACAAACGTACTTTTAAAATGTCTAATATGGAAAGTGATCTAGGATTCATCTGGAAAAGAGTCTACAAAGTGAAGATCATGACCAACAAAAGGAAGGGTCAGAATTCTTTCAAGGTGAAAAGGGGCTGGTGCCTGTGTCTCCCAGCTTCTCTCTCTCAAGCACTGGCTGGTCATCCAACCACGTCCACAGAACACATAATTGTATCCATTTGCATAAATCAGGACATCAATGTCAGTCGAGCTTCACTGAGCCATTTACATCAGCCGTGAACTCTAATATATGTGTGTGCCTCTGAAAGTCAAACAGCTGAACCAATTCACACTGTATTACTTCCTTAGTACATGGGCTAAACTAGTTATTAATATGCAAGAAATAAGGCTCTTTGAATTCAGGAAGTTAGGATGGACATGAATATTCACATAGTAATGCTGCTCAGTTAAAGCAGAGGCCATGTTTGATTTTTATCTGCTTTGCCCCATTGCTATCACAATGACTGGCCATGGTAAGTGCTTATTAAATATTTGTTGAACGATGAAAGAACCAGTGAGCACTTCTTTCTTGGGGGGACAATGAAAGATGGCAGGTAACCCACAGAATGCCATCTAAGGGGGACTCTAGCTTTGTGCCTCTCAGAATCAGGAGGGATTACAACCACATATGTGGCCAGTGGCTCTGGAGGAGAGGCGACATTTGTTCCTTAGATTTTTCCCAACAGATATGCTCCTTATAAAAGAGCCCCACTCTCTTACCTATGGCATACACTTCATAAGCATATCCCCCTGGTTAATACTGTTGTATTATATTAACTAGTTGACTATTAGTGTCCATGCTAACTCACTAGCAGCACTTCCAAAGTATAGGAGCTAGGGGCAGCTCTCATCAAGTCTCCATGTTGAGAAGTCTAATGCTTTAGTACAAGTGCTTTCAGAAATATATATTTTTTCATTGCAAAGGGAAAATGGTCCCTTATTTTGCCAAAATTGCTTTTCACTCTCTTATTATATAATGAAAGCACAGACTCTAGAGAAAACTAGATCAACTTTTGAGATATTGATCTATAGCTCAATGACACTAGGGAAGGAAGTTAGTCAACCTCTCCTGGTCTTGATTTTTCCATCTCTAAAATAGGGATAGAATAGATGATAGGCCTGACCACGTAAAGTTATTGAGGGGAATATAATACTTTATAAGTAAAGCACTCTGTCAATGTTAGCTATTTAGCCATAACAGTAGTAAAAATAAAAATCTTTTTTTTTTTGCTTGGATTTGGTTTCTTGTCACTCAATGGTAGAAAATGTAAATATATATAAAGAAAAGAAATCACCTACCATCACACCAGAGAAAGCCACCATAAACATTTCAGTGATTTTCTTCCAAATTTTCTAACTGCAACCTCTATTTTCTAGCAAAATTGATTTTGGCACATGCTCCCCTCAACACCACATCATAGGTTATGACCTTTGCTAAGCAAAAAAATGGAGCAAGTCAATTGAAGCATAAACCTATCACTAAAAATTCAAATATAATTATACTCTGTGGTTCTGGTCACCATCTCAAAAACAAGCAGATATATTTTGTGCAGGATATGTTACATTTAAAGTCTAGAAATTTTATTTTTCCTTGCCTTATTTTGAAACATGAACTAAAAACTGGACTAAAATAGGCTTTGGGAAATCTCCAAACAAATAGGGAAAACTATTGAACAATATTACAATAAAGGACAGTATTTCTTAAAAACTGTTGTTATCTCTGGCAGGGAAAATGGGGACTAGTGTAAGGTTGGTGGATAATGGGGGATGGTCACATGGGGAACTCAGACCCGCGAACTTTGGCTAGGACCGCCCACAACCAAGTGCGCCAAAAGGAGGCTTCACAGGAACCGTTTGGAAAAAAGTGATCATCTGCCAGCCAGTGGGATTTCACCACGTCATGTTAGCTCCACTTCCCTAGAGGGACCCTTTAAATATCTCCCATGTGGTTTAACCTTTGCAACTTCCCTGGCCTTCATCTCCTCCATCTTTCTTTCTTCGGGGCCAGGGAACCTTGCCAGGCGGGATGTGCGCTCTGTACTCAATAAAGCTGTTTGCTATTCCACACTTTGTGGCTCTGGCCTCTTCCTTCCTTCTCGGCGGGGAAAAATACCTTACAACTAGGTCCAGGGAGAAAGATGCTATAATATTTTGTTGTTCTAAAAATTATCTGCAGGGCATAATGGAAGTTTAAAGAATTAAGTTTTCCTAAAAACTATATGATTCCATACATAGGTGGGACATAAAAAAATGAGACTCAGGGACATGGGCAAGAGTGTGGTGGTTACAGTGGGGGAGGAGAAAGGGGGGAGGAGGGAAAGGGAAAGGGAAAGGGTGGGGGGAGGGGAGGGGCATAAAGAAAACCAGATAGAAGGTGACAGAAGAATTCATTTTCATTCATGGTTTTAATAAATTTAATATTAAGATTTTTGTATATATCTGAAGAATGTGGCAAATATTAAGCTTTGATATAGTTCACTGGCCAGTCTATGTAGTTGTATTGAATTATTCTCTATTAATTTCTGTATATGATGTATATGCTTTTAATGATTTCTATCAAAAAAGCACTTCAAATCTAACATGGCAAAGCAGCCTAGAGCACATTCCTTCCACCACTCCTAATGGCAGTTCCTAAGGGCACATCAGAGAGGGACGCGGGTAACGGGGAAGGCTCTCCAAGGCGTCCGGGTGGGCTGAGAACCCCTGCTAACAGGACACACAGGCTCTTTGCTCTGAAGTCACTAACACTCCCACATACACTTTACTTGTTGCTACCTCTTGTGTGAGTCTAATCGTGGTAACAAGACCATAGGTGTGCCTTGTCAAAGATAAGCAGAGCTGGACGCTACTTAGAGTGGTAAGTACAGATTTTCATCAGTATTAACTACTGCAACAGGAAAAAAAGAATCCAGCATGAAACGCACTTTCCATCAATCTGTACAGAAGGAACTGGGTATTTCTCCAGGAGAAGGAAGGAGGAGGGCAGGGAGCAAGTGGGAGCTCAGTTGAGTCAGGAAAGTGAATCATCACAAAGGGTCAGTCAGTGGAACTGCAGTCAAGCCAGCTCATCTGCTAGGTGGCCATTATCAATCAGAGTTAGATTTCTACCCTACCACAGAGACTGGCAGACAGAGACCCTACCTGTTGGCCAGAACAAAGAGTAAATTTTTTGGCAGCCTTGAGTTTTCTCAAGCAGGATTGCTTGAGAAAAACACTAGGATTGCTCTGGCCAGATAGCTTGGTTGGTTAGAGCAGTGGTCCCCAACCTCTTTTGGGCCACAGACTGGTTTAATGTCAGAAAATATTTTCACAGACCAGCCTTTAGGGTGGGACAGATAAATGTATCACGTGACTGAGACAAGCATCAAGAGTGAGTCTTAGATGGATGTAACAGGGAATCTGGTCATTTTTAAAAAATAAAACATCGTTCAGACTTAAATATAAATAAAACAGAAATAATGTAAGTTATTTATTCTTTCTCTGCGGACCGGTACCAAATGGCCCACGGACCGGTACCGGTCCGCAGTCCGGGGGTTGGGGACTACTGGGTTAGAGTACCGTCCCAATATGCAGAGGTTGCCGGTTCGATCCCCAGTCAGGGCACATACAGAAACAGATTGATGCTTCTTTCTCTCTCTCTTCTCCCAACCCCCTTCCTCTCTCTCTAAAATAAATAAATAAATTTTAAAAGAAAATAAAAGAATAATATGAAGAAGCTAGGGTCATCCTGAGGATATAGCCTTGAGCTGTTAAAAACTTTGCAAGTGTTTGGTCAAGGCTGAGCCCAGCTGGAGTTTGGCAAGAAGAGACTCTGTGAACCTTGAATTCCTTTGTGACTTAACAGATCCTAACCCAAAGGGAGCCGTTTTGTGTTCAATAATTGATTAGTTGTTTTGTTTGTTTGCTTGATTGTTTTAAAGAGAGGGGAGGGACAGGAAGCATCAATCTGCAGTTGCTTCTCACTTGTGTCTTGACCGGGTAAGCCCAGGGTTTTCGAACCAGTGACCTCAGCACTCCAGGATGCTTTATCCACCACGCCACCGCAGGTCAGCCTTGATAAGTCTTAGAACTGAGTTAGAAATACGTTCTTGAACTTAACCAACTTAACAGGACATAAAAGTCGTTGCCAGTAACAGTAAAAATTAATTGCTGTAGTTACGGTTGACTCTAGAGTCAGACTGCTGAGTGACAAGTCTGTCCCCAAAACTGATTCCATAACATATTCATGGACTTCTTCAGGCCTCAGGCTCCTCAGCTGTAAAATAGGGATAAACTTACGGCGTGGTTGAAAATCAAAAAAAGGAAATATATTATATAAGGAATATTTTAATACATGCAAAGTCTAAAACAAGAAGTACAAAGGGCTACCCAACAAACAATGAATTATAAGGTGAGCAAGAAATAAGATTTTGTTAAGCCACTGAAAAAAATAATTGAATGAGGAATCATGTATCTACATATATGATGAAATGTTTACAATTCTGTTGCAGGTTGCATTTTAAATGTCATTACTCTTGTGTGAGCCTGTCCTTAGGAATCATTTGGATGTTACAAATTGGAGGGTCTGTTAGCACAACACATGGGATATTTTATTCCTGCCTAGACCCCCATTAGTGTTAATAGGGAGAATAAGACAACAGATGGATTGAAGGCAGTCATTAGGAGGCACTAACACTGTGCCATAGTTGGTAGTGATTACATCAAACTTTATATAAATTCCCTTTCTGATGACTACCAAGAGCTTCTAAAAAGTGTGTTGCTGTTGTATTCATGCATCATTTGCTGCCCACAATTTAAGAAAATTAGCATCTGTCAACTGCAGTATTCAGCTGCAGAGGGTGGAAATTAATGGATAATACCATTCCCAATTTGCTGTATGAGAGGTGAGCTTGCCCAGCAATCTGGCTATGGTTTAACACTGAGCGGAGCTTGCTGCTACAATCGGAACTTTGATCAGGTCTATGCATTTTGGAAACACATTTCTAAAATTCCAATATGTTCATTGAAACATTCCTTAAATATTTTCTACCGACATAACAAGAAATTGAGAGGCAATAATAGAGGCCTGTATTAAAGCTAGAACCTGTTAGCCAGCATGGTGCAAGAGCCTGTCAGGTGTGGGTGATTAGAATGGGCTTTTATTCTGGATATTGTTACTGTTTTGGTCGCAGAGCCTCCACTTACCAGAGTGAGTGGGACGACCCAGAACCTTTGAAGGTTATACATTAAAAAGAGCAAATGACTGAGCTCAGACCCAGATTGTGCCTTGGTTCTATCTCAGCTGCCTGTGGTCTCTATCCTGATATGTGTTTTCCTTTGTTTCCATCCTGAATTCCAAGAAACAAAATGCAAGAGCTCCATAAACACATGCTTTCAAACATGAGCTACGTCCATGCCTTCATGGCACCCCCAAAGCTTGAAGACAAAAATATCAGGTCAGCAATATTTTTAGCAGAATGGCTATATAAAGAATTAAATATAGCCTCTGGAGGCATACTTTACCATCAAGGAGTAATGGTACCTGACTAGATTTAAAAGCTTCCAGTAAAAAAAGGTTCCATATCACCTGGAGTGCACCATAGATTTAGCAGTCAGTCCACAGTCTCACATTTTGGGTTATTTCCCTTAGAGTACAAACAGGACATCAAAGGGAAAAATAAGCCCTAGTGACTATATCACAAAGCAGCCTTCGAATAAGGCTTCTGGTGCTCAGTTATGCATAGAACTCGGAAAAGGTCTGTTTATGCCTCTGAGGCACCAACCAGGAACAAAGGGGGAGCTGAAGAGGCCCATGTTGCTCCCCGGGGTTTTGAGGAGGTGGAGGAGCCGCACATGGGAGGGAAGGAGAATGGGGGTAGCATTGCAGAGGCCCAGGGCCTGGGGACAAATAGAACAATGGGAAGCTAGCAGTGTACTGGAACCAGGAGCAGAAAGATGGGGAGTCACATGCTCACATCTCTTACCCTAAATCTTTACCTTTTGACTACCAGGCTGCTGCTAACCTGAGTAGATACTGAAGCTCTCCCAGTAGCCCCCAGAAAGTTCACATCTGCCACGAAGGTGGGAGGAGGGACATTCCCGGCATTTTACCCTCCCCACTGCCTATTGAAACCTCCCTTGCTTAATTTCACTTCTGAGTATTCACACACAAGAGTTGAAAGCAGTGACTTCAACAGCTATTTGTACACCATATTCATAGCGGCATTATTCACAATAGCCAAAGGGCAGGAACAGCCCCCACGTCCGCTGGTGGATGAGTGGATAAACAAAATGTGGTACATACAAGGGAATATGATCCAGCCTTTAAAAGGGAGGAAATTCTGGCACATGCTACAACATGCTAAATAAATAAGCCAAAGCCTTTGAGACAAATATTGCATGATTCCACTTACAGGAGGTTCCTGGAATAGTCAAATTCATTGAGACAGAAGGGATACGTATATACGGGGGGCTGGGTAGGGGGAATGAGGACTTAGTGTTTAATTAACGGGTATCGGGTTTCAGTTCGAGATGATGAAAAGTTCTGGAGACTGGTAGTGGTGACTGCATGTCCCTGCATCAGACACTGAACAATGGTTAAAATGGTAAGTTTTGTTATGTATACTTTACCAAGCCCCCCCACACACAAAACCACCCTCCCTTGCTCAGCCAAAAACACTGCACCTTCCAAAGGAAAAAATCCTGGGGTGTTTATTGTCCAAAAGGACTTATCCACATTAAACTACATCGGCACCTGCTTTTACAAATCACACTTAATAACTTAAGCCCTTTGAATCATTTATACATCAGAGTTACTGTGTGTTTTAAGAGCCCTCCATGGAGAAAGGTTAAAGAGCGTGGTAAGTCACTGGCTGGCTCTGGGTAGAACCCATGAGTCAGCAGCCATCGCCCTCAAGTGTGCTCCATCATTATCAAGATATTCCTCTTCCATGCCCCATTGCTCACTCCTAAACACTGGTTCCCTCATCATCACGACTGTCACACCCTCAGGCAATGATAGCCTCCCTTTATCCATCTTCAGCTGTGCTGCTACCACACAGAGATGAGTTCCTTTCATCTCCCCTCTCACATGGGCAACTGACTTCCAATTTCTTGTCCCTGCTGCAAAAGAATAACTATACCTAGACAGCATCAATAATGTTGCTGAATCATTCTTCTTAATGACATAAATAAATATAATTTGAGAAACCAACAGACCTATGACCAGTGAGTGACGAAGTTCACTAACTCCTATACTGAGCTGCCTATTCTAGCCTTCCCCTTCCCCCCAAAAAAAGAAAAATGGGCTGTGTTTATTCACATAAGAACAGTCCAAAGCATAACTTTGCCCTAAAGACCTTGAAGTGAACAGTGCCTACTAGCCGGGGATATCCAATTCACAAGGAAACCAAAAGCTGAAGGGAGAGGTGGGTAGTCAGCACACGGTGATGCCAAAGGGGCCTCCAGGTGTGAGTCAAGTTTAGGGCCCTATGCAGAAGTCTCTAAACTCCACCTGTTTTACACAAGACTCAGATCCACCAGACATGCCCAATTTCACTTATCAGCAGCATTCTCTACTTAACATAGAATGGCAAGGCAACATTACTAACCACAAGGGCCAGGTGACAAAATTAGGGGGACACTTAAAAAGGAATCTTATTGCAAGCAAAGCAGAGCAGATAGCAGAAGATAATTTGGGGCAAGCCCAGACTGATTGGGGACATCGCAAATATTTCAAGAGTTACTAAATCCCAATTCCATACTGTGAGAGAGCTGGGGACTGTGGAAAAGTAACACACATGTCTACACTGCAGAAATCAAAGCCTCTGGACAAACCATGATGCTAGGGAGCAGCATCTCAAGCTGTCCCTGCCACTGTCGCCTGCAGCTGCAGATTTAAATAAAAAATAACTTCCGGTGTGGGTCATGTGGAAAGCTGATTCAAAGGAGCAGTGGGCTTTTCACCCTCAGATACAGAGGGCCACACTGTTACCCCTGCCATTTTATGATAAAAAGGCTAAAATGCCAACATACCATATATTTTTATTCTTTTTAAATTGTTATTAATTTTAATTTATTGTGTTAACATGGATTCAAGTGTCCCACTGAATATAACACCCTCACCCCTCCACTCCTGTGTCCCTATTTACATCCCTTTGCCCCCCTCCCCCAGCATCCCTCTGAGATTTCCTGTTCTGTTATCTGTATCTATGTGTTATGTATAGATAATTTCACAATCCCTTCACCTTCTCTGATCCCATCCCCTCATCTCCCTTCCCTCTGACTGCTGTCCCTCTGGTCCCTGTGACCCCGCCTCTGCCTCAATTCTGTTCCTCAGTTCACTTTGTTCATTAGATTCTACATATATGTGAGACCATATGATATTTGTCTTTCTCTGCCTGGCTTATTTCCCTTAGCATAATAATCTCCAGCTCCATCCATGTTGTTACAAAAGGTAAGGTTTCCTTCTTTTTCACAAACACGTAGTATTCCATTGTGTATATGTACCACAGCTTTTTAATCCACTCGTTCACTGACAAATCCTTGGGCTGTTTTCAGATCTTGGCTACTGTAAACAATGCTGCAATAAACAAGGGAGTGCACGTTTTCTTTTGAATCAGTGATTTGGTATTAGAATATATTCCAAAAAGTGGGATAGCTGGGTCAAGAGGCAGTTCCATTTTTAATTTTTTGATGAATCTCCATACTGTTCTCCACAGTGGCTGCACCAGTCTGCATTCCCACCAGCAGTGTAGGAGGGTTCCCCTTTCTCCACACCCTCACCAGCACTTACTGTGTGTTGATTTGTTAATGAGTGCCATTCTGAGAGGTGTGAGATGGTATTTCTTTTCTTTTCTTTTTTTTTTTTTTTGCATTTTTCTGAAGCTGGAAACGGGAAGCGACAGTCAGACAGACTCCCGCATGCGCCCGACCGAGATCCACCCGGCACGCCCACCAGGGGGCGACGCTCTGCCCACCAGGGAGCGATGCTCTGCCCCTCCAGGGCCTCGCTCTGTTGCGACCAGAGCCACTCCAGCACCTGGGACAGAGGCCAAGGAGCCATCCCCAGCGCCCGGGCCATCCTTGCTCCAATGGAGCCTCGCTGTGGGAGGGGAAGAGAGAGACAGAGAGGAGGGAGGGGGGAGAGGGGGAGAAGCAGATGGGCGCTTCTCCTGTGTGCCCTGGCCAGGAGTCGAACCCAGGACCCCTGCACGCCAGGCCGACGCTCTACCACTGAGTCCACCGGCCAGGGCCGTGAGGTGGTATTTCATTGTAGTTTTAATTTGTATTTCTCTGATGATTAGTGATATTGAACATTTTTTCATATGCCTATTGGCCATCTGTATGTCCTCTTTGGATAAGGGTCAATTCAGTTCTTTTACCCATTTTTAAATTGGATTGTTTACCTTCCTGTTGATGAGTTTTAGAAGTTCTTAATAAATTTGGTTAATAACTCCTTATCAAACGTATTGGTGAATACATTCTACCACTGTGTGGGTTGTCTTTTTATTTTGTTCATGGTTTTTTTTGCTCTGCAAAAGCTTTTTAGTTTGATATAGTCCCATTTATTTATTTTGTCCTTTATTTCACTTGCCTGTGGAGATAAATCGCAAAAATATTGCTATGAGAGATATTGGAGAGTTTACTGTCTATGTTTTCTTTCAAGATGTTTATAGTTTTGTGACTTATATTTAAGTCTTTTATCCATTTTGAGTTTATTTTTATGAATGGTGTAAGTTGGTGGTCTAGTTTCATTTCTTTGCATGTACCTGTCCAATTTTCCCAACAGCATTTGTTGAAGAGGCTGTCTTTACTCCATTGTATGCTCTTACCTCCTTTGTCAAATATCAGTTGATCATAAAGGCACCAACACACTATACCTGTTTAAAGGGATACAATTCAAATCCACACTTACAGAAAAATTTGGCTTTTCCTTTCTTTTGTTTTCCCTCAACTCAGTCTTCAAGTAGAAATATTTTCTCGCATCCAAGGGCAGTACCACTCTTACTAAAATTCTAATAAGGAAAGATGTTAGGGTCAAATGAGTTTGTACATGGAATGGAGCTTAGGAAACTTCAACGTTGCTATTATTATAATAGCTGCCTTTCAGTGTACCAGCACCTAGCAAAATTTCCCACTTTTCAATGAGACCCAGCCTTGGGCAGCAACTTCCTGATGCATCTAGACCACTAAGGTAGTCTCCCTTCAGATGGTGATTCTTTGGATTTAACAATCCTACCAAAACAAAACATAGTACTTTGGCCATAAGCTTTAGATCAAAGGCTAATGTGATAAGTTCAAATTGATTTTTGAGGAAGAATTAAATAGAGCCTACTCTAATCAGAATACAGTAACAAGAGTCGGATACCAAGCACTACTGCTTTGAATGTCTAAGTGAGGGCACGCGGAAGCCGGCTGGTGGCGGTATCTAAGCGACGCTGGGCACAGGTCAGAGTTAACATCTGCAATCTGGCTTCCTCCATCCGCGTATTGAAATATAATTCAGCAGAATGAATTGCTAGACATGTCCAACCCCCTTGGGAAATGACAGATATTGATGAATGCTGTTGGGAAGATATATGGAAGGAAACAGCAAATAAATAGGACCATTTTTTCTCCGAGTCAGTTGCAGATAAGGGGAGCAGCTGTTAAACTCCTTGTCAGCTCCCTGTTCTCTCTTCCTTTCTCCTACCTCTCCCCTGCCTGTCTCTGCTACGTCTTTCTAAAGCCTCCCCGAGGACTGGTACCTTGCCCTCTTCAAAATAAGGATCAAGCGGGCAAGAGACATCTCCTCCCCTGTCACACTCTGACTCGGCCCAGGGGGGGTGACTGTGGGGCCTAATTTAGGATGTAAACGGAGAGCCTATCCTACCATCTGGAAAGTAGAAGGTCAGCAATAAACAGCAACTTTTTATCCCCTTGACTTTCCATATAGCTCAACAACTCTTCTTGGCAAGAGCACTCCTTCTCGGTGTCATCCTCAGACTGGATCAAATCCTCTCTAGCACGGGGCACTTCAGGGATAACTGGTTCTCATTCATTTAGCACATAGACTTGGAAGCATCAAGTGGGAAACCAGTCAGACACAGGTTTGCATCCTGGGTTCACCAGTATTAGCTAGGTCAGGAATGGCCAACATACGGCCCACGGGCCGGATCCAGCCCGCATAATGAGTTTATGTGGCCCGCGATTAAATTTTTAATATTTTCCGCTACTTTAAAATCTCAGCTCCTCAGAAGTGGAAGCATCTTTGATTATTGATAATTGAGATATTTAAGAAGATAGTGATATGCGGAAAAGAATTCTGCGTGTGACTAATCTAGGGTTAACTTCCAATAATTGGTCGAATGGATTCGTGATACATCTTTATTTTTTTTAAAAATTCCATTATAAAAATTTACAACTTTTGTACTCATCTGTACTCAATATGAACTGTTTGACGTTTAGCAGTGATGTGAAACCCACATTCTTTCAGGCGGAGTTTGCCAGTGCGCACCCAAGGTCAAACAATTCGTCAGTTTTGTGGTCAAGTATGCTGAATCAAGTGGCATTGTAGCATAGACAATAGCTGCAGTTGATAACTGAAAACGTGTCCAGGCTGTTTGTAAAACGAAATAATTGTTTTGTGATATAACCCCTTCAAGCTTATTCTGTTAATTAAATATTGTTTTGATTGATTGTGATACAGTTTGAATATTTATATGGTATGTAATTAAATTTTTATTAAAATATATTTTTACTAAAATAATATTGTATAATATATTAAAATTTTTTTCACTCACATTTATTCATAAACACATTACATAATAAATTTTTTTTTACTTAAATGACTCGTTTTTGTATTTAACATTTTTTCATTTTAATACTTCGTCCAGCCCGTGAAAAATGTTTTCTTTCTAATCTGGCCCGGGGGCAAAAGCTGTTGGCCACGCCTGAGCTAGGGAACCCTGGATAAGTTACTTTCCCCTCTCTGAGCTTCCATTTTCACACCTCTAATGATGATACTAGGGATAACACATGTCAAGTGCCCTGTAGTGTTTTGAGCACACAGTTTGTGTTCGGTGGTGGTTCAGGTCCCCCTCCGGGATGCTTTACCCATT
Source organism: Saccopteryx leptura (assembly GCF_036850995.1). Classification (NCBI taxonomy): domain Eukaryota; kingdom Metazoa; phylum Chordata; class Mammalia; order Chiroptera; family Emballonuridae; genus Saccopteryx; species Saccopteryx leptura. Next base: position 141,368,041 of record NC_089503.1, on the reverse strand, counting down.
GTAAAGCCAGTATCCATGGCCACCATCACAGCCGCCTGGCCCATGCAGGTTCGCATTAGATTCGGACAGTTGGTAATGAAACAATGGAGCCAAGAACTGGTGGGCTATCATCTTTAATCCTAGCTTGCACCCGGCGGGCAAGTAACAACACACACTGGGCTCCAATACCCACTCATTCAGTGCTCACAAAGCTACTGACTTATCCAAGTTTCCTAGAATCAAAGGTTTCTAGCTCACCAGACTTATTCACCTCTGTTCCCCATCTCCTTCCTTCTCCCTGCACAAACTCTGCACAAACTGGCTTCTCCCTCAGCACTCCACCATCTTGGCTGCTTCTCTTGGCCTCCTCCATGTGGCCTTTCTCTGCTCCACTCTCTAATGCTAATCTCAGGAACAGAGAGAGCAAGCTCCCGGTCTGCCCCCATTTTATATTGTAGAAATCAAAACTTTTAAGCCAATTTACAAACAAGGAAGTCTCTGATACAAAGTCACTTATCTGAGGCATGATGGGATTGCACCACCCCACATCAAAAAGGATGGAAAAGGCTTAGTCTCAAAACCAAGCTCCAGGCTACAAGGATCCTGCCTGCCCACAGCCCGTCCCCAACACACATTAACATCACCTGGGTGATGGACATCCACGTGGGCAGCACCATCTTTAACAAAGTGAGCATGATATATTTTATCTGCCCAACACTCATTAAATCCACAACCAGGGGTGCTACTAGCCTCCCCTCCCACATCATACCATCTGTCTCTATGCGGCACGTGCACAGAGTGCCGTTTATTTCAGTACACAACGTGCTATTCTACCTTGAAGTTCTGGGTCCACTGGGACCATCACTCATCAGTACTTGCAGCCCTGCATCACACCCTGCACACAGAACCGACTGACCATTTACAGAATCACATACTTGTGTCTGTGTGCATTAAAGTTCCACTCTGTCTCTCATTTATATTTCTCCCAGGGTTCATATTTCTTCCATTGTTTAGTTTTTCACACTGCCTGGAAGAGTATTCAATTTTGGCCCAGCTGTTTGTTTTGTAAGAATAACAATAATGAAAAGCACTCGGCAGCCTGAAACTTGATAGAGAGAACACCACACCACTTCTGGCTTTGATTTTTCTCTTCTAAACCCCATCTCTGAAAGAGTCCAACACCTCCACAAAACACTGTGGATTTTCAAAGTAAGCTCGTTTACTCTCCATAGTCCAGAGAACAAGTTTTATTTAACATCTCACTTTCTGGAGAAATTATAAATCCTACTCAATAATACCTCTTTGCATACTAAGATACTTTCACTGACATACCCACATGTCACTGACGGTCCTGAGATGCTAAACATTTCTGACAACTGCCCTACAGCCAAACAGGTATGACAGAGGCCAAGGAAGAGCAGAAGATCGGGAGGTTTACAAGAGAAACAGAACAAAGGCAGCCACACAGTGGACAGAATACCTTTCGTATTTAAATAGAAATTCCTAGACAAGTCCAAATTTCCCAACAAGTTCTCTATTTTTATAAGGAAACACTTATATAAAATTGAATTCACATACCAGTGTACCGTGTTTCCCCGAAAATAAGACAGTGTCTTATATTAATTTTTGCTCCTAAAGATGCGCTAGGTCTTATTTTCAGGGGATGTCTTATTTTTCCATGAATAAGAATTCACATTTATTGTTGAACAAAAAAATCAACATTTATTAATATATTGTAGTCAGGTCATCACAAACATCAGCATAACCAGCCAAACTCTGAATTCCATCAAGAATTTCTTGTGACTCTATTTCCATGTACAACAATCTACCCTGTTTCCCCGAAAATAAGGCAGTGCCTTATATCAATTTTTGCTCCTAAAAATGCGCTAGGTCTTATTTTCAGGGGAGGTCTTATATTTCTAAGCTTGAAAAATATTGCACGAGGTCTTATTTTCAGAGGATGTCTTATTTTCAGGGAAACAGGATAGTTCCATATGTATTTATTTGGAACAATTTCTAGCTCCATGCTGGTTTTTATTCCAAACAGATTTTAAATTCTTCTCCCTCAGTAACACTGTCTACGTAGATCCTGTAAAGAATCTAATATTTTTGCCCTGGCTGGTTGGCTCGCAGTAGAGCATTGGCCCAGCATGTGGAAGTCCTGGGTTCCATTCCCAGTCAAGGCAACACAGGAGAAGTGCCCATAAGCTTCTCCACCCTTCCCCCTCTCCTTCTTCTCTCTCTCCTCCCCTCCCACAGACAAGGCTCCACTGGAACAAAGTTGGCCTGGGCGCTGAGGACGGCTCCATGGCCTCCACCTCAGGCGCTAGAATCTCTCTGGCCTCAAAGGAGCAACACCATGGATGGGCAGAGCATCGCCCCCTGGTGGGCATGCCGGGTGGATCCCAGTTGGGCACATGCGGGAGTCTGTCTGACTGCCTCCCCACTTCTAACTTCGAAAAAATACAAAAGAAAAAAAAAGTCTAATATTTTTGTCGTAAGAAATGTTTTTTGATACTGATTATTGAATAAGCAAAGAATCTAGAACAGAATTATAAAATATTTCCTCAAAAATATTGTGTAGTTGATTGCCTCCAGTGCCTCCAAGTTGTAATTTGTTAAGGGGCCCGATTTTGGAGGTAAGAGATGGTGATCAGGGACTAGAAAGCTAATGTTCACTCTACGTGGTTTAAAAGCAACAGGATTTAGGAGCCACTATTATCCCAACCACAATCCTAGTCTCTGAAACAAATTCTAACAAATCACTAAGTGCTTTACAAAGCATAACAGAACATTGCTCGTGTTTTTAAGAAAAGAAAACTCAAAGCCAAGATTAGCATCATGATTGCCTCAGCACTGCTTGGAAATTAATGACCAGTGTAGGGTTGGAATTCAACCTTTCCATTTCTGGTCTATTATTAAGCCACTGACTTCTTCTGAAACCTCAGATGACATTAGGCAGCCACAAAGTCCAGGGTCGGTGTCTGTTTTAATGTAACAGTATCAGCAGGCTACCTAACGTTACTCCTTTAGAGAATTTAGCCATGCTTATGGGAATCAGCGTGCTGTAGTGCTAAGGTGGGGGAGTAGCCAACTGGGGATTCCAATCACCCTCTAAATGGTCATCTCTCAAAATTCAGAATCTGATCGTTTTTTTCTCACCATTCCATTAAATGCATTTAGTCTCCTGTTGTTTGAATCCACAGAGAGCACTATGACTACTGAAGGCATGGCAATGGGGCTTCGGCACTTGCTGAAGTGTCCATCATGTATCAGATCTGCCTGGGGTCATCTGCAAGGATGGTCCTGTCTCCAAGGTGACTAAACAGCTATAGGAGAACCATAATTAAGAAAAGGATGGTGTACTAACATTTATGCTAGGCACTCTGACTTCCTGCCTATCTTACCATGCATATACCTATGAGACAACATGTCTGACAGTGCCTACGTACAGAACCGTTTCAGTATTTATGACAGTGGCCAGATTTCACCAATAAAAATAGAAGATGCCTAAACAAATTTGAATTCAAATAAATTTTAATACATATGCCCCAAGTATTACATAGGACATAATTATACTAAAAATTTGAAATTAAATTTTAATCGGATGTCAAGTATTTTATAAGGCAACACTATTTTTTCCCTATTTTTTATTGTTATTGCAGTTGACATACTATATTATATTAGTTTCAGGTGTACAACATAGTGATTAGACATTTATATAGCTTATGAAGTGATCACCCCAACAAGTCCAGTACCCGTCTGACCCCACACACAGTCCTCACACTGTCATTGACTATATCCCTGATACTGCACTCCACATCCCTGTGACCGCCTTTATAACTGGCAATGTATACATCTCAAACCCTTCCTCTTTCCACCCATCCCCCAAACCTCCTCCCATCTGGCAACTATCAAAGTGTTCTCTGTATCTATGAGTTTGTTTCTGTTTTGTTTATTTATTGTGTTCATTAGATTCCACACATAAGTGAAATCATATGGTGTTCGCCTTTATCTGCCTTACTTCACTTAGCATCGCACCCTCCAGGTTACATGGCAATACTATTTACCGAGCACTTAGTGTTTGCAATGCAGGGGCTTTGCTTTCAGGATATAAGGAAAAGGTACTTAAAGAATTTATAAACTAGTAAAAGGGATGATAGATACATAAGTTGTTAAAAGTGATCCATCCTGCAATAAGAGAACAATATAAGGTGGCACAGGGCTAGAAAGAGTGAAAGCATTTCTGTGAAAAAATCAGCAAAAGTAATATGAAGGTGTTTGTGTGATAAGGTGCCAAAGAATTGTAAAACTTAGTATTGGCAATGCCATTTATTTATTTATTTATTTATTTATTTATTTATTTAATTCATTTTAGAGAGAGGAGACAGAGAGAGAGAGAAGAGGGGGAGGAGCAGGCAGCATCAACTCCCATATGTGCCTGGACCAGGCAAGCCCGAGGTTTTGAACTGGTGACCTCTGCATTCTAGGTTGTCGGTTTACCCACTGCGCCACCACAGGTCAGGCCGGCAACGCCATTTTAAAGAGGAATAGTCAGGCTTCTTGCCCCCTCCTTTCTGTGGAGAGCGAGGGAGAAGAATGCAGGAGCTTCCTGGCTTACAAGGACAACTGGGTCAGATAAGTCATAATTTAACTACAGAGCAAGGAAGATAGAACTTATCTAAGAATCCCTTCACTTCTCTTTTCTTAAAAGCCTTTAGAAAAGAATGTTTATGTACCTTAATTAAGAATTCCTACACTCTGACTCGGCCTCCCTTCCTAAAGTCATGAGAGTAACCTATACCTCTAGACAAAGGGATCACGAGCCCCTCCTTACCCACCCCAGGCGCTTTGTGATTTGAAGGTCTATAAAATCAGCCACAGAATGGTAGGGACTTCTACATGATTTGGAACTGTGCCCTGAATAGATAGCTGGCTAATTAATAAACTCCTCAAAAATTCATTTGGACTTGGTGTCTCCATGTAACCCGCGGATTAAGGTACAGTTATTCACAACATTTGAACCATTGGAACAGGACTGCAGCAAAGGATCTCAGAGATTACGACCCTGTATCCTAAGGTGGAGTCGCCTTGCTCTGGGTCTGTACATATATATTTTTCCTTTTTGAAATATTATTTACATAAACCACCACAGCCGGAGCTAGTCAAATGGAGCAAAAATAAAACAAGTTCTTTTGAATTGAGATCCGTGGTAACCAAACAAAGACAGAAACACCTTGGGAGACCCTTAAGATCTCATTACTTAAAAGAAAGAATTCAAATTTATCAGACCAAGCTAACCCCTTTTTCTTTGTTCTGAACTCAAATAAATTCATTTCTGAAGTTTTAATAAAAGGGAAATGACATAATTGTTACTATCCTCTAGAGTAATTTAGGACAAAAACACCTGTGCATCCTTCATTATGGACCACTAAAAACCAAGGGCACAGTGCCACGTATCCATGCATGCATACAGACACATGATGAATGTCCATGTGCATCACTTAACACATGTGCACACCTCTCCTTCACAGGGACTCGAAGCTGGGAGCCATGCTACCTTATGCAGAATCTGCCTTCAAGCCTAACTTGGTGCAATGTTCATCGTTTATTGTGGTCATGAGTCTACCTGTGTTCTTATTCAAAGAGGGGAAAACAGACATTTAAGTAGTACTGTTTTCTCTTTTCAGAGGTCTTACCCCCCAGTGTGCCAGTCAGCAATGAGATGTTAAAAGCAGGGAGGGGACTTACCCTCTGCTCTCCCTTCAGGCCCTGGTGCAATGCAGGCACCTGAGACAGGACTGTCAAAAAACAGACAAATTATCTGGCTAGGCAGACACAAGAAAATAAATTTAGCCCTGACAATATACCTTGATTAAGTGCTTGAATGACAATGGAACTTGACAAAGACAGATGCGGGCTACCACCACCAGTGTCATTAATATATCAGAAACACTAATTGTTATAAATCTTTAAACTTCCCTGGTGGTGGCATTTGCATCCCTTTGCCGGCTCTTTTTCCTGGGAAGCTGACAGAACTCCGTCTCAGTATCAGTTTCCATCTGGGAGGTTAAAAAAAAAAAGTCTACATTCCTGATCTTTGATTAGCCACTGAAAATAAGTTTTAAAACAGAGATGGATGGCCTGGCACCCTCAGTTTCAGAGGACAATGACAAGACATCGCAGACACGCTCCCTGCAGGGAGAAGGTGGGCTTGCTCACGCAACAACAGAGAGAGCATGTATGTGCTAACGGCAGAAAAGAAAGGCAAAGCAGTCTCTGCAAAGACTTCCCTCCCTCTCATCTTGGTAGCTAAAAATTCCCTGTGCCAACTCAAAGGGACCTTGAGAGCAGCGGGTCCCAGCCACTCATTTTACAGATGAGAAAAATGAGGACCAGGCACAATGAGATGACTACCAAGTGGCTGACTGGCTGGCCTGGGGCCAGAATTGGGGCGCGGCTCCCATCTCATGCCCCTTCCACCTCATCGTGAGACAGCGGTATAGGATGCTCTTCCACTCAGCCACGTCACTGGCTTTGTATCTTCAAACCCCGTGCTCTTTCTGACCTTCTTCTCCCCCAGCTCCCATGCCCGGGTGGACCGCAGGACTTACATCAGGTCCGAGTTACCAGTGTCCACAGGAGAGCAGCTGGCACCCCAGGGCACCTCTGCCCCTGCACTGCAGTCTGCATGTAAGAAAACGCCACCAGAAGAGCCAGTCACTACAACCAAGGTGTACCTGGGTGCCAGGGTGGCATGAAATGACGGCACCCACCTGCTGCCATGCCCTCGCCAGCCTGTCTCCCTCTCCCAGATAATAACTAAAGGAGTGTGGTGTGTGGAATTTCATTGTCAGTACTGACTTTTCATTATTTATATTCCATGTTCCTAACTGTAATATAATCATTTGAATTTCTATGGCTTCCTCACTCTGCTAAAGAGTCACAGGAAGCTCAGAGCCCTGCGTTTCTCACAGACAACACGCAGAAGGAACTGAGAAGATAAGCTTAGAATCTGCCTGCTTCACAGAACCTGAAAATACAGGACGTGGGACAGATGGGGTAAGCCTTGTCCAGCCATGACCAGGCCTCTACATCCTGTCAGAACAAAATGTATTTTCAGGGAAGCACACACAAAAACCCCAAAACAAAAAACCTAAAGAAAAAACAGTGGAGAGAAAACAGAAAAGAACATAATTACATCCCTTCATAAAATTTCAAACCCTTGATAAAACGTAAAAAAAAAATTATATATATATATATATATATATATATATATATATATATATATATATATATATATATATATATAGTGTGTGTGTGTGTGTGTGTGTGTGTGTGTGTGTGTGTGTGTAACCTGAAATGGATTTTCTATTCTAAAGGGAATTATAAGAGCAAACAACTTAAATTTTTGATATATGGATTCAATAAATTCATTTGTCTCTCAGGACTAACCAAACTTCATTATTTATAGAATCACACTAGAACCGAAGAAATAAGGGGGAGAGACTAAATGAAGGAGAGAGAAAAGACAGAGACTGAGGGCAGAGGCGGATTAAAGTTGGTTGAGGCCCCGGGAGCAGAAGAAAATATTGGGCCCCTTAAAAAAGGAGAGAGAGAGGCCCTGGCCGGTTGGCTCAGTGGTAGAGCATTGGCCTGGCGTGCAGGAGTCCCGGGTTTGATCCCCAGCCAGGGCACACAGGAGAAGCGCCCATCTGCTTCTCCACCCCTCCCCTCTCCTTCCTCTCTGTCTCTCTCTTCCCCTCCCGCAGCCAAGGCTCCATCAAAGCAAAGTTGACCCGGATGCTGAGGAGGGCTCTGTGGCCTCTGCCTCAGGTGCTAGAATGGCTCTGGTTGCAACAGAGCAACACCCCAGATGGGCAGAGCATCGCCCCTTGGTGGGCACGCCGGGTGGATCCCAGTCGGGCGCATGCGGCAGTCTGTCTGACTGCCTCCCCGTTTCCAACTTCAGAAAAAAAAAAAAAAAGAGAGAGACAGGGAAAATAAAAATACATGTTAACCATATTTTTAAATAAATAAAAAATATTATGTACTATTAATGTTAAAATTGCACATATGAAACCAAACTTGGTGTCATTAGAAAAAAGTGTAAAGTTGGGGTTTTGCGGGGCCCTTCAGAAGTCGGGGCCCAGGGCGAGCACCATTAAACCCGCCTCTGGCTGAGGGACTGAAAGATGGAGAGAAGGGAGGCAGGGAGAGGAAGAGAGAGAGATTGGGAGAGAATGGGAAAGAGAGAAAGAGGAATGTCTAGTGATTTGTGGATCCTAATATTCATATATCTTTCACTCATTCCTGTTAAGTTTCTTCATTGGCCTGACTGGTATAGACAGCTTCCTTATATAAATATATTTAGATATAAGCAATTTAAAATCATGCCAGCAAAAACTTTAAATGACCACCAAACACTTTCATTTTGGGTGTTTTCTGAAGAAATTTCATCACTGTATTTGGTTTGCCACATCCAATAAACTGAGCCTAAGGGCATAAAAGTGAGTTTATTTTGCGGGTGACCATGATTTAGCAATATCTCAATATGCAACTGATTCCTGCCCTAGCAATCTTGAAATTCTATGGCAACAATGATTAAAGACCCAAGTTACCTTTTGCTCCACTGAAGGGACTGTGGATTCTTAAGGGAAACTGGGACTTCTATCAACACATATTAATTAACACTCAGGCTTAATTTTTCAGTTCTTCAAACCTAATCTGGTACAGAACACTAAAACGGATTTCTAGACAGCCAGCTGTGCCGATCTAGCGTGGCTCCCAGCATTCTCAAAAGCTCACACACACATCAAAACAAGCAACCCAGCCTGACACGTGGTGGCGCAGTGGATAAAGCGTCGACCTGGAAATGCTGAGGTCGCCAGTTCAAAACCCTGGGCTTGCCTGGTCAAGGCACATATGGGAGTTGATGCTTCCTGCTCCTCCCCCCCTTCTCTCTCTCTCTCTCTCTCTCTCTCTCTCTCTCTCTCTCTCTCTCCTTTCTAAAATGAATAAATAAAAAAATAAAAATAAAAAAAAGACAAGCAACCCAGTCTCTCATCTGATTCTCAGTGTAAGACAAGTGCATTCAATTCTCCAAGTCCTCATTTAGAGTCTTTCCTTAATTAATTCTCTCATCATGCTAGATGACATCACTTCTTGGATAGGTTTCATTGGTGCAAAATGCCTGAAGGAGAGATTCTAGATTCAAATCAGATTGTAGCTTCCCTGGCTCTGTACAAGGTGAGTTTAGAAATTCCTAGGTAGCAGGTGACCAGGAACCTGGGAACCACCCTGGGATTGCACTGCGAGAGGAAGCAATGGCTCCTTGGTAGGCAGTCTCCCTAGGGGACCATCTACAGCAGAAGGCTCCCTCACAGAGAGCCTCTGGGAGGCAGCCTCAGCCAAAGGAACGGGCTAACAGCTGCGTGTCCCATGAAGATGAAGTCTCAGGAGATCTTCCTACCCTGACAAGGAGAAACTGTAAACACAAAAATGTTAAAAAAAACCTCATCTTCAAATTAGAACACCTAGAGAACAAACAAAACATCCAGGCACAAATTGTCATAGGAGTGCTGAAGACAGCAAATGGTTTTAAAGGCCACTTAAAATCATGCCTTCAGGCCCTGGCTGGTTGGCTCAGTGGTAGAGCATTGGCCTGGCATGCAGGAGTCCCAGGTTCAATTCCCGGCCAGGACACACAGGAGAAGCGCCCATCTGCTTCTCCACCCCTCCCTCTTTCCTTCCTCTCTGTCTCTCTCTTTCCCTCCCGCAGCCAAGGCTCCATTGGAGCAAAGTTGGCCTGGGCGCTGAGGATGGCTCCATGGCCTCTGCCTCAGGGACTAGAATGGCTCTGGTTGCAACAGAGCGACGCCCCAGATGGGCAAAGCATCGCCCCCTGGTGGGCATGCCGGGTGGATCCCAGTCGGGCGCATGCGGGAGTCTGTCTGACTGCCTCCCCATTTCCAACTTCAGAAAAGAAAAAAAAATCATGCCTTCAACCCAGGAAGAAGATGCACATGGATTTGTCTCTTGATCCCTTGGTGACTCAGAAAATTGGGTAGCAACCTCCTCCAGCTTCATAAACTATTGCTGATGAACAATTTTATAAGTTCTAAAACAGAAGACTGAACCAACTTAAAAGAATCCATGACCCCATTTATATGCCTCAGCATGGAGATTTTATAAGTATTGAGAACCATAAAACAAATAGAAGCAAGATGTTCTTAAGCCCACAAAACCTCAGTGTGAGTTATCCACGAATCTGGAGTTTTTTCCCTGTTGGCCAAGAGTCAAGAACCTAGACTGAGAATATCACAGGAAAGCACTGTGGATAATAACTTGTAAATATTTTTTCCTTTTAAGAGTTTTCAAAATTTGCCAGGTTTTGAAATATTAACATTTTAGTCATCCTGTGAGAGCTGGTGAAGTCAACCCTAGCCCACCCCCCACCCAGACCTTAACGCCTGCACACTCCCAGGTCCCTGCTTCCAGTACTCCTTCCAAGCTCCTGGGGCTTCAGCTCTACTCCGGATAATTCCCATCAGAGAAATCAAGCCTCTGCTCATGCTCATGTAGCTCTGCTCCGCCCCCCCCTCCATGGTCTTGAATGACCCTCAGCCAGGCCTCTCTGTTATATTCTGTAGAACTCCTTTTCCCAGTATACTAATTTCCCTGGTGCCTTAATGCTCTCCTCAAATATGTAGACAGATTTCACTTTCATCATCTCAGACCTTCAATGAGCTGTCAATGCTTTCAAGAAATTCTTGCAAAAAAAGAAAGAAATTCTTCCCATTCTCCAAGATACTCAACTTCTTTCTCCAATCAGCTCCCAAATAACCCTCCCTACCTTCTCTCAGGGATCTCATCATGCATTGAGAAAAGTGAAAGCACCAGATCTGTTTTTAATTAAATGTACTGGGATGATATTGGTAATTACAGGTCAAATAAGTTTGTAAATATGATATATATGTTTGCTCGCTTATAGTTTGCATGGGGTGTGGGAGACAGGCTGTAAGCTGGCAGGGTCCTTATAGCCTAAGGCAGTGGTTCTCAAACTTTTTGAAGTCGGGGTGCATTTGTAGGATTTTAAAATCCTACAAATAATTGTAGGTGCACTATATACAAATTTCTGAGAAATATGTTATAATAATTAAATCAGATACTAAAGAAAAAATATAAAGTCCAAGTGTGCTTTTATGGTAATTAAACTAAATAAATACAACAAAGTTAAAATTATTCTGACATTAAAAAACATTTTTATAGCCTGACCTGTGGTGGCACAGTGGATCAAGCGTTGACCTGGAATGCTGAGGTCGCCGGTTCAAAACCCTGGGTTTACCCGGTCAAGGCATATATGGGAGTTGATGCTTCCTGCTCCTCCCCCCCTTCTCTCTCTCTGTCTCTGTCTCTGTCTCTCTCTCTCTCTGTTGCTCTTCTCTAAAATGAATAAATTAAAATAATTTAAAAACCCATTTTTATAAAAAGAAATAAAAACAAATAAACATTTTTATGTTACATTTTTGTTATGCTTTATAGAATTCATAAAAAAGGGTTAAAAAATTAAAAAGCGACAAAAAAGTTATCATTTTATATATATAGATACATTCTTAGTAAGATTTAGTAAATTCGGCAGGTCCCAGCGCGAATGTGTTGTTTTTTCATTCTTGTGTTTATGAGAAACATAAGCCTGATGTGTCCTAGTGATTTCTTCAATGTTTGGGCATATATTTGAAAGGCAAACTCTCATTTCCTCATCAATACATTGAAGAATTCCTCTCTTTTTACTCTTAATTGTGTTGAGAGTAGAAAATCCTAATTCACATAAATAGGATGCTGAAAATTGTAGTAAAATGTTCAAAGCATTTTTACATATTTTTTTTTGCTTTTTTACATATTGACACATATTCTTCTTTTATAGAAATCCAAAAGGCTTCAAGAGATAATTCTTTATGTTTAATCATCAATCCAAAAACCCCACCATACACATCTTAACTTTACACCAAACAAAGGATAGAAGAAACTTGCCTCCAGTCTTTCTGGAGAACATGGCGGGTAGTGCAGCTTTACAGCCTTTTGCAACCTAATCAGGCAAGTGAGGTGGGGGGTTGGGCAGATTGTCAGCTTACAGCCAATTCACCACACCTCTGTCCCACAAAAATCTAAACTCCAAAAACCTTATTGGTTTTCTGGTCCCCAACAGGCATATATATTCTGGAATGCCTGGAAATCTTCAGGGGCACACACTTTGAGAACCACTTCCTTTCCCATCCTTTTAATACTAAGATCTTTTCAAAACTAAGCTTTCCCCCACACCCTTGACTGTTGCATGATGTGGAGTGGTGCATTCTTATGAGGAACCCCATTTATACCTCAGATAAGTGGCTTTGTATCAGAGACTTCCTTATTTGTAAATTGGCTTAAAGGCTTTAATTTCTACACTATAAAATGAGGCGGACCAGGGGCTCTCTCACTCAGATCCTGCCATTAGCATTGCAGAGGAGAGGCAGCCAAGATGGTGGAGTGCTGAAGGAGAAGCCAGTTTGTGCAGAGAGAAGGAGATGGGGAACAGAGGTGAATAAGGCTGGTGAACTAGAAACCTTTGATTCTAGGAAACTCCGGTAAGTCAGTGGCTTTGGGAGCCCTGAATGGAAAGGGAAGTGTTTTCCCACTGTGTGTATTTCTTGCCTGCTGGGTGTGAGCTAGAATTAAAGGTAATAGACCATCAGTTCTTGGCTCCACTGTTTCATTACCGTCTGTCTGAATCAAATGCGAACCTGCATGGGCCAGGCGGCTGTGATGGTGGCCGTGGCTACTGGCCATATAGTAATATATTAAATATTTACTTTTTATTAAAAGCAAATTTATTAAAATCAATGATCTAGAAAGGGGACATTTTAAAACTAAAACATTGAAAAAATTTTTCAATTACAGTTGACATACAATATTATATTAGTTTCAGGTGTACAACATAGTGATTAGACATTTACATAACTTGCAAAATGATCAGCCTATAAGTCTAGTACCCATTGAAAAAATACATATTTATTACAATATTATTGACTATATTCCCTGTTAAAAATAAAACTTATCTTGAGAGAAGTGTAGATTCACATGCAGTTGTAGGAAATAATACAGAGCCTGGCCCATGGTGGTGCAGTGGATAATATTGACTTGGAATGTTGAGGTTGCTGGTAAGAAACCATAGGTGTTGGGCAGATCAAATATATATTATGCTCATTTTGTTAAAGATGACGCTGCCCATGTGGAAGCCCATCACTCAGGTGATAATATTAATTGCCCTTCTTGCTTGGGATGGGTGTGATTATATTAATGTGTGTTGGGGGAGGACTTTCGCGCCAAAAGGTTTTAAAAGGAAGAGAGATCACGTTGTTCCAGGAGAAGAGTGATTGTGTTCCAGGAGGAGAGCAGAGAGCAGGGAGGAGAGCAGAGAAAGGCCACATGGAGGAGAGGAGAAGCAGCCAAGATGGCAGAATGCTGAAGGAGAAGCCAGTTTGTGCAGAGTTTGTGCAGAGAGAAGGAGATGGGGAACAGAAGTGAATAAGGCTAGTGAACTAGAAAGCTTTGATTCTAGGAAACTTGGATAAGTCAGTAGCTTTGTGAGCACTGAATGAATGGATTTTGGAGCACTTCTTGCCTTCTGAGTGCAAGCTAGGATTAAAGCTAATGGCCCACCAGTTCATGGCTCCGTTGTTTCATTACCGACTGTCCAAATCAAATGCAAACCTGCATGGGTCAGGCGGCTGTGATGGTGGCCGTGGCTACTGGCTTTACAATAGGCTTGCCTGGTGTAAGGCCAATGGCTGTTGCCATCATGGCCATGCAGGTTCCCATTGATTTCAGGCAGAAGGTAAAGAAAGAGTGGAGCCAAAAAATGGTGGGTCATTCCGTTTATTAAAGCCTTATACCAGTGGACGAGCAAACAGGCAGGGAAGACTGCTTCCCTCTCATTCAGAGCTCCCAAAGCCCTGGTTCCACAACCCAGAGAATCTTCTCTAGTTTCTCCTAGAATCAAAGACCCCACCAGCCTCAGCAGAGCTCCCAAAGCCTCTCTCTGTGGTTCCACATCTGCCCTCTTTCTTCTCTTCCTGCAAAACCCAGGCTGGGGGAAAAATCCCTTCTCCAGCAAACATCAGCAGTACAGGGGCCCCTCCCAAGCAGGAAGGTAATTCGAAATTGCAATCTGCAGCCCTGAGGGCAAGCTCCACAGCCTTTCACAGACTACATACACATGGCACTGCCCAGGCCAATGCAAAATATAAGCGAGCAAACCTAAAAAACACATTTTACAAACTTATTTGCCCAAAACCTGGTCAAGGCACATATGACAAGCAATCAATGAACAACTAAAGTGAAGCAACTATGAGTTGATACTTCTCACTCCCCTCACCTCTCTCTCCTCTCTGCAAAATTAATAAATAAAATCTTTAAAATCCATAAGGGAGGCCCTGGCCGGTTGGCTCAGCGGTAGAGCGTCGGCCTGGCGTGCGGGGGACCCAGGTTCGATTCCCGGCCAGGGCACATAGAAGAAGCGCCCATTTGCTTCTCCACCCCCTCCCCCTCCTTCCTCTCTCTCTTTTCCCCTTCCGCAGCGAGGCTCCATTGGAGCAATGATGGCCCGGGCGCTGGGGATGGCTCCTTGGCCTCTGCCCCAGGCGCTAGAGTGGCTCTGGTCGTGGCAGAGCGATGCCCCGGAGGGGCAGAGCATCGCCCCCTGGTGGGCAGAGCATCACCCCTGGTGGGTGTGCTGGGTGGATCCCGGTCGAGCGCATGCGGGAGTCTGTCTGACTGTCTCTCCCCGTTTCCAGCTTCAGAAAAATACAAAAAATAAAAAAAATAAATAAATAAAATAAAATCCATAAGGGAAAAAAAAAGATAATACAGAAAGACCTAGGTGTCCTTTATCAATGGTAACATCTTGCAAAACCATACCTCACTACCAGGACCAGGACAACAAGGTTGACACAGTCAAATTAGAGAATATTTCCACCATCACAGAACCAGTCCTGCTTTCCATTTATAGTCACACCTACTTCCTTCCCACCTCCCACTCCTTAAATCCTGGCAACCACTAAGCAGTTCTCCACTTCTATAATTTTGTTGTCCCAAGAATGTTATATGCTGTAAGGCCAGGGGCTGCCACCACCATCGTGGCCATTCACATGCAGGATCTTATTAAATTCGGGCAGATGGTAAAGAAACTGCAAAGTTGGAGGATGGTGGGCTATTCTGTTTATTGGTGTCTCACCAAGACAGGCAAGCCACAAGAATAGCCAAGGAAAAAGCGGAAAATCTGGGAGGAGAGAAAGAAGAAATCCTCCTGCACCTCTCAGTGGTGAGGCAGAATCTCTCTTCCAGTAAACATTAGCAAGGCAATGGCCCCTCCCAATCAGGAAGTTGACCTGCAACCTCACAGACCACTATATCTGGCATTGCCTAGCCCCCAATGCAAACTATAAGCGAGTAAACATATACATCATATTTACAAACTTATTTGACCAACTGTAAAGCCAGTATCCACGGCCACCATCACAGCCGCCTGGTCCATGCAGGTTCACACTTGATTCGGACAGACGGTAATGAAACAACAGAGCCAAGAACTGGTGGGCCATCATCTTTAATCCTAGCTTGCACCCAGCAGGCAAGAAATACACACAGTGGGAAAACACTTCCCTTTCCATTCAGGGCTCCAAA
This sequence comes from Saccopteryx leptura, assembly GCF_036850995.1. NCBI lineage: Eukaryota > Metazoa > Chordata > Mammalia > Chiroptera > Emballonuridae > Saccopteryx > Saccopteryx leptura. The sequence continues at coordinate 141,352,342 of NC_089503.1, read as the reverse complement.
GCCAATGACTTATCTGAGTTTCCTAGAATCAAACTTTTCTAGCTCACCAGCCTTATTCACTTCTGTTCCCCATCTCCTTCTCTTTGCACAAACTCTGCACAAACTGGCTTCTCCTTCAGCACTCCACCATCATGGCTACTTCTCCTGGCCTCCTCCATGTGGCCTTTCTCTGCTCTCCTCGCTAATGCTAATCTCAGGAACCGAGAGAGCAAGCTCCTGGTCTACCCCATTTTATACTGTAAAAATCAAAACCTTTGATCTAATATACAAACAAGGAAGTCTCTCATACAGAGTCACTTAGGGTGGGAAAGGCTTAGTCTTAAAACTAAGCCTTAGGTTATAACAACCCTGCCTGCTTACAGCCTGTCCCTCACACTCAATGCAAAAACTATAAGCAAGCAAACATATATATCATATTTACTAACTTATTTGACCAACATTCCTCCCTTTTGCTCGCTTCACAATCTAAAGCACAGGTATTCCTGCACAAGGAAATTAGGCACATTACACAAATTACAATAGCACAAATTGTACAGTTTCAACAATTACAAAGGTATATTACACCAGTCTCTGAGCACTTAGCCCAAAGCGCAAAATGTCCTCGCCCTCCTTTCTAGCCATAGGAAAAGCTTCCCAGGGCAAAGGAAGGGCCTGTAGCAAAGCCACCCCCCCACCCCCATCAGGGTATTTCACATTGTCCAAATCTGTAAGTCCATCCAACAAAGGAGCCAGTGCCTACTCTGGTCATAGTCCAGGAATCAGTCCACGTACATGGGGCATCAGCCACCCCCCTCATCCCTGCCATCCTGGCAGGTCTTACACTGTCTCAAGGAGGAGCACGTGGCAATGGCAGTCAGCATTTCCATCTCTGCTCCAGAGAGCATGACGGCATCCACCCCTTGTCCCAAAATCACAGACCTAACAGGGGCATAGTAAGTACTCCTTGCTGTTGGGTTCTCACCTTCTGGAGACTGCAGATCGCAACTCCAGCCCGATTCTCCTCATCCTCCAAAGAAAAACTGAAAACACCAGCTCCTGCTGATGGGCTTGAGCCTCTGGCCTCCTGCCGCTGCTGGCTCTCCACAACGTCCAGGGCAAGCTGCAACACGAACCTGTGATTCCTTCTCCAACAGCTGCTCCATTTCCAAACAAATTTCACGAACCTGGTCGGCCTTCCTCTCCTGTGCTTGCTCCAGCTTCAGGGTCAGCATCTCTTTCTCCCACATTTGCTCCAGCTCCTTCCACTGCTCGATTTGCAGGTCCCAGGCAGCCTCTTCCATGAAGCTCTTGGTTTCCTCACACATGGCTGTAAAAGCCAGCCAGCCTACGGCCCCTAAAAGGATAGCCATGAGGAACCATAACAGCAGCCAGTCCTCTACCTCACCACTCAAAAGTGGTGGTGGCTCCATACCAATCTGTATCAAATCCTGCCGACTATGCCAAATGTAAAGCCAGTAGCCACGGCCGCCATCACAGCTGCCTGGCCCATGCAGGTTCACACTTGATTCAGACAGACAGTAATAAAACAACAGAGCCAAGAATTGGTGGGCCGTCATCTTTATCCTAGCTTGCACCCAGCGGGCAAGAAATACACACAGTGGGAAAACACTTCCCTTTCCATTCAGGGCTCCCAAAGCCACTGACTTATCTGAGTTTCCTAGAATCAAACTTTTCTAGCTCACCAGCCTTATGCACCTCTGTTCCCCATCTCCTTCTCTCTGCACGAACTGGCTTCTCCTTCAGCATTCCGCCATCTTGCCTGCTTCTCTTCCCCTCCACGTGACCTTTCTCTGCTCTCCTTTTATAGCCTAGAAATCAAAACCTTTAATCCAATATACAAACAAGGAAGTCTCTGATACAAAGTCATTTAGGGTGGGAAAGATTTAGTCTTAAAACTAAGCCTTAGGCTATAACAACCCTGCCTGCTTACAGCCTGTCCTCCACACCTATTGCAAACTATAAGCGAGCAAACATATATATCATATTTATAAACTTATTTGACCAACATTCCACACCTTTGCTGGCTTTACAATCTACACCACAGGCATCTTCCATGATGGTCACTGTGCGAAGAGTGAGGTCGTTGCATAAACAGAAACAGTACAAACTACAGCAATAGAATTACCAAATCATAAGCTATGATTGAAACGAGAGAGCTGTCAGTGGTACCAAGAGAGGCAAATCTTCACCAATCTCTTTCTCCCACATTTGCTCCAGCTCCTTCCTTTTGGGGGCCGTAAGCTGGCTGACTTTTACAGCCATGTGTGAGGAAACCAAGAGCTCCATGGAAGAGGCTGCCTGGGACCTGCAAACCGAGACTGGGACTATGGTGAAACGAGAGAGCTGTCAGTGGTACCAAGAGAGGCAAATCTTTTCCCTCTGGCAGAATACAGGCCAGATTTTTGTCTGCAGACAGCACCGTAGCTGGTACCAGAGGCTGCCCTGAGCGGGCATACCAAATCTTATTGGCCAATACTAAGGTGACCAATCATCCTCCTTTAAGGAGGACAGTCCTTCTTTTGTAAGTTCTGTCATCCCTCGAAAAGTGCCCTCCTACATGTCCTCCTTTTTGACATTGGAAGACTAATCTGTAAATGTCCGTATTCGATCGATGCAGAGTCTATCCATTGCGTGTGATGTGACGTATTTGTATTTGACATGACGATTCGTCAAGGATCAGTACAGTGCAGTGAGACATTGATTATGAGATGCATGCGCTCCGCACGGGAGACCTTGAGAGAGTGCATGTGATATACCAAGCGTGAAAATGGCTTTGTGTACTTCTTACTGAAAAATAACATGGCACATACGATATTGTAGATTTACGATGATTTCTTTCTCAATTAATATTCAATCATAGACAGATAAGTACTATTCACGTTTTTTTTGTTTGTTTTTTTGTTTTTGTTTGTTTTTACAGAGACAGAGAGAGAGTCAAGAGAGAGGGATAGACAGGGACAGACAGACAGGAATGGAGAGATGAGAAGTATCAATTATTAGTTTTTTGTTGCGCGTTGCAACACCTTAGTTGTTCATTGATTGCTTTCTCATATGTGCCTTGACCATGGGCCTTCAGCAGACCGAGTAACCCCTTGCTCAAGCCAGTGACCTTGGGTCCAAGCTGGTGAGCTTTGCTCAAACCAGATGAGCCCACACTCAAGCTGGCAACCTCAGGGTCTTGAACCTGGGTCCTTCCGCACCCTAGTCCGACGCTCTATCCACTGCGCCACCACCTGGTCAGGCACAATTCACATTTTATTAATTCATTATCTATTTAATAAATTCCAAATATGCATAATTTTATTCACAAGTATTTTCCTGAAACTCGAGTTTTAAAGTGGAAATCTAACCTCAAACCATACCTATTAATAACACATTTTGATTAAATAGTTGCATAAACAGACGTTTTTAATTAGAGAATGATAAATACACCCAAATATCACTCCAAATTAGTGGTTTTGTTTGATATTTAGTTTTACTAAATGAGTACTTTTTTCTTACAATTATTATTAAAAATTAATAGGCATGAAGGCATAATTACAATATAAAATATTACAAATGTTTTTATTATGTATTTATCATATTATAGTGTATTATTGTTGCAATGAATAAAATGGTTTTTTTTTGTTTTTTTTTACAGAGACAGAGAGAGCGTTAGAGAGAGGGATAGACAGGGACAGACAGACAGGAATGGAGAGATGAGAAGCATCAATCATTAGTTTTTCGTTGAGCGTTGTGACACCTTAGTTGTTCATTGATTGCTTTCTCATATGTGCCTTGATCACGGGCCTTCAGCAGACTGAGTAACCCCTTGCTTGAGCCAGCGACCTTGGGTCCAAGCTGGTGAGCTTTTGCTCAAACCAGATGAGCCCATGCTCAAACTGGAGACCTCGGGGTCTCGATCCTGGGTCCTTCCGCATCCCAGTCCTAGGCTCTATCCACTGCGCCACCGCCTGGTCAAGCTAAAATGTTTCTTTTATTTACAATATTTTCTTCAATTTATATATTGTCCTCCTTTTCACTGTAAAAAAGTTGGTCACTTTAACAAAACACCAGGATCTGTTGGTTCTATGTGCAGCAAAATGGGAGAAGTCATTATGGGCCATAAAGAAATTACAAAGGTGCCCTTCATAATGCTGTCCCCCTGAGCACTCAAGGGATAATACACTTCTACCTTAGGTGGCCAGGTGCTGGTTGCCCAGGGAGTTAACTAGGGGTCCCCCTCTAGCCCCTTTCCCCATGGTGCCAACAGGGCCACTCATCTCAGATGGGGTGCCTGTACGGTCCAGGGGCATGTTCAATGTAACCGTTTGCCTTTAAGAAGGGCTGTTGGGGCAGGCAAGAGCACACTGCCCTGCTGTACAAAACCTGGCTTGAGTAAAATGTCCTTGGTGCGTATCTGCAACTGAATGGGAAGAGCTGCCCGATTCAGGAGGGCCTCTACTGGAGCTAGGCTCCCCCATCGAGGTCTCATTCAAAATCCAGAGTACTGTCCATAAGCGGCATGTCCATCCAGTAAGGGAGCCAGTGTCCCCCTCCTGTCATAGTCCCTGCTTTAAGAGTCCATTATACTGCTCAATGATACCAGCAGCCTGGGGGTGATAGGGAACATGGTACTTCCAGTCCACCCCTAGCTCTTGAGCCCATTGCCTCACCATAAAACCAGTGGAGTGGGTACCATTGTTACTTTCAAGAACCAGCGGCCGCCCATATGCAGCACTCAGGTGGTCCAGAGCCTGTATGACTGCCCTCTGGTCAGGGTTACAAGTGGGGTAAGCAGCAAGCAGGCCGGTGGCAGTATGTACACAGGTGACTGCATACTGGTACCCTTCTGACTTTCTTAAGGGTCCAATGATGTCTATCTGCCATCGTGTCAGTGGGACATGATGACCCCTCTGGATCTGTCTAGGTGACACCAGTGGTCTTTGAGGGTGCTCCTTGGAACATACTGCACATTGCTCACAGGCTGCAAGTACCTCTGCATAGGACACAGGCAAATTCCATGCCTTAACTGTAGCCCACATAGTTTTCTGTCCTGCATGGAGCAGCTGCCAGAGGAGCCACTGTGCCACATCACCTGCAGGCGCAGTCTCCAACCATCACACCCTGTCAATATATCTATCTGCCTCAACATTCCCAGGATGGGCTAGAGGGGCATGCTCTGTGACATGATATACTGTCACCTGCTTCTGGTGTCCTATTTCCCATAAGTCCTGCTGTTGTAAAGTATCGTACCCCCAAATGTTGTAAAGTATCGTACCTCACTTCCGCGGGTTTATGTAGAGACACCAAGTCCAGATGAATTTTGAAGGGTTTTATTAAAAGGAGAAGATTTGCCTGACCTCTGGTGGCGCAGTGGATAAAGCGTCGACCTGGGAACACTGAGGTTGCCAGTTCAAAACACTGCACTTGTCTGGTCAAGGCATATATGGGAGTTGATGCTTCCTGCTCCTCCCCCCTTTCTCTCTCTCTCTCACTCTCTCTCTCTCCCTCCCTCCCTCCTCTATAAAATGAATAAATTAAAAAAAAATAAAGTAAAAATTTAAAATAAATAAATAAATAAAAGGAGATTTATTAATATGCCGGCCGCATATGACTGACACGGGGCATTGCAGACCCAAATCGTGCAGCCCCAAATGTATCTCAGAGACTGATTATATACCCTTTGACCACCCACAGGTTGTGGGGAGCATGACAGCATGATACAATCATTAACAAGATTATAACATTTGTCTACGAGATTTAAAAAAATGTTAAAATTTTCAAGGTAACACAACGGTGATGTCATTTTACATATCAAAATACATTCATAAACCTTTTAGTGTTTATCTCTCTTCCTTTGTCTAGAGCAGGGTTAGTCAACCTTTTTATACCTACCACCCACTTCTGTATCTCTGTTAGTAGTAAAATTTTCTAACCGCCCACCGGTTCCACAGTAATGGTGATTTATAAAGTAGGGAAGTAACTTTACTTTATAAAATTTATAAAGCAGAGTTACAGCAAGTTAAAGCATATAATAATAATTGCTTACCAAGTACTTTATGTCGGATTTTCGCTAAGTTTGGCAGAATAAATCTTTATAAAACAACTTACTATAGTTAAATCTATCTTTTTATTTATACTTTGGTTGCTCTGCTACCGCTCACCATGAAAGCTGGAGCGCCCACTAGTGGGCAGTAGGGACCAGGTTGACTACCACTGGTCTAGAGGAACATGTAAATCTCAGTATTCTAGAAAGGGATTTTAATCAGTGTAGGGTGGTATGTAAATTTTGTCTTTTACTGAAAGGGAAAGGAAGTTCTCCAGATAACCTTAATCCTTTCAGAGAACTAAAACTAAATGACCCAGTTTTCCTTGCAAGTCAGAAGACTTAAGATATATATATATTTTTTTTACAGGGACAGAGAGGGAGTCAGAGAGAGGGATAGACAGGGACAGACAGACAGGAACAGAGAGAGATAAGAAGCATCAATCATCAGTTTTTCATTCCGACACCTTAGTTGTTCATTGATTGCTTTCTCATATGTGCCTTGACCGCGGGCCTTCAGCAGACCGAGTGACCCCTTGCTTGAGCCAGCGACCTTGGGTCCAAGCTGGTGAGTTTTTGCTCAAACCAGATGAGCCTGCGCTCAAGCTGGTGACTTCGGGGTCTCGAACCTGGGTCTTCCGCATCCCTGACCTAGGCTCTATCCACTGTACCACCGCCTGGTCAGGCAAGTCAGGAGACTTTCATATTCTTTTTCCTCCATTTTCCAAAGAAAGGATGGGACAGAAAGCCTGACTTTTCCTCTTTGAAATGGCGTTGTCAATACTAAGTTTTACAGTTCTCTGGCACCTTACCACACTGCCACATGGCCTAACCCCATAGTGGATGGTGCATTACCATCCACTGGTTAATGTGCTGAGTAGTAATCCAAAGGGTCAGTCCAGGATAGACAGCCCAGCTGTCAGAGCAAATCACCAGAGGTGAAGGTTCATTCTGGGCAACTAGCCAAACAGCTCTTAATTCTTCCCATTGGTCACTCTGGCCTCTACCTGTGTCCATCCTGCTGGAACCATCAGTATGCCAGGCATCCTCGGGGATGGGCACCCGCCCCTCCTGGTAGGGCCTGACTTCAGGTTCTGCCTCCTGGGCCCCAGCTGCACCTGACTCTAAGGTCGCATAGGTGACTGGACACAAGACTTACTACAGTTATGCCCTCAACGGGCTGGTGCTAAGAGCTCAGCATTGTTGCAGGTGGGCACCCCACTTAGCCAGGGTGGAGGTTTGGGCTGTACCACTATGCGGTTTGGTCATCCAATCTCTCACCCATCCTGCAATAGGGTATGTTGTCTTGACTGTAACTGGTGTTGTGGTCATAATACTCTCAGTGGCCAGGAGGGCAGCATACACAGCTGCCAACTGCTTCTCCATTAATGAGTAACAGACTTCAGCACCTTTCCATAATTGGGACATGTAAAGCCAGTATCCACGGCCACCATCACAGCCGCCTGGCCCATGCAGGTTCGCATTGGATTCAGACAGACGGTAATGAAACAACAGAGCCACGAACTGGTGGGCCATCATCTTTAATCCTAGCTTGCACCCGGCGGGCAAGTAACAACACACACTGGGCTCCAAAACCCACTCATTCAGTGCTCACAAAGCTACTGACTTATCCGAGTTTCCTAGAATCAAAGGGGTCTACCTCACCAGCCTCATTCTCCTTTGTTTCCCATCTCCTTCTCTCTGTACAAACTCTGCACTAACTGGCTTCTCCTTTAGCACTCCACCATCTTGGCTGCCTCTCTCCTCTCCTCCACATGGCCTTTCTCTGCTCTCTGCTCTAAAGCTAATCTCAGGAACAAAGAGAGAGCAAGCTCCTGGTCTGCCCCACTTTATAGTGCAGAAATCAAAACCTTTAATTCAATATACAAAATAGGGAAGTCTCTAATACAAAGTCAGTTCTCTGAGGCATAATGGGATTGTACCACTCCACTTCAAAAAGGGTGGGAAAGGCTTAGTCCTAAAACCAAGCCCCAGGCTACAAGGATCCTGCCTGCCCACAGCCTGCCCCTAACACACATTTATATCACCTGGGTAACGGGCTTCCATGTGGGCAGCGCCATCTTTAACAAAGTGAGCATAATATATTTTATATGCCCAACAGGACCAAAACCCAATAGGTTGCTGTAAGCCAAGGGTCCCCAAACTTTTTACACAGGGGCCAGTTCACTGTCCCTCAGACCGTTGGAGGGCCAGACTATAAAAAAAACTATGAACAAATCCCTATGCACACTGCACATATCTTATTTTAAAGTAAAAAACAAAACAGGAACAAATACAATATTTAAAATAAAGAACAAGTAAATTTAAATCAACAAACTGACCAGTATTTCAATGGGAACTATGCTCCTCTCACTGACCACCAATGAAAGAGGTGCCCCTTCCGGAAGTGCTGTGAGGGCCGGATAAAAGACCTCAGGGGGCTGCATGTGGCCCGCGGGCCGTAGTTTGGGGACCCCTACTGTAAGCTCTCTGTCCGTTGCCACAAGCCCCATTCAAACCCCTCTGAGGTTACATAAACATCCAGCTCACAGGGCCTGTGCCACCTTGACAGCTCTCTTAGCGGCTGCAAATGAACCTTGCGCCTGCTCAGTCCAATCCCAACGAACCCCTTTCCAAATAAGGTTGTACAAGGGGTGTAGTAACTGAGCCAGATAGGGTATAAATGCTTGCCAATACCCCAACAAACCTAAAAATTCCTGTAACTGTTTTACCATAATGGGCAAGGAGTATGCTTGGATCTTATCTATAACTGCATCAGCGATAACTTTTGTCTTACCCGACCAGACAACTCCCAAGAACTTAACAGATAACCCAAGTCCTTGTAATTTGTTCTCGTTGACTGCCCAGCCACATGCTTTCAAATGGGACAGCAGGGTAGGGACTGCTTGCTCCAGTTCCAGCCTTTTATGTCGTTAGATTTGCATCCTAGAGCTTTCAACCTCGGGCAGCTTCTTGCACAGAACTCCTGGTTTCCTCTTGAGTAAAAAACATCCAGCCCACAGCCCCTAAAAGGACAGGCATGGGGAGCCATACCAGCAACCAGTCTACTACTCCACCCCTCAAGGGTGGCGGCTCCATACCAATCTGATCTGAATCCCAATGCAAACTACACCAGTTGTAAGGCCAGGGGCCACTGTCGCCATCATGGCCATTCACATGCAGGTTCTCATTAAATTTAGGCAGACGGTGAAGAAACAGCAGAGTCAGAGGATGGTGGGCCATTCTGTTTATTGGTGTCTCACCAAGACAGGCAAGCCACAAAAAAAGCGAAGGGAAAAGCAGAAAACCTGCTTTTCCCATGGAGGGCAAAGTATTAGGGGAAAGAGAAAGAAGAAATCCTCCTGCACCTCTCAGTGGTGAGGCAGAATCTCCCCTCCAGTCAACATTAGCAAGACAATGGCCCCTCCCAATCAGGAAGGCAACCTGCAACCTCACAGACCACTATATCTGGCGTTGCCCAGCCCGCAATGCAAACGATAAGCAAGCAAACATATATATCATATTTACAAACTTATTTGTCCAACATATGCAAATGCAATTTTATAGTGTGTAATCTACTGAGATAGGCTTTTCCCCCCCACTAAGCATAATTCTCTGGAGATTCACCCAGGATGTCAAATGCACCACGTTCCTTTTATTGCTGAGTAGTATACCATGGTGTGGATGTACCTAAACTACCTACTTCTGCATCCATTGTCTCCTCCTTCCTCCTGTTACTATGGAGGAAGTGTCCCTCTTCCTATAAAAGGCCAAGGCTTTCACACGTGCTCTGGATACCCTGCTGGGTTCCTCCAGAGCACTTCACTTTTAGTCCATCGTCTCCATCTTCTGGACCATATAAACATGGCTGCATGGTTCCAACACGAAGATGCCCTCTGACTCCTCATGCCCTTCCAGCTCACATACTTTCTCTAGCCCCATCCACAGCATAACTTCTCAAAAGAACTATCTAGAGACTTAACTACCAACACATTAGCTACCTCTAATTCCTTAATCACCATTTGCTCTTAACCTGCCCCAGGCTAGCTTCCACCCACACCTCACTATTCTCCCTCAGGTTGTCAGTGACTTCCTGCTACAGCTGATGACAGTTCTTGTTATCCAATCACTGTCAGATGAAGCCAATCCTTTTCTTCTCTAACTATGACCCTCTCTACTTCTGTGGTTCCACAGTCCTACTTGATGTATCTATTTAATATGTCTCATAAGCATTTTAAACTTTTATTTTTTACTTTTATTAATTTTTAGAGAGGAAGAGAGTGAGAGAGAGAGAGAGAGAAGGGGGAGGGAGGAGCAGGAAGCATCAACTCCCATATGTGCCTTGACCAGACAAGCCCAGGGTTTTGAACCGGCGACATCAGCATTCCAGGTCGACGCTTTATCCACTGCGCCACCACAGGTCAGGCAAGCATTTTAAACTTAACACACTGAAAACAAAGTTAATCACATCCTATTTCTTTAAAACCCATTTCTCTCAGTCTTCCTGATTCAGTCAGTGCTCTGCTGCCCCTGCCTCTTGTGTAGGTGAACTCAAAGGCAAAGACCCAGCAGGGACCATGCTAGCAGCAGCTGCACCAGCCTTGTATTCCGCTGTGACCTTGTGATAGGATCTTGCCAAAAGAATGTGAATGGAAACAAAGTGTGTCTCTACGAGGCTGGGATTTTTAAGAAATTGGAAAGGTTTCTCCTCCCTTTCCACTTCCACCAGCAAGAAGCTGGAATTCTCAAGGCCATAAAGAGCAAAACCAGAAGGTGAAAGGAGTGAGGGCCCCTCACTCACCAGAGAGAAGAGAGCCACCAGCTAACCCAAACATGTATAGAAGTGAGAAATAAATGACCACTGTGTTAGGAGATTCCTTTTTTTTTTGGTTTGCTTTTACAGCACGTGGTATAACAACACACTGTTTTTATACCAGTATTATTTTGATAATATTGTAAAAGTAAAGATATCTAGAGAACATCAGAGGTATTTAGGTGCAATATTTATTAAATACCAAAGCTACCCATAAAATAGTAAATAGTCATATTTTATGCAAACTTGCTTTAATCTGGATTTCCCCAGACTTGCCCACTAAGTTAAGGAGGCTTTTTATGATGAGAAACATGTTCAGCTCTACATAGCATGCAAAGGCTATGGCCTCCAGGTTAATTTTAAAGAAAAGAATGTTTTCTGAAATTGTGTTGTTTATCCTTTACCTTTTGAAGCAAAATTCTCTCTGAAATGCCTTTCCTTTACATTTTAAAATATTATTCCACACTAATTTCCATAGTCCAAGAGAGAAACGTCTCTCAATTTTCCTCCCAAGATAGAACACCATGATTCTAGCTTATACTGTCTGCAAAATTGATTTCTTATTATCACGGGCATGTTACACACACACACATGTAGATTCTTCTTGGTTTTACAATCTAGACAAACCAAACAAATATTGAAAAATACAGTTCTCCTCATGAGGAACAGCAGCCCTCCTTTTCTGACTGCTAGGCTGCAACATGCAGATATCACGGCTGTGAAATGCAAGACTAGGATTCAGGACACATCTGCATATCAAGAAGCCTGGATTAGAGATCCTGAGGTTCTGCCCTTCGTTCTGCAGCTTCCTTGCTGTGAACTGTCAGTAGCATTACCACATGTCCTTGCCCAGACTGTAAGGGTCTGGATAATGACTAGGATAATGCTCCCTTCCTCATCAGGGGGCTCCAAAGCTCAGTCAATGTTTACATGATGTTTCTAGGTGCCTATTTAGCAAGCTGCAGGCCATGAAGTCAGCAAATACCATCAGCCAACAACAACAAAATATATAAGCATTGATGAGCACAGTAAACTCTGGGTCTGTTGTTTAAATACTTGACCAGGTAGTGATGCAGTGGATAGAGTGTCAGTCTGGGGTGCTGAGGACCCAGGTTTGAAACACTGAGGTTGACGAGCGCAGGCTCATCTGGCTTGAGCATAGGCTCACCAGCTAGAGCTCAGGGTCACTGGCTTGAGCATGGGATAATAGATATGACCCCATGGTCACTGGCTTGAGCCCAAAGGTCGCTGGCTTGAGCCCAAGGTCACTGGCTTGGCTAGAGCCCCCCAGTTAAGGCACATACAAGAAGGCAATCAATGAATAACTAAAGCGTCGCAACTATGAGTTGATGCTTCTCATCTCTCTCCCTTCCTGTCTCTGTCCCTGTGTTGGACAAATGAGTTTGTAAAATTTGTATTTTCTGAGTTGCTCACTTTTATTGTTAAAAATGGCTGCCCAGATATGTGATCTGTGAAACTGCTAATTATCTTCCCCTGTGGGAAAGTGATTTGTTATGCTAATGTGTCCTGGAGGTGGGGTTTTCATGCCAAAAAGTTTTAAGAGAGTAAGAAGGAGAAAGGAGAGGAAGGAGGCCATGTTTTTGCAGAGTGAGAGCAGGGAGAAAGAGTGCTGGAGAGAAAGAAGCAGCCAAGGCCCTGGCCGGTTGGCTCAGTGGTAGAGCGTCGGCCTGGCGTGCAGGAGTCCCGGGTTTGATTCCCGGCCAGGGCACACAGGAGAAGCGTCCATCTGCTTCTCCACCTCCCCCCTCCTTCCTCTCTGTCTCTCTCTTTCCCTCCCGCAGCCAAGGCTCCACTGGAGTAAAGTTGGCCCGGGCGCTGAGGATGGCTCCATGGCCTCTGCCTCAGGTGCTAGAATGGCTCTGGTTGCAACAGAGCAACGCCCCAGAGGGGCAGAGCATCGCCCCCTGGTGGGCATGCCGGGTGGATCCCGGTCGGGCGCATGTGGGAGTCTGTCTGACTGCCTCCTCGTTTCCAACTTCAGAAAAATACAAAAAAAAAAGAAAGAAGCAGCCAAGATGGCAGGGTGCTGAAGGAGAAGCCATGTTTTCGCATAGTTTGTGCAGAGAGTAGAAGGGAGAAGGTGTGCAGATGGGAACAGAGGTGAGAGCTCTTGTGAGCTTCACTGAGACTGATGGGGGATCTTTGATTCTAGGAGAAACCGGGAAAGATTCTCCTGGTTTTGGAACCAGAGAACATGTGAGTGGGTTTTGGTGCCCTGTGTGTTTTTACTCGCTGGCTGGGTGCGAGGCTAGATTAAAGGAATGGCCCACCAGTTTTCGGCTCCGCTGTTTCTTTACCATCTGTCTGAATCTAACCTGAACCTGCTCGTGCCTGGCTGTGATGGTGGCAACTATTGGGCCCATACCCTGTCTGTCCCTCTCTCTCTCTCTCTCTGTTGCTTGCTCACTTACTAAAAAATAAACAAACAAACAAATAAATGCCAGTCCTGCAAAAAAAAGGTACTGATTGCTTTTCTTTTAATCTGATTACTCTTAAGTGATTAATTCAAAGGTTTAGTTAAGAAAGAAAATGCCAAAAGTTCAACCATGGGTGTGTATCCTTGGTGAAATTATGGACTTTTTTTCTTTATACTGCTCTTTATTTTTTTATTTTCTACATCAAACACATAGTACTTTTATCATTAAAAAATAGGGAAAAGCAAATATTTTTACTGTAAAAGATTGTTTTAAGAAAAGAGTGAAAGGCTAACTATGATAGATAGAATTATAATAGAGGGGACCAATTATTTGTTCCCCTCCAGCTGCATTATATATCTGCATCTTTGCCAAGGTGTCATGGTGGGTGGAGCATGCCCCTGCCCCTTGACTCTGGGCTTGGCCATATGACTGGCTTCAGCCAATAGAAAATTAGCAGACATGATCCAGCAGAGGCTTGAAACATGCCTGTGCAGATGCCATGCACACTCACACTCCTGTCTTTTAGCTGAAGAACATGATGTCCTGGGTAGCTGCTGGTCCAAGGAAAACAGACACATGGAGCAAATCTGAACCCACACTGCAACCTAGATAGATCCAGTCCGAGCAGAGTCCAGGCTAAATCACCCAAACCCAGCTCACCTACAGCCATTTCAGCAAGAAATACTTATTGTTGTCTACCACTAAAACGCTGTGTTTCTACAGCATTAATGTTCCCAACTGATACATTAGCAAATGTCACACACACACACACACACACACACACACACACACACAAAATCCGAGGGAAAAGTGTGTCATGGATTGAACTGCAGGATAGAAAAAGGCCACAGCAGCCTTCACATGCCCAGTCAGCCATTATCCAGCTTTGAGAAAACTCTTTGGCAGAAATTTTTTTCCTTTCCCTTATAAAATATACAATTATTTAATTACACTTATAGTCAGTCCTATGAAATAAGGGACACTATGAGATCACTCAATAACGAGATTTCACATTAAAAATACAGTGAGCCTCTTTCAATGTTAAAACATATTGTTTTACAACATGATTTTAAATGTTTACAAGTATTTTCCATTTTATGTGAATACCATAACATGTTTCACCAATATTCTTTTGCAAATCAGTTAAATAATATGCAATTTTTACTATTATAAATGATGCTGCTCTAAATATAACTGGTGTTATTTCTCTGCACGTATTTGTGTCTATTTTCCTTGTAATGATGTCTAGAATTAGAATTGCTGGGTTACAAATGTATAAATTTTAAGGTTTTTAATATGTATTAATTGCCTAGCTTTAATTTACTTTTGTAATTAAGGGACCAGGAGACCCACATGCAGATTGAGTCAGCCCCAGATTCTAACTGAGCAAAAATTTCCCCACCTAGGATTTACTCCAGTTAATCCTGCTGGGATTTATTGAAGACCTAATGGGTGTTGACTATGCTAGGAACAGTGTAGTGATGACAAGCACGGACTCTGGAGCCACAATGCCTGGATTCAAACCTTGGCTCTGCTGTTTCTGAGCACCATGATCCTGTGCGATTTATTCAACTGGTCTGGGCCTCAGTGTTCTCATCTGTAAAAGGAGGATAAGAGAGTCTCCCTCATAAGCGATTTGGTAAGGATGAAGTCACTAAATAAAATTCCCTAAAAACAGTGAGTAATTTCCTAATGTCAGCTGTCATTCTTAGTAGGGACAAGTAGATAAAAAGATCACAGATCTTCCTCTCAGAGAATTAAGAGTTCAGGAAAATTTAGCAAGAATAACTGGGTGGCAAATTTTTTAAATTGTAAACTACACTTTCACCAAGTCTTTGTTCTAAAGGTAGCAATAGAAAACTGCCAAAGAAAACATCTCTAGATTAAAACAAAGTTAAGTAATAGGAAGGTAGGTGGTCCTTTGGTAACAGAATATTTTGCACAGATTTTTGATGGCAAAATCAGTTTGACTTACACTGCTCACAAAAATTAGGGGATATTTTTATCACTTTATATTAATTTTTGAAATATCCCCTAATTTTTGTGAGCAGTATAGTTTAGTTAGAAATAGAGTATATCCCACAGTAAGATCATATGTGATTATTAACAGGTGCTTAGAAGAAGTGCAAATCATGTTTCTTAAAAATCAGAGATGACGCTTTCTTCTCTCTCTTCCAATATCTGACACTAGACCAAGTTTTCTATCAACTGCAAACACCCCAAGTCAATTAGTTAGACACACAATACTAATATCTGCCCAGCACTGGGCTAAACATTTCACATGAGTCATTTCATTGAATCCTCAGTTAAGCTATCTAGAGGACCAATTAACAATATTCTCTTTATATTCCAATAAAAGTTTCAAACAACTGTTTTTAAAAACAGGTTGATGTCCAAGGGATTTTTTTTAAGCTCTTCCAAATGCTACTGAATACCTTTGGAAATTATCTGACCAAAGGCTTAATTACCTAAAATAATTGTATAGCAAGCTAAACTGTATTAAATATAGAATTGCTAGAGCTGCTGAGATTATGAAATGAGAATAAGTCCAGCTTTTTTTCCGCCTTAAAGCCAAACAATTTCATGTTTCAGGCTACATGTCTGCATCAATAGCTACATGCTTGCTCTGTTTTAAAGCTTCAAGTAAACTGCTTTAGCAAAAACTGGAAAGAACCATTTCTGCCTCTCCTATTGGTCAATATTCAAGCACAGTGAGTATATTCCCCAAGTGAATTTAATAAGCCTGGGGCGGGGGGGGGGGGGGCTTTTAACTTTTAATTTTCCCACCTGTAAAATAAGGGTTAAACCAAATAATCTTTACGATCTCCCATTTTAAAAAGCAAATAGTCTGCAGCTATAAAAGGACAACAAATGAAAATGCCTTAACAGGCATTAGAACATCAGCTAAACTCCTGTGAACATTTGCTTTAACTTAGTGCAGTGCAGAAATTTTTGATGAATTTCTTCCCATTGGCTCAAGATCAGTTTCACCCTCCATTCCAGCAGGGAGCCAGGCTGGGTCAAATGTTCTAGACTCCACTACTCACCATGTGGCAGAAGCACTTCTGTTCCCAAAGATTTCATCTCCAAAAAGTCAAAATCCATAATTCTATAATAAAATCTGAGTAAGTCCACTTATTTTTCAGATCCTTTATGAACTGGCAGAAAAGACTCTCATTTATCGAGAAAACCTTAAATAAACAATAAAGTTTCTTTAAAGATATGTGAAGGAAAAAGCACTCAGAATGAAATAATAGATAATAGAAATCTAACCTTTAGTGAGTTAAAGTTAAGTTTAATAATATAAAATTTATAGGATGAGTTATTTATTAAAAACCCAAATTATTATTATTTTTTTTTTTACTTTATTCACTTTTCAGAGAGGAGAGAGAGAGAGAGAGAGAGAGAGAAGGAGGAGGAGCAGGAAGCATCAACTCCCATATATGCCTTGACCAGGCAAACCCAGGGTTTCGAACCGGCGACTTTAGTGTTCCAGATCGACGCTTTATCCCACTGCACCACCACAGGTCAGGCAACCCAAATTATCTTAATTTGACTGTCTTTCAAGTCAATAGAAGTGATTTGTGGATTTTCTGGATTTGAAAATATTTCTAATTAATTTTAACAACATGATTAAAAAATAGATGAAAGATTTGAACAGACAATCTACAAAATTAAGATACATAAATGTCCAACAGCACATGAAAAGATGTTTGACAACATTTAGTCATCAAGAAAATATAAATTAGCCCGACCAGGCAGTGGTGCGGTGAATGGAGTGTCGGCCTGGGACACTGAGGACCCAGGTTCAAGGCCCTGAGGTTGCCAGCTTGATCATGGGATCATACACATGACCCCATGGTCGCTGGCTTGAGCCCAAGGTCTCTGGCTTGAGCAAGGGGGTCACTCACTCTGCTGTAGCCCCCAGTCAGGGCACATATGAGAAAGCAATCACTGAACAACTAAGGTGCTGCAACTACGAGTTGATGCGTCTCATCTCTCTCCCTTCCTAACTGTCTGTCTGTCCCCATCTCTCTCTCTCACACTAAAAAAAGAAAAAAGAGAACAACAACAACAAATAAGAAAAAATAAATTAAAACCACAATGTGATATGACTACCCATCAAAAATGGATAAAGTGGAAAAACGACTGCCAGTGCCACAGGTGGGGAAGGCTGCAGAGCAAAGAGGTCACTCCCTGCTGTTGGTGGGTATGTGCAGTGCCAGTTTTGGATACGGTTTAGCCAGTGGTGGGATTCAAATAATTTAACAACCAGTTCTCTGCCCTAATGACCACTTTAAGTATAAAAAAATGAAATATCAAAAGGTAGTTTATTATTTCATGCCTTTAATACCTACATAAGAACAATAAAATAGGTACACACAACTAGATTATGTTATTAAAAAGTTTTAAAATATTAATAAAAATAGTAAATAATACCTGACAAAAAAATAAAACTATTATTTATTTCCATATTGCTTCTTGACTGGCATCCTCATTTGCAATTTTTTTCTCCTATGGACAGAATGAATATGACTACAGATGCTTCGAACATGCTGTTGCGCAGATGAACGTTAAAAAAATATAAGGAATGTAAATCTGTGATTCTGACATTGGGCGGCTGCCCAGGCGCCCACCTTAGAGAGAACCCTGATGACAAGTGCCCTTTTAACAGATGGTTCGCCGAACTCAATAAAAAATGAGGTATCAGTTGTGCTGAACCGGCTGAATCCCACCACTGGGCTTTGCTGTTCTGTCTACAGTTCAACATACACCACTGATACGCGCAACAACACGTCTGAACCTTAAAAACATTATACTGAGCCAGTGAATCCAGGTAAAAAGATGATTCCACTAACATCCTAAGGTACTGTATGATTCCACTAATATAAAATTCTCAAGATAAATCTAATTTATAGTGACAAAAAGCATGATCTACGGTTGGCTGGGGCCAAAGATGGGAGGGTGGGGGAGGGAATGACTAGGAAGGGGCACGGAGGACATTTTGTGTCTTGATTTCAGTGGTAGTTAGACTGGTATATAAATTCGCCAAAATCCATGCACACATACACTAAAAATGGGTACATTTTACTGTATGTAAATTATATTTCAGTAAAGTTTACTAATAAAATTGTCAATTTTACTGCTCTCTGGAGTGGACTAGATTTTACCATATGGTCTGCAGAGGGGCAGGCCCATTCTTTTTTTTTAATATATATATTTTTTATTAATTTTAATGGGGTGACATTGATAAATCAGTGTACATATGTTCAGAGAAAACCTCTCCAGATTATTTTGACATTTGATTATGTTGCATACCCCTCACCCAAAGTCAAATTGTCTTCCCTCACCTTCTGTCTGGTTTTCTTTGCAGGCCCATTCTTTTTTTGTTTGTTTGTTTTCTTGTTTTTGGTTATTTTATTTTATTTTATTTTATTTTATTTTATTTTTACAGGGACAGAGAGAGAGAGTCAGAGAGAGGGATAGATAGGGACAGGCAGACAGGAACAGAGAGAGATGAGAAGCATCAATCATCAGTTTTTCATTGCAAGACCTTAGTTGTTCATTGATTGCTTTCTCATATGTGCCTTGACCATGGGCCTTCAGCAGACCGAGTAACCCCTTGCTCAAGCCAGCGACCTTGGGTCCAAGCTGGTGAGCTTTGCTCAAGTCAGATGAGCCTGCACTCAAGCTGGTGACCTCGGGGTCTCAAACCTGGGTCCTTCTGCATCCCAGTCCGAAGCTCTATCCACTGCGCCACTGCCTGGTCAGGCTGCACCCATTCTTAAGTAAGCTGATTTTCTGCACATGGAATTCCACCGCGTTCAGGACCCTACAGCGTGCAAACACAAGCCCTCTTCTACACGTCACTTGCGACTCACCTGTCAGAGCACCGCCCAGGCTCCCCCGCCGCAGCTGTCGTCCATCCTCACTCAGCTGTCTTTTAAACTTCAGTGACTTCCCAGAAGCCACGTCTGGGTTGCTGCATTTCCGACATGGCATGGGTGGAGGGGACAATATGTGGTCAAGCTGCAGAGAGAAGAACGGGGAACACTCTCAACACAAGCAGAACAGAAGACCAACCAGTCACACTGTCCTCCTTCTGTTTCCTTCTCTAACCCTCTTTCCAATCCTGTTTATTATCTGGCTGGTTCAGAGCATTCAAGATTTCACTGCTGTGTCTTCCATCTGACAGAGAGCCTGGCTTGCTGCAGAATCTCAATACACAGTACATTATTAGTGCAGCGACTTTCAACCTTTCTTATCTCGTAGCACACCTAAACTAATCACTTAAATTCTCTGGCATACCAAAATATATGTATTTTTGCCATTCTGAGAAAAAAAATAGGTATAATTTTATTTATTCAAACTGAAGAGCTATTGTTGTATTTGTTGGTGGTTATCATGCTTTTATTTGACAATCCAAGGGAAGAGAGGTCAGTGCCCCTGACTAAATAGTCAGGTACTGCATGTTTTAAAAATTCTTGTGGTACACCAGGGTGCCTCTTACAACACACAAGTTAAAAATCGCTGCATTAATAGATCATTAAATCAAGGTCAGTAGATTATAATCAGTACTTTTAACACAATAGAATAAAAATGATCAAAATATAAAAGAGGAAGGGGAAGTTTTGTTTCGTGACATTTTTGTTATACATGTGTGTGTTCTGAGTCAGTATGTAAAATATATGTCTTTCTGTGGGTCTTGCTCCCCCCCAAATAAAGACTATTGCTCTATAGACAATCAGTAGATCACCTCATTAGTTGTTCACAAAAGAAAATTCACAAGCTTTTGGTGAGCACAGACAGATATAGGGGAAGGAAATCTCTAAGCACCATAGCCCATAATAGAAATCAATACATCCCTATATCACTTTATAGCTGTGAAAAGAAAACCTGTCACAAGAATCACAGAAATGACAGTCACTTCAAGAGACAGCTTGCTACAAAAGAATCCGCTGTGTCACACACTCACTTCAAGATCTGCCCTACTTTTATAAGAAAACCTTTCGTATCTTCTAAAATGTTCACCCTCAAGTAACCATATACACATATATGTGCATTTACGTATATCCAGATAGTTAAGAAGTACTAAAGATTTTCATAGGCATTTGAATGGCCACAGAAAAGGGCCAACTTTGTAGAAATTTAAAAATAGAAAAGAGTTGGGTCTCAGTGCTCGAGGCCAGGCATTTTTAGGAATGTTTGATTATGGTAAGTTCTGTTTTGTTTTATTTTCATGACAGTGATGGCTATCTGGTTATAACTGTCTGATTTTCTTTTTAGATTAATACTATCATGGATATCTTTTGGAGGAAGATATTTAGAAATGAAGTCATCCATTTGTCTGCCTGTGCACCGCAGCACATTCAAATCCATGGCACAAAAGAGGTATGACCCTGCCTATGAGTAAGTCTTCCCAAGCTGGTTGAGATGTAACAGACCTTACTGGATCAGCTATTACATGTGTCAGCACTCCCTCCAGCTCAGTTGGAGCTGTTGGATTTCAAGTACTCGTCAGTAAGTACAATCTCAAATTCATTGCCAGGCAATATTTCACTATATTTCATGCCACCTGGTATTTTACAGAGAGCTATTCGGAAATCTAAAGTGCAGTTACTCCAGGATCAAGCCAGATCAGTAAGGCAAAGGGCTTCCAGATTGTACTTTTTGAAGGTATCTGTTGAGACTGTTGTCATTACATGAGTGTCTTACTTAAGAAGGCCTCCAAGAAGGAATTTTATCTAGTCTTACACATTTTTCCCTTAAACTTATGGACAATGAATTATAACAAGGGAACCCTGGATGATGAGATATCAGCTATTGGAAAGAGTAGAACCCAGTCAATGGTCCAAATGTAGTTAGGTCAGTATGCAATATAAAGTTTCTTCTTGACTACATTTTATGTCATTACCTTAACATTTTTTTTCTTTTATCTGCTAATTTAAAAAAAAATAAATTTTCAGGAGAAAATTTGCAACAACAGAAAAGTTTTTAGTACAATGAACACCAATATTCCCTTTACCAAAGGCAAACTACTAACTTTCTGCCATATTGACTTGACTCTCTCTCATTCTCTTCTTCGGCCCCTGTCCCACACAGGCAGTAGGATGCAAGCATTCTGATCTTCACCCCTAAGTACTCCAGCACACCTCTTCTAAGAACAAGGGTGTTCCTTTAAATCCCCCCACCCTACATTCTATGTACTCTTATAAGGTGCCTCAAATCTTTTATCAAGGTAAAGTATAAATACTAGAAAAAATATAAGATAAAGTTAGATTGTGTATTTTAATATTAAATATTTACATTTACATTAAAAAGAAGACTTGTGGCCACAAGGTGGCAATGTGCTATAGACATTCAGAAAAATGTCCCATAATAGTTACTAGTCCTGTAAATGCACCAAGAACCCCTCAGAGCAATCAAGTGCGTTAAGGTCCATTCTACTTAGTTATTTTCCCTTAATTACTAGTAGCAGCTGCATAAAATACAATTATTTATTGTTCAGGGTTGATCAACTTTTGCTACTTATTTTTTACCTGAAGTTAAAATTTTCAGCTTGCAGAATTACAATTAATTACTCTAGGGGAGATTGTTATATCACAAATTAACAGAGGTGGAAAAACCAGCAGAGAGAAAAAATGATAATACCTAACTACGAATGATAAGCCTTCCTTACATATTTCCAACAAAGCCATAAAAATATGAAATAATGTAGAAGAGAAGAGACCAAGGAGAAAGTGTAGAAAATGAAAAAGAAATTCTGGTTTTTTTTCTCTCTCTCTCTCTCTCTCACACACACACACACACACGTATCTATATAGCCACAAACTATTAATAAGCTGGAGTTTTTAATCAGAATCACAACCCCAAAAGTGGAGTATTATTTTAAATCTGTAAAGACTGAGGCAGTGAATTGTGCAGGCTGCCCATGTTCCGAACACAAAACAAGTTTAAAAAGCTATAAGCGTAGTACAATGTTCCAGGACCCCACTTACTTCTTCACATCGAATCACACTCCCAGCAGGGCTCTCTCTAAATAGATCATTTTTCCAAAGCTGCTGTATTGTCACTGGCTCTAGTTTTCTTTCTACAATTAGTCAAAACTCCTCAAAATGGTCCACTGCAGCCTTGCAACTTATTTTCCATTTTTTTGTCCTGATTTAAACACTCACGACCCTTCTAAAAACATTTCATCACACCCTAGAGCTTATGGTAGACATCAAGCATATCACTTTGGGCACTGGCCTTTAAATGATTTCACTTTAATCTTTTTCAACTTTTCCAAAGTCCCAAAGTCTTCATACTACTAGGAGCTCAACTAAAGACAGAGGTTGTTTTTAAACTATCGCTAATATTCAAGGGCATCTAAGCCTGAGCTGGTCATTCTTACTTCACACACTTCTAACTTCTGTCACTAAGCGGGGACAGTGGACTCCTGGAGATACAGACTGACTCCTTGGTCACATACTTACCTAGCATGCTGCGAGCCACAAAGTAGCTTGGAGTGACACACATTCTCCAGAAACATGTCCTTATTTCATTCACCGCTAGCAAATACTGATTCGCGGTAGACTAGATTTGCTCATAACTTCCTATATTAGTTTCCTATAGTTCCAAGAGTCACAAAACCATTTGAAGAGGCATATTATTAAATTTAGAAGTCAGCTATCACTTACATGTGAGTGATACACAACTGTTCTTGCTAGCATTTTATCACAGGAAACATATAAGCATCTTGGAGAACTACTATAAATTTAATGCAGATTTGGGGGGTAAGTTTCTAAAACTATCAGTCCTACAGAAATGCTAATTACCAAAATTCAGTATCTATGTTTGCTACATTTATCATCTCTACCCCTTGTCTTCTGTTTTACAAAAATTATCAGGCTGAGAATAAACAGAAGGGTCCACCGTGATTACACTGCGCTTTCTGCCATCAGTGAAGATAAATTAAAAGCAACAGTAAATTGTTCATGAGAATGGACCTTATTTTGTTTAGTAGCTCTGCCATGACCATCACCACTATCACCCAACATGGACCGGGGTACCTTCTTCTATGGCTATATCTCCTAGTAATACCATCCATCTTTTTTTAAAAAGGCATAGGGTAATTTTCTATGACTATTGAACTTGCCTGTTAAACTTGCCTTCTTAGCTAACAACTTTCTCCAACCGATTCTTCAGGCACATTCATGCCAAGTACCTGAATTCTCTAATTTATCATTTCTAAATATTAACAATGATGATATTAACATAAAGACACTTTTTTAATTAAATATTTTCTTAATTACAGTTTATATTCAATATTATTTTGTATTAGTTTCAGGTATACAGCATAGTGGTTAGACAAATAAAAACTTTAAGAAGTGTTTCCCCCTGATAATTCCAGTACCCAACTAGTACCATAAAGTTTTTACAATATTAAAAATATTTTTATTGGTTGATTTTGAGAGGTGGGAGAGAGAGAAAAAGAGAAGGACAGAGATGAGAAACATCAACTTGTTGTTGCTTCAATATAGTTGTTCATTGGTTACTTCTCATATGTGCCTTGACCAGGGGCTCAAGCTGAGCCAGTGACCCCTTGCTCAAGCCAGTGACCTTTGGATTCCAGTCACAGACCTTGGGATCATGTTGGTGAAGCCATGTGCCAGCCAGCAACACCACACTCAAGCTGGAGAGCCACGCTCAAGCCCATGAGCCCACACTCAAGCCAACAACCTCAGGTCTTTGGATTAGGATCCCAACATTTCGGGTAGATGCTCTATCTACAGTGCCAACACTGGTCAGGCAGTTATTGCAATATTATTGACTGTTTCCTATGCCATACTTTATTTACATCCTGTGACTATTTTATAACTACCAATCTGTACTTCTCAATCCCTTCGCCTTTTTAACCCAGCCCCAACCCCCCCCTTTGACAAGATTTTCCCATTTCAACTAATGGCAGCCCCTTTTTTCTAGCTGCTCACACATCACAAACCTTACAGTTCTTGTAAACTTCTCTTCTTATTCCATATCCAATCAGCAAACCCTTTAACTCAACCTCCAAAATATATCCAGGATCCAATCACTTCACCATCTCTATTGCTACCACTCTTGTCCCTGCCTTCAGGGTCTCTCTTGCAACAGCCTCCCAACAGACCTCTCTACCTCCACCCTAGTTTCAGCACAGCAGTCAGTGACCCTTCTGAATCACAAGGCAGTTGCTCCAAATCCTCTGCAGGAGTCCTTCACAGCTTTCCCTTTACTCAGAACAAAATCCAAAGTCCTGACAACGCCCTGCAAGGTCCTACTTCCTCTACCTCCACCTCTCTGACCCCCACCCGTCCTACTCCACTTGATCCACCTTGGTCTATTGCCAGACCTCAGATGGCCTAGGCATCTTCCCATTCAGGACCTTTCTCATGTCCTCTGCCTGGTACACACTCTGGACATTAGCTACTGTGCTCCCTGCATCCTCCAGGTCTCTGTCCCAGTGCGACTTTCAGAGGACCTTCTCTAATCACCCCACCTACTACTTTATTCCCTTCTCCATTTTTCTTCAGAGCATCTATCACCAGGTGATATGCTAGATCTCTTATATTTGTTCATTATCGTCCTTCTCAACTAGAGTGCAAGTTATATGAAATGGTTCATGGCTTTATTTGTCCACTGCTCTACCTAAAAGGCAGC
This sequence comes from Saccopteryx leptura, assembly GCF_036850995.1. Lineage (NCBI taxonomy): Eukaryota > Metazoa > Chordata > Mammalia > Chiroptera > Emballonuridae > Saccopteryx > Saccopteryx leptura. The sequence goes on along the minus strand of NC_089503.1, from coordinate 141,327,387 downwards.
TTGTAAATATTTGTTGAAAGAAAAAAAAAATGGATTGCAAATCTCTGAGAGTTAAAAATATAACTACAAATAAATAATGAACACATGCCACAAAGGGTTTTTATTGTTGGAAAATCAGAATAAAATTGTATTAAATGTTACTCAAGGTGAAAAGGCTAAAGTGAAATCTATAGCATTTTGACAAAATTGAACACTTCATGTATAAAAAGAGACCCTTAGGTTATAGCAAATGACATCCTTTCAGCATCTTTTCTATATACAAACTAATATGCTAATTTTAACACTACTACCTTTGAAGGTAATTCCTAAATAATGAATTATTTGACCTTTTAACTATCTCCTAACTAGCATATTCATTTATGTCTATCAATCCAAGCCTTTTTCTACCCCCATTCCTCCGTTCTGTAATTCCTCATTTATTCCCACGGTGTGGCACATGCATTTTAAAGACCCATTCAGAATGCATGTGCCCTAAGGCCAAACAAAGTTCAGTAGTTCAAAGGGATCCCCAATGTCATCCGCATACATAATGAGGGCTCACCAGTAAAGTTTTCTTTATGCTTAAAAATAGAAACTGTCTAGTAACATTGGATTATGAAGACATGGTTTGGTTATTCTGTTTCTTGATATTAAATATTCTAAGAAACCATAGATATGAAGATATAGGAATAATTATAAAACTTTATAGACAATGCTTATAATCTTAACTGCTCCATCACCTCTATCCAAAATGAAGTCAAACTAGCAATCTAAAGTGACTATTTCAAAATTGGATTATACTAACTTTTAAACCAAAGCCTATAAACAATATTTTAAAATTTGTTTGACAGTTATATAGCTAAGACAGTCATTACTGGATTCATACTAACTCTGCAGTTGTTAGGAACGCCAACACTCACTATCCTAATTCCTAGGAGGTTTTCAGTGGACATGACACAGAGCAGTACAGAGGTGAGAAGTCTAGTCCAAATTTTAACTGTGAGGGACAGAATCCCAGTGTCACACCTTGGGCAAGCCACTTCACTCCTCTCTGAGGTACAGACCTCGGAGGTGGTGAGGATACGGAGGGCTGATGGAGAAAAGGAGCTTGACACAGCATTTGGCACATACAGCACTCGGTAACTAATAATGTGGGTGATAACTACCACCATAGCTCAGCTCAAGTCTCCCCCTCCTTTAGTTTTAACTAACTTTTAACATTCTCACTAATAGCTGAAGAATACGCAACCTCCCTCCTGCCAGCATCCTAACACTGACTACGCCTAGAGTCAGACACAGAGAGGTACAATCCTGGACCACATTGTACTGGAGCCCAGTTAATTGATTTTGCCACATCCAGTTTAGATTATGTCACCCAGAACGCACGCTTCCATTTAACGATACTATAAGAAATAGCCCTGTAAATCCTGCCAGTCTGTTCTATAAACATGTAAGAAAGGGCCTATATTAGACAGTAGACTCCATGTCAAAACTCATTTCTTGATAAAAAAAATTTATTAAGCAATTGTGTGCCAGGTATTTCTTGGGCACAGAAGTGGACAAAATAGACAAAAATCCCTGCCTGTCGGGAACTTCACTCTCAGGGAGATAGAAACCTAGAGCAAATGCTGTCAGTTGTCCACATTAGGAATAGATGTGCTTTTGCTGAGTTATGATATACTTCATCCTGGGAACCCCATAAACCACATAACTCATCATGTTTCTCTGATTCAGCCACTAGAAATCACAAGGCAAAGCCGGCAGTCCATCGCCAGCAAGTGTGGCGGGTCCAGTCTCCATCAAGGCTTCATGTATCTGGTTGCTGCATTGACCTCACTCTGTTTTCACCTTTACCCTCTGCTATACACTGAATGTGTGTGTCCCCAACCCCAGATTCATATTTTGAACCCTAATCCACAATGTGATGGGATTTGGAGATAGGGCCTTTGGAAGGTGATTAGTTCATGAGGGTGGTGATGTTATGAACAGGATTAGTGCCCTGATAAAAGACTGCAGAGATCTCCTTGCGCCTTCTACCATCTATCAAGTGAGGACACAGCCAGAAGATGACCGTCCATGAGCCAGGAAGTGAGTCCTTACCAGATATTAAATTATCCGGTGCCCTGATTATGAACTCCTACCCTCTAGAACTGTGAGAAATAAACTTATGTTGTTTATAAGCTACTCGGTCTGTGGTAGTCAGTTATAGTAGCTAAAACTAAGATACTTTTTATACAATTTGTGTTCATTTTGTCCCCCAGGGGATATTTGGCAATGTCTGAAACCATGTTTAGTTGTCACAACTTAGGAATGACAGGGTATGCTGTCAGTATCTACCAGCTAGAGACCACAGATGGTACTAAACAATCTACAATGCACAGGGCAGCTCCCAGCAACAAAGAATTATCTGTTGCAAAATGTCATCAATGCCACTAGTAATGAATGGCTCTACACTTGCTTTTCTTTTGTCTCTCTTCACCTATTAAGTTATTCACCTTGCTGAGTTATCTGTTATTGTACTGATAGGTTATCCTAACACCTTTTGAGAACAAGAAGGGGATAAGAACAGATAGAATCTTTGCAAAAAATGTTCGTGTGGAAAAGATTTGTTAAGCAAATAACTTCCTGAGCCACACTAATTTACCCAACCTATTAACAGCTTCTTGCAATTCACTTTCTCAATGAATCCATGTTTTGAAAAATAAGACATCAATAGAATGTATTTAAACTAGATATACTAGATACCAATATAATTTTCCATCTTTAGTTTTGTAATTAATTCTTTGAATCACAAAGCTCAATTAGCACTATAAAAATTGTTTCAGAAACATCCTAATATACAATATTAGATCAAACTACAATGGTATTCACCTAAACAGAGCTGCATCACTAGTTTCATTTCTTAAGAGAATCGATTTTCTTTCTTCCCTTTCTTGAGAAATATATAAATTAGCACTCTGATAACAGTATCTCACTTTTTTTCTGTCAACCCAACTTCAAGAAAGTCAAATCCTTTGCTTATAAACATCTCTACACACACACACCACCACCACCACCACCACCACCAGCACCACCACCACCACCACCACCAGCACCACCACCACCAGCACCAGCACCACAACCACCACCACCACCACCACCAGCACCACCACCACCACCAGCACCACAACCACCACCACCACCACCACCACCACCACCACAACCAGCACCACCACCACCACCACCACCAGCACCACCACCACCACCACCACGACCACCACCAGCACCACCACAACCACCACCACCACCACCACCACCACCAGCACCACCACCACCACCACCACGACCACCACCAGCACCAGCACAACCACCACCACCACCACCACCACCACCACGACCACCACCAGCACCACCACCACCACCACCACGACCACCACCAGCACCACCACAACCACCACCACCACCACCACCACCACCACGACCACCACCAGCACCACCACCACCAGCACCAGCACCAGCACCACCACCAGCACCACAACCACCTCTACCACCACCACAACAACAACAACCACCACCACCACCACCACAACAACAACCACCACCACCACCACCACCAGCACCACAACCATCACGACCACCAGCAATATCATCACAATCCTAAGGACAAAGCACTTCATAGCAAGCATTTGTTACTGTGATGTTTACATTAAGCAATAAATTCAATAGTTTACAGATGTAAAAAAAAAAAGCTAATATTCTATTATGGTATTTAAAACATTTTATTAACAGTTTTTTAAACATAGCGCTTCTCCAAGTGGGGAAAGCTCAGAGAGTGTGTGGATTTGATTCTGCATATGTGTCACCTGTTTGCCTGTCACTGATGTTTCCTTGACCTTTATTTAGAGATCTAATCTATGCCTGAAGTTGTTTACTTATCTGAAGTCATCAAATTCCCCTGGTGCCAGGATGTCCCCATCAGTGAAATATGTGAAGATTCTGACATGGTTAACAAAGCAAGAAGAGAATGCTCACCAGTCAGGGAAGAAACTGTGTCTGGTTCTCCCTCTGGCAGAGAGTAGACCCCCATTTCACCAGTGGGGAAACGGATTCAGAAAGATGAACCCTCCACAGTTCTCAGTTCCGTAGGAGGAACCAAACGCAAGATTCCTAACACTGGAGCCCCCGTTCCTCCCACTGTTCTAGTCTCCCCGAGAGGCGCTCCCCGTGTCGAAATGCGTGCATGAAGCATCAGAAAGTTAACCTTCATTTCCTCTTCCGTCCCAGCCTGGGAAGACTCCCCAGAGAAGACTGAATCTGAGACCCTGGTCTCAACCAATTCAAATGGCTTGTTTCAATTCTAATTGGCAGCCTATACAAACAGTTTCCAGGGCTTCTATAGCTGAAATCCTTATGTGGGAATTACAGAATTATAAAATATTAGCACTGGAAAAGACCTTAAAATCACCTGTAGTCTAATTTTCTGTTTTGTTTTGTTTGCAAAGACTGAGGCCCACATTTACAAAAACAGCTGGTGCATAAATCCAGACCAGGACCCACATCCCCAGACCTATCATCTACTGATCATCATACCCTGCTTCCTCACTAACCTTGCTTTCTGCAACCCCACTGATGTCCATAACTCTATTATGATTGACTTGTATGACTTTTCTACAGGGTTTTTATTCATATATACCTTCAACTCAGAGTTTTATGTGGGTTTTTTTGTTTTGTTTCTTTAAATTTTAGCTAAATGTCTACTGTGGACTAGACACTGTGTTAAGGGCTGCAGACAGGGAACAGAATAGATACAGCCATCTTCCTCGGGGCAATTCTATGTGAGTGTAGGAGACAGACACAAAAACACAACCATAAAACAATAGGGCGAAGGCAGGGACAGAGTTAGCTACAGGAACTATAGTGGCTCGAGTGGAGCTGTGGTCCAACAACTCGTTAATTTCTTTTCCTTGCAAGTTAGCTGAACAACGATGACATTAACGCCAAAAACGTAGAAGGGGTTGACTTACAATCAGAAGACATAGATTATGGTCCTCTCAGGTACCCAGGAGCCAGTCCAGGAAGGAGCACAGAGTGGTGTGTAAATACTTACTAACCTCTTCTCTGGTTTGGGGCTTTTCAAACTTACCCACCATGTCTTAAGGTGTAAGAGAGAGAGCAGAATTTCTCCTACCATCGGTACTACATAGCATGCCTGAGCCTCTATATCCTAACAGCCTACCCCTCTTTGGGCACCAACAATCTCATCAGGGACCAAGAGTTCTTGGAGAAGTGTGGGACATCACATCCCCTGTCCTGAGGGCAACGGGAAGCAGTAGTGAGGAAGAGGCCCTGTTGTGAGGAAGGCCCAGAGCTGGGATGGCATTTGGCCACTTATCAGCCATTTAAAGGGGACAAGTTATACTTTCATCTCTAAAGTAAGAATAATCATACCCTCCTTACAGAATTCTTGTGGGTTAAGTCAACTGATCAATACAGAGCTCCCAGCAAGAGAAGGCACTCAAATGTTTCTTCTCTTTCCCTTCCCTACCCTTCCTGAGCCTAGCTCATTTTATCAGAACCACAGAAGAAAACAACCAAGGGCTGGAATCTCTGTTCAATAACATCCACAGAAGCTAAATATAAAGTTCATACCAGGTTCTGGGAAAAACTTCAAAATACACTCTGCTTGTAAAATAATGTTTAAGCTCTTTAACTGGACTAACACAGAAATTAATATTCATTTCATGATTTTACATTATGAGGATAAAATGGGCTGTTCGAGCAAGTCTCCCACGGGTAGCAGGAACAAACTGAACTCTGACCCAAGAGGCAAAATAAATGTTCTTAAGAAAAGCATTCCTAAGAACCATGAGTCACGAGTTTTCAGCAGCTTAAGAGCCTCACCTGGTTTAAACGGAAATAATTTAGAAGAATAGGAAAAATAATCACTGAGAAATTGGCAAATAGTAAGAAACCTGAAAGGAGGGCTGAGGATGGGAGGTGGAGTGCAGGGCATGCGAACTGTTCTTATCAGCTTGACTTCTTTTTTTTTTTTTAAATTTTTTATTTATTCATTTCAGAGAGGAAAGGGAGAGACTGAGAGGGAGAGAGAAAGGGAGAGAGAGAGAGAGAGAGAGGAGAGACAGAGAGAGAGAAGGGGGGGAGGAGCTGGAAGCATCAACTCCCATATGTGCCTTGACCAGGCAAGCCCAGGGTTTCAAACCAGCAACCTCAGCATTTCCAGGTCGACGCTTTATCCATTGTGCCACCACAGGTCAGGCCTTGCCAGTTCAATCACTCGTACACCACACTCATGTTTTTCTATTATTTTTTGCTTTACTTCTATTGACATCATTCTCTTCTTCTTCTCACCACTGTCCTTTACACTCACTTTCTTCAGCCCCATGATAGCACACAAAAAAAGTTAGTAAAAAATGCAAAAATGATGCAAGAACGAGTACGGCACATGAGATTTGACTTGATTCTGCGGGTAACACGTGAGAAAGAATGAGATGCTGGTGTTGTAATGTCGATACTGGACCAGTGTGCCAATGCGCCCACTAGTGGCAGTTTTCTGAATCATGACTCATATCTCAGAATTTCACTCGGATCTCGAACAAAAATACAGACCGATCGCAGCTTGTATCTTAAAAAATTTGTATGTTGGGGCCCTGGCCGGTTGGCTCAGTGGTGGAGTGTCGGCCTGGCGTGCGGGGGTACCGGGATCGACTCCCGGCCAGGGCACACAGGAGAAGCACCCATCTGCTTCTCCACCCCTCCCCTTTTCCTTCCTCTCTGTTTCTCTCTTCCCCTCCCGCAGCCGAGGCTCCATTGGAGCAGGGATGACCCGGGCGCTGGGGATGGCTCCTTGGCCTCTGCCCCAGGCGCTAGAGTGGCTCTGGTCACAACGGAGCGATGCCCTGGAGGGGCAGAGCATCGCCCCCTGGTGGGCAAAGCGTCGCCCCTGGTGGGCGTGCTGGGTGGATCCCGGTCGGGCGCATGCGGGAGTCTGTCTGACTGTCTCTCCTCGTTTCCAGCCTCGGAAAAATACAAAAAAAAAAAAATTTGTATGTTGGTTTGCTCATATCTCAAGATACCACTGTACCACTGTAACTCTACATCAACCCAGGGCATGACTCCCAGCAGAGGCTGGCAGATGTGCAGCCATTCAAAGGGCAGGCAGGGCCTGACCAGGTGGTGGCACAGTGGATAGAGCATTGGACTGGAATGCAGAGGACCTGGGTTCGAGACCCTGAGGTCACCAGCTTGACCGCGGGCTCATCTGGTTTGAGCAAAGCTCACCAACTTGGACCCAAGGTCGCTGGCTTGAGCAAAATGTTCCTTGTTCTGCTGTTGGCCCATGGTCAAGGCACATATGAGAAAGCAATCAATGAACAGCTAGGTGTTGCCACAAAAAACTAATGATTGATGCTTCTCATCTCACTCCATTCCTTTCTATCTGTCCCTATCCATCCCTCTCTCTGACTGTCTCTGTAAAAAAACAAAAACAAAAAACCAAACAAACAAAGGGCAGGCAGGTAGCATGAGCCGTGCCAGGACCTGGTCCTCAGCAGAATGCATTTCAGTGGCTGGAGTCCGTCAGCACAAGACACTGGGCACAAGGCAGCCCCCAGACCTCCAGTTCTGGGGGTACAGGTCACAGAGTCTAGTAATCAAGACTGGTTTGGTAGAAATCCAGGAGTAAGATGGATTTAGTGCTGAGCCATGGAGCTACTGACCCAGGGTATTGAAATATATTTATTATTAATGAATATACTTACTTACAATTATGTAATGATACATCTATAATTTGTTGTAATTATTTATTATTTGTTAGTTTTGCTCAGAGGAAAGATTGGTCTTAGGCTCTGTGATAGGACACAACCCAGGACAGACAGATGAGATGGCATGAGGCCGGGGCCAGGCAGGGCATTCACTGTCCTGCCCAGCTCTGTTCCCTCACTTTGACCCCTCCTCTCCCTCTCCCTCTCCCTTCTCCCTCGACACTTTCTTCCCTTTCTTCTCCGTTCCCTTTGCCTTCTCCGGTTATCGTTTCCCTCTTTAAGAAGTCAAGCTGATAAGAACAGTTCGCATGCCCTGCACTCCACCTCCCATCCTCAGCCCTCCTTTCAGGTTTCTTACTATTTGCCAATTTCTCAGTGATTATTTTTCCTATTCTTCTAAATTATTTCCGTTTTATCCAGGTGAGGCTCTTAAGCTGCTGAGAACTCGTGACTCATGGTTCTTAGGAATGCTTTTCTTAAGAACATTTATTTTGCCTCTTGGGTCAGAGTTCAGTTGTTCCTGCTACCCGTGGGAGACTTGCCCGAACAGCCCATTTCCCCTCACTCTGCCCACAGACGCATGGCTGAGCAGTTCTCACAGAGACCGCATGGTCTGCAGAGCCTAAAATATTTACTATCTGGCTGACCCTTTACAGACAACTTTGCCAGTACCTCAAGTATTCAATAGGTTAACTGAGCATCTACTACATGCCAAACATTATGGAGAGAGCAGGAGTCAGCACAAAACCCCTTGCTTCCGGTGGTACAAGTTCCGTGAAGCAGCAGCTATAGCATATGAGACAGAGAATGAGGCCCACTCTAATATGTGGTGGTCAGAGGTCATCTCTCTGAAAGGGAGCCATTTGAACAGAGATCTGAAGGGAAGGAGAGACTGTGCAGGGAAAAAGGCTTCTAGGAAAAGCAAACAATGTGGCTGGGCAATGTCCCCTTCCCCCAGGGTCTCCACCCACCAGTCCCTGCCCCGCTAGGCACAGCACTCCCTACGTGCAGACACCATCCTAAGTGTTGAGCTCATTTAATTGTTGATCTCTTGTTTTAATTTTGAAAACAAGCCTCTGATATATTTTTTTCATCCCATTTTATAGATTAAAAGAAAACTGAGGATGAGGGAGCTTAAGTGACTTGCCCAAGGTATCAGAGCTAGTGAGCAATAAAGACTGCAATCCATGGCTAGCTGTCCATCCAGGCTCTTCCTATACTGTTCCCATTCCCTCTTCCATTCAGGCAGCACCAGTACTGTCACCCAGCTATGCACCAACAGGTTTCCGTTACTGCTATACCCGGTCTGAGCGGCAGGCCACCTGGATGGCTGGAAGAGTTTGCACGGGGCCTGCTTCGTTCTTTCACTCTCTGTGTCTGGACCACGTTCTCATTGAACGCCTCTACTTCCTCCATCCCTGACATTACATATGCCTCTTAAGGTTGACTCCAAAACAAATCCCTGAGCTATGGAAGACTCACTGATGGAGGGAAACAGCCTGCAAATGAAGAAAGAAGAAAGAGAACTAATATTTACAGAAGGCCTTCCATGTGCCAGGCACTGATATAAACACTTCGCATATTCTATTTCTGGGAGATGATATTTAGTGAGAATACTGAAGTGGAAAAATGTGACATCGCCCATGTGGATTTCTGCATTGCACAATGCAGGAGCTGCTTGTGGAGTCCGCAGTCCCCTCAGCAGACACGATATAAATGTAAGAGAAAGCATGTGTTACTACCCTGGGTTCCTCAGGATCGATCTTCATCCACTGTCCTGAGACAAGGTGAGCAGCAACTTCCTATTCTTTCCTGCCTCTGAGTATGGTCTTGGATGCCCTTACCCAGTCTCCTCCTTCTTTCAAGAGTTTATATCAGCTTTTCATGCTTTGCTCAAAAGTGTTAAGCCAGTGTCCTGAGCACAACTGATTAGTCCTTAAAGTAACCATTTACCCACATATAGAGTTAGTTCTTCCCAAGGACTAGGAGTCCTCAAGCAGTTGGATTCTTTGTGGTGTGTCATCACAATTTTCCAAGCATTCCCCAAACAGGTATATGGATTTATCATACCAGGGTAGCCCCCAAAAATCATTTACAACAAAATTCTACTGAACATGTACTTGAGGGCAAGAGACACACCTCAATAAATGCTACCTACAAAAAGCAGAATGGCAAGAGTGATGGTAAATAACTCTGCTCAGTGGGAAAAAAATACAAAAGTGCTTTGCTGAGTCCCCTATTTTAATTTTTTCATTGATTTGAGAGAGGGAGGAAAGGTGGGGAAGGAGAGAGAGAGAGAGAGAGAGAGAGAGAGAGAGAGAGAGAGAAAGGTATCAACTCGTTATTTCACTCAGTTGTTCCATTTAGTTGTGTACTCATTGATTGCTTCTCATATGTGCCCTGACCTGGGGTTGAACCCACAACCTCTGATGTGCCTGGTCTATGCTTTGTTCATGAGCCACCAAGTCAGGTCTGGGTCCCCTATTTTAGTGTTTACAGAAGAAACTATAATCCCATTCTTAGTTAATATGTTTGCTAAACACTAAGAACCCTAATCTATTGTCTGTGCCTCCCCAAATTCAGCAAAATTTAGCCTGATACAGTCAACATTTAGTATATGTGACACAAAAATAAAATGTCTACTTATAGTGGGGAGTATTATTAGATGACAAGTATTCACAATGAGTTATGAGATATACCATTGAGAGGTTATGAAAAAAGGACTGAAATATGTTTAAAATTGCTCCATTCTTGTGAAATGAGAGGATTAGGATTAGCTACAGAAAAGATTCCTTGGAGCTAAATTAGGAAGGGGCCGGTCATTCTTTACACCCTTTTTGCTATTCCTTTCTGATTAGATGGACCAGTTTTTCCTTTGTCCTCTTTCTTCTCCCAAGAACTCCTGCCATAAGGGATGAGAGGTCAAGGAGAATAAGTGAGAATGGCCTCTGCTCCAGCAACTGGAGAAAGATGTGGGTGAACAGGTGGGTGTCCTCTGTCTGGGGACAGACCATCTGAAAGTGTGAAATAATTTTACATTTTGTTAAATAAATATTTCATTAAAAATGGGACACTTTTATGTGCCATTTTCCCATTTCCCAAATGAATAAGAATATAGAAAATAGCAGGAAAATCCACTCTAAGAATAATTTTTGAAAATTTAGAAAAGACTTTATACAAATCATGCCACTATAATTAAGTGACAATATTTTTCATTTGATAATGAAGCACCCTTCATCACTGCAGCTGATTAACACCGAGGGGGGGGGGATAAGATCTATAGGAAAATGATAACGAAGGTATCAATAATTCAAGACTTCAATAACTGCTCTAAGAGGGGGAAGCAACCTACCTAAAAACCTTTGATGGCTTCTTACATTTCAGAATCTTATGTAGTTACAACATCTCATAACCAAATTTAACCAACAGCGGTATATAATCAAGTTAGAAATGAAAGGTCCAAGAAGCTAGATGGAAGGAATCTACGAGCAGCCTGGGTGTGTGACAGGGCTGACGGTGCGGAGGGCCTGGAAGTAGCTGAATCTTCACCACCATCCAAAGTAAGAGGGCAGAATGGAGCCACAGCATCTCTACAGTGACAGAGGACACCAAGACTACCTGTTCTGGCTTCCCAAAATACCTTTAAAAATATAGAAATATCTTCCCCTCCCCCCCACACTCTTTATCCTCCTGTTTCTGTCCCGTCCACAGCACCTATCACCTAACACACTGTGGATTTTATTTGTTCGTTTATTGTTTCCCTCCTCTGTTAGAGCATAAATGTCAGGAAGGAAGAGATGAGGGTCCGTTTGTTTCGGTGAACGCCCAGAGGCTAGAACAGCGTCTGCACTAGGTAGGTTGCCATAGACTGCTTTGGGCTCTCTACCTCGCAGGTACACAGGAGTATTGTACTGTCTTCCCCTCTGTGGTTGGTTCGAGTCTCATGACAAGGTCTGACCACCGAGTGTGAGAAAAAATGGTGTGTGTGATGTCCAGGCTAATGCACATAACTGTGGGGAGGAGACTCTGCCAAGTGCTCTAACCTAACACCACTCAGCAACTGCTCCATTAGACTGTTTCAGAGTGGGGACAATACCCCCAGCAAACCCCCAAGGGATATAATGCATGAGCAAGAAAAAAACTTCCTGCTTTAAAGCCACTGAGAGCTGAGGGTTATTGCCCCTCCTAACTGATATGGTAAGTGCTCAACAAAAATCTTGAATGAGTCAGCATGCCTCACAGAGCTCATCCACCATAATGAGCTCTGAGGGGACCCCTGTACTCTTTTTACTCAACCCATTCTCATTTGGAACAATTCATAGGTTCCTCCCGGAACTTAATCAAAAGCTGTTCTTAAAGAAAAGGGTGTTGTAATGGCTAATTTTATGTGTCAACTTCACTGGTCTCTCTTTCTATGGGAAACCCTAATTCAAATGCACATGCAGGACCAGGTTGTTATCCGCCTCATGCCCCGCTCTCCCGATCTGCTTCAAGCATTCCTGAAAGTCCTCTGACTGAAGAAAGTCAAGAGACAGTGACTTAGAGGTTATGCTGTGAGAAGTGATCAATATCAGCAACAGAAAGGTTTGTCTTGGAGGTATTCCACTCAGAAGCCTCTAAAGAGCTTAAAGCTCCTTCCAGCAAAACACAGACATCAAGAATGAAACAGCCCCTCCAGGATAGTGGACTGTTGACCTTGGAAAAGCCCAGAAGTTAGAAAAAAGTCTAAGGAATCAAAGTGTATGATGGGCAGTAGGCCATGAAGGGACTCTCAGCTGCCCAGATATGGATTCTTTGGTGTTCCTCCCTTTAAGAGGCAGACCTTATATATACCCCCCCCCCACCGCGCCCGGCACCCTCTCTATGGAGGCTGTACTTAGTGATTCGCTTTTGAGGAACAGAACACAGCAGAAATGATGGTGCATAACTTCTGAGGCTTGGCCATACAGCCATTGTGGCTTCCTTCTTGTTTTCTCTCTCTCCTCTCACCCCATCTCTCCCTGCTGGTGGTCCATCCTCCACTCCTCCATAGAATACCACAGCTGGGAGAAGCCAGCTGCCCTGTCATGAGGACAGTCAAGCATCCCTGTGGTGAGGAACCGAGGCTTCCTGATAGCAGCCAGCAACAAAGTGCCAGCAGTGTAAGGGCCTCACTCTGGAAACGGGTCCTCCAACTTTCAGATGACTGTAGCCCTGGCCACGACCTCAGGAATGACCTCGAGCCAGAACCACCTCGCTAAGCTACTCCAAAATTACTCAAAAAACTTTGGGAGGATAATTCACTGTGCCTGGTTTTGTTTTGTTTTCTTTTTAAGATGCTAAATTTGGAATAATTCCTTACAAGTAAAAGATAACTAATATACCAAATGTCTCTGGCCTGGGTGTGTGCATGTGTGTGTATGTTGTATGAGTACATATTCACAGTAACTTTATGTAGTGGACTCCACACTGACCTCGATGGTCAAGAGATAACTAAGCAGCTGCGAACAAGCTCACCCACGCACAGTGAGCCTGGTGTCGTGGAGTTGTCTTGCTTGTCATATTTAAGTATAGAATAATATCACCCTTCATTGCTATCCTGATGTGTTGAAAATAGCCTTTCATGTTTCCTATGAGAAAAGTTTTATCTCTTTACATCACACCATCTATGATAGACCTTTCATTAAGCATGACTCAAAAATCTCTTGAAGAACAGCAAGCCAAAAAATTTAAAACAATTTTTATGAAGGGTGACTGGACCACAACTAACAGTACCTGAACACAGATCTGTGGGATGATGATGTGTAGCCTTCTTTATTCCTACTCTATTTCCAAAAAGACTTAGAGGTTGCAGCAGAATAACTCTAGCAGCTAAATAGTTGTGGCTGACTTTCTACCTCTCTTCAGAACCTGCCTTTGATTCTGTAGGTACTTTACTATCTTACTAAATAAAATACAGCTCTGATCATATGTGCGTCCCAGCAGGAAGGACATATAAGCCAAGGCACTCACACCGAAGGACAAAAGCAAAGGAAACAAACACATGGTTACCAGACGGTCCTCCACCTTCCGGCAGTTGACAGACTCTATCTCTGCCCTAGTTAGGGGTCTGAGTGAGATCAAGGAGATGGTCATTCGACCATCTCAGGTTTAACTCCTGGAAAAAAAGGTGAATTGACTCCCAGCCTGGATGAGGACAGGGGAGGAAAGGACAATGGTACGAGGGTCAGGTGAGGTTACAACAAGATGGTGCTGAGGTCGACAGCAGAGTCAGCTTCAACAGAAAGCAAGCTGTAGACATGGGAAAATGAACTTCTCCAGAGTCTCCCAAATCACACAGCTGTTTCCTCCAGGACTAAATGTTCCATATCATGGTATCAAGAACAATGAAAACCTAACATTAGAAGCACTGAAAAAATAAAGTTCTCGCAGATTCCTTTTACCTAGATGAAAAGAAATATCAGCTATGAAAGAAATGGTTTCCAATTCCATCCCAGAGGTATTTATTGAGCGCTCGCTGTCTGTTAAGGCAATGGTACCCAGAAAGGCAGAATAGAAGGATCAGTACAGAGAGCCCCAGGAATCAGTAATATCACAATGTGTAATAAATGACTCAACCTTTGACAGTCACAGAATCTATAAAAATTACAGCTCTTCTCCCCAAATAAACATAGATACAGATGAAAACAAAATTTTGCTAATAATCTCAGGGTATCTATAAGCCCTCAAAGTCCATAGATTTTAGGATAAACATTTATTGATCTACTAGGAAGAAAAACATGCAGAATTTTTAAAAATAAATGTATTACATAATATATATAACAATAGATAATTAACCTAGCTGCTCTTCCAAGGAACCGCCCCCCCCCCAAAAAAAAAACCTTTATTTTTATCGGACACCAGATATTGCAGAAGACAAGAAACATTCATGTAAAAGTAACATTTATGAATATTTCTAGCATCACTATTTACAAGTAATAATAATTGAACTCAAATGAAATTTGCATGAAACCTAAATTTGAAAGAGCTGCATTTTTAACCTCATTTGTACATTAGATGTAGTTATTTTGTATGATTAACTCTGAGTATAAAAAAATTTTTCTGTAGCTACAAGATAGCAAGCTGAGCACTTCTCATTAGTTTCAATGGTTCAAATAATTTTAGGTTATAATCTCAGTAGAAAGAAGTCCACGTGAATTTTTCGTTTTTTAAAAAAGCCCAGTTGCTCTACATAAACTATATTTATGCTGTCAGAAAGAAAACACGAATGACAAGTGAATTAGGCATCAGAGATTTTTAAAAATTCTTTCTCATCTCATTTCTGCAGTGTCTTCCGAGAAACGTGTTCTTAGATTCAGTGCGGAGATGTTCTTTAGGGTGGTGCATGGATGCCGGCAGGCTGTGCCAGGTGGCAGAAGTCAGGAACAAGGAGGACAAAGAGGGGAAAAGTAATGCTATGAGGGTGAGGAGAGTGAGGACAGAGCTAGAAAATAGGAAAGAAAGACACACAAAGTGACATGCTTTCAAGCCTCCAGGACTGGAGTGTCCAGTAGAGCAGCCACTAACCGCATGTGGCTATTTAAATTTAAATTAATGTAAATGAAAAACCCAGTTCCTCAGATGTACTGGCCTCATTTTAAGTGTTTCAAAGCCACCTGTGGCTAATGGCTGCCACAGTGGTCATAGCAGAATAGAGAACCTTCCCATCATCTCAGAAAGTTCTATCAGACAGCTCTATTCCAGAAACTGAGAATCCAGAAAACGTCGAGAATCTAATTAGTCTTGAACAGGAAGTATATAAGTTCAGAGACAAACTGAAAGATACATACAAAGTCCTTTTATACATACTAAGTTCTTTTACACATACAAAGTTCTATGTATAAAAGAATAGAAATTGATAAAAGCAAGGAAAAAGATTAAGATTAAAAATTTTGAGTGCAGTCGAGACATGGCCCCATATTGCATAACAGTCCATAATACCATCTGAGATTCAAGTGGCTCAGGAGCTACCAAGCCAGTGGAAGGTGAGTTATTTGTCCTTACCAACCCAAAACAGCATAAACTGGTTTCTAATATCTACATATGCCCTGGAGAGAAAAAGAATGCTAAAATCATAACATATGCTTTAGCCTTTAAGAGTTCAGTAGAGTAATACAGAAAAGACTTATGTAGAGAAGAGTTCTTTATTTATATTTATAGCCCACATATTTTCTGTAGCCACATATCAAAGACATGCTACAGATAATCATAAGTATTGCTATGAGATATAATTTTGATTTTCATTTTCATGTTATCTTTGCCAGAGACTCATTTTCCGCACATGCTTCCTGGTTTTCTTCGGTCTATGACTGGAGAGAAGGTCTACTTGAAACCACAACCTTGTGGGAAAGCCCACTTTCTTCACCTGAAAAGTTAAGGAATTGGACAAATCATCTAAGTCCATTTCTCCTTTTGGTTCTCTTGAGTTCTATGATTCTATTTCTTGCTCAGAATGCTCTAAACAAAAGTGTAATTTGAGGAATTGGAGAATTTTAAAAGACTCACACAGTAACTATAGAAGAATTACAAAACATATTTGACTAGATATAAACAAAGAGGGTAACAACTTTCCATAAAAAATGCAACGGTGCCATAGCACAGAAGTGAGAGAAGCAAAGGTTGAGCCAGAACTTCGCGAAGGATTCGGTAAAAAGGAAGGTGACGGCAAATGCTTGTGTGACGGAGCTTGTGTCGGCTCATTGTTCTGCCACAAAGGGTTCATGCAAGTAAGCAATGAACTGAAGATTAAGGAATCAATTGTTTTGTATTACTATATGTCAGTAACTTTCAAAATTATTTGACCACAAAACACATTAAGATATTTTAGATAATTTTCTAGTAGGTAGTTACATGAAACATTTCACAAGGCAATAATATAACCTTAATTCAATATGCATTTTTTATATTTCATATTATATATAATCTCATTTTTTAAAAAGATACAATGATAACCAAGTAAACTAATCCATTCAACTAAAAAGAAAACCTGACCAATCATGGTTCCATGAAAAATACTGCTATAAGAGATACAACTCCCAATGGTAGAAATTGGGAAATAAATGCTCTACCTGAAGAAAGAGAATTATATGGAATTATATTTGTAAAAACAGAATTAGAAAACTCAATCTGTGTGCTTGTGTGTGTGTGTGTGTGTGAGAGAGAGAGAGAGAGAGAGAGAGAACACAGCGAAGGGAGATATTTAATAAAAAGTGTTATATGTGAATTTCTAGGGTTGCCAGACAAGAGGGAACATTTTTTTCTTTTGGTGCAAACAAAAGATGGGGCAGATTTGCCTGGCAGCTTTGTAGAAAGAGCAATTGAAAGTGGACTTGGGGTATAGCAAATACGGATCTGGAAGGTCAGTCACAGCTGTTTATGAAGCATAAAAAATAATAGTAACAAAATGAAGGCCTGACTACAGTGGTAAGAAAGAGGGAGAGGAAGGGACTGTTAGAGAACACAGGCCTTTGCAATGGGAACCAAGGCTGCCTCATGTTTTTAAAAAGAAGAGGGTCTTCAGACAGTGGATGGCATACCTACTAAAGGAAAGATGTAGTTGGGGACGACAGGAGACAGCTGATTGACCTACCCCACAAACTACACTGGTTCCATCTGATTCACTTCTTTTCCTAATGAGCAAGAACAGACCATGGCTAAGCACCTAATGGAAAAAGGGACAATCTCTGTCCCCATGCCCCAACATATCCAGATGCTGAGCCATCTGCAGATGCTTTTCATTCCACCCGGTTTTTCAGTCAGTGAATTAAATGTTGCCTACCTATCATGCACCAGGCACAAAGTTCATAAAACACAGTCTCTGCCTTTAAGAAACCACTCAAGACCCACGCCGGGTAGCTTCATCTCGGCACAGTGAAGCTGCAGGTTCGGTCTCCCGTCAGGGCACGTACTCAAAGCAATCAATGAGCGCACAGCTCAGTGGAACAACAAGTAAATGCTTTTTTCTCTCTTTTTCTCTATCTCCCTCTTCCCCTCTCACTCTCTTCCTCTCTTCTCTCTCAAGTCAATGGAAAAATTAAAAATATAAAAAAGAAACCAGTCAAAAGTCAGCTTCCTAAATAACTACAGCACAAAGTGATGTGCTAGGAGAGAGATCTATACAAAGTGCTATAGAACATAGATGACCCCGAGTAGAGTTCTACGCAGGTCAGCAAAAGCAGCAAGGAAGACTAGGCATGTCAGAAAGCAAGGAAGCCTGGTGGTGAGGGGAGTGCAGAAGTAACGGTGAAGACATTTGGGGCAACACTGTGTGGGTTGGGAGAG
The DNA here is from genome assembly GCF_036850995.1 of Saccopteryx leptura. NCBI lineage: Eukaryota > Metazoa > Chordata > Mammalia > Chiroptera > Emballonuridae > Saccopteryx > Saccopteryx leptura. The sequence continues at coordinate 141,309,349 of NC_089503.1, read as the reverse complement.
AAACCGAGAGGGAGGGAGCCACTGCCGGATGAGGAGGGAGGACAGATTTGTGAAGGGTCCTGTACACAGTGCTGACAAGGGCAAACTGCATCTTGAAGACAACTGGAAAACAAACACTTTTAAACCAGCAAATAGAACAAAGCAGGCACACATTTTAGAATGAAGACAGAAGCAGTTGTGCGGGCGGTGAATTTGATAGTGGAGGAAGGCAGGCGAGGGGACAGTGAGGAAGGCTCTTCAGAAAGACAGGTCTGTCTCTGCGTCTGCATGAGGGCAGCGTCAGCAGAAAGGAGGACGAGCACACTGCAGATGTTTTGAAAATAAAGTGACAAGTCTTTGTGCCTGAGGGGACAGAAGGCAAAGGAGAACAGACAGTCACAGATCCCTAGGGAGTCCTTCTTATGGGAGTGGTAGCCGGGGTGGTGGGCTTGGGGAGGAAACATAAGAAAATCATTCTTAAACAAGTTGTATTGAGATGGTCTCTGGGACACCCTAATGGCTATGTCGAGAAAGTTTAATTATATCACCTTTCTTGGAAGTCAAGAAAGCAGGTATAAACCCAGCTGTGAGGAGCAGGAGAGAAGTCAGGCAGGAGCAATCCATTTGAGAGTTGGCAATAGAGAAATAAGTGAAATGAGAGCACAGTATAGACAAAGAACAGGTCATCAACAGTTAGGAGCAGGATGGCTAAAAGACTGTGTATGAAGCAGGAGAAAAGCTGAATCGTCTTCATAAGAAAAGTTGGAAGAAAAAAAGGACAATGTTTTGAAAAAGCAAGGTTACACGCCATAGGGAAGGTGAGCTGAACGATGGGCATTTCTTTTCTGTGTATATTTTAGCAATGCGCAGATATAACCTAGCCAAACAATAACAGAAGCAAAGGCTGTTCTAGAAAGAAAAACTGATAGGTTGCCATCTCACTTGATGCTTGAACCAGGAATCAAGCGAACTCCCAAGAAAGGTGATGTAATTAAACTATCATGACATATTAACTGCAACACCTTGTTCTCTATGCAAACAACTGACAGATACACCCCAGTGACTCTGCAGATAACAGCTGTTCTGATCTTTGGATATTGCTAAGCTGCACCCAATGCTGCTTTATCATAAAGCATGTCATGAGGAAATTGAAGTGTTATTATGCAATTGTGCAACTCTTTGGGAGCTCCAAAATGCCTCTAAACAACAATTACTCACCTGGGGCACATCCATGATGTTTTTCCATAAATGAAAACATAACTACTCAGATCACTTTTACAGGTAGGTTCATGCCTATTTGAAGGAATTTGTGTACCTAGGACTCACTGCCAAAGACTTACTCGATTAAAGTTCCAATACTTATTTTGATTAGGATTTATTATCTGTTTCTATTGCCAATTATCTTGGAAATCTTAAATCAACATCCTGTTCTGGTCCTAGTTTTTATTTTCTAAAATGTGCCTAAAATTCTATTCTATACCTTTCTAAGGGTATATATAGGCACATAAAGAAAAATGGTATATTGTTAACCCATGCCTTTTTCCAAAAGAATTTGATTAAGTGAAAAACAAAAACAAAAAACCCACAGTGGATAAGAAAGAGTAAGGTATATGTGCATTCATATGATAACCAGCTTCCAAAAAATCTATATTTTACTTAGAGACTTTGAAAGATATTTGTAATTTAGGCTCTCCTGATCCTAACTGATTAATGTGAGGAAAATGTTCTACATTAACTACTGCCCAGAATCCCTTTAAATTACCACTGATCCGGGCAATCCGTCATCAGCAAATATGCTTATGTCAAATGCCCTTGTAATGAGCTATCACATTTTCAATGCCTTCCTTCATTACCTAATCAGGAGATTAACACAGCCCTACGGAGAGGAGAGGAAGGAAACACTGGGTCTCAGTTCCAATGAGCCAACTCATCTCTGAACAGTAGCAGGGAGGAATGTATAAACTGAGAAAAGAATTACCTATTCACCTTCGTCAATAGTTGACACCATCCTCATTTGGCCTCTAAAAAAAAAAAGAATGTTTTAATTTGCAGGGAAGAATACATCTCTTTAGGGAGAAGATTTGGGGATTTGATCATGAATAATAATGAAGTGAGCAGAATTTTCTTCATATGTAAAATCTAGCTCCAGCCTTTCAATCCAAATGAGATTCTCAAAGTTGCAGGCGGAAGGCAAGGGATTCGATTTATTTATTCAAGTCCATGTAGGCACCTCGTATCCACACCAATCAGGCCCAAATTTCCTCTCACTCAAATGAAGGTTAAAACAAAAGAAAAAATATATATATAATATTCCCATTTGTATTGGCCTGCTTATAGCAACAACTCTAGGTTCAAAGAAGAACTGCTGCTCACAGGCTGCTCACAGCCCTGCCTAGAACACTGCCCTCCCAGGAAACTCGGGCACCACTGACTGACAGTCCTCCCATCACTACCCCAACTCCTTTGGTGAATGCAAAACGTTCTCTTGGCAGCAGTCTGCAATAAATCATTCAGGCTCATGCCAAAGCTGGAAACTCAGCACTTATTAATTTTAAATAAGTTCTGATCCCCATTATCACTTATGGACAATGACAATATTACTCTGAGCCCATTATTTGTTCGCTGCATCCCAGAAAGCTGAGGAAAAACAACAACACTGTCGACCTTTTGTGGTTTCCTAACCATGACTGTTTCCTATAGGGGGAAAATTAAGAGTCCCAAAGCATTATGCAAGTCAGGTAGAGAGAACAGGAATCCATGGAAAGCAGACTCAGAACAAGGGGCCCTCCATATCAGCACGAAGCGATGTATAAATAAGAGAATGAATAAAACACTGCTCTATGAAGGGCCTGCATAGTTAATACATATTTCATTAGGACAAAAGAACACTGTAGTCAGGCCGAATGCTTGGGTAGGCAGTATAGAAGAGGCAAGACAAGTACCAAATTGTTTCAATATGCTGCTCACAAAAATTAGGGGATATTTTATAGCTTCATATTCATTTTGAAATATCCCCTGATTTTTGTGAGCAGTCTACACAGAATTCCAAGGAATGAAGCTAATCAACACCATCACTTCTTTAATTTCACTTAAACAAAGCTCTTTCAAATATTTAATTTGTAATTTAAATGTCCACATTAACACACACACACATCAGGTTACTAAGGTAGTTACATTACTTAATAGGTAGTCCTCCCCTTCAAAGCCCAGCGTCGATAAAAACCATACTATTCTTACTCAGATTGCAGCATAAAATCCATAACCAGATATCCCTAAATTGCATAATCATTGTACTCACTGGAATAAAATACATGCTTATCTTCTCCTTCCTTTTCAATGGGTCAATGAAGTGCCGCTCCATGTCTTTCTATTTTCAAAAAGCAAATGTAAGAGCTAAATATTATGGTTTTGCTTCATTTAACTTCACTGAAAATATGCCAGTGTGTTTACAAAACAGACAGAGCAAAAACTACCAAATAGCAAATGGAACTCAAAAAAAGCCGGGGGACCACAGAACACTCAGCAACCCCCTCTCCGTTCTCCTTCCTCAGCTAACACCTCCATTCCCTCCACCAGACCCAAATACCTGGGACTGATTTCTGGATCTTATTCTTTAGAAAGTGATGTTCAGCATCTACTGGTGTAAAGAAAGACATCATGACTTTTGTGAAAGAGCATCTTGTCAACCCCTTCTAAAAGAAAACAAGGTTCCTTCATCCATTTTTCTACATTTTACTTAAAGGGAAAGAAAAAATTGGTCCCAGTAAAATTCTTCCAAAGGATATGTCCTCTGTTATCTATTTCCGTAGACTTCTACCAATAACTTCTTGGAACTAAAGTCTTTCACTGTTCAATAAAAATCCATCTTGTACATCCATGACTTTTCCATCATTCAAAGAAATTGTGTATTTTAAAATTTAAGCTTAATCATTCAAGATGCACTGGAAACATATTCAAAGGACTACAGCAAAGATAGTCAAGATTATATATATATATTTACATGTCATTTTGGGGGCAGATAGCCAGTGCTATGAAAAGTTTTGTTCACGCTAAGCAAATTCAGGGTGTGCTATTCCAAAGAACCAGAATCCTTCAAAAGCCATATCTAAAACTATCTCATTGCGATGTATTTTAATATCTTTCCTTCCTGAATTCAAAGGCATCCTTATTTTTCATGGAAATTTATACTCTGGTAAAAATTTCAGCACACACTAACAGGAGAACTTTAATTTTAGCTTAGTCTATATATGAAACTTAGACAAGTTCCACTTTTTTTCCTAGTGCTAATTAAAATGATCAAAGTATTTTGGTGTCAATAACATTTTAGTTACATGAGAAAAACAACAATAGTCTTTTATTTAAAATGTTTCCTATGTTTCACTGTTTTTTCTATATGTTATCTTATTTCATCCTCGCGACACAAACAAAACAGGTTAAGTGGTATTATCTTCCATTCCACAGCTGAAAAACCTGGGTTATTTGGTCAGAGAAAACCAACAATGTTTTCCTGAGCCCAGCCCAGAATCCTACAGGCCAATGTCACAACTTCAGGAGCCCAAATTCCGTAGTTCCATGTCTGGCATTTTAGCAGCAAAGAGAGTAGAAAAAGAAAGATGACATCTCCTTCCACCCTTCCTCCCAAAAAGAAACCCCACATAAACAATGTTTCCACCACAACTAGACAATTGGCAGTGACATATTGCGTGTAGCTTTTTAACTGTTCTATTAAGATGGTATCACCTGACCTAGCACATTATTCCATCAAATGAATGTTTCCATAATGCACTGAACTTGGAAACACTTTTTATTGCCTCCTCCCTCTCCCCCTCCTCTGAGTGGAAGAAATGTGGAGATATAAGACCACAGAGAACTCACAGAGGGGGGAATATCCTGTCTATAAAAAGATAACCGGAAGAAGTCTGTGTAGGTGTTTTCTACACTATGGGTCATGGCCCATAAGCATAATTGATTTAACAAGTCAAGGCCAGCATTTTAAAGAAACTAAAATAGAAGAGAAAAAGATCAGAGTATATTACATATAGTATTTAAAAAAACTGATCTATAAAACTTTGTTTCAGCAATGTAACCTATAATCAGATGTATATTTGTAGCATTGTACAAGGTTATGATATAAAATGTATTTCTTATTGTAGGTTAGAACAGTTACTTGACTCGTCTCACCTTTACCCCTCACATGCAACTAGCAAGGCCTGCTAAGATTACTTCCTAAATATCCTGACCACTATACCCTCAGACCCAATCCCCTGCATACCTAGGTTAGGTCAGTACCTCTCACCAAAACCATGAGAATGGTCTCCAAATGGATCTTCATTCTTTTCTCATGTTTCCCTTAATTCAACTTCCACCCCTTTGCCAGAATAATCTATTCAAAATGCAGATCTGACCCTTTCGATCTGCAATGTAAATGCCTTCATTGCCGACAGAATCAAATCAGTGCTCTCTCAGCATGGTGCACAAGGCACTCCAGGTACCTTCCAGATACATCTCCCACAGCCCCAGCCTCAAGCACTCCTCAGCAGGAACACCCAAGCAGCTACCATGCCCTACATAAGCTGCCATCTCTCACCTCCATACCTATGCTCATCTCGTCCTCTGAAACCCCACTCAGAGAGTCTTCCCAGGAGCCGGATGCGATTCTGTGACTCCGCTCCCAGCACACCTTGTATCTACATCTGTCTGATCTCCTACCTCATGAAAATAAGATTTCTGTATGCCTTCCTCTTCCACTAGGGAAAGTTTTTATCTACTTCCTCCAGGTCTTCATTTAAATGTCACCTTCTCCGTGAAACCTTCCCTGACCACCTTAATTAAATTTTCAACCTATCATTGTCTCTCTACCCCCTTCCCAGCCTTCTGCACTGGCTTCTTTTTTCTCCTTATCACTTACCACTACCTACCTTACATTTATGTATATATACCTTTACATTCAGGTGTTAGTTATATGTATACATATTAATATGTACATACACATATACCATGCTAGTAAATGTATACATCTTTTAACTTAAATCTTGTTTAATGCCTGTCTCCACCAACTAGGAATGTCAGCTCCCTTTCTTTGTCTGTCTTATTACTACTATATTCCAGAGCTTGAAACATTAGAGGCAGTCAAAAATGAGTAAATATCATCAAGATCAGAGACTGTAAATAATTCAACTTTGTGTCTCCAGCACATCTCATTGTCCCTCTGCAGAATTGGTACACAATAATTGTCTGCATTTTTAAAAATATAAATAGAAACTCACGTATAACACATGCTAGTTTTTCGCCTTACACTCCTTTCCCTTCAGTAGATACACAAGGACACAAAGAACTATCAGGCTAGACAGACCAATTAGCCAATCTAAAGGAAAACAGAAATTTGAGAGTATCACTCTACCTGGGGTATGCACAGGTCATCTAAAAATTTTTGAGAGATCTGTTGTCTTTTGGAAGTGAATACTGTTTGAAAAAATAAAAGACATGCTCTAGTTTGACTTGAAGACATAAAGAGATTTTAATATCCACATTTTCAGCATTCATATTCTTTGACATTAAAATCATTCAAACTCTGAAAACATTTGAAGCAAATGAATCATCAGGCATCTTATTTTTTGAAGGAAGGAGGCTTTTACTTGGAAATAAATCATAGCCACATCCAATATTTATAATCATTTTAAAAATCAGACTAAGAATGTAAGGAGAATGATAAAATATGCATATGTTCTTGAAGCTTAAAATTAAGTCTCACACATATACTATAGCAATTTCTATTAAAACACAAATTTGTGAATTTTGAACAATTATTTGAATCCAGCAAAGAAATATGAAGCCATTTAAAAAATAATTCTTCTGATCAAATACAAGATTAATACAGATGTTCTAATAAGAAAAGTATATCACTTAATCTTTATGATATATATTAAACAAAAACTGGCAGAAACTTAGAGTAAAACAATCAATAAAACCATATGAAAATACCAGTACTTCTCAAAAATGGCACAATATTTCATTAAGCTCAAGGCATATTTAGGTGAGAAAAAGGAAACAACCACTTTTGATCATTCTCAAAAAAGAAAAATGTTCCACTTAAAAAGGAGCAAATGGATGTTTATAGTCTATAGAGGGGCCATATAAAATACACTAATTGAAAGGGTTTTACATTTCATAATACTAAGTTACTAAGTTAGAATGACCCAAACCCAAACCCGTAATTCATCACTAGCAGCCAAAATTTCCACCTGTACAGTTGACTGTATCTGAATTTAAAACTTGCTCTCACTGTGATATCTTGATTAAGCAGGAAGACAATTCAATACAAAAAACCCTGTCTGTTTTTTGGTGTTCCACACCTTATACATATATTTTTAAATCAACAACTTACAACCAAAATATCAAGAATTAAATTTTGATACAATCATTGTAAAAGGATGGAGAAAAGAATGAATAAGAACTCTTTCTTCTGCCAGAGGAAAATACCTTGTTTAATAAGGTAGGCCAATGTGGAATCACCAAGTTTGTCTAGAAACAAAATGAGAATAATTCCACTAAAAGTGACAATTTCATACTTTGAATCCTTCAGTCAGCCTTTCAAAATATCTCTCCTGTTTCTCTCCAGCTCACCATCCCCGGAAATATCCTATCCATATATTTGGCAGATGAGAAGGGGGAGGTGTTCCAGTGACTGCTTAGGGGAAAACATGCCTGGTGTAAATTTCACCATCAGCAAATGTTCTTCCTAAAGCATTTTCATTTTTTTTTTTAAAATAGGAGATAAACTAAGAGATGTCAGCTTCATAAAGCATAATGTTTTAATAAAAAAGTGATTTGGTATTAAGTAATTTGGTCTTTCTTCTTAACTGGCCTGGTTAAGTGAGAAAAATATTATATAATCTGATCTAAAAGAAAAAAAAAAACCACTCAATTTGTGAGCATTCTTGGGAAAAGTACACAAGTATCATCTCTAAAGATTTCCCATTTTCCTAGAGTCACAGAACCACAAAAACTCAAAACTTTCCTAAGAGAATAAGCATTTTCCCTTAATTTATCATATTCTTTACACCTCTCCACAATATCAAAAATGAAAAATTAGCAATTTCCATATCACTAAGATTTTATATAATTTTCAAAAAATTCTAGGAAGCCTGATCAGGCGGTGGTACAGTGGCTAGAGCGTCGGACTGGGAGGCGGAGGACCCAGGTTCGAGACCCCGAGGTCGCCAGCTTGAGCGCGAGCTCATCTGGTTTTAGCAAAGCTCACCAGCTTGAGCCCAAGGTCGCTGGCTCGAGCAAGGGGTTACTCGGTCTGCTGTAGCCCCACAGTCAAGGCACATATAAGAAAGCAATCAATGAATAACTAAAGTGTCGCAATGAAAAACTGATGATTGATGCTTCTCATTTCTCTCCATTCCTGTCTGTCTGTCCCTATCCATCCCTCTCTCTGACTCTCTGTCTCTGTAAAAAAAAAAAAAAAAATTCTAGGAAGAAGTCCTTTGAAAGGACCAAGGCAGCAGCACCACAGCTAGCCTCCCTCAGCAAAGCCAGTGTGCAGCCCCGCTGTTTCCCCAGCAGCAAAACAAATGGGTTCCAGGCTATTTCTCAGGCCCCATAATAAATCTAACTTAAGAGCAGATCTAGAGTCAAGAACTAAAATAGTTTTCATTCTGTTTAAGAAGAACCTGTTGAATAACCAACAGAAAGAAGTAGCTTTGAGGACTTAACAACAGTCAACCACATTTTGGACAAAAGTTTCCAAGAACTCATGCAGGCGTCCCCAAACTACGGCCCGCGGGCCACATGCAGTCCCCAGAGGCCATTTATCTGGCCCCTGCCGCACTTCCGGAAGGGGCACCTCTTTCATTGGTGGTCAGTGAGAGGAGCACTGTATGTGGCGGCCCTCCAACGGTCTGAGGGACAGTGAACTGGCCCCCTGTGTAAAAAGTTTGGGGACCCCTGCATGAGATTTCTGGTTAAAAATGGCATGTGTCTAAGTTGCTGGTGCTGGCTTGCCCAACTTCTCATTGATATGCCAAGAAAAATTTAGAAAGAAATGACTATTCATAGCACCTCCAAAAACCACACCTACTGAAACCACAAACAAGTGCCAGACTCTGGAAAGACGCACTACAATGAAAAGACACCCACTCTGTCATTTACCCATGACCATAAAAGAACACCCATGTTGTCATGTACCCATGATCACAATGGAATACCCATACTGTCATGTACCCATGGACATGACAAGACACCACACTGTCCAATACCCTCAGCCATTATAAGACAGCCACGCTGATTTGCCTACAGCCATGTTAAGACTCCTATGCTGTCATGTACTCACAATGCTGATAAGACACCCATGATGTCATATACTCATGGCTATTATAAGACATACAAGTTGTCATGTACCCATGGCAAAGATAAGATACCCACTCTGGGCCCTGGCCGGTTGGCTCAGTGGTAGAGCTCGGCCTGGCATGCAGGAGTCCCGGGTTTGATTCCCAGCCAGGGCACACAGGAGAAGTGCCAATCTGCTTCTCTACCCCTCCACCCCTCCCCCTCTCCTTCCTCTCTGTCTCTCTTTTCCCCTCCTGCAGTCAAGGCTCCATTGGAGCAAAGTTGGCCCGGGCGCTGAGGATGGCTCTGTGGCCTCTGCCTCAGGCACTAGAATGGCTCTGGTTGCAACAGAGCGATGCCCCAGATGGGCAGAGCATCACCCCCTGGTGGGCATGCTGGGTGGATCCCGGTCGGGTGCATGCAGGAGTCTGTCTGACTGCCTCCCCGTTTCCAACTTCAGAAAAATACAAAAAAAAAAAAAAGATACCCACTGCGATTTACCCACTATAATGATAAGACACCCACCACCCACGCAGTCCCAAACCCACAGACATGATAACACACCCATACTGTGAGGTATGCACAGCCATGATAAGAGAGCCACACTGATTTACCCACTGCCATGATGAGACACCTATGCTGTCACATACCCACAGCCATAAGACAACCACAAAGTGATGTGCCCATGGCCAACATGAGATACCCATGCTGTCACATACCCATGGCCACGATAAGACACCCATGTTGTGATGTACCCATGGACATGATAACACTCCCATGCTGATGTACCCATGGCCGCGATAAGACACCCACATTGTGATATACCCATGGGCATGATAAGATACCCATTCTGTCATGTACCCATGCATGGTAAAACACCCATGCAGACATATACCACAGCCATGATAAGACATGCAGGCTGATTTACCCACAGCCATGTTAAGACACCTACACTGTCCTATACCTACAGCCACGATAAGACACCTACGCTGTGATGTACCCACGGTGATGATAAGGCAAGAACACAGCCATGCTTCTTCTTTATAGCACACCTTCATTTACATCATTAATAGATTTTATTTAAAGAGGAGGGACAGTACTTTATAATTTTCTACCAACTCACTGACACAAGCACAACCCTTTTCAACTAAAATACTGTATAGACCAGCTGGCTCTTTCTCCACTTCCAACTCTGTTCAGGGAATTTAAAAGGACATTGCTCCCTGAACACCTTGCTCTTGCTACCACAACTATGACTGCCTACCTAAACAGTCATCTCTCTCCATTCAGAAAGAGATTATAAATGCCAGAAAACTATTTAGAAATGCAAATCAATGAGTATGATAAATATCAAAATTTATGAGCTGCAGCCAATATTTCCTCACAGCAAAATCACAGCCTTTGTTAACCATTCATTCGACAAATAATCACTGAGTTTCCTCCATGAGCCAAGCACTGTTCTATATGCTAAGAAAACATTAATGAAAAACAAGAGATAATGATCCCCTGCCCAGACTTTACATTCTGATGAGGGAGTCAGGCAATAAACAAATATAGTAAATTATATAATTTGGTGGACAAGAGAAAGACAAGGTAAATGATGCTGGGAGTTGAGGGAAGGGGTCTGCAGTCTTAAGTAGGATTCAGTGAAAGCTTCACGGAGATGGCATTGGGGAAGACCTTGGATTTGAGCCTCTTAGGCAGCTAGGGGAAGGATTTCTAACAGAGGTTTGAAACAGCCATAGCAGAGGTCCTAAGGCAATAGTACATCTGGCACACCCAAAGATCATCAGAAAGTCACCATGTTGGAGTGGATCAAGGGAAGGGAAAGTAGGAGTGGGTACAGTCTGAGAAGTAACAGGGGCCGAGACATATGTAAGGACTTTGGCTTTCACTCTTGAGTGCAAAGTGGAGCAACTGCAGAGCTCTGAACAGAAAGGTGGGCTGGTGTGGCCAACACTGTTAAAGAATTACTCTGGCTGCGCAGCTGAGCATAGACAGGTGGGCAGAGATGCAAGGAGGGAGACCACTTAGGAGACTACAGCAGTACAGTGAGAGACAGTGGTGATGCAGACCAGAGTCGTGGCAGAAGAGAAGGTGAGAATATATACCAGAAGGTGAGATATAACCAGATTCTGGATATATCTGAGGGTAAAACCAAGAGAACTGTCTAATGGCCTGAACATGGCATAAGAGAATAAACAGTCCAAGATACTTTCAGCATAGCACGAGCAACTAGAGAGATGCACTAGATGAGATAGAGAAGACTTGTAGAACAGGACTAGGAACCATGAAAAATTCAGATGGGACATAGTAAGTTGGAGATGCCTATTAGACATTTGAGTAGAGATACAGAGTAGGTACCTAGACATGCTCGTCTGGAACGTGGGAGAGAGGTCAGGGTTAGAGATATAAATTTAGGGACCATGAGTATATAGAAGGTAGCTATTGTACCAAACAAGATCACAAAGGATAGAGTAAAATAGACAAAAAAGGAGGGCTAAGAATATACTCTGGGACACTCCAGCATTAAGAGATCAGAGAACAAAGAAGGAACCAACAAAGGAGAGTAAAAGGGGAGCAACCAGTATGGTTTAGGAAGATAAAAAGAGTTTGAGGTGTCCTAGAGGCCAAGTAAAGACCACACATGACAGAAGAGGAACGACAGTGTCACATGAGGTCTGAGAAGGTGACCATTATAGTTCAATGACTAATGGAGGTCCTTGATAACCTCAACAAGAGTAGTCTCTACAGAGTGAGAAGATAAAAGCCTTTTAGGCTCGGTTCAGATAAACTAGAACAGTGGTAGTCAACCTGGTCCCTACCACCCACTAGTGGGCACTCCAGCTTTCATGGTGGGCGGTAGCGGAGCAACCCAAGTATAACTAAAAAGATAGATTTAACTATAGTAAGTTGTTTTATAAAGATTTATTCTGCCAAACTTAGCAAAAATCCAACATAAAGTACTTGGTAAGTAATTATTATTATATGCTTTAACTTGCTGTAACTCTGCTTTATAAATTTTATAAAGTAAAGTTACTTCCCTACTTTATAAATCACCATTACTGTGGAGCCAGTGGGCGGTTAGAAAATTTTACTACTACCAGAGATACAAAAGTGGGTGGTAGGTATAAAAAGGTTGACTACCCCTGGACTAGAGGAAGAGGAATTTGTGACCAGGAGTAGAAATACCTCTTTGACATAGTCTGTCCAGTAGAGCAATAAAATTGTGGGTATCTGATAGGAAAGTGAGAGCAAGAGCAGGTTTATGAGAGATGGAACCTTGACAGCATACTTGTGTGAAAACAAGTGTGATCCAAGAGAAGGAAAATCTGAGCTGTCAGTAAGAGGGGACAATTGCAGGAGTGTTTTCTATCTTTGAGATTGACATATAGTGTAAATATAAGGTATATAATGTATTGATTTGACAAACACATATTGCATCACAATTACTACTATAGCATTAGTTAATAATATCTCTGTCATGTCACATAATTAACATTTAGTTTGTGGTAAGAACAATCAAGATCTAGTCTTTTATCAATTTTGAAGTTTATAATGTATTGTTGACTATAATTACCAGGCTGTGCATTAGATCTCCAGAACTTATTTACCTACTCGTTGCAAGTTTGTACCCTTAAACAACACCTCAAAACCCGAACTGTCACCCCCTTGGGGTAGTTTCTTTTGACTAGGTGAGAGGAGACAGGCTGGGGTCACTTGCAGAGGAATTGGCTTTAGACAGGAGCATGAATAGTTGCCTATGACTATTCTATGACTGTCATGAATTGTTGTTACTGGTGCAACAAACAGAGAGAGAGGATAGGAGTGGAGTTGCTGAGCGGGGACATGGGACCGGGCATCTCTAGAAGAACTCATCTGTTTCATTTTGCTCCCAGTGTAGGAATCTGTTTGTTACCTTAGAGTGAAGATATGAAGAGAGATGTTTAAAGCTTGAGGAGAGAGAAGGTCAGAAAATGACACCTTGAAAAAAGGCATTTTCATTATTGAACAAAAAAAGTATTAAATTATTCAACTCAGTAAGCTTAAAAAAAAACTCCAATCAAATAAACCTAAGGGAAGCAAAAGGAAGAATTATTAAAAAGATAAAAGCATTAAGGGATTAGACTATAAACAGTAGAATAGCTGGTTCTTTGAGAAGATCAATAAAATATACAAAGCTCCTCTTGCAAAGCTCATCAAGAAAGAGAAAATACAATTAACAATAGAAATAAAAAAAAATGGATATATATAGCCAAAGAGAGAAAGGAGATTTAATACAAGTATCAGGAAATACAGACAATTTTATGCTGAAAATTAATGAAAGAGATGATTCTTAAGAAAATATAAATTATCAAACTTGACTCAAGAAGTAGACTGAATAATTCAATAACAATGCAGAATAGACAATGTTAACAATGATTTTAGAGGGGAGCAATATCAAACCTTTAAGAGAATTTTTATGCAATTTATAATGTTACATGGTATGAAAACAATCAAGAAAAGTTTCCCATTTCATTTTATAGCCTCAACATCAAAACTTCCAAAAATAGTACAAGAAATACAAATTCATCTTGTTTATAAATATAAAAATTCTAAAAAGTTATCAGATCACACACATCTATAATGAATGATATAGTTGGATGCCAAAATTTCATTTGAAAAATATTTTTAAATCATTTCTGAAAAAAAAATGTTTTAGTAAATTTACATTAAACAATATTTATCACTAACAAACATCTCAGATGTTATTTCATAATGAACTACCAACAGCCAGCCTTTCATTAACTTTAGAAACACATATTAAATGCTCAATAAACATTAACTGCTATATTAGTACTATATTAAAACAAGAACGTCTGTTCCTACCACTGATACTTAACCTCTCGACATAAAGGTAACTCCTCCCTGTCTCAGGGAAGGTAATGATCCAGGACTACACCAATGCTTGAGACACCTGAGCATAGGAGATGATCCAGGACTACACCAATGCTTGAGACACTTGAGCATAGGAGATGATCCAGGACTACACCAATGCTTGAGACACTTGAGCATAGGTGATGATCCAGGACTACACCAATGCTTGAGACACTTGAGCATAGGTGATGGTCCAGGACCACACCAATGCTTGAGACACCTGAGCACAGGTGATGACCCAGGACTACACCAATGCTTGAGACACTTGAGCATAGGTGATGATCCAGGACTACACCAATGCTTGAGACACCTGAGCATAGCTGATGATCCAGGACTACACCAATGCTTGAGACACCTGAGCATAGGTGATGATCCAGGACTACACCAATGCTTGAGACACCTGAGCATAGGTGATGACCCAGGACTACACCAATGCTTGAGACACCTGAGCATAGGAGATGATCCAGGACTACACCAATGCTTGAGACACCTGAGCATAGGTGATGACCCAGGACTACACCAATGCTTGAGACACCTGAGCATAGGTGATGACCCAGGACTACACCAATGCTTGAGACACTTGAGCACAGGTGATGGTCCAGGACTACACCAATGCTTGAGACACCTGAGCATAGGTGATGACCCAGGACTACACCAATGCTTGAGACACTTGAGCATAGGTGATGACCCAGGACTACACCAATGCTTGAGACACCTGAGCATAGGTGATGACCCAGGACTACACCAATGCTTGAGACACTTAGGCATAGGTGATGACCCAGGACTACACCAATGCTTGAGACACTTGAGCATCGGTGATGACCCAGGACTACACCAATGCTTGAGACACTTAGGCATAGGTGATGGTCCAGGACTACACCAATGCTTGAGACACCTGAGCACAGGTGATGATCCAGGACTACACCAATGCTTGAGACACCTGAGCATAGGTGATGGTCCAGGACTACACCAATGCTTGAGACACCTGAGCATAGGTGATGACCCAGGACTACACCAATGCTTGAGACACCTGAGCATAGGTGATGACCCAGGACTACACCAATGCTTGAGACACTTAGGCATAGGTGATGACCCAGGACTACACCAATGCTTGAGACACTTGAGCATAAATTTAAGCATGTTTATCACTAACCTTTCTGAAAAGTAACACAAAACACAAATACTCTAAGGAAAAAAATCTGTTTTAATTGCATTTTGTTTTAACAATGTAGTAGATCTTAATGCCTGCCTAAATCCCAATGAATTAAGAATAGCAAGTCTGTAAAACACTGAAGAGTGAAGCAAGAATTTTTTATTTCCTCTCACTCTGTAAACAATTCAGGATAATATATAACCCATTAAACATTTGGTCTTAACTGTTTGCTCAGCTGATAGTTTCCTAACAAAAAATTCTTCAGCCTCAGGAAGAAAAGAAAACTTTAAAAACTCCTATTTCTCTTTCCCAGCTTTAGTTCCCTGCAATTCTTTATTAGGAAGAAGGCTCATTAGGAACTAAATTCCTTGGTTTATATTTCCTCCAAAAAGAATTTAGTTAGTTATATCCTCACTTGCAACTCTTGAGGTTAGAGAAAGTTTTCAAACCTCCTAGCAAAGGAGATAAGCAAGGTGGTGCCTCTTAGGAGCAATTAACCCTAATGCAAGGATACTGTATGCCATCCACTGTCGTTGGATTCTTAGCAGCCCAAAGGAAAATAATTTCCAAAAGCATGCAGCTCATTTCCATAACTCACTTCAACCATTTATGCCTGAAATATCCACTGCTTCTCCACCGGAGTATTTGGGAAATTTGATGTTTCTTAAAAAAATGCCAGGGTATAACTAATTGGTGTTAACCACCAAAAGAAAAGGGAGTTCAGAGTTAGACAGTTAAACACATGAATATACACAAAGGCATCACCAAGAATAATGTAAGGTCACTCTTCAAATTGCAAAGTTTTATTGAAGAACTCATCTAGAAGCCAAGTGAGAGACACAGAAGAGAAATGAAACAGAAGAAAATGTAACCAAGAGAGAACATGGTCTCGAATGCAGGTACATAAATACAGGACACAGTTCAAGGAAACTTGAGGTTAGGAATCAGTGAAAAACACAAGTATTAATATTTCTTGAAACAACTAAGTTGTATTATTTTCAAACACACACGACAAACCTGTAATGGATATCTCTAAGTTTGTCCACTAAGCACATAGCTTCTTCTCTGTAAACCGCCAACTGAGAGATGTGGCAGCCATGTTTGTACCATGTGAGCTCACCAGAGCCAGTGACCTTGAGGATGCCACCTGCACACACGGAGCCAGGCATGCCCCGGTGGGGCACCTGCACTGGCTCCAGGCCCTCACGGACTCTCAGGCTCAGTAGATACCAAGAGGCCTCACTAAGAAGAGCCCCGACTGAACCAACAAAAAAACCAGCACACAGAGGAAGCCCCGTGTCTGATTCTACAAGCAGAAAGACATCATGATTAAACAACCTGTACTTAAAGTCTAGCTTTAAGGATTAAAAAACAAAACAAAACAACTTTCCAATATGGTGCCTTTCCTTTTGCTATGCGTTCTTTTCCTAGCAAAGCTAACAAAACACTACTGTTCGGTATATACATGTATTTTTTCTGTCACTCCAAGAAAACCCCATAGATACTGAAAAGAGCCTTTGAAAGAATGTCATTTTAAAAACACACAGGATGTGAGCTGCTGTACAATGGCCAAGAGCAACAAAACATTGTCACAGCAGAAATGAAGTCTCTCATGTCCCAGCAAGAGCTCAGGGATGCAGGAAGGCTCACAGCTGGGCAGAAGTGGTGGGAACCAGGCCTGGACCCAGGCGTCACATGGCCTCCTCCCTTCTGTGGCTCAGTTAGCCTTCTGTGCCTGACTGGGAACAACTGAGACAACTGATACCTGAGGACAATCCCAATGACAATGGGTAGCGATAATCTTCTAGGAACATTTTACAAATATGAACTTAAAGAAAATGAGATTACAGCCCCACAGCACAAAACTGAGGCCAACAGAGGAAGGAAAAACGAAGCACCTAACACTGAATGCTTGAAAGAATTTTCCTAACATGGAGATCTATTAAATGCCTAGCAACCTCCCCAGGGAAATGGTAGCAAAGTCACTCAGAACGGAGCGAGAAATTCATTTCTGAAAGTGTTTTTTCCAACTTGGGAAAGTTAACTCTGCCTCCACAATCCCCAGGGACAGCGTGGCTGAGGCTGCACTGGGTGTAACCATATGTCAACACTAATACATTGGATATGCTCCTCACCCACAATTTGCTAGAAAACTGTTAAAACTCAAAGTGCCAAAGGAGTCTATGGATAGGAGCAAAAACTATGACTTTATAATATTAAACATACTTCATCCTTTGTCTAGATAAGAAAATTAATTAAACAGAAAACATTTAAAAGACCAGAGAAATAGGCATTACTTTTGGGGGGAGATGTGGGTAAGGGTGGATTATCTTTCTACCTCAATGGCAGCATTTTCACCAGAAGTGAAACCTTCCTCTCCATCCTCCCTCACCTGGCTAACTAATTCTTGACCAATCCTGGTTCCTCATCCTTGGATACTTGGCTTAAGATAAAGCCCAGTCTCTCCAAGGACACCGTCCACTTAGGATCCAGTGCACGATGGGAACCTTTAATTCCCTTTAGCTGAGTGCTCATCACTTAGGACCAGACGGCAGGTCTCCCCAGACAGACGAAGCCCTTCGAGAGAGAACCGTGTGCTCTCCATCTGTGAGACCCAGGCTGAGCACATAGGAGGCAGGTGATTATTGAATGAGTGTTGGCTTAGTGGAGACTGAGTCAAAACAGAAGGGAAAGATATAACTGATAAATGTGACATCAGTTCTGGTAATGGGACTCCACTACACTGAAGAAGGTGGTCTAGGTAATGGGCCAGGAAAACAGAGCAAGGGATGTCATGAGTCCTCCCTGCTCAGGTCAAGTTCCTTGGAGAAGTGGTCTAAAAACATTTTTTGCTTCCAAACATATCCAAAAAAAAAATTTAAAACAAAATATGTCTTAACACAATTAAAAGTAGACATTTAAACTTGTTCGCCTTTAATTTAAATAGTGGCATGGATCTAATTTCTAGTGCTTTGTAAATATTGACACTTTAAAATTAAACTGCTTTCATTCAAGTAAATGTGTTCATTCTTATCTAAAATATCATAGTGATTTGATACCTATGATTTATAGTTCACTTTTTCTTTAACTTTTATTTCCATTCCATTTCCCCCACATAAGTCGATCCTAATATTATAATACTTCTATGCTTTTACATTTTTTATTAATCACACTATCATACTTTTGTGCAACAAAAATAGTTATAAAATTAAAAATGTTTTATTCACTGTGACTAAATGGTTCTAAATGTTTCTAATTTTATCTTATCCAATTATTACAACTATTAATGAAATGTAATTTAACAAATGTCTAATTTTATTATTATAATTTAAAGTCTATGTTTTATTGGAAATACATTTCTCAGTGAAATAAATGGTGATAGATTTTTTTCCTAAGTAGTTCATGTATTTATGAATATTTTTTATTGCTAGAATAAAAACTTTTTTCAATAGCAATTCCATTCTTTTTTTTTTTTTGAGCACCTTCTGAGATTTATGTCCCCTAAATCATAGGTAATTAGACAAAGTTTTATATAATAATCCCTGTTCCCAGACAAATTATTTATGGTCATCTTCAGTTTAAAAAAGAGAGAAAGAAAATAAATTAGCCACTTGATTGGCAAAAGGTTTAATTTCCAAGTAGGCTGATTCATTCCTTTTCTCAACACCAAGTCATATTCTAATTGTCATTTTGTCTGGCACCCCAGGGACGGGGGAGGTTACTTCCTCTGACAATACACCAGCATAAGATTTGGGAGAGGTAAAGTTAGGCAACCCATCAGTACAGGTATGTCTTGGACAGATACATTTTAGGAAGGAACACATAGAGAAGGTGAAGATGTGAAACAGTTTCCCGAGAACTCTGCACAGGCTCAGTACTACTTGGGAAGCCTTCACGTGCCCTCAGCAGTAACATACACCCAGGTCTGCTGACTTCAAGGGCCAGAGTGCCAGAGGCCTGACCTGAGGGGAGGAAACAGAGTCAAGTCTAGGCAGAAGGGGAGAATGCATAACAGAGAAGCCAACTCCTTCCTGGAGCAGAAGACGAAGGCAGCCCAGCAGAGACTCAGGGAGAACCCTACCACAAAGGACAGCAGCCAAGCAGGGCTCCCACTCAGTGGGTGGCAAAGCAAGGATGCACCATCTAAAATATGAGATTTTTTAAAAAGAAAAACAAAGTGCAGCAAGAACATAGTAGAACAAACAACGGCAGAAAGTTTAGAGCGCTGTACTTAGATACTGGGTTTAAGAAAATGCAGAGAGGAAGTAAGAAGTCACTTTCACGGAAGAAACCAGATTTACCAGCAGAAGGCAATGTCCCCACCGCCAAGGACAAGCCAGGAACAAGGCAAGATGCAGAGAGACAGAAGAGACAGTGACTGATGGCTGTGCTACAGGACTAATCTTAGGTTAGGCCCTTCCACACCCAGAAAGTGGTCCATACGCTATCTTCATAAGGGAGAGGTCTGATAGCAATTCCTAGGTTTACAAACTCAGAGATCTCTATTCTTGTGTTCCCTAAGAAGAAAACACCAGAATCTGGTAGATGGGGCCAATTGTTTGGTCAACACTGTGCATAGGCAAACTGGCCACTAGTGGGATTTCCTAGGAGAGGCCATCAGAATAATCAATGTAATTTAAAGATTAAAGTTGGAAGACTGACACTACCTGACTTTAAGGCTCACTATAAAGCTACAGTAATCAAGACCGTATGCTATTGGTGAAAGAACAGACAAACAAAGCCATGGAACAGTACAGAGGGCCCAGAAATAGACTCACATAAATATAATCAACTGATCTTTGACAAAGGAGCTAAGGCAATACAAATGGACCAAAGATAGTCTTTTCAACAAATGGTGCTGGAACATCATCCACATACAAGAAAATGAATCTAGACAGAGACCTTACACACTTCACAAAAATAAACTCAAATCGGATCATAAACCTAAATGTGAAATATGAAACTATAAAACCCAAAATCCTAGATGAACTTGGATAGGGCAATGACTCTAAACACAACACCGAAAGCATGAGCCATGAAAGAAACAGTTGATAAGCTGAACTTCATTAAAATTAAAAACTTCTACTCTGAGAAAGATGTTGTCAACAAAATGAGAAGACAAGCCACAGACTGGGAGAAAATATTTGCAAAAAGAAACATCTGATAAAAAACTGTTAACCAAAACATACAAAGAACTCTAAAAACTCAAAAGTAGCAAAATAAACAGTCCAATTTTTAAAAATGTTTCAAAGACCTGAATAGGTACTTCACCAAAGAAGATACACAGATGGCAAATAGGCATACGAAAAGATGCTCCATATCCTACGTCATCCGGGAAACGTAAATTAAAATATAACAATAAGACACACATACCTATTAGAATGGCCAAAATCCAAAACACTAACAACAGCAAATTCTGGCAGGGATGTGGAACAACAGAAACTCCTATTCATTGCTGGTAGGAATGCAAAATAGTACACTTTAGCAGAAAATTTGGTGCTCTCTTACAAAATTAAATATACTTTTACCTTATGATCCAACAACTGTGCTCCTAGGTATTTATACAAATGATTTGAAATCTTATGTCCCCACAACAACCCATGCATGGCATGCTTATTGCAGCTTTATTCATAATTGCCAAAACTTGGAAGCAACTGAGATGTCCTAAAATATCCAGTCGAATGGATAAATTAATTCTGGCACAACCAGACAACACAATACTATACTTGATATAAAGCACTAAAAAGAAGTGAGTTATCAAGCTATGGAAGAAACCCCCACAAAACATGGAGGGACCTTAAATATACCTTATTAAGTAAAAAAAAAAGCCAATCTGAAAAGGCTATATACTTTATGTACTTTATGATTCTAACTATGACATTCTGGAAAAGATAAAAGTAGGAAGATAGTAAAAAGCTCAGTGGTTGCCAGGGGCTGAAGAAAGAAATGAACAGGTGGAACACAGAGAATTTTTAGGGCAGTCAAACTACTCTGCATGATACTATAATAGTGGATTCAGGTCATTATATATACATTTGTCAAATTCAGAGAATGTACAACATCAGGAGTGAACACTGGTACACTAGAGACTTTGGGTGATTAAGATGTGTTAATGTAGGTTCATGAGTTAAAACAAATATCCACTCTGGTAGAGGTGTTGCTAATAGGAAAAGCTGTTCATGTGTGGAGGCAGGAGTATATAGGCTATCTCTGTGCCTTCCTCCTAATTTTTCTATATAGCTAGAACTTTTCTTTCAAAAAATAAGTAAGAAATCATCCTGAGTCATAGTTTATATCAGAATTTTCAGAGAATGTTTTTGGCACTCTTTTCTTTTGAGACCTCAATAAAGGGCAAGTGAGTTCAAGTTAAATCCATTTGGGAAACTTAAGTCAAATAAAAATAAAACATGCTTAAAACCTTTAACACGTTCATCTGCCAAGAGAATGTCCCAGAGGATTTAATATTTCTCCAGGTCGTTCGATAAAAAGCCTTTTCTCCAACAGTCCCTCTTAGGTCCCTGTTCACACAAAAGAACTTTAAGAAATCCTGGATTATACACAAAGCATCTAAAATGGGGCTATCAATGGGGTCAATTCTGGAACAAACTTCCAGGTCCAAATTATGCTCTATTTTTTCAAAGAGATATCTGGCATCTCTTCCACTGCTGGGAAGGGTATAAGTTGTTACAACCACTTTGGAAAACTATTTGGCCCTAACTCCTAAGGCTTAACTTACACATTACCATATGACCAACTGCTAGATATATACACCATGAAATGAGTGCACGTGAATGTACGTGCCCACACCCACACACATATGAAAAAATATGTAAAAGAATGTCCATGGCAGCATGATTTATAATAGCTCCAAATTAAAAACAACACAAATGTCCATTAATGTTGGAATGTATACACAGCTGACTACCTTCAAATAATGGGTGTGGTAGTCAGAATAACGTCTCCCTTCCCAAATTCTGATACCTGGAACGAGGAGACAGAGAATCTTGAGATGCGGAGATCAGCTAGATACGCCATCAAAAGTGTTCTTATAAGAGGGAGGCAGAAGAGATTTTGATGAAGGAAGAGGGGATGCTAAGAGGAGATCAACATTGGAGTGACATACCATGAAGATGGAGGGAGTGACCTCAAGCCAAGGAGTGTCAGCAGCCCCGAGGAGCTGGAAGGGACAAAGACAGTCTCTCCTCAGAGTCTACCACAGGAACGAGCTCCGCCCACACCTCGACTTTAGCCCAGTGAAACTGATTTTAGACTTCTGACCTGCAAAAGAATTAAGTTGTGCTGTTTTAAACCACTAGCTTTGTGGTAATTACAACCGCAATAAGAAACTAAGGCAACGGAATGCAGAAATTATGCAGAAAGGAGAAAGAATAGAGTATATAAGCAGGACTCCCACAGACAAAGATAGCATTTGGTAAATGCAGCAAGACACAATGAGACATACTATATGATGGCATTAATATACAGTTCAAAAAGCAGCCAAACTAGTGCACAAGGTCAGAGGTCAGGACAGCAATTTATCTCTGAAAAGTGGCACCGACTTGAAGGGAGATGAGGGGACTTCTGGAACAATAGTAATAGTCTCTTTCTTAATATGGGTTCTCATTACATGGGTATAATGTACTCTGAGAAAAATTCATCAAATTATACACATATAATGGGTATAGTTTTCTCTCCAAATGTTATACATCACCAAGAGTTCTTAAAAAAAAAAAAACTACATATTTTTTTTTCTCTTTAATCATTAAATACAAATGACACATAAAATAAATCCCTCTTGGGGAGGTACCGGCTGGGAGCAGCCCCAGAACATGGCCGTTCCCACACGGTGAGGGAAAGAAAGAAAGATAAGGGAGCCGCTAACTGAACCCAACAGTCGATAAGGACACAGGAAGAATCAAGTCTCTGGCAAACAAAAATAAATCAATGTTTCTAACAGAAACAATATGGTATGTTTTTACAAATAAAAACTCTAGACTTAGACTCTCTTTTTTCTAAAAATTCATTCCCTTATTTTATACTAACAAAAGTAGAGCAAGAATTTAGTAGAGATGTTCCAGTGAGTCGGCCGGGCTGAGGAAGACGCAGGCGTGTCTGCAGAATCACAGCTAGAGAAGAGAGATGATGGAAAGACAGTGACCAGCGGGAAAAGCCGGGCCTGCCTAACCAGGTCAGGATGCTACTACAGCGTCCTTCTCCTCTGTTCTGTCAAGTGAAGGAGGAGGAAGAGTATAAATACTTGACCTTGACACAGTGTATATTGTAAACATAACCCACATATATCATGGTAGAGTTTAAAACAAACACACAGTATTTCCCCATTTTCCCCCCAATTATTTATTTATTTGTTTTAGATTTTATTTATTAATTTTAGAGAGAGGAGACAGAGAGACAGAGAGAGAGAGAGAGAGAGAGAGAAAGAGAGAGAGAGAAGGGAGGAGCAGAAAGCATCAACTCCCATATGTGCTTTGACCAGGGAAGCCCAGGGATTCGAACTGCAACAGACAGCTCTTCTAAAACCTTAAAGAGGGCCAAATGTGCAGGTCACTATCCCCAGGCAGAAATGAGTATTTACCATTCATAAACAGAGAGCCAAGTTTAGACAAAGCAAAAAGCCAACAGCAAACTCAGTCCTGATAAGGAGGTTGGAACAGTCTACATTGGCTACCACATTCCAGCCATTACTTTCCTTCTTTTAGAAAAGGCAACTTAAGCTTAGGGTTCAAGTGGCTCTCTGGACTCAGCAGATGGATTTGTTCCAGCACCACATTCTTTGTGTCATTATGCAAATCTGCCTTTGTTAACAAAATTCAACCTGGCCTGAAAACCTACTAAGGCTTTGCCAGGCCACTTAATCCTTAAGCAATCTGGTGGTAGAGTTATTAACACCCATACCAATCCACCAGTCTAGAAACTAAGTTCAGAGTTACTTTGATCCAAACTGGTGGTAAGGCTAAGACACTAATCTTATCTTCCAAATCCAAGTCTTGCAACCTTTCCACAAATAATAAAAGCAAGCATGCTCTCCAGGGCACTTGGTGTGGTAAAACTAGAACAGGCTTTGTAGACCTGAGTTTGAATCTCACTTGGTAGTTGTGTAAACTCAGAAAAGCTATTTAATTTTTTTGAATTTCCATCTTTCTCATCTATAAAACGGATCTCCCAGCACCATCCCCTTCCCTGGGAAAACCAGAGTCAATGTGTAAAAGATCTGGTACATATGGGCACTCAAATGGTTGGTGTTAGTATAATCAGTGATAACACAGACTCTGTCCTTGTGGTAACCACTTCACCAAGCACTCCTGAGTGTATACTAGCAAAAGAAATCAACTCTGTGAAGCCAATCCAACAAGTTACAGAAGAGTTTGAAAGGCACTGTTCTTTACCACAGTATATGCCCCTGGTCTTCACTACTCCAGTATCTTACACTTTCCAATGTTATAAATTGAATTATGTCTCCCCTGTCAAATTCATATGTGGAAACTTTAACTCCCAGCACCTTACAATGTGACTGTTTGGAGACAGGGTCTTTAAAGAGGTAAAAAAAAGTAAATAGGGCCATTAAAGTGGGCTTTAATCTAATGTAGCTGGTATCCTTATAAGAAGAGGAGTTAAAGACATGGAGAGACACAAAGGAAAGACCATATGAAGACAAGGGAGAAGGGGGCCATCTGCAAGCTAAATGAGAGAGGTCTCAGAATGAAACCAACCCTGCCAACACTTGATCTTGGACTTCCAGCCTCCAGAACCGTAAGGAAAGAAATGTGTGTTGTTTAAGCCACCCAGTCCCTGATACTTTGTTATGGCAACCCTAGCAGACCCACACAAACCCCTCAAATGCCAACTTCTCCCTACTTGCAGCCCAACTCACCACAAATACACAGCTGTGGCTCCAACATGACCATATAAGCCACAGGAAAATCAGCTAGGCTTACAAATGAATGTAAGGTAAACTTGTGGTCATTTTGGTATTTCCAGCCCACAAAAGGACCAATCTTTTCTAGAACTTTCAACATTAGTGGCTCGTTCACATTCACAGGACTCCACTAGAAGGGACTAGCATTCAGGAGCAGGAGAGCCCTGGCCTCGTACTGGTGTCTTCTTAACACAGACTGGGCTCTTTCCAGGCCTCCCTCTAGGGAAAAAGTTCAAGGCAATGAAAACGGGCTTCCCCGTCTGATATCCAGAAGCACCACAAAGCTTTCAGTTATGGTAGGTAGAATTCCAAGAGAAAACTACAAAAGCTTTGAAAGGCCAGCAGGGCATTGGACTTTCTTGAATTACATTATATTATGAAAATATTGCATTATTATTATTATTATTATTATACATTCAAATGAGGCCTAAGAGTAAAGTTTCTTGTGGTCAAAACATTTAATAGACAATGAGTAATTCAGCTTTGGTTACTTATAAATCTAAGTAAACTCGGCTAAATCATCCCCAAAGAATTAAATCCCCCTTTTACATAATGGCAATTATTCAAAATGCCTGGCTTGAAGAATAAAATGGACTAACCAAAGATGAAGAATGTTTATGAATCATTAGTTTGAGGATTTTATCTGATCATTTGAAAGAAAAAAATTATTATTTCTCTCTTTCATTATTACTCAGAACACACAGTTTCCTAGAAAAATTCTCCGTTTTTGTGCAATGCCAATCAGTAAAAGGAAGTTATAGACAAGACTCATTATGAGAAGTAATAAACATTTCCTGAAAGAACATATAAGATAATCTCTTATTAACTTCAAATGCTGCTTCCTTTCACAATGAGGTTAAATTCAAATTCAAATTATAAATCGCCCTTCCATTTTAAATGGTTTTTACAAATAAAGGGTGGTTTGGGGCTCGGTTCTGTCCTCCAACTCTCCTTCTGTTATTCACGGAGTCTTCTCCGCCCAGGCATGGGTTACGGTCATCACCACCCATGCTCATTAGATCAGAAAGGTCTCTGTGTCCTCCTAAGGTCCTTTGAGTTACTGAAGATAAAAAAGATCCTGGGGACAGTAGAGCTATCTTTCTGAGAGAATTCTCTGGATCAGCTCAACTAACAACACTAGGGAAGAACTGTTAAAATGCAGATTCCTGGGATACACCTAGATCTATTAAGTTAATCTTGGTAGTACTCAGGAATCTTCAAATTAATCAAACTCCTAAACTAATTCTTAAACTGAGTATAATTTAAGCCCAAAGCCACATGAGTATCTGCTAATGTGACTGGGCTTTGGAATCTGATACAGAGGTACCTTGAGATACAAGCAGACCAACATATGAATTTTTTTAAGATATGAGCTACGACTCCGTCCGTAGTTTTGTTCGAGATCCGAGCAAAATTCCTAACTACGAGTCATGATTCGGGAAGCTGCTGCTAGTTGGCGCATTGGCACACTGGTCCAGTATCGACATTACAACACCAGCATCTTGTTCTTCCTCACGTGTTACCCACAGAATCAAGTCAAATCTCATGCGCTGTACTCGTTCTTACATCATTTTTGCACTTTTTACTAACTTTTTTTGTGTGCTATCATGGGGCTGAAGAAAGTGAGTGTAAAGGACAGTGGTGAGAAGAAGAAGAGAATGATGTAGATAGAAGTAAAGCAAGAAATAATAGAAAAACATGAGTGTGATGTACGAGTGATTGAACTGGCAAGACTGTACAACCACAATTCATCTACAGTTTGTACCATCCTTAAACAAAAGGATGCCATCAAAAGTGCAAATCCAGCAAAAGGAACTACAATTCTGTCCCAATTAAGGACAAATATCCATGAATAAATGGAGAAGCTTCTGCTGGTGTGGGTGAAAGAGAAAGAGCTGGCAGGAGATACAGTGATGGAGACTGCAATATGTGAAAAGGCACGTATTATTATTTTTTTTTATATTTTTTATTTATTCATTTTAGAGAGAGAGAGACAGACAGACAGAAAGGAGGAGCAGGAAGCATCAACTCCCATATGTGCCTTGACCAGGCAAGCCCGGGGTTTCAAACTGGCAACCTCAGTGTTTCCAGGTTGACACTTTATCCACTGCGCCACCACAGGTCAGGCAAGGCACGTGTTATTTACGGCAACTTGAGGAAGAAAGAACCATCAACCTCAAAAGAGGCAGCAGAAGATATGTTTAAGGCAAGTCATGGCTGGTTTGAAAATTTCTAGAAGCAATCTGGCATCCACTCGGTGGTGAGGCACGGTGAAGCTGCGAGTGCTCATGTTAAGACAGCTGAGGAGTACACTGCATGTTTTGCTGCACTTATCGCAAAGGAAGGCTACATTACCCAACAAGTGTTCAACTGTGATGAAACAGGACTGTTTTGAGAAAAAAATGTCCCGAAGGACTTTCATCACCACAGAGGAGAAGAAGCTGCCAGGCCATAAACCCATGAAGGACCATCTGACCTTTGCATTGTGTGTAAATGCTAGTGGTGACTGTAAAGTAAAGCCACTGCTAGTGTATCATTCCAAAAATCCTCGAGCCTTTAAGACTCACAAGATTCTTAAAGAAAAACTGCAGGTTATGTGGCGCACCAATGCTAGGGCATGGGTTACATGGCAGTTTTTTATTGAATGGGTAAATCTCATCTTTGGTCCTGCAGTGAAGAAATATCTTCAAGAAAATAAACTCCCGATGAAAGCATTACTAATCCTTGAAAATGCTCCAGCCCACCCACCTGGTCTTGAAGATGACATTCTCGATGAGTTCAAATTCGTGGAAGTCCTCTACTTCCCACACAACACGACTTCAGTTTTGCAACCTATGGATCAGCAGGTCATTTCCAACTTTAAAAAGCTTTACACAAACCACTTGTTCCACCGCTGCTTTGAGGTGACTGAGAATACAATTCTAACCCTTTGAGAGTTTTGGAAAGTTCACTACAACATCGTGATATGTTTACGCATTATTGACTCGGCATGGCAAGAGGTTACAAGAAGAACCTTGAACTTGGCATGGAAAAAGTTATGGCCTGATGTTCTTGCAGACAGGGACTTCAAAGGATTCGAACCAGAGACCGAGACTGAGGTAGAAGCGTTGGAGGAGATTGTGTCCCTCGGAAAGTCGATGGGTCTGGAGATAGATGAGGGTGATGTATACGAGCTCATCGAGGAACTCTCAACTGAGGAGTTGAAGGACCTCCAGATGCTACATACGGAGCTTCTGCAAGAGATTAGTAGTGAGGAGGAGGTAGAGTCGGAGGAAGTGATTTCTACAAGTGAAATTAAAGACATGCTGGCAATGTGGGAGAAGCTTTCAAGTTTCATTGAAAAGAAACACCCAGAAAAAGTTTCAACTGATCGTGCTTCAGCACTTTTTAATGACACTTGTTTGTCACATTTCTGTAACATTTTAAAAGACAGGCAAAAGCAAACCTCTTTGGATAGATTTTTATTCAAAAGTCCTGCAAGTGAAAGTGCCGAAAGTGCAGCCAAAAAGGCAAAAAGCCAAAAAGGTGATGATTAAATGAAAAATACGTAATGTTAAGCTTAGGTTAAGTTTAAGGTAAGAAAGTGCATTTTTTTATAATTAAGTTTTTGTGGTTTCATTTTAAGTAAAGAAAGTGCAGTTTTAGTTTACGTGTCTACAGTGCCTGCATCCCTTCCTCCCTCCCTCCTCCTCCAACATTCGCCTCTGTTAGCCGCACTTGTCTGTCTCCAAGGTAAGAATACAGTACTAAATAACACTTTTTTCTTTCATTTCATATATTTTGTTATGCATTGGTAAAGTATACATGTGTGTTTCTTAATTAAAAACATGTCTTTTTTCATAATTTAGGATGGTTTGGGGATGTTTCACAGGGCTGGAACAGATTAAATCTATTTCAGTTATTTTAAATGGGAGAAATTTGTTTGATATATGAGTTGACTGACCTACAAGCTCAGTTACAGAACGAATTAAACTCGTATCTCGTGGTACCACTGTACTGCTATTTGTAGCATGCGCGACCAGAGTAAAATACCTTTTCCTTCCTGAGACTTGGTTCCCTATCTGTATCTAGAAACAACAGTACCTACCTCTGAGAGTGTTTGAGGAGAACACAGAATCCTCTACATAAAGCCTTCAACGTGCTGCCCAAGCCATTGCAAATGCTTTTAAATGTTAGCTATTATTACAATAGATAAGAGGACTTTGCATTTATTGATTAATTTTGGTTGAGTGACTGATTAACCCTTCAGCAGTTCCCTTAGAATATTCAGCAAAGTGAATATTCTAAGGGAACCCTAGAAACATGTCTTCTGATTAAAAATCAATAAGCCATGAGTGCTCAGATTCTAAGTACTGTATTATTTCATGGTAAGTGCCAGGCATATGGCTACAAGAACACAGTCTGAAAGTGCAGCCCTTAAGTCCACCAGGGTTTCCCCTCACAGCATCTGAAATGGGGTTAAGTTTAAGGTAAGAAAGAGCAGTTCAGGGGGACCTGATACTGTTCCTGGGAAACAGCATGTCACTTTGCTGTCCATCACCACACCATTGCATTTGCCTATATAATTATGTATTTGGCTCAGATTTTTAAAATCATTTATATCTCTTGGTTTTATCTTTTTAAAAATCCCTCTGTATTATTAGGGCAGAGATTAGAAACACGCCTGGGACTTCTGTAGACCTGAAACAGCATGTGTATTTAATTATGGTGAGGTTTCTGGCATTATCATTCTGAACATGCTCATGCTATACCCATGAAAAACAGGGGGAAAAAGAAGGCTACAGGGAAATGCAGACAGTACACAGGAAGTTTAATCTTTAGATAATCTCAAATGAATTTGCGCAAGCAGAATTCCAAGTGAGTGCACCTCAGTGTAAAGCACCAGGTCTGCTCCTCCCACATCCGCCCTCTCGACACAGTTTCTGGAGGTCTCTGGACTGAGTCCCCACCCAAGAACTGGGTGCCCAGAGGAACCAGGATGGCTGGACTGAGTCCCCACCCAAGAACTAGGTGCCCAGAGGAACCAGGATGGCTGGACTGAGTCCCCACCCAAGAACTAGGTGCCCAGAGGAACCACGATGGCTGGACTGAGTCCCCACCCAAGAACTAGGTGCCCAGAGGAACCACGGTGGCTGCGGCAGGGCACCAAACATGCACAACTGGATCCCAGACTAGGAAGCTCTAGATCTGGGCTGGGTGACCCCTCTTCCAGAGGACCCAGCCCCCTAAAATACAGGAAACCTCTCTGACTGGTCCCCTGGGAGACAGTGAGCTCAAGATTCTAACATGGGAGGAGAAGACACAGAAGACACAGAAGAAGAGAGTGGTCGGGCAGGAACCGTCGTGATCAGCAGCGGGCTTTTAAGAGTGGGACAGGGAGCAGAGAGCCTCAGGGAGAAGGCAGAGCTGGACGGCAGCTCCTGGGCACACAAAGACCAGCTTGTAATTCAACCCTGGGGCAAAATACTACACACAGCAGGAACAGTTATTAGTTATAATAATGGCCAGCGTTTACTGAACAATTATTTCTCTAAGTGCTTTGCATACATTACCTAATATCTTTATAACAGCCCATGAGGTAGTAGTTGGGGTCCTCATTTCACAGATGAGGAAAGTGAGGTTGAACACTTAGCACTTAATAAGTACTCAATACACTGCAGCTATTTTTTTTTTGATAAACACACAAGTTGACCAAACTGAGTATGCCTTTAGAAGGATGACTTTGGCACTCTAAACACATGGCATAATAAAATGAGACACAAATATTTACAGAAAAAAAAATAAGATACTTAAGAAATCAGTGTCTTAATCCTAAACTCTGGAACAAAAATTATAATGTTGATGAAAATTAGTCCATTTGAGTTTTCTGGCCCCTTTCACTGTGGTAATCACTAACAACTCACCAGCCAACTCAATCCACCGCCAACATTCTTGCACCCCACATGAAATATGAGCTAACTGATGGTGTTCATCTGTGCTAATGCTTCAGGTTCCTATAAAAGTTGTGGGTCAAACTATTACGATCTTTGTTTTTTAAGACAGTTCTCACATTTTCTGATTGCCTCAAGAGTTCAAACTGGAGCACAATCACAATTTTTTTCCTGATTTGACCTTTTCCATAGAAATTAAATGGCTATTTCTGAACTTTAAACATTCCTAAGAAGAGGGAATTATTGCAAATAGGCATGAAGGGTCTTTGAGAAATGATCTAAAATCAGGTTAGGGTGATGGCTGCACAACTCTAAGTATTTACTAAACATCAGGACTTGCACACTAACAATGGGTGAATTTTATGGCACACGAATTATGCCCCAATAGAGCTGTTAAAACAACAACAGCCCTCCATTCCTACATTATCTGTCGAGTTCACCCTGAGAAAGAAGGTCGGCTGTCAGGAAAACGAGAGCTCCGATCCCGCTGCTCCCATTCCTCCCGGCGTCCCGCTCTCGCCGGCTAACTAATAAACCGAGACGTTACCCAACTTTAGAGCCATTTTTATGAGAACACTCACACTTGTTCAGATACCCTGGAAGACCTTCAACAGAATCCTGACTTTTTCAAAAAGGAATTTAAGGCTGCAATGGCATAGGTGCTGTGCAAAGTGAGCTCTAAAAGAGAACTCTTGTTCCAGCAGTATCATCTTCCTCATCTTCCTGGATCGGTTTGCTGGGAACTGAGCCTTCTTCAAAGCACCAAAGAAATTCTTGGAAAGCTGAGAACTTACTCTCCCCTCCTTCACCAGCCCCAGGACCACCTATGATAAAGGATGGGAGAAAAGAGGTGATGTGTGCTATGCCAGCCACGTAGTCAGGAAGCAGGGAGCCACAAAGATGTGCATTAGGTCCCTAACCAACCCTGACAGATCTAATCTCTAAACATGTCCTGTGTCTGGTCCCATGTCACTTCTTTCAGACTGAAGCCATGTTCCTCTCCCTTTCAACTGTGGCAACGGCCTCTTTACCGATCTTGATCTCCCTGCTTCCATTCATCTTCCCTGTAGTCTCTTCTCAGCACAGCAGTCAGAGAGATTCTCCTAAAACGTCAGCCATATCATGACATTCTTCTGACAAAAACCCTCCAGTTGCTTTACATTTTCTCAGTATACAAACCCAAATCCTGACAACAGCCTCAAAGCCCTGCCTCACCCAGTCCGATTTCCTTTCCCACCATCGAGTCCCTCCTGCTCACATCCTTCAATCCACACTAACCTCATTTTCTTCACACCCATCAAACACAGTCCCACCACAGGGCCTTTGTACCTGCTGGTCCTCTGCCCGAGTTCCTACCATAGGTACCCAAAAAGCTAGCCTCCACATAAATGTCACCCTACCTGAAAGGTCTATTCTGACCAACTTATCTAACATATTACCCTCGACACACACACACACACACACACACACACACACACACACACACACACACACACTCACACACACTCACACTGTCCTTCTCCCCTTCTAGCAGGTTTTATTTCTACCTTGGCTCTTACCCCTCCTGAACACTGACATATGTAATGATTTATGTGTTGTCCATCCCTACTTTCCCTCTACCTCAATGTTAACTCCATGAGAGAAAAGGCTATCTCCAGAGCCTGGAATGGAGCCTGGACCATAGACGGTTCTAAATAAATTCTTGGCGATAGTGAGTAAATTTAAAAAACAAACAGTGAATCCTGTGTCAGAAAGGTGAGAGGCCACTTGGGATGAGGATGCTCTGCTTTGCGTGACGGCAGTCACACACTCCCACAGGCCCGCCGCCGTGCTTCCGGCTCCTTACGGAGGAAAGGAGGAAGGGCCGAGGAGCAGTCACCATCAAGGACTGTTTCCGTCCCCACAGCTCAGTCGACTCCTGGGAGCAGCACTCGCTCACAACCCTGGTGACCTGGGCAGAAACTATCCGCAGTCAAAACACTTCCAAAGTAAGAAATAGTTTTTAATAACAGAAAAATAATTCATAAAATAATAAAAGTGAATATAAAAGTATATGAAAAGAAAATACAAACGAATACAAAAGTCTGATATATTTTTAATTGTGTGTGAATTTAATTTTCAAAAAAGTTTTTACCTTGAGAAGTCAATGTTTTTGGTAAATCAGAGTCCTCTGAGAGGTAATAATACTTACAGGACATTTTTCTAACAACAAGACTGTGAGGAGCTATGATAACCACTTTCATTTTGGTGGAAGAGCAGACAGAGGTTAAAAGAGGTTAAGTGACTTGCTCAAGGCCGTGAAATTCCAGCATCAGGACTAGACCTCATTCCTTCCATTTTTAAAACCACTCCTTTTTCCATTATTTATGTTGTGCTTACTAAAAACCAATTTCTAAAAAAGGAAAAATGGTCTTTGAAGTGAAGCCTCTACTAAAAACATATCTATATTCAAATAGTGGTGGCCTTAAGCCCTTGAGAAACTCATGGTACTAGACCAGAAAATCAAGGTCTAACGGACCACAAAAAACCAGGAAGGTAAAAACAACATTGGCTTTTCTGGCAGGAGACACAGACAGCAGGGAAGCCAAGTGAAACAGAAAATCAGTTCTAAGAGGCACAGAGCTCTGTAACAAGAGACCCAGGGACTCACCAGACTAATTATAAAATAAAACAGAGGCAAAACAACACAAAAGAAAACCCAGACAGGTACTAAAGACAGGAAGTGGCCATGCCATCATCTCTCAGGCTGTATCTAAGGTAAATTTATAGAAAAGCAAGTTGTATAATTTACTTCAAAGGTCATGAGAATTAATGCAGGCACATCGACCTCTGCAGAAATAGCTAAGGTCTACTCAGTTACTAAAATTCATACTTCAGTTTATCACAGCTTGGTGAAATAATGTTCAAAATATATGCTAGTAGTGACTTCAATAGTATTAGTCATTAATGATAATCTGTATTTTAATAACTACTTTATTATATTAATAATTTTATTAGAGTTATACAGTAATAAATAAACTTTATAATATGATAAACAGTAAATGTACACAGCACCTACAATGCAACACAAAAGATGAGCACCATATTTGTTCATCTCAGTCTTAAATCATAACCAAGTTCCACTTCTCAGTAGGTTAATATTTGAAGACCTAAAAGGCTATAAATTAAGCAAGTCTGACTTATAAAATGAAGCCATTTGAACATGTTATCCAGAAATTCTAATACATTAATATATACACATAATTTCTTTGTAATTTCCCAGCCTCATTTCCATCCCCAGGAAAGCACTCGCTCACAGTCAGCTGTGTCTCCCGTCACAACTGAAGAATATTCAGAGGCTCAAGGCCACGTGGAGAAGACACACTTCCACGCAGGAGAATCTTGACCTAGGACAAACCGACAAGAAAGGCATACTTCTAACTGTGCTAAATGTTCCATATAAGAATTGTACTGACAAGTTTAAAAAGGAAAATAAAGTAACAAGTATTTTTACTATTGATAAAGCCTTCCAATAAGCAGATTTTTCTGTTTCTGTGTGACCTTTGACTTACAAAATTCTGACAAAATTTGTTAGAATTTGGACAACCTAACAAGATGAACACAAAATCCAAAATATTTATGCATATAACATCAAAGTCTAAATAAGGCTTAGAGAATTTTTATCAAGATTAAAGACAATTTGAATACTAAAAAAAAGAGATGACAAAAATTGTATGGGGTTAAGATGGAGAGGTATCGGCTATCAGAATTTTCCAATTTTAAACAAAAGCAGAAAAATTTCTATAAAATACCTTGGTGATAAGAAGTATAAATGTATTTCAAGTCTGTTTTTCAAACTATAGTTAATTATTCTCTTTGCTCCTAAGGGAATCAACATAAACTATGAGTTTCCATTTTAGCCCTAACACCTGTATGCTGTAAGCAAGGCAGGGAGGGAAAGAGCTGTGAGGCCTCGGAGCAAAGTGGAACCAGGCCACAGGCAGCTCCCACAATTACAGCAACCACACGACCTCTATCACACTCCATTTGCACAATCACAGCTGCACCGCTAATTGATCTGTTCACACAAATATCTGAGTTCTGCTCCCATTGCAAGATGAGCACCAAGGACAGGGTGGCGACCGAGACAAAGTGCCTTTGGAACTTCTCTGTTCCATTACAGGGAGAGGGTAAACATTAACAAAAAGTTACACCTCAGAGGACAGGAGGTTCTCTAAGGAAATACAGTACGACAATGTGCCAAAGAATGTCAGGCCGGTGTGTGTGGGGGTGTGTGTGAGTGTGCAAGTATGCACGTGCGTGTACATGGTATGTGCGTGTGTGTTGCTTCCACTAGGGCTGACAGAAAATTTTTCTGAGGGAATCAACATTTGAATGACAATTAAATGATGAGGAGATGCAACCACAAGATCTAAAGCAGACAGCACTGAAGGAAGAAATATCGGCACAAAGACTGAGATAAGAGATGGGTTTTAATGACAGAAGGAGGAAGGCCAATGTGACTGGGGACACCTCACTGGAGGGGGTCAGAGAGTGCAGGCGAAGGGGCCTGGACCACACAGGGTCTGGAGGTGGCAAAAAAAGCTTGATTTTATCCTAATTGCATTGAGATGCCATCAGCAGATTTTAAGCAGCAGACTGACGTGACTTACTTTAGGCTTTAAACAAGATACACGGTGATGCACAGAAACTGGACTGCAGGAAGGAAAACGTTAAAAATTCCAGTAATGTGCCAAAGTCCGAGTGAGAAAGGTGGCGTCCTGCATGAGGGTTATAGAAGTGCAGGTGGTAAGAAAGAGACCATTTCAAGGTGGAGATCAGAGAATTTGTAGAGCTTGTACAGGGAATGTGATGAACACAACGGGAATGAAAAATGATTCAGTTTAGAGGGCCCAAGTGTGGTGCCTTGTATAAAATGGGGAACCAAGAACTCCGTCTTGTGCTTATTAAGATGCCCATTAGATGTTAAAGTGGAGATGCCAGGCAGATGGTTGGACCATAAATCTGCCTTAGAGGTACGTTTATAGTCAGGAGATGAACTACATCACTTAAAGCAAATGTCTAGACAGAGAAGAACATAAAAAACAAAGCCTTGCACTACACCAATCCTTGTGGGTCAAGCAGACGAGGAAGTCCCTGTAAAAGAAATAGAAAAACAGCAACCACTCAGGGAGAAGAAAAATCAGCAGTATGTAGGGTGGCAGTGGCCTAAAGAAGAGAGAAGGGGAGGTGATGTAACATAGCCATGTCAGGGAGAGGAATGAGATGACAGAGTAGAGCTGAGGTTAGCCAATGACCTTGGTTGTGTGATTGTCTCCAGAACACTCAGCTGCAAATGCTGAGAGGTCAAAAGCTTGACTGCACAAAGTCAGGGCTATGTTAAGGCCAGTCCACTCAGAGAGGGTGAGGGAGAGGAAGACGGAGAGGGAGAAAGAAGGGCAGGCACTTGCTGGCGTCCAGTCCACATACTCAAAGCTCAGGTTAGGAAGGTGGTAAAGTAGAGGCAGAGCCAGTGGCCTGGGAAGTCCCAAGGAAAAATGGGAGCATACATGAATGGAAGCACAGGAAGTGGTGGTCAGATAACAGAATATTTGAAATTAAGATTTTGGAGGTATTACAGTTATTGGTGTTGACTTGGCCTAGGATAGCAGTTCTTAAACATTTATGTCTTTGTCTCCCTTTGCACACTTATAAGTCACTGAGTGTCATATCTATTACAAAATTTTAGGCTCATATCTGTTGATATTTGCCAAATTAGAAAATGAAGAAAACATTAAAATATAAATGCATTTAAAATAATATTTCCATTGTGTGTTAACATAACTAATACTCTTATGAATAACTATTTTCAAAAAAAGAATGAAAGAGCAGCATTCGTTCATATTATACTTTTGTAAATCTCTGGTAAAGAAGGCAGCTGCATTCCCATATCTGCTTCTGTATTCAATCCACTGCAATATGTTGTTTTGGTTGAAGTATATAAAGAAAATTTGGCCTTGCACAGATAGTTGTATAAAGGAAGTTGTTGAAAAAGGAAGAAATATTATAATAGTTTTTCAGATAATTATGAACATTCTTCTTCAGTATTACACTAAAACTCAGCAAGTGCTAGTTTCTTACAAGATAGTTGCAATCAGAATTTGAAACCATATCCATAAACTTTTTGTACTCTAACATTAAATCCACTGATCTGTCTTGTATTTTGAATGACTCTTTTATCCATGCATGACTCTATGAGATCACTCATCAGTTATTTGGAAATTGTTGGTTACCTAAGTTATATTGATCTTTCAAAAATTGGCACATCAGAAAAGTCTTTAAGTATTGGAATACTTTTAATTCAGGCTGGTAGATAAAAGTTTTCCAAAATTCCAATTTTCACTTGCATGCTTAAATTTATCACTGGCAACAAATATAATCTGTTGTTTTTCTTGGTGACAAGCTGGCATCTTTTAAGATGTCTGCCAAATACCCAAGTCTAATAGCCATAGTCTGTCTGCCATTCTTTCAAGTAAAAATTATGTTCCATGGAGAAACAAGTGGCTGACTCAATTACACAAGTGCTTTTCCTTGAGACAACCACCATATTTCATCATCCAGAAATGCTTTACGCACACTTCCCATTTTCCACATAAAAAT
This sequence comes from Saccopteryx leptura, assembly GCF_036850995.1. NCBI lineage: Eukaryota > Metazoa > Chordata > Mammalia > Chiroptera > Emballonuridae > Saccopteryx > Saccopteryx leptura. Next base: position 141,271,464 of record NC_089503.1, on the reverse strand, counting down.
ATTGAAAAGAAGTAATCTCAAGGTTTGAGATACAATGAGACTAATAATTTTAACTGTTTCATCAAGAACGTTCTAGAGTAAAACTGGCCTTATTTTGTGCAAATGAGAGACCAGGATGAAAACAATGACTACCAATATACTAAGATGCTAGCAGTTTACTCTCCACTGTGTTTGCCCATCAGTGCAAATGCTGACATAATAAGAAAATGTCTTGGTATTACTATGAAACAATGTGATCTTGCAGAACCTGGGGAGAAAAAATCTAGTGCCCCCCTCCCTTCCACCAAGGAGTCCACAGACCACACTTAGAGAGCTATCAGCCTAGAGCAGGAGTCCCCAAACTTTTTACACAGGGGGCCAGTTCACTGTCCCTCAGACCGTTGGAGGGCCAGACTATAAAAAAAACTATGAACAAATCCCTATGCACACTGCACATATCTTATTTTAAAGTAAAAAAACAAAACGGGAATACAATATTTAAAATAAAAAACAAGTAAATTTAAATCAAGAAACTGACCAGTATTTCAATGGGAACTATGGGCCTGCTTTTGGCTAATGAGATGGTCAATGTGCTCCTTTCATTGACCACCAATGAAAGAGGTGCCCCTTCCGGAAGTGCAGCGGGGACCGAATAAATGGCCTCAGGGGGCCACATGTGGCCCCGCGGGCCCGTAGTTTGGGGACCCCTGGCCTAGAGTGTGGTCAAGAATGTGTGTGGACTGAGGTCAAAGCAAGAAAAGATGGTTGCATTGAGGAAGCCGAAGACCTAAGAGGCCCGACTGTTGACTTGAGCACAATGTGGACGCGAAAGCCACTGAGAATGACACAGGTATTAAGGGAGAAGGAGAAAAGAAGAAGCAAGGAGGCAGCAATGAATGATGGGTCTGCCTGTGAAGAGGCTGTAGCCTGCAGGGGGTGCCAACACCTGACGAAATGTGCTTCAGAGAATTCCGAAAGAGAAAGAAGGAACAAGAGCTTGGAAATGGCCATAGAACCAGGGAGAACACTGTTCCTCCTCCATGCTCTGGCATGTCTGAGGTAAGAGAGAGGGCCGCCAGGACCACTGAGGGGCGGCCTTCAGCACCCTCATTGGCTCCTCTGTCCATGGCCTGGTTCTCAGATAGATCCACACCCAGAATCACCTAAGAGCTTTTCAAAACTACCCAAGCTTGGGACTGCACTCCAAAAGTTCAAATTCAAGATGTCTGGGGTTGAGTCCTAGGCATCTTATTATTTTGTTTTCTAATGATTCTGATGCTTACTCCATATTGATAACCACTAGCAGGTGGTAGAAATGCCAAACTACTGAGCCAGTGTCAGTTTGAACTGAACCTCATCTCTCTAATGCCTGCACCCTAGTCAACAACGTGAACAGAGCTTGAGATTTCCCTTGAGTGTGCGCACATCCCATCTCCCATACCTACAGTATCCTGCCTCTACCTATCTGAGCCTTGGCCATGCTTCAGGGTTGGAGCAAACCCTTCCCCTGTGTAAAGGTTCTCTTGTGATCAGCACAACCTTGGCGAAGGCCTCCTTCCCCCTGATGTACTCGCTAGTGTCTCTTCTCACAGCCGCACATCCACTTTTTGATGCTTTGTCTGATCTTGTTAACAGCCCCATCTAAACTGAAAGTTCCAGGAGAACTGGGGCCACATCTTAAGGGATTTGACAGCACCTAGCACTGTGTTTTACAAGAGTAAGCACTTAATACACCTTACTAAAACCACACTTTGCTCAGATTAGTAGTGAGTGTGGCAAGTGCATTTCTTTCACATTCTTATGGGAGAGTAAAAATAAAATAAAACACAGATCTGGTGACTCAGAAACTTCCTTTCCAAACCAGGGTTTTTCTGAAAGGGCTTAGCTTATTAAAAAATATGAAAATGAATAATAAAATCTACATTTTATTGCTTTATCTCTAAAACATTCACACATTTTTAAAATATTTTAATCCTGGATTTTTTTTAGATGAATTCCAATTTTAAAATTAAGAGCAGTCAAAATTTTAAAACTTTTATATTGCATGAGTTGTGTATAATATTGGTCTTTCAAGATGTGTGTTGAAAGCCAGGCCAAGCATAGGACAAGACAGTAGTAAGAAGGCCCCACGGGGAGGCTAGCAGCTAACTCCACATCAGAGACCTTCCAGAAAACATGCGAAATGAAGTAAGAGACTTCCATAGTCCCAAAAGAAAAATCTTGTGAAATATTTTAACCTTCATACTGTTAAGGCTAGTTCATCTGGGGGTTTCTTAACTCAAAGAAAAACAATATAACCAAACTTTAGAATCAAGAAAAATACATTTTTGTATTTGTGTGGGCTATAGATGCTCATTATTCAATTTATATGCAGGACTACCTAACCACACCCCTTCTGTTTTCTTCTAACCTGCTGACAGCTACCATTGGCCTATTGCAAAGCACACTGGGAAACACTGCAGAATGGCTGGGAATCAGCAGATGAGGGATGAATGAATTACAAACATGGTGACTGTTTTATATATTAGAATCTCCAGCAAAATAGCTTAATGACTCCACTACCTGCAAGCAGTCAGTAAAAAGGTTCAAGTGTTCTGAGGGGGAACACAGCCCTGGCCTCTAATACACAAGGGAACAGCTACCAGAGATGGGAGACAAACACGAGCCTCTCCCAAGCCGGGCCTGCCTGTGTGACTCAGGACAGCCAGAAACCAGGCCAACGTGAAGCCAGCGAAGTAAGGTGGGCTTGAACAGAAACTACTATTAGCACAAAAGAAGTTATGTAAGAAAAAGAAAATGTGAAAAAGCAGTGAGAAAAATAAGTATGTCTGAGTCTCTGGTTCAGTTACAGCTAAGTTAGTTTTAAGATTAAATTTTTTTTACAATTCTTTGGGAAGCTTCTCTTCCCATGGGCTTAAGTTCCCAACAGAGAAAATAAGAGAGAGAGAAAGACATAGAGAGACAGAATATGCATGAATGAAAATGAATCATCTTTTAATATACCTAAGGGTGTAGCATAACATTCAGTATCTTTCAAAGCTCCACTAACATAAAGCTTTCCAATAGAGATATTCTATATAGTATATGTCCTTGGGTTCCTAGAATAAAATTAGAGATCTATATAATTTTACATATAATAATTATGCCTTATACATACACACCACACACACATATATACACAAACATAAAGTCCCTCCTCTGAGATATGAGTCAAAATAAAATTGGGTACCATGAATTGTACATTATCAATAAACCCTCAATCTGCGACATTACAATCATTACCATAAACAACTAAAAGAGGGCTGTTTTGCCAAAATCAATCAACTTCTATACTTCTATGTAGCCTTTTTTTTTTTTTTTTTTTTTTTTTTTTTTTAGTCAGAGAAGGGGAGACAAACTCCTGCATGCGCCCTAACCGGGATCCACCCAGCAAGCCCACTAGGGGGCGATGCTCTGCCCATCTGGGGCCATTGCTTAGTTGCAACTAGAGCCATTTTTTAGCACCTGAGGTAGAAGCCATAGTGCCATCCTCAGCGCCTGGGGCCAGCTTGCTTCTGAGCCATGGCTGCAGGAGGGGAGAGAAAGAAAGAGAGAGAGAGAGAGAGAGAGAGAGAGAGAGAAGCAAGAGGAGTAGGGGTGGAGAAGCAGATGGGCGCTTCTCCTGTGTGCGCTGGCCGCGAATCAAACCCAGGACACCCACACGCTGGGCTGACGTTTTACCACTAAGCAAACCGGCCAGGGCCGCCTTTTGTTTTTATTTATTGTAACCTACCTATATAAAAACTATTTAATTTAATCTGTACACATTTAAAATCTCAAATCATATGAGAGATTTCTTTGACATTGACAAAAACCCTAAGTCCTGGCTGGATGGCTCACTTGGCTGGAGCATTGTCTTGCAATGCAGAGCTGACTGGTTCAGTCCTTGGCTGGGACACATACAGAAACAGATTAATGCTTCTGTCTCCCCCTTACTCCCTTCCTCTCTCTGTATTCAATAAAAATAAAAAAAAATTAAAAAAAAACAAAAACAAAAAACCCTAAGAGAGTTAAGATACTGGGAAAAAGCAGTAATTGAAAATTAAGCCATAATTACCAAGAGTTCAAAAAGATAATGATTTCTTAATAAAATTTTTTCCTGCAAAGGAATCTGAAATTTCCTATTTTCTCCCCAAAACATTTTTTCTTATTTATTCAAAATTTCTTAGAATATAACATTTTTGGTAAAGAGGAAAAACCAATTCAATTCTAATGCTTAACAACAATAACAGTAACTGCAGTTACTGGTTGAGGACCCTAGCCAAGTTGCTAACCCATATTACCTGCCAAGTTACTGTCACTCTAAACAAGTTATTGGGAGGATGAAATAAAGTTTAATGAGGCAATACTTTGTAAGTCACTTAGCAAAAGGCAGTCAATCACAGACACACAATACATGATGTTGAAATAAAAATGCCCAATTCTTATTTACCAGCCTAAACTAAAAGCAGCTAATCAATATTCTACTTCAAGATGTCCCACAGCCCTCATAATGCTAGAGAAAGAGTAGTCATCCTCCATAAAAATACTGTCAGCAGGGCCACCAGTGGGCACAGTCACACGTCCAGAACCACAGGAACAAGGTCAGTGAGTAGAGACCACACCTTCACCAGGAGTTCTGTTGCTCTGGTTCTCTTAAATGTCACTTCCTCACATTTTCACAACAGGACTAGATTTGAAAAAGCTCTTCTCTTCTCTCAGGACTCAAACAAGAACACAAAGAAGGCCCATAGAGGGTCAACTGCTGAAACAAACAGATCGTAACCAAAGCAAAAGATGGGAGCAATGAGGTGTCATTCAGAACAGCCTAAGATCTGAAGAAAGAAAGAGGGAGTGTGGACATATGAAAATTGCTACTTACAAGCATGTGGAGTTTTAACTCAAGGCTGGGAAGCTGTGACGAAAGGAAAACTACAGGAAAGATGTTCTATTCTTGGACAATGAAAACAGACAACACAATTCCTCAACAAAAGAGGTTGAGGAATTTATGTGGTTTCTAAAGTAATATGAGAATCATAAAAATCAATCTCCTGCCCAGATTTCAATCCTATAAGTACTTTTAAAATAGCAGCACTAAATACCTTATGCTGAAACAATATTCCAAGTTCTTCAAATGCTTCTTTATTCATCATTGAATCCACAAGTCAGAGAAGAGGTCCTGGGAGGTAGACAGGGCAGATATCATGCTCCTCACTTTATAAATGAGAAGCAGACATTAAGGGCTAAATGACTTGTCCAAGGTAATGTGCCCAGTAAGTGGGGGAAGAGGAACACAGTCTCCCTAAATCAGAGCTTTTCCATCACCCCACACAGATTAATTATTACTTATAATGATTAATGCAACTGCAAGGGCTCTAACTGCTCCAAAAAGTTTCCACATCACGCGCCTATAATAAATACACTTAAAGTGTTCCAATCGAGGAGGCCGATTCTAGGTGTACCCAAATCATGTGAAAAAATAAAACTCCAAAAGACCTATGTTACTACTCAGTGAGTTCTACAGAATATAATTTGGGACCTTGCTACCCTCTTGTAGCACTTGTGCTTTCCAAGGGGATAGTACTGTACAATATACTACACAACTGTCATTGTAATGATTGCTGGGATAAAAAGTAAACAGTTTAATCAGAAATGCAGAGCTAAGGTTACATAGTCACTGGAGATGTTATTCATCAACTTCAAGGACAGGCAAACTTGAAGGTAAGCAGCTGGACAAGGGCAGGCTGAGAATTCCCAACCACTGGGAAGCCATTGGATTTTAAGATTGAGGTAGGTCAAACAAACAATAAGGTACTAGGCTGAAATTTAACAGGGAAGAAGGCAAAGTAAGAGGAAGCAAAGCCTCTGGAAAGGGAAAGTTTGACTAAAAAATAAATAAAAGAGAGTCAGTACACAGGAGTGACGAGTGTAGACAAAAGCACAGTGGTCCCTGGGGGCGCAGTAACCATGAGTGCTCCCAGGAGACCCAGCACCTCCGCTCCTAGAGATTGAAGAAACCCCAATCAGAAAGCTTAGAAAGCAGTGCTGATCACACCTGGCCCCGCTCTCCCTTCTGAGAGCTCACAAGATGCTTTAAAGGAGACCTAAGATAAAATGATGATGCACCATGAGATCAGACAGCCCGAAGAAAAGAATACTAAGTAGCAATTAATGGTCTTCACAAATACAAAGAATTTTTGTAAAGATCAAAGTAACCAGCTCTCGTGAAAGCTTAAATTACAAAAAAAGAAACTGTTGAAGCAGAGCAGTTACTGACTCTGAAGACACTGTTACTAAGAGACCCTCACAGCCTCTTATAATTTTTTTCCCAAAGGATAGGATAAAATGCCTGAAATAAAGTACCTGTTCAGCCTGGAAGATGCCCTTTTGTGGTTCTATTCTGATAAAGAGAGGTCAGGGACATGAATTAAAAAGTAAGCCTTTTATACCAAACTTCACATACTGTTCCTCTTCAGTGAATTCCCTGTCTTGTCCCGCACTCTGGAAGGGCTGCCAAGGAAAGACCCTCAATGGGTCTGTACTATTAGTGTCCTCAGTAGCCAGTTTTGGTTCAAGACAGGTTCTTCCCCATCTCTTCCAGAGCCAAGGTAAGAGCCCAGAATGTCGTCCTAATTCTCAGCCCTGAAATCACTGAACCTTGTATGTGAATAATTTTTCCATAACTTAATCTTGCACAATATATAGCAATCATACTTTCCTCCTTGTCTCATTCCAGAAGTATTAGAAAAGATCACACTTTACTCACCAACCATCTAAGAGTGTCTATGGGAAGACTGGAACTTTTCTTGTCTGAGGAAATAGAATAAAAAACAAAGAGCCAGCAACTCCTCTTCCTCCTTACCCTCTGGCCATAGCACAGGGTCCCAGCCTTCCCTGTAAGTTCAACCTCTGCAGAATTCAGCCCTACAAAATGGCAACTGTGGGAATTTGCCTGGCCAATAAGACTCAGCTCATCCAAACTTGGTCTGAAACCATAAACAGAAATGGTGCTTCAGAAGGTATGATTGCCAGAACATTCCTAAGGTTACTTCATATCCATTTGAGTGGGTGTGTCAAAGCTGCAATCACCTTTACTCATGTGTCCATGTCATCGATATTATAAAGCGTTCTTGAAAAATAGGTCATCCCCTTTGATCTACCTGGCATGCTCCAAGGCATAGGCACCCAAACCTAGTGGGAATTGCTACAAAAATGAATCCAAAGCCAGTATAAACTTAAATGGGCCCTGAGTCATGATGCATTAAAGTGCAAGCTAAAAACGTTCACCAAACATTAGAAAAGTTTGACAATTCTCATGGCTATGAGATTTGGACATGGGAACAGTCCAACTACTTATACAGTCCAACAGTATAATCACAAGCTCACGCTTTGTGCCACACAGAGGCACCTGGAACACAGCCGCATCATCTTTAAATATGACAGATATCATAAACAGGGGCATTTCATTTGAGTCTGAGTGTCCATGGAATTTAGGATCATTGTGTGTGTGTGTGTGTGTGTGTGTGTGTGTGTGTGTGTGTGTGTGTGTGTGTGTTTACTATTTATTTTTATTTATTTATTTATTTATTGTATTTTTCTGAAGTGAAAAACGGGGAGGCAGAGAGACAGACTCCTACATATGCCCGACTGGGATCCACCTGGCAAGCCCACCAGGGCACGATGCTCTGCCTATCTGGGCATTGCTCCATTGCAACCAGAGCCATTCTAGCGCCTGAGGCAGAGGCCACGGAGCCTTCCTCAGCACCCGGGCCAACTTTGCCCCAGTGGAGCCTTGGCTGTGGGAGGGGAAGAGAGAGACAGAGAGGAAGGAGAAGGGGAAGGGTAGAGAAGCTTCTCCTGTAGGCCCTGTCCAGGAATCAAACCCAGGACTTCCACACTCTGAGCTGATGCTCTGCCACTGAGTCAATCAGCCAGGGCTCATTATGTGTTTTAAAGTCAGTTTCATCCTTTAAGAAAATAGCTGCTAGAAAACTAAAATGTTATAAAATCAAACAACTTCAAGTATGTAATTAAAGTTAGGATTTCCACCAATCTTATGAAAAGAGATTTTTTTAGGGAAGAACATTCTTTGCACACTTGACTTTCAGCCTTACAAATAGCAACTAATTCAAAGCCTCTAGAAATAAAAGAAAAAGTTTAGCTAAATAAGGCTAAAATAGGGTGGTTATACCACTTATACATTTAAAGTATTTGGCAATATCAAAAATATACATGCTGTAATTCCTGACCACAGAGCTCATAAGCTCTTACCCGGGCTAATTAAATAGAGTGGGGAGAAAATGGGACATGCAAAGTCATTTTTAAACAAGAACATAAAATGTAGGGGTGGGAAAGAATCATAGAGAAAGAGTTGAACACAGGCTAATGAGGAGGCTATATAACTTGAAGCACACAGTTGGAATTTTGTTACTATGAAATGTGCTGCTTCTAAGTGCCATCCTCTCAGCAGAGCTACTGGAGGAAAATCTTGTCCTAGTGGGTGATGGCAGAAATATCAAGAGGAGACCTTCCTTTAAATCTTTTTAAAGTAGCTATACTTCTGTGACAAATTTTTTATGCAAGTTTTAAATCTCCAAATTAGTAAATCCATTACAAATCTTCATTCTGCTCACTTAGAATAGTCTCACTCATAAAAAGACATTTCTATAAAAATTTCATGTATACTTTTAAAAGTGCACACAGTTATAAAAATAACATAGCAATAATAATAGCAGTAGTAACTACTAGCGGCTAACATTTGTTGAATGCAGATTATTGTGCCAGGTACCGTTCTACAGACTTACACATATGAATTCAGTTCATCTTATAACCACACCATAAGGTTAGGTAACAGTATTATCTCCATCTCACTGATAAGGAAACTGAGGCTTAGAGAGATCAATGCTGCCCCAAGGTTACAAAACTACTGTAGGGCCATGATTTTAACTAAGGTGGTGTGACTCTAGTGCCCACATTTGTAACCTTTATGCTACAATGGTCACCCTTTCCTCTGAAAAAACTTCGGTAGAACAGACATTCTCTTTCTGTAATAATGGATACAGTGACCAGATCTCTCTTCTAATCATGGTTCTCCAAGATTAAACAAATGACCAAACCATGGTAAGTCTAGTTGTAGGGAAAATTTTCTTTACTATCTACTATCTTATTTTATCAATGATTAAAAAAAAAAATTCTCTAGAAAGTAAGAAAAGCAAAGTGGTCAGTTATGCTTGCCTTCATTACTCCTAATTCTTATACCCTACATTCAGCTCTTTCTGTTTCATCTTCTCTGAACTTTCAGCACTTACAAGATTATCTTTGTAGAGTCATTTAGCCATGTGTATAGTAGCTATTATTTCATTAAGTACACGTGCCCAAGCCTGCACCCACATGTTCTTACACTATAAGAATTGTGAGAATCCTAGAGGCCAGCATCATGGCCTTTTTTATCTCCAGCAAGAGTTCAGCTAGTGCTGACTCAACACCAACAAGCACTGACTTCCTGCAGCTTTTCTAAACCTTCAAGAAAGTGCCCCCTGTGCATAACTCTTCCTGTCCCTCTTCCACTGTAAACTCTCAAAGTTACTAGTCTTTACTCTATCCAGGATCACTGGGATGAAAATGAATACCCCTTCTATTCATAGCTGACGAAGCAATTTTTATATTTCATATGTGTGACTAATTAGACATGTGACTGGCAACTAGCCCTTTAAGCAATTTTCCATCCTCATCTTTTAGCCAAATGTGTATTTGCACATGCACATGCACCCACACTCATACAAGCATATGTATCTAGATATTTAAATTCCTTCCAGAGCAATTCCTGTACCTGATTTCTAAATACACTTAATTAATTGAATCTACCATTGCTTCAAATGAAATTTCTACTTAATTGGCAATTGTGTGTGAATTATTAATGAGTGATCTTTGAGAGCAGAATGTGAAAAAGAAAAATAAGCTCCTAGCATAGCTAAAAGATTCAAGAAATGACTAAAATTCCCAGTGGTTGTACAATAGACTCCTCCCCTTCCTTCCAGTTTCACTGTTATATTTCATTTGCTCCATACAGGCAGGCTGGCCTGAATGGCGCTGCAGGAAGAGGGCCACTCTGATTTGTGCCCTTTTTGGATGGAAAGATGTTGAAACACACTGCAGAGCAAGCACCTGGATGTTTGGCAGAGTGTGGAACAGAATCCACTGAACTTCCTTAAATATCCACTCGTTCTATTGTGCCTTCTCAAACAAGTTGCCACATTAGTAGTTAAAGCAGCCAAGCCTCTTCTCCAAAACCCAAGAGATTAGGGTGAAAAACACTTAAGACTTGTGTGCTTAAATACTATAATTCACAAAGCATAATGCCTATCTTCCGGCAAACACTCCTGCCTCCCTCCAATTTTTCTCTCATCACGAAGCACATGTTTGGTTGCCAGGTCAACGTGATTCCAGCTTCTGCGTCTTATGTCAGCCCACCTCACAGTACCAAGGGGAACATGGATGTTCCATCTTGACACACTGGTTATCACAGAGCTAGAAAGGGGGCTGGAGTGTGTGTCCTCACTCTGGGAAAAACCAAATCCCAGGCTCTGGTAATCCTCTGGAGGCACACACCTTTTCATGACCTCAGTGCAGGCTACCTAACACATATTTGGAACATGATTTTTAGGTATGCACAGCTGACCAGAGAAGTCTGCCCAAGCATGCTAGCATGCCGGCTAAGTCACTGTGGTAACAGTCTTCTTTTATTACTTTGAGTGACCCATCAGCCCAGATCCTAGCTGAAGGGCATGAAGGCTGGTCAGCTGAGAGAGAACAGGACAGTACACGTGAGAACAGCAGTTTGAAGACAGGTGTTTGCTGTGTCAGGTCAGGACCAGACACTGGGTTAATCTGGCAAACACTACTGCATGGACCTTTTAAATACCAGTGCTCAACAGCCAGCAGAAAGTATCTCAGGGTCCAAAGTACCAGAATAATGGTCAAAAGAAATAAACAGTAAAGGAGTATCCAAATGTCAGTTCTCATCTTGAAGGTCTTCTTGCTTCAACCTACATGATACCAAAGTCTAATTTCCATAGCTAGAGTTGGGGGTGAATTAAAGAGTTTAATCTTTTAAATGGCAGCCAATGATGCTGGTAAAACCCTGGAGAAGGAGCAGCTTGTGTTTTGGGACAGGGAGGCAGCTGCTCATCAACCGGAAGGAAGGGAATGACCACTTCTAAAACTCAGGATCTTGTTTTCCTGCCGAGGTGAGCCTTGGCTGCTGGGTGCCCTCTGGGGGGTCCTCCTCCCCCCACCCCAGGCCCCACCAGCCGTTCCCCATCTTTCATTCCATCCAGAGCTCCCTATTGCCAACAGCCAACAAACACACTAGAATACAACAAACAAGAAGCCTCTTCAAAGGCTGGCTTTTGAGATGGGAAAACCAGATGATTTTCTTAGCTTTCTTTGCAATTATTGGTCCCCCAGTGCCCTCCAGCTCTTCAGATAAGTAGGTTATTACTAAAGGCATCACTCTCTCCTGGGCATTAATAACACCTAAGCGTTATTCCCTCATTACTCTGCCAGTCACTATACTAAATACTTCCGGGGATTATCTAGTTTAACAATTTTACATGACAGGCCCCACTACTGTCCTCTTTTCCCACTGACAATGCTAGTCAAATAGTAGGCCCAGAATTCAGACCTGGTCTGGCTCCAGAGCCTGAACTAAACCAAACCCACCTTTATTCTTAGCTTGTCTCCTGATGTAATCCACTGCTACAACATCAGCACTGACCCCGCATCGTTCATGGGCGAAAACTACTATCTCTGACTCCTCGTGTTGTCCTTCGGAAACTCACAAGCATATGAAGGCACTTAAACCATAACTGGGATTAATGAAAAGGCTGATGAAATTAACCTAAGTGCCCCTATTTTTAGGCACCAAGCTCATCAGGCCAGGCCTGTCCCGACACCTTCTGCTCCTGTCCTAGACTGAGGGGCCGTGCATGAACTGCTCTTGCCTTTGACCAAAAGAGCAGCCTTAAAAACTTCTGTCTGTGCGTAAGTTTTGCCACAGGGAGTGACAACAGACCTCTCTGAGCCAGATGCTTCCGTAGAGGTCAGGGAGCAGGCATGTGGTGATCCGTAATAAAGCCTCTACACCTGTCTACACACCAACACAGTCAAGTCACACATACACACAGTGGACTGTCCAGCTGCCCAGCCCCTGCCTAACCCTGAATCACCAGTCACCTTAACGAATCGCCATTCCCCTGCAATCATCCCAAATTGAGTTCACGATGGTAAAGCTTTTTGGGGGGTGGAGTGGGAGTGGGGCGGGGGTGTTGAACACCTGTGAGAAGAGAGGAGGAGGAAAGCAATGAAAATTGAAAATAAGTTTGTTGTCGGTGTCACTTCATGAAGAGGCAGCTTGGGAGAAGAGAGAAGACAGAGGTACAGGTAGATCCGCATCAGGTAATGGCACTGTCAGCACCACAGTCCATTCCTGCCACAGGCACACCCTCCTGCAATTCCCTCCTGTCAGCCACGCTGTGCCCTTTCGTATGAGAAGCACAAATATAAAGCAGTTAGGGCCCAGGAAGCACGTTCAGGATTAAGTCTGCAGCTGAACAAGGGAAGGTCAGCGCCACAGTTAAATCCTGGCGACTTCTGTCAGCAGCTTTCGAACATCGTGTGGCAAGAGTCTCTTGGGAAGTCCGTTTCAAAGGCAGGTCCCAGAGCCCCACCCCTCCCGATTCAGTCACTCTGGAGCAGGGCCCAGAGCCGCATTTTCAATGGGTCCCAGGTGATCGGACACAGGTGGCCAAACACAAACTCAAGTCATTCCTGCCCAGAGGCTGGGGAAGTTATTCTAGGTGAATAGCTGGAGACCTGGGTTCAAGTCCTTCCTTTCCTGCTGAGAAGTTACAGAACCTAGGGCAAATCATTTGATCTCTCTGGGTCTCTCTGTTAAATGAGATGGGAAATGGTCTCCAGCTCTGAAATACTGTCTCTGTGGAAAGTGCCTTTGATTGTAAACCGACCCGAACATTTTGCTTCACGAACTCTCAAAGTTCGCAGCTTGGGTATGCATATGTATGGGCCCAGGTATGAGGGATTAGATAGAACTGGACTCAGGGCATCAGGTTCTTAGAACCTCATAGAACCGAATACATGCTCTGCCATGCTCCCCCACGCAGCCCAAAGCATGTGCACGTGGCTGCACGACTGGGGGTGCGAGCTGCCTCTGCACAGGTGCCAACACCTGAGCCCGCTGGCAGGGACGCCCTGCCCTGAGGCTCCTCAGATGAGTGCCCAGCTCCCATGTGTACCTGCTCCGAGTCCGGGACACCCCCTCTCTAGAGCAGGCTCCTCAAAGAGCTTCCATTAATATCACCACCTCACTGCAGTCTGGATATTTTTTTTTCTACTTCAGATTTGCCTTTTTTGGGAGGTGAGATGACAACCCCAAGAATAGAGGAAAACCTAAGAGCCTTCCTTGCCAGAAGTATAGCTCTTTTTTACTGTTCTCTGTGAAATCACAGCCTGTTTGTTCAGTAAATAAAGCATCTGTATTAATAGGGGATTTAAAGAAGCCGGAGGGGAAAGGCCTTGCCCTAAAATACGATCTGTGGTTAACACCGACTCTCAGAGAGATGCTGAGCTGACGTTCGCATTCCCTCTCTAATTACTAAGGGAGGGGGCCTGCAGCAGGCACAGCGGGCACTGTCCGTGAGGCTAGGAGGCACTCTGGAGGACAATGAGTGACAGCACAGACACAAGCTTAGCACTGCTGCCTGGCTCTTGCCTCGTTTCCTTTTAAGACAAGCAAATACATCAGATTACAAATCAGTGAATCCCACAAAAAGAAAGGGCAACAGAGCTCTGCCTCAATGTAGTGCATCTTTCCAATGTAGTGTACGAAAGGAGTCAGGAACTAACAAGTGGAAAGGGACTCGGTTCACAACAGAGTATATTCCCAGCCTTTCCCCACTTCGGCCTTCACTGCAGATGGACCATTTCAGATTGAGGCTAGGGGCCCGATTCAAACAATGAAAACTGGCTCTCTATTCTGAGGCTCTTCCTTCCTCAACGAGCACGTGATCAGTCCTTACCAAAGGGGAAGGAAGGACCTAATTTGTACTCAGGTCGCTCATCAATTTGTGTGTAAGTAATATCAAATATTAAATTGTGAGGACATAATAAGACATAAAATAACACAAAGAAAATAGCCTACACTGTGCTTAGTGAGTCAGAATAGAGGCTTTGCCATCAGCCCAATGGCATCAGTCAAGGTGAGAGCCAAACGGAAGTCCTGCACAGAGCCAGCCCACGCACCTGCTGCAGAGGCCATGGGAAGTGTACACACGCTCAGCGGTGCAGGGTTAAGGGTCTCCCCAACACCAGAAAGTCCACAACCTCGCCGAGAAGCCTACAGCTCCCCTTCTTTAGACTCGCAGGAATGGTATAACTATAGGTGCATTTCCCACAGCACGTTTGCTTTAGAATGGACATGTTTATCATATTTCAGCAGTGGTGAAGGAAGAGGATTAAAGTTTATGGCAACTGGCAAGAGAAAATCTCACCAGGCCTCCTCTTCAGTGGGGTCTGCACAGAGGGCTTCTAACTGCTTCTCTTCTCAGTGAGACACCAGAGAGGGCCAACGCCATGCACAGAAGCTGCTCATGGCCTCCAGAGCCCTGCCACTGGGGTGGCTTCCACCACAGTGCTCTGGAAACATTGTTTTGAACAGAAAGTACCCTTGATATCTACCAGAAACCCAGGAGTTGACACCAGTGCACCACATCTAATTGATCACTACACCTGGTCAATTCTATCTCCTACATATGATTTCGATCAGCCCCCTCCTGTCTGCCCCTACCACAGCTTTAATCCCTGCCCTCAACTCTCCTGAACGATCAGAATGTCCTGTCTGCCGGGAGTCTCACATCACTTTTCCTCTGTCTCTACCGTCAGCGCAATCTTTCTGAAACGTACTCTGACTGTGGCACATGCTGGCGTTACATTTTTCAGTGCCCCAACTCCCATGGAAAAGGGTTCTCAAACTGTCAGACTTCACAATCAGATACACCTGGACCCTCCTCCAGAGAGCGGTATCTGAGGGAAGTTGAAGGGCTTGGATCCAGGAGTCTACATTTTCAACAAGTTGTTCATCAGGTCATTCTGACTGAACTACATTTCAACCGTGCTACCCTCAAGGTTACACTACCGCCTTTGTGGTGGCAGGTGCTGGTCTTCCCTTCCCCTCCTCTAAACTTCTACAGATACTGCTCTGATTACCCTTCCTTAAGTATGCCTGGCTAGTTTCTACCCACCTTTCCAGGCTGGGCCCAAACAGCCCTTTCTTGGAGCATCTCCCCAGACACATGCCCTTCCTCCAGGTATCCCAAAGTCCCTTTGCAAAGTGGATAAAACAGAGATTAGAATGCCTTTTCTAATTCCATTAGCCTCAGAGCTGCAGGAGATTTTTCTTTTAATTGCCACTGCAGCCCTGACACACAGTAGGCACTCAACTGCTGAACACATTTTGCATAAATGAACAAATGCATAAACTTTGAGCAAATTCCAAATGGAGAACTGGCAGTGTTCACCTTCAGATGGTCTTTCATTATCCCAGAATAAATTAAAAGGGATTAGAGTATGAAAGAGAAATGCCAAAGGAGTGAAATTAATCCAGGGATGACCACAGACTTTTCCAATGCCGTTTCTGGTGATTGAGCATCTCCAGCCATTGTAACTTGGAGATCTTTTCAGAAGGCTATAATTGTGCTGCAAGATAACTATTATTCTTTTCTCTCTTTTTTCTTTTTTTTTTTTTTTTGTGTGTGTGACAGAGACAGAGAGAGAGAGAGAGAGAGAGAGAGAGAGAGAGGGACAGATAGGAAGGGAGAGAGATGAGAAGCATCAATTCTTCATTGCAGCACCTTAGTTGTTCATTGATTGATTTCTCATATGTGACTTGTCTGAGGGGCTACAGCAGACCGAGTGACCCCTTGCTTGAGCCAGCGACCTTGAGCTCAAGCCAGCAACCATGGGCTTCAAGCCAGCAACCCCATACTCAAGCCAGCAACCTTGGGGTTTGAACCTGGGTCCTCTGTGTCCAAGTCCGATGCTCTATTCACTGTGCCACCACCTGGTCAGGCACAAGCTAACTACTTTTATGTTAATCTCTCCCAACAAATATTACCGCTGGAGAGGATGCATGCACTTGTTTGCATTGTCAAGGCTCCAAAACATTTTAACTTTATTTTTGAATTATTTTTTAATTGTATTGATTTTGAGAGGGGTGAAGGTGGGGGGAGGAGCAGGAAGCATCAACTTGTAGTAGTTGCTTCTCGTAGGTGCCTTGACTGGGCAAGTCCACGGTTTCAAACCCATGACCTCAGCATTCCAGGTCAACTCTCCATCCACTGCGCCACCATAGGTCAGGCGCCCCAAACCTTAAAAACATCACTTTTTAAATTTTTGATTTACATCTGGGTATCTGTGCCAGAGCTCTCCTCAGAGGCAATGATCGGGGCGGGAGGCACTCAATAACTTCATTCCGAGTGTGGAGAACACTACAGGCTATAAAGCATACGAAACCCTAAAAGCTGCCCCTCCACTAAAGTGACCTTCAGAAAGGAGATGTTTTATGAACAAACTCTTTAGCCCAACTCCCAATACCAGATGATGAATCAATATGTAATTTTCTTGACAGAACCATTATTTTGCAACTTGTTTATATTTTTTAAAGTATGGAAGAGACCTGCCTAGGTCTCTGGCAAGTTAAACTCCCATAACAATTACCTGCAGAATTTACTTCATCAGCTGGGCAATTCCAACATACTGACATCCTAAAGATGAAAACTGTTTAAAGCAAAACACCATTAATGTGAAAACTACAAGCCTCCTGAAGAGCTGCCACTGTGTAACAGCAGCCAGGTGCCAATTAAGAAAATGCTTCCTTCTCAGCAAGTGCTCTGCTGATTGGTTTGTGGTTCTATCTCTTTAAATCAAATATTTATTGTCTTGTATCACCCTTTATTAAGACCTTCCCTTCCAGCTTCATGATGAATTAATATTCTCAGGTCTGAAAGCTATTTGGAGGCTTCCACGCAGGCTCATGCAGATATTAAAATTTTCAATAGTCTTGTGAGGAAAGTGATTTGGGAAACTTCAACAATCTGGGAACCTTAAGGCCCACGAGAGTAATGAGGGCAAAAACACTCATGAAATGCTTGAACTTCCCCCACAGCCTCCTTGGTCCCAATGAGAGGGCATAAGTAATGTGCATCTTCCTGCTGCCCTTCGAGGTGCAGCCAGGGCTTTGTGTGAGAAACTGCCCACTTCGCTACTAACACCCACTGGCTTTAGCTCTGCCCTCTCTGCCAGCTGCTGCTGCGTCCAGATGCCTGTCCGTGTGTGCAGACAGCAACCCCACCATGTCTCCCAGGTCTCCAGGGTAACGGCTCATTGCTTCCCCTGCCCTTCGCAGGCCATGTTTTTATATCAGCTTATGTTCTGATCACTCTACCAAAAAAATAGAAAAAACAAACAACAACAAAAAGCTATTCTTGAGTGTTGCCAGAATGGGTGAACACACATCATCCAATCCACACAGAAAATAGAGAAAATCTCCTCCTTGTGATAGATACTTTATTTCCACTAACACACTGTGAGATCACCTTAGGAATTTGGTTTTTTTTTTTAAAGATATAAAACTATTGACTTATAAAGTGCTTCCATTCAACTAAAAGGTTAAAAGCTTCTTTGCTTGAGATGCTTGCTGTTCAGTGGTGACTTCTTTAATTATCACATACACCAAGCTGGTGATCTGAACCCTTGGAACAAATGTAATATTTATTCCCTATTAAATTTCATCCTGTTAGATTCCCTCTTTGTTCCCAGTGCACTTACTATCCTTTCCTGCTTAACTTCAAAAGCAGACTTGATGAGCCTCCCCCTTGGTCTCAGCTAAGTCATTAAGGAACAGAGGGTCTCCCCGCCTGAGATGCCTCAAGGCACTGCTCACATGACCCAGAGCTTTTTGGGATCAAATGTTCTATTCAATATGACTCATACAGGAGATTTTTGTCAGGGAGTTTAGCAAAGGCCTTTCTAAAATTCAGAATAATCATTTTTGTACCATTCTAACTGAGCAATCCCATCACAAAGAATGAGTTTCATCGGACATGAGTGGCCCATTAACCACGCCAGTTCTCACTGGCATTCTCCTTCCTTTCCTGTGGCCACCACAGTGAGCACGTTCAGTTCCCACTGGCTCTCCAACCTCCGGATACTGTTCCTGTGTTTGAGGGTTCTACCAAGTGAGAGAGACTTGGCACAGATCGGGAAACTTCACCTTCTTCTCAGGAAGGTAAAAGGAAGCTAAATTTATGCATATTCTCCCACAACACAGGCAAGTAGAGCATGGACAACTTACCTAAACTTGGCACACAGCCGTGTCTCCCCGGACTCGGCCTGCACTGAAGAGCACGGAAAGCTGGGGTAAGTCAGAATGCAGATTGCCGGCGGAGCCCCGCAGGCAGCAGCAAACGTCCAACAGCAGGGCCCCTGGGCACCGTTCTAACCGTCCCTTTCGCTCGGCATAGGCTGGCTGTGTGTATAGCTATCTGGCCTCCCCTGGTGTCTGCCATTTCCTAAGACTGGCTCTCTACTCTTCCCATCAAGATATTCAGTATTTTCAGTAAGACTCGTTTGTACTTAAGTTATTCAGAGTTGGATTCTGTTGTCTGTGGCCAAGGACGCTTGACTGATAACAGCTTCACAATATATCAATTAATCAGTCTAGGATTTTGCCTAGAGACCACACCAACATAGCAGAATTCACTCCTTATGCCTTTTAAAAATTAGACACCATTATCTCTACGCCTGGCACCGCTCTCACTCCCCAGTACTTGTTTAAGATAAGTGGGACCTCGGTTTAGCCATTCCAGCTAAAGGGTTTCTGGGGACACTGGAATGTAATGCATCCAAAACAGAGAATCCGAACTCATTTACACAGAAAGGTGCTTTTGTCCAAGTTTCTCACTCATCTTAGGTTTCTAATCCCTCTTACCAAGTTTGTTCTTAACCTTCCCAATCATTCTATCGTTCTCTTTAATGAAGAAGCAGAAGCAAAACAGAAGCTCCTTCTCTGCAGTCCACCCAGACACTTCAAGAAATAGTCAGGTATCTCTTTGCTTTTTCTTTGAAGAGTTAGTGGTCTTTGCCCACAGGGGTCCAAAAACTCTGTCACAATACACGGAGCTGGTAGCTGCCCTCTGGACATAGTTAAAAGGAAGACAGTTACTCTATTAAGAACTATTATCTCTCCCCTCTGCTCCTAAACTTTGTCATGATACTTTGTTCTAGCATAGTCAAACATTTTATTCCCAAATCATCCTCCTCAAATATACACTCTCAAAATGCCTAT
The DNA here is from genome assembly GCF_036850995.1 of Saccopteryx leptura. Taxonomy (NCBI): domain Eukaryota; kingdom Metazoa; phylum Chordata; class Mammalia; order Chiroptera; family Emballonuridae; genus Saccopteryx; species Saccopteryx leptura. Next base: position 141,252,047 of record NC_089503.1, on the reverse strand, counting down.
GCTGCATATTCATTCTTACTTTTAAGAACACATCAGATTCTATGACTTGATAATTAGCCACATTCTTGTCAAGTTTTAACTTTCTCATTATATATCTAAGTTCTTTTCTGGGGAAGCAAAGCTAAGTTAATATACTTTTCCATCCCATGACTTTTTCAGACTTTATGTAATCTAGAGAGTAATCTTCAACTATATAATACTATTTTTAAATTTTTAACTAAACATAAAATTGCAAGGTACAGTTTCATGTAGATGACCAGTTCATTATGCTAATGAAAGATAGAAGCTCAAAAGCCATAAAAGAAGCTAAAAGTTTCAACTTCTATTGCAATTAGGTTTAAACTACTCTGCCTGCTGATCTGAAAAAATCTAGACTATTATAATTCCAATAAATGAAATATAATAATTTATGTATCAGGAAGGCACAATGCTTTTAAAAGATGCTAAGTAAAAATTAAGTTTCTTCAAAATTAAGACACAGGCCCTGGCCGGTTGGCTCAGTGGTAGAGCGTCGGCCTGGCGTGCGGAGGTCCCGGGTTCGATTCCCAGCCAGGGCACACAGGAGAAGCGCCCATCTGCTTCTCCACCCCTCCCCCTCTCCTTCCTCTCTGTCTCTCTCTTCCCCTCCTGCAGCCAAGGCTCCATTGGAGCAAGGATGGCCCAGGCGCTGAGGATGGCTCCATGGCCTCTGCCTCAGATGCTGGAGTGGCTCTGGTCACAGTGGAGCGACGCCCCGGATGGGCAGAGCGTCGCCCCCTGGTGGGTGTGCCAGGTGGATCCCTGTCGGGTGCATGAGGAAGTCTGTCTGACTGCCTCCCCATTTCCAGCTTCAGAAAAATACAAAAAAAAAAAAAAGACATGGGACTGGAGAGGTCATGAAGGCAGTGAGTATAGATAGGGGAGAGAAGAACAAAGAAAATAAAAATTAAGACACAAGAATGTTTTTAGAGAATCTAACACCAAAGAGAGAGAGAGAGAGAGAGAGAGAGAGAGAAAGAAATGAACCAGGTTAGTGGCCTAGGAATCTACAAAAGCAAAGAAAGCAACAAAAATAATGTTAACATAAAAAATGAGGATTTATGTCTAAAGAAAGACACATGGACCAAGTTACTAGATAGCTGAGAAAATGTAAGCAGATATTCTTAAAATATAAAAATGACAAAGGACTCATTTCTACAATATACAAAAACCTCTACAAGTTAACAAAAGAAAGATAACTCGTAGAAAAAAAACAGCAAAAGGCTATGGGCAATTTACTGAAGAGAAAAACACACACAAAATATTGAATTTGAGGCTATGCTCAAACACATTGGTAATCAGAGAAAAGCTCATTAGAAAAAGAGTTACTCTTTTACACCTGTCAGACCGGCAAATATCAGAAAGCTGGAAGATACCAAGTGCAGAAAGGCATGTGGGAACGAAACTGCTAGGGGAACTGCACCTGATGTGACCACTACAGAGAGCACTCAGGCACTACTGAAATGACATGATGTACATGATTACCCCATGACCCGACAGTTCTGCTCCTACATGTAAGTCCCACAGAAATTCCCTCACAGATCCATAAGGCAACATGAATAGGAACGGTCATTGGAGCATTGTTTGTATTGGCCCCTCTCCCTAGGTGAGTGCACTCTGATAAAACTGACCCCTGAGAGTGATGGCCCTGCTGGTACGTGCTCCTCTCCCAAAGTAAAATAACCAAGGAAATAACAGATGTGCAAGTGTGTCCACAGCACATATACAAGCCCTGGTGAAAGACCACCATACCATTACAGGTTTATAAGAAGCAGGAGGAAAATACCGGACGTGGTCAGGAAGAAACCTCTCTGCCCATCAATGAGAAAGTGGGTAAGTAAAATATGGTTGATGCAACCCAGGCCACAGTTGGAGACACAGACTACATGTATACATAACAACATGAAACTGATCATGAAAACACTGTACAAAGTGCAAATATAGAAAAAATTGATATCACATGAAGTTTAAAATATTGTGTATCCTTCCTCTCCATTACTGTCTTCTGTCATCCTTGAGGATATATAATATTTAAAAATGTAAGCAATATAAATAGAAGTAATATAAAATATAATAAAATAAAATACTAATGCATTCAAATAAAAATACTTTTTTTGCCATAGCTCATTGAAATAAAAAGATACACATTAAAGTGAAGGTGACTGTCCATAGGAGATAGGAAAAAATAAGGTGATGGGATAAAAGAAGAAGAAAAAAAGGAAGAACATAACAGCTAATATAACTTTCAACTTGCAACAATATTATATTTCCCAGAAGTCAATGGTTAGGGTCAGTCTCTCCCAGGGAATGGGAAGGGAGCTAGGGAAGGCTATGCACATATGTTTGCATAGAGGATCTGGGTACCCAAGATAAAACCCAGAAATGTGCAATTAAATTACATTTTGTTACTAGTACCCAACATCAGCAGAACATGGTTTGGATTCATAGCAGCATCAGATATCATAAAATATACTTTGTGTTTATATTAAACAAAATTAAGGCACTTAACAAGGATTTGAAAGAATTAGAATATTCATGCACATCTTTGAGGAGTTCCTAGTTCCTCTAGAATGGGAGAAATTAAAGTCAGTTTGCCAACGTAAGATATTTGAGATTCTAAGATGCTTTTAAAAATTAAACAGCATTTTTTTTCAAAATTTTAATGACATTAAGTACCTTATAGAGTTGGTCATGCTTAACACAATCTAAGCTAATGAAACACACACCCTTGAAACAGCTGCTGAATCAATCCACTTTATTTTCAGAATAAAATTAGGGAAAAAAATAAGTTGTGTAAGACACATTGAACCTCACTTGAAAGAATTCAATTTAACCTCTCACAATTCTTGCTCAGTCATGGATGTTTCAGGGTTATTAGTGGTGTGGCCATGGTTCACTCTTGAAAGAAAAGTATTATCCCCAAAACCAGGCTTCTCCATCAAACAGAAGAATTTTTGCAGCTGTGGTCGGCTATGTGGACTGGTGACCATTCATAGCCCCTTCTTTCTTGTCATCCCCTAGCAGAGCCTTTGACAATTACCCAGAAACTCATACAGGTGGGGGCGAGCATGGGACCTGCTGCTGGATAATGAGACATTCAAAGAAGTTGTTGGCTGGGTCTTAGGGAACAGACTTAGCTGGCAGGGCCTCCTGTGCTCCTTCTATCTTCCCACTGGAGTATAGAGGCAATGGCTGAAATGCAGCAGGAGGATAAAAACCTTACGCCAAAGACAGCCAAATGGCAAGACAGTGTCTCCATTCTTGCTAATATTCTTAAGCAGCCGGAGACCACCTATGTCCACATTTTTTTGTTGAGTAAAATAAACAAAATCCTTATTGGGTAAGAAACTATGAGTTGAGAGTTGGCTAAATGTGTTCCTAAATGATACAGTGGCAATAAATAAATAAATACCAGAGGAACTATGCAACAATGTAGAAAAATATTTATCAGAGAATAGTAAGAGGAAAAGGCTAGGCAGTGGCTGGCACACCATTACAGCAATGCCTCGGTCAAAGATTAAATAGCAACACAGTAAAAAGAGTTGTGTCAGGGAGGCAGGCCTGTGTATGGGTAAAGTGACAAAATAATTTATCTTTCCAAACTGAGACACTTTAGAGTGAAAGGGGGTGCTATTAATAATTATGCTGAGACGGGTGTCAATGGGGACTGTCCCAGGCAAGCTGCAAGACATGAGTAATGTTTGGGGTTTGTTAAAAAATTTTCAAGTTGGCCCTGGCCAGTTGGCTCAGTGGTAGAGCATCGGCCTACCGTGCAGAAGTCCCGGGTTCGATTCCCGGCCAGGGTACACAGGAGAAGCGCTCATCTGCTTCTTCACCCCTCCCCCTCTCCTTCCTCTCTGTCTTTCTCTTCCCCTCCCGCAGCTGAGGCTCCATTGGAGCAAAGATGGCCCAGGCACTGTGGCCTCTGCCCCAGGCGCTGGAGTAGCTCTGGTCGCAACAGAGCAACGCCCCGGAGGGGCAGAGCATTGCCCCCTGGTGGGCAGAGTGTCGCCCCCTGGTGGGCGTGCTGGGGGGGGGGCGGGGATCCCGGTCGGGCGCATGCGGGAGTCTGTCTGACTGTTTCTCACCGTTTCCAGCTTCGGAAAAATTAAAAAAAAAAAAATTCAAGTTAACATCTTTATGTCACTTTTTTGATTATGAAAAAGCAAAAAAAAAAAAAAAAAAAAGCAATACTTCCTTCTCTACCCGTAGACCTTCATCTTCTTTGAAAGGGATTCAGCACCTCTCCTTACAAGAAAGTCAGCACAAAACACTTCTAGTGATATCAGCTGTGTGCAATCTCCAATAAAAAACAATCTCTTGTTTAATTTTCTTCTATACACTTTCAATTATAAGTAGTTTTTCTGAGGATTTCTCCAGCCAAAACTTCCTCTTCAGCTAGCATATTTTATCCAAAGTATGAAAATAAGAGGATTGTGTTCAGCAGGTAGCATAACAGAGTGGCTTCCAGAGAATCCTGACTTATAGCAAATTCTGGAAGAAGTCATCCACCCAGGACAAAATAATTAAACATCAGGAGTTGGTAAATTATTACAAATTAATGTGGCTGTTTTGAAAATTAAAATATTTTAGTTACATATTTCTCAAAACTGAGACCCGCATGTGACTGAGCAGACATGCTGGAGAAGAATAAGGATCTATAAGCAATTCTAAATAACAGTCACTCCAACAGCCATTTATATTTGACCTTGGGGCATTTGTTCTTATACTTGCTTTTGAATAAGATCAGGACACACAGGACTGTCAACTTCTGTAATAGCTTCACAAAAATTATAACCACACAGTGCAGAAGGTTAATTGCCACCCCTTCACTGGGAATCACCCCAATTCTGCAGTGTAAACTGGCAAACCTTGAGCAAGGCATCACGAACCCCGCACATCCCAGCAGTAACCTGGCTTCTCAGGTTCGTCTCTCATCACTTCTCCCTACTTCCTTTGTTGGGTCGACATTCGAGTCCACACTTGGGAGATAAGCTTTTATCCTTATCTCTGCCTTTGCCCCCTTGGCTCCTGACACACTTCTATTCTTCATTCAAGGTGAAACTCAAATATCAACCTCTTTCAAACGCCGACACCAGAGACAGAGGCCAGAAGTATATGTAATTCTCCTCTCACTCTCCCCACAGCACCAGTTCACCATTCCAGAAGTAAATTCCCTTGGTGCTTGCAGAGCTCTCCAGGCCCTCAACCATTTCCTGTCCTCCAGCGGGGCCCGGGCAGAGTCACTTCCAAAACTGTCTTCATCCAGCAGCTTCAAACCCCCATTTCCTTCACCTGAGTGCTCCCAGGCCAGTGGGCTGCTGGGCCGGGCTCTCTCCTACTTTCCTGGCCTTTGCTCCTCATCACTGCCACCACTGCTGACCCCAAGAGAGGGGACCTCCCAACTAACACAACACTCTGCAACCCTTTGTGTGCAGTCTCACCAGCTCCCTTCCACAACCACCGTTCCCAATTCTGGGCTCTCCCAGAACAGCAGTCCATGAAACAAAGAGCTATGTGAAAACGGGACCTTTCACATTAACAACCGATCCCCTTCCATGTTAAATAAATAAGAGCTGGCACAGCCCGTCTCCCCACCAGGAGCACTCATGCTAGAGAAGCTGTAGCACATTTCTAGAACGTTAGAATGGGAGTATGCAGGTGCTACCCCAGCCCCAGAGCACATGAGCTAGAGAATACCTGAGAAGACCACCTGTGTCTCTTTGAAACTAGATCTCTGAAAACTCAGCCTCAGATGGAAAGATGCTGGGTAGAGAAAAACTCTCTCATCCCAGTTTTCCTCTAACTGAATTCTTATACGGGAACTAGGCTGAGATTTAAGGAAAGAAATTCACACTACGGATGTTGCCTTTTCACTCTGTTCATTAAGCTCTTATTCCTGCAGCTTTTAGGCACTTTCTGCTTTTCTTTCGCTGCAAGTATAGGGTAGCTTTCAGATGTCTTCTCCACGAATTCCTCCCCTGTCTGCCGCAACTCCTCCCATTCCTAGTCTCTGAGCAACCAGGAACTGGTGATCAAATTCGGCCAATGTTACATTTCCTCCTCCCCCCTGGCTTCTTTCTTCCGCTACCTCTGAATATTAAGCAAATCATATTTTACAACCATGGGCAGTTTTCTTGAGATATTAAGTCTACAGTCCTGAGGATTATCTTAAATAAAATTTTATCAACCCAGTAACAGTCAACATTTCCATATGTCCTACATACCAGACCCTCTTCTAAGCATCTGACATGATTTAGCATTCGGACCCCATAACCACCGTGTGAGGCATGTCCTATCACTGTCCTGTTTCACAGAGACTGTCCCTCTTGGGGGCCCTAACTAGGATGAGTGGTTATGTGCTTAGTTCTCCCTAAGACTCCTCCCTCACCCCTCCTACAACCTACTCCAGCCCTTTCTTAAATGCATACAAATTACTAACCGAAGCAGAAAAGCTGTCTCTCAAACACCTTTCAAAAATGGGGAAGAAAAGTTTGGAGATTGGGCTTCAAACACCTGAAGTATTTGCTACAAGTAAGAAATCTAAAAGGTCAACGCAAGTAATAAAACAAAGGTAATGCTAATACTCAAAAGCGCTGTAAGGGAGACTTTCTCAGGATAAAAACTATATATTGATATAAAACCCAGTCAAAATTTAGAGTTAACCACTTTAAGTTTCCTGACTATGGGTATTGATGTCTAATAACAGAATTTAAAGCTAAAAATAAAATTATAACTCTTGTTCTTTCTTTGCATCTCAAATTGCGGTCAATACAAAATAAAATTGTTGCAGATTAGCACAACTGTGACGGCACTCTAAGTGGTCTGGCATCTGGTGTAAAGCCAGGGGCCAACTCACTGAGGCCAAACAATCACTTCCTCCTCATTGGAATTCAAGTGGAAGATTTTCCTTAATATAGAATGAATAGGCAGTGATTCAATAAATTAAGCAATCTGAAGTTCAATGCATGAGGAAAAAATTAAGTCATCAATTGTTAAAGCAAACTCCAAAAAGAAAGTGTTTTAAAAGCTAGTCTCACTGTTGATAAATAGTGTAGCTAGCTAGCCCTTATCATTTTCAAACCTAGATGAATGGGTGAAAATGAATTACATTTTGACAATGTGAATACCAAATGCAATCACCACTTGCTGTAGAACAGAAATTCGATTATCATTTGTTGGAGATGCTATTAGTAGCAGCAGCCCCATTCCATAGGCCAAATGTATCAAGCAAACAGGTCGTGTTTCCAAGTTTCCCGTCTGTGGGCAGTGAAATGAAGAAGAAAACACAATCCATCCACAGTGATGGGTAGTGGTGGAGGCAGACCTCTGCACAACACACGAGGAGAGAGAACTAGGTGAGAATTTAAGATAAACCATGAGTTTGGGGCTGCCAGCAGCATTTAGAGGCCTAGTCCAGGCTATATAAGAAGATAAAAGAAAAAGGGACATCCTAAAATGGGACTGATTTCAAGGAAAAAAAAAAAAGAACAAGAAATGGTTCCCTCTGAGGAACAAGACTTTGGCAGTAACAATTCAATGGTATATTTAGAACAACTGACTATTTCTAAGTGAACTAATGAGCTAGGTATAAAGGATAAAGCATCTGAAGGAAGAGCAATTAAGAAGCAAGCTCCTATACATTTTCTTGTATCATTCCTTCACATGCATTTAACCATGGGTAGGGGAATTATATACATAGCAATGTCAAATCAGTTCATTTTTGTGAGTATAAAGATATGCTATTAATAATTATACAGGATCAGCATAAACAGATATGGTCTAACTTTCCATGGGACACACTATTTCATAACCCCTGTTATGTTTCTTCCCCTTAGCCCAAAACACAGGGCTCCGCCTTTTTAGTCCACTCCCTCCCCTAGGCATCTGGTTACCCTGCTCATCCTGCAGCCCCAGGTAGACTCTGCCTCTTTCCCTGTGCTGTCCACCCCCACCCCCTAGTCAGCAAGATCTTGGTGAATTGCGTTACCTGCCTTCATGCAACCCCAGCACTCGCCACGCTGCATTATAAGTGTCTCTTGACTCATCTGGCTCCTTGACTGATGATGCCAAAAGCTGATTCCTAAATTTCATTTGCATGCTGTGATTTTAAAATGGCCTCACATTTCTCAGTACTATTAGAAATACTATTTAAAATTATAAAGTCACATCCACATGAGTTATAGGGGCTTCTGCATCAATCTGTGGGCCTGTAAATTTTATGGAAAACAGCAGTCCTTGAAAAGAAGAGACACTAAAGTGGTTTTGTGTTTATTTCTATTAGAGGAGACACTCCAGCCAATTTTTCTACTAAATTAGCTTTCCTTGCCATAATAGAGTCAATGTGATAGCAACTGTCCCAAAGGCTGTACATTTTAAGTCACATAAAAAGCAAATGTGTAGGAATGAATATTCCATTTGATTTTGGCATGCCTCACAATTCATTTGTTGTGATTTGCGCAATTTCTCCCAGACGACTAAGTTTCATACAAGAGAATCATACCACAGAATACAGATTACCAGATATGACATGGGAAACAAGAACGATACATACTTTTTTTTAGCTGGTTAGGGGGTCTGTTGAGATAAACATCACCATCGCAGACATTTTGAAGTCATCTAAAATAAAAATGTGAGCCAACTTTTAAAGGCTCAACCCCAAGCACATTTATAAACATGGTAGCTTCCCGAGGGCAGGAAATGCTGAATGAATAAATCTTACCTCTTTAGTCCAGGCCAACCTTGGCTACAAAATAGAATAATTGAAATATGATTTGTTTATAATAAAGTACTAATGTTCTACAGAGCTGAGCCTAGACCAGTGGTTGGCAAACTCATTAGTCAACAGAGCCAAATATCAACAGTACAATGATTGAAATTTCTTTTGAGAGCCAAATTTTTTAAACTTCAACTATATAGGTAGGTATATTCCTTATCGAGGTAGCGGCCGCATGTGGTATTTTGTGGAAGAGCCACACTCAAGGGGCCAAATAGCCGCATGTGGCTCACAAGCCATAGTTTGCTGCCGACCAGGGGCCTAAACCAATCAAATCAGACTTTCAAGAGGTAAAAGCCAGGCACTGGCATTTTTAAGAGCACTCATGAGGCTGTAACATATAACCAATATGAGAACTATTCTCCCACTTCCAATCGGTTTTTCCAGAACCAGAAACAGTATCAAGAAACATTTATTATTTTCTGTGTCCAAGGCACTGTTCTAGGAATGCATGTATTAACTCATTCAATATTTATAATAGCCCCAGAGCATAGGTACCAATTAACCATCCCACCACATTTTACCAACGACAAAACCAAAGCTCCAATGGGTTAAGTAAGTTGCCCAATTCTCTATATCTCATAAGTAAATAAAACATGATTCAAACCTCAGCAGTCTGTCTCCCGAGTCAGCTCTCTTAATGACTCTATAGTTTGAATATTGCTTCTAAAGGATATCACCTGGGGTCCTAAGTAGGCGTCTCCATATCCATATCTAATAGGACCTCAGGAGTGGGAGTTCGGTGGACCATCAGAGTGAGCCATGAGAAGAATTTTCCTTAAACATGCTATTTACACTATTGCAATGATAGTGAGAATATATGATTTAAACTACTTTGGCTTCTAAGACACAATAATCTTATAGCAGATCTATTTTTCTAATTATATCATTTAAAGCCAAACAGGAACTTGAGGGCAGTTATACAGAAATGTTGGCATTATTCTTGCCACTGGATCCCAGCCAATGTCACCTACTGAAGGGCATAGCACAAGAAATCGTCCCCACTTTCCTACACCAACAGTCTCTCTCCTGGGTCATTTTACCAGCACATAAACATGCTAATATCTAAAAATAATTATGAAATAAACTTGCTGGTCCTCATGTCTCATTAGCCATCAGCTCATGTCTGTTCCTCTTTACACGAAGCTCCCCAAAAGAATTCTCTGTATATACCACATCTAATTCTTCTCCTAGTCCTTTTTTGTTTTGAAACATTCTCAACCAAGATCTCTTCAAATATTGATGTGTTCTGCTTTCCCTTTTCTCTTCTTTCGGGCCCCAACTACATGTATGTTAGACCTTTCTGGCATACCCCATAGAGTTCTTCAGCTCTCTTTTCTCTGCTTCAGTCTGAAGATTTCATTGACTTAATCTTTCAGTTAACTTCTCAAAATGTTTACATAGGGCTGGCCCTACCTCTATTTTGTAGAGCTGTGTTGGGTTCACAGCAAAACCAAGAGAAAGGTACAGAGTTTTTCCAGGTACGACCTGCCCCTACTCATGCACAACCTCCTGCATTATCCACATCCCCACCCGAGCGGTCCAGTTGTTATAATTAATTCACCTACATTGAGACATCATCATTTCCCAAAGTAGATAGTTTACATATGGTTTACTCTTGGTGTTATACATTCTATGGACTTATACAGATATATTATGACATGTATCTATCATTCTAGTATCACTGCCCTGAAAATCCTCTGTGCTCTGCCTTTTCATTCCTCCCTCCCGACTGCCCTGGCAACCACTGATCTTTGTACTGTCTCCATAGTTCTCTTGTCCAGAATGTCGTATAGTAGGAATCATATAATATGCAACATTCTCAAATTGGCTTCTTTCACTTACATGCATTTGAGGTTCCTCCATGTCTTTCCATGGCTTCATAGCCCACTTCCTTTTAGTGCCGAATAATAATCCATTGTCTGGATGTGCCCCAGTTTATCCATCACCTGCTAAGGGACATCGTGGTTGCTTTCAAGATGTATGATTAGAGCTGCTATAAACATTCACATAAAGGTCTTTGTGTGGACATAAATTTTCAACTCTTTTTGTGTAAATACCAAGGGGCACTTTTATTGGATCACATGCTGAGAATATACTATTTAGTTGACTAACTTTTCAAATAAATCTAATTTTCTATTAAATCCATCCATTAAGTTATTTATTTTGATTATTCATTTTCTAGTTATAACATTTTCTCGTTTTTATAATTTCTAATTCTCTGACAAAACTCTCAATCACATCATTTAACTCCTTAAATGTACTTATAGTTATTTTAAAGTTTGATTTTCTAAATTCCCTATGAATCTGTTTTTTTTGTTGGAGGACAACATTTACCTTTTCTTTGTTCTTCTCTCCCCTATCTATACTCACTGCCTTCAAGACCTCATCCAGTCCCATGTCTTTTATTTTATTTTTATTATTATTTTGTATTTTTTCTGAAGTGAGAAATGGGGAGGCAGAGAGACAGACTCCCACATGCTCCTGACCAGAATCCACCCAGTAAGCCCACTAGGGGACAATGCTCTGCCCATCTAGGGCACTGCTCAGTTACAATGAGAGCCATTTAAGCACCTTATGTGGAGGTCATGGAGCCATCCTCAGCACCCAGGCCAACTTTGCTTCAATGAAGCCTTGGCTGTGGGAGGGGAAGAGAGAGACAGAGAGAAAGGAGAGGGAGAGGGGTGGAAAAGCAGATGGGCGCTTCTCCTGTGTGCCCTGGCCGGGAATTGAACCTGGGACATCCACATGCTGGGCTGATGCTCTACCACTGAGCCAACTCACCAGGGCCTTATTTTTTATTTTTATTATTAATTGAGAGGTGGGGAGGCAGAGAGACAGACTCCCACATGCACCTCAATCAGGATCCATCTGGCAAGTCCCCTACCAGGTGATGCTTTGCCCATTTGGGGCCACTGCTCCATTGCTTGGCAACTGAGCTATTTTAATGCGTGAGGTGAGGCCATGGAGCTATCCCCAGAGCCTGGGGCCAACTTGCTTGCACCATTTGAGCCATGGCTATAGGAGGGGGAGTGAAATGAGAGAGAGAGAGAGAGAGATAGAGAGAGAGAGAGAGAAGGGGAGGTGGAGGGGTGGAGAAGCCAATGGTTGCTTCTCCTATATGCCCTGAATGGGAATCAAACCTGGGACTTCCACATGCCGGGCCAACACTCTACCACTGAGCCAACTGGCTAGGTCCTTAAATACCTCCTATATGATGATGACTTCCAAATTAGTATTTCCAGCTCTTATCTCTCCCCTCCCCTTAACTTCAAATTCTTATATCCCACTGCCTATTAGATAGTTACACCTGACTGTCTCATAAGCACATCAAAATTAATAAGTCTAAAACAAAACTCTTGATTTTTGTCCCTCTAGCAATCTTCCACATTTTAGGAAGTGGTAATTCTATTCTCCTCAGACCATAAACTTAGACCTTGCCTTATCTCCTTTCTTCCTCACACCCTACATCTGGTCCTTCATCAAATCCATGGATCTACTTTTAACACATACCCAAGTACCATCCCTCTCACCTGTATTACTGCATTAATTTTCCAGCTGGTCTCTTTCTGCTTCTTCCTCAGCTTCTCACAATCTGTTCACACAGTAGCCAGCATGATCTTGGCTTTAGGACTTAAGAAATATCATTTGATCCTTTTTTCAAAACGTTCCATTGGCCCTTCTTCTCAACTGGTACAAAGAGCCAAGTTCTTAAAATGGCCCATTGGGCCCTATATGTTCTTCTGGCTCTCTGACCTCATCTCCTACTTTTTGTCACGTGCTCACTCCACTCCAGCCATAGTGGCCTTCTTGCTGTTGCTGAGCGAGAAGTCAGACATGCTCTCATTTCAGGACCTTGCATTTTTTGTTCCTCTATATTACACACGCTATCCCCTGACAGCCATGTGACTACCTTCCTCACTTCTTTTACATCATAATGTCACCTTCTCAAGGAGACTTCACATAACTGACCAACAACAAGAAACAGCAACTTGTTCCATCGGTTCTTATCCTCTTCACCCTGCTTTGTTTTTCTCCACGGTAGTTATCATCAATTGACCTTATGTGTTTTATCAGTTTGGTTTAACTCTCTCCCTGTTCTAGATTTCAAGGTCTATAAAAGCAAATTTTCATCTGTTTTGTTCACTGCTGAGAAATCAGGGCCTGGTCTGGGAAGGAAGGAAGGAAGGAAGGAAGGAAGGAAGGAAGGAAGGAAGGAAGGAAGGAAGGAAGGAAGGAAGGAAGGAAGGGGAACTCAGCTGATTAATTTGTGTCTGTCCAATTTTACATGCACAAGTGAAAACCATCCCTAAAAAAGTTGTATCTTCCTTAGAATTTAGAATTTGTTCATATAATAAATGCACATCACCCAAAGTAGCACATAACACGAGTCTAAAACTGAGGGTTCAGTAATAAAGATCAAAATTATCAAAGAAGCATAACTGAATAAATATCTTTAAGAGATCACCCCAATATTTCTTTTTAAAAAGTACATTGTATAGCTAATGGTCTACAGTCTCCCAGAAGAATTTTTTTCCAATTTCTCTTTTTTATCATCTTTGAACAGATGGAAGCAATAAAAGGCATCCAGCATGCCCCGCGTTCTCATTACTCAACTGTAGCTCTTTTAAAATACCATTGTCCCTTTAATTTTAAAACAAACTGTTTACATGCCCAAGTTCAGACTATTAAGTGCTCTTGAACACATTAAAGAAGTGTCTAAAGAACTGAAATCCTTGACTGTATTACAATATTTAATTAGGAAAAGAAGATTTCTGTAATTAAGGTACTTTACATGATGGAAATGTGAAATGAAGAACTTACAATGAAATGATCTGATAGACTCTGAAGAACTCTTTCTGCTCACAACTTTTGACTGCCTGTGTTTCACCTCTCTGAAATGGAAGACTATAGCTTAATTAGTCAACCATTATGTGGCACATACAGCCAACAAAAGTATCAAAGATAGAAAAGCAAAATGGAAAGGCAGTAATAGTCCAAGGAACTTTTTTTTATCAACCTCAATTACTGTATTTTTTGCTCCATAAGATGCACTTTTTTTCCTCTAAGATTGGAGGGGAGAATGCCCATGCGTCTTATGGAGTGAAAAATACAATATTTTATTAAATATTTTAACACACCATTTGGTTCAGAATATTTTTTTCTTATTTTCCTCCTTAAAACCCTAGGTGTGTCTTATGGTCAGGTGAGTTTTATGGAGGAAAAAAATACGGTATTAGGTTATAAAGAGCTCACTAAACACTGTAGACTGCAAGTTCTATGAGGATAGAGACTTCTGTCTGTTTTCTCCACTGCTGTGTCCCCTAAGCCTAGAGCAGTGCCTGGTACATGTTAGGTGCTCTATTAAAAAAATTTAAGAGCAAACAGTACCTTGAATAATGGGCACAGTATAGGGCAAACCCACCTGTTATGATTACCACCATCACAAAAAATACCACCTATAATGCATGGTGTTCTTTTGGTTTGGTTAGCATCCAAAGAGGGTTATTTGGGGTTGGGGGGGGGGCAAGCTTACAATGAAGAATATTATACATTCTTCTGTTTCTTTCACAACAAAAATTTTGGTGGGCCTAAAATTGACCACAGCTCTTGGAATTCCATCTTGCTAAATATTTGAGAATATACCCTTCAATTAAAAATATTAAGAAATTCTTTGTGTAGCCAATTTCATTTCCCAATTTATTACGGGGAAATACAGGTGCCTACTTTGGCTTTATTTGTATTTTCTTTTTCATTCCAACTTCTCATGAATGGAACATTAACTCTATCTCCAAAGTGATGCTGCAAACGTATGAAAGACCCAGGCTCCGAACAGGCATGACTGAAGATCCTTGGCTAGGGTGTGGGGACGTACATTACAGTTGCCTACCAAATATTCTCTCCTCCTTCTTTTTCACTAGCAGAGTCCAGATGTTTCAGAACAGCAAAATGTCCAGCTAAAGAAAAACAACAACAACCGTACATTCTCTGGACTCCTACACAACTAGGAATGGCCACGTCGCAGTTCTGGCTAGGGACATGGATAAAAAACTGGTTAGGTGGAGTTCTAGTCTGGCTGACTTGGGAGCAGGAGATTTACCAGAATAACCACATCTGGAATGTAGGCACCCCACTAGGAACAGGACAGCCACCTGAAGCCCATGAGGACACGGGACCACCCCAAGGACGCTGACATAGGAGACAAAGGTCTGGGTCCCAAGGGAACACCAGCCCGGAGCCGTCATGCCAGCTTGGCTCTGCTGCCTCCCTTCTTCCTCCTGTGAGAGTAACAGAACCTTTAACTAGGTGAAAGCCACTGTTCTTAGATTATTTCCTGACACCAAATCACACCTCCAGTGACACAGTTATTTGTGGGGACTACAGGATGCAAGGAAATCGCAGATCTCAATAGTGTTGTCCCTAAACTTATTAACTTACCATATTTACAAAAATAAAGACAAACTACATGCTCACATCTGATTTTCCACATTTTAGCAAGGCAGCAGTTTGTGAGACAAATTATTGTCTGGTGCTAAGAGAAATTAAATTTTGAAGATGACACATTCTTTTATTAAATAAAGTAACTAAAACAAACTCATACAGGGTTTGCAAAATCTAAGCACCACTAATAAAAAGTCTGAATTATAGAATTTAATTGTATTCCTTTTACCTTGGTAATTAATAAGGTAATTACTTATATATAAATAATACTTCCAAAATATTTGCTGTCATCAAAAAAATAGTTACATCTCAGAAATTAAAATCCCTCCCGACGCTGGCAATAACCCATGGACTTCGTAACGTGAAGACAATGTTTCCTATGCCACAGTCAGCAGTCGGATCAGCCTTACCGGATTTAATGCAAATTTCAAGTTATTGCAGGTAACATAATAAAGTTCTACTGAACACTCACAGATGTTCTTTAAATAAGTCCTGGTCACCGTCAGGCTGGAGATGTTGTGAGGCTTGACCTTCCCAATCTCATATAGCCCTCTGGTTTTGGAGAATGAAGCGGCTACTGCTCATGTGAATCCTGTTTGTGCAGTGATTCCCCAACCCTGAGCCCAGCCTAGGGGTGAAGCTCACCCCTCTGTCTTTGCAAGCCCTCTGCCATATGCCAAGAAATTCCTCCCACCACTGCCCGACCCAGAAAACTCCACTGACCATAGAAGAACCAGTGCTGCCTGGTCTCTGAGGAGGTTAGCTCAGTGCTCTACGACAGCATGCTCCACACAGCCTCATCATGCTCTCTTTATGCACCTGTTGTTCGCTCATACTTGGCTATAAACCATCCACAAAGGCTAAGCTTTCTACATCTCTGCATCGCGAAAGTCTATGAGAGACATGAAAAAATATCAACCAATGTTTGCTAAATGACTAAATGAATGATTCAATGAATATATGATGGCATCACTATTGTCAATATCATAGGAAAATGCATCAAAATTTACCTTGCAGGGAATACACAAAGCTAAGTTGACTTTACACAGACTCTTTAAAGAAAAACAAAGGGTTTCTTTCCATCCTGGATATCAAGGCCACCCCACACGTGAAGAGGGCTTCAGCATTTGTTTGCAGATGCATTGTCTGCTTAAGTTACAGCCTCCTGGTGAGGTGAGCACTGTATGGACATGTGGTATAGCAGAGATGACAGACTGGAAATCAGATGACCCGAGTTCAAGTCCCAGCCCAGCTACATCCCAGCTGCCAGATAGCAACTGTTTTTCCACCTACCTTGCAAACTGCTGTGAGAATAAAATTTCTTTGCTGCTGTCCCCTGGAGCCAGAGCTCAGCGGCTGGCACCTAAGGTGCATGCAAGTGTCACTGAGTGAATGACCCAGAAAAGACCTAGTGTCTGGACTCAAAGAGCAAGCTTTTTCCCACCACGCCTGGCTTGTAATGCTGCTTTACAAAATGCCACTTCTCTACAAGTTCAGTTTAAAAATATCGCTTTCTGGTTCTCCTCTTGGTACAGTGTTTCTGTGAAAGACTATATGCCAGTTGTTGCCTTGACAATTCCACTTACTCAGGTTTAAGTTGATATTGGTTTAAAAAAAAAGAGGGGAGAAAACCCATACGCGTTCTACAATTAGCAGTTTCGTTTACATAAAACTCAGTTGGAAGAAAGCTGCTCTCTGTACACCTTGTCTTTTCTAGAATGGAACTGCATCCTAGTTCAGTCCAGATAGGCCAATGGAAATGTTTAGCTAGGGAATCAAGGTGGTATGTTCACAATTATGCCTAAAAACCAACTACTTAACCTACCTATTTTCATGATGCAAATTTAAAAAGCAGAACAATGTAGCCTGTATTTACTCCTATTCCTCAGCTCTCTTTATATGTCATACATATTCCATTTAATGCTTCTTTTCATGGGCTATCAGCTGGTTCTGAGGTGGCAGCACCTTGTACTGAAAGTGCAAACTGTAATCCGAAGCTTACCAGTATCCATAAAATAAATGTTTACGTGCAGACACCAAATTTATATACAATCTTTCTTTAATATGAATATCTCCCTCTGTTTAAGAGCATGTGGAGTATTTTAAGAAGCATCTTTAAATTTTTAACCTTCCTCCTTTATTTTCTGTTTTGCCATCTCCTGTGTAGGTGGGTTCTATTTTTTAACTGTTTCTTTGTTTTATCACATTGGAATAAAACTGAGGAACCTTCTTACCCATCAGTAACCAACGCACATTCCCTAGTCATTTTCATAGTTAATAAGGAAAATGACAGACAGCAACGTAGGAAGAAAGAGCATCTAGAAATAAGCAGAACTCAAGCTGAATGGAAATTAAACTTCCCTTACTGATAATAATCACACATACATCTTTCATTCAGGACCATGCATTTACAAAAGCAAAATTCGATTAACTGGAAATGTATATGGGGAACAATATTACAAATACTGATTTCACTTTGGTATAAAATGCTGAAGAAAAATATTGCTACTGAATCAAGGGGCAAAATGGAATATCAGCACATTAATACAGAATATGCAATTTCTTCTCAAAGCAATATTAGAGTCGCATTATATTTATTTTATGAGGATACAGTTAGAATGTTAAGGGGTCTCTGGTCATTGTCCAATTGTGATCAGATTGCAGATGTCTAACCTATAAAGATGCTGCAGATATTCTCTGTGGTGAGAAGACAGAATCCTCTGTTAAAACAATGATAATTTTTATCTATGCTTGTCACCCAGTAAACTAGATAAGCTATTGATTTAGGTTGGGCATCCAAATACCCAACAACAATGAATGGTGAATAAGTTCAGTTATTAATAGATATCAAAGACAGATCAGCTTTATGTTACTGATCAGCACTCGCTCTATAAAGTAGAAATAACTTACAAAACCTGGAAGTTTTATTTAAATTTCTTATCTTAACTGAATCTTCTCACAAATACAGCAAATAACATGCCAATTAAAAAAGTCAGACAGAGAGACAAATATCATATGATTTTACTTATATGTGGAATCTAAAAAAATAAAAAGCAAAGTAAATAAACAAGCAAAACAGAAACAAACTCATAGATACAGAGAACATTTTGATGACTGCCAGATGGGAAGAGGTTTGGAGGAAGGGTGAAAACGGAAAAGGGTTTAAGATGCATAAACTGCCAGTTATAAAAACAGTCACAAGGATGTAAAGTACAATATAGAGAATGTCATCAATAATATTATTAAAACCATGATGGTGCCAGATGGGTACCAGACTTAGAGTGATAACTTTATGAGCCACATAAATGTTTTACATGTTGTACACCTGAAGTTTATATAATATTGTATGTCAACTATAATTTTTAAATGTTTTCTAAAATTAAAAAAAGAAATAAGGTGTATAATACTCTACAACTGCAAAAAAAAAAGACAATACATAAACATTCTGAGAGATTGGATGCTACTGGGCAAAGTAGGCCATACACACTCTCAAAATACACCTTTGCTTTGCGGAGCATGAAAACAATACAGCCAGTATTTGAACTTACCTGCACTATATGCCCAAGAATCAGGTCTCACAGGTATAAACAACGGCGTTTTTCCTTTCAAAGGCATTACAGATGAAAAACATTTCATTTAGCAGTTTTTAAAATATACGTAAGCCAAATACTTCAGAGCACTTTAAAACTGGCAAATATTCTTTTTCCATAAAGTAAAGTCATATAAGTAAGGAAATTTACTTGCAATGCAAAAATGCATTCTTTCAGCCAATAAAGCAAGTGATCTTAGAATTGTTACAGGGAG